>NC_139153.1:26503252-27884179 GCF_964270905.1 Leucopleurus acutus | reverse complement strand
TGCGAAGGTGGGAAAGGCACAGAGCAAGCTGGCTGTGCCATCAGTGCCTACTTAGCTCGTAAGAGCTGGGCCACACTGGAGTCTTTGGAGCCTCCTTTCCCCCCAAACGAAAGGGCACGTGCCTTAAAAGTTTGAGAGAATGAAAAATAGTGTTCGTAAAATTCCCTGTGCTTCGTAAATACCAAATAAGTCCTCATTCTCATGATAGAAAATAAATCCTGCTGATTTGAGTTTTTGTCCCCCCCAGTTTGAAAGAGAGCGTGGGACCAGCAACAGTTACCTTCCGAACTTTGCATATCCTTGTCAACACTTGATGTTTTTTTCCTTTTTTTTTTTTTTTTAAAATGAGTAAGTACCTAACTTCATTCAGACCTAGATTTGACGAGGCTGGAGCTGGGCATGGAACACCCACAGGCGACAACATGGCCCCGCACTGTGGTCCTCCCAGTATACTCAGGGAGCAAACGAGAGGAATATGACTTGTACTAAGTACTATGAAGTAAAAGAAGGGAAAAGGGATTTCCCTGGTGGTCCAGTGGTAAAGAATCCACCTTGCAACGCGGGTTCCATCCCTGGTCGGGGAACTAAGATCCCACATGCTGCGGGGCAACTAAGCCCCCGTGCAGCAACTACTGAGCCTGTGCGCCTCAACGAGAGAGCCCGCGTGCCGCAAATACAGAGCCCAGGCACTCTGGAGCCTGTGCACCACAATTAGAGAGAGGAAAAAAAACCCACACGCCACAACTAAAGAGGAGCCCGTGTGCCTCAATGAAAGACCGTGCACGCCTCAATGAAGATCCCACGTGCTGCAACTAAGACCCAACACATCCAAGGATAAAATAAATAAATTTAAAAACAAAAAAGGGAAGAAATGTGGAGTGACTGAGAGGGAGAAGATCAGAGGAAGCCCATCTAGGATAATGAGGGGGAGTGATAAGCCTCTTTGGAGACCAAACCCACCCCAAGTGCTACTAGAGATTCAGTATTACGTAACTCGTTCCTTTCCAACAAAGACCCTTCCAAAGCAAGCTGTGCTCCGAGGATGAGCAGAAGCCAGCCACTAGATAAGTGAGGGAGGAGAGGAGGCCACTCTGTAGGCTGAAAACGGGAACAGCAGGTGCAAAGTACCAGATGTGGGAAAACAAACCAAACAGGAAATCACCCCCATTAACAAAAACAAAAAAACACAACTCATGGGGAAATGAAAATCTCTCCTCTCTAGTAGACACTCTGACATCTGTTTTCCCAGAGGATGGAATATATAACACTGACTTCCAAAGCTACTGATTTCCTGTGATCTAAGCAGAAGTGACGTGAGGAGTACTTTAAGCACAGAGCTTCCACTTGTGAGCTCTGCAAAGCATTCCTCGAGGGATGCAACTGCAAACATCAGTGCATTCTGTTTCCAACACACTATTCTTTTGCAGTAGATCGTCAATGGTCTTATGTCAATTTTATAGATTTGAGAGAAAACCATCGAGACCCCACATGTTCTTCAAATTAATCCTAGGCCTACAGTTTAAATCCTGCGTTTACTCTGGCTCACTCCAGACATCCAACTCCGCTCTGCTCTCCTCCCCAGAGAAAACCTGCACATTTTATCAGAGATGTATAACCTGCGAGAAACTGATATGAGAGAAAATTCCAGCCAAGAGGACCGTATATCTAAAAGGGATGCATTTTCATGAATCAGCCACAAGGCAGAGGGCTTTGACTTTCCGCATTTGTACTCTGTGTACGCTGTGCCATGACAGAAGTTGGCTGGCACCTTCTAGTTATTACTACACAATCCAGCTGGTGCTAACCTATATGCGGGCTTATGAGCACAGACTTCACAAGATTCACGGCTGAAGAGGTAACTTGAAATCTACAAGAAAAATCTGATCAAGGAAGCGGTTCTATTTGTTTTCTGGCGTCTCTTGAAGAATGTCAGCATAATATAACCCACTGTCCTTCCCTTTAGCTACCAGGAAATTCAGTGTCTGTCACAGCAAATCCCTTCTCTCAGTAACCCTAGTAGCTAGTGTACTTTCCTCCTATCTGTTAACTTGATTTTCTATTTGTATTGGTCATCTTATTGAGTAGAGGTTTGGGTAAAATTATATTGATTTATTTTTGGAAAGGGACACAAGATAGATACTGATAAATTTCTTGGCTCTTATGTCCACCAGGTTTATAGGATCTGTGTCCATCGATAAACAAAGCTCAAACTTCTAGGCTCAGACGCCCACAAAGGAAAGCCAGCCTTCTCGCGATGCACTGCTTGACCTCAGCCAGTATCTTCCTAAAGTCTGTCTTGCGAAGTCCTCTTTTTCAGTAGACTACACTTAAGTTGTCCCTAAATCACGGGAGTACCGGAAAGAAATAACCACATTATATCCTGAGAGCTCATTCTTCTTTATTTTTTTGGCGGGGAAGTATTTTATTTTTTTCCCCCCAAGATTTATTGATATATAATTGATATATAACGTTGTGTCAGTTTCAGATGTACAACTATTTTTTCTTTAATAAACCTATTTATTTATTTATTTATGTATTTATTTTTGGCTGTGTTGGGTCTTTGTTGCTCTGCGCGGGCTTTCTCTAGTTGTAGCAAGCGGGGGGCTACTCTTCGTTGCGGTGCGCGGGCTCCTCATTGCCGTGGCTTCTCTTGCTGCGAAGCATGGGCTCTAGGCGCACAGGCTTCAGTAGTTGTGGCTCGCGGGCTCTAGAGGGCAGGCTCAGTAGTCGTGGTGCACGGGCTTAGTTGCTCCGTGGCATGTGGGATCTTCCCATACCAGGGCTCGAACCCGTGTCCCCTGCATTGGCAGGCGGATTCTTAACCACTGTGCCACCAGGGAAGCCCTGTACGACACGTTGATTTGATACATGTATATTGTGAAAGGATTGCCACGATAGTGTTACCTAACAGTTCCACCACGTCACATAATTACCATTGCTTTTTGTGGTGAGAACATTTAAGATTTACTCTCTCAGCAACTTTCAAGTATAAAATACAGTACTGTTAAGTACACACACAGTGCTATTAGATCCCCAAAGCTTATTAAACTTCTAAGTGGAAGTTTGCACCCTTGGATCAACATCTGTCCATTTCCCTCCCTGAGAGCTCTTTCTAAGCAGAACCACCCTAAATCTCATCACGGTAGTGCTGTAGCTGTAACTTTTCTCATCCCTGAGTTGCTTGCTCAGCCGCAGTCCCACCTCTGGAGACATTTTTATTCTGTATGTAAATGCGAGGTGTGGGACTTCCCTGGTGGTGCAGTGGTTAAGAATCCGCCTGCCAATACAGGGGACATGGGTTCGAGCCCTGGTCCGGGAAGATCCCACATGCCACGGAACAACAAAGCCCGTGTGCCACAACTACTGAGCCTGTGCTCTAGAGCCCGCGAGCCACAACTACTGGGCCCGTGCGCCGAGCCCGTGCTCCGCAGCAAGAGAAGCCACCGCAATGAGAAGTCCGTGCAACGCAACAAACAGTAGCCCCCGCTCGCTGCAACTAGAGAAAGCTCGCGGGCAGCAACGAAGACCCAATGCAGCCAAAAATTAAAATAAATAAATAAATAAATAACAATGTGAGGTGTGGATAGGGTTATAGAGTTTTCTTCCTCCAAACGCTTTTCATGTTGCAAAGTAGGCCATGTCTACTTGAAAGATTCTCACAACCAGAAGAAGGGATTTAGGCAGACTATCAAAATGATGGGCAGGAAAAACCAGTCTTGAACTTCAGATGTTCTAAGAATTACAAGGACAAGCTGGGCCATGGGTGAGAAGATTACTGTACTAGTCAGTATCTTTGGCTGTAAACTATGGAAAAGAACTCTGGTCAATTTATGTGGAAAATTCATTCATTGGAATGCTATGGGGGAGCTAACAGTACAAAGGGAAGGTTATAATCACAGGTTCAGAAGGGCAGGAATTAGGGCAACACAGGATATGTAATGGGCTGATCCACAGTCTCTGGGGAATGAATGAGTTCCAGTTATTTTTAGTCTCATCCCTCTGCTCAAGGGTTGCATTCCAAAGGAAGCATCTGCGTGATTTAGCTTACGCTCCCCGCCTGTCCCTTGGCTGGTGGACATGTCACGGGGGCAGGGGGGGGCTTCTTCACAACTCCAATGATCTGTGTTCAGTGGGGAAGGGCAGCTCCCTCAAAGCTAAATCAGAAGGCTGATAACCAGGAGGGAAGGTAGACAATGGTCAGGTGAAAACAAACAACAGAACCATGCTAATGCTTATGAACTGTTCATTAGTGGCAGTCACTGTCATGAAGACATCCTACAAACTTCATCATTCCATGAGCTATGTAACAGTTCACTACTGTTCCTCTCCTCTCCTGACACTACAGCTAGGTCTCTGACTCCTGTGCCTTCAGGAAGTGAGAGAAAAAGAGTGGTATCCTGGAAAGCTCTCACCCAAAAGTCTGTTAAGAGTCTCAAGTTCCTAAGACAAGCAACCACCTCCTTTGGAAAAATATGGCCTACCCAATATAACTGTTAAACAGTCACATTTAAGTCAAGGATGTGTCGCTTCGGTGATTCCATCTGGAGACTTGGCTGGGAAACGCATGCTTTAAAAACATGGCAGCAGTATCTCTTTCTATAAATTTTTTTACTTTGATCAATTACCGTGCCATTCAGTGGGAAAATGGTATGTGGGTCAATGGCCTACAGCACCCCACTGCCCAGGGGTGCTTTTTCTTTTCTGTAGCATACTTTGAAAAACCGTTTTTCTGAGTCCCAAGCAGATTTGAGCTGGACCAACCAGTGGGTAATTAGGAGCTGTGGGGGAGGAGGAGCTTTGTGATTAAGTCCAAGTGCATTAATTCCAGGGCCCGACTCGAGTTGTATTGATGCTTCTCTTAGCTCTTGGGTGCATGAGGGACTTGAATTTTACCTAGACTGGTACCGACCACTTATTTCAAGTAGACTTCTCCCACATATGTCCTATCAGGTACTCTCTTTCTTTCCTGGCATTTACCATAATCTGAATTTGTTTCCTGTTTCTTGCCTTGCTCATCACCTGTGTCCCACCATTAGGATGTGTAGCTCCACAAGGCCAAAGTCTGCCTTGTTCACAGCAGTAGCTCCACCACAATGCCTGGCGCGTAACAGGCCTTCAATAAATATTCGTTTTATGGCTGAATTGCTACAAGATCAGAGTGGCAGTGGCTGCCCAGAAGACAGAGCGGGGTAACCTCCCTGCCCATGGGGAGGAGTGGAAGCTGATATCCAGCTCTTAATTTTAGTGTACCTACTATGTGCCAAGCATTTGAGCACACGGCATCGAACAAAGCAGACACTCCCTGCCCTTGTCCTGCTTATAGCACTTTATTTGCTAAAGAACCCTGCACCAAGGATCTCGAAATCTGAAGGGTGATGACTGTAGTAGTAGTTATTAGTAGTCAGAGTAAACAGCTATAATTTATTGCTCATTAACTATGTGCCAGGCACTTACACATATTATCTCATTTAAGTCCTTCTAACAACCCTTCAACGTTAACGAATTTAAAGATGTGTCAGCTAAGCGGCGCACCCACGGTCACACAGCTGGTGAGTGTTATTAGAAGCAGCTGGTCTATGGGACGCCAAAGTCTATGATATTTCATCTATATTCCCTGCTTTACTCACAAATAGGCAGGCTGCAACAGTCAGGCAGATGCTGACAGGGTGCTAACGTACCAATCTCTGCCCTAAGACAGCTCTAGCTCCAGCAGACCACTCCACTGGACAACGTGGGAAATTTACGATGCCGACCAGTCTCTCCCTCTTAAGGTGCCTCGCCCTCCGGTGATAACAATCACAATCATTTTACCTGAACACCTGCAACGGATCAGGTGTCTGACTAGCTGCACTGCGTTGAATCGTAACAACCCAGAGCTGCCCGTGTTACTACGGTGCCCATTTTGCTGAGGAGAAATCTGAGGTTTAGAGAAGGCAAGACCGCACCCCAGACTCTCACAGCTGCTCAGAAGCAGAGCTAAGTTTCAAAGTCACACTTCGTGATATTAATCCCAGCCGTACTCAACCGCATCTGGTTGCATCAACTCACCATGTTTCTTTCACCTCTGGACTTTCACGTAGGCTGCTTGAGATAGCTCTGCCTCCGTTTCTTCGGTTGCTAACACCTCCTGCTCTTTGAAGACTCAATGCAGGCATGACTTCCTCTAGAGAGGCATCTCAGACTTCTCTTTCTTCTGCCCAGTGTCCGTCAGGAGAGACAGGGCGAGCAGGGAGACTCCATATTAGAGCAAAGAGCTATGAAGTCCACCTGTGCCTCAGGCTTCAATCACACCACAGTCCGATAGCGTCTCTCGGGCCGCCTTTCAATTCCTCTCCCTCTCCACCTCTGATACTTTCAGTACGGGAAGGTCTTCCCTAACATTGTAACATGCGTACACCAGACCCCAGAGGAGCACTCAACCCACCCGCGAACCCCACGGGAAAGGCTTCTGCGTCAGCCTAAGGCCAGGGCAGAACCTTTATTGCCCCGTTTGGGTCAGGTGGCCAGTCCTGAGCCAGTCACTGTGGCCCAGAAGATGCTGTGCTCTGATTGGCCAGGCCTGGGTCACATGCCCCCCATGGAGGGATGGACTAGCCCCACCTTAACCTTATGGATGGAGAGTGGGGAAGGGGCGGCGTCTCCAAAGGAAATGTTGGATGTTGTTACCAGAAGGGAGAATGGTGATCAGCTGGCAAAAATAACAGATGTCCACTACACACCCCCACCCCAGACTGGATTGAATGCCCAATTTCATCTTCACAACCAAGTATCATACGGGGATTTTTGTTGTATGTGATGTTCCCCCCTACTCTATTATATAAACTCCAGGGCAGAGGCTATGCTCAGAATTCTCTTCCTTGTAACTCCTGCACCCAGCATAGTGTCTGACACATTAGACGTGTTCACATCATATTTCTTGAATGAATGATCAAGTGTATTAATTAGTTTATGAAGAGCTGATGATGTTGTTTCATCTTTTACAGGCAGCATCGTCGTGAGGCAGAAAGAACACAGACGCTAAATCAGTGTTTCTTAAAGTGTAGTTGGGAACCAACTGCTTCCGGTTAAAATGCAGATTCCTGGGCTACAGAGCAGATCTGTTGACCCAGCCTCTCAGTAAATGGGGTTCAGGTGCATTTTTAGCAAAAATGTTATGTAATTCTCGTGCACTCTCCCGTTAGAACCATGACCCATAGTCAGAATCATCTGAGTATAAGTCCCCACTCCATCGCCTTCCAGCTGTGTGAACTAAAGGAAGTCATACCCTCTCAGCAACTTGGTTTGCCCCTCTTTAAAATGGGGCTAAGAAAACCTACCTAGTGAATACGTAATGAGGAGTCAATAAGATAACACAGGTAAAGTTTCTTTATAAAGTGCGGTATTCAAGTTTTACTACTTGAGTTTTTCTAATAATCATCGCTAACTTCTGTTATACATCCTATGTATGTGCCACGTGCTATTCTAAGTTCTAATTATATGTGTTAACTCATTTAAGCTTCATAACAGCCTTGTGAGATAGATATTCTGGGTTTTTTTTTTTCTTTTTGAGGTATAATTGACACTCAACATTATATTAGTTTCAGGTGTGCTTGGAACTAGTCCTAGTTTGCAGGTGCAGAAACAGAGACAAGGTAGTTTCCCCTGATAAGCACCTGAGCTAGGATTTGAACTCAGCGGTTCTGGTGCCAGACTCCTCACCCCTCATTTGACTTTCTCCTTATAAATAATGCTATCCTTCCCAAGGCAATTCAGCGCCACCCACTTTGGGGGGCAAAATGAGGACACTGAAACTCTTGGAGAAAAAAGAGCTCCAAAAATGACCCAGGACTGAAAAACATTAAAGAAAGGAGAGAAACTGCAAAGGTTGCGTGTCAGGTCGAGTGGCCTTGGCAGGATACCTTGATAAAAACCGAATTATATCAGACTCCGATTGATCTCCAACAGAAAAGTCTTGTTTTCTCCCCTGTTTCCTGAAATCCACCTTTCTAGATTGTATAACACCTCTGTGCTTTGAAAACCAGAACGAGTCTTCGGATGACTGTTTTCATTTTGATTTGGTATACTTTTTCTTCCCCATTCTTTACTTCTAGGCACCAAGACGTTTTTTCCATGAAGCATGAGCAAAGTCTCGAAGTGCAAGCCAAGCCCTCAGAAATGTGATAGCTGTTACCAAGGATTGGAGAGTAAGAGTACAATAAGAGTACAAAACCTAGAATCAAGATTTCAGTGCTGCACTCTAGTATCTGAGATGGCACCAGTCCCACGTCAAAGATGGAATAAATAAGGCGTTAAGAAACCACAGAATTTGTTCTGGGTTCCTTAGCTGGTGGAGTACGCTGAAACCCCATCACACCTTTAGATTCTCTTTACCTGGCTCTACTGGACACGGAGTGTAAGAGAACCCCAAACACTTCTGCTGCTAGGACGCCTGGATGTTTATGTTTAATTAAGATGTAATGTGTCTCAAAGAGACAAATACATTGACCTACTTACTTCAAAAAAAGAAAGTGTTAAAATGAGCCGGACTCTTCAAGCCAGGTGAACTATAAGAAATAATTCAAATAACTTAATGATTTAAATAATTCATCACCTGGTCCACAAAGCTGTGTATGATGATCCTGCCACCTCTGTGCTCTGTGCAGAATTAGGAAGGCAGTCACCTGGGGGTGAGGATTTTGAATGGTCACTAGGAGGGAGAATAGAAGAACTGGATGCGAATTAGTGACATATGGTAACCCTGGCTATGATTCTAGAAGAGAAAGGAAGAGTTTGAAGAATGCCAGGAGTTAATGACCAGATTACCAGAACCTTTAGGGAATCCTCAAAGGCTAGCCTGATACATTTTTCCCTCACGAAAGTAACCTTCAGAGGGTAGGCGGTGGGCACCAAGAGCTTCAGATCAGCACCTCCAAAGGCGTGGGGCCGGTGGCTGGAGTTTGCCATCTTTCTGCCTGTTTCCTAGCTCTTGGCTGGTTGAGTTCTGTCTCTTTCTGTCCAGTGTCCACCAAGAGGCCTGGCTGTGGCTCCCTTTTCTTGGGCTATGTACTTTCAACCAGTTTTGAGCAGCCCCATTTCAGATTGGCCTTTTTATGTTTGATATAAAGAATAGTTGTTGGCCAATTTCATCTTTTCATCGCTGTTCTCTAGGCCTGAATCCAAGCAGTTTGTCAGATGCTCATTAACTCCCCCTTTGGCTCTTTCTAGTGTGTCTCCTAAGCTCATTGCGCCAAGAACTAACGCTTTCTTTTACACGACTCTCTTTCTCTGCTCCATCAGGGAGACAAATTACTTTCCAAAAGGGATCGCCAGGGATGGTTTAATGAGAATTTCTTTGGGGCTAGGCATGGAACGCAATGTAGTTAACATTCGGTGGACTTAATTGGACTTTTCTTTTCTGCCTCTTTTTAAAAAAATCTGAAGCTATCCTGTTAATCTCTCATTTGTAATCAATTGTGTTGACTAAACAAAAGTCTAGGTCGTCTTTTCTTCCTGTCTCAGACAATCCTTTGTTGCCTCTAAATGCCTCATTCTTGAGTGATCCTGGTCGCGTAGATGGGCCCGATTGTTGACAGTTCATTATTGCGCTTTTGTCCATTTAATCTTTCTTGCTGTGTTTTGCATGTGCATGCCTTAATGAGCTCCGTTGGCAATTAACATGTTTCTAGGAGCAAACTGGTTGCTCAGACGTTTCAGAGGGAAGTGCAGGGAAAAGGGCAACGCAGCTGCCTCGAGGTTGTTTATTTCCCAGCATTTTCTCAAGACTCCTGTCCTCTCTTTGGCAGCACCCCCCAACTAACCCTCACTGTTATTCGGGCCCTCCCCTCCCCCCAGCTCATTCACCACCTGCACACCTGGATGCCTTGTTGCTGTGATTCTTGGGCCTGGCTCAGGCGGCTCCCTATCCTCTTAAGAGCCAAACAGCAAAATGGGGACCTTACGGGCACACTTCTGCAGCCGAGGCAAGAGCGAGCCCAGTGCCCCCCAAAATGCGTCTGGATGCTGCTGGCAACTTCTCTGTGTCGCTCTTAGCAGAGAGGAACCTCTTACCCGCCTAAGGCAATAGGACTGTACAATCTGTTATGTACAAGGCTGTGGCTTTGGAAGAAGGAGGGTTTTTTTTTTTTTTTTTTTTTGAGTCTTGCTGGCAAGATTGCTGAAGTGTGAGCAGTCATGGACAGAACAAACATCTTGTAGGGGAAAAGATAATTGGAGTCTTTTTTGTGTCTGTGACAGGATTCCCCTCCCCCGCAATTTGATTTTTTAAAAATATTTTTAAAGGGAGGCCTCTTCAATTTAATCAAGGTTAGAATATTAATATGCGGCTGATGACTACCTTGTTTAAGTCATTTGTTAATAATGGAAACTACGAGTCATGCAAACAGTTTAATATTAAGAGGGGGAAAATATCAGAAAACAGAGCCTTTCACCCATCAATTCCGATGCATGGGGAATAAATAACTAAGAAGGACCCCAGTTAGGATGGTTACTTACAACGGCTTAGCGTGGGTGTCTGTCAGAACCTGCCCTGGCTGTGAAAGGTGTTTAGTCATTCAGACAGAAGGTTCCTTTTCTCTTCGCACTACTTTTCAGGTGAAGGAATCCTTTCTTGAATCCCACAGCTGAAGGCAGCAGACATCTTAACACAAGGAGGAGGGACTTCAAACCTGGGGAAAGCCGAGCTAAGCCCTGTAGATAGGGAAGGCTCTGTTTATCTACAATTACCACCAGATGTGAAATAACACCTTCTCAGGTGAGAGCGATTGACAGGCGCTGGTGTGAAGGTTAAGGAACAATCGGTTAGGAGGAAACAAGCTCAAGGAGGTTGGAGTATTCCAGTAACTCTGCCCAGGTTCAGCTCAGAGCCCCGGTTCCTTACCTCTCCCCGACGGCAGACAGAAATGAGCAGTCCAGGAGGGAAGTGCCTCCTCCCCCACGCTTTGGTTTTATTTCATTTGCTGTCGTTTGCAAGCATGGGATCTTCAACCCGCTTCAGGACTGTCACCTGGAAATAAATTTCTCCGGTTTATGAGATGGGCAACCCTTTTAGTCTTTCTCCTGTGAAAACATTACAGAAGAAGTTCCTCAGAGAAGGTTCTCTCACTTGATGGTTAGAAAGTTATTTCCCTGCATGGGAGTGTCGCATCTATTTTTTATTTATCTTTTCTTCTTAAAGAGAAAGAGGAGTAGTGAATCACGATTCCCATATGCAGGCCAACTTTTTAACGCAATTGTCTAAGAATTCCCCAAGAGGATGCTTTTGCACTAAATTTTGTTGTGTCTGCCCCTTGCCCAAAGTTCTGGAACTGTTTAGGAAGAAGGCGGGCCTGCCCCGGCCATTGTCTGGCCTCCAAGAAGCGCATCTACCAAGGATCCTTTCAGAGACGCAAGAAGTAAAGGATTTTGGGTTGAGACAACTGTCGGAGGGCACCCAGCAGCTCCCAGAAATGGGGGAGGGGTGTGTGTCTCTGAGGCGGGGCTAATCAAACCTAGTAAGATAACTAGGAAAGGAGCGGACTCTTCGAACCAGCCCGCAAGCCCCCTGGGGATAGATGTCTGGGAAGAGCAAGGCGCTATTTCCATATCTTTAGCCGCCAAGTCCTCCTTGCCCATTGTGGGGTTTCCTGGGGTTTGTGGCATCCACCGAGATTTCGGAGTTAAATCTGCATATCGCTCTGGGTCCCAATCTCCCCTCAGCGAAATGCAGCCAGAACGAGCTAACATTTAAATTCCTCCTCGCTTCCTCGCCCCCCCTCCCCTGGCTGCGTCTTCCCAGACTTGGGAGGGGGAGAGGAATACAAAAAAAACGAGGACGCTCTCCTTTCAGGAAATGGAATTCTAATGTACACGTTCCTATTTCTGAATCGGAGGTACTAAAAATACCCCCGCGACAGCCTGAGGAAGCTGTCGCTGTCCTCTGTGCAAACAAAATCGACAATTCTCCTTCCCCGCGCAATGGGTGTGCGAACTGGGCTGGGGGTGGGGACCAACCTTTGGCTGTGACCTGGACGGAGCGTCCACCCAGCAGCCGCATGTCTTTTCCCGAGTCCCAATCGGGATATTCCTCCTCCACCGACGAGGACTGAAGGCAGTTTGAGTTTTCTAAAAGCCTAGACTTCGAACCCTGACCCTACCTTTTCCTGTGACCCGAGGCATGTCATTTAGCTTTTATCTTGTCCTCAGTTTCTCCGTCCTTCCACAAGGTGGGAATAATCATCCCCAGCTTGCGGGTTGTGAATATTCCAAAGAATGTGCTTTGAGTGTCTGGCGTGGAGCAAGCGCTCGGGAAATGCGAGCTTCTTTGATGATGGGAGCCCCTTGCGCAAGCAGCACTGAGCGCCTACTGTATGCCGGGCGTTGGGATAAACCTCACTCGAGTCACTTTCAGAGTTACTTGGGGATTTCCCTTTGCATTAACCATCTCTCCCAATAGCCTCCACCTGCAGTGGAAGTCCGCGTGGGATCAGCGCCCAGACGCCGCCGCCCTAGCCCTTGCAATGGCGAGGCTGCGTGGAAGCGCACTCACCGGCCCCGCTCCACATTTCCTCCCGGCGCTGGGGAACATTGTTCCAGAAAACGTGGGCTGAATCGCGGCGCGAATATTAGGGGTGGGGGAGCGGGAGAAGGCCCGGCGCGCCGAGCCAGTAATCCGAGCTCTTGATTATCCAGATTCGGATCAAACGGGGCGGCGGCGGCCGGCCCCCTCCTGGGAATGATTAGATGATTAATGTAATGCTGTTTGAAGGGTCTCTGTTTTCTCTCTTAATTTGGGTCATTACTTAGAAAGCAAGCGTGAGACCATTTCATCAGCGTGCTCGGCGGCGGAGATGGCTATTCAGGAAATGGGCTAACTGCGCCGTAATCAAGACGCCGGGGGCTGCGGCGGCGGCGAGCTGCGGGAGCCCGGGTGCGCCCTCCCGCGGCAGGGCGCACGCCCCCGGAGGCCGGCCCCCGACCACAACGCGGGCCGGAGAGCCCCAGAGGTCCGGACAGGCTGGGACACTTGGCCGCCAGGAACGATTGGGTGGAAGAGTGGCTCCCCTTAGGTCACCCAGAGAAGGGGATGTGCCCAGAAGCGCCCCGGCGGAGCAGCGCCCTGGCCGTTTACCCCGGTGCGGTGCGGCGCGGCTCTTTGCTCCAGGACACGCACCCGAAACCTGCTCTCCGACACCCAGCCCCTTTTAACCCCTTCTTTTTGCAATTTTCTCACCCAAATAAGGCAACACCCAGAATCCCTCGGTCAGAACAGTTACCAAATAAAAACTTGGTACAACGTAGGGGCCGATGAAGGCCTTTGAGCCTTGGTTCCTGGGGCATATGTACACGCTAGCGCCGCACGAGCAACGGTCTGGCCTTGCCCTGGTCCCAGCGCCCCAGAGGAAGTCGCATTTGGGCCGGGAAACGCTATAAACGCCTATTTCCTTTTCCTTCTTTGGGGTGTGTAAGCTGACTCGCGGCGAGGGCGGGGGGGAAGAAAAGACGCACTAATGATTCTGTTTATTGAGTTATATATGTATATATTCCGTGTTCGTGTGTACAGGAGGATTTACATGGCTGTATAAAGATGGCTGGGGGCGCCGCGCTCTTCCGGGACGTTCACGTGACAGCCTGGTGTTAAAACCCGCCGCCCGAGGAGAAGCCGAGGCCTGGAATTAAATACGTTTCGGCGCACTGGGTTTAAATGTTTCCCGAATATATAAAGGTGGGAGCCAGGCGTTTGCTGCCAGTCATCGAGGAAACGTTTAGCTTTCCAAAAATATGCTGGTTTCGATAAATAGATTTTAGCCTTTCTGCTATAGCTTTTTTTTTTTTTTCTCCTTTCTTTTAATTTTAGAAATAAGTTTATACGTGTGATCTGTTTGGGGGTTGGATAGGGCCGGAAGGGAGGGCGAGGCAGTAGCTCTCAGCTCTGCACTGTCCGAGTCAGGTCCTTTGTGCAGGGGGTGGTGGGACCCCCGCTGTCGTGGAGTTTGCGCACGTGTTTCTTTAAGTCAAAGTTTCTGCAAAACCCTTTGCCGCAAGTGGCGCACGTGAAAGGCTTCTTGTCGTTGTGGGTGTGCATGTGGAAAGTCAGGTTGTAGACCTGGTGGAAGGCCTTGTTGCAGATGGTGCATTTGTACTGCTTCTCGCCGCTGTGGGTCAGCTTGTGGTTCTTGTAGTTCCCTACAGGAGACCAAAAACAAAAAGGGGGGTGGGAATGAAGTGGGACGGGGAGGGGCCGGGTGTCCCGGGGTTGGCTCAGGTGCCCGCGCAAAGAAGGCGACGCTTGGCTAGGCGGGCGCGACCTCTCCGAGTGAAGAAGTTGTCAAACTTCGTACGCGTCAAGCCCGGGGCTCTCACTACCGGATGGAGGGCCGAGTCCCGCGTAGCCGACCCGCGTCCCAGCCCCGCCGGGGCCTGAGGCCCACACAGCGTCCCTCCCGCTGTGCTCCGCCGGCCCGGAAACTTTTGCGCTGCCCAGAGACGCATGGGGTCCTTCTCCCGGCCGCTGCCTCGCTCGAAGAAATTCGCATGAACCCGGGCTTCGTCCCTTGTTATTATTTTTCTTCTCATTTTAAAAGTTACTCCCTCTGGTCCGCTAACTACCACTTGGATATCCGAAAGTGCCTTGGAAAATCCAAGCGGAGTGTCCTGGAGACAGCAGCGGTTTCCCCCAGCCTAAACCTTTCCCGGGAGGTGGATTACGCCTCGATTTTTTTTTTTTTTTTTTTTTTTTTCATTTCAGAAGAGAGTCCCGGCTACAAAGGGACGCTTTCTCTATAGCGCAATACCTTGTATTTCTCCTACTTCCTTTCCCTCTGCCCCTTCCTTCCTCCCTTCCCACCTCCCAAATTCGGAGTCTCCCCGTGCAACCAGACTGAGTCCAGCGAGGTCTACTAACCCGGCCCGGAGAGCTTCCACCCAAACCCTGCACAACCCGATTCCAAAGAAATGCTGCGCCGGAGCCTGCGGCTCTCGCGCTCCCTCTCTCCGGATCCTTCTTTGCCTTCCCGCTAGCGGTGACCCGCCGAGTCCCGAGGGGAGGTGAGGAGAGGGCCTTGCCCCGCACGTTACCTTTTTGGTGAAAGCCTTTGCCGCAAAATTCACAGACGAAGGGCTTGTAGCCCGCGTGGATGCGAATGTGTGTGTTGAGCGTGGAGCTGCGGTTGAAGGCTTTGCCGCACTGGTTGCATTTATGCGGCTTTTCCTGCGGAGAGGGGCGTGTGCACCGTGAGGCTGAGGCCCCGGCCGGGAGAAGCCACCTCGGGTGCTCCTGGAAGGGGCACCTTGAAGGGACAGGGGCCCCTGGTGGGGGTTATTAGGGGATCCCTTGGTCATCCTCTCCCCAACGCCGTCGCTCAGTCTCCGGGTGTTGGGTACGGGTCGGGTCGGACCCGGGGGCCACGTACCTGTGTGTGGATAATTTTGTGTCTGCAGAGCGTGCTGGCCTGGCGGAAGCCTTTGCCGCAGACTTTGCACACGAACGGTCTGGCTCCGGTGTGGACCGGCATGTGGCGGGTGAGGTTATAGTGAGCGTTAAATACCTACGGAAGCACACAAGGGGGCCTTGTGGCGCGTCTGTCCTGAGAGTCCAGAGTCAGCCTGGGGAGGGCACAACCTACCTCCCCCAACCAAAAACCCCCTTCGGAAACCAGAGCCCTTTTCATTTTGCAAAGAGCTTCCCAACCCACTGGCTGCTCGTGCCAGTCCCATGTGGCCGCTGACAAAGGCATCCCCATTTTACAGAATAGGAAACTGAGGCCCAGCTGTGCCCCCAATTCGAGTAGACAGCTACTGGGGCGCTCCCAGATTCGAGAAAGGGGCCGTCCAGGCTGCCCCCCAGGGAAGCAGCCGCCACTGCTCACCCCTCCCGGCCCCCGCGGACCCCGGGCCTCACCTTGCCGCACACCTCGCAGGTGAAGTTTTTGGGCTTGCCGTCCGCGGAGCCCCCAGGCAGCTTGCTGTGGCCCTTGACGCCGCCGCGCTCGGCGGTCAGGGCTGAGTTCTCCTTCAGCACCTGCTCCAGTGGCGCGGGCAGGCGCTCCTTATGGGCATAGGGGGCCGGATGGGGGAACTTGTCTGAGGCCAGGCCGGCCAACTTGGCGTTCTCCAGCAAAAAGAGCTTGGGGTGCGCAGCCAGGGCAGCGGGGGCCTGTGCGTTGAGGAGGCCGGACGGGAAGAGGTGGCCGCCCAGGAGCTCAGACGGCGGGTACGCGGCAGAGTCCAGGTAGTTGAAGTAGTAGAGCGAGCCGCTGGCCGGAAGCCCCACTGCCTGGTTGATGACCTGCGGCTTGATGACCCTGCCCGCGGGTAGCGCAGACGGCGCCAGGCCCAGCTCGGCCTTGCAGCACACGCCACAGTTGGTTTTGCACAAGCCGCTGGCGCCGCACACCGGGGCCCCCCCGCCGCCGCCGCCGCCGCCTCCTCCTCCGCCGCCGCCGCCGCCGCCCGCCCGGAGGCTGCTTTTCCAGAGCTCAGAGTAACTGAGCAGCGTCTTGGACGGCACCTCGTAGCCTAGGGGCTGGAGGGGGATCATACAGGGCAGCGGTGAGCAGAGGTTGAGCAATTTCTTGCCCTGGCCGCCGTCCGCCTCCAGTGCCCCGGGTCGGGGCTCAAAGGGCGCACGGGGCTCCGACGTCTTAGCCATGATGCGCTCGATGGAGAAGGCCAGCGTCTTGGAAGTGGCCGGCGACGCTCCAGCGCGCGGGCAGGCCGGGGGCACCATGGTCTCCAGGGAAGCCGAGCTTGCCATGGCTCGCCGAGCTGAGCCGTACCGGACTGGGCCAGGGCGCAGCCTCTCTCCACTAGGTCTGCATTCCAGAAAAGGCAGGGAGGGAAACCGCAATTTAATAAGCACCTTGTAGGGTCCAGGTCACCCATTTGCATTCAAATGAACAGGGGCAGAACAAAGTGCACCCAAGGGTACCAAATTACCGCCCATTAACCCGGCGCGCAAAGGAACCCACCATCCCCTGCCCTGGGACTTTGAAAGGGGGAGAAAGGGGGAGGGTTTACAGAGGAAAAAGAGAGAGGGAGAAAAAGAAAGAAAGAAAAGAGCCTCAAATTAACCCCCCGAGCCGCTCCCTGGACCCCGGCCTCCGCCACGCGTGCTGGGAGCTGGAGAGCGAAGGGGCAAAGTTAAAGAGCACGAGGAGAGCCACCTCGCATTTACCTCTTTCCCCCACCGCCAAGGAGATGCGTTCCGAGCCATGCAGCCTGTCTCCTCTGTCACATTTTGATGGCAAACATCTTCCCCTCCGCGTGAGATCACTGTCTTTTACATTCAGCTGACATCACATGAAGTCACTTGAAGTGGAATGACATGGGCGGCGGCGCGGCTCCTGTAGCGGCCCCTGTGTTCCACCGCGCCTGCCGGCCGCCGCCGCCACCGCCCCTCAAACTTTAAAAGGAGGCAACTGGCGCCCGCGCTCCCCTCGGGAAAGTGCGAGCGGTTCGCGAATCGGCAAGGAGGGAAGAGACGGGAGGGGGAGGGGGAGGAATCGTGATGGTTTTGCCGGTGGAAAAAAAAGGGGGGGGGGAGCCCAAACCCAGGCAGAGTTCCGTGCGTGATTCACAACTTTGGGGGCCTACAGGTTTAGGGGATGCGGAAAGGGCAGGGGGTCCCGGACTCGCCGCCCCAAAGAGCCCCCGGGTGTCCGTCTAGTCGCCGAAGTATCCCTTAGCCCTCTGCAGCCGAGCTGGGCATCGTGCTAATAAACTGCCATTACCCACGGAGCCGGCGCCAGCCGCGAACACGCGCAAATGATAATTACCTCATTAGGATGTGGCGCATGGACGCGGGCGCCGCGTTTGGAGGGGGGAACTTGTTAATGGGGAAATATTAATTTATGCAAAAACAACGAGCTCGCCTTGGCTGGCGTCGGAGGTCGGAGAGAGCTCCTGCCGCCTAAGGACAACCCCGTAGCATCCGGAAGAGCAAGGCCGCGCGCTCAGATCCCGGGGGCTTCGGCGCCTGGCGGGTGCGCCTCCCCCTCTCTGGCCGGCTCTCCGCCTGCGGCTGGGGGAGACTGCACTGCGAGCTGGAGGGTCGTTTGAGATCTTAATCGATCAGAATCGCTGATCTCTGATCGGATTTCTGAGGCCAAGCCCGGCTCCGCTGCTGGTTTAGGGCTGCGGGCGAGGATTCGGAGGGCAGCTCTCCCCGCTGATAGGTACTTACTGTTTGTATAGTTGAGAAGGTCCAATCTCCACCTGTTTAAGGAGCAGATTGAAACAGCAGAACCTCCCCTGGATCCTATTAAAACGTTTTTCCTCCTAAGGCCATTCAGTCGAACCAATTTTCCGAAGTGATTCATAGAGCTGAATTCTGCCAAGGCAGCTCTTTCACTTTTAGCCACTAAAGCACCGCGTGGAACCGGGTTTTGTGTTTTTCTAAAATAAAGAGAAGGATTATCAGAGGGGAGAGGGAGGAGGGCTGAAGGGGGGCGGGCAGAGACTTAGTGTGGCCAGAGGTACACGCAGAGGGAAGAAAAGGCCCTTTTCTAGACAGGCCCCAAGTAAGTTCGGAGGAATTCAGCGTTTTGTGCCTCGCGCACAAAAGCAGCGCGCTCCGCGCTCGGTTTGGAGGGGCTGAATTCATCTGTTTGCAGACCATTCCACCTGCGTATCACAACAAACTGCTCAAAGACGCTCCAGCACTTTCAACAGGCCGGGTGCTCTTGGCGACAACAAAAGTGATGGAGGCTGAGGGTTCTTATGGGGAGGGGCGTAGCGGCTAGCAAGAGAGCCAGGGAGAGAATTAGGTTTAGGAAAGGAGGGGGGGGGGGATGCAGGGGTTAAAAAAAAAAAAAAAACTTTTGGAGGGTTTTGTTTGCGGGACAATTATATCTTGCCAGCCGGCTTTTGCAAGACCACGAGCTTTGTAGCCGTAACTACAGTTTCAGAGGATTACGGTGGGTATAATATGAGAAAACAGGGTTGAGAGTTTGATATTGAATTCCATCTCCGAAGACGTACGATCTTGTGGAGCCCAAGAAAGTGCTGGCGGGGTCGGGGGGAAGAAAACCCTCTCCTTTTTCACCCAAGAACAGGTCTCGAGGGGCTGAGTACCCCTTCCCAGGCCTCTCTGCCGCAAAACATCCCAGGAAGCGCATCAGGGAAAAAGACAGGAAAGGTCTAATTTTAAATTCAGGCAAACCATTCCTTTTTCCCCTTCAGAACTCTCTCCTACCCACTCCCCTTCTGATGTGTAATTGCAGACAGGATATTGAGGTGGCAGGTAAAGGCAAGGAAAAGTGTACTTGGAAAGCTAGGATGGGGAACAAAGAGAGAAGTCTCCGAGGCAAAGTGGCCTGGATGGCAACTGCCGTGGGTTAATTTGTCCACGCTGCCAAGCTTGGAAACTACCCCTGAATTCGGCAGTCTTGAATCTGTTCCCCAACATCACCACCCCTCCACCCCACCCAACCGAACTTCCAGATTTCAAAGCTAGAAAGAGGCTAGCTCCTCGGGAGGAGAACATTTCCATACAGCCGATTTCATTTAGATGTTCAGAGAGGCAGAATTCCAGACTCAGTATACCCCTATCCCTGTGTTAACGTGAAAACAACACAGATGAACTCCTCCCACCCCACCCCACCCCATCACCACACACGAAACCAACCAGCAACTCACCGGGACATTGAAACAGTATCAATACACCGGCAGGGTCTCAAAACCCGAATTTCTATCCCGACTTTCCTGTGGATCCCGTTCAGCCATCAGCACTGCACCCCAACCCCCTTTCCAAACTGGGTAATTGTTGATCTCGGCAGCAGCTCCAAAGATCTGCTGGTTTGAAAGCTCCATCAGGCTGAAAGCCTTCCAAAGGCTTCCCGTGAACCTGCGTTGCCATCCCTAGCGCTCTTTGTAGCTGCATAAGCCATCTCTCTCTCCCCCAGCACCACAAAGGAGTGCTACCTCCACAGAAAGAAAACATTTGGGTAAAAACAAGTTGCCCCTAATGTGCCTCTCTTTCCAAATGTTGGGTGAATACACTGGCTTTTATGAAAGTATTTAATTAGCTTCCACAAACTTCTCCTTCCCTCGCCTGCAGATTATATTGAAGTGGAGAGTTGGAAACTATTTTACACCTTGCCACTCACATGTTAATTAATCTCTATCTAACCCTAATTGCAGTTTATTCAAGCACCGCTCAACAGCTCACCCACACAATAAACACTGATCCTACTTTTATACATATTACTTCACGTTAACACATTGAGTAATTAACTCCAGTACCAACTAATAGTGCAAACAAATATTTTCTGTAAACGAGATGATTTCAGGCAGAATAATAGAGGACT
This sequence comes from Leucopleurus acutus, assembly GCF_964270905.1. Classification (NCBI taxonomy): domain Eukaryota; kingdom Metazoa; phylum Chordata; class Mammalia; order Artiodactyla; family Delphinidae; genus Leucopleurus; species Leucopleurus acutus. The sequence continues at coordinate 27,863,897 of NC_139153.1, read as the reverse complement.
GGGGAAACGTGGCACTCGGTGGAGGGAGTGCTGAGATTTCGATTTGCTGCCCCCAACCCTCCAAATTCATTCTCAACCGCAGCATCTCTTTCCCCCCTGAGGCTGAAATGCTTTAAAACAGGGGGGAGGGGAGAGTATTAAAATTTGACGATTTTAGGGAGTTGTTGGAGGGGTTCTGTGAGAATAAGGATAACTTTTTTCTACCTACACATTTTCAGTGAGGGGGAAAAAAATCCAAAGTAACTCGACATGAAGGGCAATAGGAGGCTGCAGGAGTACACCTGTATGTCAGGGATGCGGATCCTTTTATGCCAGAGTTTTCCAAAGCCTCCCACTATAAAGAAGTCCTGTCCTCTTAAGCAATGGTTTTCCGACAGAAGTGAGCAGAGACTGTCGAGATAGATTAGAAATCCTAGGCTCTCTCCCAGTCCAGACTAGTACACAAGCTCCACTTTGGAGGTGCCGGTGCCTTGGAGGCTCAGACCCAAGTGAAGCGCGCGACCTGGAGGCACGTGGCCACGGCCCAAGCGAGGCCCACTAGGCCTCGCTCAGCGTGCGCTCAGCCCCAGGGGCCGGATCATGAGCTTGGGCGCCCGCAATCCCGGGGCATCCAGGCCTGTGGCTGCCGGCCTTGCTGGACGGTGCGGGCTGCAGCCTACCGCGCTCGGCCTACGAGCTCTGGACCCACCATGGGGTCCTTCTCCGCCCTGCGGTCTCAGCTTCCGGCCCATCTTCTTCTGGGCGTCTCAGCCGATAGCCAGACGCTTTCGCTCGGCCCATCTGGCCCACGCTGGGGCCTCCACAGCTCGGCCGCGGTGGGGAAACACTGCCAAAGTTAAGCCTGACGCCCCTCGGCAGCCTGTGCTCTTCCCACGCTGCAGAGCGGGGTGCCAAAGCCCGGTGCTCTGCAGCTCCGCCGGGTCTGACCCGGACCGCGACCTCGGGGATCTGCGGCTGTGGGACGCCGCACCCAGGCCAAGCCACTCGCACACTACTGATTGCGGATCCAGGCTCAAGCAAGGACTGGAGCGCAATGTTTTAATTGAAATCTCAGGTTTAAGCACAGCTGGCGGCTGTCTATTGATTTTGCAGAGGATTCTCTTGTGGAAGCATATTAAATATGACTGGCACGGCTAGAGTCCTCCTCTTCTGCCCCCTCCCTCCGGCCTTTCTATGGTCATTAACCCGAACACTGTAAGGATGACTTCTGTTTAAAAAATTTTTTTTTTCTTTTTTAATGCCAGAAATCGCCCTCACTTTAGAATAAATTACTTAGCAGATGCCTTCCTGGGGTGTAGACAACCTCAGAGGAAAATCCCTTTCTGGAGCAAAAGCTCACACATTTGCACTACTTCTGGGATCACAGAGGGAAAAGGCAAGCATTTCTACTCCCCAAAAGTGTTGCAATTCCAGCCCTGGTGGCTTGTATCTCTTGGCGCTAGATGACAAGAGGCACTGTTATTTTAAATACCATTATTATTATTATTTCCTCACCCGATTATGAGGTTGCAATACATAATATAGTGTCCTGGGCCATCTCCCCAGGGAGTTGAGTGGCTTGGGGGCAGACGGCTCGCTCGAGGCTGCTGAGTTTGGGGAAACACCCACTGGGCAGATTTGATATTTTCTCCCCGCTGCTCCGTAACTCGTTTGGAAACAAACAAAAAACCGAAACCAAACCAACAAACCCAAACCAAACAAAGTTTACGGTTTAAGGAGTCTCCCTCCCTCCCTTCCTTTCTTACTTCTTTCTAAGGGGACATTTAGGATCTGATTTACACGGTGCTGCGCTTAACCGCTGAAAATAGATTAACTTCTGAAGAGAAATTCTTCTGCGATCCTTTTTTTTTCTACCCCAGGAAGCATTTTATTGAAAACATTCGAACCGTCTTGCCAGTGGCTGGCTTGTCCGAGGCGCACGGGCCTCCGCCTTTGGTGCGCGCGGTTAGCAGGATTAGTGCGGCCGGGAGACAAAGAGCCCCAGATACCCCGGCCAAGCGAGGCCGGGCACGCCCGGAGAGATACCGGGTTCCGGGTACCCGCGCGCAGCGCGCGAGCACCATCTTGGGCCCGGGCCTCCAGGGACAGATGGGCCAGAGCCGTCTGCATCTGCCCGCGTCCTCGGGGATGCTGCGGCGCCCACAGCCAGGGTGGCGGCGCGCCCGTCCCACTGCACCCGGCTGTTTCGCAGCGCCCCTCGCATTCGGGTACTGGTTTTCACCCTCAAACAGGAGAGGCGCCTATAAATCAAGGGCAGCCGGCTTTGCAGCCAAGTAGGAAGGGGGAAGGTGGTGCAAACCTATCACGATTTCCAGAACCCTCCCAACCCCCTTCACGATCACATAAGAGGACTTCCACCGCGCCTTCGGAAATCTGGGCAGTGTGCGCGCTCCTAGGCCAGAGGGAGTCTTCCAAAAGAGCAGATCTGCAGTCCCTACGCGCGCAAGTTTGGTACGCTGTCCCCTCTGCTTTAGAGGCATATATAACCACACACGCGCATATGTATGCATAGGTATGCATATTGTGTGTATATGTATATATACCTTCACTGCTATCGACAACCCTTCACTTAAAAGTGCCGTTTGATGAGGACTCTGATCCAATACCTGCTCGCAGCAATTTGCCAGCGGACGTGTCATTTCCCGAGGCGTAGTCGGGGTGGGGTGGGGGGAGGCAGTCTTCTCTCAAACGCCTTTTCCTCTTGCCACGCGGTTTTGACGTGCAACCCAAAGGAAACAATAGTTTACAAAGGACAGTTGTGATATATTTTACACACCATGTACGTATATACATATATACGAAATATATATATATATGTGAAATAGAAAGGCATTTTTGGTGATGGACAGACCCTGCGTAGTTCGGGTGCTGTCGATTTCTAACTCCCTGGGAAGACGGCTTAGGATCGTCCGCGTTATTTAACGTGGCAGCCGGTTAAACTCCGCGGTGGAGCCTGCCCAAAGGTATTAGCGTTAAGTGCTAAGAGCTGGAGTTAAGTCGGCAGTGAAAACGACGGGCTGGAGGGGCCAAAGGGGTGAGAGGCACTGATTCCAGTTTCGCCCAAACTTCTGGAAGTTTGCCGGCCTGAGTAGGTCTGAGTTGGATGGCCCACTGGGTAAGAACCCAAAACGCTGTGATCGCTGTACCAGCGAATCACTCGGTTCTGTTTGGTTGGTTTGGTTTGGCTTGGCTAGAAACTTCCCAGGTATGCGTGAGAATGGAAAAGTTCTTTCCTGCCCAGGTTTCTCGAGTTCTCACCAGTTCAGCCGAACCCCATCTTCTCCTCTCCTAGGTAGATTTCTGTCTGCGTTCTCTACCCCGGAGTTTGCATTTTGGCTTAGGTAAAGACAAAAATGGGAACTGCAAAAATGCTGAGTAGAGCTCCACCAACCGTGAATCAGTCTCTTTCTTCCTCCACCCCTGTCTCCTCCCACACACAGACCCTCCCTCTTTGGGGGTTTAGCTAGGGTGGCAATCAGTAGATGATTACTTATTACCGAGGGCCTCTTACATGCCCGGCACAGTACTAGCTGAATACCTGCTCTAGTCGTTCTCATTTCTGTCCTATGAAGTTAGCGTATACAATCAATGGGCCCACTATACAGATAACATGTCCAAGGTCACATAACTGGCAAGAGATTGTTTTCAGAACCCATATTCCTAAGACCATGCAAAAAAAAAATCCAGCTAAACAATTAGCCTGAATAGGCTGGTGGAGTGTAAATTGGGACACTTTGGAAAACTGATTGGCTGTATCAATTAAAGTTGAATGTTTGCATTCCTAACAACCCAGCAATTCCACTCCTAAGTATATACCCAACAGAAATGTGTACTTAAGCTCACCAAAAGAGAGGCACTAGAATGTTCACAGCAGCATGATTTGCAATAGTCCTACACTGGAAATTTCCTGAATAACCATCAAGTGCAGAATCCATAAATAAATTGAGTGGTCTGTTCACAAAATGAAATACTATATACATCAATAAGAATCAACAAACCACTGCTATACTAAACAGCATCAATGAGTTTCACAAACATAACACTGACCAAAGGAGCCGGATCCAAAAGACTACACACTGCATGATTTCATTTAAAGTTCAAAGTAGGCAACATTTGGGCACACAAGGCTTCTGGGGTGCTGGTAAGGGTTTGTTTTCTGCTCTGGGTTCTGGTTTGTGAATATTTTTTGAGTTGTTCACGCTTATTTGAATATTTTCTCTATGTTGGTTATGCTTCTATGTATCTGTTAAATGCACTTATTTGTTCACATTTTAATATCTATTATACTACCTCTATATCTGTTAAATAAGTGAATAATCAGCCTGAATTTGTCGACTTGCCCCCCTCCCCCAGTTTCCCAAAGAGATACTACTCCTTACCTGCCTCTTGAGTAATGCACCTTGAATTTCTTCCTCTGGACCAGACAACCACATCAATTAGTTGGCCTCTTACACAGACTTAAAAACAAGCTGCATCCAGACTTTTAACACAATTGTCTTTGGAGCCTGGGCAGTGGATACAACTTCAGGGAACCTGCAACGGGCTCAAGAACGCTTAATCAGGGGAGCACATCTGAAGCATTCTTCTCACCCAAGACCTCAGTACAGGGGTGGCAGCATTGAACTTGGACCTGTACCCTTTGCTGCAGGTGAAGCAGGTAAAGAACCTCTGGCCAGGAACTGCCTCACACTTTCCAGAGACCCAATCTGGCCGCTTGTGCTGGGAGATGGAGATCAGGTTGAAGGTCGGAGGGTGGGGTATGGGATGTTTGTACGAACTGGCATTAATAGAAAGCCTTGGCAAGTCCTTAGAGCTTAACTCACTGGGTCTTGGCCCTAGACGACACCAGGGGAAAAAAGAATCTTGGCTCCCTGGCAAGTGACCCAGTTAGCAGAACTAACAGTTCTGCTTTGGGAGAGGATGGGGAAGTTTATTTTAGCAGGAAAAAGCCTTGGGACCCAGAAATCAAATACTTGACAGTCCCTTTGTGCAAAGCAAATATGAATTCTGGTGGTGGCAATGGTTGCAAATCTGATCTCAGCACTTTAAGAAAGATATCAAGTAGAGTTCCCTATGCTCTACAGTAGGTCCTTATTAGTTATCTATTTTATATATAGTAGTGTATATATGTCAATCCCAATCTCCCACTTCATCCCTCCTCCCGCCCCATTACCCCCTGGTAACCATAAGTTTGTTTTTTACATCTGTGACTCTACTTCTGTTTTGTAAATAAGTTCATTTGTACCCTTTTTTTTTAGATTCCACATATAAGTGATATCCCATGATATTTGTCTTCCTCTGTCTGACTTACTTCACTCAGTATGACAATCTCTAGGGAACTCTACTCAATACTCTTTAATGGCCTATATGGGAAAATCATCTAAAAAAAGAGTGGATTTATGTATATGTATAATTGATTCACTTTAGTGTACACCTGAAACTAACACAACATTGTAAATCAACTATACTCCAATAAAAATTTTTAAAAAATAGGAAATTTTTAAAAATTAAAAAAACAAAGATCTAAAGAACCTACAGCTAAAGCAGTTAAGGTGGGAGCGAGGACTAAGGGCTGGTGCTGTAATTTACACAGACTAAAAAGATAAAAATTCTCTGCTTCTGAAAGAGTGAGACAAGATAAGACCCAAGGTGATGTAATTCATTCATTAGTTAGCCAGTACACCTATCTTGAGATTTTCTGTACTGGGCCTACAATCTAGATGCCAGGGATATAGTGCCTACCAAGATAGACACAATTCCTTCCCTCATGCCACTTACATTCCTTCATTCAGCCAATAGGCATGCATCAGTACCTTCTGTAAACTAGGCTATGGGCCCAGAAATGGATAAAGGACAATGGGCGTGGCTAGGATGGTCCAAGACTCTGAAAGAGGGCAGAGTGAGAGGGAAAAAGTAAAAAAGCAAACAAAAACCATACCCAAAGAACTCCCTGACGGTGAAGTTAAAAAATTTTAAAACTTCTCACTCTAACAGAGGCCACAGGGTGCATTCATAAATACCAGGTTTCTAGAGGCGTTTCCATGATGGGTGGGTAGACTGCTCCTTTAGCACTTTATTGTCTGGTGCTTTTTTCTAGAGACAGAATTGTGGTCTGGATGGAGCATGGCATTTCTTAGGATATTAAGACACAGCATGAAACTCCCTTCTGGGCTTTGTAGGGCTGAGTATCTTTGAATCAGAGAAGGTTCTGGAATCATATCAGAAGCCTGGCTCACCTGTGAGCTATGGGCCCACAGGCAGGTTATTAAACATCTCTGCAAGCCCCAGTTGCCTACCTTGGGCAGGAGATGAACACTTACCTGGTCCCAGGGTGCTGAGGACCAGATGAGAAAAGGCACAGAGAGAGCTCAGTACCCGTGACTGTCCACAGGAAAGCCCTCAATGAACAATTGCTATAGTTATTACAATAACTCTTGTTATTCATAACTACGGTCCTTCAGTCTGACTGGTGGAAAGATGAGAGAAGAGAGCAACAAGCTTTCTTATTCCGCTCGGTACTTGTTTTGCTTCTTTGTGTAAATAAAGTGAGGTGGGTTGTTGTTGGTTTTTTTTCTGATTTAAAAAGCAGTAGAAAAATGTTGGGAAAATCAGAGAATTACAAAGGAGCATATTAAAATTGTACACAATCCTATTACTCAGAAATCACAGACAATGCTTTGGCTATGTCCTTTCTCTGCATTTACACGGTTGACATCATATAATATATACTGTTTTATAATCTGCTTTTCCATTTAATATAGTATGACTATTACCCCGTGTTTTGAATATGCAACTAAGACACAATTTTAATGTCTCTGTAGTACTACTCCACTCTCTGGCTTTAACACGAGCTAAACAGTCCTTTGTGGTTGGATATTTAGGCTGGTCACAATTTTTTTTTTTTTTTGCAATAGTTCCATCAGGAACATTCTCACACGTTAATTTTGTGCATAGCTAATTCCTGTAGGACAAATTCCCAGAAGTAGAATTACTGTGACAAAAGATATCCACATTTTTAAAGCTTTAGATACCAAGTGACAAATTGCCCTTCCAACAGGGGGTACAATGCCTCTTTCCCAGTGCCTTCCCTAACACTGGGCATTGTCATTTTAAAAATCCCTACCAATTTAATAGATCCCAAACGTATCTCATTGCTATTTCTGCCTATATGTTCTTGCCTAGGGCAGACTCAGGTGCCAAATTATAGAGAACTTGGAACGTAGAAATGCTGGTACAGGCTGGGGTGACAGAAGAGAGGAAGAAATACGCGAAAGGATGTCCCAGAGAAAGAACCATCCAGAAAAAGGGGGGCCGGTATCACATATTTTGGGGCATCCAAATGGTTCCAGTTTGCTTTAGGTTTTAAGCATTTCATAAGAAGCCCCCTCACGACCTTGCTCTTCAGAAGCCACCAGTCAGAAAGTGAGCTGCTGCCCCTCTACATCTTCTAGACCTTCTGTCCCTTCCCAGGCCAGCTCCCCCTAGGTTCTGCATGTGGGTGCTGACCTGTAGCTGAAGGTCCAGCCCCAAGAGTGGGAGCCTTGAGGTAAGGAGGCTAATGTGGTCTCCCTCCCTCCCAAAGGCAGCTGAACTAGTTCACACCTCTCAGCATGCAGAGAAAAAGAACCAGAATCTCCAGGCAAAGGAAGTACTAGAAATGAGAAGAGCGGTCTTGCCCATGCCACACACACAGGAGAGAGGGTGCAAGGAAGAGTATTTACTCCCAAGAGCTAGATTTTCATGTTGATCTTCAGCATCTTCTCTGGAACCAGAGAACAGCATGTTTTTCATTACCTCTCTGATTTCTACTGAATCTTTCCTAATGATTACAAAATAACCAAGTCTTAATATGAGAAGTTTTCAACATACACAGAAAAAGTACAGAATAAAATAAGGAACCCATATACTTAGCCTCAATAAGACCAATCCATGGCCAATTCTGATTCAGGTACATCCCCACGTACTCACCCCCTCATATCATATTCTAAAGCAAGTCCTAGACATACTATTTTTTTTTTTAGACATACTATTTTGTCATCCCTAAATAACTTCACTACCATCACCTAAAATATTAACAATAATTTCTTTATATCATCAAATACCCAGCATTCCAATTTCCAATTTCTGAAATGTCAGAATTTTAAGTAATCTTTGGTTTATATTATGATTCAAATAAGGTCCTTACATTATGATTGGCTGTTATGCCTTTTAAGTCTCCTTTAATTTATAGAGTTCTCTCCATTTCTTTTTTTCCCCTTGCAATTTATTTCTTGAAAAAAATCAAAAAGTTTTTTTTTTGTTCTATAGAATTTTCTTTTCATAGTCTGCATTTTGCTGACAGCATCGCTACGGTTTTGGCAATTTTGAAAACTCACGTCTTTAGATGCTGTCCTTCTTACTGCCACTCCTTCTTGAACATTCCTTTGAGAGCAAATCTTTGCTGTCTAAGTCCCGTGGTCTGTGTACTCCTGTAGGGCAGCGGCATCTCTCGTTCGGTTTTGGTCACTGCTGTCACTTACACTCACCACCTGGACAGCAAGCACACCTGGTTTGTTGGATGAATCGAACGCCTGAAAGAACTATGTTCTTCTCATTATGTTTCTGCCCTGTACACCCTTGAACTCAGCTTGCAGCCCTGCATTTTGCACTATATGTATTTTTTTTCCCCACGTGTGGTTAGTGTCTAAGGACAGGATAGACCTCATGCTGGTTTTAAAAACACAGACATTTTCTCCAGTGTTCTGTAAGGATGCTCCGCACAGATCAAGTTTCTGAGTTACCGACGGTAGTTCAAAGGCTGACTGACTTTTCATCCTCTATGGTTCTGGAATGTACATTGGTGCTTTTATTCTCCTGACTAATATTTTATTATTATTATTTTTTTAGCAAGTTTTTTTTTAACATCTTTATTGGAGTATAATTGCTTTACAATGGTTTGTTAGTTTCTGCTGTATAAGAATCAGCTATACATATACATATATCCCCATATCTCTTCCCTCTTGCATCTCCCTCCCTCCCACCCTACCTATCCCACCCCTCTAGGTGGTCACAGAGCACCGAGCTGATCTCCTGTGCTACGTGGCTGCTTCTTACTAGCTACCTATTTTACATTTGGTAGTGTATATATATGTCCATGCCACTCTCTCACTTTCTGACTAATATTTTAAAAGGTACCTAGTTGTTAACTGAAGAGAAGGAAGGCTTCCCAGACTTCTCCTTGGATATTGAGAAGATATTTATTTTAATTCCAGAATAAGGATTTCCTTTAGAGCTCCTGCCCCCTCCCACCCACACCTCCATAGGTCCCCTGGGGGTGGAAGTGGAGGTGGTACAAAGTTCTGTACAGGAGAACCTTAACATTCTATAAGTGCTTGCTTGCTTGCGGAACGAAAGAAGAGCCGCAGCAAGGAAGTCTCCATCCCTCTCGTTAAATCAAACTGGAGCACATGCTTATTTAATATAGTCAAGTATAGGAAGAATTCTCCTTCAATTTTTTTGCAAACTAGATTAAGTTTTCACCTAGGGCACATAAAAGAGTAAATAAATTAATATTGATCACCTAGGAGGTTATTAGTAGATCAGAATTTTGTGTCTCCAGACTCAGTGAATTTTGGGATGCAATTAAAATAATTCCTAATGCTTACTGAGTTCAAGCAACGTAATGGAGTACGCAATGAAAATCAAGTCTCCCTTCCACCTGAATCTCTGGTCTCTTTCCCTAGAGGCAGCTGCTTACTCTGGTTTCTTACTGTGTGCCAGGTCCTGTGAGCTTACTAATTATTACCAGTTTCTGTTACTATTGCATAAATAGTGTGACCCTATAAAGCAAGTGGACTTGTTATCCTCATCTTCAGATGAAGTAAATGAGACTCAGTGTGTATCGGTGATTAGCCTAAGGCCACATGTTTAGATGAGTGGCAGAGCCAACGCTCAGAGCAAGCCAGCATGGGATCCCACACCCATTGTTCTTAACCATTAACTCATCCTATCTAGAAATACAAAAATACGACCTACTGATATCCTCAAACAGTAAAGTTTCATTTGTCAAACTGTTTTGGCCAGTTTGATGGTTTGACTTTCTTTCAAGATATTAAAACTCTACAGCTTACAAGGTTTGTGTAAAAAAGAAAAAGACATGGTCCCCATTTTATAGGTAAGGAAATTAGGAAGCAAGACAATAGATAAAGCAAGGCGTGGGATGGGGAAGCAAAAGATGAAGAGCTTTGGCAGAAATTTTCAACTTTTCTGTGTGTGAGTGTGTGTGTTTATGTGTGAGTGTATGTGTACAGTAATGAAACCATAGACCCCTTTGACACTCTGGTAAGACTAGGGACGCCTTCTCAGCATAATGCTTTAAAATGCATAAAATAGGTACAATTCCAAAGGAGAGCAACTGCATTGATATACGGTTATCAAAAACTTTAGAAAATAAATGTGTGGCACAGTGACATATAAGCTTCCTTTCCAATGCATTAAATAAGATCTGGTGGCAGGTGTAATCCTAAGGAAATTTAGAAGTACTGATGAGTGTAAATGGTATTTTGAGATATTGCAACAATTGTAATGTGATATGAAAATATCTGTGATTTATCTTGGTGACAAAGTCACAGACAGTGCAAGTGCTACTGTGGTTTGCTGCCTCCTTTTTTTTTTTTGTCTTATTCAAGTTCATGGACCTCTTGAATTCTAGCCTAACACTCCAGGTTCAGACTCTCTCCCCTGTAAGAGGACATGAGCAAAGGCTAGAGGGTAATACTTAACCTTCCATCCTGCACCTGCTATTAGTACTATACTTCAATTCCACATTTTTCTTGTCCAGATGATGCTCTGTTGAGACACTGTAAACAGTAGATTTATTTAAACTACACTCCTTTAAAATATTTTTAATTTGAAAAAGTAATAAATGCACATGGTTAAAAGAATCAAACGTAAAACAGTATGTACTGAAAAATATGTCCCCTTTCCCAGAATCCCTCCTATATCACTCAGAGCTCTTGGTCGCCAGCAACAGAAACTGACGGCAGAAAAGGAGTTTATGGAGTAGCTCACATAATCCACTGAAGGCTGGGGAGACAGGTTCAGTCAGGAACCAAGGGACAAGTGAGGTAAGGCACAGCCAGAAGAGCCCCAGGGACAGCTCTGCTGGGACTGCTGCTGCTGCTGGGCAGCTTCCCTGTCCCTGGATGCCCCTGGTCTAACCCGCAGCTGTAGTGAAGGTTTGCTAATGCTGCTGTGCCTTTGGGTCCTTCTTTTAATGAGCTTGTAACAATAGGTCATGCTTAGGGTATTATTCTGGTTATTTCTATTTTACAGATGAGAAAACTGAGGCCTAGGGAAATTAAGTAATTTGCCTGAGGTCACATGGTGGGTATTACCACCGACTGAAATCAGAACCAAGGTCAGCCTGACTCCAGAACCTGAACCTGTGCTCTTGATCTCCACCTGCTACTCCTTCGTGCTATTCCTGCCCCCCATGGCCTACAGATCCTGCAGCCCCTTTCATCTTTACTTCAACATTAAATTGAGTGGTTTGAGCCCCCATCCTTTGTAATAACAGGGTCTGAGTCCCTCCCCATCTCAAGAACCATCTTTTTCTTACCTCCTGGGGGCAAATGGACACTTGTTTCTCATCCACTCCTGAGTCAGTTCCTAGCTCTGCCCTTGCCCTCAGTTCACTGTGTGGGAGGCTCTTCCCTGGGACAGATACCTCCTTTTCCTTGCATTCTCCAAAGAAATATTAATACTGTGTGTACAGCAGTGTTGTTACAGAGGTGGGGTGGTGGCAGAGAGTGGATGCAATGTGATTTTTTTTTTTTTTTTTTTTACAGTGAAGGATGAATTCCAATTTCAGAGACGTTAAAAATGAAAAAATAAGTTTTATCTTAGAATCAATGAAACATAAGAATTGATTTGACTAAAAGTTGGATAAGAAATGGATCAGAGATGGTTCTACTTCTTTTCAATGTAGAAAGAAACCCATTTCCTTGATTGGGAGATCACTAGTCTAGGTTAATCTCTCCAGAATTATTTTATCAGAACTATTCCAAGTTTTGGACAGAAAGACATCTCTCATCCTGCCAAAAATTATTTCGTAGGAGTTCAACTTGTAGGATCACAAAACTAGAGACTGTCATTTAATTAAAGTGTCCTCTGAGGAGTTCAAACTTTCCAAATACATTGCGATGTTGATATTCTCCATATGCTCTGGAATTTTCAGTCTATAATCTTAATGTTTGATTTTTTTTGAAGGGTGGTTTTTATTTAAAATGAAAGTAATTGCACTAAACAACACTGTGGAGGAATTTATTGTGCTCCAAGCCCTGTTCCAGGGGTTGACTGGGGAGACCGAGTGAGGTGCCCAGTTCAGGACAATAACATAGTGACATTCATACAGTGACATTAGAGTTTGAAACCCGGTCATAGCTTCCACCTAAACTGTACTTTTCTTTGCACCAAATACTGGCAGTATTTGTCTTCTCATGCTGCCTTTGGTTTTCTTTTAAGTGCGTTCCAAAATTTCCAACGCTTTCTCTAAAATCCGTACTATCTTCGATCACATGTTTCTTGCTTGGAGATTTAAGCAAAGCCTTGTTTGTTCTTTGCAATTGTATTCACTACCTAGGAAACAAGCCAACTTGTTTCTGATGGACGGAGGGAAATATGCCAACTTAACCATGTTTACAATTGCTTTTTGCCATCACATCATAGATTCTTAGGAAATAAGAAAAAATGCTATCTGGGTACTCTTGGCTTTTTGTTACAGCCTTTGCATTCCTCTTATTTGTAGTAATTGTGATCTTGTTATTCCTGTTAGCTGGTGGCTGTGATCACTTGTCGTGTAGTGTTTTTCTTTGACCTTCAATGTACGGTCGTCAGGGGAGAGGACTCTGCTGGCTGACGGCACCCTCTCCTCCTTTGCTTAGTTACAACAAAGGCAGATTCACGACTTTGGTTGAAATGCATAGATTCATAAGAAGGAAAACAGATGATACTTTTAGTATTTAGATGAAGAAGGAAAACAACCTTGAATAAAAGATGAATATTGATTTTTAAAAATTTGTTTACCCAGAATTGCAAGATTGTGCATAATGTGATTTCAGATTTGTTAACCATGTGCTGATGGAACTTGGCCACAAAGAACACACTTATTTTGGATTTTGAAGTTTAAATAAAATGAACTTCTTAAAATTTATGTTGAAACAATAATGATACAACCCTTACTGGTTGGTTGATTTCCTAAAATTCTTACAGGATCCCAAATTTATGACAGCAGGACTAGTCACGCCGGCACCGGAAATTCAGGTCACGTTAATGATGAGGTGGATGGTTTTCCTAAAGCTATTGAGATCCATCATCTTGTTTAGTAATTCTTTCTTTATAGAGAGAGGATACTGTAATAAATTTACTTTATACTTTCTTTTTTAAAAAATATTTTACTTATTTATTTGGCTGTGCCGGGTCTTAGTTGCGGCACACGGGATCTTCGTTGCGGCACGCGGGATCTTGTAGTTGTGGCACGCGGGATCTTGTAGTTGTGGCACGCATGTGGGATCTAGTTCTCTGACCAGGGATCGAACCCGGGCCCCCTGCATTGGGAGTGCAGAGTTTTAGCCACTGGACCACCAGGGAAGCCCCTACTTTATACTTTCTTAGTCACGATCATCCTCAGGTGTGCCTCTCTGATGTTCACCCATTCAATTCAACCAACATTTACTGAGTGCCTATATTCCAGGCACCACCTGGCACACACAAAGAGATGCATAGTTCCTGACCTCAAGAAGTTGGCAGTCTAGCAGAGAGACAGACACATAAAAAAATCATTATAATACAGTGCAGTTAGACTGGGGTTGAATTTGGGGTGTTTCAGAAATTCTTGAGTCACACATTTCAAACAGACTCTTGGGTCACTTCCACAGATGGCTCATTTCCACCATTATGTTTTGATCCATCCTCCATTTCATCCTGGATTTTTCGTTTACCTTAGTTTGCTCTTGTTTCTTCTTTGATTAGACAATCTCCTTAAATACAGCACAAGCATTAAAAGTCATACCGAAAATCTGTACGTGCAGACATGGAAATGGCCCTACACTGATAAGTGAAAAATATGATGTGCCTTAGTAGGCTCAGGCTCAATCCCATTTGTGAAAATATATTTTTAAATATATATATATATAAAAATATGTAAAAATATAAATATATCCAACTGGATATTGGATATATGTATTATATATATAAATATATATCCAATATACTTATATATAATTTGAACATATTTGGAAGAATATATGCCCATCTGTTAGCAATGGCTACTTTGGGGAAATGGGTTGGGGAAGGGAGAGACTTCAACTTCTTGTTTCATAGAATTCTGCTCTGATTTTTTTTTAACTTAAAAAATTTCTTTAAATATTTTGAAAAAATAAAAATCCTAGTTAGCTCTTTGTTATGAGGAACAATAAGCCCAAACTAAATGAAACTAGAGGTCCTCTTTGGAAACCTTAATCCACCCTTCCCACCTTAATCTCTCCCAACCCCCTGCATAAATCTTTCCATGAAGCCAGGCTCCCCTAACACACTGGGCATATTCATTGATGTCTTAAGTCAACATGTATTTGTTGACTGCTTACTACAGGCACTGGGAATCCATCAGAGAAAAAAAACAGCTTCAACCAAGTGGCACATCCCCTCACCTCCCTCTGCTTTGGTCCATGTCTTTTCCTGTCTTCTCTATGGGCTCTTCAAGACCCCCTCCTCCAGGAAGCCTTCCTTTCCTTATCTCTCCTCTGAACCCTCCTCTGAATCTTACAGTATTTAGTCTATATAAGTCTTTTGAAGAGTCATAACGGCTAGACGAAAGGTTCTAAGAGAACAGTAATTCGATGACTTAACATTTTTGTACTTTCAGCCTTCATTTATTAATCATATATTGAGTGACTACAATAAGGATAGAGTAGGGAAGCTGGCACAGATCACATCCACCTGAAGTGGAGAGGAGCTACATGAAACATGTAATGATGAAGATAACCCCTCCATGAATAGCGTGATGAATAGTATGAAAGAGAAGTAGAGAGCATCAGGAGGATATATACCAGGGAAATAGATGCTGGACTGAGGGCAGGGTTAGGAAGGGCTTCCCTGGGGAAGTCAAATTTAACTAGCTGGGATGTGAAGGAAGAGCTGAAGTGCTCAGAGGGAGGGGCCCAGGTGGGAAGCATCACGGTGCACAGGAAGTGAAAGATGGCAGGGGTAGCTGTAACCTGGAGAGAGAGAGGTGTAGGGTTCGCAGAGGAGGCTGGAGGGGTAGGTGAGGCTCAGATCATACACGGCCTTGTACGTCACCTTAACCAATTTGGGCTTCATTCTATGAGCGAGGGGAGCCACTGAATTCTTTTAATTAGAGGATGGACAAGGGCACAGTTACCTTTCGGAAAGGTCCCACTGGCTAATGAGAGGGAATGGATTAGAGAGAGGGCCTGGGTGTTTCCAGCACTCCCCAGCCAGTATGGACTCAACTCTTTGTGGACTGATTGTTAGTATAGTGAATGCTTTTCCATCAGGTTAACGTTTCCCTCTACATCTCGATCTCTTACCATCCATCTGGCACTTTTTCCTAAGGCCTCTTCCCTACCAGTCTTCAAATAACTCTAGAATTTTCCTCTTTTAAGAAAAGGGAAGAAAACGTAAACATGCACTTCACAAGAGAAGCTACCCAAACTGCCAATACATGTGTTGAAAGGCAATCAACTCCATTTGTGTAATCAGTGAACTACAATTAAAAGCACTGCACCACTTACCAGAATGACCAAAATTAGTGACAGTACTTAGTACTGTCAAGGCCAATACCTACTGTTGTCAGGGGCTTTGATCCTCTGCTGGTAAGAGTGTCACTCCGTTCTTGTTCTGTGGAGAACTGGCAGTATTTCCTAAAAATGAGCAACATATCTTTACCCTCTGACCCAGCAATTGCACCACAAGATACGTACGAAGAAATTCATGGCAGTATGATTCCTATGAGCCCCAAACTAAAAACGAAACGTTAACATGGATAAGTAAATTGTGGTATAGTCATACACTGGAATACTATAGAGCATTGGGAAGAAATGAACCACAGCTACGCCAAGAGTATGACATACAGCAAAAAGAAGCCAGGCATAAAAGAATAGGTACTGTGAGTCTAATTGCACGAAGGTTTCAGTTTAACTGATGCAATTAGAAACCAGGAGAGTGGTTACCTTTGGATAACCATTACCCCTAAGGAGGGGGAGAGACTGGGAAGGGGTACCAGCATGGGTCTATCTGGGGGGTGTTCATTGTGTTCTAGTTCTTGACCTGGTGACGATTCAAAGAGTGTGGTGGCCACTTTCACAGATCACCGAGCTGTATGCTTAGGATGTGTGCACTCTTTTGCAGGTATATCGTATTTTAATTAAAAAAAAAAAAAAAAAAAAGGAAAAGAAAACTTCAGATTACATCGCAAAGGAATGAAAAAGAAAGCTCTAGGTCCCCAGAGCTAGAGCTCTGCTTTGAGTCTGTGGCAATGATAACCTGAGGCTTGAACTTAAGTCAGTTTTGTTGTTGTTGTTGTCTCTGAGCTCTTCTGATGTCATGTCCTTCTCCACAGCCCTCCCTCCAGGGCAGTCCCGCTGGGGGATGGTATCCAACAGGACCCTCAGTGCTAGGCTGTGGTGAATTCTTCTTTTGAAGGAAACTTAAAAAAAAAAAAAAACAACTTGGTTTAAGGTCTTGTCTAACTTGTTTCTCTTTATGCCTCTTGGTTACTTATCTCACTCACTCCTCCAGGCTCCTGAGCATTTTCTTCCTTTTTCCAATCCTATGCACTGGGCGATGCTCTCTCTTGTGCAACTTTGAGTTGTTTTTAATTGTTGAGAGAAATATGCTTTAGTTTTGCAACTCAAAATATCATTAATACAAATATATTTCACAGAATTCTACCTTTGCCACACTGACTTAACTTTGTGCTGTTAGGTGATCAAAGATTTTTCGCACCTGATGCTATATCCCCATCATTCATCTGAACAGTGCTATGCTAGTATCTCTAACGTTTCTGAGTGGAGTTGTGTAACCGTAGGGCAAGTTACCTTAAGCTTTCTGATCTCAATTTTCTCGTCTATAATGAGGATAGTAACAGTCCTCTCCTCTTACAGTTGTTGTGAGATTTGAATGCGGTAAGACATGCAGGAGGTATAAAATAAATACATTTGATAATAAAATAGTTGCCCAATAATGGCAACTATTGGCATAAAATAGTTGCTCAATAAATGGCAGTTGTTTGACGTACTAAGGGCAGGAAGTACTGGTGATCTGTCCCTGCAGACCTCGAGGATTAAACAGAGAGACATGCTATTTAGAGGGGTTGATCTGTCGAGACCAACTGGTGAGAATTCTGCCTGGTCCTATTGAAAAAGTAGTCATTTCTCTAAAACTGCAGTCAGCCCCAAGGAAAGCTCAGCTTGATTTAGTGGCAGGCACAAATAAAACAGGTAAGGCTACCAAAATGTTTGGTTTCTTTTAAACTTAGGTGAGTATACGGCTGACAAGGACTGGGGAGCGAAAAGAGTACTCCATGTCTTAGAGAATCTTGTAAAATGCTTTAACAAATATATAAGAATCATATATAATTGGCACACGCTTTGTTTGAATGCAAACACTGCTGTTAAAGTGGTGCTTAAAAACAGTTTGTTGGCCTTCTCTTCGTACAGGAGAAACATTTCTCTCGTTTACACTACTCTCTTGCTTAGCAAACCCTTATTTATCCTATAATGCAAGTGTAATCAGCCCAACATGTCCAAATGCCCACAGATTCTGAATTAGTGGTGTCTGAATTAATGGAATTTTAGGCTGTTTCTCGTGGAGCCAAGCGTTTGAAAACTACCCACTCCAACAGTTTCGAGAACACTCTATGAAAAGGACCCTTCCCTCCTCTTTCCCCGCGTCTTCCTGCTTTGCGTGTTTCAGTTCTGGCTTTCAAAGGAGACAGAGGAAAAAAAAAGACTCAAAAGTATTCTTGGGACACGTGAACAGTTATTTATTGAGAAGCCACAGTTTTCCACACTTTCCTAACTGTAGGCTTTGTATAAGGCAAAAGCAAGATGGATCCACTACTTTACACAGAAAGAAAGAGCTCTGCAGAGGACCCCAGGGCCACGCAGTTGCAGATCAAAATGCAATGCACATGACAGATATAAAAACAGTGTGAAACAAAATAATTTAAATTATGGTTACAATCTACTGAAGGCAATATCCATGTCTTATTATAAACGCATTTATAGTCTAGGGTCATAATTTAAATATTCAGGTCTCTTTTTTTTTTTTTTTTTTTTACATACACGGTTATTGAGACATAAAAGCAAAACATAACATTTAATAGGGTGAACTTTGATAGAAGACAGTCGCTCTGAACTGTGCTGGATGTTATGATAGGATCGCCCTTGCCGTGGCAATTAGGAGGATCAATCCATTGGTATGTAGCCATCCTTTTTGGGGTAACTATCTGGATAAATGAAAGGATGGGTTAACAAGGACACCAAGGGTTCATTTTTCAGTTTTAGGGGAACAGAAAGAACTGAAAGTTGGTTATTGGAGACTTGCCTTCTGTTTTTCAAAAAACAAAGCAGATCTATGTGTCTTAGTTAAATTCATTTATTGTACTCCTTTAAGTAACTGGCATCCACATATGGGAAACAAAGAAAGTACCTGGCGTACTCGCCCTCACATCCATTTACCGTCGACGCTCACACAGCACACTGATGAAGGATCACTGAACTCTGCTGATAACAGGGGTACACCTAGCAACTGAGCTATGTATTCTCCATAAATGGTACTTAAAGAATGGTGCTCCATATTGCTTGTAAACAGATAGACATGGATTCAGGAAATCGTAGAGTCGAAGGTCGTTTGCTAATCTTGGTACCACGTAGCTAAAATGGCAGTTGTATCATCAATACACATCTCATGGCATGGTAGTTGACAGAAAATTCCATAATGGGGTTAACTAACAGACTAAGGACATGCATTGATTACAAGACTCTGGCCTAGTGGACTCGAGGCCCAAGCGTCCTAATCGTCCTCTTCGTCTTCCTCATCGCTGTCCTTCATGCTGATCCCCTGCAGACCCCCGCCCTCGCTCACGGACGCTGTGGCCTCCTCCACAGTGAGACGGTTCCGGATGGTTTCGTAGGTCTTGCTGTTTAAGGTTGAGTCCAGGACTCCTTGCAGTCGGAAATCTCTATAGGTTTTCTAAGGAGGGAAAAGATGCAGTGATGAGGGAGATCTCATCTCCATGAAGGGAGGGCCAGGGCACAAGGCAAGCATGGGGGTGAGAACACTGACCTCAGCTAAGTGTCACACTTCATGCACTGGCACATGAAAAGCCACCATGCTCAGATTTCACTTGTACTGAAAACTGAGATTTGTTGAATGACAGAAAATGAGAAATGGTGACAGGATAAACTGTATTAGATGAGACAAAGCAAAGAACATAAGCTTGTGTTTATTCAGTTCTGTAAAGGGAAATGTTCCATAATTGTTTTGGTTCTTTTTTTTTTTTTGGTCTGGTTCTTTCTCTTAGGTTTGTATCATATCATACGATAGACAGTGTGAGGGGCTATAACACATAAATAATGGATCAAATGATTACGGTATTTTACGATTTCTGCTGCAGTCTGGTCCTTAGTATTTGTGAGGCTTGTAACTGCGTATCCCTCTGTCTCATTCACAAGACAGACATATGCATGTCGGTATACGAAACCGATCACGGGCAGCAACAATTAGGGGGAAGATGGAGCGTTAATGCCTCATCAGTATGTTGCGGGCATGTGACATTTCTCGTCTCCTTAGGAAAGAAGTGTATCTATTCTGTTCACAACTTCATGGTCTCAGGGAAGAAATTTGGCTCTATTTCAAGAACAATGGTTTGGTATTGCTGAACCACAAGTTCTTTCTTTGTTCCTTCAGGCGATTTCTCTTGGATTTCCTTAGGTATCCCAGGGACTGTTTTTCTAGGAATCCCTTCGCGTTAATGGAACATGACCAGAAGCATCTGCCTGTTGTCTACTTCACAAAACATTTTTTTGAAAAAGGTCCCTCTCTAACTACAACTCTCCTCATCACGCTGCATATCATTTCAGCTACTGATTCTGCTGTTTGTTTCTCCTCTTGATATGGGAAACTTGCTAAGGGGTCAAAAGAAGGAACGGTAACATACTTCAACGCCACTTGCATTAGGATTTCTGGTTTTTGGAGTCCATCTGATGCAGTCCTAGTGTCAATCACCATGTCAACCACTCCTGAAGGTCCCATGTGGTAATGACTGCAGAGTTAACTAGTGAATGCTGTTCAGCTCAGTGAAGTCCAGTAATAAAAGATTATGGATGGGATGACCACGTGTTCCCTTTGCCAGTTTATATCTATGGTCCCAGTATGATTATGTGTAGCAGCTTCTTTCTTTCTTCAAAGTCATCTGGTTTCGACACTAAATTCAAAGGTCATCCTAACTATGGACCAGGCTGCAAGGCTAGGTAGCCAGCGGAACTGTGTCTGTACCTGGAGGGGGAAGGGTAGGAGGCTGAGTAAAGTGCTAGGTCTGGTGAAGACCAGATATCCAGATGATTTACTTGATTTTTCTGTACTTTTCAATCACTTAGAATTGATTGCCAGAATATGATGGGGAAAAGGCAGAACTCACTTGAATATTCCCCTCTCTAGTCAAATTCCAGAGCTGTGAGTTTCCCAGCCAGACTCTGAATGTCTAAGGGCAGGGACCACATAGAGTCATTTTTTTTTAAAATACTCCATCTTGTAGTATACAAGTAGGGGCTCAACTAATATTTGTCCAAGGTTGGATGAATAAATGCTTGCTGGATAATGAATGAATGGATGAATGAATAAACCAAGTGATGCAGAGGCAGGAAAGAAAGCCAATTATCACTGGAAGTTTGCCTCGGAGAAGGAGGCCCCTGGGTAACGTACTTAGGGAAGAGGTGGTGAATTCTGCTTCATCCCTCTGTGCTGTGGCTCTAGTTAAGCTGGGCCCACTTTTGGCAAAAGTGAAGGAGTTCCTTCGGCAGGGACGTTTCTGTGTCCCTTGCCTGTGGTTCGTGTTTGTGTTGTTTTTGGCAGAGGCTAAGAAGAAACCTCCTCTCTGACTTATATTTTTTTCTTAATAAAATACTGCTAATTCTAACAGTCTCACCAAAAATCTGAAAATCAGTAATGGGAAGATATCCTAACACACTAAAATGCATGTCTTCTTTTCATGTCTAACCAGGAAGGGTCAAACAGAAAAAATTCCCCTTAAGAGTATTTATAGCCAGAAAATGGAATGCAAGGGGTCGGGCAATGGTTAGTGAGGTTGCCTTAAGGAACTGAAATTTAAATATATGAAAATTAGGCTGGGTGCATAGTCTAAGTGAATAGATTTCTTTTTTAAGAGCTGCCGTACACTGCTGTCTGCAACCTTCCCTGGGAGGAGTCTTTGTGAGATCAAATGCATATGATAATAATTCTCCTTAATTACACTCAACGGAACAGTAATTGGTTTTAAGTCAGCACTGGGGTAGACGAGCACCTTCAATAAAATGGCGCTAATCCGAAAGAGACTAAGAAATGGGGCAGGGTTGTGGGGGGGGGGGGGAATAGCGGGGGCGGGGGGGCGGGACTTTCGGCAAACTGTGAAGAAATGGAAATTCATCTCCGTTTTATCATTAAAATATTTTTAAAGAGACTGTGCTCTGAATGAGATTTTTGCATCCGAATGTTTTAAAACCCTCTACGGTGAAGCATCAAATGGAAACTGAAATGATCAAAAATGTATTTACCCCCTTCTGTGATCTTATTATTTCATGTAAACCACTGTGATTTCACGCTGAAATAATTATCATTAGTCCAAGGCACACACACAAGAACAGGGGAAAAAAAAGCTGCGTTCAGGGTATGTTACCTCACCTTCGTGATCCTTTACATTTGAGTGTATACACGCATTGTAAGAGAAACTACTTCAGTTAACTACAAAGAACAATATTGATTTGCATCCAGATAATGATCACAGGACATATTTAGAAAGAGCCGGAGGTAAATATTTCTATGAAATTAATTGTGGCAAAATTTTATTTAATTAAACCATAAATGAAATTGGTAATGGATGCGATTAGCACAGTGGTACCCAAAAGCCAGCTTTTGAAAGTTTAATGCAAAGGGCGTGATGGCTCTTGCAGTATATTTGCATGGCAAATACATAAAGTATTTTTCCAGTCTGGATAAACTATCAAATTCCTTTTTATTAAATTTCCCTTTGATGTCTGAGTAATAAATTAACCAGGCATCCCAAAGTGATTTCACCGGTTTTTCTTGCCTGAGATACTGTTTTAGGAATCACCTTGTTTTATATACAAACTAATATTTTTTGTGTTAAGGAAGTTCTGCAGCTTGCCAATGAAATGTATTTCAGTGAGCTGTTTGCAAAGGAGAATCATTATGTTTTCTTTTACCTTTACCATCCTAATTAGTGTTTTCAACTGATAAATGTGAAGCTGTAAGTCCATCCGGTCCGTCAGCCAGGTACAGATCACGTTCATGGAGCTGCTGTACCATTGCTGAAAAAAAAGACAAAAGTTCTCCAGCCAACACATCACGGAGCATTTAAAGAACAGAGACGAAACAGGCCACGTGCGAGCACCCTGCTCTGTTCCAAGAGGAAAATAAAATGGTTAAAGAGAATTTGAGAGCACAGAGATCATGAACAGTAATTGACGCACAAATCACGAGGTACCAGATCAGCCGAAAAGAGATCGGTTTGGACTTTGAATCGAAAACAGAACTCTTCCACTATACACACCTCATATACGATCAATTCATAAAGACCACCGTTTGCTCTTCTGATTCTCCTTTTTGTTGGTTCATGTTACTCAGTTGAGATTTAAGTCACTGTTTGTGTCCTAACGCCATTGTCTCGGGTGTCCAAGACGATGGGGGCTTCTCCACTGAACCAATCGATGCCACGTGCTACTTACCTTTTGAAAAAATCCAGACCCTGTCTGCTTAGGACAATTCTAGGAATCAGGCTGACAGCCTTAGGAGTTTAGGGCAAAGTTTACCTACATTTACTCTAGAGGGGCATTCGGATAAAGACAATGAAGGAGGGTTTCTCTTTAAGGGCCAAATTATACTCTGGGCAGCTCATGTGGCCTTACGTTGGCTGTGCAATCTGTTTTAATCTTAACACCAAAAAATTATGGAAGATGAGAGAAAAAAAACCATCTACAAATGAGCTCATTTCAAGCTGTTGAAATCATACTTCCCCTTAAGGGGGTTAAATTTTGCTTCTTGTCTGTGAAAAATGCTTGAAGCTGTGTCACTTTAGACTGCCACCCCTGTGGTGCACGGAGTCTCTGGTGCGGTATAATTTTGCAGTACTGCTCATATATTCATAAATCTCACTCGGAGACATATGAACAGTGTTATGAAGTGTCAGTACAAAAAAAAAAAATCTAATCTTTTAAACTTCACCAGGTTTCATTACGCATTGCCGCTTATACCAAACAATTTACAAATAAAATGAAAAGGTGTGGATGGACCTATATATTTATTTATACGGCATGTATATGAACTGTGCGCAGAAAAGATGTAAAAAAAAAAGTGGTTAGAGAATTGAAACGCTGCATACTCTCCTGTTAACCAACACGCACACGCACACACGCACACGCACACCAGTGGAGATTTGAAAAGCATAAATAAAAACATGTTTCTGATGGTAACTCCACCCTTTCTCACCTAAAGATCATCCAAAATCAGTTTATGCCTAACACTCACAGTTTTTCCGAAGCCTTGTTTCTGACTTAATTTCTTTAAAAAAAAAAATTAATTTGGGTTTTTACTTGCAAGGTAGAACTGCCAAGTTTCACCTTGCAAGAAACGACACAGTCTCAGCCATGGCGTTCAGAAGCCCTCTTTGCAATCTTTCGTTCCTAGGCTCTTTCCTCATCAGAGCCAATTGTGGCTCTCCTTGGAGCCCAGCCGCAAACAGAGACCACACTACCCCAATCAAGGCAGCACTGCAGCCTCACAGCCAACTTCTGCTCTTTTAAAGATCACGGAGGCGAAACTGTCAGTTTCAGGAACCTTCTGTCCCTCCCCAAGGGAGCAGGAGGAGTGGGGGGGCGGGGAGGGATTTTTTTCTTGAGATCTGCAGTTCACTCCACGTAGGGAGCGGGTTTGCCGTGGTCAAGCTGCTTCAGGCATGGACAGGTTTTCCCCTCTAGGAGTGAGAACATGTCACTGAAACTTTTTTTGGGGGGGGGGGGTTGTGATTATTTGGAGGTGTTTTTGGCACCTCCTGCCTTGGGATCCTGGAGCTCTTGATGTCATTGCATCTGGGTTTGTTAAGGGGCTAGGGACAGGAATACGACAAGGTCATGGGTGTTTCTATAGCCCTGCTTTACTCTCAGCTGGGGGACCTCTTGTGTTTACCCGAGGCCTCAAATTCCGTATTTACTGACTTATTCTGACATGAAATCTGGGGACTCAAATAATCTGTTTTGAGAGTCATGAGCAACGCCCCCTACCCCCGACTCCTACCTCCTGGGGTTGGAAAATGACCTTCAAAGGAACCTGGGTGACCTCCTGGCCAAACCTACAAGCCCAGGACCCCATGATGAGTGCATCTCAGGGACACAAAAGAGGAATGTGGCACTCTGGCTTCTAGGCAGAGGTGGCATTTTGCTTTGGCTGTGACAACGGGCAAACCAGCGCTGGCTTCTATCACTGCCAGCAAGCCTTGTGCAACATGCCTTTTTTTCTTTGCTGAGAGATATGCCACCTTTCAGGGGAAAAAAATAACGAACTCCCCCCAGCCCCCATTTTATATAAGTAATTCCCACTCTTGTAAATGGCTTTTGGCTATTAAAAAATAAAAAGGGAAAGGTAGACTGCTATCAATACTCCTTCTCTGCTGTTGAAAGGGTAGGGCGGTAGGAAATGCATGTAGCGATGGATGGATCAGCGCATCACGCTCACAGATTCCCACCCCAGGAGAACAAGAAAGCCCTGGAACATCCATGCTTTTTCTCCTGGATCTCACATCTAGCAAAAGAAGTGTAAAAAATGTATGATGCCCCATTGGCTACACATTTCAAGAGGCAAAAGGGAGTAAGTCACGCCTTTCCAAACCTTATGCTCAGTAGATGAAATTGGAGGCACTCTTGGATGAAGCACAGCGCTAACTTGGTTTTCCAGAAAGGCGCTTAAAGGCACTTGGATGTTGGAGAAAGCAGGAGTCATTGCCTTCTAGAACTTTAAAACATTAGAGGTGAAGGGGATCTTCCACTGAGCTCCTCCTTTGTAGAGGAGGAAACAAAGGCCCAGAGAGGTGAAGTGACTTGCCCAAGGTCACACAGCTAGTGAGTCCAGAAATGGCAGTTTTCCAGGATTAGGCACTGGAGTGAAAAAGCTGATCACCTAATGGCTCCTCCCTAGGAGGGTGTAATAATGCACTGGACACGAGAGCTGATCTTGTGTATCACTTCCCAACTGTACATTCGGGGGTATCACACTGATATCTAGAAACAGGCCTTAGTGGGGGTTTTAACCCTATGGAAGTTGGCAAATGCCACAAACCAGGGCATTCTCCCTTCCAGAAAGCCAGTTGTTATAACATTCAGTTCACAGTGCTTGTTAAACAGGTTTGCTTTATTTGAGATCGATGCTAATACAGTAGATTTGTTATGATTCTTCAAAAGAGGAAATTCATCAAACATTTTAAGTTCTCCCCACTTTGTTTTGTCTCTGGTTCAGATATGCCTTTTCCAGAGACAGCCTGATACCTGGGCACTAAAATTTTGGTAAAATGCACTCTAAACCCTTAGAAATAAAAATTGTGAGCTGATGACATATACTAAGTATTTAAGTATACTCACGACTCCTTTGCTGCCTGCCCTTAATTCAGGTATATTAAATGGAAACTTTCTACATAAGGTTACTTTAAGCCTAAAAAAGCCCTAGAGACATAAAATCCCCAGTACCCTGGGTACCTCTAAAGTATGTTCTCTGGGGATAATTCTGTGAAGGTGTTAGAGTTGGAAGCCAAAAGGACGCCCATCATAGCTATGGCCTGCAGGAACTTCTTGGGTAGTTAAAATCACCTGAAACTAACATGACATTGTAAATCAACTATACTTCAATAAAAAAAAATTTTTTTAATTGAATGCAAAAAAAGAGAACCTGGAAGGTTGATCTAAAACTGTGCCATTTAATTCCTTTCCTTCCCTCCCTTCCCTCCCTCGCTCCCTCCCTCCCTTTCTTCCATCATAGTTGTTGAGAGCACAGGCCTTACCTCTCTTTTGCCTAGGTTTGTGGTCTTGGGCAAGTTACTTATATTCTCAGAGACTCATTTTCTCAATCAGAAAATGGGAATTAACCAGCCTTTCATAGGCTTTTTGATACTAAATGAATTAATGTTAATAAAGCTCACATCACAGTACTTGGCACATAATAAGGCCTCAATATATGTTAGCTACTACCAAGACCACCGCCACCACCAGCATCGTCACAATTCTCACATCACCGTCACCACCACCATCTTCATCATCATCACCATTAACCTCAACTCTCTCCTCTTTTTCTCTCTCTTTCTCAACCCAAGAAATACCACAAGACAAGGAAGAAAGCAGAGCAAGTGACCAGAGAAAGGCATGCCATGGTGGAAGAAATTATTCCTATTGGAATATCTCTGGAATCACACGCCTAAGTCTTACAGGACACATGACTAGCTCCAAGTAATTCCACTGTAAAGTTGTTTGTGTTAGATCATCACCCAAACCTAGAAACCCATCCTGGGTGCATTCTACACATTTAAAACTATACTGACCTAGATTTATATACTGGATTCAAAGGATTCAGACAAATAACGAGTGATTTTTCAAACCCTGTGTGGATAAATTACAGCTTCAGCTTGGGCTGGCTACTTATTAGCTGGATAAACTCAAGCAAGCTACTTAACTTTCTGACCCCTAGTCTTCTCTTGGGGTTAACACTTACTTCATAGGATTACTGTGAGTGTTAAAAGAGATAATCATGTAAAGTGCCTAGCATAGTGACTGTCACATAGTAGGCACTCAATAAAATTTAGCCACTGTTGTTATTATTACTCTCAAAAACATAACAGGTATCCTTGTAATATACCGTACAGAAGAATTTTCTTGATCTTAATTTCTAGTAGAAATTAACTTGCCGATAATGGGGCCACACATTCTGCCCTGCAACTACACTGACTTCATGCAGAAGAATCGTTATACACAACTTGTCTCTCTGTCATGTAGGGGCTCACTACAGCTAGGACTGGGGTGAGGCAGGTGAGGCAGGATCTTGCAAGTGCAGGATCGGATGCTGCCTTTAATGAACACTTTAGTATTTTGTTCATCATGGATTTTTTGCATTCATTTTGATTTTTTTAACATATTAAAATATGTATTTGATTACTATATTTTCTGGCTCCTCCTTAAATTTTGCAACTGAGAAGTGAATCATTCACCTCTCCCTAGTCCCCCAGCCTTGGGTTCACTGTTGCCCCTGGGAATTTTATCCTTGGGAAGTGCTGCAGGATTGTGAGACAGGATGAATACTGCACACCTCATGGGACACTATAGGGTTCCCAGAAAATGGACTTTCACTTGGATTTGGATAATCCCTCATCAGCAGGATAGAGTGTTACTCCAGTGATTGCTGCTGCCTTTATGCCTCTGTCATCACAGCCACCTAGATGAGTCTAAATTCCCTACTCCCACCCCTATCTTGATGTTAATTCAACGTCCTAAAGGGACCTTACTGTTAATGATTCATTTGTTTTTGGAGCCAGCCACATCGCATACCTGAGTGGCAATGAAAACAAGGGACAGAGGCTGAAAAGGAGACAGAACTACTCCGATGTGTTTCCATACTCATTAATTACAAGGGTAACATACCCGCGTAACTTACACAACCCCCCCATCAGACAATACCATTCCATAGGACTTTATAGAGTCTCAGTTTTTAACAAAGTCCTATTTTGTACAGGATTCCTAATACACACATACATACACATTCACAAAATTAATAAAAATAGTTACCTACTCATTGAACACCGAGTCCTTACAATGTACACGCACTGTGAAGAGCATTCCACAAGCAGTGTATAATTTCATCATCGAGTTGAACTCTTAAGAGCATCTATAAGGGGAGGGATGGACTGGGAGTTTGGGGTTGGCAGATGCAAACCATTACATATAGACTGGATGGACAACAAGGTCCCAACTGTAGAGCACAGGGAACTATATTCAATGTCCTGGGATAAACCATAATGGAAAAGAATATAAAAAAGAATGTGTGTGTGTGTGTGTGTGTGTGTGTGTATAAAACTGAGTCACTGCTGTACAGCACAAATTAACACAACATTGTAAATCAACTATACTTCAATAAAAAATAAAATTAAAAAACAAAACAAACAAACAAACAATAGAGTTTCAATATTATTAACAGCCCTGTTTTGTAGATGAGAAAAAGGGGCATAGGTAAGTTAAATAAGTAGCCTGTGGTCACACAACTAGTAAGCAGTGGGACAGGCTTCAAGTTGGTTATTTACCACTACATCTGTATGAGCTGTCACATTCACCTCAATAATTTTAAAAAGCAATGGCTTGTTTATATAGAAACAGCTCTAGCTTCCAGGTGCCTTTTCAGCAAAGTCATTCAGCTCTGAACTTCTCAAAGGACAAGTGTGTGGGCAGGATAATGCTCTTGGATCTGTCTCCCTCAGAGCCCAAGCTTGGCCTGGTGTTGAAAAGATTCTACTTTTTTATGAGCTTAGAAAGTCACTAGGCAGAGGGAGGGGAGTCAGGGGTTTTCCCACGGAAAACCACTCAACAGCCTTAAAGAACTAATGGATGAGAGACAATCATTGCTGACTCTTAAGGGAAATGATTAGAAAGTTGGATGGGGATGAGAGGTGCCATTTCTTAGGTAGCATCAATGTATTTGTTTTATTAATCAGAAAATATATTTATTATATAATATGCATATTCTGTTTTACTTAGAAATACTTTAAAACTTAGAAAAGTTGTAAAAATAAAGTAGTATAAATGATACCCATATACCCTTTACCCAGATTCACCTATTGTTAACATTTTACCCCATTTGTTTATTGTTTGAAAAAATATATATATATTCCAACATATATATATATTCCAACATATATATATATAGTTTTTTAATTAAAACAATTTTTTTATTGGAGTATAGTTGATTTACAATGTTGTGTTAGCATCAACGTATTTTTAATTTCCCCCGTAGCCCTACCTAATCCCTTCTTACTTTCTCTTAGGTTGGTAACTCAGCAATTGCTACTAAAAGAAAATTCTCACTGTGGGTAGTTTGAGTTTTCAATGAGAAATACAACTAGAAATATTGCCTTGGTCACAATGAATTGAACTTTCTTAACAGAGTTTTGGAGATACAAAAGTTATGACATTGATAAAAATTTCATTTCTGAAAAATTATCCATTATAAGTTTTAACATTTTCTGTGAACAGGGAGAGTAAAATAGAACCTTGGGGAAATTCAGTTTCATGTGTAATTAAAGATGTCACCAGAAGTGCTAGAAGAGAAATTTTAGGCAGAGTCACAAATCCAATGAAAATAGTTTAGTGCAAAACTCAGTTCTTCCTGTGTTGCTTTTTTCTTTAAAGAAACATTTTATTGAAGTCTAACATGCGTACTGCAGTGTGTCACTTTTAGCAAAACACACGCACATACACACACCTTCTGAACAAGACATGCTGCCCCGTGCCTACAATGGAAGGTAATAGTTAGTCCAATATAGTGAAAATGAGCTTTTAGAAAATTTGGTATTTCACCGAAGGACCAATAACTGCACCATGCACAAACACACATCTTCACACACTTTCTTTGACTAAAAACTGTGACTCAGGGACTTACCTGGTGGCGCAATGGTTGGGAGTCCACCTGCAAATGCAGGGACACAGGTTCGAGGCCTGGTCCGGGAGGATCCCACATGCCATGGAGCAACTAAGCCCATGCACCACGACTACTGAGCCTGCGCTCTAGAGCCTGTGAGCCACAACTACTGAAGCCTGCGCGCCTAGAGCCCATGCTCCGCAACAAGAGAAGCCACCGCAATGAGAAGCCCATGCACCGCAACGAAGAGTAGCCCCTCTCGCCTCAACTAGAGAAAGCTCGAGTGCAGCAACGAAGACCCAACGCAGCCAAAAATAAATAAATAAATTTATAAAAAACAAAAACCTGTGACTCAGTCCAATACATCCTGAGCATGAATGATAGTTGAAATTCACAAGGACCTGAGTCTTATGGTTGGCTCATTTGCAAATATATATTTCCTTTGAAACTGGCATGTTCATGCTATATATGCCAGGGAGGCAAAGCTCTCAATGCCTGGGCAGTTCATGACTAAAGTGTAAATAGTTGAGTCTTTATTATCATCTGTAGTCTTGCTTCACAGATGAGGAAACTGAGGCTCAGAGAAGTAAAGTGTTCTAGCAGCTAGCAAGAGATGGAACCTGGACTCAAGAGGCTGAGAGGCAGTACAGCCTAGTGGCTCGGAGAATAGACTGGAATCAGGCCTGTCCTGTGTTTGAATCTTGATAAATCCCTTAACCTCCCTGTGCCTCAGTTTTCTCATCTGCTAAATGGGGATGATAATAAAAACCATTTAGGGTTGCTGTGGGGATTCAATGAGTTAATGTGCGTGGTGTGCTTACAATAGCGCCGGGCACATACTGAGTGTTACGTGTTACTATCTTAGCCCCGCTATCCTACCCTGCTTCACGAATAAGAAAGAGTATCTCCCTAAGTGCGAGCTCTTCAAGGTTGTGCAAAGCTTTCTAAGCAGCTTCCATTCTTCAAAAGAGATCTGAGCAAAAAGGTCATTTGTAACCTGTTGGTAACCAACCTGAATTTCTGGACTGAAGAAACACAGTGAAACCTGGAAGATTTTTATCTCCTCTTTGGGAAGTACCCTTTTTCCAGCTCAACACAGCCACACAGCAGAGAAACTGCCCCAGCACCTTGCCTCGACTGTCTAATGAAGAAAGGACATTTTATTTGTTGGCAAGGAGGCAAAGAGGAAGATAATACTTTGACCACACCCATGGGACTAAGTTCTTCATTTTGCTTTTTGTGACAAAAGTGGGTTATTATTAGTTAGGGGGAAAAAAACCCACAACCTATGTAAATGGCTGTATTGAAATACTGTAATGACATCTTTTACATTTGAAACTTTCAATGCATATTTCTTCCTTACAATTTGGGTAATTTAAGAGCATGTGAAAAACTTCATCAGGGGTTTCTCCACACTTCTACCAAAGTCCCCACAGCTTCGTTAGCCTGAGCTGCAATTCCACAGCTTCACAGATCTCTTTAGGGCTAAGGATCACCAGGGATCTGGTTGTATTTGGTGTTCTAATCCGGATTCAGAGAGGGCTTGACAAAGAAACCTTGGCATGTTCAAGGCATCTGTGCCAAGTGGGCACAAACGAAAGACTGCACGCAAGTTTCAGGGTTTGTCAGAGCTCCCCAAGGGAGCTGATATGCCTTTCTAAGGGGGCATATCATCTGAGTACCTTAAAAAATGGATACGCAGTTGAAAGATGCAATCTTTTGCCTTACTTGAGTGTTACTGTAATTCAGGATATGATCCACCAAAACAATTGCTCCTAGAAATGGGTATTTCCAGTCACAGCTTCAGGAGGCCCAGCTAAAAGCACAAAGACACCGAAGATAACCGACACCAAAATCAGAGGGTATAGATAATCAGAATAACCTTCCAGGCTATCTCAAGTGTCCTTTTTAGTAGAGGCTGGGTTTTTTTAAAAAAATATTAATTCTCTGGTTGCCTAAAAACCATTTCATTGAAATCTTTCTGAAGCTGTCTTAGTGCCGTGGCTTTTCAAGGTTCTAAACTCTGGATAGCATCCCCCTGAAAGTCTGATGCAATCAACACTGAGGAGGAAGTCAGAGGCTCCTTGCTGAAACCGTGGTTCCAGAGACTGTGGTAATCTACAACCTGGTGTGAAAAGCACCCACACCTCTTTGCCTTTAGCTCCTTCTCATAAGGAAGAGATAGTGCAAACGAAATAATTTTTAAAAAAACTTTGATTTAAATTGCTACTGCTTAAAATGTTTGCTTCTTCTATAGGAACGTGCAGAATTTCACATTTGGGAGCTATTTTATTTTATTATTTTTATTTTTTTAGCAATTTTATTTTTAACCTCCTTAGAAAGAGCCTAAATGATACCTTAATATTCTTTTACTAAAATAAGCAGTTATCTCTTCAAGACGAAATTTCAACTCTCTAAACCTGGAGGAATATGAAATATGGAGAAATATCCAGCAACAAGTGTCTTTAGCAATGATATTTCAAATGGATGATCAAAATGATGACTGCGTACTTGGACTCCTGATTTAATAATGCATTGCAGCTTTCTAATCGAGTCATTACTATCACTTTTAGGTGCCTGGGAGAAAATACAAGGGAAGTAAGAGTCCTGAAGGATCCTTTCTGAAAGTAAATCAAGCAGCAGAGTTTAATACAAAGCTTAGCTTATACAGGCTATACTGGGGTCTCTCTCTCTGGAAGGCACATTCTCTGTTTTTGTTTGTTTGTTTGTTTGTTTGTTTATGGTTTGAGGAAGCTGTTGACAATCTCAGTAAGCTTTCCAAGCTACCCAAAGCCAGACCAGAAACAAGTTCGTCGCTTCTGAATCAATCAGACTGTATGAAATCCAAGAAGTAACAAATCCCCTTGTATCCTGCCCAATATGTCTCAATATGGTGGATGGTCACCTGCAAGGAGATGTGATCATATCCAAAAGGCTTGCTTTCCTAATACTCCTAAGATATTGCTGGAAAGTTTACCACCTCTGAATGAGAAAACTAAGTCAAAGATCAACGGATAGATATTTTCCTAAAGACAGAAAGGCAAAGGATGGGAAAGCAGAGGCACGAAAGTGAATTTTCAACTGCGAACGCGATCTCAACTTACACTCAGATACCGTTCTTCCACCATTTCCACAACCTGAGTATGTGCTGTTATAAAAAGACGGAGATCCAGCCATTCCGCTTGTGAGCACAGGTGCAAAGAAACTGAAAGCAGGATCTTGAAGAGATATCTGCACACCCATGTTCAGAGCAGCGATATTTGCAATAGCTAAAAGGCAGAAGCAACCCAAGTGTCTATTGACAGATGAACGGATAAACAAAAGGTGGTATCTATACACAATGGAACATTATGCAGCCTTAAAAAGGAAGGAAATCCTGTCACATGCTATCACATGGAGGAAGCTGAGGATATTATGCTAAGTAAAATAAGCCACTGAAAAAGACAAATATTGTATGATTCCACTTACATAAGGTGTCTAGAATAGTCAAATTCATAGAACAAAGAATGGTGGTTGCCAGGGGGTGGGGTGGAGGAAATGGGGAGTTACCGTTTAATGGCTATAGAGTTTCAGTTTTGCAAGACTTAAAGAGTTCTAGAAAGTGGTTGCACAACAGTGTGAACGCACTTAACACCACTGAACTGCACCCTTTGAAATGGTTAACCTGATCGTCGATTTTACGTTATGCTTGGTTTACCACAATCAAAACAAAAAGAAGGGAAATGCAAAATTGCTCCCTTACTGAATAGGAAACTTTGCTAAAGAAAGCACGGCTAGGTAGCAAGGTACATATTCTGATGTGGAACATCCAACCGCGTTTCACAAAAAG
Source organism: Leucopleurus acutus (assembly GCF_964270905.1). Classification (NCBI taxonomy): domain Eukaryota; kingdom Metazoa; phylum Chordata; class Mammalia; order Artiodactyla; family Delphinidae; genus Leucopleurus; species Leucopleurus acutus. The sequence continues at coordinate 27,830,113 of NC_139153.1, read as the reverse complement.
CCAAAAAATTACGTGCATGAGGCACAGGGGCATTTCATTTAATCCCAGGGCTGAGACAATTTCTCAAGGCCGAGTTCTGCGACTGCAGAACAAAGAACATATCTGGTAGCATTTGCTCAGTCACTTATTGGGTTTATTTAAAACATGCCACGGGGCCAACATTTCTAAATCTGTGAAAGAGAATTAAATGAAGCCCAGAGATGAGAACTGAGAATCCTCATGGAGGATTGGGTCCAAACAACAAGAAAGGATGCATTTTTCACACTGCGTGATGCGTCACCTCATATGTTTTCACGGAGACTCCCCCATCCCCTTCCCGCCCCCTGATGTTCCACGCACAGATTTGATCAAGCAGCACTCAGCCCCGAGACCCCGGTTCCCTCTGCCCAAAAGGGCAGCGGCTCCCCCATGCAGAATCACTCCCCCACCCTACCCCGCAACAGACTTATTAAGGTTTGGAATGTGTGTTCGGGAAGCCCCTATTTTAGGAAACAATTAAGTAGAATTAGGCTAATAAAGCGAGGCAGGCAAAGCTTTTGCCCTTTGCTGAGAAATAACTCCTACATGGAACAGTTATACTAATAAAAATCATGTATTTCTTAAATGCGTCCAAATGATCTTTGCACCCAGCTCGGCAATTAACACTGCCCCACCGAGGAGCATTTATTCCCCAGGCTAAGGAGGATTAATCTCCGTGTTTGCTCGACCAATGTCTTCCTTTGGTGAAAATACAGTATGAGGCTTTTGGGGCTGGAAACAGAAATTTCTGATTTCTGCAAGCGGGAATTTCACAGGAGGCTTAATTCCCTTCTCATCGTAGAGGGTGGCAAGGTAGACAAGGAAGGGCTGGGTGCCCCCTACCAGGCCCCCATGGAGGCCCATGCCAAAGACCTTCTTGGGCCTATCCTTGACCCCGAGGGAGGATGGGAAGACCTTACTTCGGGTAGCCTGGGCTTCATCTACTGACGGGACTCTCACCCCCAAATCTCCAATCCCACTCTCCCTCTCACAGTAGCCATTAAAGGGCCTTCTTCTGGGCCAGGAGCTACAGATTTCCCACCTCCAAGCCTGGGCAGGAAGTGACCGCTGGGCAAAAGGGGGACACAGACCCTCCCGTTGGACGCTTTGTCTCCTTGACAACACCCCAGCTGGTGGCCCGAGGAACAGACTTAATTTCTTTTCTTTCTCTGCCCACCCTCCCTTCCCCATACTTCTTTCCCTCTTTCTCTAGATGCAAACGTACGACATCCAACATAAAGTTGCCGAAATAGCAATCTTGTCTCTGAATATATAAATCGCAAAAATTGATATGAATAAATCTGCAAGTAGCACACTGATTGTGGCACATTTCATCAAAAAACGGCGCTCGGTTGCTCGGTGGCTGGGGAGGGAGGTGGTGTCATTACACATACAGAAAAACATCTGCAAACTCCCAGCTTCTTTACTTAGAACTGAATGGAGGCCTGACCTCCTGTTCCTTGCCATGAACCCTGAGTTCACACTCATATTTTACATGTTACAGGAAGCCACAGCTCGCCCCAGGGGCGCTGCAAACAGACACGCAGAAGCCAGATGTAGTCCCCCCACCCCCAGCTCCTTAATGCACCTGAAGAAGCCGGCAACTCGACATTCAAAAGCTGACATGCTAGTAGCTTAAGGTCACTTCAGATTTTGTAAAGCGGAGGACAAAACCAGGAATGCTTCTAGGGCTGGGCTGTCAGCGGGGAGGCGGAGGGATTACAAGAAACCTGTGACTCTGCCTCTTTCTGCCTTTGCTGGTAGTTTTTTTGTGTGTGAACAAGTACCATACAACAGATTGAGCCTCCTAGAAAGGCCTGAGACTGTGCAAGGGCCTCCCGCTGGGCCTCAGCTGTGCTTGCAATTAGCAGTAGGCACGGAGTGATTATTGTTGGGGTAGCGGATGGCAATGCGAAGTGACAAGTTTTATGGGGGAAGTTGGGAGTGGGGATGCTCGGCAAGTTTCTCTTTCTTTCCTTCTTTCTTTTTTTTTTTTTTTTCTTGTTCTGCAAAAACCCGTCCTTGGGCGGCTGCAACCTCCCGTTGCAGTGAAAGGTACTTTTCCCCCCCCTCGTCATTCAAAAGAGCCTGAACAAAATTGGTGAAAGAATATTTTTTCTCGGTGCTTCAGAACGCAGGTTTTCTAGGTCAGAGCTTCCTGGCTGCCCTATTTAATGTCAGAAATACCCATTTGCCTCAAATTAGCAGAGATCTGGGAGTTGAGGGCAGGAGATTAAGCATACAAAATTACTCAGCAGGTGACGGTGGGGTGGATTTGAGGGTTGAGAAGTCTTTAAAACTGACTACAAGACATTATATACTTCTGACAAAAGAACATAGTAATCCTACCTGCTTGCTTTAACCACTGTTGTTTGCCTATTATTATGTGCTTTAATGCTCATGAGAGCAAAACGAGTGCTCTGATACTACTCAATTACCATAGTAACTCACACCAGTGACCTCTTATCTCAAGGCTCCCAGCCCAGCTGAACCAGTCCAAAGAGTTTGTGTCTCTTTATTTATTTAAACGGTGACATCTACTTGGACTGGAAAGCTGCAGAGGGAGGCTACTGCTCTCTTTGTCCAAGATCAGAACTTGTTTTGAAATTTTGAGCAAGGCCTTTTCACCTTTTGAATCCAAGGTGGTTCTGAAGTTTATGGATTGGAGGCTGTGGGACGACTTCAAAAACATCATGAAGACACAGAACAATGCCCAATAACAAGAAAAGAACATGTGTGCGTCAAAGACCAGCAGCCTCCCAGATGCACAGAAAGTCATGTTCCCCACTTGGGCCTCCAGCTCTCCTCTCCAAAGTTTGGGAGGTGGAAAATGGGAACCTCTTACTGGGGAACGTTGGCTATTTTATCCTATCAGTGGGGCTAAATGCACACAGGACAAAGCGACTACCCAGAGGGATTTAATCTCAAGTTTTTAAAAGGAAATAAAAGTGATACTAGCATTAACATTTTCCAGCTTTTCATTTTTTCCCCTGGCCTGTGGATGTCTTTGTGATGCGTATATGCATATGGTATACTCTGTCTGAATACTACTGGTGATCCAGACTCATAGGGTTACATTAACATATTAAACGCTCTGACAAGTCCTGTAGTAAAGAAACCCACTGAACTTTGCTTCCTATTTTCCAGCTGTATTTGACTACAGAACCACTTTCCATGAGCCTCCTAGTAAGAGCTTTCAGGGTACTAATGTTCCATTGAATCCACTTTGGAAAAAAATTCTATAGTGACATTACTAATAAAAATGAACAATAACAGTAGTAAAAAATAATGAGAGTAAACATTTAGTGAGCACTTTTTATGCGCCAGGCACTATTCTAAGCAGTTTATATGGATTAAACTCATTTAATTCTTCTAACAACCTCAGGAGATGGTTACTTTTTAAATCCCATTTTACACTTCTCTAGCAGCATATTTATATGAATTCATTCTCCATGAAAAAGAGAGAAAAGGAGATGTAATCCATATGTAATAAATCGGCTTTTAATGTTCACTCTATTTTTCCTGCTTCTGACTCTCCAGAGATCCTGTAGCCTGTGAGCTCCCCAAATACATGTTTTTTTCCCTATAACTCCAGGCCCGATTTAATAACAAGTTAAATGAGGAGCGAGGCATGGCTCCCTGCAAAATCCTTCCACCTTTGAACTTAAGGTACACAAATAGAGAAATATACCTTTCTCCTCTGTCTCTTTTGATTGGTCTCCAAAGCCCTGCTGTCCTGAAAGAAAGAATCCAATTTAGGTATCAAAATTAGATCTGTGCTTGCCTGTACACAACATGAAAACTGCTGGACATCTGAGTAATTGAATAAAAACGTAACTAGTAAAAAAAATAAAATAAAATGTAACTAGTGGTCGAGCCCTGAATGAAAGATGGAACATGGGCCCAACACCAGCTGTTCTAACACCCCCTGGCTGACCAGCGGGACCTATCACGGCAAATCAGGACACACTCGTATTTGGGACTTTTGTTAGCTAGATGAGTTTTTTTTTAGCAAACGTCAGAAGCTGATACCTAACTTTTGGCAAACTGGGATATTTAAGGAAAAAAGAAAAAGCTCTCTTATGTACCTGGATTTTCTCAGACTATTTCGTTCTCCAAGAGATGTAAATAATGAGCCCAACGTGATTAATCCCCAGTCGGCTTCTAACCAGGCCTTGTCTGCTGCCTCGGCTGCCCAGGGCAGGTGTGCAGTTTGGACATTAACAAACTCACCACGGTTAACAATACCTTTTTCTGGGGCCTATTTTTCTCTGGATATGTTGGGGATTTAGTCCTGGGCCTCCCTGTGCATTGAGAAAATGGACCCCCATGCCTTTAGCCTCCGTCCTCTCAAAGGAACCTACTGTTTTGAGAAAATGTATAGTTACAATCCAAATTCACACTTTCAAGTCATCTCAGTCACTTAAAGCTCAATTATGTTGAAAACGAAATTCTGGTTTTGGTGACGCATCTTACCACCTATTATCCATGTGAGAAGGGTGAATAATTTATCTGAAAACTATTCTCTGATACGCATACAAGGGCTTCAGAGGGAGGAGAGAGATTCATCCTACGAACTGAGATCAGATTATTCACGAACAGCATCTGCCCACCCCCCGACTGCTTCTTAGGTACGGGAAGTGCATTGAGAGTTAACTGCATTAATTCACAAGCAGATTGACGTAAGCAACGGAATGAGAAATTTGCATACCATATAGAAATGATTATAGAAATCATACTCTAAAATAAGGATTGTAACTCACGTACCGAACGGAAAGATAAAGCGGAGTGCCAACTTTGTCTTTTTAAAACAGGGCTGGTTTAATCACATTAGGGGCTAATTTCATAATTTGCACATATTAAACTTTCTCTAAAGTCATGACTCATGAGAGTTTTGTAAGTCAAAGTTGAAGCTCTTAGGCAGGAAAATTTGCATTGACTTCAGGGAGTTTTTATTCTGGGCAAGGTTGTTTTAGTCCCTACTCTCAATATTAAAAAACAAAACAAAACAGAACAAAAACCATGGTCTGTACATTCACATACTTCCATGTTATTCCATGGAAAACATTCAGGTAAATAGGCAAACGGTATGCTGCTGGTTCAACCGCACAGCTAGTTTCCCAGCAGAAGATGACAGGATACTCGTATACAACCCAGGAGGCACGGTCCAGAGCCCTCGGGATTCCAAGACAACAAAAGCCAACAACTATATTTCTATGGTTCCAGAACCCTTTTCCGAAGTCTTCTAAGCAGTTTTAAAATTAGATCCATGTCAGCCCTAGTGAACCTGGGCTCTGTGGGGAATGATTTCTCATAAGGAAGGGGTATGATCTTTTTAGGAGCCAGAGACGGCGTTCGGTTTCCAAAAAGCAGTCAACGAACTGGACAATACTCAGATGCTGCTTCAGGAGTGCTGGGTTTCAAAGAGAAGGCGGTGTCACGAAGGCAGGAGAAAAGATGGCGGGGGGACTGGTGAAGACTTCTCAAACTCCTAGGAGGAAACATTTAGGGGTGCATGGGGACTGCCCCTATAAAGGAGATCAGAAGACAAGTTCTGATGCCGGGGGATCAGAGATGAAGAAAAGAAAAAGTGCTGCGTTTTAAAAGTTAACATGTGTTTTCACCGTGTACAGCTACGCTCTGCTTCCCAATAGCGCCCTTTCCTCTTGCTTTATTTTTAATCTCTGGAAACCATATTCCCCTCTCACTACTTCTCACTGAGTGTGACTCTTTTTTTTTTTTTTTTACCTTTCTGGGAGTGGGAAAAAACCCTCACATTTGCCAGATCGCTAACACAAACCTCATCCTAGGGAGCCCGTCATCCCACCTCTGGAAAGGGCATAAACCTCTGTCCTTACAGAAATACTCATCTGACCCTGCTGGGTACTCTCAACATCTACAGATGGTTTGGGATCCACCCGCCAGGAGAGAAGGCTGAGTCAGGTCCCCCGTTGAAGCATTCAGCTGGGTCTAGGACCTGAGCACATAGAGTTAAACCGTAAATTAGCCATGAGTTAATATGTGCAGGCTGGATCCCTCTGCCTTGCCATTAATGCTTTCCGTCCACAAGGTCCCTCCGCCTTCTCCACCCCCCCCCTTCCTTTTTTTTGAGGCGACAGAATAAGAAATTAAACACTTGTGGGTTCATTCGAAAGAGTGAATGAAATTGAATAAGCTCTCAGTACTTGAGGCGCACAGCGAGTGCCTGAATGGGGCAAACCTCCTAAGTTGAATGGAGTGTCTTTTGGGACCAATTTGTCTCTTTTCACTCTTTATTCTTCCCTTTTTGCTGACAGATGTACAAAGGCGGAACTGCGCCGTGCAGCTTATCCGCAGGCACCCACAGCAGCTGTCACTTTTGTCGAGCAAGTTAATCAAGCAAATGCCACCATATCCCACTTTCTATAAGGAACAACATGTTATAGACAGTAGTCTTGCTAGAAAGAGACTTTATTTTAACTTTGATTGGCTTGGCCCTCCCAATGCTTCCCCCCTTCCCCCCCCAAAAAAAGAAAAGGAGGGAGAATGGGGGATTGTGCCCAAGCCAAAGATTTGGCTATGATCACGTTAGATTTAATAATAATATTGTGCGGGAGGCTGAAGACTTGATTCGGCGTTCTTTCCTAGGGACCGAAGGATGCCCTGGGTCTGGGGTTTTTTTTGAGCACGATATCGTTTGCACTGGACTGTTAGGCCGTGCGTCTCAAGTTATAAAGAGAAAAGCTGAGGGCAGAAAATAGTATTACGCCACGGATGTTTTGGATTAATTTCCTTCTCTTTTCCTTTGTAAAGCAGGTTGCATTATTTACATATTTCTTTTGATAACCCCCCTTGCCTGGCCAGGCTTACAAAGACTGCACGAAACACAGAAGAGCATGTCTTTGTGCATCTTGTGCCGTTAGCGAGTTCTTTAAGCTGAATGCCCAAATTTATTTCTAATGTGCACCAACAGAGGCAAACAGGCCTCCGTGTCTCTAATTCTCTGTAAGCCAAGTGGGGAGCCTTTAAAAGAATTCTAGCACGTCCACATCCTCCTGTGCTGCAGTCACGACTACTTGGTGATTTCCAGAAACCACAGGCAGGAGCGAGCTTCAGGAAATGGTGTACAGTGTTGACCTCAGCTGCTACCCGTGAGCCCGCACTCACTTAGGAAACTGAATGCCCAAAGCAGACATATTTTGAATAAACAAACTCTTTAGAAACAATGCATAGAGACAACCTTCCAGGGGCCAAAGGATTTGCTACTTTCAAGGGTTGGCTGACAGCTGACGATCTATCTGGTAAGCTCTTTAAAGCTGAGAGAAAAAAAAAAAAACAACTCCTTCCTTTCCTCCCTCCCTCCGTCCCTCCCTTCCATCCTTCCTTCCTTCCTTCCTTCCTCCCTGCCTGCCTTCCTCCCTCCTTTCCTTCCTTCCTTTCTCTTTTATCACCCTGTCACATTGTTGATTGTAATCTTTGGCTGGAAATAAGTCAAGGAAGGGCTTTGGTGAAACCAGATTGCAAACATTCACATCGCTGACATCTCAGGCATTATTGGATAATGACCACGTAATGATTTAGTTGCAACTACGTTTGTATTAGGCATGGATTTTATAACCATGCTATTCTGTAATTCTGGATTACTGTTCCCCTCCTGTAAAGCATTGCTGATCTGGGAAACTTCACAGTGTCGCTGAAAACATAGCTATGTGGGTAGGTTAAAAGAGTCCACAGGGCCTCATAGGAAAATCTTGGGCATTGTTGTTGAATTACAGCACTGTGTCAAGATTTGCTTAAGGAACTTAAGCTGCTGCCCTAAACCATTTATCAACTGTCTGCGATGAAATGGTATTGTGTTACCATCATTCCCCCACCCTAAATAAACCACAAAACTTTATTCTTATGGGATAAGAGATCTCAGACAGAACACAGAGGGAGATATAGACTGAAAGCTGAAACCCACCCCTTAGTTGGGCCTAGGCAGAAGTGTTTTTTGCAGCACATATGGTATGCAACCTTCCCCACTGTGTTGTGGTCCCTCTCCTCTGAGGATGGGGTTTCACCCTGAAGTGGGTTTAGCAGCGCTTCCTGGGATCTCCCACTTTTAGGTCTAGGATCTGCTGGTGTCGGTGGAACTCGAGCCTGGTGACAAAGTCCTCCCATTCAGGAGAGGCAGGGTTGAGTTTTCCTTAAGGGGTCTGCCTGAATAGCTATGCGACTCCCATCATTGTTAGTGGACAAGCCATGACTAATAAGCCACTTTCTACCAGGGGGTCACAATCGAAATTTCTGTCTTGAGTACTGCTGTGGTACCAAGCATGAAACAGTGACATCGCTACAGTAACATCCCCGGTAGATGAACGTGGGATGCAGAGAACTCACTGGAGTGGGGGATGGGGGCACATATCCGAAGAGTGTAGGTTTTCTGGAAAGACATTATCGTTAGGTGTCTACTCTGCAACAGAAAGGTAGGAGTTTGATCTAGGATTGGTTACTTCCCAGCCTTCAGAATTTAGTGAAGTCAATTTACCTCTCAGTGACTCAACTGCTTCATCTGTAAAAACCTATCTCACAAGGAAGTTATGAGAGGTACATGAATGATTACACTTAAGTGCCTAGAACAGTACCTGGTACACAGATGGTACCCGATAAATATTGGCTCTCATCAGCCTCAAGAGCTATAAAACGGTGATCATTAGGTACCCACCTCCTAGAGCTGCTAAGAAGACTTAAAAGAAATAACGCCTTTAACAAGATGATGTGGTTATTGCTAATGTACCGTCAGAAAATATACATAAAAGAAGTCTAAAGAAATTTTATCGTAATTATTAAACAGCCACTTACTAAACCCCTCAATTCATGGGATTCTTTCTCCTGGTTTGCATTTGTCTTTTAGGAGAAAGCTGTCCTTTTCCCTCCCTCCAAAAGTCCTCTTTGGGATTGAATTAAAAGAGCAGCTTTTAGAATGTGTTTCTGGCTAATAAACATTTCAGCCCATCTTCCTCATGGGGTATGAGAGAAGGATCACTGTATTTGGAGCCGGGGAAGTCATTACTAGGGCAATACTGGATAAGTCACTCTTTTTACGTCTTCATGACTGGAGAGTGTCACTTGGGGTTAAGTCGCGTAAAGCCAGAATCCTGAAAGATCTTGACGCAGAGAATTAGATTCTGTTTCAAATGCTCAGCAAGGCGGAAAACAGAACTAAGACATTTTAGAAAGTGTTTCAAAAGCAGGGGTTGAAAGAGAAAAGGTTTTCCAGTAAATCTTCAAATTAACCAAAAAACCAAATGGGCCAAAACAATTCATTCCTCATTAAATTAACCAGAACGGGGGTTTCCCTGGTGGCGCAGTGGTTGAGAGTCCGCCTGCCAATGCAGGGGACGCGGGTTCGTGCCCCGGTCCGGGAGGATCCCACATGCCGCGGAGCGGCTGGGCCCGTGAGCCATGGGGGCTGAGCCTGCGCGTCCGGAGCCTGTGCTCCGCAACGGGAGAGGCCACAACAGTGAGAGGCCCGCGTACCGCAAAAAAAAAAAAACAAAAAAAAAAAACCAGAACACTATAGATTCAAGGCTTCCACAAAAAGTCAGGTGACAATTGCAAAAATCCATAGTGAGACACTTAAAGGATTTAATTACTATTTTTGACTTAGAATTTGAAATAGAAAATATCCTCAACAAGGTGCACAACATAGGCCAGGGATTCATCAATACTTATTTAACACACAGTTACTGAGGGTTCACATATGCTAGAATACGGAGGGGGGGATGCAACGGCGAATCAGATGGATACTATCACTTTTCTCACAGAGCGGGGGATGGAAAAGCCAGTTTCAAAAGACGGTGTCCCTGGGACCTTGGGGTCCTGGGCAAGCTCTTTCTGGACCTTAGGTTCCTGTCTTAAAAATGGAAATAATAGTACCTTCTCCTATCTTTTGGTATGGTTGCTATAGATATAAAAATAAAAAGGTTATAAAGTTGTTTTGTTGGACACAAAGAAGGAATTAATAGAAACAGTAGAACTAAACATGTCTTTCGGTATCTTTTATCGACTAAATCAGGATTTATCAACTTTGCAATCGGTGGAATTGGGGGCCAGATAATTCTTTGTCATGGGAGGCTGTCCTGGGCAGTGCCATGTTTACCATCTGCTCATTAGATGTTGGTAGCATCCCTCCCCACTAGCCCCTGAGTTGTGACTGTCAAACACGCCTCCAGACCACTTCCAGACAAACTCTGGGTGGACAAAATCATCCATCGTGGAGAAACACTGCTCTAAATCAGTGACTCTTGATCAGATTAAACCCTTGGACTTGTTTAAAAAAACAGATGCCTGAGCTCTATCTTAGATCCACTGACTCAGAATCTGTGGCATACAGCTGGGATGGATACATTTTTAAAATAAAAAATACATATAAATCCCAAAGCTTCATCTAATTATGACAAAAACATCAGATAATTAACAGAGGGGTAGCCTACAATATATCTGAGCAAGATTCTTCAAAATCTACAACGTTATCAAAGAGGAGCCTAACGTGACGCACAACTGAATATAATGAGATATTATCAATAGGATCCGGAACAGATAAAGGACATTAGGTGAAACTAAAAAAGTATGAGTAAACTATGGATTACAAAAATACATAAGTAATTCTGATGTACACCCCTGGTTAAGAAGCACATATTAGGGACTTCCCTGGTAGCGCAGTGGTTGAGAATCCGCCTGCCAATGCAGGGGACACGGGTTCGAGCCCTGGTCCGGGAAGATCCCACATGCCGCAGAGCAACTAAGTCTGTGCGCCACAACTACTGAGCCTGCGCTCTAGAGCCCGTGAGCCACATCTACTGAGCCCGCGTGCCACACCTACTGAAGCCTGCGCGCCTAGAGCCCATGATCTGCAAGATGAGAAGCCACCGCAATGAGAAGAACCGCAATGAGAAGCCTGTGCACCGCAACGAAGAGTAGCCCCCGCTCGATGCAACTACAGAAAGCCCGTGCGCAGCAACAAAGACCCAACGGAGCCAAAAAGAAATAAATAAATAAGTAAATTTATGTATTAAAAATGTAACCCTCTTAAAAAAAAAAAAGCAGCACATATGAAAAGACAAAACAGTACCTGTTAATATAGAAAGAATTTAGCCCTTAATACTACGGAGCAGATAAATGACGACAAAGCAAATATCCAGGTACGTCGATTGGAATCATGATAACCCGGGTGAAGCCATCACCTGTTTAAGTTCTGAAAGGACCTCTACAAAGCACAGTCCTGCCGAGGCTGATGAAGCTACAGTGTTGGTGAGTGAGGGACGCTCCCGGAGGAAGCGATAATGTCTCCCTGCAGAGTACCTAAACATAGAATCCCGTCTCTTTCTCTTCCCCAACTCCTAGATGTCTGCCCCAGGCTGCCTCCTCTGGGGCACTATCTCTGGGGCTCCATCCCAGTGGGACTTTGTTCTGTCTTAAAGCAGATTTTCTTAAGGGAACCCTCCTACACTGTTGGTGGGAATGTAAATCGGTGCAGCCACTGTGGAAAATAGTATGGAGGTTCCTTAAAAAACTAAAAATAGAGCTACCATATGATCCAGCAATCCCACTCCTGGGAACATACCCAGAGAAAACTCTAATTCGAAAAGATACATGCACCCCAATGTTCACAGCAGCACTATTTAGAATAGCCAAGACATGGAAGCAACCTAAGAGTCCATCGACAGATGAATGGATAAAGAAGATGTGGTATATACACACAATGGAATATTACTCAGCCATAAAAAAGAATGAAATAATGCCATTTGCAGTAACACGGAAGGACCTAGAGTTTCTCATACTAAGTGCAGGAAGTCAGACAAAGACAAATATCATATGATATCACTTACGTGTGGGATCTAAAATAGGATACAAATGGACTTATTTACAAAACAGAGACAGACTCACATACACAGAAAACAAACTTATGGTTACCAAAGGGGAATGGGAGTGGGGGAGGTATAAATTAGGAGTTTGGGATTAGCAGATACACACTACTATGCATAAAACAAACAACAAGGTCCTACTGTATAGCACAGGGAACTATATTCAGTATCTTGTAATAAACTATAATGGAAAAGAATCTGAAAATTCTCTCTGTATAAATGAATCACTTTGCCGTACACCAGAAACTAATACAACATTGTAAATCAACTATACTTCAATAAAAATTTTTAAAAAAAAGATTTTCTTTAGGGATCCTGTAGCACACACCTGGGCTCTTTGTTACTTGCGATTATATTCTCTGACCATTTCATCTCCGGCTTTTCAAATTCCTGTTGGCATGGAATGTATCGCTACTTTTCCTCTCTCTGTGCAAAGCCTGCCTTAGCGTTAGGCAAGGATGTGCGTTGGTTTTCACGTCACTACCACTACTGATGAAGACGACAGCAAGAACGGACATTTGTGCGGTAATTTATGTGCTCCGAGCATCGTTATGGTTTATTCATTGCCTCATTTAGTTTTCCTAATCCAAAGAACTCGGTACTGTTTTTATCCCCATTTTTACGGAGGGGGAAATCAAGGCTTGATAAGATTAAGTAAATAACCCAAAGTCATACCGCTAGTAAGTGGCAGACCCAGAAACTGACCTTGGGACTGTCATACGACAAAGCCTACACTCTTAATGTCTGCTTGATGTAAAAGAGCCAGTTCCTTAAAACCCGAAAAGGCACTTTCGAGTAGAAGGAAGCTGTGGTGATACATTTAACTGACAAGATCGGAGTCTTTATTGAAGTACTGAAGTTTCATGGGAACCATGCATGGATGAGTGTTAAGTTCAAGCTGAGAAACGTAGGTGTTAATGATTCTTCAGTTTTTATTTTTTAGACCCTAAGAAGATGTCTTTGGATGAAGCTTGTCAAAAGGATTTTGGAGACTAGGTCCTGATAAATCTCCCAAGTGGAGTATTCTTAAAGAAAGGAATTGGAATCCCTTGGTGAGACAGTGATCCACAGATAATGCTCATGATTGATACCAATATTTAAACTCAAATCACCCATATCATTAAAGCCAAAGGATTTTTAAACTATTGACATTTTGAGCTGGATAAGTCTTCGTTGTGAGGGCTGTCCTGTGCATCCAAAGATGTCTAGCAGCATCCCTGGCCTCTACTCACTACATGCTAAGAGCACCTTTCCATTTGTGACAACCAAAAATGTCCCCAGGCATTGCTGAATGTCCCCTGGGGGGCAAAATCACCTCTGGGTCAAAAGCACTGGACTAGTACTCCCTCAACTAGTGAGGCACCTAATAGCTGGGTCTTTTCTCTTTAACAGGATGGCTCCCTAGGCCAGATAATGAATTTTCTGACCAGAAGGAAGTGATGGTTCTCTTCCTGAAAAAGGGTGTAAGGTAAGCTCAACGATGTATTGTGCAACATGGGGAATAGAGCCAATATTTTGTAATAACTGTAAATGGAAAGTAACCTTTAAAATTGTAGAAAAAACTTAAAATTTTTTTAAAAAAGACAAACGGAAAGAGAAAAAAGTGACAGAGAATTGCACGAGAAAACTCATGAATTTAACTTTGCTTACTTTACGTATTACTTGTTCTTTTCAAAAAAAAACTTTTTTTACACAAAATGAGAGGGGCTCTTATATCCTGGTTGGCATGAAGATCTGGTAATTAATAATAATCCCATCCTGGGCAAGACCCGGAGGTTTGTTGGCATAATGGCTGTTAGTCCAGGGATGGTTAGAGTGAAAAATTCTGCCGAAGGCAGTCAAGGCAGCTCAGTGTGGCAGGGAGCATTATATCATTATAAGGCTCCTGACACAGGAATATTCGTACTGCTGGCAAATCGCTAGACTCCATTAACTGGATTTTTAGTCAACTCGGCAGGAGTTTAACACAACAGGAGGCTGTTAACTGTTCTCTTCTGAATTGGGAATTTGGAATGAATGAAGTATTCAACTTGAGCCTTCTTTTCAGGTTTTTGGATGCACAAAAATAACTTGTAGCCACCTGGTAGAAGCGATTTTTTTTTTTTAACCAAGATCCTGATGGAATCATAAAAAGCAAAGCAATTGAGGGAGGCCAAACTGGGAATCCGTCCTGCTGATCTAACGCAGGGCTCCTTCCCATGGCTCGGAGCGGGACTCCTCTGGGGAGACACGGCGAGAGGGGTAAAGGGTCCTGGATGTCTCACAAGCTTGTCCTATCATTGCATGAAGCCCCCCAAACATAATCTACTTCCAAGACCGGCACAGCTCCCAAGCCAACTCCCAGGTTGATAAGTGGTCACTTTGTTGTTGTTGATGCTACACATACTCATCGAGTGTGTGTGATGCTGGTGGCAGAGGGACATGTGACACGCAGAGAGGTAGCGCTCCCTTGTAGACCTCTTTCCTGGTTCATCCAGAGCAGCGGTTCTCAAGCAGGAGTGATTTCGGTCCCCCCTCCCCCTCCCCCTCCCAGGGGACATTAGGGAATGTCTGGAGACATTTTTGGTCATTAGCGCTGAGAAAAGGGGCTGCTACTGGTGTCTAGTGGGTAGAAGCCAGGGATGCCGCTCAGCGTCTTTCAATACACAGGCTAGCACCCCGCAACCAAGAATTATCTGGCTCGAAATGTCAGTAGTGGCGAGGGTAAGAAATTTTGCTCTCTGAGGGTTGGGACCTATAACAACCTACACATCATACAATGTGTGATGAAACCATCGCCTTGGTTACTACCAAGATTTTTGAAAGATGGAATAGAAAATATCAGACTGCATCACATAGAGAGTAAATACTGTTTTATAAACTTCTGGTGTGTGTGTGTGTGTGCGTGCGTATGTGTGTGCGCGTATGTGTGTATGCATGTGCGTGTGTGTGTGTGTGTGTGTATACATACATACTGGGTTGCAATGTAAAATGTGCTTCTTACGGTGGGTCACAGGCATAGAAGAGAGTCACTGATCTTACCCAGTACTTCTCAAACTTTGCTGTGCCTTTGAATCAACAGAGGCCCTTGTTAAGATGTAGACTCAGATCCATTTTGGCTGGGGTTAGGGCCGAGATTCTGTACCCCCAGTGGAGACTGATGCTGAGGTCCACGGACCACATTTTGCATAATAAGAACCTAGATGATATTTTAAGTTCATTCATTAAAAAATTTTAGGGCAAGCGATTATGATGTTAGACATGAAGAGACAGTGAAATCTTTTGACAGTAGCCTCTACAGAGCCTGGCAAGGAGGGAAACAGTTACTTGGTTAAATAATGGGAAGTATTTGAGGATTTAGTATGTCTCGTATCTTGCTACGCAATGTGATAATATTCGTTCCACAAAATGTGCCTTGGCTGCTGTGTGTGTGCATGTGTGTGTGTGCATGCATGTACGTGTGTGTGTGTGTGTAAGAGTCTATCACTTACTGCTTCCATGCCATAAGTCTGCCATAAGAAAAAAAAACAAACCTTTTCTAAGACACAAAAGTATTGTGTGGGTCATGTTAGCAAGCATACTGTGACCTTAATGTAACAGAGCAATCAGCCTGGCTTCTTAGAATGATTATTGGAACATTCTCCACTGGAAAAGAAAACAAATTAACTGTATTCACCAAATGTCTCGTGGAACACAGAAAGCTGTTCTGATAAAGACACTTAGCAAAACTCTTTGTTGCACACAAGCTCCAGAGAAAATTCAAGACTGGTTTTATGTCAGGTTTGCCTGAAAGTAAGCGAGGCCTACTTCTGTGAATGGGTTTAGAAGCAGCGTCTAGGTTAGAAAGAACTACTTGAAGACATGGCCCTGAAATATAAACCTGTAACAATGACACTAAAAAAAAATAAACACTTCCTTTTGGATGGTAACAACCCATTTGATACAATTAATCCAAGTAATCCAAATCTATTAATGCCCCCTTATCTTTTCTGCATGAACGACTGCTGAAAACTCAAATTGCCCAAGCATGAAGAAAAGCCTGTCCATGTGGAATAGAAATGTGTTTCTATACCTAAGACTCCAAAGGAAAAAGAAGGCATTGTTATCATTTACTTGTTAGTGTGAAGGTCACGGGCAAGAGGATGCATATGTGAATATGAGAGTCATTGCAATAGGGCATCAGAGGCACCGAAACACTCCTCTTTCCATCCCCTCCCATCCTAGTAGAGCTTGCTTTACTTTGATCTCTGTCATGTCAGAGATCAAAAACTTCCATTATCAGCGCCTCATTCTTTTAGCTTAATATTTTGTTAAAATTGCAAATACCCCCAACAAGGCCGGCACTAAGTTTTCTTTACCTTAATAGGGGAGGAAACAGCACATCTGCTAAAAACAGATTTACATGATGGGAAGTAGGGAAATCATGAAGGCACTGGGTCTTTAAGGGGCACTGGAGGATAAAAGTCACGAAGGTGAACTTGGACTGTTTTATAATTCCAGCTTGGAAAGGTCCTGAGTCTGAGGTTCACGTGCAAGAACCCAAACCCTAATGATGTGTGTGTGTGCGTATGTGTGTGCGTGTGTGTGTGTGTATTATATTCCTTATAATGTTACAGATCAAGGTGAGGACAGGCTTTTCACATCTCATTTCCCTCTGACTCTGTCCAGTTTCCATATTCTTCTTGAGAAATGACACTCTTGGGGAATGACACATGGCCCAGGACATGGCTTAACTGCCAGAATTTTCTTTGAGATTCAGAATTAGGTGGAAAAAAGTCAACTGTCTCTCCTTTCCTGTCTTTCCTGGTCCATTTCGGATTTGTTTTCCTGTTCTAGTATATATAATCACACAGATTCTGAAGGCTATCCTAGTAGCCCAGAGAAAAGGCTCTGTAGCCTCATAATTGAGGAGGATAGAGTCGAGGTCATAGTTCAATTAAAGTTTGATCTGAAGAGTACTGAAAGCTCAGCTTCAGACTGATCTGAAGGGCTTAATTTCAGATTGATAACCTCAGGGAAAATCCTAGCAGAATTAGCAAAGAAACCTTCCTAATGATCTCAGGTGGGAGTGAAAGTTCCTCATCAAGATTTCACCAAAGCAGCGGCAGTGAGACAAGAAACACTGGACCAGGACCTCAGACTGACCCATCCAGCTCAGACACCTGTGCCTTAGTACGTGAAATAAAATCCCTGTAGCTCTTCATATGGCCAACTTGTTCCCTGACCTCTGTGGATTTCTTGCTGTTTAGGGTTTTTTGTTGTTGTTGTTGTTGTTTTAAAAAATAACTAGCTTCAGAACTTTTCCTTACATACAGAGAACAGCTTAAAAAAACCCTGGTTGAATTATGCTGAGTTACTAATTATGTCCAAAAGAGCTACTTGGTTGAATTCAGCTAGATATTTTTTTTTTCTCCTGAAATCAGTTCTATGTTTAGATAGTAATAAACTCCTCCAGTGTGGGGAACAATTGGCACGGTGGTCCCTTTAAGTCAGGATCATGAAAGAGCCAGTGCCGGTAAAAAGAAATTGAAAGCGCATCACAACCAGATACGACGCGCGCGCGTGGCCCTGCCTCGGAGCCTGGGTTGCAAAAACCAACTATAAAGGACACTGTGGGGATGAGTGGGCAGCTTTGAAAACGGACAGTGTATTAGTCAAACACTTATTCGCAGGGAAAATCAAGACCATTAACTTAAAAACAGCAATTTTTGCTCACTTATTTTGGTTAAAAATACATCAAGTATATAAGCACATAGAAATTCAAAGGATAAACACTCAAGGAATAATCTATGCCTGCTGGGCATGTAATATTTTCTTATTTTTGCTTAGCTGTATTTTCTAAATGTCTACAATGTAAATTTATTACATCTGTAATAATAAAAGGCATTAATCATCCTCCCCTCCCCCCCCAACTCCTCAAGTTCAGAAGGTCAATTCTATTTGCCGATGCACTGTGGTTTTGTTTAGGGGGTAGGGCTAGGTCCTTTCAATGTCACTGTAAGGAACAAATACTTCTACGAGACAATGATAATGATGATGATGATGATAAAAGACTTGTCGAATTTATAACTATGCCAGTCTATATCCACTGTGTTATTTAGTCCTCACAACAACTGTAAGAAATAAGTTTCTTTACAGCTGAGGAAATTGAGGCTCAGAGAGGTTAACTAATTCACCCGAAGTTAAACAGCTCAGAAGTGGCAAAACCACGATCCCTTCTCCTGTCTGGCTTACTTCAAAGCCCCAGCCCTAACCATCACTCTTTCGCTTGTTTCAGAACTACGTTTTGCCAAAAGCAAACCGGTACTAGGCTGCTGTACGTCATGTAATTCTAAGCAAGCTTGGAGTTAATGCCTGAAAGTGACAGCGAGATTCTTACAGCACCTTAGCATGGAGATGGGGTTTTGTTTAACAAGAAAAAAAGATGCCTGGGAAAAGCCTTTCCATTTCAGTGACGGCGATGATGATGATGATGGTGCGATGATGGTGGTGGCCACGGCGGAGGACACTTACCAAATGCTTCCATAGCGCGATGCTGGCAGGAGCACACGGTGCTTCACGCTCCTAAGGACTCCACGAGAAGGTTCTGCTTATTATCATCTCTGTTATGTAGATGAATCAGCTGAAGCTCTGAGAGATTAAATACCTCGTCCAAGGTCACCCGGCTTGTAAGGATCAAGGGTGAAGTCTGAAGGCTCCAGAAGCAAGGCCCAGGCTCACTACACAAGAGCTCCCATGAAGGGGCAACCACACCTGCTTCTTGCTCATAGAGGAGACCGTCTCAGTGTCTTGAATGCCATGTGCCGTGACTTTCTTTAATCAGCCCTTAGAACCGCAACCTGTTATATTGGTGAATCTTGTGGACTTCTCCCCACTTTTGTACTTTGGAAAGTAATTTCCCTGAGCTGGACAGTTGGCCATACACCTTACAGATATCACCTAATAACATAATGCCTTCCTTGTTGCCTGTTCTTCTGTACTTACTTCCTTGAGCAGGATGGCTCCTACCTTGATCGATACACGTTCACATGGGTAGTGCTTTTGCAACTCAATCAGGTTATGAATGATCAGGTTATCTGTGGCGTCTTATATAAATACAGCAAATATATTTTAATAGGCAGAGGTTTCATTTTTCAAATTACCCCTTTAAAGGGACATATTCACACTCAATTACTGTGCTGACACGTAAAGTGGACAAATACACGATTTGATAATGGAACAGCAAATTAGAATCTGTGCAAGGCAAAGAATACGGAGCAGCAGCCCCATCCGAACCTGACCGCGCTGCCTGATTAAGCGCTTACGAGGCAGTTTGGTGAGGGGTCCTTTCCTGATCTGATAACTGCCACGGAGAAGCCAAATGCAGAGGCAATCTGCAAATACTTAATCCTCCAGAAGGCAGATTAAGTGTATAATTGACCTATATAATCCACGTATCATCTCCAGTCAAATGTTCCCTGGGCCTGGTTCACGGTAACACGGGGGCCTGAAGAAAGCCAGTGCGGACGCAGCATTACCCCCAATGTGGATGCCATCCAAGTTCGAGATGGCTTTTTAATCACTCATCGCCGAGCCTGTGAGGTTTAAGCAGATGAATTCACCCTAAGCACATCTCTTTTAATCCTGATTTTCTTCTCAGTCTGTGTCTTCAAGAAGTACAAGGAGGAAAGAAAATAAATTAATTTTTGTTTAGACCTTGAAATCTTAGGTGCTTCTCCTGATGATCTGATCTCTAATTTCAAAAAGCGTGTTTTTGTTTCAGGGAAGACAGTGAATTAATCACCAGAGAAAGGGGGAGAAGCTATCTGCATGATTTATGGACACTCAAGCTTTAAATCACTGCCTTCGAGTTATTTCTTGGGCCGTGCTTTCCTTTTCAGCTGCTGCTTTAGGAATATGGACATTATTCATCTCCATGTTTTATATTTTCTTTAAAAGTCAGCAATAATTTTCAAAGAGGCCAAGCTCTCGCTTGAGTCCGATAGCAATCGGATTCTCTTTTAAGAATTCGGCACCTTTAATATAATTTAGATTCCTTGTTATTGTACGTCTCGGCATATTCTCTTGCTCTAAACCTCTGAATCTTTTGTTTCAAATATTATAAACTGTTATCTCTGTAGCAACTGAAACCAGTTTACAATGGCTTGCCATTTTTTAGGGAAAAAATTACAAAAATGCAGATGAAAAAATGTACAGCTGCATATCTGAAATACCAGGAGAAACAGTTTGAGGATTCTTTTCCCATCAGCACTTAATTTTGGACTGATAAGTTTTTTTCTGAGGTGCGTGACTAAAGAGGTTGCTAGCTTTTTATAGGAGGACTACGTAAATCAATTATTAACAAACAGGGAAACTTACACTGCATTAAAAAGACCTGGTGAGACAACGTTATGTCTGACTGTATTTCTACAATCAACCTAGAAAATGCTTGTTTAAAAAAATTTGGTGAAGATGAATTTGGAAAGTTGCTCTTAAGTTACATAATAAAATAGATAAAAATGCAGAACATTAAATATAGAGCCCCAAATGCTATGCCGATAATCTCCCACAAGCACCCAATTGCAGCCAGAAGTACAATGACGAGGCAAAGAAAAAACCAGCTCAGACAGAGAGAGAGAGAACACTGAGATGGGGGCCTGGTTAAAACGGAAGACGTACTCATTAAATGACCAGCTATTACTCCAAATATTCTCAGATACAGACACACACTAATGCCATCCAGCCTTTTCCACAAGGTACACTCTGGCCAAAAAATGGGAATAATCCCGAATAGCAAGAACTTAAAGGACTTCTCAGGTAAATCAAACTGAGACTTTGAAGCACAGTTGAAAACACAACAGGAGCTCTGAGAACATGCCTCTGAATGACAGATGCCAGCAGGAACTAAACACCAGAGAATGACACAAGAGTCAAAACCAACAGCCTGCAAACAGCAAACAATCTGAGAGATATGTACTTTTCCTCATTCAAAATGCTAATTTTCTATTATTCATTTTTGCCATTTATCCAAATGCAACAATTTGCAAGAGAAACCTCTCAGACCAACAAGTTTTTCTCAGTAGCTTTCTGCCAATTGTTTAGAAACCCGCCCCAGGACCACTATCATTAGGAAGGAAGTTGAAAGGACAAGTTCATTGTAGCAAGAAATGTAGGGTGGGAGGTTTCACAGACACGCTTTTGCCTTAATATGCTGATTCCCTTATTTAGCTCGGTGGACACGACTGCCTTCCAGAGCATATATGTAAAGAAATAAACACCCTGCTTGAGGAAACAGAAGCCGAAAATAATCAAACATGTTGGTAATCTGATGTTTTGCTGCTAGACTATAGAAAAACAGTAAGTACTGAATTAAATTACTGGGGCTGCATGGTAATGAAGCTTTTTGAGAAGCTCTGGGTTTTTTCGAATGACAAATGTTTTAAATCCATGACAGATTCAAGAACTTTTTTTGCACGACATCAGCTAGGTTGCCTAGCACCAATATTCTGTAAATTAGGGGAGCAGGTTATTTGGGAAGTAAGGAAGTAAGTGGCAAAGAAATTCAATTCGTTATCTCTAAATAGGCTACTGAAAAATTTTTTCCATAGGGATGGGAGTGATGTGCAGCGAATGACTGTAATGGTTAAGTTTTAAAATCAGATATTCAGGGAAGGGTAATTAAGACTCCCTTGGGAAAACAGAATTGGGACAATAAGAGACTAAATTGTGGGGATTCTTATAATGTTACTGATGCCATTTTACGCTGGTCAGTGTAATTCCACAAGGGACTTGACATATTTGTGAATTTTTGAATGACCCTAGACATAATTTGCATCCTGAAAAACAAATTCTTAGTGATTTTTTTTCATTATTCATTCAAATAAATGACCAGAGGGCTTGAATTTGCCTGGGTTCTTCAACAGTCGGGCAAGTCCAGTTTACCATCTGTGCTAGCCAAAGCTACACTCTTAAATAAAGATTCAGTTGTACTTTCCCTTTAAAAAAGCCCCAGAAAAGGACAATTGGCCCTGCTGCCTTCAACAAAGCTACCTTAAAAAAAACTTTTCCCCCCTTGTACTTCTAATTAAAAAAAAAAAAAACATCAAGAGGGAAGGGTGGGTTATTTGTCAATGAAACAATAGGCTAAGTGGCAGATTGAACGTGAAATTCAGTTCTAGATGTTTGAAAGTTTTGGAGAGCACGGGGTTATTCACACACGCTCACACAGGAACACGCACGCACACGCACACGGGGGCCACACAAAACTGAGAATCAGAAGATACTGATCGAAGAAAAAAAAGAAAAGAAGAAGGCAACCTAGGCATTGAAAAGAACAACCCACAGGCTTCTTGAACGTTTGTGGCTTGGAATTTCATTCAGCGGAGATGGGCAGAGTGTCCACACTCCAAGCTGCAGACCTGAGGGTGCTGCCTGCCTGTTTTCAATGCCTATTGGCTGGGTGGTTGGGCCCCAGAC
This sequence comes from Leucopleurus acutus, assembly GCF_964270905.1. Classification (NCBI taxonomy): domain Eukaryota; kingdom Metazoa; phylum Chordata; class Mammalia; order Artiodactyla; family Delphinidae; genus Leucopleurus; species Leucopleurus acutus. Next base: position 27,807,773 of record NC_139153.1, on the reverse strand, counting down.
ATTCTAGGCTCGGTATTTTCATACAGGCACGCATGCAGAGAAGGGGGAGGACCCGCCGGTGAGCTTTATGCATGTATGAGGCATTCTCAGTGGATGTGGGCCATGCTAGAAGATGTACACAGGAAGATTATTTGATTCTAATTCATGCCACTTGATACAATGTGATAAAACATTTGACATGAGAGATAAGTTCCATTTTAATCCGAGAGAGGACGGGTGGGAATTAAAAAGTAAGAAGGGTTTTCTCGAAGAAAGGTGATGCAGAGGAAAGAGCGATATTGAGCACAGAGAGGGGATGATTAGAAAAGAAAAAAAAAAAAGACAGGAGCCTTTTCAACACACGAGGAAAGCAAATGAGCTGGAAGACAAAGCATAGAAAAGTCAGGAGCTGCAGACTCTTAAGCAGTGCCAACAATGAGCTCACTTAGCCATGGAACAAACACACACACACACACACACACACACACACACACAAACTCGATGCAAATTGCTGAACACAATCACAGAAAAAATATAGAAACACGGATTCCATAGTAGACCAAAACATTAATGTTTGAGCTGGCACTAAAAATATGGAAACCTGGACAGGAGGAGCTCACGCTTCACGAGACAGAAGTAGGCTGTACAATTAGAGCCACACAGAGACAAGTACGTCGGCTTCCATGCACTCTGGCCGGGTCTACACTGGCAAATTCGGTGGAAACTTGAAACAAAATATCTGGCTAAATTAGGCAGCCCCATCTGCTTTGGCCTGAAAGAGGCAGGAGATTTGAGACTGAAGCAGATTCCTTTTTTTTTTCTTTTTGCCTCAGTGGTTTGCTTTGGAAGTGCAGATGCAGTCACACTGGAAGTAAGTTTGCTTGATAACTATTAACCCTCAGAAATCTGTTTTCGGAAGTTCAATCTGGGTCTGGCAGCCTGATGTACCTGCTCTTTGTACACCTGCTTCTTCTCCCAAATTTTCAAGTGGGTAGAGGGGGAGTAGGGGAGGGGCACCTGGGTTTAGAACGGCAAATGACCAAGTAACTAACGTGTTTGCCAAAACCCAGGGCTAGCTAAAGACTTCTAGTCTTCCAGAAACAGAAGCATCTTTGAAGCGATAACGATACATTTACTGCACAGCTGCACGCCACAGCTGGTGGCAGGGAGGTACCACCCTCAGGACAGGGAGCTGGCCTCAGCCTCCTGGAAGGCAGGGAACACCTCCCTACAGCAGGGCCAGATTGCAAGGAGGGGAACCATGACCGAGGAAGGTCTTTGCCAGTGAGACGAAGCTGCCGCCTCACAAGCTTCGTGCAGGGATGAGCCTGTTTGCGCAAGGCTGTGCCATCCCACGTATCACACAGATTGGGACCGAGACACAGCCACGCCAGGGTGGGTTGGGGAACAGACACACGACAGATAAGAGCCTAAGGCAGACGGGGAGGAAAAGATTTTGTTTGCATCAGGACCAATCCATTTTCTCAAAATGTGACTTATCCTCCTGTCTCTTATTTTGTCACATTTTGGAGGGTCTCCTCCTTGGCTTCCAAGGAGGAGAAGGCACTTACTTACATCAAATAACCTTTCTATATACATCTCCTCATTGACCTTATCACGAAGGGCATCCTGAGAGTGACGGACGAAAGTCACGTAGGCATCGGCCACGTCCATCCCGGGTTTCTGCAAAGAAACAGGAGAACATGAAAATGGACTTCTCGGACGGTGACCCTTTCTCGATGACCCATGCATTTTACCCTGCGGTGCACCCCCAGAGCTTTGGCTGGAGTTTGAGGCTATCCACTGGGGCTGGAAGCTATCCATAGTATACAGTATCGCTATCCACAGCCTGCTCTGATATTCCAGGAACTGAAACTGATATTCAAACCTCCTGCTCTTTCCAGAAATCCAACCTGGCAAGAAGGGAGTTGGGATTACAGGGTTGTATAGTTTATTATTTTTTTTTCTACTATTAATTTTTTTTTCTGGCAAAGATACTCTGATGGATAAATCTTCACCAGATAACCCAGAGACATTCTCTGGATTTTCTTTGGATTGAAACCTCCATTGAAAAATACTCAAACATACTGCCTTCCACTGTCTGTCCTTAATATAATATTAGAAAAGTGACAGCCTTCCCCGATCCCCTCTTTAAAAAATAGAGGAAGTGCCAAGTCAAGAAATTGTATTTAAATCTCTATCCCTTCCGACCCAAGTCATATTTTTGGGGGTAGTTTAACCTGAGTATGTGGTAAGTATTTCCTTATCAGTTTACTCACAGGGGACATTAACCAGTGGTCTTTGCTTCCCTTAGAGTCCAAGGTACAGCCTTAGAGTCCAATGATTCAAAAAAGACGGAGAGGGGGAAGGATTTGATTTTTAAAATGAATTAGATTTTCTGGAAAGGTAAGCAGGTGGTTCATCCAGTAGTTACAAAACGATTTATTGTAAGGAAAAAAAAGAAACTAAGAATGCACACTGCTTGAGCTGTTGCAATCAAAGTTATCTCAGAAGAAACCTATTAAAACACTGTAATATGGGTCATTAGGAGAGCTGCCACAAACCCCTTAAATTTCCACAGTGGGTATGTATGTTTGCTGATAACTAAAAAGATTAGTTTTCATTACTGTGGTTTACCTTAGATCACAAAGTATCATTTCTCTACAAGACGTGACTGTCAGGCACTGCAAATTGAAGTTAGTTAACACTTCTGTGTAATTTCCAGGGTGAAAATGAGGAAGGTTTGGAAACAGTAGGATTGTATTTTTTTTTTTTTTTTTCCTGATACAAAGCAAACAATTATCAAGCAAAGGGCCAATGCTTGGCCCCTGGGATGCTAGTAACATTTCTTAACACCTGCTGAAACAATGACAAGGTATTAATTTGAAAAACAATGAGGACCACTCAAAGCCACAGTAGTCAACTGTTACTTTCAATCAATTTTCAGGTTGTGTGATGGTCCTATAATTGTTGCAGTTTTATGATACGAAACAACAGAGGTTCTCCAATGAGATGCAAGTGATAGCTATCAGTTCTAAACTGGCACCCCTCTTCTCCTCTCCCTTCGGCAGCCACACATCACAGGGCGTTCTCAGTGGGAATGGGGACCCCTACCTGGGGCACTTGAGAAACATTATTATTGTTGCCATTTCTTCCCTGGTGATGCCTGTGGCAGATATAACCCTTTCCTGGACACATGCAGCCAAATTCAGCAGACCTGTTTGTAACCACAACAGTGATCTACAATAATGGTTATTTTCACCACTCCTTCTCTTTTCACTAAATTACTGTCCTCAAAGGGACATTTCATTTATGTTTTAAAAACCTGGGTAAAAACATCAGTGCGGTTCAGCTCACCCAGGTCAACTCCATGAGTCTCCATCTTTTGACTCTTTTTTCTTCATAGCACTCACCAATACCTGACACTGTATTATATATTTATTTGTTTATTGTCTTCTCCCACTAGCACATAAGCTCCATGAATACAGGGACTCTATTGGCTCTATTTTCTATTGTGTCCTCAGCATATAAATGAGAACTGGCACATAGTAGGTGCTCAGTAAATACTTGCCAAATGAACAAAATCATGAATGAATAAGCCCCTGTCCCACCTCCTTTTTTAGACTCCTCAGTCACACTACATGGATTTTTATTGGATCCCCCACACATTGGAGCTTGTGAAAATCATTTCAATTTCTCTGGGCCTTGGTTATACCACCTGTAAAATGGGATTAATAATAGTTCCCCTACTTACCTTCAAGGACTGTTGTGATCGTCAGCTAAAATAATGGACGTTAAAATGCCTCAAAGGTCACAAATTGCTACACAAACATGAGCCACTATGATTCTTCCCCGCCCCCCCCCCCCCCCACGATTTATCACTTCATGACCTTACCTATCTTTGGAATCAAGAAGAAAGAAAGGGCTTCAGAGAAACCAACGTCAAAATAAAAATGACAAAGTCTCTGCATGGAAATGTGTTTTCTCAGAGTCCCCTGGTTCCCCACTCACAACCATCTTCCATTTTAACCAGCTTTACGTCCAGTTCTAACAGGTCTGTTTTCCATCCTTTGGGGGACCAGGAAGGGGGATGAGGGGACTTATTTGAAACAGGTGTGTTGATTAACGCTCTCACTTTTCGAGATAGCCTGAGCTTGAGGGAGAAGGCTGCCGAACTGGAGCACCAGACATGTATATTCAGCATCCCCTGAGGTTTGGGGCTATGAAGGGCAGACGCCCCTATACCTTGAGAGGTCCTCAGGGGAGCGGGGCCACTGGGGAAAGACACAGTCACAATGGTGATCCTTGATCACAGGGAAAACGTTCAAGGACTGTCGGCTCCCTATTGAAAAAGGCAGGGAAGGCTGTGCAATGCATTCTAAGCAGGTTTTCAACCGAAATGGTTAAAATAAAAACTGTCCACCGACCAACAAGCTAACTTGTAGTTGTAGATGGAAAATATTCTTGACTAAACAACTGATGCTATTAGGTAAATGAAGCTTTATGCCACATGGCTATCTAGTCACCATGGGAAAGACTTCAGGTGACGGTGTTTAATATCTCACAATTCCATTGTTTATTTTAAGTGCGGCTTGGACAGACTGATGGCATAGGACGCAGATGTTAGAAAATAATTAAACAAACAACGACTATATAAATGTCTGTATAGTTAACTCCATGCATGTGTGGAAGACATTGTTTGTGAAGAAGCCACTTGGTGGCTTGGAAGAAACAGGACATCTTAACTGTAGCTTGCTCCTCCCAGGATATTGCTGAGCTTGAGGAAAACAAATTCAAATTTTCGGCATCTTAAGCAAGCCCTAATTAGGAATGCAAATCTGCTCTGAACTGAAGGGTCGAACACTCCATCTAAGACAAAGAGATATGCTTTGGGGATTATGCAATGTTTTGAATGACCCGGTAACAGCGCTTCTCTCTCTTAGTGTCGATAATTAAGAGACAAACCTCTGAGGTAACTAAATACTAGTCCCCACAAGGAACTAAACCAATAAACCGTGTGCTAAAAACCTCACAGGGCAACAGAGGTCAACTCAGTCTTCAGAGCTAGAAGAAACTTGAAAGGTGATTTTAGCTAATGGTTCTTAAACCTGGCTGCAAATGAGAAGGATATGGGAAGCTTTAAAGAAAAAACCTGATGCCTAAAAAACAAGAACCAAACAAACAAACAAAACGGATGTCTAGACCCCATACCCAGAGATTCTGCTTTAAGTTGGCAAGCAACCTCAGGCTACCCCTCGTAAAACCTCCCCAGATGTTTCCAATATTCAACACCAAGGTCCAGAATCACTGGTTCCCAAACTTGCACCATCTATCAGAATCAGATGGAGAGCTGTTCTAGAAAGAGATTTCCAGGCTTTACCCCAGAACGACTGAATCAGAATCTCTGGAGGCAAGGGGCTGGGAATCTCTATTAAAAAAAAACCCCACAAAAACAAACCAAAAAACCCTTGCCAAGTATCACCTCTGCACATTCTGGTTTGGGGACCACTGACTTAATAGGTGATATTTGCTGGTGAGCTGGTCAACTGACTCTTCAAAACAAAAACAATGAAACAAAACAGCAAACCTCGATCTGTAGTGCTCGCCAGTTTCTGTGGTGTAAATACTCCCTCCATGGCTGAGTCTGAGCTACCGAAGTGCCCTCACTGAAGGCAGAGTTGGAAAGCAATGCACGCAATTGACTTTTGGGAGCCAGTGCTAGCAGGCTCTATATATCAGACTGCAAGAACGTGACTCTTCACGCTCCCATTTACTCGACAGGTGACCTTGACAGCCACTTAACCTCCCTGCGCCTCAGTTTCCTCAGCTGTGACACAGGACGATCATATTACTCCCTTCATAGGGTTGTTTTGAGACGTAAATGATGACTATTTACTCTATGTGAACAACGTACAGGTAGTACCTGTGTATTTTGTACGATCATTTTCTAGAAAATTGTTTATTTGTTAAAACTTATTATAACACCGTCTGTTACAAAAATACTTTAACGAACTTAATTTTAAAGTTTAGCTTTGTCCCAAGCTGTACTAAGTGGTGAAATCACGGTGAGAGAGCACATTTGATGTGCCGATCGTATTTTTTCTAATACTCACTAAAATAACTTCTCAGTTATCCAAACAGAGATGCTTCTCCGTGCACTAAAGGAAATCATCTTGCAAATGAGGTAGTGTTTAAGAGCATGGTTTAAGTCTCAGCTCTGCTCCTTATCACCTGTGGGATCCTCAGCACGTCAACCTCTCTGTGCCACAGTATCGTCACCTTACAGTGGAATTGTTGTGAAGGTTAAGCGTAAAGTACTCCGAACGGCGCCTGGCACACAGTGGCTGCTTTGTAAGGCTTGGCGGCCGTTTCTGTCTCTATGGTATCGTGTATCATCGGTGGGAAATGCACCCCATTTTGGGACATGCTGCATCCTTTTCTTCTGCCTCCCTGGAGGGCCGAAACTTGGCTCATTGATTTTTGTTCCCTTTCACCTTGACGTAGAGTCCATTCTTCCCTCATCTTTACAATGAATCTGAGCCTGGCTGGCAGGAAGTAGGTTGAACCAATTAACATTGCCGATACTCGACTTTCGGACCTACCCCAAATAATCTGACCTCCTCAATAATTTCAGCCAGATCATTTTTTTCCCCAAGCATTTGGGTTTTGCCTACCCGGTCGCCTGTTTATATCTCACCGGTGAGATCTCCCCTCTGCTTTGAGGTATAAGAGAAAACAGACTTCAGCTACCAGATCTTCGGGTTGAGGACTAGAATTTCCATTTCTATTACTGTTGAAGCCCAGCGTAGGCCAGGGTGGATGTCAGCAAATTCCCCCCCCCCGCTCCGAGCCTGTGCAATAGAGCAGAGCACTCCCTCGCCCCTCCCTCAACCCAAGGGCCTTGCTGCTGATGCTGAAATATCTAGTGAGTGCCAGGTACAGTGCTGAGCATCCCATATATGGACCATATCATCTGCACAGCAAGTCTGTGACGTGGGTATTATTATCTTTATTTTAAGGATGGAGAACCAGCTCAGAGAATTTGAGTAGTTTGCTCCCTGTGAACTGAAAGTTTCTACTTTGGGGCTTGGGCAAATAAATTACTTAACTTCTCTCCTTGCTCCAGGTATGTGACCTTTTTCTCTTCTCTATTATAAGGACTATATACGTGAAGGAGTCCGAGGTCCCCCAATTAGAAGTAGTATATAAATTCAAAGCATAATTATTGATTGTACATTCTTTCATTAAACAAACAAAATGTACGCTAATGCTAAACTCACTCCAATTTTCCATTTTGCCATCCTTTGAGAAATAAACCAATAAACGATTACACACTTAGCTTCCTGGGGAAATGAATTTAAATGTTAATATAAATCCTTTTAGGAAAAAAACAAATTTTAACAAATAAGTATTTGAACAAGGAGGGTACTTAATCACGTTCAGAATGAGAAACCCTCAGTACAAGCCCGTTGGTGGCTGTTGAGATAAGCTCTCTAAATTTAATATTTTATAATAGACTCACACCTCTTTTGTTAGAAATGGAGAAACAGAATCATTTTCTTTTCTCCTTCACTGGAATATATTTAAATCTCTCCAATTCTATTTTGCTAATAGGCAGGGCAAAGTCTGTCTATAAATGTATCCTGATTTATCACAGGTAATCCCACACTCTAGCATTCATGTGTAGAACTTAACCTCAATTTAAATGTAAATTCTGGGCAACTTTGAGTGCTTTATCTGTGAACTTCGAGAGTGCCCTTCATTACCGAGGTCTGCACTAATTATAAGCAGCTTTGTAAGTTTCCCTTAAAACAATTGCAGAATTGACCCCCAAATGAACAAATTCCGAATTTGCTTTAAAAAATTCCTGGCACCCTTGTGCAAATTTCTGCCTAAGGCCCTGCTCCCAAGGTGTGCAGGCAGGAGGGGAAGGGAGCTGGATGATAACAGAATGAAATATACCAGAGAAACCAATGAAAATGGAAATGAAAGTGAACTGGGTTTACCCTCAAAATAGGGTCTCTTTTTCCTGTTGAAGGAAACTACAGTTTCCTACCCTCTTCTCATCTCAAAACAATTTTACTGTGAAATATTCTTCACTTCCTTTTGACTATACAGTTTAGTGGCAACTAATGAAAAGAGCACCATCAAAATTCTCACGAAAGCCAAAACACCCACAAAAACATTTTTCAAATACTCACAGGTACATCCACATATTTGGAAGCTGCCTTCACCTAAGGAGGAAAGAAGAGGATGGAAGTGAGGGTGGTGTTTATGTTTAATTGTTCACAGCTCAATGCTGTATCACCATCAGAGTTAAAACAATATGCTGGCAGACGGAGCTGACCAGGAAACACAGAAAGGTACTAAAAAAATAAAATCTGTTTGCTAATTTTTTTTACCCTGCAAGCCAGACCCACTGCTTTGGAGAGAAAGAGAGAGAGGGAGAGGAGAGAGAGGGAGGGAGGGAGAAAGAAAGAGAAAAAGACAGCAACATTTTTACTGAGATTCTGTAGCTGGTGTGGGAGATCTGCATTTTCCTCCCTCCCTTTCAAAGGGAGAAAAATGACTGTAGCTAAACCCAGACCATTGAGTGGAGGGCTCACCAGTCTAGAAAAGCAGTTAAGTCCACTGTCACTTCTTGTACCTTGGGGTCTTTGTATAATCTGGCTACAGGTTTGTCCTAATTGAATCTTTGAGTTCTCACTTTCCAGTAACTCTCTTCTAGAGAAGGGGACGTAGCGGGTGGGCACCCTTAACCCAGAGGGAGATGGGTGTCTGTGGGAGGGGGTTGGGAGGGTACCAGAGCCGTTCAAAACTGTCCCAAGGCTGTTGTTATGTCTCCTGGTTTTAAATAATAAAAAACCCAGAAGGGAAGTGCAGGAAGAGGGTATGACATTTATTTTCAGTTCTGGTGGAGGGAATGTGGTGGAGTATGGACAGTGTTTGAGAGCATGGAATTTGGAGTCAGATCTGGGTTCAAATCCAAGCTCTACGACTTACAAGCTGTGTGACCTTGGACAAGTGACTTCTTCTCTCTGAGCCTCAGTGACCTCATCTGCAAAATGCAGATACCATTAGGTAACTGTTGCAGCAGGTCGATACAAGGGTGAATACACACAGAGTCCTGGGACACAGCAAGCACAGAATAAATGGGGGCTGAGAGGATCGATTCACAAGCAGATCTGGCGGGGCTCTGGGTCCTGTGAGAAGTCAATGAACAGCTGGGTTTGAGGAACAGAACCTGAGCAGGATGTCTGATATTCTATGCGTTTCATTTTGACTCGGGTCACACACGTTCCACTTAGCACAGGTAAGACCGAGGGGCTACATTTGGGATCAGAGGAGCGTTTTCAGTTCTGTCGGCAAGTACCAAGACTGTGGTGCACACCCAGCACTTAGGATGTCTTTTCACACCTCAGGTGGGCTGCCTCTTGCCACCTGGCTGAGGCCAGTATTGGGAGTCACTACCTCTACCCCCCTGTCTCCGAGGAAAGTATCCAGGGGAGTGTTTCTCGCTGTTGCTATTTTCTCAAAGCCACTTTTCAAAATGTCAAATCTCAAGAAAGAAGTCAGTGAGCCAATGGGTGGGGTGGAAAGAGTCCAGGATTTAGAGTCAAAAGTTCTGTAAGTGATAGAATTAGTTGACCTTGGGATCATCACTTTGAGTCTCTTCGCCTGGGTTTCTCTATTTCTAGAACAAGGTGATACCACTGTGTACTCTGTAGGGCTGAGAGCGTGATCAAGTGACAAAATGTACGGGGAAGTGTTTCATAAACCTTAAAGGGCGGAACACACATCAATTAATTATTAAGAGGGCAATGCATTCTGTCTCCTGGAATCATCGCCAGCACCCAAGATGATTCCTAGAGTCTCCAGTTACAGATTCTCTCAGAACCCGACATTTTTTCCCTTTGCAGCACTGATTGCAATCTCAATTCAGTAATTTTGGTGCCACGTCTGTCTCCCACAGAATGTCATGTCTTGTCCCTAGCTGTCTCCCCAGTGACTCACTTGTTACCCGGCTTAGAAAGGGTACTCAGGGAAAATTTGTAGACGGAAGGAGAAAAAGCTAGTGACCAGTGCCGGCTTCAGGATGGTTGAGGAATAAACAGACCAGATTGAGAAGCCACTGCCTGAGTTAGTCTGAAGGCCAACAGGGTTGCATATAAAGCTGGGTGCTTGCAAAGCTTGGTGAGTGAAGGAAACCACTCGGGACCATTAAGGGGGGTATGAGGAAAGCTTTCCAGAATTTGCCTAAATAACATTTTACTAAATGATTCTCAACCCGAAATCTTTCCGCTTTATTCCTGTTCTAGAATTTCGTTTGCGCAAGAAGGTGGCTTTCCTTTCAAATCTCCTCTATGTACATTAATATATAACATTTGTATGATGTTTTGCACTTTGCAAAGCACTTTCACGTACTGTTTCTTCTCTAAGCCACCCTGCAAAAGGGTGGCTATTAATTGTTTATCTATTCACTATTGAGAACACTAAAACCCACAGAATTTAAGAATTTATTTCATCATGATCTGAGCCAGAAGACAGAGAAGCCTGGACTCACATGAGGGTCTCCCGAGCCCCACTTTTTCCTTTTGAACTCCTGGTCTTTTCACCAGTGGCAGAAAGTATGAGGAATTTAAGCATCAGTGGTCAGGGCAGGTGCTGACAAAACAATTCTTCTCAGCTACAAATTGCCTCCTTCCCTCTGTAGACTTAGTGCTTGGCAGTTGGTAGGAGTTTTGCTACAGCTGAAATGATCAACCTTTAAACACACCCACTCTCACCACCAACACGCAGTTTCAACCCAGAAAATGACACCAGCCGAAGTCTATTCCTTTCAAAGCAGTCTGGGAAGATAAGGCAAGCTCTATGTCATGACGGAAACCATCCCCTCTCCTACATGCACTAGCCTTCAGTTTGTTGGTCTTTTTTAAAATCTGGTAACTGCTGACTTGCATTTAGTCTTATTGATCTTTCTCCCATCCCATAAAAACAGGAAAAAACAGCTCAGAGTAAACTGTGGTCCTATTAGGATTGTATCATTTTTTGGTCCTGGCCATTGAACTTGAAGAAAGATGTTGAGGATACAGGGCAGTCTAGAAGTGTCTTCTACAAGAAAAGTAAAGGAGAAGGCATGTTGCCTGGAAGAGGAAGGGCTAACGGCAAATGAAATGAAAACTTTCACGTGGTTAACCAAGGACCTTCAATGTTGAAGGGTTGAACTTGGTCACGGTGGTTCTAGAGCATAGAATCAGGACGAACGAGTAACATGACGGGGTCCCAGAAGAAAGTGCGAACAGCTATCTCAGTCTAGCCAGGCACTGGCTATCTCTGGTGATCAAGAACTCATTGCTGAAAAAAAAAACCCAAAAAAACCCCTCCTTGCTGGAGGAGCTCAAGCAGGAGGTATGTAGGATGCTCCGATGTGAGAGCTTCCTTATGCGAGAGGTGACCTGGAAGGCTGCTTCCTGGTCTCTGTTGCTCACCTCCTTAAGAGGTAGAAAGCTGTCATCAGTTCTGTTTTCTTTTTTTCTTTTTTTACAGTATACATGTTGGGATATAGCAGAGTGAATAAACTGACAGAACCAGGATCAGAACTCTGGTCCCTAGAACCCTCTCCTGCCTAATGTCAACAGTGCTACCTTTTTAAGCATCATGTTTCTTTGAAGTATCCATAGGACTGACCATGTTTTTGGCCAGCTATACTCTAAGTAGAGAGGAAGGACCAGATCCTCCCAACCCACTAAGGGTTTGGAATTATTGCCAAGGGTCAGAAAGTCCAAGCGCACACCAGACACTGTCTAGATCAAATAAACAACCGACCTTGTAATCTACACAAGACTATTTCCCATTACATATACATGTTGTTTTGATGAATAAAATACAGATTTCTTAAAAAGCACAACCTATTTTATAAAATTTTGTCATGCGTTTTTTCCCATCAAGGGCTGTCAAAAGTGTGTGGGTTTGTGTGTAATTTTCATTTCTTGTTTAACTTCAAAAGAACTCTTCTTGGTGAAGCGGCTAAAAGGTTGGGCTGAAGATTGGCAGGGTTAGAAGTCAGGCTTTGCCATTTTCTAGCTTGGTGACTTTGACCGAGTCAACTTCTGAGCCTCCTCCGCAAATGGGACAATTATAATGTTTCTCGAAGGAATATGGAGAGGACTGAGTGAGGTAATCCATCCAAGGGTACAGAACAGAGCTGGGGACAGGGTAAAAGCTAATAAATGTACCTCTTCTTACTGGCAATATCGGCTTACTGGTGTAGATAGAGCCTCTCCTCCTTAGCTTGGCGGTCGTGGTGACAGTTTCACTGCTCACCTCTAGACCACGGGCAATTTCTTGCCATGAAAAGGATGCTGGGATCTCCTCAGGTTACCAGGAGGCATCTGAGCTGGCCTTCAGTCTGGCAAACTTCCTGCCAATTCCATGAACACCATACGCACTGGACTTCTCTCCAGAACACTGAGGCAGCAGCAAAGACCTCTGCTCCCTCCCTCAGGCTGCCCAAGCCAGGGCATGAGTGAGAGGGCAGTTCCCCAAGCCAGGGCGCTCTGTATATTCAATCGCACATCCCTACTTCTCTCTGGTACAAAGCCAAACGTCCCGGGGCATAGGAGAGAAGGCTGCGGGAGAGGCGTTTGCCCCAGACACCTGGTCTGGCGTCCTTCTTCTGCAGGGACTCAACTGCCCTCACGGGAGAGACAAGAACTGTAACTTCAGCCAGACTTCACTTCCTGATGTCCCTGCTTTCTCACCATCCCCTCTGGTGGGACAAAGAACGTCCCTTCTCTAGCAGTATCCATGAACACCCCACCCCCACCCCTCGACCAGACAGAGCCAGTTCTGGGAAGGCAGGTTCGAAAAAGAGACACAAACTATAAGAGTCTGATGGAGACCAAGGGTGAAGGTGGAAAGATGAGCTGTCAGCGAGCAACCTGTTCACATTTTCATAGGCCTGCAGCAAAGACCGAGTCTTAGGTCCAAGGCACTGCATTAGGGACTGTAGGTAAAGGCAATTGTTCCTTGATTTCTAGTGCCTTCCTTGGATGCTGTCTTAATGCACAATCTCTCTAAACACCCAGAATAAGTCATGTCCATCCAACAATTCATAACTGTAAGTTACATTTCTTGAGTGCTTTCGACTTGCCAGGAGATGAGTTAGGAAGATTGCATATGTTACATTTAATCCTCACAACGACCTCTGGAAAAGGGTCCTATTAATAGTCCCATTTTACAGTTGACAAAACTGAGGCTAACAGAAAGGAAGCAATTTGGCTTAAAGTCACACAGCTAATAAGTTATAGCTTTGAACCTCCCATCCCTTAAGCTCCCTATTATTCAGTTAAAAAAAAAACAACCTATCAAACCAGTCATATTTAAGTCTTGTTTCTTTGTGTGTGTAGGCACAACCTAAAATGGCCTCTCCAGGAAAAATGTCTGAGAGATTTGAATAATTATCTGCACCGACTCAGTCAGGGCAGAAGGTCCAACACAGTTTCTCTGGCTTTGAATGTCCCAGCTAATTACCTCGACCCTCCACCTGACTTAGCATGTGTGGACAGCCTTAATGGTTACTCTATTGAGCTCCTCCATTATTTTTCAGGTGCCCAAAGGTAATCTTTTCATTGAACACTCACCATTCCAGGATTTTCACAATGCTGATGACTAAGGGATTTTCTTCTGCCTGGTCCTAACAAGGGGACCTGAGTTAATCACTGTGTAGCTTTGATAGGGAGCACGGCGGGGGCTTAAACCACTTCTCTTGCTTCATTAGGGGAAAAAGCAACCCAGGTGCAGACCACGAGGACCTCAGGGTTTGTTACTATTAAATCAATGCACGGACAAGAAAAAAAAAGTGGATTAGGCCCTTTTTGCAAACAGAAATCTGGTGGGTAAGATGCAAAGATGGAAGAAAAAAGAAGTCTGAACAGATACCACTGCATTAGTGACTGCCTGAGCTCTCCTTTCTCCCCGTGGTCTCTTAAAAAAAAAAAGACAAAAACCGACCAAGCAAACGATTTATTCTCTGCACAAGCTGACGCCACCCCTGCCTGTTTGACTTCACAAGAACTTGGAGCTGATTTCTCTGTCTTTGCCTACAAACTGCCGACCACACCACTCTTTCAAGGGGCCGGTAGCATTTACTTGAGTGTCTGGCTTGTGAAATTTCTGCTGCAAGGAACATGAGGCTATTTTGCTGCCTTCTCCACTTCCCTAACCCAGGTGATCTTAGAGATCTGGATTTTTTCTTTCTTTCTTTTTTGTTTTGAGAGTTAAGGCAGTTTGGTATGTCAACGTGCTACTTCGTACCACCATCATCAGTAAAATGATTTTATTAGTTGAATTTTATCATCTATCACCAGCCTTATGTCTAGAATGTAGGCTCTATGAGGAATAAGAACTTCTTCTTCTCTCCTCACTATCTCCACTGGCTGGTATATAGTAGGGGCTCAATAAAAATATATTTGGTTGGCTAACCATATATAAAAGAGAGAATCAACAAGGTTGGCTAACCATATATATGGTTGGCTACCATACATAAAAGAGAGGATCAACAAGGACCTACTGCAGAGTACAGGGAACTCTACTCAACACTCTGTTGCGGCCTATGTGGGAAGAGAATCTGAAAAAGAATAGATATATGCATATGTATAACTAAATCACACACAGCATTGTAAATCAACTGTACTCCAATATAAAATAAAAAATTTAAAAAAAATGTGTTGACAGAATGAACTTCTGAGCATGGTACTCTTTACTCTGTACCCAGGATAAAGGTTTCTAGTGCTTTCTTGAAGCCGTTATTCAAGCTCTGACACTCTTAAAGAATCACTTAAGAAAAGTGCGACCGGGCACTATCAATTCAAAAGGAAATGGCTTTTGTTGCTTCTGTGAGATGAGCTTAAAGGGTCTCTTGTGTCCCTACAGTATGAGTACAGCACAGAGGTAGGAGCTCGAGGCCAGGAGTCGGACACCTGGGCTGGCATCTGGTTTGATCAGCCACCGGTTGTGGGCCAGGCAATTAACTTCTCTAAGCATCAGTTTCCTTCTTGGAAAATAGAGATAATGACAGTATTTCCTCCTCATGAGGTGGTTGTACAGATTATTAATAGAAAAAAGAGATTTCTTAAGGGCTTAAAACGTGCAGGACACTATTCTAAGCATTTGACTTGTATTAACTTCATTTAGTGCATGCAAAGCATCTAATGAGTCACTGTATGTGAAAACCTTTGCACAGGGCCTGGCACATAGTACGTGTTCAATAAATGTTGCCTATTATTTTTATATTCTCTTTTCCTTTCACGTCCGAAGGGGCTGATTTGATGGTTCAGGTTCCAGGGCACAGGTTGGGCTATGTTTGCTAGTGGGTGGGGTCGTTAAACCTTAAACATCTGCACACTGAGGTATGTGGTTCTGTTTCACGGTTAGAAAGCTTCATGATGTCTGTGACTAATCCTGCTGTAAGAGGCCTGGCCATCCTACTTCCTCTCTTCTTTGCTGGCCCTGTACCAGGTTGTGGTCTGGACTCTCTCTCTATTCTATTTCTCCTTGGATCCTCAGGCCTCAGCTCTTAACAAAGAGATCCCTGGAGACCAGCAGGGCTCCACAGAGTTCTCTGCACTGGAATATGGACCCAAAGCCCACCTCACAATGTGGTAGCTTATTATTTTGCTCCCTGTGTGGGCATGCCACTCCCATTGAGAAGTGGGGTCTATTATTCCTCCATCCCCCTTGAGCCTGGGCTGGCCCGTGACTGCCGTGACTAAGAGAATATGATGGAGGTGACGCCACATCAGCCCTGAGCCTAATCTTGGAGAGGGCCAGCAGCTTTGCTTCTTCACCCTTGAAAGCCAGCTGCCACTAAGTGCAGCTGTGCCGAGACTGCCGTGCCATCAGAAGCCCAAGGCACGTGGAGAAGCTCAGCTGGGTGAGACCCCATATGGGGGAGAAATAGGCACATGGAGACACATCAAGCTATCAGACATTCAGCCCCAGCCCAGCCAAGCAAGCGACCCCTGTCAGTGCAACATGGAACCAAAGAATCCCCTAGCCAGGCTCTTCCCAGATTTCTGACCCACAAAATCGTACACAAAATAAACAGATCGTTTCAAGCCACTAACTTTGCCACAGTGTGTTATGCAGCAATAGATAACCAAGATATTCAAGAAGGTGTCACTTGGTCTCCTATTTCCCCAATTTTATCCATTGCATGTATTTTCCTGGAGGATGCTGTGGGGAGGTCACTGATGGTCTAGGACAGGATTTGGGCATTCCTGGGTCTCCTGGCTAGAAAAGGAGACGAGCTGATTTTCACCTGATTCTCAAGGATATTTACTGAGCATGTATGTATGGGGCACTGAGCTAGACACCTCATGTATAACTAACTCAATTAGTCATTCCTGTAGAACATTAGAAGGCTCATTTCACCATCCCCGCTTCACAGATGAGGACACTGAGGTTCAGAGAGGTTAAGCAAATCTCTAGAGGTAAACCAGTAAGTGTCCAAGCCCAGGTCTGGTTATTAAGTGCAGAGTCCTTTCAGGACATCAAGTTGCTGATATTGTGAAAATGATGTGTCATTCTAAAGCTATTTCTTACCTAATAATCACCTGGGATCTGGGAGAAGGCGAGCCGACTTGTGGGACGTATAGGGACTTTGGGTCAGACAGAGCTTTGTTGGAATTACGCTCCATCACTTACTAGTTAGATGAACTTAGGAAAAATTTTTAACCTCCCACAGTTTCTATAATCTCATCTGCAAAATGAGGGTAACAACAATGTCTTCTTTAGGAGGTTCATGTGAGGCTGAACAGGTTGACATCATGTTAAGTGCTCAGTGCAATGTCTGGTACCTAGTAAGAGCTCAAGAAGTATTACCTAATATTGTTACTAGTGTTTCAGTCACTTGTCGTTACCTGCGAGTTGACTGTACCAAGTGTGTTCCCATCTATAGTTTACAGACTAGAAAAAAGGCTTGGCAAACTCTGGCCTGTGGGTCAAACCTAGCCTGCTGCCTGTTTTTGTGTGGCTCACGAGCTAAGAATGGTTTTCACATTTTTTTTTGTTTTTGTTTTTTTGCGGTACGCGGGCCTCTCACTGTTGTGGCCTCTCCCATTGCGGAGCACAGGCTCCGGACGCGCAGGCTCAGCGGCCATGGCTCACGGGCCCAGCCGCTCCGGGGCCTGTGGGATCTTCCTGGACCGGGGCACGAACCCGTGTCCCCTGCATCGGCAGGCGGGGCTCTTAACCACTGCGACACCAGGGAAGCCCTGGTTTTCACTTTTTTTTTTTTTTTTTTTTTTTTTTTGCGGTACGTGGGCCCCTCACTGTCGTGGCCTTTACCGCTGCGGAGCACAGGCTCCGGACACGCAGGCTTCGCGGCCATGGCTCACAGGCCCAGCCGCTCCGCGGCATGTGGGATCTTCCCACACCGGGGCACGAACCCGCGTCCCCTGCATTAGCAGGCGGACTCTCAACCACTGCGCCACCAGGGAAGCCCTCACATTTTTAAATGAAGGAAAATCGAAAGAAGAATCGTATTTCCTGACTTGTGAACATTACAGGAAATTGACATTTCCGTGTCCATCAATAAAGTTTTATTGGAACACAGCCATGCCTATTCATTTACATCTTGTCGATAGCTGCTTTCACGCTACAAGGGAGGAGGCTGAGTCTCTGTGACAGAGACTATGAGGCTTGTAAAGTGAAAAATATTTACTATCTGCCTGTTTCCAGAAACCATTTTCTGACCTCTGGACTAGAGGAGGAGCCATTGGGGTGGGGGGTAGGGGAAGAATCATAAAATGTAAATTTCTAATCTTAATATGACCATTAACTAGTTGACTGACTACTTGTCTAACCTGTTGGCCTCCTGTCCTTACCTATTATAATAGGGCACAGAGCTAAACGTTTTCCCCTGATTCCTTCCAGAAATACGACTCTTAGATGGTGTACGAGGCAGGTGCTAGGAAGAATGTGGAACAGGAAACACTTCCCACACCTTGAAAAGTTTATAAATACTCTAGCAGTAAAACAAAAGGCTATTAATATCCTAGTATTAATAAGAGCTCTGGAAATGAGGCTCCAGGAAAAATTATAGTACCAGGGAAAAGGAAAAAACAATAGAGATAAAGACCATTCACACAGGTACCAGACAATGTAGCAGGGACCAGCGGGTAGACTTGGCGATGAAATATCAGGATTACAATAGGCAGCATGTGTTACTTATTTACCCTGTGCCAGGCACTGTTTACACTGTTTCTTCTGAACCACCTCCTTTAATATTCCCAGTACCTTCGAGATGCAGCCTCATCATCTGTACCTCTCTGTGCTGTTGTGAGGATTAATGAAGATGATACACATACAGGGGCAGAATAAAGGACATGGCAAGTACGTGCTAGCTGCTATTACTACTGTTGGAATTGCACGCCAAAGGAACAGCCTTTCTATTCTACTGGCAAAATCAGCTAATTTGCCCTGAGTGCCTACGTTTGCCCATATTTTTCCTCAACCTCCAGTTTTCATGCTCTCTCTCTTTTTTTTTTTTTTTTGCAGTACGCGAGCCTCTCACTGTTGTGGTCTCTCCTGTTGTGGAGCACAGGCTCCGGACGCGCAGGCTCAGCAGCCATGGCTCATGGGCACAGCCGCTCCGCGGCATGTGGGATCCTCCCGGACCGGGGAACGAACCCGTGTCCCCTGCATCGGCAGGCGGACTCTCAACCACTGCGCCACCAGGGAAGCCCCGTGCTCTCTTTTTTTTGTGGCAGAAATGGAATGGGCAGGGTTCTATCTAAATGCACATAGCCCCAGTGATAAGCATCGCTCAGGCCAGTAACACTGGAGAACCACGAGCACAGCATTCATCAGCAGAATGGAAATACCCGAAAAAGGATGCGGTCATTTCTCACGGGGATTAGAGGAAGTGCAGGGAAATGGTTGAGAGCACAGACTCTGGGGTTGGATGGTGTAGGGCCAAATCCTAGATCCAACACTTACGAGACAATTTATTTCACTCTTCCATGCCTTACTTTCCTCATCTATAAAATGGGGATAATAGTACTCTTCTTAGAGTTGCTGGGTTACTAAGCGAATTTCTAGAATAGTTCCTGGGGCACAGTAAGTAAGAACTATGTGTCAGCTATTAGCATCATTTCTGCTGGAAAATCAAGTTGCTTTAGGTAGTTAGGCTTGTATATTAAGCTTGGTCTGGCACTATCGGACAGCTACAAGTGACTATATTTAAATAAACGAAAACAAAATGCGACTAAAAATCCAACTTTTTGGTTGAACTAGTCACACTTCAAGTACAGGTGGCTGGTGGCTACTGTATTAGACAGTTCAGATATAGAAAATCTCCATCACTAGAGAAAGTTCTATTGGACAGCACTGGTCTAGACTCGAGACATTTGTAAATATAGGTTATTACATTTTTCAGTGATAAGAGTGAAGAGGTGTGTCATTCAGTTCCCATGTTAGAACAAGAGATCAGCTGGAAGCAGCAGCAGGGGAAGGAAAAGGACATGGGTGTCAAGAGCATCGTCTTGTGGATGAAACAAGAACTAAAGGTGGATGGGTACTATGTAAAGTGACTGGTAATACTGATGTAACTGTAACAGGATGGGGGGTGGAAAGTGGAGAGGGCAAAGTGAGTTATCTATTGTACTACAGCAGGGAGGTAAATCATCTCTATGATCAATAAACCAAGAAACTGCAGTATAAGAACAGTACTTAGAGCTAGGAAGATAAAAGCAAACTTGTTTGCAAGGGTCCCTTCTGGGGTAAGGGATGGAGGATGGAAAGGGATGCGACAGAGAACTGTTGCTTTTTAAAAAAATAATTATTGTGTTTCTGTACTATTTCACATTTTAACCATGTATGTATATTTCTTTCATAAAAAGTTACTGCAAAAAGAACAAAACAAGTGATAGAACTTTCAGCATTCGAGCATTTGCGGGAAGAATGTATCTTCTCCAGGGTAACTTCTTCGAGGTTTTTGCGTGACTGAAATCATGATTCTGAGAAGCAAAACGGAGCAAACCACCTCCCGCTCCCCAATGCATAATCTGGATGCTCTAAGTGCATCTTGGGAAGAGGAATAAACTGTAAGTGCCAACCAAGGGACTGACGGCTTGGGGGAGACAGAATGTGCCAGTGGGTGGATGTACTGGGACTGTGTGTGCGGGTGAGCAGTTGAGCAAACCTCGGTGGCTCTTGCTTGGGGCCAAGTAACAATTACAGTGAAAGCCCTTTCCAACAATTTCTGAGCACTGGAGAAAAACACAAGCCTTGAAGTAGATCTGGAGTCACAGACCGTGTGACGGATTCCCAGAGCTCTGCCACCAGAGGGGCTGAAATGTTTTCGATGCTTGCTGAAGATCAAGGGTGTTTCAGGCCAACTGTGAAATGCTGTGCCCGTGTCAGCACCGTGTACTTGCTGCATAGATGCACATTCACTGGGAGGCCATCCTACCTTGCTTTCCTTTTTCGGAGGGCCAGATTTTATAAACACTGTTTTTACAGATGTAGGAACTGTGATACCAAAGATTTTTTATGGGTGGGTCATCAGATGGCCATTGCTCAGAAAGATAATCTCTGGCTTTGAAAATGTGATTCATATTTGAAAGAGTTAAGCATCAAAATGTTTTAAAATAAAATTTCTCTAAATTGCCTATAAATGAAACCAGGGTTATTTTATTTTTTTTTCAGATAATAGAAAGAGAATATTGGATTCAAAGTCTGGACTCTCACTACTGTTCCTTCAATGACTGACTATATGAACTTTGGAACAGCAATTGTTTAGTTTTCTCATAGACAACATAGAAATAATTAATACCTGATATATAGTCATATATAAAAATATGGATGCATTTACCAATGACTAAATGCCTGATTTACACTAACTTATTTAATTCTTTTAAGAACTTGTCTCCTCATTTTACAAATGAAGGAACTGTGTCTCAGAGAGGTTAAGTTTCTTCCCCCAGGGAACACAGCTAAGAAGGGGTAGAACTAGGATTTGAACCCGAATGGATCTGACTTCAAAGGATTCACTACTGCATTATGCCTTCTCCTACCCCGCCCTACCTTTTTCACAAGCTAATTTACTAAAGTCTGAAGATAAAATCCAGACAATAGCCTATGGATGCACTTTGAAAAGCAAGAAGAGTTACGTTATGATTTTATTCACCGATTACCACAAGACCTCATATGGAATGACTGATGTAACCATCGTTGATATTCTGAAATGACCTCTGAGGACCACTGTAGAGCTTCAGAGGGGCTAGGGAAAGGTGGGAGAGAGCCCAGGCTTTCCTGGAAAGCATCCTTAGGCAAGAACGTGAGTTGCAGGGCTGCTGGTTGATTGCACGGCTTCTGTGCATGTTCATAAATATTGATTGTGATTAAACTATTATCATAGTAATGAGGGTAATAATACCTCCTCCAGCCCATCCCACCGCACTACTCAAAGTCCCCACCTTTCATTAAACAAAGAGCTGCTGGCACTGCTGGGGAGTTGGGCAAGAGGCAGGGAAATGATCTCTATTAAGCAAAAGCGTTCTGTTCCACGCGCTGATTAGGAGCCGCAGCCTCATTAACGAGGAGAATTGTTCTCCTCTCCTGTTGCTCAGGGTACTGTGCTCCGAGACTGGGTCCAGGAAGTGTATGTTCTCATCTCTCTTCACCCCCCTGGGGCTTCCGAACAGATGCCTGATTGAAGTAGACCTGTTTTTCCTTCCACTCTCCCTCATTTCTGTCCCAACACTTCATTCCCAGAGAGGATTTCTGCAAGGCTCAAGGGCTCCTCCAAACCTACCGTTTTAATGCTGCTGAGATTTAACAATGGTTGCATGCTTATTATTTGGCTGGCACGAGGCTAAGTGATTTATTAGTAATTAACCCTCACGGGGGGGGGGGGCATGATGATTATCACCATTTACAGATGAGGAAACTGAGGCTCAGAGAGGTTTAGTGACTTCCTACAAGACCCAAAGCTGGCAGCACCATGAAGTTGGTATGTGAATGTGGGTCTGTTGGACTCCAGGGTTTGTACCCTCTGAAGGATGCTGAGCTGCTCTTCCATGCTTAGTTACACGGCATCCTCTCATTTTAGGAGAAACTCGGAAGGGCGAATTGGAAAGTTTAATTTTGTTAAGTCTCGAAGCAGGCATGAAGGCTTATTTTTATTTGATTATAAGTGGAGGTGGGGGGGCAGGTGCTTTGCCCACCTCTGGCATTTTTAGGTTTTGTTTTGCCTTATAAACGTCTCTCAACACTAAGAAGCCCAATCGAACGCAAGCTGGAAGATACCAAGGACCTTACTCGTGCCCCTGCTTCCGCATGGCCCGGGTGCGAAGCCAATGAGGCTTGTACCGTCATTACTGAACATTAATGTTTCTGCACGAAGGGACCACCTGTCAGCCCTGCTGCCCTCCTCTTCTCCCCACAGCTGCCTCAGCCTGAACTTGAGGGTATAAATTGTTTACATCACCGTCGCCAGTGACAACTTGTCTCTTGTAGCCAGCCTAGATCTGCTACAGAGTGGACAGGTTTCTTTTTTTTTTGCTTCTCCCCCCACCCCCACCCCGCTCAGCTCGGGTAAAGGGTGGGGAAAACAAACACATGGATTGGATAGAAGGTCTGGGTTCTGTGACGAAACGAGGGGTTCAAGTCATTTTCCTTCCCTGGCCTCAGTTTATACAGCTGCAAAATGGGGTGACTAGAATGTATCACAACTTCCCGAACTTCCGGCATCAATACCACCTTCCCCATTTGGGCTATTGCCCATGTGCCATCTGTACTCTATTTACTTATTTACTTAATATTTTCCTTTAAATTGGCTCTCTTTTA
The DNA here is from genome assembly GCF_964270905.1 of Leucopleurus acutus. Classification (NCBI taxonomy): domain Eukaryota; kingdom Metazoa; phylum Chordata; class Mammalia; order Artiodactyla; family Delphinidae; genus Leucopleurus; species Leucopleurus acutus. The sequence continues at coordinate 27,784,940 of NC_139153.1, read as the reverse complement.
AAAAATACTTAATTATAAAAAGAAACTTGGTGTCACTACCATACATGGAAACTAAATATCACTCTCAATAAGAGAAGTATAAAAATAAATACAACTTAAATATTAGGTTGACATTATGGAAAAACCCGAGCGAACTTTTTGGCCAACCCAATGCAGCGACATTATTACTTCCTAGGTCGGCAGGGTTGCCTGCGGCGGGTCCACAGCCTGAGGCCTGCTCACTCTCCCTCTTTCTCTTCATTAGACATGAAGATGTGAAATTTTAGAGAAGTGTGAGAGGAAGATAAGCCCTCAAACGAAACTTTCTCCTTGATAGAAGGATAAGGAAGAAAATATAATTTAAAAATAACCCTCTCGGGCTTCCCTGGTGGCACAGTGGTTAAGAATCCACCTGCCAATGCAGGGGACACGGGTTCGAGCCCTGGTCCGGGAAGATCCCACATGCCGCGGAGCAACTAAGCCCGTGAGCCGCAACTGCTGAGCCTGAGCTCTAGAGCCTGCAAGCCACAACTACTAAGCCTGTGCTGTAGAGCCTGCGAGCCACAACTACTGAGCCCACGTGCCACCACTACTGAAGCCCACACGCCTAGAGCCCGTGCTCCACAACAAGAGAAGCCACAGCAATGAGAAGCCCGCGCACTGCAACGAAGAGTAGCCCCCGCTCGCCACAACTAGAGAAAGCCCACGCGCAGCAACAAAGACCCAACGCAGCCAAAAATAAATTAAATAAATAAATAAAAAATAACCCTCTCACAATTTGATTGGTTCTATTTAATACTGAGTTGTTGCCGCATCTAACATTCTCTCAGGTAACATGTGGTATATATCCCATGCTTGGAAAACACTCAGGGATATGCTAGGAAAAAGGCTGTCAAAAAGAAGGAGAAGGAGAGGAAGAAGGGGAAGAAGGAGAAGCAACAGCCTTGTTTAGGCAGAGTTTGCCAATTTCCATGGTGCAAATACTTTGACTCTGGTCAATTTTAAGCTACCAACAGGACATCACTAAATCTGGACATGAAAAGAGTTGCAAAGAATTGGCTCTGAACAGCAGGTAGGAACTGAGCACATCACTGGAAACACTGGACCAGAAAATTTCCAAAGTTGCTTCTGTTGTATGTACTCTAGATAGTAACTTCCAGAAAACAGAGATAAGGTCTTTTTTTTTTTTTTTCTAAAAAGTCTTTCCCCATCTACAGCTCTAGCTCAATAATTTACAGAGAGCAGTCATTTAAAACATGGTGGCTGATTAACTGATTCTAATACTCAGTGATATAACCACAGGAACAACCACAATCATAACAATATTAAAACAAGTATTGAATGCTTATCCCATTCCAGGTATATAATATTTTTCTCACTTATTTCTAACAATACCACATAATATAGGTCTTACTATTATTCCCAGTTTATAGGTCAGTAAACTAAGGTAAGAAGTCAATTAATCTGTCCAAGATTATACCCTGGTAAGCGGCAGAACTGGAAAAGCAAGTAACCTTGGTGCATGTTGAAATAAACCTGGTTCAACTTAACATATGCTTGGAAAATGGGATCTTCAATTCTGGTAAAACATCTATTTTGATTAATAGAGAGGTATTCTAGAGACTACGTATGCATGCAAAGTCCTTGAAGAATTAAAGCATGAAGTGCTAAAAGCACGCTAAACAACGGAAAATGTCTTTGATGAATCAAATTTTTGAACGTGAGAATGTGCTGAAATAGAAGTTGTAAGAGAGTTTTGGTTGACCCTGTTACGGATAATAGTTTGGGTTGCTCAGGAGAAATGATACTATGCTAAGGACTGAACCAGTGAGAAAACTGTTGGTTAAAAGCACTAGGGTCATTTAAACCTTCCGACGGGTTTAAGTTGAAGGAAGGTTAAGAATGGCTACTTACGGGGCCCTCACAACATGGCAGGTGCCATGCAAGGCCAATGCTCTCTTTGTATCTATTTGTCCCCTCGACTCCCTGAAGCAGGTATTAGCATCCCCACTCTAGAGTTGAAGAAATGGACTCACAAATGCTCGATAATGTGCTCATGTGTCTGTAAGTCTGGGCTTCACAATCACATCTCTCCCTCTACCTTTCTGGTGATAAGCTTCCCACTGCATGTGGCTCGGAGGTCAGGTCAGAATCTCTATCTTTTAATTTCGGAACAATTATTTCCTGTTTGAAGACACGTACATGTTCGTTAGGTATTTCTTTCATAGCTGACACTTCTATGACCCTGTAGTTCAGCGCCTCACAGTCTAAAGAAAATACTGTGTCTGTCTTACGTTCATTTTGAATGACATTTATATCTTTGCTAAAGAATATTAAGGGAAATGGTTGACTTTGGATGCTTTTTTTTTTTCTCCTTCTGAAAGCTTCTGAAGCGTTGCCTTGGACAGCAGGTATGTTAATTGTCAGCTGTGTTTTCAAGGCATGAACTGGAAAGAAAGACGATGTCCTACTAGGTGATAAAATTATCTGTCATAGACCCCAAAGTGGACGTCAAGTTCTGAAAAACTGGGGAGCAGCTGATGAGAGAAGTTTGTAGAAGACATGGCAGATCAGTGCTTTATAGTTCTTGAGTGTTTCAGGGTCCGGTGGTTTTGTTTGGTCCATGTGAACAAAATACATCAGATGAGGTAAGTCTTGCCTTCCACTGGTGGCTCGAAGCTTCAAAATCAGAAGACCACAACCCCAACGCCAGACTGTAGCAATCTCAGAAGCTGTGTGACTTTGGACGCATTACTCAACTTCCCTCATCTGTAAAATGGGGATAATCATCATATCTATTACAGAGGCCGATTGTGAGGATCCGATGAGAAAACGCATGTAAATCACTTAGCACAGTACCCGGCACATAGTATGTTCAATAAACGTAAGTGTTTACTACCATGCTTGGTGCAGAAGTCCAAGGCAGGCACCTCCCCTCTGAAGTGTAGAAGCCAAATGACTTGAATCACATGATTTCAGCATCTGATAATTTGATGAGGTTACCCTCTGAGGGTGAACCAAGACCTCTCTGTCTACACCGCCATCACCAGCCCACACTATAAAAAGCCGTTTCTCCCATGCTGGGCATTCCCTGAGGCCACAGCAAAAATGGAACACCATCAGAAACAACACTAACAAATGACTATCAACACCCACCCGACTCTACCATTTGAACTGCCTCCCGACCAAAATGTTCTGTGGACAGAAGTGAATTCCCTTGATCCAGTTCTGGCCTTGGACCAAGGTGGCAGTCTTGTTCTCTGGCCTGTTATCAAGAGCTCTGCACCGGGACTTCCCTGGAAGTCCTGTGGTTAAGACTTCGCCTTCCAATGCAGGGGGTGCGGGTTTGATCCCTGGTCGGGGAGCTAAGATCCCACATGCCTCCCAGCCAAAAAAGTAAAACCTAAAACAGAAGCAATATTGTAACGAATTCAATAAGGACTTTCAAAATGGTCCACATAAATAAAAATCTTTAAAAAAAAAAAAAAAAAAGAGCTCTGCACCAAAGCAGTCCATGCTGCTTGACCTACACTGACACCAGCCCTGGTCTCGGATTCTAGCAGGAAAAGAAGCATGCCTACTTCATTTCATTTCTAAGTGGCAGAACAATTAAAATGCTGGCAAAAAGAAAAACGGTGAATGAGGGTAATTTGAGACCTAGGAGAATGGACAGACCATGGGATTTGGGTCCCTGACAGCCCTAAATGGGTTTTATTCTTCCTGAACCGAGTGGCTTCCATGCTATGTTGTGACCATCTCAAATGGATGTGGATGATGGAGGGATCTTAGGTAAATTCTAGGGGGCTTCAGGGAATTTGGTGTAGTTGTTCTATCTCCTAGGGGCAGATAGAACATCCTCCCACATTTTCACTTGTTTTTGGAGGCTCCATAGTTTAGAGGGAGAGAGGAGGCTGCTCGAGCTGGAGGCCTTTCCCTCTTGGAGCCTCAGTTCCATCATCTGCAGGAGAGCCTTGTTGGAGTGGGATTACTCAGAGGATTCAACGAGAAAAAATATATTTAAAGCACTTAGCCCAGTGCCAGGCACTTAGCAAGTGCTTAAAGGATAGGAGCTGAAGCTCTTGTAGCTATTTTGGACTTCCGAATTCATCTAACATAGCCACTGAGGGGAACTAAAAGCCAAAGGGTGGTCCCGTGTTCCAGGTCACACCAACCCTTGAGGAGGGGCAGAGCTGGGGTCCTGTCTCCCAGGTCTCCCCACACCACGATGCCTTTTTTCGCGGTATCCCACCGACTCTCAGGACTCATTCAGCTCAGCTGAGCTCTTGAAACATCACGGTTCTCGAGCCTTCCACCTTAGTCTCCTCCAACTGAATCTTTACCCTCAACGTCCACTCAATCCCTAAATCCCGTTCGTGCTCCTTTCAAAATATTCTGCAAAAATTCCTTCTGCTTTCCTGCCACATGGCCACTGTAGCTGCTGTTCTGTCCAGAAGTTTCTCTCCTCCTCTTTACCAATGGCTGGCCCCTTTAAGTTTTGGCCCCCATGTCTCCTCCTTGGAGAGACCGTCCAGGACCATCGCGGCTGAAGGAACGCTGCGCCCCACCCCTTCTCTCTGTCTCTGGTTTGTGGTCTGTACTGCAGTGTCCGACTCTACAATTTTCTTTCCTTTTTAATTCCATCTCCTTTCCTAAATGTAAGCTCCAAAAGGACAGAGAATACGTCGTCCTTTCTCACTGCTGGGTCTCTAGCACCTGGCACAATGCACAACCCATAGGTGCTTGGTAAATATATGCTGGGTGAATGAATGAACGAACGAACAAACTGATTCTAGAAACAGCATATCTGGTAACATCTGGGTAGGACCGAGGAAAGGATTTAAACTTGCTGGGAGGGCGACCTGGACACCTGCTTGTCCCCCTTCTTGGCCTCCTAAAAGAACAGCGCGAGGCTACCCACAAAGAGAGGGACTCTTCCAAGCACGCAACCCACACAAAAGCACATCTTGCAGTTGGGGGTGGGGTGGGGGTGGGGGAATGGGCGGATAGTTGTTAATTGTGGCTTCCAACTGGGCTGATCTTTCAGAAGTTCGAAAGGCTAACCTCCCTAAATCCCAGGCTGCTACCGCTGCTGGAGCTGGGGATGGAGGAGAGGAGGGGTGTGCCTGGGCGCCTCTCGGGCTGGCACGGAGAAGCCACATCTCCTCCTCCCTCCTCCCCCCAGCTCCTCTCCAAGAGAGGAAGCAATGCAGATGGAGACGAGAAATAAATATTCCTGCCTGCTCTGTGCCACTGCAGACGTTTTCCAAAATGTCTGGCTTGGACCACGAAATCAAGCCCACCCAGGAAAGGAGGCGCTCCGCAGGAGAAAGAGGGGGAAAGGGTGGCACATTTGTCAGTACTTGTCAGCTTTCTGGGGGGCAGAGCACATGGCTCAGACTTGGCAGCCCCGCTGAGGTGGGGACATGGTAAGTGCACAGTAATACTCGAAGAATTGAATCAGAAATGGGAGCGGAGTTAAGGAGATCCTGCCAGGGTGTCGGCACCATCTCTACGCCTTTGTCCGGGGTCCCAGGACCCACAGCTGGTTCTCTCACCTTTGATTTCAAGGCTCTTTCCGCAATCCCTGCCGCTTCTGCTCTCCCCTTATACCTCCACCCCTCTCCGGGGTAATTCATACCACTGGGCTGCAGGAAGTCTTCAAAGGCCCTTTAGAATTTGGGCAGGAGCTCCGGATCCACGTGTGGAGAAGTTCCTGCCATCTCTCAGCAGAGCTCGCCTTCTCCAACACTGGAACACCAGCAGGGATGAGAACACAGGCTGCAAATGATAAGTGGGTGCTTTTGGCCTTGGGGTAGCCAAGTACGTGGGAGAAGTGTCACTAAGGAAGGGAAGTCACAGGCCCAGCGACAGCCCCGAAGTGTTCCGTGGTTATGGGGACTTCACGAGGCAGGCTGTGCGGCTGTAAAATGTCTCCGAAAAGGGAGATGAGAGGATGAGAATTTCGGCTTGAAAACTCCCGCATGGGCTACGCTAGGTCTTCTTTGTTTCTAATCCTCCCGTGAGAATCTCCCTGGCCCCGTGGCCTTGATATCGCCGCCCCCCCACCCCCACCCCCACCCCCGCTCCCACCTTTCACCAGTTCCCTTGGAAGGTCGGGAGTTAGGGTGGGCCCTTGGCGGATTGAATTCTGCTCGAGAAAGAGCAGAGGGGCTTTTCTGGTTTGCACTGGTTCGAATGCAGTGCAGTAAAAACAGTTGCTCAAAAGGAAGACTCAAAGAAAGTGGTATCTTTTGTGGGTGTCAGGGGAATGTTTTCCAGAAAAGCTGCATTTAATTCTGCCTCTTTTTACCATTTCCATGACTTCACTGAGGAATGAAAGACTTTGTAATATTCCCCACTCATGTGCCCTGAATCCTTCTCTATGAATCTTCCCGACTCATTTGCCCATCTGCCTTCTAGTGACAGGCGATTGCCAGCTGAATCCCACTCTCTCCAGGAAGCTGTTCAGTGGTGGGGAGAAGCTGGCAGAAGACCTGGTCTCCTGTCCCCATTCTTCCCATTGCTGTGTGACCTCAGACAGATTACTCCCCCTCTCTGTCCCTTGTGTTTTTTTGTTTGTCAGAGAAATGGGTTGGATACGTTTCCTTTCGGCTCTGACACATTACGGGTGGTTCTACTGAGTGAATCAAATAGAACTCCTATCGTCACCATCCTCTTCCCACCCCACCTTTGCCAATAAATTCCAGAGACCAAGGCCATCACACTTCCAGGATTGAGTTCAATCCTTATATTTGGGAAGGTCAGAGCTGTACATCAAAACAAGCTGGGCATGTAGGTAATGTGCATACACATACAACCTAAACACTGTTTTGAATGTTTTCTGTCTACATTTCCCTTAATCCCCAGGAAATCTAACGTGTGGGTTAGGGAAAGACCAAAGTAGGGGTATATTTGGGGAGAACTGACGTGCATGGCATGTATGTTTGCATTGTATAATAATCATCTTAGTTATCTTTTATTAATAATAGCCGCCATTTATTGAGGACCATGCTAAGCTCTTCCACTCTCATTATTATCCTCACAACAGCTCATCAAGGAAGATATTATCTACTCCCCACTCCTGTACAACATTGGTAGTTGACCACAATTAACACACACATACATAAACCAAAAACAAAAGGACACAATAGCATGCCTCCTACAAACCCAAATCAAAACCAAACTCAGGCTCAGAGAGGATGAGACACCTCTCTAGATCACACAGCTGGTTAAGATAGGTAATGGGATTTGAACCCGGTTCTGCTGGATTCCAAAGATGATCACGTGCTACTCCCTGGCCCGTGCTGGGCTTTGCCTTGGCATTCATTGCCTCTCTAGGAGATTCTTCATCTCCTAGAAGAGATGTTTCAAAGACCCACAGAGAGCAAGGCTGCTTTAAAGACCCATAGATAGTGGGTCCTAAATTGATCGCCTTTCTTACGGCATTGTTAGAGGAAAACAGATGGTCTTAGAGCCAGCAAGAACCCTGCTATCAGAAAGGGCAAGAAAGCACACAGCTGCAGGGCCTGCCTAGCACAGAAGGATGGGAGAACTGGGCCCCTGAGGCAGCCCATTCACAGCGACCTTCTCCACTGATCACTTACCTACAGAGAACTAGGCTGGCTTCTGCCCACGACCTAACTCACTTCCATGCACATGCCCAGTTCTGGCACACAGAATTAGAGCTCTCCAGGACGTGTACAGATTGGATCATCTGCTCCAGAGGTTGTGAACTCCAGTGTCCCCAAGCCCAGGCAGGTAGGGGAATGAGCAGAACAGTCAGGAGGGGGGTTACAGGGAACTGGCAAACACATGCCTGGTCTGTGGGGACTACCCGACTGAGCTCCAGTAGACTGTTGCAGTGCACACGTGCAGACCCAGGGCTGCCGACTGTTCACTTCGTGAGGAAACCCTGGGATACAGACACCTCTGAATCCTCCTGATGCTTCAATGTGGGCAACTAATTCAGTAAAGAAAAGTGTACCTGACGCAGTGAGGACCAAATAAAAACTATTTACAAGCTCTATCTGACTTGTAGGTCTCCACTGGTAACCTCCAAAATTAATTTTCCTCATTTGCAGGAAACGGTAGCCGGGAAACATTAAATGGTCTCCCTGAGATAGCTAAGGTGGGCGTAGCCGGCAACCCTTTCTTTGGATACATACATATAGAGACGTACGTGTGTGTGTGTCTATGTACATGCTTATACACACGTACATATTATATATTCACAAACTAAAAAAGGAATGATTTTGGATTACCTGTTGTCATGAAATGTTCTCCTTATTTCCCTGTGTTCTTATTATACATTGGTAGTTGACTGCAATTAACAGATATTCACAAACCCAAACCAAAATGACACAACAGCTCGCCTCCCCACACCCAAACCCAAACCCCAACTAGAACAAAAACCAGGAAAGAAAGCAGCTCTTTACTTACGGTAAATGACAGAAAAGAAGAAAACAAAGTCCCCTCGTCATATCTGGATAATTTTGCCAGCACTCCTTCCAGGATTGTAACAAACTAGTAAAAGAGCAAAAAAGGAAAAAGAATGATTACTTCAAACGATGATTGTTCACAAGAAAGAGCAACATTTCCCAACCGCTTAGAGACCAGCAATGAGCCCTCGATCATTTTTAAGTTCTATTATTTGGTTCCCGTCTTTGGGGAAAGGAATAGACTGCCTTTACATAGAAATATCTGACTTATTCGGCTTTCTCTTCATTATTATGTGATTGCAAATATAGAGTGTTACAGAAGTGCAAAGTGACAAAATATTATTGAGTTGTGTATAGCATGCGATAATATTAAATGCACTTTTCAAAATCCAAAACTGTGCAAAGCAGTTTTTACGTTACATATTAGCACTACATTTAATCCAATCTATTTTTATTTGTATTTTATCAGTAATTTGGGGGAAACAGAAGTTTAGCACTGGCAAATATAAATGTCTTCCCATTCAGCATTACTTAGTTAAAATTCTATAATTCATGAGGGTGACTGAAATAGCTTTATCTGACTTTTATGTTTTATTATGACTCTCACTGCATGTGAAACTAGCGGAAAGGGGGTTTTCATGATGGCAGAATTCCTTATTACCGTTTAACTTTCTGTTCTTAAAAATCTAACTTTGTCGGGGCTGAAAAACAAAACAAATATCTCCTGCATAACCTAGTGCAACATTTAGGGACAAATTCTTATTAAGGTAACAAATGGCGCTTCATCAATTCATTTTCACACGCTCGCAATCATCAGAAAAACCATTCGGAGCTGCGGCTGGGCGACGTACGATCTTATTTCCTGAGAAATGCAAGTGCCCAGCGCAACTTTTTAACGTGTCATATTTTACTGGAAACGCAGACATACCAGAGCAATGTTCACAATGAAACATTTCACCTGAAGCTGAAGGTTACCTTTGCAACCAAGAGTGTTATCATTTCTTTAACAGTTTCTTCAATTAGTTCATCTATTTTTGAATGGTATTGATGCTGAGGAACACAGAAAGACAAATATTAGCATGTTTGGGAGGTGATGGCATTGCATCCGTTGGTAATTTTTAGACAACGCAATTTATTAGTAAAAGCTGGCCATGGGACCCAGTCTATTTCCACAGTCCCAGAAGCAGCTGTAAGATTCTGACTCCAGGTCTTTGATGGAGAAAGATCAGAAGCTCTTAAAACAATTAACAGGCGCGTTGTTCCTCACCCAAAGCTTTTGCTGGCTTTGATACGTGTAGACACACACACACATTTACAAACAGCATGCATGGATGGCTTAAGGGCTGGTCTGGCAGTGTGCTGATCTCGGTCTTACAAAGCAAGATACCACAATGATTTAATAGAGAGGCTGAAAATTCTCTTCGGGAAACTGCTGGGTGATGTGACTTAGGGAGCCACAAATTCCAAAGGGAATTTGACCAAGACACTGACTCATTTTGCAAAAAACTGTTCTCAAACCATCAGGTCCTTCGGGTTACTGCCTCAGAGCTCCCGGGTTCTACCTCCAAGTGTTGACTCAGTGTGAGGGCAAAGAGTCTCTTTATGAACCCTTGTGGCAGCTACTACTTTCTTCATTTGTGGAGAAGCAGACCCAGGTTTAGAGCCTCTCCTGAGACGGCTGCTAAGTTTTTCAATTTCTCGAACTGCCGCTGTCACTTAAACTTAAATAGTAATGCAAAAGCCAACCCCACACCAACAAAAATCTGCTATAAATGCCAGGAAAAAAGGAAAAGCGATTTCAACAAGAGATGCTGTATGCCAGCTCCTTGATATTTATTAGCTCATTTTACTATCCATTTGAATTATTCCATATTTCCTTGATAAAAAATAACAAGGCAAACATTGATATTTGGAAAGGAAAATGCACTTACCCACTCTTTAGCAAACTTTCAGAAGGATGATTAATTAGGAATAGAAAAGAAAAAGGAACAGTGCAAATAAAAATTAGGACAAAAGGACACATGAGAAAAATAAAAATTAAACAAACCATCCAAAAAGTTATGAAAACATACAGAAATAATAAGCCATAGTAATGTGGTTTGATATTCTGATAACTGGCAGTCAGAATTATTGAAAGTGACCAAAGGGATGTGAATTAGGTTAATTCACTTAAAGTCATAGGTGAATTTTGATTATAACTGGAAGGCCTAGGTAAAGTTCCAGTGCAAAGTTGGGAAGTCATGATGTCTAAGAAAATATAGCTCAGTTTCCTCATCTGTAAAAACAAAAAACAAAAAACAGGTAATACTACTACTACCCCGGACCAGTGAGAAGGGGCGAAGCCAGTACAAATTACTGATTTTGGAAAGGGAATGAGGCAAACTCTGTATGAAGATATTTAGCAGGTCTGTTCAATTATTATTATTATCATTATACTATTGTTATTATTATTTTAAAAAACCAGGGCTAAGTCCTTTCCTGCCAGTCCTGCTCTCAGACTCATAAATCTATTCTGAAGATGGAATTGAGGGTCTGTCTACATGTGAAAACATTTTGTCAACTATAACTGCAATTCAAATATTATTATTTGTTCAAGGTCATAATGGAGAAGATAAGGGTAGGGAGAGATGAGTCATCTCATTTTAGTTTTTCCTTTTAGTTGATTAGAGGAAAATAATAAAGTGAATGGCCCATGTTGTGTAGTCCTGATAAATCAGGACCCATGTTGGTTCTACTGCTAGCTTTGTGAAAGGATTTACCAGTCAGAGCGATAAACCTCAAAGTAAATGCAAAAACTATCTGCAGAATTCTGTGCTAGAAACACAAAGAAAGATGTCAGAGCAAAAGAATTTCAGGAGTATTGATGGGGCTCCAAATTCATTTTTAGGTCTTGAGATAAGATCCAGAATCACATGCTTACTTTCCCTTCTCATGAGACTGCCTCACTCCGCTAGATTTTCTTTGCAATTGCTAGAAATGATGCACCTATATTAAATTAACTACAAGGTTTCACTAACTCCGGAGAGCTAGTTGCAGGCAAAATAATATGAAATATGAAAGGAGGAGCTTCTAACCAAGCAAAGAACATCATTGAGAAGAGAAACAATCTCTCGAAACACTTGGCTGAAATGGCAAACAAAGCCAAGAGCAATCGTTCTGCACCAAGAAAGACTGAGGCTCTTGTTCTGAAGAGTTAACAATGCCATTCTTTCTCCAAAGACAAACAGGCCTTCTCTGCAGAAGTGGGGGAACCTCAAACCTTTTCATTCTCTAAGGAATCCAAACTAAAGTATAGGGAGACGTGGTGGTTTATGGGAACCTCTTCCTATCTTCAATATTCCCATGCCCAATATGGTCCCCACTACTCTCCAGGTAGTCCCACTGTCTCTCCCTTTCTCTCCAGGTGAATATTATGACCTCCACTCCTCTCCACTTTTCTTAATTTCTACTTATGAAAACAAAGTGTTTGCTAGGACTATTCTGTCTGTTACTTCTAGAGGAAACTTGAGCATGTTCATCTCCATTGGTCTATTTCCTCATCTCCTCAATGGGGCTAGAATTATCCCTGTTGTGAGTGTAGAAATCACATTCACCTAACAAAGTCATGAAACCACGCATGGAAACATGGTTTAGAGACTCAGAAGTGCTACCTGGCTGAATTACTCCTACAATTACTAATTGATTAGCATGGTGGTTACATGTGTGTATACATTTCTCTAAACTCACGTAAAATATATACACTTGATCGTATGTAAACTATAATTTGAATTAAATAGAACCTACTTTGGGATATATAGTAGGGCAGGGGAAAATCTACCCTGCTTATCACGTGGCAAAGGGGTACGTATCAAAGCAGTCCCCATTCCTATTCAAGTAATGACAAAATACATGAATTCCTTTTACCAGATTCTCCGGAGACTCATTTGATTGACTTGCTTTTCTGGAGAAACAGTAAGTACTTTGCCTTCACTCTGCTCTTTCTTGGGAGATACATTGCTCCATGCAGATGTGAAGCTCCATGAAGGGATACAAATACTACTGGGGCATCTTTTAATTACCATCCCCCTAACTAAACTATCTTGTCACAAAATTTTTTGCAGTCAGTTGAACTATCCAGTTCTATCTGCATCCTAATATGGGTACAAAAAGGGATCCTTCCTGTTTTTGCATTTTCCAGTCCTCTCTGTTGGCCTTCTTAGATTGACTTGACCCTAATAATAACAACAATATTCCTAAAGTTATATTCTGGGGCACTAGATCATGACGATGACGATGGCAAGGGAACTACTAATCTTCAGTGGTGTGGAAAGTTTGGAGAGTTTACTTTTGCTTCTGATGAGCTAAGTTGCAGCAAATTCACAATCACTTCGTGAAAATTATTCCACTTGACTTCCTGTGCTGCACATTTTGCCTTGTCATGGAACAGATTGTGTGTATGTTGTCTTTCTGTTAAGACCATCTGACCTTGGAAGTGAGATGAAAACACACTAGACCAAGTGAGAAACTATTTAATACACAATTTCCTCTCTATTGGTGCTTCGCAAATTTTAATGAAAAAATAAATATTTAAGATGGAAAAGTATGGTTAACAAATGTTTCAACAGCTGCCTTTAAATGAGACTTTATCCCAGTGAGGAAATTCAGGAAGTGATCTTAAAATTGGAGAATATTGTATCACCTGGTCGGTATCTAGTCCAAAATACCTGAAGGGAGTTGGAATCCAGGTGGAAGCAGGTATTAGTAACTAGATCTGTAATATGAGTTTACTATCCAATATTCACAAAATGAAAACTACATAAAAACACTGGACTTCTCCCAATATCATGATGTTTCCAGCCACCCCTGGCCAATCTCACTTTAACAATTCAGTTTTACTTTGGAGATGAATATCTCCATTCTACAAAGTGAGAAAAATTGAGAGACCATTTGCATGAGACTTCCCGATAAAGTTCTAGTCAAGGTCACAGCCACAGAGCAAGGTCCTTCAAGGAAGTATATATTTACAGACAATGATGTCTGGCTTCATTCTCACTGTTCAGTCACTTGGCATTCTAAGGTCAGAAAAGGCCTCATTTTCTCACAAGCTGGTCACTTAGGTGTCTCTGATTCAGTTACATTAAGGAGAAATGGCATAGCAGGTCTCTCTAGCATGGCTTGGGAAACTGACAGGCTTCGGATAAGAATCCTAGACTAGATAGAATACAGTATTGGATGGGCCCTTAACAAAGATCATTTAGCCTGGACGTCTGTGCACTAGTTCTGGGAAACTGGGAAACATTTATGAGTCTCAGTTATTGTTTTCATTAAAAAAAACAAAAAAACCCAACAAAACACCTTGAATCATTTAGGGGTAAATACATGAAGTCTTTTCTATTATATCAAATAGAACAATGTCCAGAAAGAAGTAGTTTAGCCTCAAAAATGTTACTATTTGGGACTATCCAAGACAACTTTCTAATTACATGCAGAAATTAGGAAGCTTTACCCCCAATTCTGACAAGCTGCATGCCTCTCAAAGAGTGTGTGTTACAGGCTGTTATCTCTCATTTGACAAACGACAGCAAGGTTATGAAAGTAAGTGACTTGCTCGAGGTCACATAGTTTGGTAGCTAAGGGATAGAGTCCATGTGATGTAGTTATTAAGCCACTGGACAAGTTAGTCTAGAAAACCAAGACTTCAAGGGTAAGCCAAGGGCATTCTACTCTAGCACAGAAGTAATCAGTGGTAAAGATGAGAGACAGGGTCCACTGTGACAAAATCAACTTGTTATTTCTTAGTATATACCTCCAACCACGGTCTATAGTTTGGCCTGATAAGAGATTGTATAGTGAAACTGTATGAAAGTATATATATATATATATATATTTTTTTTTTTTTTTTTCTGGGAAATGGCCTCATACACTTCATCAGATTTTCAGTAGGGTTTCTGACAACCCCCCCCCTCCACTCCTCCACCCAACTCCTATTACTCTCCCCAAACTCCAGTTCAAAGAGAAAAGATCAGAGTGACTAGGCTTGTTTGAAGAGACTGTTTAGCCATCTGTCCAGGCATGGAGGAGTTCTATAATTGCGGCCACCATTGAGTCAATCTGAAGAGGGACTGTAAAAGTCGCCAAGGGGGAAAGGAGGCCAGTCCCTGTGTAACAATGCTTCCCTACCCTGAATGGTGTCATCCTTGTGAAACTCGGTGAAAATGGACATCTCAAGCAGCTGTGAGGAGAAACAGATAAATTGGACTCCATAAAACCTAAAAAAACTTTTATGCTTTAAAGAATACTACCAAGAAGGTGAAAAACAAAAACCAACCCACAGAAGGCAAGAAGATAGGTGCAAATCATACATATGATAATGGTCTAGTATCCAAAATATATAAAGAACCCTTATAACTAAACAACAAAGAACAATCCAATCTTAAAAATGAGCAAAAGATTTGAATGAATAGACATTTGTTCAAAGACATACAAGTGGTCAATAAACCCATGAAAAGATGGCCAATATCACTGCAAATCAAAACCATAATGAGATACCATTTTACACACACTAGGATGGTGATACCAAAAAAAGATAGATAATAAGAAGCTTTGGCTAAGTTGTGGAAAATAGGATTTCTCACACATTGCTGACGGGAACGTAGAATGGTGCAGCCACTTTGCAAAAAAGTTTGGCTGTTCCTCAAAAGCTGAACACAGAGTTACCGTATGACCCGATAATTTCACTGTTAGGTATATATCCAATTGCACTCTTAGGTCCACATGAACACTTGTACAGGAATGTTCAAGGTAGCTAAAATGTAGAAGAAACTCACATGTCCATCAGCTGATGAAGTGATAAACAAAATGTAGTCTATCCATGTAATAGAATACCAGTTAGCTATAAAAAGGAAGTACTAATACATGCAACAACATGGATGAATCTTGAAAACATTATGCCATGTGAAGGAAACCAGACACCAAAGGCTACACATGAGATCCCACTGATATGAAATGCTTAGCATAGGCAAATCCTTAGAGACAGCTAGAAGAGTGGTGGTTACCTAGGGCTAGGGAGGGAGGGTTGGGGAATTATTATTAATGGGTCTGAGTTTCTTTTCAGGGTGATGAAAATGTCCTACAACCGACTGTGGTGATGGCTGCACAACTCTGTGAACATACTAAAAATGACTGAATCATACTGGTTAAAAGGGTGAGTTTTATGGTATGTGAATTATATCTCAGTGTTTAAAAAGGAAGCTCAAAGGGAAAACAATTTTAAAGGGATGGGACCCTGAAAAGTTTGAATTCAAAGGGATTTTAATGAACTTTAGAGATCACTAAAAACAGGGTTTTTACAGTGGGCTCTGTGAAGCCTACGAGATTGCTCCGAGTCCCCCAGAGAAGTGGGGGGGGGGTGCCTGGGGGGCAGTGTGTAGAGGAATATGGTAGCTTGGGCTCTGGGCCCCCTCTTCCTTGAATTCCTGCCCCCCATTTCAGAACAGCTCTAATTTTATTCATTTCATATGCTGGCCTGCTTGGTAAGGTTTGAAGAATTGAGTCTGTAGCTAAAAACAGCCTGAGTGAAACTAGAATAGTGCCATCATTTTACAGATGAGGAAACTGAGGTTTGAAGAGGCCGAGTGACTTGATCAGGTCCAGTCTGCAGCACAGCCAGGGCAAGAGACCCAGGGTCTAGACGCCCAACCCAAGCCTTCCTCAGGAGGCTGTCCTTTGTACCTCAGCTCTTCTCCTTAACTCTTTTTGGATACTGGGGCTCCAGGCCAGTGGTTCTCAAAATGTGGTCTCCAGACCAGCCAGGAGCACCAGCATCACTGGGGAATTTGTCAGAAATGCAAATTCTTGGACCACACCCCAGACCTATCAGAAACTCGCGGGGTGGGACCCAACAATCTGGGTTTTAAGAAGCTCTCTGGATAAGTCTGATAGACCCTGAAATTTGAGAACTACTGCTCTAGATCATTCTCATGCAGCAAATGGAGCCAGGAAAGAGAACCACTGGCACCTTGCATTTGACCCCAGGGCTTAGAACACAGCCCCTGGGGCAAGGTACCCAAAGAGAAAATCCATCAGGGGCAGCAGCTAACAGGGATGGTTGAGGAAGCTGATTTGGAGGGGAAAGAAGGTTAGAGATGACCTTGCCAGGAAGAGAATACCACCAACCCACATTTAAAAATGGAAGGTGCTGAGAGAGAAAATAAATAACGAATAAGGAGCAAATATAATTTAGTAAAAATTCTGAGCATATAAGGCTGGTATCGTAAGATCTGATTTAGGAGCAATTTATGCCAATTGGCAACAACATGAGAGTTGCCAGAAATGTTTCTGAATTAATTCTAAATTGGTATATGAATATCTAGCTGGCTTAAGGCCATCGGAGAAAAATGATCATGATAGTCTTTAATCAAGCCCAAGTTGCTGTTTCTTTCTCCTTTACATTTTAAATACCACTTTGGAATTGGAAACTTAGCAAAGGACTAAACTTTTGGTCAGGGAAGATTCACAATCAACTCAATCTAAGGAAAATGGAAAGCCTGTGATTTCTTGGAAATTCAAAGCCTGCTGGCTGGGGACTGAGTAGCAGGGTGATCTAACATTATACATCCTGGAAGTTGCATGATACTAGGAAGAGCTCTCTCCTGCTGTCCAGATGTTCAAAGTGATAAAATGCACTTCCAGTGTGAAAATGATTTGCATTCTGGCCAACAGATCTGTTGGAGATGCCAGCCTAATAAATAAGGTCATCAAACTTCATCTGACTTAAGGGAACTTTACGGTCACCCCAACCCCAGCCAAGAATCACTTCCAAGTGACTGGCATAGTCATCAGCACATGCCTTAGAAATTTACTTAACAAATAGATACCAAACATTCATCTGTGGCTTAATCCACAAATGTTAGAGTATATTTCTGAAACTAGCAGACTAGTGTAGATGGAAGGAATTTGTGAAGTTTTCTTCTACATGATCAATGGAGGGGTGGAAAATCTGTAATTTTTTTTTTTTTTTTTTTTTTTTTACCTCTTGGCCCATTTCCATGCTGCAAAGTTTTGTTGATTGAGCTTTGGCATCAACCATAACATTAAACATGGTGCATATTGACTGTGGGACTCGAAAATCTGTTGATCGACTGGTTTTTTGCAGCTTAACTTCAAATGCAATCCTGGTTCTATTAAAACAAAGTAGGAAAAGACCAATTCAGCATCCAGATGGCAGCAGGTGGAGGAGACATTTTCCGAGAGGTCAGTGAAAAAGAAAATTGAAGGCTGTAATCAGTTTCAATCGACAATGACTTCACATGTGTTCTTTTGAAAATGACTTTCCCAGCTAAGGAAGGCCTATTCACAGAGACAGCCATGTAAAACCCTTCCTTTCTCTGCAGTTCACGGAACACCTGTAGCTTGGCGTATTTCTGTCTATAGTTGACATGCTATGGAGAACCCTAATTGCACGAGAATGAATGAATGAACAAAAACCCAATTATAGCATTATAGCATATATAAGTTCTCTCATATTGGCAACCGACTACCTTGAATCACTTCATTAAGAAAACAGCAAAACCCCTCCCCCCAAAAACAGCTTCTAAACTTCAAAAACTTCATGGGGGGAAATATCTTAAATTACACTTATTGTTTTGTTTGGTTTTTTTTTTTTCCTTTCTGGTTTTGAAAGAGAGTGACGTAAAAAAAAAAATCCAACAAGCTTATTATATTGCTTTAAAGACTACAAAAATAAGATAGCTCCCTTTGGGGAGGAGAGTGAAATTAGGAGGAGTGGTCCCAGGGGGCTTCCACTATGTTTGTTTGTGTGTTTTTGCAATGTCAATGTATTATTTTGTAATAAGAATATGTTATTTTTATAAGTAAAAATATCATAATATACTTACCACTTCAAGAATCGTACAACGGTGGAAACGTAAGGTGACATAATTTTGACACAGGCCAAATTATGCTCCCATCAATGTGCTAACTGCACACAGGAAAACCCTAGTCCGACATGGACAGCTGGTAATACAGGGGTAAGATTTAATCCTTGATATCAGCATTGTAAAGGGGACCAGTTAGATTTTAAAAGGTTTCAGAGAAGTGGGTCACATCATGACATGTCTTTAAAGAAAAGCACCTGGTTAGTAAGTGGTTTTATCAAAGCTCCTTTCGACCAGTGCATCTTTTCAGCATTGTTCACAGTCAGGTTCTGGAGATCATGCAGCCACCAGGAAAGCACTGCTTTAAGAGGTATTTGTAGCAGTTTTCTAACAGTGCATAGGGAGGACCACACAGCTAGTTAGCTCAGGAAAGGATGCCAGCTTGCTAACACACCCTGGGTGCAGGCAGGGAAGCCAAGTATAATTTCTAAGGTTGGAAGCCCAGTTCTTAAAAAAAAAAAACTTAAAAAAAAAAAAAAGCCTCTTAAAACACTCCTATATATTATATGATCATGTTAAAGATAAATGATCTTGGCTTCCAAAGACTCGGTGCACTGAAGAAGCTTTCTAATCATGATGATCATTTTAAGCTACGTTGAAAATACATCACTTTCTGGTTTTGTGAAAAGGGGGCCTGATGGGGCCTGACTTGGACAGGTCCCTGTGCTGATCTTCTGAGGTTTGTGTGCCAGTTCCGGCCCAATCTGAGAAATGGAAATGCTAAATCACTCCCTTACAATGAAGCAATCGTCTTCTGTTTTCACAGGAGAGCTGTTCATAGCCCTTGGAGTGTGCGGCTGTGAGAAGAGGAAGCTGAATGCAAAATTAATATGACTGATAGGCCTCCATGGGAAGGAAAAGCCAAGAATGGAGAGGTCGCTTAATCCACTGACTCTCTGAGGGCAGTCAGGGTGCCTTATGTTGTGTGGAGCGCAGGACCTGACACAGACTAGAGAAGCGGCACCGTCGAGTCCATCAAATGAATGATTCCAATTGCTGAGAAACTTGGAAATGAGGGCCTGACTGACTTTTGGGCGTTGCATATTTACATCTATGCAATAATGTCCTCGCCCTTCTAGAACAAGGTCCTTTTATTCTGTCCCGAAGCAGAAAGCAAATGTTCCAGGCTCTACTAATGTAGATTCTATGTCTTACAACCTCCAAGGACTTCTTCACATTGTACCTTCTGAATCTGGAGGTCCGGGGATGACATGTGCCCCTATGTTTGCCCTGATCTGCTTTTGTCTGGGGCCTCCACTGAAAGGGACATGGGGGTATTTATGTGTCCAGTGCCAGGTGTACACGTGCAGCTGACCAACTTCTGTTCACAAAAGGTTACTTAACAGCCACTATGTGCCAGGCATGAGGCGGGGCCCCTGGGAGGGAGAGGAGTTCAAAATGAACAAGATACACTCCGTGCCTTTCAGTAGCTCACACTCTTGGAGGTGGCTGGTCCATAAAGACACGTGGTCAGGGGAATTCCCTGGTGGTCCAATGGTTAGGACTCCGAGCTTTCACTGCCGAGGGCACGGTGGGTTCGACCCCTGGTCAGGGAGCTAAGCCCCTGCACACCAAGGCACGTGGTAAGGGAGAAAACAGAGTCACTATCGACCTTTCACATCCCTATGTCTTCCCTTTTCCTCCCAGCATCTCCTTATTTCTTCCTCCCTACTCAGAAGCCTGGCTTTTCAGAGAAGGGCATACATGTCTTTCTGTACGGTTGCGTACACAGATCAGAAGCTAGTAAGGGTTCTTTCTACTGCGTTGTAGCCGCTAGTACAGATGAAGGGAGAACTTTTCACCACAGGGAAACTGCCCTGCAAGAAGTTTTTGGTGGGATGGTTTGGCCACAGGGAAAGGCTTACTTTTCCTAAAACTGATACAGACCAGGCAGGAAATGGTGGAATTCAAAACCCTAAGGAAAGATTTTGACCTTTGGTTTGAGAAATAGGCCTGCCTTTGCTTCTAAAACTGGGAAGAAAAGAGCAAAACACAACATCCGAATCACCAGGATTTTAAGCTTCCAGAACTGCCATCGGACACCTGCCCAGATTCCCCACAGCACGTGGCTCCTTTACCAGTTCCTGCCGAGATGCTCCCCTACCTGGGGCTGTGCAGGGCTTCTGCCCTTTTGGTTTCCAGTTTTGAGGCTATTACTTCTCTTTTCTTCTTCCAAGATACAAAATAATGAACTCAGCTCACTCTCAGCCAAACCCAGCCCCCATCACACACAACTGATCCATCAACTAAACTATACAACATCTGGAGATCCAGAGTCGTCTGTGCTGCTTGGGGGATTTTGGGTGTTTTTGAATGAGGAAAAATAATGGAACCGTTATGAACTGGAAAGGGAACTTGGATGTGTGTCTGGGGATAGACAGGGTGCTGATAATGATGTCAAATCAGACGGATTTCATTTCTGCCTCTGATATTCAGAAATAGATACTCCATGAGGGAAGGGATGCGATCTCCCATCCTTCCTGGCGTGCCAAGAACTTAGCACTGCGCCTGGCATACAGGAGAAGCCCCAACAATTTTTCTTGAGTGGATGTGTACTGTCCTCATTTTCTTCTTCTTTCTCAGGAAAGTCTACTTAGAAAGGTCAGATGCAGCATTCCCACCTCAATCCTATATGCCACGGTGACAACCCAGGCCATGTGTAGGAAATCAAAATGCACATTTAATGTGTCATGCCCCTTTGTTGCTATCTAGTTAGATTTTAGGCAAGACAACTCATGGTTGGCAAATGGTACATGCTCAGTTCATATATACAGAGTGAATGATGTCGTGGAGGTCCTGCCCACATTGCTGGAAAGTCAAGAGATGCCTGCTACCTGTACTGAATACGCTGGCGCTAGAACTGTAGGTGCTTCTCTTTCTTCCAGCCAGCTATCCACCCATGCATACACTCAGATATTTAACAAATATGTATTAACTAAATATTTTGTGCCAGACACTTACGGGTATTGGGGATACAGAGACAAGAAGGACACTTTCCTCATGGAGCTAAATGAAAAAACTGGCAGCCATATTCTGTGCCATCTTTTGCTGGGTCTGGGACAGACGTGGGGAAGGTGAATAGAAGCTACAGTGAGGTGGTCACCACTCCAGCTGAATTTGACAAACAACCACCTTCTCCAAAACACTCCAAATTACGGCCAATTGTAAGAGTGGGAGCCCTCACCTTTCCCCAAGTCAGTGCCCAGCGGGGAAGGGGTGCAGAAACCTGTCCGGCCACCTATGCTCACCTTTTGACACAAGATTCAATCATGTCACTTGCCATCAGCTTTAGCCGTTGTTCCAGGTGCTTTCCAAACTCTTCTTCAGGCCAGTGCAAGTCCCGAATGAAGGTCTGAAGGGCATCAAGTTTCCAGAACAGATCTTCGGAAGTGCCTGATCCGTTACTGGCAGGATAAAAATTTGAAAACAAGAGTCACCCACCGGCCTAGGGTTCTGCAAAAGCTGACACAAGAACAGTTGGGGGCTAGAAGGCTTAAGGCAAACAGTGGCTTCAACATACAAAACGACGCATGTTGGCGGTGGAGGTGGGGGCGATCTCCACCGGCAGATTTTGAGTTTTACCATACGTGACTTCGTGGGCTTTGTTCGGCCAATTATTCCAGACCAGTGAGAAGTCTGAGGAAGGTGCTGCCCCATAACTAGAACAAGGTATGGTAAAAATCAGCCTTCTTTTAATAACCACATTAACACATGTGATGATTCAGATGAAGGCCACGAACCAGAGGGAGAAGTAGGTCTCAACAGATAATAACTACATGGCAACATGCAGTTATTAGAATTCAGGGTTTCATGCATTTCCCCGGCTGCCCTCCGGAGCGGAGACCTCTTGGATACTGCACGAGACTTTCATTTGTAAAAGGACAGTGCTAACAAAGTGGTGAGCGAGGACCCGCTTTCTCTCTTGAAGGGCTGGAAGGAAATTGGGGTGACTCACGTCAAGCCGAGTCCACCTGGATACCTTGAATCCAAGATTCTCGTTCAGTTTGGTTATCAGTCCAATTTGCACAGACCAGCCCGTTGCATAGGCAGCCCCAGGACAAGGTGGGTTGTGGGGGGACGTGAGTGGACAAGGGATATTTGCAAAGCTTTAGGGCTCAAGACCTGAGCTCTTGTACCGTTGCACCATCTTACCCAGTCCTCTGTACAGATGGAGAAATTGGTCTTGATTCCTTTCTGTACAATGATGTCTAAGAAACTTTTACCCGGGGCATCGACGGAAAGCCCACGTACAGGAGATGCTCCACCTCTCACCCTCTTGCCCTTCCCTGGCTGGCTTTCTCTTTTGTAAGAATCCCATCGGCAGCTCTGTGGGGTGGCCACCTCCCACCCCCTTCCTCGCATACCACTAATGCTAACACGGCAACTTATAAAACGTCCAACATACCATGCATTACCACTTGTTCCGACATCGTCTATAGAAACAGATGAGAGTGGGTGTTTCTATTGTGACAGATGCCAGCTGCATTGAATTAATGCTTCAGAGAGAGAAATATAGCTAGTGCATAAAGGCATACACAGCTACTGCGGGGGGATGGGGGTAGGAGAAGACTCCCAACATGCCGGGAGGGAGCCCACGGCCTGGACCAACAGGGTAACGCTTTCAAGGACAGACCAGTCTGAGGTCAGTACGTAGATGTATCTGACACGAAGGAGCAGGTAACATGGAAACAACGTCCTTAAAATGAAAGGTGGCAGAGGAGAAAACTGAAAATATGAAAAGATATAGAATCAGGCATTTCCTGGTGGGTGATTGAGAATCTACGCCTTCTTTTCAGATACGGTCGTAGGCACTGTTCAAAAGTGGGGGAATGCACTGTTTCTCTGTAAAAGTTCAGCCTTCCCCCCATCCCATCCTATGCCTGGGAAAAGAAACCCCAACTTTGCCTAGTCGAAACCCCGTTTTGGAACTGCATGGTTGTATGTTTTAAATCATTAAGTACATATGAATGCAATAATTGGTATTTATTACAACAACATTTTGACACCCATCTGGTTTCAGAGTTTCAAAAAATTCTTCAAGGGTTTTTTTTTTTCTTTTTCTTTGAAGAGCTTATTATTAAGTTTTGACATGAGGAAAAGAATATTTTCTTTTTATTTTTAAGATAAACTGTTAATGTTAAGGCAATAGCACCAAGATTATTTTGATTGTTGAGCAGTTACCAAAATGTGTTCCCACTCATGTCTTAATTAATTGAATGGAGACCATTATCTGCTTTCTTACAATGTCTTGATTCATATCTTTTCAGAAACAATGTCACAGAGCATGCACAGAAGGAGGTAAGAGAAGCTTCTGGATATTTATTTGTTAATTTTTAACAGATACTACCTAATCTAACTTTTCATATAGTCATCTTAGCATGAATATGATTTATGGGCTTGTTTTTGAAGGGTTTTTTTTTTTCCAGATACAAATTTTGGAGGGTTTTATTTGTCTTTAAAAGAAAATCAGACTGACCAGACGATTTCATTGTGAACTTGTGAGCAAATACGGGTTTTGAAAAATATTAGGTAGCTGTGGAGAAGCCAAGTAGAGCAGTCATTTTCAAGTTCTGTTCTCTACCTGGGTTACTGCAGAAATAAAAACGTGGAGGGCCATCTTGACATATGTGATTTTGAGATTTCAAAACATCACTGCCAGTTTCAGATCATTTTTTATTCCTTTGATAATAACACTTCCCTTTGAAAATGTGCCAATTTCTTCTTTCAAGAAAAAGCTTATCTGGCCTATAATTAGCTGTGGTCTAAGAAAAGGATCAAAGGAGGGTATAGAATTGCTAAACCTTCTTTCACATATTAAATCACGCATGTGGTTCTAATTTAATTTCCCTGAGGTAGGATTTCGGGGTGCTGGATCTTCTACTTGAGAAGGAAAGAAGGAGAGAGGATTCATTTCCTAAGCTAGAAGAAATGGCTTCTCAACCTCCACCCTCCAAACTGCTGGCTTTAAGGGGTGACCTGACCTCCAAGGAAAACAAACCCCAGGCATCGCTGGCATTTGTATGGATGAGTGGAGAGAGTGGCCCTACACTGAGACCACAGATGATACGGCTACCGCCAAATTTAACTGCAGTGCATTCGCAAATTTAGACATCTTCTTGCTACCTAGATCTCGATGCTCCAAATTGGATTATGACCTTGGAATGTACCTTTACGTAACGTTTATGTTACCAAGGCTTGATCCATTCAGAAATTTTCATTTAGCCCTGAACATACTGCTACTATATCCTGCCATTTGCTGACACCAGAAACATGGTTTAAACAGTCTATAGGAATTTTTTATTAAGAAAAAAAAAGCCCAAACCAGCTTCTAGGTAGGTGTGCTTTCCTCTTTGATTTGGATCAAGCCAGAAATGACCGGCCGGCCCAGCAAAGAGGTTTCCTGGACTATTTTTGGATGACTGACTCCTAAAGTCATGTCACCTGCATTAAAAATAAAATAAAATAAATATATGGGAAGAAGCCTTTGGCAAAGGAATTCAGGAAGTGAAACATAGTCCTCAAACGTCAGTGGGCGTAAGACAATTTGTTAGTGCTGTATCTATAGCAAATGTCTTACAAACACGCTGCATGCCAGAAATAAACAATACTGTCTCTGTATGATCAGCAAAATATGTCTAATTATCCATCTCCATCTCCGTTATATAGGATGTAGAGAAATAAACAATACATATCCATGCCAAGATCACTTCAATTTAAATTAGATCTAATGTGAACTGAATACACACTCAGCATCATATATAGCAGCCATCCATGACGGTGCCGAAAAAGTAGGCATTTGTGGGATGCCTAGAGGGATGTTAACTGGTAGATTTGGTACTTTGGGAAGGTTCACATTGGGTAGGTTCACATTGGGTAGATTACTGGTTAAACTCCTGTGGAAGAAACAGACAGAAAGAAAAAGATACCATCACAGTGACAATGCAGATGTGGCAGAAGCACACAACAGTTGTAAATAAATTGGCTAAGTCCACAGCAAGACGACAACGAAAACTTAAGCGACACGTTTCAGAAAGCAGCTTACGGATGGGGAGCTGTGGTGTGGCTCAGGGTTCAGAGAGAAATGATAAAAGTTAATGGAAAAAAAATTAACCACAGAGCGACTGAAAAGCGTGGACACTCATGGACGCCTGTATACAATGATCATGTTATTTCGATGCCTTTGTGAGGGGCCTTCAGTTTCCAAATCCATTGCCACAAGGGTCTAGACCTTGTCTCATACAAAGAACTTGAAGTTCATGGAATTCTTGGCGTTGCCGTGGCCAGGGCTGCAGTGAAGTAGCTGGGACTGATAGAAAGGGTGGAACACTTGGATTTTTTCTTTTATTTACAAATTAGTTTTGACGGAAGCACATTTCTTAAGTCAGAGAGTAGATACGAGGTGTAGCAGGACATTTACCCAATTGAACGTATACATAATGGTAATGGACAGAAATGGAATTCTTTCCAACCGCTACTTCTGAAGACAGGTGCACGTGCAATGGAGCACCAGAGTTGATGGCGAAGATGAAGGAATTGTATCAAAAAGAATGAATAGCTTTGCATAATTTTATAGATTACAGAAAGAAAATGGAAACATCCCCTCCGGAACTAAGTCCAATTAAAGTGGAGAAAGGTTTACACTCAAACAAAGGAAAAGAAAAGAATCCCAACTTCAGCTCACATAGTGAATTCTTTGACCACAGTGGATTTAAAATGAGGTCTTCTGTTACAAGTAATTACCCTTGAAAGTGAGACAGAGACTGTGAGAAAGGGTGACAAGGGCTTCTGGGGGGTGATGGTGATGTTCTGTTTCCTGATCTGTGGGATTGTTACATGGATGTGTTCAGCTTGTGAAGATTAATCAAGTTTTGTATTTTCTGTAAAAAGTTAAAATGTAAGTTAAAAATTATAAACAGTTAAAGACTGTGACCTCGTATCAGGTTTTGTTTTTTGAACAAAGATCGATCAACTGATGTGATGAAAGAGAGATGGCTGGCTTTATGGGTAAAGAGAGAAAATAAAGCAAAACAAAAACCTCAGGGAGCAGCAACCACATCTCTCTGGAGGGACTGTGTCATATACTGCTCAAGCAGCTGGCAACTCGTGATTCTGCAGTGGCATTTCAAGGGTGTTCCATCCAGCCAAAGTCACTGGCACAGTGGCGCCCAGCCTAACTCTGCATCTGAGAGGAGCCTTCCTGTTTAAGTGGAGTTGACAGCATTTTGGCAAAGGAGTAGAGGTTTTCTTTTTGGATCTTGCAGAAGAGCCAGTTTTGCCAAAGCAGCTCTGCCCCGGGCAAGCTGTATTCGACTAACACAGCTCTTGCAAAGGCTGGAGCTGCCTCTGGGCTTGCTCAGGGGGGCAAGTCTCCCGATACACCCGAAATTTGGACTCTAGAAATAGTCTGGACACCTGTCTCTCTCTAGAAATGAGCTACCCTTTCATGATGGGAATATAGCCCCGGCTGGTGGATGGAAAAACCTAGAATGCAAAATTGCCAACCTGGCATTCTCTTCCTTAAGGGAAACAGGTGTCTCACAGGTTCATCCTTTACACTTCACAGTTGGGGAAAGCCAATTACACTTCCCTACTTGGGAGGAAAGGGCGCTCTCGTGGGAACACTCAAGAGAAGATTAGCTAAAGCTGACTATTAAGTGGAAGGGAAAATGGAACTTTTCCTTCCATGTTTCTCTGTTTAACTGGGGAATCTGCCTTTGAATTCAGTCCCTGGTGGTTCTCAGTCTTAAACACTGCTATGGAACAAAACCGTTGGCGATTTCCACTGAGACATGTGTAAGCCTATATAAGCAAATGTGATCATTAAATGATACACACACTGAATATTGATCAAGGAATTAGGAGATCTTTCGAGATGGCAGCCTGGAAAGTTAAAACGTCAATTCTGAGTGAATTAAAAGTAGCTAGGAATGAATAACATACAAATGTATGCAAAAGCAACTTTAAACATTTTAGCGGTTGGTGGGCACCCAAATTAGGAATGAGCTTCGTTTTAAACATCAAAACTTAAAAAAAGTACTTATATTAATCAAAACATATTGTATTTGTAAAATATGACATTTTGGCTGGACGGCTGCACTGCATTCATAGAAACATTTCCTTCCTGTGACATAGCATCATGATCTACTTTTAAAAGGCTGAAGAAACATGCTTGATATTTCTGCTCTTAGCAAAATAATATAGTGTATTACTAATGTTATTAATAAATCATTTGGCTATTAATAACATATTAATAACCAGAGAGACAATTCCAAGCATTATATGTAAAAAGGGGGAATTTTCCTGTAGCACTCCTGAAGCTGCTGATGGATAATAACAAATTATTACTTTAGAGGGTCCTTTAACAACTACCTAAAAACAAGTCCAGCATGCGTATCTGTGAAAATCATAAGTGGATATCTCTGGATAGCGTAAGAAGTGTAAATTGCAATCCTAACAATGGATACATGTTAAAAATTAGATTCACTCATTCTGGGGACTGCTGAAAAAGGGTAGCTCCCATTCATATCAAAGGATCCATCCCTGGAGCACTGGATTAAAAAATTCTCATCTGCTCTCTCTCTCACACGGATGAAAGGTACAAATGTGTGCATGTCTCATCATTTCTACGGATGTCAGAGTCATTCCTTCCAGGATTAATTCTACTAAGGTTGGGTCTCTGTGCAGAGAGGATATGGTTGGGTCTTTTCTCAAAGTCTTCTGCTTCGGATTTATGGATGGGGCTAGATTTAAGACACAGAATGCCGTCCACTTTATGAGGCTTTTGTTGCATGAATATATGTGGTACATCTTGTCTTCTCTTGCTGCTCTGAACACTAAAACGTCTTTCCTGGCTTACTCTTAGGTCTAATCCCTACTTAGGGGCATGGGGCACTCTTTGATATCTTTCTAGAGTTTAGAGGGCTTTTATTTCCTACCACCACCAGATCCCCGAACTGCCTTCCCCATGAAACTTTAATACCACCAATATACTGCATATCTGCTTATGTACTGTATATAGACCTGTGCTTTATACATATACACAACAAGAGGAAGATTTTTTTTGTTGCACACCCTCCTCCGCTGCCCCCCCCCCCGCCGCTCAAGAACCAATTTCCACCATCTTTGGGAGCTGTAAGTCTCCTGTTCAGAACGCGTGACCCAGTGAACAAAGTTCTAAACTTCACGGGATTTTAGAACCTCCCAGCTATCTCTCCAAACTTATAGCTTGTCTCCTTTATAATCCATGCTGGCCCAAACCAAACCTTCACTGTTTCTACTGCCTACCCTACTTTCCCCCCAATTTTACTTTTGCTCATGTTCTCTCCCAACATCCCTACCCCTTCTGAAATACTCTGCAGGCTACTTCCTTTATGACTCCTCAGTGGAGGTTCATTCCCTTCTACTTATGCTCTCATAACTCTTCCTTATGTTCTTTGTACACTGGGAAATATTTGAAGTCATTTTTCTCGTGTGCATGTGGCGCAGACCCAACCAGATTGAAATCCCCGATCAGGGGACTGTATCTTTTGCTCCCTCATACTTTCCCCATGGTTTTCCTGTGGTACTCTTACAATTTTCAGCCTGTATGGGTTTCTTAATAAATGTCAGCTAATCAATAAATATTTATTGAACACCCGTCCCAGGCCTTGCTCTAGGTGTTAGGGAGGCAGTGTTGATTAAATGCATATATGAAGTGAATACAGAAAATCACATTTCCTAGGATGTTAGTATTGGAAAGTCTTGGGTATTCAAAGTTCCTGTTTTACAAAGGAGGATACTGAGGCTCAGGAAGGTCATCTGACTTGCCCAAGGTCACTCAGCAAATTACTGGCAGAGTCAAGAATTCTGACTCCTTGTCTAATACTTGTCTGTTTCATACCAGGCCACCCACTGTATTGCTAAGGTTTCCCTGGTCTGACATTTTATTATCATTAAGATATTGACAACTTCGACAATCTGGGAAAAGACGTTGTTTCAAAAATACTTTTCACATGTCTGTCTCAGGCAGAGAGAGAGAAAGTGCACTTTGAGAAATGAGAAACCCAAGGTTTTCAGTGTGCATATATCAAGAAGCAGTGTTTTTAGTTCTATAATTCAGAATCATCCTGACCTGAAATGGGCAACAGTGAAGCGTGGATTCCTTGTGCCTGGAAGTGTTTAAGTAGAGACTAAGAGACAACCTGTCAAGGAAAGAGTAGTGCAGAGGGGTTTCTAGACTTGGCAAGCTTTGGATTAGACGCTTTCTAAGTTTTCTTCCACATGGAAGGTCAGGGTGACTAGATGAGCAACAAATCAACTCTAAAGAGCTGGTGGAAGTGTGGCCCGGCTCTTAGGTAGGACCCAGAGCTCATATTCAGGGCTGCTGGGAGGGGTCTGAACAACCTGCCCAGCTGTGGGTGGTGGCGCTGTGACGTGTCCTCATGGACCCCCGGAGAAGGCCATGGGGTCCAGCCTGGGCTTGCCCTCGAGAGGCTGACTATCTTCAGCTGTGGTTAGAAGCTACGGGATGACATTTTCCACCAATGCCTAGAGATTCAAATCATGACCATCATGATCTGGCTTAATGGAAACAGAGATGCAGCTTCCCTTTTCTCTCCTCAGAGATGGAAGGCCACCCTTCTAGAGAAATAAGCAATAAGGACTCACATTTTACCCTTTCTATCAAATAACTTCAGTTGTATCAAACCGAAATGATGATGATATCTCTAGTTTCTTTCATAGGACCATATTCTGAAATAAGAAAATCTGAACAATAAAGAATATTTAAAATCTGCTTTTAGCTACTTCAATATATTGGTAGCATTTCCCTGTCAGAGTTCTGTTTTCCCTTAACATTTGAAATATTTTGTTAACTCTTGAACAACACGGGGCTTAGGGGCACTGACCCCTGCACAGTTAAAAATTCACATATAACTTTATATTATCCCTTGTATCTGTGGTTCTTCCTTATCTTCAGTTCTGTATCTGTGGATTCAACCAATCTCTGACCATGTAGGACTGTCATTATTTACTACTGAAAAAAATCCACGTATAAGTGGGCCTGTGCCATTCAAACCAGTGTTGTTCAAGGGTCAACTGTACTAGTTTTTCTCGAAGTAAGCTTTGCAATGCATTTCTCAGTCATTTTACCTATAATCAGGTACCTATAATCATGACTTTTGAAAAGTAGAAGAACAGAACTATTCAAGTATAAGAATTGTTGGAGAGAAGGGCTGTTGGGGGCACGTGTGTGTGCGTGTGTGTGTGTGTGCGTGTGCGTGTGTGTGTACACTGTGGGATCATGTGTCAAAATTAGAGAAGACTGAGCAAACAATCTATTTATCTAAGTCAGCTTCTTATTTTTGAGTGAACTTGGTGAAAAAATATCCCCAAAAGATCATTCTTTACTTGGAAAAAAAAAAGAACCTCTGCTTCTTTATCAACCCTCTATCTAGTGGTCAGGCAGAAGCTCATACTTTCTCTTGGCATAGTAAGAAGTAGAGAGATCTATTCCTTCCTATCACATAAGTGTGTTCCCAATTTTTTCATACCCTTCATTTTGTGCTGGCCATTCTGCAAATCTGTCCCAAGGCACCCACATTCTGTTTTGAAATCAGCTAATAAAATGTAGGTGATTTCAAACAATTTTAATTTAGCTTATGTTTTAGTTGTCATTTTCCAATACCTCCACCTGCTCTGAAAAGCATGTACTATTTAGTATGAATCAAACAAGCCACAGTCATATTCACGAGCCTACAGCACCGTTCTGGACAGCCCAAATCTACGTAAGAAACAAGACAAAGCCCTATAAAATATTCTCAGGTTGTTAGTCACGAACGATCAATCCTTTGCTAATTTCCCGATCTTTAAATTACTGATCCGAGAGTTCACACTTTACTTTTTTTTTCACTCCTTAAAAAAACCCTGAGAAAACATTCCCAGACTAAGACTTCCAATTGTGAAAATGATTTCAAGTCTACCTTTAATTATGACTGATCAAGTATACGTTATGGTTCAGAAGGGATAGCAGGCATTAGCTTGGTTTCTAAGGAATTTAACAGGTTATAAAACGACTTCAGTGACATTATCACAGAGCTTCGTGACAATTCTCAGACACTGAGCAGAGACGTTTTTAAAAATTAGTTTTACAGATGAGAAGACAGTTAGGGAGGTTTAAGCCCTTGCCTTCTGGCGAGAAACTGGAGAACAAGGCCCCTACCTCTAGGGCTCCTTAAGAAACAGGGAAGGATACCCATCATTTCCTCCTGCGTGTGTTGGGGGCAGTAGCCTCCACATTTAAACCCAAGTGAGTAAATGCTACTTCAAGACCATTGCTACTTGCAAAATGTGAATATTACTCATTTTAACCTTTTCCTTTTTCACAGCCGTTCTGCACAGGACAACTGTCTTAATTCGAGTGAGCATTAAAAAAAACCACCATCACTCATTCATGCTCTATCATCAAGGGTCCCAGTTCTATTCTCATGAGCTGGAAGTCAGCAGGGCCATATTAAGAGACTGTTATAAACCTGAGAATTACAAGCTAAAATTTAGATATCTTGGTACTTACAAATGAAGAGCTACTGCCTATTAACCTGCTCCGTAGGGCAAGTCAGGAAACTTCTCTTGTGGCTCAGATGTGGAAAGGGGGATGGACTGCAAAAGCTATTTTGCTTTGATTTCTTTATGAGTCAGAATTTTATTCAGTGTAATATTAGGAGGGTCTCAATTCAGAAAACTGCTTAAAGACAGGGCACAAGTTAAGGCTTCCAAATTGAGAAAAGGCTTTTGAATATTTGTTCTGGAAGTGCCTGGCAGTGTGCCGTGCATGCCCCCCCTCGCTCCATGCTGGTTGCCACATTCCACATCTGTAAAGGACCAGAAAGAACAAAATGCTTTTCCTACAGGAAAAAGGGAATCTAACAGAGCAAAACTACTACCAGGCTTTATTGGAGATTTTCAAACTATAGCAGAAAATTCTCTCCGCCTAGGAGTTCTCCACTTCTCCAGAAAGGGGAGTCTGAGACTGACCCTCTGGCAGCCTTGAGTGACAGTCCTCCTCCTTGCTGGGGAATGGAGGTGGCACCAGATCTGCCACACATTTCAGATAGGGTTTATTTGCCAAGCAATAATGGAAATTGCCGAATTCACGACCTATAGGATTTCCTGTAATTGGTCCTACAGGATAGATATCCCATCGAAAAAAAAAGTAGTGTGGTCAAATACATTTAGGGAACTCTGGATTAAGCACAGTTAAACAAGCTTCTGTATGACTACATTCTTCGAGTTTTGAAATATGCTGGTGTACTTTGAGGCTCTCCAGGAGACAAGGGCGTGGGGTAGATGAGCGGATACATAGAGCTTCCTAAATATATCTGTCCACAGAGTCCTTTTCTTGAGGGGAGTCTCAAAAGCCTAGACCAGGAAATGACAAACTCTGGTCCACAGGCCAGCTTCCTGTTTTTGTAAATCAAGTTTTAGGGGAACACAGCCATGCTTGTTCCTTTACCTATTGTCTATTGCGGCTTCTGTGCTACACAGTAGAGTTGAGACTTGACAGAGATCATTTGGCTTGAAAAGTCTAAATATTTACTATCTGGCCTTTTACAGAAAAAGTTTGCTGACCCCTTGCCTAGACCCCTATGGAACACACTTTGGGAAACATCAATACCTAGGGATAAAACCACTGGAGTAAGATACACAGTACGAATATCACAGCCAGGTTTATATCCCATATTGCTTATTTATCTTGTGCAATAAACCAAAGATTCCATTTCATAAAACATTTCCCAATCTCTTCCCCCCTCCCCTCCTTGGACAAAGAGGCTATGAGCATCATAGCTGGGAGTATGGTGTGTGCTGTCTATCCATGTGAACAATGAAAACCATAAGACACCATTAATCCATTTCTGTATGACTCTGCAGCCATTTGCACCCAAACTCCGATGGTATCAAAAGAGGTTTCCTTACTTGACTGGTTCCCATGACTCCCGCTCAAAGCCCCTGTGAATGGATTGTGCAATTGAGGACTCCATCAAATCCACATATCTAACCACAAGTGGGGCAAACAGGTCTTGCAGGTGTTTGTGAAATTTTCCATTGCACAAATTATCTAGAACAGATAAGCAAAAGCTCGGTAAGAATCCACA
Source organism: Leucopleurus acutus (assembly GCF_964270905.1). NCBI lineage: Eukaryota > Metazoa > Chordata > Mammalia > Artiodactyla > Delphinidae > Leucopleurus > Leucopleurus acutus. The sequence continues at coordinate 27,751,481 of NC_139153.1, read as the reverse complement.
GTTGCTCCATCAGCATGCAACGTACACATAGAGAGGACTGTCTTCTACATTAAATACACCGCTTCTAAAAAAAAAAGCCAGAAGGAAGAAGGAGAAAGAGGAAGAGGAGGAGAAGAAGAAAAGAAAAAAGTACATGAGCGGCGTCATGCTTCAATCTGCTTGGAAGGAAAATGGAATTCAAAAACCTTTTACCCATTTGTGTCACTCTTCTAAAAAGGGAAAAAAGTAATGCTGCCTTAAAGAACAAAAAAAGCAACAATTGATACTTTTTTTCTTTTTTTTTTTTTAGGTTTTCCTTGCACCTGCTCCCTTTCTTCCCCTTACGTTACCAGGAAGAAAGAACATTCTGTACCCCTCTCTTCTGTCATCACTCTCTCTGGGGAGGAAGGTCTATTTTATGGCTATGTGTTGCTGTAAGATACTTGGAAATGCTTGGGGTGTTACTTAGCAGGAAATTGTTTTTCATCTAGGAAGCATCTTTCGATAAAAATTCAAAATGTGTAGAGGTCAATTTAGCTTGTTCAAGAGCAAATAAAACCCACAGGCACAGGTACCACTTTCTCACTGCTCTTGGGTTCTTCTGCCTAGTCAACAGGGGGCTTCCCTGCAACAGGACGCTTGTTGGAAGAAAGGGAATTTCATCAGCTGTAAGTTTTTCTTTTTTTTTTTTTTTTTTAAGTAATCATAAAACTACGAAGAGCTGTGTCCAACCTGTAGTCTGCCTGGGATAAAGATGTTTCAGCAATCTGTTAACTGCACACTACTGAGGAAAGTCAGACAGTCAAAGATGATACATACAGTCGGTCCGGAGAAAATCATTCAGCAGCTGAAACAGTGGAAAACTGTCCCACGTGTCTGGGGGCTGCACCTCTAGTGCTGCATCCATGTCCACTGCAAAGAGTGACAGGAACGTCTCGGCGTGTTCCACCATCAAGTCTGACCACCACGCAAAGGCCTTTGAAATGTGGCAGAGAAACAACAGAAAAGAGGCGATGAGCTTCTGTCTCCGACCTAAGATGTGACGTCAAGGCCTGGCTGTTCAAGATTCACTGTGCATCCAGCAAGGTTTGGTCATTTTATTGTAAAGAGAACAGCTTTTTTTGGATCGAGTTGGGCCTCTATGTGTCCCAAGGCAATGCTTTTCATGATTCCAAGCCTGCCTTAGAAAGTCTTTACTCTGACCTACCGGTCAGAGGATGTAGCTGTAGAAATGACAGGTGTGGAACTTCTGTTCAATTTACAATAACTCAGTACGTTTTGAGTCATGCTCTTTATCACTCTTGTTGGCTAGTTCTTGCTCTAAAATATTAGAATTTGGGAGTTTCTTCACTGTGTTTATGGGTTTTCTGCTGGTCTAACTTGAAAATAGGCAATCATCATTTACTTATATCTACGCATCTCGGGCTTAATTGTCTGTGGTCTCATACAAGCTCAGCAACTCGTGTTTCCCTACACATTGGAAATGTTACTCCTATTTCATACCAAGGCGAAGGAAACCATTGTTGCAATTGTCGCAAAACTTTTGAGTCGAAATCTCTTTAAGCAGGGAGCCTCTGGTTTTGCATCCTGTCCGTAGGAAAGATCAGGCTTTAAGCTAGGAGACACTCAGTAAGATTAGAACTTACTTTTCTGAGGGCTGGACACATATGTACATTGAAAACCAAAAATATCAGTGAAGTAACTCATTTTCATGCACGTGGGTCCTTGGAAATCATTGTGCAGGGTCTCAGAGGTGACATTCACATCAGATGGGCCAGATGTGAATGCAATTCAAAGGCATGCATGCATGTTGACTAATCATTTCTGGCAGGGGGCATGCAGAATGAGTGGCAGTGTCAAGAGGCCCCCCCCCCTCTTTTTTTCTTTTGCTGATTTCAAAGAGAGCAGAAAAACAAAAACAAATTACCAGCCCCTTCTATTGCCCCACCGCCCCACCCAGTGCTGTGAAGTATTTATTTACATGGGAAACACTTTCCCGAGCATTCACCAAAAAAAAGATGAGAAGGCATTTGGAAACATGAAAGATGATTATGGAAATAATTCCATAAATGAAAGAGTTCGTTCAATGGCCAAGCTCTTCTGTGATCTATTAGTTATTTGGGGATATTCTAACAGCCACAAGGAGGCAGGATAGGGATCCACCTCTCTTCTTTCATGAGATTTCATTTTACTTACTTCTCCTTTATCAACATGTGGCTGGTTTGCAAATTAAATGGAAAAAATCAAGTCATGGACCATTCTGCAAGGTCATCTTGGCTGGAAATAGACACCTGCTGTTTCCATTTCAATTGACAGTAAAACCTCACTGATTCAGAGTAATGGGAGAGGAGAGATGCTAGTCTGTCATCAAAAAAACCTAAATTACTGGGCTTTCTAAAAGAGAACTATCCTTTTGCTGCCTTCTGTATGCAGTCTGTACCAGGGCACCCAAGTAAAAGGTACTGATTAACATATAAATGTATCATAAATGTAGAAGTACTTTTTTAAAACAAAACTTCTAATAATTGTAGATAAATTGACCTATAAATTGAATTCAAAGAGAGGGAAGCTTTAATTTTATAGATCCTGGGACGAAACTTGGAAGCCGGGCCTTTAGAACTTCTAGAGGAAGTTGAGACCATGTCAAATCTTTTCCTTAGGAGAAATTAAAAGAGCCACATCTACAACTGAATTGTCACAAATTAAGAGTAGTGGGGTCTGAATCGATGAGGTTTTATTGTAGTTTTACCACCTGGGGATGAGAGCCCTGGGTTTTGGGGCTTGTTCCACCGACTACGTGGCTCAATCCAGCAGAGGAAGAACCCCTCAACCCCACCCGCAGAGCTCTCCTAGCCATCTGCCTGCTAGGCAAGGATCTTCTAAATACTGAAACTTGCTGGAGTCCCACTCCTGCCCCCCAACCCTATGTGGAGGGCTGACTCTCCTCATCCCTGATGCAGGATATGTGTAAAACTCACAAAGGCACACCAGATATTGGCTGGTACTTATTCTTTCGTTATTTATTTCACTTTGCATCTTCAGGGTGAGCCCAAGAAAATAGTTACTAGAGAGACTGAATTGCCTTCCCAGACACAATTTTGCTCTAGGATGACAAGAAAAAAAAAAAAAAAAAACAACCAAAAGATGAGACAAAACAAAAAACAAATCCTAAATGCCTGTAATTAAACATTTCTCAGCCCAACGTCATACCTGGTTCTTACCAGCTTTGAAAAGCTGCAAACCAGAGGCCCTAGAAGCACCTATGTCTACTATCTACAGAAAATGTAGTCCCTTGTTAGAATCTGATAATGTATTGAGAAACTATCTACAGTTGTTACATTAATAATCATATAGATGGGCAGCCCTACAAGGAACAATGACTACTGTGATATGACTTATCACCATGGAAGTCAGGCAGAGGAACACAGGATTCTAGTGAAGGGAGAGAATTTATTTTTCTACACCCAAGGTATTTCTTTCAGAACCTCATAATCAAACCTGACTCTCTGAGAACGAGAAAAGGATTCAGGCAAGGGCAGCAATCACCAAAAAGCCATATCATAATTTTAATCAAACGAACAGAGTCTGTGTATCTAGGGTGGGCAAGGCGAAGGTTTAGAATAAAACAACAACAGCAATTATATTTATTTATCTTATATTTGCTCGTACAGGTGAATGCTGTTTTTGTACATGAGCTAACTCAAGGTCTGTGGGTGTCTAAAGCCTTCAGAAATCTTTCCCAAAGACAAGAAGGAGTTGTACTTTGGCTTCTAAATACTTACCCAGTGCTTTTCGTTATGAAAAGGCAAAGATGTATGCTTTCGGGGTATAGTCAGCCACACTGAACACACTCTATATTTTGTACACAAACTACATGTATATATGTACCCCTCTGTGTACCACAATACATATATACATATACATACGTATACATAGAGAGAGAGATTGGGCAAGTGAAGCAACAGTGCATGAAGGCATAATTCCTGCGTGTGTGCACATAATTTAGACTCTGAGAGCAGAATTAAGCTGTAATTTAGAGATACGAGGGACAACTTCTACCATGTACTGCACGTGTGTATACATGACATAGTCTTACCTGGGGGGACTTCTTTTTCTCCTGAAACAGTTAATTACTTTATATTGGAATTCAAAATAGTTTTAAGGCTTATTGATTTTTTGGGGGGGAGGCAATTCTACTTGTCACTTTTATTTGTGTGGTGGTGTCACCAAACAGCATGACCACACAGCCAAGATCCATGCTGAGGATTTAGTGATTGTCTAGAGTTTACTGAGCACCCAGAGAAGATGGCAGTGAATACTGGCCAGTAGAAAAAAAATTCCATCTTTCATCCTTTTGTCAGCAAAACCTCATCCTCAGCGTGCCAGGGCAAATTCTACTTCCTTGTCTACAGCCCAGAGGCTCTTGACCAGGCTTTACCATGAAATCAACTGGGCAGTTTAAAAAATGACCAGTACTCGGCCCCTCCCTATGAGATTCCAATTAATTGAGCTGGGGTGAGACATGGGCATCAGCAATTTTTAAAAGCTTCTGAGGTGGCTGAAATCTGTACGTGAGCATTGAGAACAGGTGGTGATGCCTTTCCGGCCCACTCTATCGTTCAAACCCAACCTCCTTCCAGCATATTCTGTCTGTGTCATTCATCTGGTACATTCCACGTAGGTTTTGTCCTTTTTATGATTACATATGTATATATTTTGCTTCCTTAGTGCCGTATTCCTAATAATACAATAGCCAAGCTTTGTGGAGTGCTTACTGTGTGTCAGGCATAGTACTAGATGCACTACTACTGGCCTTCCATCCCAATGACTATCTGAGGTCCATTTATGACTATCTCCAATTTACAGCATAAGAGAGGTTAAGTAACTAGGTTGAGATCACAAAGCAAGAAGGCAGCAAAGCTGGACTTCAAACTCAACCTCAGAGCCTGAACTCCTGGCCACTCTGCATACTATCGCCTGAAGGTCGAGACTGCCTGATGCTTCCTTGGCCATCAAAAGAGCACTGAGGTAGCTGCCTCCGTGCTTAGCAGACAGGTAGCTTTTGATTGATCGAGTAATGAGGTTTTGTGACTGGGTGAAATGACAAATTCAGGAAATAATCCTGTACATTGATCTAAAAGCAAACTGGGTCTCCGAATTCCAAAGTATACTGAAGTTTTCATTCCTAACATCTTCTTTTTCAGTTATACATATACATATTTCTATTCTTTTTCAGATTCTTTTCCCATATAGGACATTCCTAACTTCTAAAGTTAATAAACAAGAATCGAATTGATTTCTACCCTATTTATGAAAGGCTTTTGAATATGTAAGATTAAAATATTTTTGTGATGATGGTTATGAGGGCAGTTTAAGATGGTGATTAGCACATAGTGAAAAAGGGCTTTCTGGAAAAGTGAAAAACAAAATGTCTTCTTTGGATTATCAACTTTTCTTTGGTCCCCCTTGCGAGTAATTTGGGAAAATATCCTCCTTTCTCAGACTGCAGCAGCCTCAGAAAATAACTTGATTGAATCAAACATACGTGTCCGTGTTCTTCTTCTATCATTCACTTAAAGAACAACTGTAAGCGAGGAAAACCATCTTCTCTGAATCCATGTCTTCGCAAATTTGGTCTGACATCTTGGGAAAAGCCTCACTACCCACAGCAGGGGAGGAATGGTCTGGAGATGATTTTGTGGACACCCGGAAAGAACATACTTACCATCACTTGAACCCCAGATGCCCCTAATCTGAAAAGCACGTCGCACAGGACAGAGCAGAAAAAAATTCTAGCCCAGCTTAATTTTATGTCTGAAGGTGAGTCCTAAGTTTTTACGTTTAGAGTGTGTTGATTTAGCACCTCTTCTCACTCCCGGCTGTGCATTTGCTGGGTGCTGAAGGAGTTAGTTGTACCTGCCTCAAGGGGTCTTCCCCCCATTCCAGAGCGGGTTTTGGGGGAAATCACGATTCTCTGGCACTCTCTCTATATATAAATACTGTATATATGGTTCACATACAGACAGCTGTAGAGGAAGATTAGTATCACTCTGGCTAGCTACTACTGGTGACTACGCTCGGTACTCATCTGCTGAAGTAAAGGTAAGTACAGACGGACATAGGTACTACGATAGGCTAAGGGGAGATCAAGGCAGGTAGGAGGTGTGTGTCGAGATGGAACTGCAGTGGTTTTTAAGTGTATCAATTGCTTCATGCACGCACGAGGTAATCTCCCACATTTACCCTGCCGTGGAGGGTCACCCATTGCACAAGCAGTCCACTGGCAACTGCCATGACATTCCTTGGGTCGGTGTTAGGAAGCAGGGGCACTGGGAAAAGTCCCATTAGAAGACATGGTACTGGAAGGGCATGCACAGACTATGACAGCAGGTGGCTGACTCATTCGTTTTGGTCACATACCTCTTTCCCCTGCCACGATCAGCCAAGATTGAACGGAAAAACAGGGAGGAAATTTAAATATGCAAATCAGGCATTAGTTGGGATGACTGGCTTTATGGTGTATTATATATTATTTAACTATGCTGTCGATTTTCATTTAGTCACGGGAATGATCATTTTAGGTGCTTCTGACATTACTTTTATTGATGCCCCCTTTTTTTCCCCCCTTTGCTGTAGATTTGCTTGGAGGGGAAGAGTGAGCATGAGTACAGTTTTCAAAAAGGCTATTTTAAGAGACATGATTTTAAATCTCAGTTTTGAAACAAGCAGTGATATATAACAGTTTGGTCATAATGAAATCTTGGAATCTTTTCTTGGAAGGGTTGGGTTGTTTAAGTCCTTACAGGTTTGGGATTTAGTTAGCCTTGAAATCCCTCAGTTTATAATGATTATCAAAATAATCATTTTGACAGTGGTTTGTAAAAAAAAAAAAAAAAGTAAGCTGAATTTATTTAGATGTATGTTGGAGAATCGACAAGTTGAACAACACAGAATAATCTGTTTCTGTCACTGCGTTTAGCAACCCAGGTCATCTGAGATTAATAAATGAAGACTCTAGGGTGAGTGGGCTAAGTTACGGAGATAAATTCAAAAAGACGGTTCTCGATCCACACACCAAATAAAATAAATCGAAACAACAGTGGTAGCAACAGAAACAACCACAAAAGACCAAAAAGTATTTCATGTGTTCCTGACAATAACCATATGCTGCTTGATAATTATCTTGAAGATATACTCACCTCTTTGGCTTGTTGCTAGAAACATCTGAAAACTCAAGATGAAACGTATATCACGCAACCGCTTTTCAGTTGCTTTAAACAACCTCCAAAGACTCCTCCTGCAAAACTGTCACTTTCATTCTCTTTACAAGGCCAGTTAAAAGAAATGGGTGTTAAGGCATCTTATTCACAAAGTTGCTGGTAGAATCAGTTCTGCAACATCATCTAAGGAACAAGAGGCTTTTGCCCGTGATGCCCACTTACCTCTGCATGGTGTTCCTCATTCTGCTGAAGCACTTCAATGACTAGTTCAGCAAGACGTATTGTGTCTTCCAGCTTTTTGGCAGGAGTGATTAACCGGCCTACATTTTCTGTAGTACAAGAATTTGTGTTAAAATTCAGCGAAAGCGGCAGGCTAGTTTTGTGGCCATTAGAGCTAGTGGATAAGAAATTTCAAAGAGTTACCCATTTTTCTGAAAGTTTCATGCAAATGTTAAGTGCCACATAATTAGTAGTGAGCAAACCATAACGCCATTTTATTATCATTATCACCGTCATTATTATAATACATATTAAGAAAAAGCAGTGCTCCAGCTTCCAATTTGCTTATTAAGCTATATCAAGACTATGACAGCCCATTTCAAATTTGGCAACATTTTGTACACATGTTCTTTAAAGACAGCATAAATGGAGTATCTTATATCCCTCTCTAGACAGTGCTCGCTCTTTCTGAGGTGAGAAGGTGTAACAGAAGCTTAGTCTTGACTGCTGCCACGTTTGTCCCTTCACAGTTGATACTACAGCATTGTCTTTCGTTCTAGGTCTGCGCGTTTAACAGGTATTGGAAAAAAGCAGATTCAATGGTCTAGCTGTTTTAAATTGCCCAGGGAGGAGACTGAGAATTAACGGACATTCTTGGGCCATTAGGTAGAAGGCAGGATAGAATTTTTAAAAGAGTGTTGGGTGTAGATTATTGGATGAAGTGGTTTGAACCACTGGTTGGGACAACTGAAATTTTGTCAGTTAGGTGGCAACAATGTACTCTATTTTTTTCTTTTAGTTTCTACAGTGTTGAAAGGGCTTTGATCACACTCAAGAACAAACTGAACCCTGATTTCTGTTGTATCCTTTATAGAGCTAAATTCATGAATGTTTGCCAATGTTATTATGTTACCAAAAATTACATTTTTTTTTTTCCTGTGGGGGAAAAGAGTAATATTTGAAACATAAAGGTTTTCTTAGCCAATGAAATGGCCTGAATTCAACCAGTCTAAACTCACAGGGGAGCTTGTAGCTCATGCTCAGACCCCTTCAAACCCTGATGCCTGAGCCATTTAGAGCCCATGGGTGGAACGGCAATACAGATCCTTGAGCACGATTCCACAAGGAGGATATATATATGCGCAAAAGGACTGCTGAAACTTATTTTAATCTCTTCATCTGAAGCAGGTGTGTTTTGGCTTTAGGATTTTTCTGGCTAAAGATTACTCAATACTTCACAGGAAGGGTCGGTTTGTTGTTGCTGGTTTGGTTTTGCGTGGTGTGGAGTGGGAAACAAAATCGTAGAGATTGTGAATTAAAAAAACAAACAAACAAGCAGCTCCTCATAATTTTTTCCTTGCGCATTTGTTGAACAGGCGATGAACACGTCAGATGATTAGTAATCTACGATTTAGCAACGAAAAAGAAAAATTCTGTGAAACACTGTGCAAATGGAGTGGTCCAGTCAATGGGACCTAAGCATGATGGACCTAAGAGTAAGGTTATTGAGGTGTTGAAAGTTTCTCTCCAACAGAGCCTGATGACTGGTGTGACACTGGGCTTTGTGGACTCAGGCCAATGGAATGCTCCATTGTTTCTGCCAGCCTCAGCTGGAAATGTGGCTGCATAAAAGGTTAGGACATGAAGGTGGGAGCTGTGGGGAAATAAATATGCAGATTAGGCAGAGAACCTCCAACACTCAGAGTAAGGAAATGTGCAGTGTTTAGGGACTGACAGCTCACTGCCTGGTCTGGAGCAATAAATATTTGGAGAAAGAATGAGTGACAAGATTGATTTCTGTGCTTTTGGGGCACCTGGTCTGTTTATAATTTCATAAGTGGACTATCATAATTCTGTTAGTAGACTTTCAGGCATTTCTACAAACATACTGTGTATATATGTTGGGGTAATATGTGTAGAGTGAGGTATTTGCATTTTGATAGTAAATATGCATAGGCTACTATTTTTTTTGTTAGTTGATATTCACATTTACACATCAATTTGCAAATTCCTCATCCCATGCTTATTACCCATTTGACACATACACCCACATACACACATCACACACTTACATACATCTTCTAGGAAGCAGACAAGCCTGCACGTTAATACAAATCTGCAGAAAATCCCACTTGGGGCACATCTTTGAAATCTCTTACTTTCAAAATAGAGAACGTTGTCCTTTCAGGTGGAACACTCACCAAATCTAGGGGAATTCTATCTGTCCATGACGTATGGTGTAGAAATGGAAATCACATCCGTATTTTTAGGTACTTTTATTTAGAAGCTGTGAATGATTTTTGTCTTTGGAGAAATCCAAGATGCGTAAGCTAGGATCACCTGAAGATTTGTTTTAATATGCAGTGCTCTTAGATTGACTACCATATATATCAATAGATACACATAAAGTGCACATGCGCACGCAGTCTTTCTGTGAGTGTGTACACATGCACGCAGATATGTGTATGCCTGATGTATATATACAGACAGTATGTTTAATAAAACCTTTTGCCATTTTGCTTTAACATGCAACCATTTAAAGTCAGCAGGTTAAGTATCCTTGAACCTAGAACGTTTGATCTCCCAATAAACCCATGTAGCCAGACTTTCATTTATTATTAATTGGCTGCAATTCCATTATCTGCAGATCAAGCTACTTTATTGTGACACAACTGTAATTTCCTCTTCACCTGCACTGCTAACTCACTAGCTAGTAAAAATGGTACAAAAAGCAACTTAAGATGTTGTCTTTAAAGAAAATATTGTGCAAAATCCTCTAGTCCCTCCTCCCTCCCCCCGCAACAGAGGTCAAGGAGAAATTTGTGCTTAGAAACCATTTTTTTGGGTCACATCTGCTGTCTGCAATATCTGGAAATGTACTGCAATACTCCTATCACCCGATCTTGTACTAGCTGGAGCACTGACGAAGGGGAACTAAAAATACAATATACTTGGTAAACATTTCATACGACAGAATTGAAGCTCATAACACAGAAAAAAAATCGTCATGCAAAATGTTATGCAACAATGTTATTTTGTGCTGACATTGAGGTTTGAAAATGTTGCATATGTCAGACAGAGCTAGACAAAAAAAAAAAAAAAAAAAAAAATGTGGACACTGGGAAATAAATGCTCTCTTTTCGAGTCTCTCAAAACCTACAGTGTCAAACTCCAGAGTCTGAGCCTCAGGTTAGTATGCTAAACAAAATTTCCAGAGGAATGAACGAAAAAAGCAAACTAAACCAGAAAGCTGTCGAATAAAGGAAAGGTAGAAGTTTACAGTACTTGATTTGGGCCTAGGCATGCCTTTGAGCCTCTGATATAACATGCTGGTCTGCATGTGGGTGGGTGGAGAAGGCCCAGGAGGAGGGGGAGCTGCTCGGGTAGGTGAAGAGAGGTGGTAAAAAAGTAAAGAGACAAAGTGACTGTCACGAAGGATGACAATTAAGATGACAAACTCCGAGAAGAACAAACAAACAGGCAAAAACGATCAAACACGAATGGAGAGCTGCTGCTTCCTTGGCGTGACTGCAACGTTACAGAAGTGTGACGCTGTTTGATGAGGGACGGGACTCTTACCAGCACCCTCAGCACCACCGTACTGAGACACTCAGAAGCTGAATGCAAATCCTGGATGCCTTCATCCAGATGGATACGCATGAATGATGGTGGCGGCATCATTGACCGAAAGAAGATAGACGTTTTGTACAATAAAGAACACCTATATGTTAAGAGCTGCTTCCTCCTTCCAGGTGACCAGAAACAGCCCTCGATGTTGACGTAATTGGAGGATCTGGCTTCTTATCCCCAGGATGTGACTTAACTTCCTATGGAACCTTGTACCTTCTACTTAAGCCTCTCTGTGCGTCGGCTTCCTCCTCTACAAATTGAGACTATTAACATCTTTTTTTGTGTACCTTGCAGGGTTGTGGATAAGAACAAACAAAACAGTGCATGGGATGGATCTCTGGAAAGCTTCAGGTGCCTACAAATGTTCACTGCTATCTCCTACATTGTGAGAAGGCAGGAATTAATTGCTTTGCAAAAGCAGATGAAGAGCCGTTATTAGTTCAAGTGAGCTCGGGAATATTCTTGCTCCCTTTGTGGAATTTCAACGTGTCAAAATCTGTCATTTGGGGGGAAAAAATGTGTGGTATCTGATTGTTTCCAGCTCATTTAATTATTTTCAACTTGGAGTTCTCATGGCTTTTATATTGTGGGTTGAATCATATATAAAAACTTGCCAGCTTATCAAATATGTTACTTGCTATTCCAAATGTTAGAATACGGTAATCAGCACTTGACCCATCTGTCATGTGGTTTACAATATCAGCAGAGCAAACATCCTGTAACAATAGCCTCTCCTTCAACACAGGCACTGACACTATCAGCTTCTGCAATTCTCTTTAATGAGTGTCTCATTAACCTCAGACCTGGTCCTTTCTAATGGTTCTCGTTTATAGAGCAATCTGTATGGTGATTGCCAAGTTTGCTTCTTGGTTTGCTTGAATTTTTCAACTGGGAGAATGCATTTTACTGCAGGCTTACAGGAAATGCAATTCTAGCACCATTAATTTTAAAAAATATATGAGAAATAAGGATAAATATAATATTCTGGAAAAAACATCTCTTAAAAGCAAAAGTTCATGTCACTCTTTTCTTGTGGGATCACCTCAATGTTTGAAATGAAAGACCAAAAAAAAAAGAAAAATCTATTCACTATTCTCCTCTTACTTAAATCTTTTGTTTGGGAATGACTGCGTGTAAATAGAATTTTAAAAAAATCAGTTTTAACTGACAGCTATATAAAGGAAGGCAACTACTAATCTCTTCTTTATAAAAAGGTACTCCACATTTTACGTTTTGTTAAAATCTGGTCCCCACCTATAGCTGGGCGGAAAGTTGGGTGCATCTCTGGTAACACCTTCTTCTAGCTCTCTGAATGCGTATTACTTGAGTGTGCAATTCTTAGGGAAACTCCTCATTTATTCTTCCCAGATAACAGAACCTGTGTAAACCACTGGATACGGTGCTTTAGAAAACAATGAAATGTCCCCAGGCTGAACCATAACCGGCGAGGCAGCAGACACATATTTCAGCTCAATGGGTCTTGATGAAAATTCGTAAAGGGATTCCCTCCTGCCAACTGTCTGTCCAGAATTCTGACAGTGAGGTTTGCCACCATAGAAAAACAAGCTCCCTATTTTTTTCCCCTCACAGAGCAAAACAAAAACATCATACCTTGGTTTCCAACTTCATTTACCCAATTACCATTGCTCATGTTTACACAATTAAATCTGCTTGGCTTCCAGAGAGGGAGTTAAATGTGACTGCAGAAAAATAAAAAGAGAATTCCTCTGCAGCCTCAGCTAAGCCAAGGAAGAGAGGCATCCAGGAGTGAGAGGCTCTCCAATTAGCCCTGAAATAACCTGACCGTCTCTGTTCCAGCAAGTGGATTGCCAGTCCCTGAAATATCATAGGAAAGATGGATATGGTTGATGGAAAGCCCACTTACAACCAAGTTCCAACCTATTTATGTGTTGCTGAAGATGCCAGTGTTTGTATTACACTATTACTAAAAATAACTAGCCTGGAGCAATTCACTAGGATTTGGGGGTAGGGGTGGATGAGAGCTAGAGTAGGAACAGAATGCTAAGCAGATAGCCACAACACGCTTTCCAGAGCACTCTGCCTCCCTCAAATGATGGCTCCGCGGACCATACATTTAGCGCAGGGCTATAATTCAACATAATTTCTTTAGTGGGGCATGCCATCATATACACTTGATTCTCTGTATCTTCATCACTCTCTTTCAGAAGATTCCATCTTTAGGACAGTATAAACTGTATGGTAATAAAGACCAGCGGATGAATCATGGATCGTTTTCGCTACTCTTTTCATTGCAACCATCTTTGTCTCTTCCCCATAAGGACATGGGCAGCAATGGCCTGTCCATTCTCTCTCTAACATGTCTCCTGATCTTATCTCCCACTGTACGAGATCGTGTGCCCACACTCTTGCTGTGGGGGGGTAGATATGCAACTCAAGTCTCATCACCTCCACCTCAACTGTTGCTAAAGACTCCAAGCCAGCATTTAGTTCCTTCCGTCCCCTGTAGTTCATTGATTATGCGGCGTCCATGCTGATCTCCATAAAGCACACATCTGAACCCGTCATACTCCTGCTCAAAAGCCTCTAAGAGCCTTCCCTCCTCTCCCCACCGAAAAGAGTTATGCCTTCATAACACAGGCTCAACTCCTCTGTTGATACCTCTACTTGAACACTTATGGCCCCTTAATAATGGCCAATTATAGGTATGTTTGTCTTCCCCTAAGCCCAAAGAATTCTTTATTTCTAGGGGCTAGAACAGTACCTGGCCCAGGGCAGGTCCTCAAATATTGGTGGAAGAAAATCCTCAGTGGATCCTGCCCAATGGTGTGCTTTCATGGAAAACCAAATACTCTGTGGTTGCCATGTGCATAAAAACTATACAGCAACTTTTATCTCTTACCCAAAGCCCCTGGTTACTTAACAAATGCATTAAGCTGAATTGCTGAATAGTAAACATTATAACTCAAACCTCCAAACCAGAGAACAACTTCAGGTGTCTTAATGTGATGAAAAACTGATTTAAGATAAATAAAAGTATTTGTATTTAAATTAAAATAAATTATATCCACAAGAAAGAAATAATGCTATTATAATATTTTCTTTCTCCAATTTCGTATCTTTGTATCCCAAGTCAGGCTTTGTCCCTGAGACTGAGATGCTGCACCAAATAAAAGTAAAGTTAATTCTGGATAGACACAGTAGTGGACATCTCTTATTCTTGTATGTGCAGTCGCCTTCCTCAGAAGTGCCTCTCCTCCACTCCATGTGGGTCTAGTGGGAACGCAAGCAATAAATCCTACAGGGACAGTCATGTGAGCCAAGCCAGGCCAACCACAGCATCCCAACACCACCATGGGTATTGTGATTGGCCCAGGGATTAACATGTGACCCTAGCTGGGCCAATGAGACTGTTCTCTGGAATTGTATATAGTTTCATAGGGAGGAAAGTTCTTTTTCCTCCAGAGTCATTGGCTAGGATAAAAAGCTGGTGCTATCTGTGGCTATGTTGCTCCCAACCTCTCCTACAATGACCCTCCGTCACATTAAAGAAGGCTGTCAACAGTTGGAGAGATCAAAACAAACTAAAAGTCTTTATTTCTGAGTCCAATCCCTCCATGCATTTCCTAGCTACCTAGGCCAAAGATGACCTTTCCTTGCTTAAGCTATTTAAGGTTGCTGTTGCTGTTGTTGTTGTTTTTGAGCACTTGCTCTAGCAAGAATACTGATTTAATAGTAGTATTAAATATTCACCCAGCCCCCAAATAAACTTTCACATATATGGCCACAAGCTCTCTGGGACAGGATCTTGGGCCATCTGGAAGGGTGATGAGCAGAGGCAAACACTTCAACAAGGCTCAGGGACATCCCAGACAGTTCTTCTTGAGGAACCAGTCCTTTACCTCCATGACATCCTCCTCCCTGCCATGCATCAAAGACCCTGGTCTAGGTGAAATCCCCATGTGTTGCATTCCTGCAGCATCTTGCATCTCCCTCTACAGCACGGTCACCAGACGAAATTACTTGTTTTATGCCTGTGTTCTCCAGTTTATTTGGAGCTCCCCAAGGGTAGGGACCTCGGGTGCTTTTCCTCATTGCTCCCTCCCCCGGTGCCTGGCACAGGTCCTGGAACTTAGTGGGTGTTTAACAAATATATGTGGAACTATAGTGCAATGTTTTATTTTGAAATTTATGATAAAGAGATAAATCAGCTGCCTCTTCTATTCTGCTGACATCCAAACTGCAACCCCTGCCTCAGCGGCTTCAGCATCACCTGAGAGTCTGTCAGATTTCCAGGCTCCACACCAGATCTGCCAAATCAGAAGCTACGTCTTAACAAGATCCCCAGAGATTTGTGTAAGCGTCAAATTTTGAGAAGCGTTGTTTTATATTCCATTTCTGAAATCAAATAATATGTCTATATTTTGGATTTGGAGGTTTCCTTTTAAATAACAATACACAAATAATAACATATAATTTTATGTTTATAATAATAACGTATATAAAATTATACCTCTAGAGATGGACAGATAGATAGATAGTAATGGGTGCTTACCATATGCCAGGCACTGTGTTAAGAGCTTTGCTTGGAATATGTGTTTTAATCTCTGCAACAACCCTTTGGGAGGAGGAACCATTATTAACCTCTTTGACAGAAGACAAAAGGGAGACTTAAACTCATTGGAGCCAAGACTGTGATTTAAATTTTCGGTATAACAGATCCTGAGTGCTCAGGCTGGTCCTGGGGTACTGTCTGTGTGGAGCTGTACGTTTAGGATTCTAGTGTGTGGACGCCTGGCTTCTTCAGCTGTCACACTGGAAGCGAGGCCGGTTACTAAATTGTGAATGGGGCCAGTATCTCTTGGCTAAAAGACAAGGCAGCCTGGTGGCAGGGGCTGGAGGGGAGTGGGTATGTGTGAAGGCCCTAAATAGTGTGCAGGACCCCAGACTAGAGTCACTCACTGCCCATCTTATTTTGAAACTGGCTTCTTATCTCTAAGCCTTGGTTTCCCCACCTGTCAAATGAAGCTTTGGGATTCAGGGATTGCGAAACCCCTTTGTGGTGATATAATTTGATCATTAATAATCACAGGTGTTTCATAGTATAGAAGTTGAAAGTGTGGGCTTTGGAATTAGGCTTGTGTTCAAATTCTGTCTCTACAACTAACCAGCTATGAGGCCTTGGACCCAGTTACTTAACATCTATTTCTATTTCTCTGTATTTCTACAGATAACAGAGTGATTTCTTATTTCGTGGAGTGTAAGAGGCACATTTTAACATTTCTGAAATTGGAAGCATCTTACATTTGATGGTGTGTCACAATTTAGTTGGCAGCATTATTTTATTCTTAGGAGTACATAAATTAATGGTGTGTCTTATAATTGATGGCTTTTAGATTCAATGAAATATGGTAACAAAATACTTATCTCATAGAATTGTTGTGAAAATTAAATGAGATATGCATGTATCTACTTGGCACATACTAAATTCTCAATAAATGACAGTTGTTATCATGATTATGATCGGCAGCATGTCTTTTTCTTTTCTGGTAGAAGAGACATTAGTTTCCTATTTATTGATTCGTGGCATATTTTTAACACATCCTCTCTTCCTCCAAGATCTTCCTTGGTGAGAGTGTTTGAAACATGTTTCTCCTTGCCCTCCTCATTTTTTATAAAGTATAGATGAGATACTAGTCGACAGAATAATTTTGGCTTGGAAACCCTGATTTGTGTATCACTAAAACAAGAAGGATGAAAAGAAAAACATTTAGTCCCTGTGCATAAGATAGGAAGCATGAGATGGTCCTCGATTTAGGATTTTAGGATGGCCTGGATCTTGCTGAGATAGATTTGCCCTCACTGGTTTCTTGGGTGGGTGACCCCATACTGTGTGTGGTGAGTATCACAATCTTGCTTGTCCCCTTTTTCTCCTTCTACTGGACTTGAACCTATAAGAAGTTTGCTGGAGATGGGAAAAAATACAGAAACTCAACACTACAGAATCTGCTTGGAAGTCCTTTGGATGGATTTGGCTTGCTCTAGAAGGTTTCTGTCACTTGGGAAGAAAAGAAAAATCTTCAGTTCCTTGGCAATCTCAGGGAATCTCAACTGTCCTCATAAGACTTCGCAGGGGAAAGATTTTGGCAATTATCTGGTCCCAGAAAGGACTGCTCTGTTTTTTGGTGGTCTTCCTGAATTAAAATTTGTATACTTTTGAATGTATCCACTGAGTGAAAGGGTATTATCCAATTGCCCGTCACATTAGCTGGAAAGACTGCATGGTGGAAAGAAACAAAAAAAAAGCATGGTGTTTGAATTTAAATGATCTGGGTTCAAATCCTGCTGGAAAATGCCATTTATCCTTTCCAAATCTCAGCTTCCTCATCTGTAAGAGGGGCAATAATGAAGCACTCTCCATGGGACTAAGGTAAAGAATGAAGCAGATCACCATGTAAAGTCCTTAGCACAGTGCTTGGGCCCATGGGTACACTGTCTGTCTGTCTGTCTGTCTATCTATCTATCTAATTTTGCAAATCCTTGCCATATTTGAAGGAAAAATTGTTTTATGTCAAGTTCCAGTAGAACTGTTCCGATGCTCATAAAATTATGCAAGTATTTAGCCAAGAACTGAGGCAAAACAGCAATAGTAGTGTAGACTTTCTCAGAGCTTGCTGGGTTCACAATGTGTGACGGTTTAAATGGAAATGTATTTAAAATAATAGAATTCAATTACAGGAGTCACAGCTTTTCTCTTGTAGAGTAACAGCCTTTTATATGTTTTTTCTTGAGATACTGTAATTAAACCGAACATTTAATTTCTAATAATGCTACCAGACAGAAAGCATAAGCCCCCCAAAATGCCATCTGCAGAGTCCCGGAGCCTTGCAAAACACAGCCTGACCGAAGGACTCTGCAGCTGTCTGTATTTCACCCCGATTTGTACATGTAACTCCAGCTGTGCCGGGCCACCTGCACGCATTCAGTTTTGCATACCTATCCAGCGATTCAGGCTTTGTTTCCCTCGAAGGAAATCGAAAAGGGAGGGGGAGGGTAAGAAAAAAGATGTAGAGATCGGGAAAGAAGTGATTATGATTTCGATTATGACTGAGATCTACTTTGCCAAGAAGAGGCCTTGGATGTACCAAGTTTCAAACGCAACTCTGCTTTGACCTTAACTTTTAGGTCCAGTTTTACTCTCTTCCTCCTCCTGCATCCTTTCTCTCCATCCCAGCCAGTATGATTTTTCTGGAGTGCAAAACACCAAGCCGCCGTCCCCGTGCTTCAAGAGCTTTCAGTGGCTCTATATCACCTTTGGAAGTGAGACATGTGGGATTTTTCTTGCGAAAAATCTACATGCAAAAGTTGGTATAGGACTTCCCTGGTGGCACAGTGGTTGAGAGTCCACCTGCTGATGCAGGGGACACGGGTTCGTGCCTCAGTCCGGGAAGATCCCACATGCCGCGGAACAGCTGGGCCCGTGAGCCGTGGCCGCTGAGACTGCGCGTCCGGAGCCTGTGCTCCGCAATGGGAGAGGCCACAACAGTGAGAGGCACGCGTACCGCAAAAAAAAAAAAAAAAAAAAAAAAAAAAGGTGGTACAAAGCCAGCTGAAAACCCTTTGGACCATGGGAGACAGTCTGAACTCTGTATTATGATGGCACGTAAATGTCTTGGAGATCTTGCCTCCTGCGTCTGTTGCCATCCTCAGCACCCACTCCTGCCATCATTTCACCCTGCTTTGCAGCCACATCGAGTTATGGAGTAGTTCAGAGTGTGGCCTCTAACTGGCCTCAGATGCTGCCTCTGCTGACTTTTTTTTTTTTAACATTTTTATTGGAGTATAATTGCTTTATAATGGTGTGTTAGTTTCTGCTGTATAACAAAGTGAATCAGCTATACATATACATACATCCCCATATCTCCTCCCTCTTGCGTCTCCCTCTCATCCTCCCTATGTCACCCCTCTAGGTGGTCACAGAGCACGGAGCTGATCTCCCTGTGCTATGCGGCTGCTTCCCACTAGCTATCTATTTTGCATTTGGTAGTGTATATATGTCAGTGCTACTATCTCACTTTGTCCCAGCTTACCCTTCCCCCTCCCCGTGTCCTCAAGTCCATTCTCTACGTCTGCGTCTTTATTCCTGTCCTGCCACTACGTTCTTCAGAACCAGTGTTTTGTTTTTTTAGATTCCATATATATGTGTTAGCATACGGTATTTGTTTTTCTATTTCTGACTTACTTCACTCTGTATGACAGTCTCTAGGTCCATCCAACTCACTACAAATTACTCAATTTCGTTTCTTTTACTGGCTGAGTAATATTCCATTGTATATATGTGTCACATCTTCTGTATCCATTCATCTCCCGATGGACACTTAGGTTGCTTCCATCTCCTGGCTATTGTAAACAGAGCTGCAAAGAACATTGTGGCACATGACTGTTTTTGAATTATGGATTTCTCAGGGTATATGCCCAGTAGTGGGATTGCTTGGTTGTATGGTAGTTCTATTTTTAGTTTCTTAAGGAACCTCCATACTGTTTTCCATAGTGACTGTACCAATTTACATTCCCACCAACAGTGCAAGAGAGGGTTCCCTTTTCTCCACACCCTCTCCGGCATTTACTGTTTGTAGATTTTTTGATGATGGCCATTCTGACCAGTATGAGGTGATACCTCATTGTGGTTTTGATTTGCATTTCTCTAATGATTAGTGATGTTGAGCATCCTTTCATGTGTTTGTTGGCAATCTGTGTATCTTCTTTGGAGAAATGTCTTTTTAGGTCTTCTGCCCATTTTTGGATTGGGTTGTTTGTTTTTTGATATTGAGCTGCATGAGCAGCTTGTATATTTTGGAGATTAATCCTCTGTTGGTTGATTCGTTTGCAAATATTTTCTCCCATTCTGAGGGTTGTCTTTTGGTCTTGTTTATGGTTTCCTTTGCTGTGCAAAAGCTTTGAAGTTTCATTAGGTCCCAGTTGTTTATTTTTGTTTTTATTTCCATTTCTCTAGGAGGTGGGTCAAAAAGGATTTTGCTGTGATTTATGTCATGGAGTGTTCTGCCTATGATTTCCTCTAAGAGTTTGATAGTGTCTGGCCTTACATTTAGGTATTTAAACCATTTTCAGTTTATTTTTGTGTACGTTGTTAGAGAGTGTTCTAATTTCATTCCTTTACATGTAGCTGTCCAGTTTTCCCAGCACCACTTATTGAAGAGGCTGTCTTTTCTCCATTGTATACTCTTGCCTCCTTTATCAAAAACAAGGTGACCATATGTGCATGGATTTATCTCTGGGATTTTTGTCCTGTTCCATTGATCGACATTTCTGTTTTTGTGCCAGTACCATACTGTCTTGGTTACTGTAGCTTTGTAGTATAGTGTGAAGTCCAGGAGCCTGATTCCTCCAGCTCCGTTTTTCTTTCTCAAGCTTGCTTTGGCTATTTGGGGTCTTTTGTGTTTCCACACAAACTGTGAAATTTTTTGTTCTACTTCTGTAAAAATGTCATTGGTAGTTGGATAGGGATTGCACTGAATCTGTAGATTTCTTTGGGTAGTATAGTCATTTTCACAATGTTGATTCTTCCAATCCAAGAACAAGGCATATCTCTCTGTTTGTATTATCTTTAATTTCTTTCATCAGTGTCTTATCGTTTTCTGCATACAGGTCTTTTGGCTCCTTAGGTAGGTTTATTCCTAAGTATTTTATTCTTTTTGTTGCAATGGTAAATGGGAGTGTTTTCTTGATTTCACTTTCAGATTTTTCATCCTTAGTGTATAGGAATGCCAGAGATTTCTGTGCATTAATTTTGTATCCTGTTACTTTACCAAATTCATTGATTAGCTCTAGTAGTTTTCTGGTAGCATCTTTAGGATTCTCTATGTATAGTATCATGTCATCTGCAAACAGTGACAGCTTTACTTCTCCTCTTCCGATTTAGAGTCCTTTTATTTCTTTTTCTTCTCTGATTGCTGTGGCTAAAACTTCCAAAACTATGTTGAATAATAGTGATGAGAGTGGGCAACCTTGCCTTTTTCCTGATCTTCGTGGAAATAGTTTCAGCTTTTCACCATTGAGAGCGATGTTGGCTGTGGGTCTGCCATATATGGCCTTTATTATGTTGAGGAAAGTTCCCTCTATGCCTACTTTCTGGAGGGTTTTTATCATAAATGAGTATTGAATTTTGTCAAAAGCTTTTTCTGCATCTTGAGATGATCATATGGTTTTTCTCCTTCAATTTGTTAATAGGGTGTATCACATTGATTGATTTGCATATATTGAAGGATCCTTGCATTCCTGGGATAAACCCCACTTGATCATGGTATGATCCTTTTAATGTGCTGTTGGATTCTGTTTGCTAGTATTTTGTTGAGGATTTTTGCATCTATGTTCATCAGTGATATTGGCCTGTAGTTTTCTTTTATTGTGGCACCTTTGTCTGGTTTTGGTATCAGGGTGATGGTGGCCTCATAGAATGAATTTGGGAGTGTTCCTCCCTCTGCTATATTTTGGAAGAATTTGAGAAAGATAGGTGTTAGCTCTTCTCTAAATGTTTGATAGAATTCACGTGTGAAGCCATCTGGTCCTGGGCTTTTGTTTGTTGGAAGAGTTTTTTTTTTGTTTTTTTTTTTTTTGTGGTACGTGGGCCTCTCACTGTTGTGGCCTCTCCCGTTGCGGAGCACAAGCCCCGGACACGCAGGTTCAGCGGCCATGGCTCACGGGCCCAGCCACTCCACGGCATGTGGGATCTTCCCGGATCGGGGCACAAACCCATATCCCCTGCATCAGCAGGCGGATTCGCAATCACTGCGCCACCAGGGAAGCCGTGGAAGATTTTTATTCAGTTTCAATTTCAGTGCTTGTGATTGATCTGTTTATATTTTCTATTTCTTCCTGGTTCAGTCTTGGAAGGTTGCGCTTTTCAAAGAATTTGTCCATTTCTTCCAGGTTGTCCTTTTTATTGGCATTTTATTGGCATAGAGTTGCTTGTAGTAATCTCTCTCGTGATCCTTTGTATTTCTGCAGTGTCAGTTGTTACTTCTCCTTTTTCATTTCTACTTCTATTGATTTGAGTCCTG
This sequence comes from Leucopleurus acutus, assembly GCF_964270905.1. Taxonomy (NCBI): domain Eukaryota; kingdom Metazoa; phylum Chordata; class Mammalia; order Artiodactyla; family Delphinidae; genus Leucopleurus; species Leucopleurus acutus. The sequence continues at coordinate 27,729,376 of NC_139153.1, read as the reverse complement.
TCCCTTTTTTTTCTTGATGAGTCTGGTTTATCAATTTTGTTTATCTTCTCAAAGAACCAGCATGTAGTTTTATTGATCTTTGCTATTGTTTCCTTCATTTCTTATTCATTTATTTCTGATCTGATCTTTATGATTTCTTTCCTTCTGCTAAATTTGGGGTTTTTTTGTTCTTCTTTCTCTAATTGCTTTACGTGTAATGTTAGCTTGTTTATTTGAGATGTTTCTTGTTTCCTGACGTAGGACTGTATTGCTATAAACCTCCCTCTTAGAACTGCTTTTGCTGCATGCCATAGGTTTTGGGTTGTCATGTTTTCACTCTCATGTGTTTCTAGGTATTTTTTGATTTCCTCTTTGATTTCTTCAGTGATCTCTTGGTTATTTAGTAGTGTATTGTTTAGCCTCCATGTGTTTGTATTTTTCACAGATTTTTTTCCTGTAATTGATATCTAGTGTCATAGCGTTGTGGTTGGAAAAGATACTTGATACAATTTCAATTTTCTTAAATTTACCGAGGCTTGATTTGTGACCCAAAATATGATCTATCCTGGAGAATGTTCCACGAGCACTTGAGAAGAAAGTGTATTCTGCTGTTTTTGGATGGAATGTCCTATAAATACCAATTAGGTCCATTTTGTTTAATGTATCATTGAAAGCTTGTGTTTCCTTATTTATTTTCATTTTGGATGATCTGTCCATTGGTGAAAGTGGGGTGCTAAAGTCCCCTACTATGATTCTGTTACTGTTGATTTCCCCTTTTATGGCTGTTAATATTTGCCTTATGTATTGAGGTGCTCCTGTGTTGGGTGCATAAATATTTTTAATTGTTATATCTTCTTCTTGGATTGATCCCTTGATCATCATGTACTGTCCTTCTTTGTCTCTTGTAATAGTCTTTATTTTAAAGTCTATTTTGTCTGATATGAGAATTGCTACTCCAGCTTTCTTTTTTTTTTTTTTTTTCCCAGCTTTCTTTTGATTTCCATTTGCATGGAATATCTTTTTCCATCCCCTCACTTTCAGTCTATATGTGTCCCTAGGTCTGAAGTGGGTCTCCTGTAGACAGCATATATACGGGTCTTGTTTTTGTATCCATTCAGCCAATCTATGTCTTTTGGTGGGAGCATTTAATCCATTCACATTTAAGGTAGTTACCAATATGTATGTTCCTATTACCATTTTCTTAAATGTTTTGGGTTTGTTATTGTAGGTCTTTTCCTTCTCTTGTGTTTCCTTCCTAGAGAAGTTCCTTTAGCATTTGTTGTAGAGTTAGTTTGGCGGTGCTGAATTCTCTTAGCTTTTGCTTGCCTGTAAAGGTTTTAATTTCTCCATCGAATCTGAATGAGATCCTTGCTGGGTAGAGTAATCTTTGCTGTAGGTTTTTCCCTTTCATCACTTTAAATATGTCCTGCCATTCCCTTCTGGCGTGCAGAGTTTCTGCTGCAAGATCAGCTGTTAACCTTATGGGGATTCCCTTGTATGTTAGTTGTTGCTTTTCCCTTGCTACAATTTAATTGTAGTTAATTTTTGATAGTTTGATTAATATGTGTCTTGGCATGTTTCTCCTTGGATTTATCCTGTATGGGACTCTCTGCCCTTCCTGGACTTGTTTCACTATTTCCTTTCCCATATTAAGGAAGTTTTCAACTATAATCTCTTCAAATATTTTCTCAGTCCCTGTTTCTCTTCTTCTTCTAGGACCCCTATAATTTGAATGTTGGTGCGTTTAATGTTGTCTCAGAGGTCTCTGAGACTGTCCTCACTTCTTTTCATTCTTTTTTAAAATTCTGCTCTGCAGTAGTTATTTCCACTATTTTATCTTCCAGGTCACTTATCCATTCCTCTGCCTCAGTTATTCTGCTATTGATTCTTTCTAGAGAATTTTTAATTTCATTTATTGTGTTGTTCATCATTGTTTGTTTGCTCTTCAGTTCTTCTAGGTCCTTGTTAAATGTTTCTTGTATTTTCTCCATTCTATTTCCAAGATTTTGGATCACCTTTACTATCATTACTCTGAATTCTTTTTCAGGTAGACAGCCTATTTCCTCTTCATTTATTTGGTCTGGTGGGTTTTTACCTTGCTCTTTCATCTGCTGTGTATTTCTCTGTTTTCTCATTTTGCTTAACTTACTGTGTTTGGGGTCTCTTTTTCACAGGCTGCAGGTCTGTAGTTGTCATTGTTTTTGGTGTCTGCTCCCAGTGGGTAAGGTTGATTCAGTGGGTTGTGTAGGCTTCCTGGTGGAGGGGACTAGTGTCTGTGTTCTGGTGGATGAGGCTGGATCTTGTCTTTGTGGTGGGCAGGACTGCATCCGGTGCTGTGTTTTGGGGTGTCTGTGACCTTAGTATGATTTTAGGCAGCCTCTCTGCTAATGGGTGGGGTTATGTTCCTGTCTTGCTAGTTGTTTGGCATAGTGTGTCCAGCACTGTAGCTTGCTGGTCATGGAGTGGAGCTTGGTGTTAGCATCGAGATGGAGATCTCTGGGAGAGGTTCGCCGTTTGATATTACGTGGGGCCGGGAGGTCTCTGGTGGACCAGTGTCCTGGACTCTGCTCTCCCACCTAAGAGGCTCAGATCTGACACCGGCCAGAGCACCAAGACCCTGTCAGCCACATGGCTCAGAGAAAAAGGGAGGAAAAAAAGAAAGAAAGAAAGAAAGAAAGAAAATAAATAAATAAAATAAAATTATTAAAATAGAAAAAAATTATTAAAAATAAATAAAAAAGTAATTAAAAAAAGAGAGAGAAAGAAAGAAGAGAGCAACGAAACCAAAAGACACATCCACCAATTATAAGCAGAGCTAAAAACTATACTAAAAAACAAACAAACAAAAAAACTGGACAGCCAGAACCCTAGGACAAATGGCAGACGCAAAGCTATACAGACAAAATCACACAAAGCATACACATAGACACTCACAAAAAGAGAAAAAGGAAAAAATATATATATTTAAAAAAAAAAGGAAGAGAGCAACCAAATCAATAAACAGATCTACCAGTGATAACAAGCTCTAAACACTAAACTAAAATAAACATAAAACCAGAAACAAATTAGATGCAGAAGGAAAACCCCAAGGCTACAGTTGCTCCCAAAGTCCACCGCCTCAGTTTTGGGATGATTCGTTGTCTCTTCAGGTATTCCACAGATGCAGGGTACATCAAGTTGACCGTGGAGATTTAATCCGCTGCTCCTGAGGCTGCTGGGAGAGATCTCCCTTTCTCTTCTTTGTTTGCACAGCTCCTGGGGGTCAGCTTTGGATCCGGCCCCACCTCTGTGTGTAGGTCGCCTGAGGGCATCTTTTGGGACGTCTGAGGTCCTATGCCAGCATTCAGTAGGTGTTCCTTAGGAGTTGTTCCACATGTAGATGTAGTTTTGCTGTATTTGTGGGGAGGAAGGTGATCTCCATGTCTCACTCCTCCACCATCTTGAAGGCCTGCCCAACTATTTTTCTTTTTGTTCTTTTTTTTTCCCCTGAGGACCTTGGCGCTGACCACATCATGCACTCAGGCCGTCGCATGCCTGGGCACCCCAGCCCTGCTTACTCTTAAGAAGACTCTAGCTTCACTTAATCTTCTAGGAGTGTGTTATTTAACCTCTCCATATCTCAGTTTGCTCATCTCTAAAATGGGAATAATAGTAGTAGCTACCTCAGAAGGGGTTTTGAGGATTAAATGAGTGAATATACATAAAGTACTGAGAGTTGTACCTGGCGTGTAATACACAATTAATAAGCTTCAGCTATTTTTATTAACTCTATGGTTTTATGTATTTGCACATATTACTCTCTTTATCTAGGGTGCCTCTCCACTTTCCAATCCCACCTCCTTTTCACTGATTCTATTTCATCTTTCAAGACGAAGTCCAAGCTTGCCATTCTTGGGAAGACTTCCATGGTTTTCTGACAAGGCCCTCTTATATACAACTCTACACCAATCGGTGTTGCCGCATACTGAATTTGTAATTTACACTTATGCACCTATTTACATAGGCTCCGTAAGGGTAAGAGCTGTTTCCCCTTGTTTACATAGTCCCTGGCTTTTACCACGGTACCTGGCACATGGTAGTCTCCCACTAAGCACTTGTCTAATGAATGAACAAATGAATGAGTGAATGAATAAATGAACACCTTTCCTTCCAGGGAGAAAAAGGCCTGTATGCCTTGAACACAGGTTTTTGAGTCTTCAAATACTGATTGCTAGTCTGGTGCTTGGAGTGTGCTCAAAAATGCTTTCTGAACTGACTGGAAATGCATTTAATTCTAATCAGATGATAATTATCTTTGGAGAATCCTTTAGACTTTAAAACCATGATCCACACTATATATTTATTAAAGTGTTAAGTTTGAGCTTTCCTCAAAATATACTCAGAAGTTTGGGGACCAAACAAGAAGGAAATTGCCTAAGCCAGAAAACATTTAAGGACTTTCCTCTCGTGAAACTTCTAGCAATGGCCCCTGTTTAGCCACCTGTGCGTGCATCCTGCCTCATCACGTGATACAAACAAGAACAACACGGACACAACTCCTCTCTGCCTTGGCCGAGAAACATTCATCAAAGAACACAAACTTCTCAATAGGGCAGAAAACAGGAAAAGAAACGGAAAACAAAGAGGAAGATTAGTTTGCTTCAGTCACTGTTGTTTTTAAAAAAGCGCATGAGGCCGAATCACTGGAATCCTGAAACCAAAGATGAAATGAAGCTCCACAGCAAACCAGGGTTCTGTTCCTCCAAAACTTATGCCTTTACAGAAATTCTGCTCTCTAGAGGTCAACATCTAGTGGGCATGAGATGTAGTCAGACAGCACAAATTAACTCCTTAAGTATTACTGCAACTCCACATCAGTCTTTGGGAGTACATACATTAAGGAGCTATTAAAAAACAAAAACAGAAACAAAAACTAAATATAACTCAACAGTCCTGATGGTTTATAATGCATATACAATTGGTTCACCTGCGTCCTTTTGATTCTCTATTTGAAAGAGAAAGCACGACAAGGAGAGAAGAGAGAGAGAAACAAGAACACATATGCAAGGATTAATGAGCAAGTGAACCAAAATGCCCCCCACTTATGTGTGATCCATGATATTGGAAGGAAAAAGTTGCCCTTGAGTTCCCACCGCCCAGAAGTGTGGGGTCAATGCTGCACAAATAGAAAATTAGTCAAATTAAGTTTAATGTGAAGTCAAGCTGTGACACATACATGATCTCTCCAAGTGACAACTAAGTCATATGTTCTAGCCAGAGCTTAGAGGACGAGGACAACTCCAAATCTCCAGAAAGAACAAGAAAAAGCTTCCCAGTTTCCGAGAACAGACAGGAGGCATACAAGATCTAACTTTTACAGAGAACGGACCACCCTGTGTGATCTACCCACAACAGTTTGACATCTTAAACATGGAAAAGAAAGCACGGTTTGGCCCCGACTGTCCTTTATCTGACACCTAACACATTGCTCCCCACCTAGCTGCTACCTTTTGATTGTGTACCAGTGACAAGCACCTTACAAATTGGGGTCACACACAAGCAAAGTAAAAATGCATTCAGGTCACAGACAGAGAATAACTGAAAAACTTACAGACAAATCTGAGTTTATCACAAACAAATGGCTTAATCGTCTAACCTGTGTTAGGCTGATAAAAGTGACTGGACTTCTCACACTGGGTTTCACAGACAGAATCAACAGACAAGCCAATGCTAAAAAACTTGAAGCAAGGAGAGTGAGTTGGTTTGGATCTGAATTTTCTTGAAATAATGAAAACAGAAAGAGTGAAGACAGCATGGCGAGGAGGTGGTAGGTACTCACGAATGGTTAAATCCATCACTTGGGAGGCCAAGCAGAAGACAGGATGCTCATACATTTCTCTCTTTTTCCCTATAAAAGAGGATTTGGGCATGCAAGAGGCTTAGGTCAGAGGTCAAGAGGTTATAGGTCATAGGTTAGAGGAAAATGTTACATTAGCTCAAAGGAAAATAGCCACAGAATATTTTGGGATAAACACAGGATAAAAGAAAAGGGAGTTTCAAAATTGGAGATCTACTGGATTAACCATTCAGCATGCCGTGAGTCACGAGAGAGATTGTGACCATGATTTTACACATCTCTTTAGAATTATTTGCAAGAATACAATGACCGAAAACATCATGAATAAGGGGAAACAGAATTTCATTGATTGAAGGCTCCAAGATACTAAGGATTTCAGACTTTAGTATCTAAGGCTCTTGAGGTATTTCTTCATAAACATAGTCTCCAGCAATATTACTACAACTTCTTTCCAACATTCTCAGGGAACTAAGCTGTTAGTGGTCACAGAGAATCTCAAATGTCAAAATGCAAGATTTCTTTGCCGGGGGTAGGATCAGAACCTTGTAAAAGAAAGTTGTCTGGTAGTAATATATTTAAAGCTGCCATGTCTCAGCCTATGGTGGACTATGTTCATGAAAGAAAACCTGATACATGCAGCCAGAGGATGTTGGGTTGTCTGAATTAACAATCCCAGCATGCTTTGAAATTGGTGTCACAGCCACTTTTGCAGGGTTAACGTCAAAAAGTGGCTGAGCCAATCACGGACAAGGAAGGAGAGAAGCGGAAGAGAGCAGGTAGTGTGGAATGAGGTACTTCTCTGAAAAGAGAGTTGGAAAAAAAAGATTGGTTTCTTCAAAGAATCCCCAGCCCTAAAAGTCACAGTGCAAAAGATAATTAACACAACCAAGAAGAATTGAGGCACAAAAGGAAATTACAGACCAGCTGATCTACTTCAGAAATGAATGCATTTTTACTTACAGATCTTAAAGTTTGTTTTTGGATATATTTATCTGAAAGAAGAGAGCAGATCTTACCAAAAGACTAGTCATAGCTAGACCAAGACCTACACATGAGGCAGCAGACGTGGCAACAGAACGTTTCTTGATCCCATCCCATCCCTGGCCTGGCCTAGAATTACTAGGTACCCGGTTGACTTTAACAAATACAACCAATCATTATGTCCTGGGAAGGTAAATGCTGGAATCACTATTTGCTAATATAGCCCTTTAACGATCTCCTTGTTCCTCTATTTTTGTCACTCATTACCAAGTCAAGAGTTGATAAACATCCTTTTAGTGCCCAATTCTTAAGTGTTTCTCCCTGGATGCATAACAACGAATTCATTACCACTGGTACACAATTTGCATTGTCAGACAGACAAAATTGAGAGAAGGAGGACATGGAATGTACAGAACACTGCGCATTTGACAATGACCTTAACCTAATTCTCTAAGGAAACAAGGACTTTGGCAGGGTAAGTGATGGGGTTTTGGTAGTTGATTAGGTCTCTCTTAATTTTTCTTTTCCCAGTCATGTCCTGAAGGCAGACTATGGGTATTTGCTGGTTTTGTTTGGGTGTTTCACATGAGAGAACATCAGATTCCAGAATGCGGACACATTGAGTTTTGCACACAGAACTTCCACATTTATACACTTACACCACGGTCAAGTTGGGTGTGGTTTTCAAATCACCCTATAGCAGCCAACAGGGTAACAATGAAAAGTGATTAATACCTTTGCAAAGAAACAGGTCCCAAAGAACCATATCTTCTCAAGTAGAGTGGACTCAAAGTGCCTTTGGGCAACTGCTTGGTCATTAGTGACCACTTTCCTAAAACTTGAGAGGGCAGTGATAACCACCATCCTAGGTTTGGAGTAACAAGACTGAATAAGATCTAAAGCAAACCAGGAGCCATCAGAGACAGCCGAATACTAACCTGCCATCAAGTTTGAAAAGCTACCGAGAGACAAGATATGTTCAAGAGACCAGAAAGAGTTAGGCAAAATCTCGATGTTGCTTTATTCAATTCCTGTTTTACTTCCAATGCTATCAACAGTGGACAACAAACTGTTTAGTTTTCCTCTATTTAAAGAAGGTAGCCACCCTACAGAACTCTTTCATAGAAAAACATTAGCCACAGAGCAAAGTCAGGGCCAACACAGCCTCTTGGAAGGACCTTAGTTGTCTGATAACATCCTATATTCAAAATCCTTCTCTACAAAGACCGTTTCCTGAGACCCTGTGCCTTCAGTCATTTATGTGGCCACAGCTGAGGAAGCTATCCCATTTCAAGTGCTTTCAAGTTTCAGCTTAACATACAGAGATGGGCCACTGTTTTCTGGTGCCCGTCAGAAAAGAGACAGACTTCCCTAGGGAGGCATACCAAAATTTAAATTAAAAACTGGGGGCAGAAGGGGGCCTTACCTTCGATTTTGGCATACTCTGACAGCCGAGAATAGTTGACTAAAGCAGCCTGCTCTAGACATTTACGGATGACTGTTTTTACCTCCTCTTGTGGTACTGGGGTAACAATATCTTTCATCAAGACCTATAGGTGGAAAAACTAGGTTCTTAAGATGGTTCAACAAAATGTGTTACTCATTTACGTTTAAAGAATTCAGTTTAAAATTAGTTGTGAATGCCTCTTTGCAACTTAACATAGATTGTGTGCCATTGTTAAAGAGAAAATAAAAAATTCCAGTGCACAGTTAGGATGTCAAGGCCTGTCCATGAATCATGGAAGGGCAAGGAGCGTATCTTCACTATATCCTAACTATTTGAGAGTCTGGAGATAAAATATCTAGAATTTTGGCAATTTCTTCATATTTATTCTGGTATTTGATGAACGGTAAACAAATCCTTTAGAAATGACAATCTAGGCCATTCAACCACAATATTTAATTACCATGATGTTTATGTCTCTGTGTATATATCATTTGTCTTTTACTTTCATTCTTACCCTTTCCAGGAGTGAGAGGGTAGCTTTCAAAGCACCTTCAGGTCGACCAAATGGAAAGCAATACCTAAAAAAGACAGAAAAATGTTCAGGTTGCCTGAATCAATTGCATTTTAGAATGAAATATGCTGTAACTCGATTCCTATGGCAACTCCCTCTCAGGAACAGAAAATGCTTTTTATTTTGTCACGTTGTGTTATGCTAATCTGAATTCACACCATATATGTGTGTATATAATGTATATATGTGTATGTGTGAATAATGACTAAAGAGAGACTCTGCAAATGTCTGCAGCAGAAAAGAATATTTCCAGTGATGACATAAGGCTCTGTTTAGATTTCTGTTGTGAAGGAGAACCATTTGTTAGCTCAAATGTGACCTTATATATAATTATTGAGACCAGACCGGCATTAAACAATATTAGTTGAAACAGGCTAAAATGCAAACACACTTACCTAAATCCCCAGAGGATTAGTATAGGAAATACAGGAGTGTATTTTGAGCAAATTCATGATTCTACTCATTGTCCTTCCTTGATTGTAGTTTTTAATTGTTATTTGATCTTTTGCTATTGGCAATGTATCTAGCATAGAGTGTATGACCAGTAAAGATTTATCCAGGAGGTTTCTGATGGCACAGATGGTAGCTATGTCAGGTACCACTGAGAGTTCTAGTAGCTATTTCAGGCTGTCATAAGCCTTTCAAGACACTCTTCCTCATGGTACAAAAGGAACAGGATGGGCTACTGAAACCCAGACTATCCTATGTATGTATGCCATTTCTTCCACTTGCTGGCGGAGGGGCCTGGGGCAAGTTACTTAACTTCTCTCAACCTCGGTTTACTCCTTGTTTCAATGGGAATTACAATAACTACCTTACAAATTGTCCTGAGAATAAAAAAAAAATGAGTTCATTCTTATCCAGCCTCTAGTTCCCCGTGTAGGGCACAGGAAGCATTTAATAAATAGGAACTAGTTACTATACTATTATAAATGCTCTTACTATTGATGAGCTCCTATTCCAAGATCTCTGGGTTCAGGACCACCAGTGCAGCATTAAAAATATCTAATTGACTCTAAGGGAGAAGTGGGCTGTGTGGTGCAAGGCTCAAGCCCAGACCCGCGAGCTGTCTCGAGAGTGTGGGGAAGTGCATGATCAGTCTGTCAAGGCTGAACCAAGATTCTTTCTTTCCCCACATAGCCCTCTAGTCCTGTTTTCAGGTAACGGAGAAGGTGGGGATGCTCTTCTGGGTACCACTGCCTTCCTTCCCTACGAGAACTGATTCACAGGAGTTTTCACTGTGGGGAGGAAACCTTGAAGAAGCGTCAAATTCAACATTTTAGTAGATTTTTAAAAATAGATTGATGATCAGGGTCAGCTTACACAAAGAGGGCTTTGTTCTTTCAGTGGAAATAAAATAAACTTAAGATTTCAAAGTCTCCTGGATATTGGGGAACACTGTCTTGGTTGGCTTTTTCATTCAGCTATTTCTTTCTTATTTTTTTTTACTGAAGTATATAGTTGGTTTACAATGTTGTGTTAGTTTCGGGTGTATAGCAAACTGATTCAGTTATATATATATATATATTATATATATATTACATATATTCTTTCTCAGATTCTTTTCACTTATAGGTTATTAAAAAATATTGAGTATAGTTCGCTGTGCTATGCAGTAGGTCCTCATTCAGCTATTTCTAATATTTAGCGTGTCTCTGAGAGATTTACAGTTTTAGAAAATCAAGCCCTTAATTCGCCCCTCCCCAGTCTCATCCTCCTAAAAAGCCCTTTAACCCCAGATCCTTACCTAAAATGTGTAATCTGATTTTCCAGCAGAACTCGGAGTCTCTCTTTGATTTCTTCAAAACGTTCCTTTTCTTCAACAGTCACAGTTCCAATTCCATCAGGCCTGAAAGAAGACATGTCATGAGGTGACGGGAACCTCATACACTGACACCATCAAATCAGATCTCTAGCAGGAGGAAACTGTCCATTTTAGAAGAACAACTACAGTGATCGATGTGACTTTAGGAGAAGTCCTGCTTTTCAGTGCCAGCGACTAGAGGGGATGGGGTATTTTGAGGTTATCATTTGGAGACATTTGCAGAACTGTCGCTCATTTATTGTGAAATGGTAAAATGTACAAAGGGGTGGCTTGCAGGTTAAAGCCAACCTCTAGACCTGCTCTGTTTGGCTCACAGCCTTTTGAAATTTTGAACTGCTTGCCAACATTTTTTTACATTAGGAAAGTTTTATGATACAATTCTCTTGCAAATTTGGAACAGCTGGCATTAATTGGAAAGGGGCAACAAACAGCTTCTTCCTTAGCTGGGGCAGCCACTCTCCGGGTCCATATCTCTAATTTACATTACCTGTCTCTCTTGTGGGCACTTATGTTTGGGACTCCTGAACTATGCACACAAACTCCTATGAAAACCAGGAGTCCTGTAAGTGTCTATATTTCCCAGAGGTAAATGCTGTTAAATGACTCACTTTCCAGCTTATAACTACAGATGTTCGGATTAATTTCACCACTCATGTATTAACTAAAGAACAAATTACAAGACATTGTACAAATTACAAGACCTTGATGAAAGAAATTGAAGAAAATTCAAATAAATGGAAGGATATCTTGTGTACATGGATTGGAAGAATTAATATAGTTAACATGTCTGTACTACCCAAAGCCATCTATAAATTCCATGCAATCCCTATCAAAATTCCAGTGGGATTTTTTTCACAGAAATAGAAAAAAAAATCCTAAAATTTGTAAGGAACCACAAAAGCCCCAAATAACCAAAGGAATCCTGAGAAAGAACAAAGTTGGAGGCAGCGCAATTCCTGAATTTGAACTATATTACAAAGCTGTAGTTATCAAAACAGTACGGTACTGGCATAAAAACAAACATATAGACCAATGGAACAGAGTTGAGAGCCCAGAAATAAACCCTTGCATGTATGGTCAACTAATATTTGACAAGGGAGCCAAGAATACTCAATGGGGAAAGGATAGTTTCTTCAATAAGTGGCAATGGGAAAACTGGATATCCACATGCAAAAGAATGAAATTGGATCCTTATCTTAGAACATTCACAAGAAAGAACTCAAAATGGATTAAAGACTTAAATGTAAGACCTGAAGCTGTAAAAATCCTAGAATGAAATATAGAGGGAAAGTTCTTTGACATCGGTCTTGGCAATAATTTTTTTGAATATGACACCAAAGCACAAACAACAGAAGCAAAATAGACAAGACAAAAAAAGTGACACTTTAGCAAATTAAAGAGCTTCTGCGTAGCAAAATGTAAAGACAACCTACAGCTGCCTAACATCTAAAGCTGGATTTCTCACTTAATAGTTTGTGACTTCTTTGAGACTCAGTTTCCTTATCTGTCAAATAGGGATAAAAACAGTCCTTCCTGAGGGCTTCTATAAGGGTTAATTAGCACATGGAACATGATAACACATACAAATCCCCCGGCACATAAGTGCTCAATAAATGTTTGCTATTGTTATTGCTAAAAAAAAAAAAGAGACAACCTATGGAATGAGATAAAATATTTGCAAGTCATCTATTTGATAAGGGGTTAACATTCAAAATATAGAAGGAACTCCTAAAAAATAGAAACCCCCCAAATAATTTGATTAAAAATAGGCAGAGGACATAGACTTTTTCCCAAAGAAGACATACAAATGGCCATTAGGTACATGAAAAGATGCTCAACATCATTAATCATCAAGGAAATACAAATCAAAACCGCAGGGAGATATCACCCCACACCTGTCAGAATGGCTGTTCTCAAAACAAAAAGACAACAAATACGTGCTGGAGAGGCTCTGGAGAAAAGTGAACCCTCCTGCACTGTTGGTGGGAAGGTAAACTGGTGCAGCCACTATGGAGACCAGTACGGAGGTCTCTCAAAAATTAAAAATAAAACTGCCAAATGATCTAGCAATCCCACTTCTGGGTATGTATCTGTATCTGAAAAAAAAGAAATCAGTATCTTTTTTTTTCCTCATTTATTTATTTATTTATTTTTTATACAGCAGGTTCTTACTACCTATTTTATACATATTAGTGTATCTATGCCAATCCCAGTCTCCCACTTCATCCCACCACCATCACCCGCCTCACCCTCCGCTTTCCCCCTTTGGTTGTCTATACGTTTGTTCTCTACATCTGGAAAATCACTATCTTGAAGATATATCTGCACCCCCATGTGAACTGCAGCATTACTTACAATAGCCAAGATAGGGAAACAACCTATGTTGTTTATTGACAATATTATCTATTGACAGATGAACTGAACGGATAAAGGATACATAGTGGAAAATTATTCAGCCACAAAAAAGAAGGCATTATGCTAAGTGAAATAAATGAGACAGTAAGGTTAACACTGATATGTGTACGATAAACACATAGTACTTACATGTGGTATCTAAAGAAGCTGAACTCATAGAAACAGAGAGGTGAATGGTGGTTGCCAGAGGCTGGGGAGTGGGTGAAATGGGAAGATGTCGGTCAAAGGGTACAAACTTCCAGCTATAAGAGGAATAAGTTCTGGGGATCTAATATACCCTATGGTGACTATAATTAATAGTACTGTATTATTTACTTGAAAGCTGTCAAGAGAGTAGATCTTAAATGTTATACACACACACATACATACACACACACACACAAACACAGAGTAATTATACGAAACTAACCTTATGCAGTAATCATTTTACAATGTATCCGTGTATCAAATCATCCCATTGTACATCTTAAACTTACATATGGTATGTGTTAATATCTCAATAAGGGTGGAAAAAAGAACTAACCACATAGGCTATTTTTCAATCTTAGAGAACTACTGCTCATTTAATAGAAAGAATGACCCTGGCATAAATAAGTGAATTTCAGTTTAATCACAGTATTCTCATGTTTCTGAATCACCAATAGGTTCACACACATTTTCCTTATTTCCTTTGGCCCATTCAAGTTGAAAATACAAAGGAAGGCTGCATATTTATAGCCCAAATTTATCTGTGCCAAATTAGACGAAGGATAATCTGACCCATTCAAAGTCTTCAGCTCCCAGATCTTGTACTGACTTGTTTTGACTACTGGCTGAGCCAGTTTGCAGATTGGTGCGTCACCATGAAACTTCTATTGGAACATTCTTCAGTTTGCAAATGCAAGTCATCTTGAGACCAAACAAATGGTCTTATTTATAGGCCTTCTCAAGGATCCAGCAGAAGTTGGGAAAATCCTGTATACTAGACCAGTCTGACTGCACAAAAGACTTGGCAAAAGACAGCAGTGTACCTCCTGTTAGGGGTTTATTGGTCAGCTTCCCTTCTTTTTAAGTACTAAAAATGCCCTACTTGAAAAAAGAAAAAAACTTCCCCTCACCCACTTTGTAGAAAATACCCCTAAATAGTAAAATGCTATACAGTCCATTTCTTCACACCCTCCTGAGCTTAGAGGCAAAATGGTAAATATCAGGTAGGCTGTTGGAATCCATACGTGTGTCCTTAGTTTCAAGTTTTCAGGAAAAATCTCAAATGTTAATTTACGAAATTTATTTAAAAATTATTTAAACATAAAATGCCCACAAATCTGTAGTTAAATCTCAGGATGAACTCACTGGCCCCACGAAATACCTGTGACAATTTCTGTAGTAACGTCTCATGTGTCTGTTATAATCTACAACTTTCTTTAGCTGTGGCTTTTGAATTTTGTTTATACAAAATTCAGCTTGCTAATGCACTGAACACATGTTTATATAATTGGCGTGTGTACATGCACACAATCGATTTGGGAAAAGTCGAGCCATTTTAAGCATTTTGTTTCTTAGCAGGGAATTAAGCCAGAGAAAAATGTTATTAAATATAAGGTACAATTCAGAGAGGAGTTTATAGATCACAAAAAAAAGCCTGAAAACCATTTAACACAGGCAGCCCAGAGATGTTTGTGGCCATTATTAGGAAATAAACCTCTCTGTGAAGAAAATCATTCCTTCCTTACCCAACAAGTCTTCTAAGGCAATTAGGCAATTAGAAGGCAGCTTTTAGATTCGTGTTTGAGATGAGAAAAACTGAACATTTAGTCTGTGCCTGGCTTTCCTGTAATTCTCACTACAAAGGGTATTATAAACATAACGTCTGATTATGTTTTTTCCCCTTTTGTTCTGATGATTCACATTTATAACTATTAACGGTATCAGATGGCAGCTTCCGTGTCTCCTTGAACTACTCTGTGAACGCCATTAATCTCCCTATTCAAAAAAGGTAAACAACTAAAAATTATTGTCATTTCTTAAATTTGCTTCTTAATCGCCTATGTCAGTGTGAATAGTTTCTTTTTTTTTTTTTTTTTTTTCTTGCGGTACGCGGGCCTCTCACTGTTGTGGCCTCTCCTGTTGCGGAGCACAGGCTCCGGACGCGCAGGCCCAGCGGCCATGGCTCACGGGCCCAGCCGCTTCACGGCATGTGGGATCTTCCCGGACCGGGGCACAAACCCGTGTCCCCTGCATCAGCAGGCGGGCTCTCAACCACTGCGTCACCAGGGAAGCCCGAATAGTTTCATTTTAAATAAATGAAACAAACCAATCTGAGTCTGTAAGACACATAGTATGGAGTTTACCAAAAAAAAAAAAACCAGGTGATAAAACACATCACAATTTCGACATCCAATGCACATTTATTTGTAATTGCCGGAATTGCTCTGAAATTATACTGGTAACAGGGGGTGTTATTTTACAAACTGAGGGAGAGATGTGCAGGAAAAATATAATTTGTCCAAGATCACAGGTTGTCACTCCATCAGTTAAAAAGCAAAAATATCCTTTGTGGGGTGTTTGATTTCTCATAGTTATTATTGAAAATTCTGTCAAACATCGATTTCTCTTCCATTGACCCCTGTAATCTGTCAATGTTAATTGTACAGGTTTTGGTAGATTTCTATGGATCTACTAACTGAAAAATCCTAGTTCAATATACAGGGAGCACTGTTCTCACAGAAGCAATGAAATACTTTCCCTAGAGTAGTGGCCACCTGAGCCTGCCTCAGAGTCACCTGGAAAGCTTGTGACAACTCAGACTGCTGGGGCACCTCACAGTTTCTGATTCAACAGATCTGGGGTGGGACCTGAGAAATGGCATTTGTAACAAGTTCTCTGGTACTGCTGGTTCGGGGAACCTTACTTTGAGAACCTCTGTCTTAGAGCGAAAAAATATTTGGTGGGTGGCTGCATGCATGAAACGGTATTTTTGGAATTGGGAATCCAGGATTCCCAATTTCCCTTGGATTGAGTGAATTTGGAACCAGAGATCTTCTCTAAGAAGTATATGGTCCACTTATGAAGCTAGCAACCCCTTCCCAAAATGGCATTTGCACTGTTTTCTAGGTGCCATTCCAAGCAGTGCTGGCTGCAAAATAAGTAGAAGAACTGTACTGGTGTCTCTCAGAAGCCATGCTTTTGTTTCTCTGTTTTGGAAACATTTGGGGGTGATTCTATAATTGTCATAAAACTGGCTCTGCATCTTGTTCTTTTCTCAATACTTCTAACACTTAAGGAATCACAAAGAATGAGAGAAGAGGAGGGCTGAAGCTGGATTTTTAAACTCCTACCTAGCAAATCCCAGGCTGTCTAGGAGCCTGAATCCTCTGCCCTCTTGTATCCTGACTGATACATTTTCAGCTGGTGGCTTTGCACTTCTTAGGGTCCATTGCCACTTCCGAAGGGCACTCGAATTTCCTTTGGAGGAATGACCTTGGCTGCATTGTGTGTAAACTGAGGAGTCTACTCTTCCTGCAGGCCAGCTCCTGCCTTGGGGGGGTCGCTATACATCTTAGCCGGACTAAGAACTGCACTCAGCCAACTGGACGCTCGTTCCCGGAACCTTTATATCACATAAATGATGTAAGGATAAAAGAAACTGGTGGGGTTTGCTGTCTCAGCAGCTGTGCCCTGCCCAGCTTGTTCTCCCAGGTCGGTAGTTCTTAATCTCTGACTGTATCTTGGAACCAGTAGAGCTTTGAGAGGTCCCACCCTCAAGCTCTGATTCAATGGGTCTGTAGCAGGGCCTACACATGTCAAGTTAAAGCTCCCTAGGTCATTCCAATGTGCAGGTAAGGACTGGACCACTGCTTTGATCCTGTTTCCTACTTTTCTGTTGCTGCCTTGATTCCAGTTTCCCCCTCCCTTTTTTTTTGAGGCTCCTGGCATCATCCCCATAAACTCTCTTTTATTTAGATTATCCAGCATTAGTTTTTGTTACTTATGTGGAACTGATGTAAGTTCGTAAAGCACACATCCTCTGGCTCCCAATTTTAGTAGAAGCATTGATACCTTCGAACCTAGCTTTAGCAACACACACACACACAAGGAAATATGGCCCCTGGTCACTGGTTCCACCTAACTGCACACTGGCTAACCACTCACCTTTTGTATATCATGACCCTGCAGACTTGAGACAATATGCAGGTCAAGTGCAGTCATTTTTGGAGCCCTGTCAAAGACTGGAAGCTCTCCCACCTGCAGGCCATCATCGGAGCCCAAAGTGGGCCTCTCGGGCCACGACAGACTATATTGCATCTGACACAGCAGGCATCTCTGGAATCCACCTTTCAAGTTTTCGGCAAACCATTTTCTCACTGTCCTTCACAAAGTTGACATTTTCGGCAGCACGATAGGAAAGATGTCACGTCGGCTGCTCTTCAAGTTCTTGTCACAGTGGTTAGCACCAGTTCTGTCATCTTCACTCTCCTCACAGCCTCCCATCTTGAGCCATGTCACAGATAATAATACATCTAGAGTTGTGTTTTTCTGGGTTCTTTGGGTTTTTTTTTTGTCAGATTAAAATGACCCTAACCCGACTGCCCACACTTTAGGACTAGTTATGCAAATTCTTCTCCCTTTCCCCAAATGTTTCTGAGCTAGAGCTTGTTAATTAATGTCTATTGTAGGATTAATCCAATATGATTAAGCACAAGGCTTTTAATGTGAAATCCTTTATTTTGATGCTTGAAATTAAGTGTGAACATTTGAGCCAAAGAATTCAAGCTACCTTGTGTTTTGTGAAAGTGAAATGACCTCTTTGGGGGCGTTAAATTGTTGCTACTCACCCAGGTGAGCACGCAGAGTCCTAGCGTTTAATTATCCTGCTACCAGGGTTCTCCACATTATGTTGAAAGCCGGGCCACAAAACCTCCATTGGGAAGGTAAGATATCTTTTCAAGAAGGTCAGGTTACTAAATTAATTCAAAGCATACAATGATTGATGTGTTCTGCTATTGCATCTATTTGGTGATCAAGTGTAGAATCCAGTGTAAAAAGAAATGTGTGAATTCAACAAAAGAGGAAAGAGCGTCTGGTCCACCTCTCTGCATACAGCCAGCTTTAAGCTCCAATCACTATCAACAAAGGGTAAAACTCCAGTTGAAGTGGGAATATACTTTCTCTCCAAATGCAAATGTCCACATATGCCGGTGCAGGCACCGTAAACATGATATATTCTCTCTCTCCAAATGGATGCATGCCTACAGACCGCATTACAGATCCATGAAAATGTCCGTAAACAAGCATGATAACTGAATCCTACGTGCTACAAAAATGTTCCAGCCCAGAAACACGAGAGCTGAAAGGGTCAGAGTGGAACAGAATATTTCAGTAGCCGTTCCTTGTAACGGTCCCTAAATAGAACATTCAGACCAAACACACTTTAACTTCTCTTTTTTAAAAAAAACTGACTTCTTCTAGCAATTCTTAATCCTTACAACTTCCAGAATGATACTTTTGAATTTGATCCTAGTGTGGAATATTTTCCTTTGTCTCTTTCAAATGGTTAATAACTACACATTCAAGACCGCACCAAAGCATCATCATCTCAAAAGGAGACATCCCCACTCACTCCTCTGGATGGTAGGTGTAAGGCCAACTGGCCCGAGGCAGGAGAACACAATCAGATTCACAGGTTGCATCAGACCGAAACTCTCCGGACCACCCAGTTCCAGAAACTGACCTGGAGACATTCCGGACCACCCAGTTCCAGGAACTGACCTGGGGACTTTGCACCCAGCCCAGGCTTCCCGCCTTTCTAGGGGCGGGACTAACGGTTCCCCAGGATACCCGAAAAGACCACCAAATAAGGAATACCCTGCGCCCTCCCAGATTCACCACACCCCTTTACCTTCTTCCCCTTATAAAATCTTGCCCAACCCTCGCCCGGGTGCGACTTCTCTGGCCCCCTTCTCTCGGACCAGTGAACCTCACCCGGGAGCACTCCCTAATGAAGCTCACTTGAAGCTTTCCTCTGTTTCGCGGTGCCGTTTGTTAAGATCCGACCTTACAGTATGTATAATCTCTAAGTTAATTATAAATTGTAATTAGGAGTCTCACGTCCTGTAGTCACCGCTTCATTATGAAAGCCCAGCCTTACCCTTTCTTCCTCCTCTCCCTCCAGCCCATGCCCTTTTCTAATTATGCCCTGATGCCCTGGGGCTTAGACACGCTGCTAAAACAAATATATCAAGTGTTTGTATCACAAAGAGTAAGATAGGGAACAACAACAAGCAGTTTCTACATTACAAATGCACATTGAAGCTTTTGAGGTTGGCTTTAGTCAGTTTGAAAAAGAGGCCAGCAGAGGGCAAAAATACACAGGTCAAGACTTTTCTGACTTGTTTACTGCTTTTCTAAATATGTAGCTATAACCCAACAATAACAGAAGGTGTCTTCATTCTCTCATAAGGATGGGAGTGATGGAGAAGTCCCTCCCTCTGAACAATCTCACAGAATGTGGATGTTATTGGCACAAGGACATTAGTTAAAGTGGTTCAGGCTCTGCCCACGTTCTGAATGAAGCAAGAACCCAACAGATGATTAGAGAAATGGTATAAAATGTATGCATCGCAGGAAAGTACATATTTCTTTCCCCAGAGAAGGACCAATTTCCAAAATTTGTATTACATAGATTTTCCTTTTTGAGGACTAAGCAAAGAGGTGGATTTCTTTATTTCTAGACAAACACAGACAATTAGGTTTTTAAGTCCACCCTGAACACCCAATGACCTTATGTACAGATTTCTGAGTGGTCAGAGCAGTGATATGTGTGGCTTTTGGGTATCACACCTACCCTACCTATATAGAGTGTGACATCTGAAAATATGTTTTTGCACCAATGAATCTAATAAACACAGCATGAGGACACACTGGTGGAATTTTAGAAGGAAAATGCACATTATTTGGATGGTTTGTCATGGGCCAGAGAGACTGCACCAATGAGACAGATGATGCAGCACATTTTATAAGATTTTGTGTCTGAGCTGGAAAATATGCTATTGTCATGGGACAGATTTCCTCTAGGAGGAGAGTCACATGGGTTAAAAGTTAGAATATAAGCTCTAGAGAAAAGTTTTTCTTGGGATGCAGATTTTTACTTGAAATGTGTTTGGACTTTTTTCCCCCTCCTTCTTAGAAGTCCTTCTGCTTAGGTGAAGCTGGTTCTTTAGGATTTAGAGAGCATGACGCAGACATCTGTAATTACGGCCAGCACTACCTGCTCAGAGCCAGGAGAGGAGGCCAACCAGCCATGTGCTCCTGTCCATAAGTGCAATAATGCCTGTGTCAGTGTGTAACATGAGACCAAGAATGCGAATGTCACTGTCATCCCCCAACCATGCCTGCCTGCTACCAGACTGCTGTATTCACAGGATGGTAAAAGGGAACTACCCTGCTATAGTCTTTTCTCTCTCTTTTGGGGAGGGAGAGTTAAAAACACCAGACATAATGTCATGATGGGTGTATGTGTGTGTAACATGGAGAGAGAGAAAGGGAGGAAGGGAAGGAGGGAAGCAGAAATTGGAGAAGAAGGAAAAATATACATACGCAAAATGACTCATTTACTTCCAGCTAGGCATTCCCCAAAAAGAAATAAAGGAAACCATTATGTGACATGGATTGGGAGTGAGGGACCCACATTGGAGGCAAGGACATGGTCAGTAAAGCTGTGGTCCAGGGGAGAGAAGACAGAGACCTGAACTCTGGCGGTGGCATCCAAGAGAAGGAGAAGTGGATGGACTTGAGAGATATTTAAGGGCATTGACAGGGCACGGTAACTGAATCCTTGTGACGTGCTGAGGAAGGAAACATCAAGCATGGCTCCCAAGGTTTTGTCTTGGGCAACTGGGTGGATGGAACCACTTACTGACTTAGGGAAGCTGATGGAGTAACAGAGGAGAAAAGTGAGCTCCATCTGAGCGTTCAGTTACTCAGATCTAAGCCACAGGGATCACATGGTCTTTGCACACAAGTGGCACCTTGGCTCCAAATACATCTCCCAAAAGAATCCTTGGATGCATTTTCAGAGATTTTTAGGACTCATGCCCTCTTACATCTGCTTACAGACTCATTAATCTACGCAGCTTACTTTGGACTGGGGCGTTGGCATTATGGATTTGTTAATTGCTGATACAATGTACTTTCTCTGCAGGCCATATGTGAAGAACAGCACTGGCATTCAAGAAATGTTAAATAATAATGTAAATGAGAAAAATTTCCAATCCCAATAATAAAGGGATCCAAGGAACATTGACGCAACTTGCAATCATCGGAGCTGTTTGACTGCCTTGTCATTGTGGGACAGTGACCAAAGTGATGTTAATCTAAATGTCATCTAGAAAGAATACTAAAATATTATGGTGAAAATTAAGTACTGCAACCTTAGGAGCTGATTTAAAAATTAGAAGATATAGCGATTTACATCTGTGGATCTGATGATCGCCAAGTGCAACCAGCTGAACATACCCACATTTTCCTTTTCTTTCCCTCTCTCTTTGAGAAAATGGGTTCCGTTTTAAAGAGCTAGTGCAAACGAATGTTCCCTCCATCAGTGGTTCTTAAATGTTGCTACATATAAGATTTTAAAACCATGATGCTTAGGCCATATCCCAGACTAACTAAATCAGAACCTCTGCGGGCGGGGCTAAGGCATCAACATTTCTTAGGCTCTTTAAGTGATTCCAACGTGCAGCCAAGTTAGACTACCAAGGCCTTGCGTAAGCAGGATCTGCAGACCAAATGCCTTGGAAATACGTGGGGAGGAACTGATTACAAGGGCAGATGCTTGACTCCATCTAAGACTTGCTGAATGAAATTATTTGAGGATGGGTCCTCATACTCTCCACTTTAACAAACGCCCCCTGTGATTTATATGCACACTACAGTGTGACACCCCCTGCACAAGCTGAAAATCAGTGTCATGCCTTTAGACACAGAATACGTCTGTGTAAAAGAACCCAAAATCCGAGTAAAAAGGAGGAATTTCATCCCATCACCTGGAAGTTGGACGTTTTGGGTTTTGTTTGCAGGGGGCTGCCCTGTGCATTGTAGGGTATTTAGAAGCAAACCAGGCCTCTACCCATAGATGACAACAGCACTGCCCTGCCCCAGTGTGACAATCAAAAATGTCTCCAGGCATTGCCAAGTGTCCCCAGGGGAAGAGATCACCCCTAGTCAAGAACCACTCTGCTAAAAGATTCCAAACATGTGATGGTTCCATATCTTCCACTGCTTGGAATTATGAACAGCAAACACCTTCCCGATTGACCAGATATGTCTACTTTGGATTAGATACTTTAGATTCAAGTAGGTCTAGTGTTTCACAGAGACAGGGCACGGGTTTTCAAAGAAGGTGGGATAAACTCAGTCACCAGCACCTGAGCCATCACTAATGATGTCCAGTTGCAGTAGGGCCGGGCTCTGCCTTCACCTGGGGGGGGGGGGGGGCTGCTGAGTTATGAATATGTAAAAAATGGAAAATTAGGTAAAAAGCTACTTTTTATCTAATCTAAAGTTGGTTGTGAGAGGCCAGTAGGAATGAACTCTATTGTTCAGTTAAATTCAGTTCAAGGGCAATTTGTTTCCATGAGTCATGAGTTCCTTCTTATTGTGGGTCAAAGAATAGATAACCTCTCCACGCACAAACAGTGTTCATCCTGCTGAAAGAGGTAGGCAAATGGGTTTTTCCCCCCAGTACCAAAAGGCTGTTAATTGCTGTTCAAAGGAGACCCTCCTTTTAGGTGGTCTAAAGCTCCAGATACACTCTGACTTCTTCCACAAGGTCAAAACCACCAGGTGGGCCAAACTGATTTTGGACACCTTTAGGACAAAAATGGAAAAGTCTTTCACTAATTCAGATGGCTGCTAGGGGATCTCACCTGGAAATGCTGAAATCATATCGAATGGCTGAATTTGCATCTCACGCTATACACAAATGCTACTGCTGGGCAGGTAGTAAGGCAGAGAGGTTACAAATCCAAGCTCCAAAGTCAGAACAGCCATGTTTGAATTAGGCCCACACAGGTATTTGCTATGAAGCAAGTGACTGAATATATCTGAGCCTCAAACTCCTCATCTGTTAGGTGAGGATAATAATAATACAGATCTCACAGTGATGCAATAAGCATAAAATGAGATAGCATATGTAAATAGCACTCCACACAGTGCTTGGCATATAGCAAACACTTATTAAACGGTGGCAATTATCCTTATTTTATTTCAATGTTACTTACGAAATCTAACAATGGACTATTTTACTTGTTATTATAACCCACAGAAGATAATTTCAGAGGTTGATGGGATATTACAGATGCTCTATGTGCTCATTTTGCAGATGAGAAAACTGAGGTATAGAAGTGAGATATGATAATCCTAGATTTATGCAGAACAGGTTCTAATACTCAGATCTTTAGAATCTATGTGCAGTGCTGATGTAGTACAAAGAGGAAGAGCTTTGGACTCAGAATATCTGGGATTGCCACCTCAATTTACAAAATTCAGTTTCATCATCTGCAAAATGGGTGTCAAAGTAGCTAACCTGAAAACGTTATAGCAAATGAGATGGAATGTATGAAAGCACTTTGTAAACTGTAGAATTCCACACAACTGATATTTAATATTACGATTTCTTCTTCCTTTAAAAATGCAATGCAAACATAGACCCTCACAAGCCTCAACGTGCCACTCACAATCCTTTTTGGTAGTTTTTCACGGCACAGGGAATAGGTCAGGCTCCAACAAGGGTGCCCATTTACTCTCTGCTCTGCTTCAGTGCTGATCACGCCAAAAGCAGCACCTTGGACAGCAGCCAGAGAGGCTTCCTTCAGGCGCCTACAACGCTCTATGCACTCTTTTACTGGCTGCAAGGTACTTCTACCTTGCGGTCTGACCCTCACAGGGAAACACAGAACTCCACTCCACCTTCATCCTTGTATACCGCGAGTTCAGAAGATGGGTGTCCACATGGGCTCGGGGCATTCTTTGACCTTCACTATTGGACCTGCATACATTGATTGATAGCCTGCTACATTCTCCAGGAAGTGAAAATTGGCATTTTCATTTGGTCTGCCTACAAGTGAACTGTATATATTTTAGGACTTAGAAATAGCTAAGTGAATAAATTCATGCTGAAACATGAATACCTCCTTGTGAACTTTGTGTAGTTTGGCAATGCCAGGGTCAGAATATCCATTTCAGAACCTCAACAACAAAACTTTAAAATGTCAATGTTAATTTGGGGCGAGATAGGGAAGGTGAAGAAGGACACAGGATAACACTGGAGATAACTGTAATAATCTATTTTAAAAGGGAATAAAAGCCCCAAATTTGCCATTTTACCAATTCACAAAGAGAGCATACCTAAAGGACACAGGAAACAAGACAGGATCAGTATAAATTTTAGAACTTAAAAGTGCTTTCAAAGTGACCTCATCATAGAAACGATTCTAGTAAGAGTCATTAATTTCGTGACAGACGTTACTTTGTGCCTTTATTATAAACCATTATTTGAAGATGGATTTCTTTCATGAGATAAACGTAGAACTGAGAGGGTTTGCTAAAAATGATGGACCTGCTATAAATGTATAAACCCATCTTATGCCAACCCATTTTATTTGCTTCTTAACCATAGTTTCAAAATTATTAAACATGGGTTGCTTATTATGAATGACTTGGTAAGGTACCAGGCCCCTACCTAGATGCCACTAAAATAGCAATCTGACTCATGATTCTGTTTACATACTGCTCAGTTAGTTGTTTTGTTTTCAATGCAAACATGTTTTAAGTGTCCCTAAACACCTGACTCAAATTCATTCCTAATACACGGTATTTTTGTCCATTGCTAGGATTTTTTTAAAAAGTGCACGTTTGAACAGAGACTTCAGGAATACACAAAGCTTGGGGTTTGCTAAGGTGGAGGTTGCGGCATAGATGGGGGGGTAGAGAAGGTCACAGACATCGCAAAACACAAGCCAATACACACATAACTTCTTACCTTTTGGGCTCTGGATTTGCCTGGGTTTTGGGATTTTTTCTTTTTTTGGATTCCTTTCTGGTATCTTTTTTAGCCTCTGGTTCAGATGGGGAGGGAGTTTTGCTCCCTTCAGGGTCTGTATTTGGTGTCAGCCCACTAAGGTACGCATGCATTTGTTGACTTTGGAGAAGGGGTGGTCGCATGGGGCATGCAGAGAGTGTGGCCAGCCATGGGAGAATCAAGACCACACATACATGCACAAACAAAAGAAAGAAAAAGAAGGATGCATCAAAGAGCAAGAGCAAATGCATTCAAACTAAAATAATAAGCAAAAAAAAAAAAGATGCAAACTTGCATAAGGAAAATCAGAACTGAAAATAAGAAATCCAAAACTGTTTCCATGACAAGATGTATAAACCTAACTGTGAATCAAGTGGCAGTCTTACAATATGAAATCCAGACAATGTGTATCATAATTCATGATGATGTTTACCAGGGAGTTTACAAAAACACTTCATTATTTTATAACACTTCCTTATTCAGTAACATATGTAGAATACAGTGTGACAACCCAGAGAATATAATGCAACTTCTCTCTCTCTCTCTAAAGAATTCAGTCCAAGAGGCTGTAACAGATAGTCATCAAAGTGTATATTTATAAAAAGCTGAATTATGCAGAGACAGTCCCCAGGTATCAGAGTTTTCATGAATATCTTTTATGCAAATGAAAGGTCACGTGCTGGGCTAGCAAACCTTATAAAAATGGGAGGTGACGAAAATCTTGTTGCCTGTTAAATATTCAAACCTACAATGCTATTGTTATCCAGCTCTGAATGTTGAAGTTGCATCTCATAAAATCTACCAGTGCTAGACAGAGGAAAAGCACAGAACTAACCCCACAGACACTTCAGAGTTGTAGAGCGTGCAAAGATGAAGATGACTGATACAGTTCTGATTTAAAAGAAAACGCAGTCAACTCTGCATGCCCCCACATATGAATTTCCGCAGAGCAGCAACTTGTTCATCACAGGCTGGGTTTCTGAAGATACCTAGTTTTCCTTGGGTGTGCCTTCCCTGGCTATTGGTTGAGGTGCCTTCCCTGGCTATTGGTTGAGGTGTCCGGGGTAATGTAGGGCTTGCCTTTATAGTAATGTGAGGCTGCATACACTGGGATAGTAAACTGGCTGTGGCAGTGTGGAAACTTATTCCATGTCTTCACAGCCAAATGGTAATGTTCTTAAATTATTTGCTGCCTTGCGTTATTCAGAACACGGAACTTTTCCTCCAGGAGCTGGGCAATGTCTAAAGAAAGAAAGTACTTAGTATGGAGTTGGAACTGATGTTCTGGCCTTGTCTATAAAACCTATAAACTGAGGGGGTTGGTTACACTGTGATCTCTGAAGCTCTTCCCAGCTCTGCGGTTAAACTCTAAGTGTCATGATTATCTGTGCCTTCCAGCTTCACCTAGCTTGTTTCAGCTCTTGCTTTGCCTATGCAGAGCATTTGTTTATGCTGCTCCTTTTGCCTGGAACCACTCAACTCCTACTTCAGCACTCAGCCCAAGCAGCGATTCCTCGAGGAGGTTCTTCCTGCCATCCTGCCACCCCATCTGAGTTGTGTTCCTTTATTAACTGCTACCATGGAGTTTTATTCCTTCTTCTCAGAGGACCAATCTCTATATAACTCTGCCCCCATTTGGTGTCTGGTTTCTGCTCACCGTGCACGCTGAAGGCATAGCAGAGTACCTGACCCTCAACAAGTAATCATTAAATATTTATGGAATGAATGATAGCAACAACAAAGGCAAATACTCATTTAGCCCTTGCCATGTCCCAGGCATTGTGCTGAACCCTTTATATCCACTTGCATCCTCTTGACAACCCCATGAGGACACTATCATCCCTGTTTTACAGATGAGAAAACAGTGGCAGAGCGGGTTTAATTACCATCCAGGGTCATGGAGAGCAAACGGAGCAGTCATGACTTGAGCCTAGACTGTTCTAATTTCAGAGACCACTCTAGATGTCCTGTTTGCCATTTCTGTTAAGTCTCTTGAAAGGAGAAGAAATTCAGACCTGTGTGTTTTTTGTGTTTGTGTGGCTGGTGTGTGCGTGCGTGTGTGTGTGTGTGCGCACGCACGCCCACTGGTCTGTACTACTGAGGGAATGGGGATGGATAGAGTTAGAGATGACCCTAAAAGCAGGACCAGTCATAAACCATGGCCAGTGCCTTAAAAAATATTTTTAAAGGAATACCTCTGGACATGTGCTTACCTGTTCCCATGGACGTGGGATGCACAGAAGGCAAAGCTATAGTGAAGGAGGGTGGGGTCAATCATGGCGCCATTTTCTGCCCGTTCAAGCAAATCTCTGAGGTAACAGAGATGTCGGTGACACCCTCGGACTCCATTTCGGGCGCAATACTCGTCTAGTACAAACACCTGGCCAGGACTGAACCAGCCCTGTTTGGAGAATAAAGGAGAGACTTTCTTTTAAATATAGGTTGGGTTTTTCTGGGGGAGAGCTGCTAGAGTTGGGGATGACTGGAGAAGGGGGTTAACAATAGCCACAGAGCTAACACTTGCTGATTGCTTGTTAAGTGCCAGCCGCTGTGCCCAACGCGGTGCGTGCTATCTGGTTTAGTCCTCACGACAGCCCTATCAGGCAGGTGCTGCTATCCCTGTTTGATGGTCGGGAAATTTGAGCTCAAGGGAGGACACAGAGTTTCCCCAGCATCCTGCAGCTAGTAAGTGACGGCATCTGGATTAGCAGAGGGCATGATTCCAGAAAGAGAGGCTCACCCACTGCTTTAACACTGAAGCGTACACCTTAAAAGAGTGTTGGAGTGTGGGTAGGGCACAGTCTTGGTTACTGATAAGAGGAAATCATAACATGAATGCCTTAAATTGGTACAGTGCTTTACCCTTGACAAAGAACTTTCAGTTGAGCCCCGCAACAGCCTTGAGAAGCAGACAGAGCAGGTTTATCTCCATTTTCACAGATGAGGAGATGGAAATAAGAGCTCACAAATAACACAAAACAGGCAGGACTCAAACCCAGCTCTGTCTTTCTTCTTTTTAATATTACAGAATATACCTACTAACATGGAAATATGGTCACAATGCAATAAATTATTGTAAGATAGTATGTAAGTATGATACTATTGGATTCTTATTTCACTTTTTTTTTAACATCTTTACTGGAGTATAATTGCTTTCCAATGTTGTGTTAGTTTCTGCTGTATAACAAAGCGAATCAGCTATATGTATACATATATCTCCATATCCCCTCCCTCTTGCACACCCAGCTCTGTCTTACTCCAAGTCTTCTGGGTGTTTTTTTTTTTTTTTTTTTTAAATACTCTGGAGCATTAATAAATACTAGGATTGGTCTACATACATGCTAGGACTTCATAAATCCTTTCACTTCGGAAGAAAAAAGTTTTTTAGATTTAAAACGGAAGATAGTAACAGAACTTTCCAAAGAGAACAACATGACTAAGTTTTCAAGTTGTGAATCATACAGGATTCAATTAAACTGAGAGGAGCTTCCTGGGCCCTGGCTGAGCGTTTTGCCTTATTCTTTCCCTGGAGGTTATTTGTTTTCTTATCATGTATTTGCTCGCTGCAGGACCACACAAAACTCTGCTCTGAAAGAGAACCCGGATGGAATCTCCGATCCAGAGCAGACTGGTAGGCATGATGGGGTAGAAAGTGCTGCCTCTATCATGCACTTAAGAGCTGATCAGACAGGCTAAGCGACTTGACACTCAAAGGCACCCTTGGAACAAGCCTGAAATCCAATCACTTCTTTCAGTTTGGGTACCTTTCTGAAGCAAGAAAGAAACCACCTGAGGTGATACATTGTAAGCAGAGAATTTAGGATTGTCTTAAATATAAATTTAATTTTACTTTGAGGGTCTTCTCTGAGTCATCTTTTGAATATGGCTCCGTCTTGGGAGAGAAAAGGCAAAGGGAGAAAGTGACCAGGTGGCAGGTAAAGGCCAAGGAACTGCAGTGAGGGAGGCCCCTGCCAACACTCTCCTCTGGTATTAGTGATCCGGGGAAACTTCTATAGACAACATGCAGCTCAGCAATGCATCCAACGAAAGACGGCATCTTTCCTATTTCAAATGATAAGTTACTGCAGAGGGCGGGAGAGTAGTCGAGGCAGTGGGCTGCCCCTATAGGCAACTTCTTTGCCACTCCATCTGCTACCCCAAATGCTAAATCTTAGAAACAACACTGCTGTGAAAGATTAAAATATATTTTCTACGACTCAGATGACACCAAGTCTTTTGTAGATGCCAAAATAGCTGCTTTGAAAAGAGTTGAAGAAATATCAATTAGGAACTCAGTCGAAGACACAGAAAAATTTATGTATTCCTGCTGGTCGGTCTCCAAAACTAACTGAAAAAAAAGATTGTAATAATGAGAAAATGGAATATATAGAGGCAGGAGATAAGGTCTTTTTAATGGCTGTTATTTTCTGAAATTTGGGGATGATGATTAATAGATACAGGTACACAAACGGGAAAGGAAACTGTTTTATGATATTCATAATTAATTTTGGATTTTTAGGCCTATATATGATTCACAGGGAGCGAGCTTCAAAATTTCATTTCTGGTTTAATTTTTTTCTAGAGGGCACTCACTCCTTAGTGATGAATTTCTTAGTGAAAAAGAAAATCGTTTGAAGAAATTAGGATTTGAAAAAAGTCTTGAAAATAAGACTCCTCAAAAAATTCCTCAAGAGACTAGGAATTGTACATCAAAAGAAATTATTTAAGTTCAGAGGCATATTCTTACAAGTTTCACGAATGCAATTTATAATTACATGAATAATTACATAATCGTAGGAAATACATTTGAGAAAAACTGCCTTGCAATGCAAGGTAAGCTTTTCTTTTTTTTTTTAAGTCAAAATGATGTATTCCTTTCCAATTTGGCAAAGTTCAGACTTCTGATGAAGTGATTCTAAACCTGAGATAATCAATGAATCTTTTGTGAGACGAAGATTAATAAATTATTCCACATATTCCCGCTTCTGTGTTTTAGACTATTTTATCTACCATTTTAAATATTTTGGATCCTGGCACAAAACAAGAAAAGGAATTTAAAACAAAAAAATTAGTCAGGACAGATCTAGGGTATAGCCATACCATTTAGACAAAAAAACCCAGATTTTCATTATATTTATGTTAATATCAATAATATGTTAAATTTAATAATATACAGATATATTAACCTTAGTATGTGGAGTCAGGGATGAGGCTTTTCCTCTGTGTAAAGCCATTTCATCCTTTCCCCTCACCTTTCCCATCTATAATGTGGGATTAATAGCCTTTATCTTTAAGCAATGAAGTAACAATTTCTGGTTTGCAGAAGGAAATAAATTTGGTCTCTTTTAGGCTTTTGAATTTGATGGTATAACCTCAAGTCTATCTTCATAAATCTAATCAACACGTAATAGCGGTCCCTTAAACTTAAATGGATTTAAATCTAGGCTTAAAATAGGATTTCAAGAAATGTTCATGCTCTTGCTGGAGAGCGGGACTTCTAAACGTCTAAAGCACCACGCGAAAATTCCCCCAAAGGGTGAAAAATGCTTCGAATACTAGGTAGAAAGAAGAAAGCCACTCAAACAAACAAACCCAAACCCATTTACCTTATGAAAAGGGAAGTGAACTCGATTTACAAATCATTTTGATCTTTAAAAAAATAAATAACAAGGACCCATTCATTTCTGAGACAGGAGCACAGGGTCTTACTCTGTGGGGTGGGGCGCGAGGGGAATCTTAATGTCTAAGAAACCGAGGCAATTTTTACAAGTTCTCCATAAGCAGGTGCCAAACTCAATTACCCTCTTGAGAATATTTCTCATGTAGCAGCTGAAAAGGGGGAAGCTCAGATAGGGAGGCTGGGGAATTGGATCCGTCTCTACTGATAACTTCCTCCCGCTCTGTCTTCTTTCTTTGGTAACTAAAACTATCTCAACACAGGAAATCAAGAACACATTTATAATTGTTAAAGGGGCTCCACAACGGAGAAAAGAGCTTCTGACATAAAGGTAGAAAAATATTTTATTTTTTGAAATGTTATCACGTTTCAATTGCTGTATACCAAAGAATATACTTGCCAGGCAAGAATAGGAATCATTAAGTCTGTGATCCAAAGTAAGACGTTGCACCATCTCAAAGAGGGAAGCGTGGTCAAAGTTACAGGGGTTGGAAGAGATAAATTCATCCATGCCATGTTTTTGAGCTCTATCTGCGTCTGTTCATTTATACATGTAGAGAGAGACACAATTTAGAGAAACACATCACATTTTCTTTGACATTTCAAATACACAGGAATTCACTAGGCATTACAAATGCTAGCTGTTTCCCCGTTACCTCCCACCAACATCCCCAAGATATTCTTTTTATACCTCCCATTGTCAACTTGCATCACTTACTGGTGAGTTTATTGCATTTCGGCAAAAATATATTGGCATCAACATGTTTATCAAATGATCACAACTCCAGTGCATTTATGTTGTTCTTGAAAAACTAAGCACTCGACCGTAACTTCGCCTGCGTTTCACCAAACACTGAAAGCAGATCGGATCTTTGCTTATAAAAGCCTATTTAGCTTTTAGGTTAATAGATTCTGCCATTCCAGTGGTTATATCTAGAGCAATTTCTCTACAATTATTGGGATTATCTGGAAAAAAAAGGGTTATGCTGATTTTCAGCAAAGTGACAATATTTTTATCCTCCCCTTCCAAATCCCCGTGGCCGATTTGGTTGCACAAAAGGTTTGGGTCCCCATCCTCCAAAATTAAAACAAAATAATAACAAAAGATTTTCATTGAAACCTGGAGAATAAGTTCAACGGGAATTTAGTTTGTGAGAGCCAAGGACATTGCCTTATAGTGTGCTTACTCAGTTAGCGAAGCTTATGAAAGACAAACAAATGTACTCAGCAAGAGCTATGATCTGCCATTTATTGTGAATTAATAGTCTCAATGTATTCACACTTTTCCTTACAGGGTGAAGGCTGTAGGCAAAACCTCCTAAGGGCTAACTAATTAATCTCAATATGTGTAACTAAAATAGTCTATATTCAATCGGCAAAATAACTCAGAGAATCCGACTCGAGTGAGACCAAGCAAATCCCAAAGAGGAAGGAATGAAGGTCCTAGACATTAAGGGAATCGGCTCACTCTGTCTCATATTTACTCACTGTCCTGAAATGCTGTGAAGAAAAAGAATCTTAAATCAAGCAAGAGTTTATTCATCCCCTTGCGTGCAACATTCTACTGGAATACGGGCACCTGCCAGGGACCAGTGATGCTGTCAGGACACGGGAAAACGGATTTCTGACTTGAGAGGGTATTTGAATAATATTTTCAAAAGTGGCCTTTATCCCAGGCAGTTTTTTTTTTCCTCCCTGCTTGGGGGATGGCTGAAAATGGGGGTTATAGCGGCAGTGTGATATTAAGATGATGATTTTTCCTCACATTATTAATTTTGTGTATCCTTCCAACCTAAATGCGTGGTATGTCAGATGTATGCCCTCTTTTTGTTGGGTTTTAAATCTTCAGTCATCTTTCATAGAAGCAGCAAGTGGTCAGTGTTTGAACAGGATGTGTTGTTTATGCCCAAGACACACAGAAGCAACGGTTACCAGAAGGCAAGTTGAAGAATGTCTGTTTTAATAGCCAAATCGCTCTACTAATAGGATAAAACACAAAATTCTGGAAGGGATATCACATGAGCAGGAATTATATTAGAGCATCTGAAAGAATCCTCTTTGCTGGGTTAATTGCCTCAGATTTGTCTTCAGGAAAGTGCTTTCAATTTGAGTTTAGGTGCTTTATCTAGGAGGATTCTTTTGTTTGGTAATTTGGTCTCCAAGCTATATTTCTCCTTTGACTCAGGATGGCTAGAAAGAGAGGTGGCCAGGAAGTTGGTACTGGGGAGAAAGCTAGCTGCTTCTAGGATGTGTGTGTGTGTGTGTGCGCGCGCGCGTGTGTGTGTGTGTGTGTCTGGCTCAAAGCAAGTGTCTTAAACCTGCTCTAACTTTAGTTGTCCCCCTGCAGGATGGCACTCCTGTAATCCAGGTGATACTGCTCCGTCCCTTAGGACAATTCTGCCCTCTCGCCCCCATCCCGTCAGTCCCCAGAGAAACTAACAGTGGGGTACACCCATTGCTCATAAAAAGCCTCACTCACTCCGTGCCTCCCAATTCTAGCAGATAGATGAGGCAATTTGGCGAGCATCAGCTTCTTGCTCTCAGGTTTCTCAGAAGAGTCTGCAGGCTGACAAATCGGTCGGGCCCTTTACTTGGCCAGTTTGCCTCTGCTATTTTAGTGCTCTTCAATTATGATGGTGCAAACAGTCATTTAGCCAGAGAGAAGGGGGCTCTTCTGTAGCTGTTAAAAATACGCCCCACGTTTGAAGTCTCTTCCTCTATTTGCTGAACCTCTTGAAAACTCTGTGATGAACTATTTTGCATGGCTGCCCACTCAGGAAATGGATCTGGAAAGAGAGCTTGCCTCCTCCGTGGAGACCTGGATACAGACCTACCCCCTCCCACCTCCCCATCCATCATCACAAGACGGCTTCACCACGCTAATTCTTGGCTTAGACTTCATCTAAAGAACAATTTCATTTTTACTTACATTTTAAAGCAGGCTTTAAAATATGCTTAAAATCCGCCTGTTTTCCTTTTCCGAAAGTAACCCTATCAACATAAAAATTCCTTTTTCCCTTCTTCCTTCTTTCCTCTCTGTCAGTTCAGCCTGGGACTGATTTAAGGAGGTCTGGGTGCTCCCGTGAGCTCCGCTTTTAAATAGGTGTGGGACACTGGCTGAAGTGTTGATCTGTCTGAGTCTCAGTTTCCTCGTGTGTCAAATGAGCCGAACTTTTAGTTCCCTTTCTGCTGCCACTGTCATTTAATCATCCTTAAGGTCCCTTTACACCTTCCATGGGATGGAGCTTAATGCAGTGGGAATTTCCAGCAAGTGAAACGAGCAGCCCTTGGATTTTGCTTGCACAAAATCATCATTTACTCAGAATCAGGCTCATTATCTTAATGGTTCCAACAACTCAAGAGTGCTTAACAGGGTGGCTGGCTCCCATGAAATTTCTGAGAGTTTCATTGAGCTTGTTACATTCAGACGAAAAAAAAAAAAAAAAAATAAGAGGAGCAGTAGGCCAGGAATGCTTTTTTAAGGTGTCCAAAGAAGGGGTGTGATTTTGATGCTCCATCCAAGCAGGGATTTTGAAATTTTTGTTCTCTGCTGTGTTCCCACAGCACCTAGAACAGTACCTGGTACACAGCAGGCACTCGAAACATATGCGTTAAAATAATGAATTTATCTCACTGAGATAAATAAATGTGCTCTCGAAAAAAATATTTTCTATTTCTTGATTTTAGGAAATGTTGATACACTAAATTCAACAGGCATAGTTTATTTGAGCTAGGATAGCAGGTGATTAAGTGGGTGGGCTTAGAGGGTCATGAAGACTGAATTTGAGGCCAGCTCTGCCGTTACAGGGTATGCAATGCGAGGAAGTTGATTAGTGTTTCTGAGTCTCATTTTCCTCATTTGTAAGTTGAGAATGGTGTTTGAGTCTACCCTCAGAGAGGACTGTTGACAGGATCTGATAAGCAGAACCTGTAAAGCACCTACATGCCTGGCATATACTAAGTGCTCAAAAACCTTAGCCATGAGTGAACGGGCAGGCTTCTTAGTGCCCCCAAAGCCGGTTTGTTTAATATTCTTAGAGACCAAGGCTTTCACTACATTGTTCGCTATTAACCTATTTTGTTCGTTATAGGCTGCTTCTTAAACTATATTGTTTCTAGGAAGCTGGGAGTCCTTTCCAAGCTCTCTGCTTTATGCTTCTCCTCTGCCCCTGTATAACAAGCTCCTATTCTCTGTCTCTGTTTTTGCTGGGTGATGTTCCAATTTCTCCGTGGTCAGAACACACACTTAAATCCCCTGGTAGATAAAATGTTCCTTGAGGGGTAAGTTTCTGATCTGTTACTTCCCCTGGCAGCTACCAGAGGAGCCAGGTCCTTAGAAGGTGTTTATTAACTGACTTACTCTGACATTTGCATCTCAGGAAACTTCCCATCGACTTTATTAAAGGAGTCACACACATGGGGATTCAGATGGCATCTTGCAAATCCCAAAGTGGGAACATGTGTTCTTAGGGGGAAAAAAATCTTATAAAAGGAAACAGAATTCTAGGTGCAGGTGTCTTTGGATACCATTCAGATTGTCTGCCTGTGTCTCCATACATGTCTAGGACCATATGCATTACATATGTTATCTATTTTAAAATAAAACACTGCAGTGGTCCAGCTGTTCCAAATTCTGTTTCAAAGAACTTGTGGGTGCTTCTCAAGCAACACCACCTAGTCATCCTTTCATGGTCCCAGTCTGTTCTTCTACAGTGCTGAACATTAAAAACTAAATCCTCCTTGCAGTCGCATTTTGCCCTGTGCAAACAATTGGAATTGGTTGATGAGAGAAAAAGAAAACTCCAATGTTGACATTAGCGAGGGGAAAACAGCCCAGAGCAAAAGGAGGAGAAAGTCAATTCCTGGATTCAGGACACCCTGGGATCAATTCCCTTGCCAATGTTTGGCATGTGTCAAGGGAATGCAAATGAATTTAAATACTAGGCTGAGCGAAATAGAATCAGGAGGGTAAAGTAGAAGCTTAAAACTCTAATGATGTTTGGATTATCTCTTGCTTTGGGAGACACGTACCAGTGTTCTTTTTCATTAATATATGTACTTTTTTTTTTATTATTTAAGAAATCAAGGATCGACTGCATTTTAAGAATTTACTTCAATCTTTACCTTTTTCAGACCTGGCTGAAGAGTTGCTCAGTCCTGCTTAGTTTGTAAGGGCTTCAAATGTATTGAAAATGGGCTATGTAATTTCATAGGCTCTGGAGCTAGGGCATAATTCAACACATCTTCCAAACAATGCTTCTTGTTTCACTTCTGGGCTGTAATTGCATAAAGATTTTGGAGTTCTTTACAGCATGGGCATAGGAGACTGACTTCAGACTAAACTTAGATGAATAAAGCTGATATTGGTACCTAAACTACGTTTATAAACTTAAAAGAACTATCACTGGGTATCCATGACACAGAAGCGGGCTGATGGACATGCAGACTTAGGGAAGGCAAGTATGCTTTCAAGAGGAAACTAATTAAAATTTTTACCCCAAGTTTGCTCAGAAACAATTTTGGTTTGGCATTTAAGGAATGTTGGGGAAATAATGGTTCCTAAAGTGATACGATTATGTGGATTTTATACTCTCATTTAATCTACTTAAATTTCAAGTGATGTTCCTAATTGACCATCCTATCGTTTATTTTGTCTGTGATGTTTGGGTTCATTTCATGTTTGATACTCTTTTTCTTTTTCTCCTTCACAATGGGAAACAATATATCATATTTTTTCATGATCTCATCTTAATAGCAAGCATATTTGTGTGATCTTTTTTCCGATAGAAAGAAATTTAGATAAGTTTGCAATAAGGTCTACCAAATGCAATTTTCTTGGGTGGGAGGGGAATAATATAGTTTCCAATTTTCATTTTGTTGAGATTTTTCTATTATCCCAACAGCTCGAGGAATGAATACAAAAGGTCAAATCTTTTTATTTTGTAGTATTACCTGTTAGAACTTTTTATAGGCTAGGGAAAAAATGCTGCTGTTGAAAATAACTATGATTGTGTTGTTAACGAATTGTCTGAGGGAGGCTCCTTCCTCTAATGAATCCCTTTTATAATAAACTAGGGGTAGCTGCTTTATCACTGAAATTCAGAGCACAGTTATGGCTGTTGTTATTCCTGATGGCTGCTAGAGGCAAGAGAATAGCTCATGTAACTATAAAGTCACTGTGAACTCGAACTGCAAATTAAAAGGTGACTTTGTATCCTTCCTATATGGAAAATGTGTGCTTGTCATATCTGCTTGACAGTACAAGAGTGAATGTATGGTTTGGACAATAACGAACAATGACAGTAGTCAACCTCATCAGAAGACATGAAATAAAGAAATGACAATGATTGATGGCAGCTGACTGTTTACGGATTTTTCTAGAAGAGTTTCTCTTGGCATGATCAAGTAACGAGGGGATGTTGTGCCCTGCCTGAGCTCTGCACAGCAAGCAAAAGACTGGTCCTCCCCTGCCTGCTGCCCTTGAGAAACAACTTAATTCCTTCATGGTCCCTTTGACTCAATCAAGCTAACTTGCATGGCCAAGAGAGGATGGCTTCTTCCGAAGCTATCAAGGTCCACCTTGCATTTTGCAGAAATCTCTGGCAATACACCCAAGGGGATAAACATGTGGTATTTATTTCAATGTTCATTTTTATAATTCTTCATAAGACAAATGCTTTGAGTAAAAATCATAACAGAATTTTTGTCAATGATCTCAAAACCAATAAATGATTTGTAATTTTCCCTGCTGTAGTTACTACATTTTCAATTAATTTACACAGTACTTGATAATATTTTTATGTCCCTGCAATAAGAGCAAACACAAATTTTCTATAGTTGACTAATTAATAATGTATCTTTCTATAAATCACTATAGGTCATGAAGATACTCAGCTGATTAGTGAATAGTATGTTAAATGTGTTTGAAGCAGTTAACAATGAAGTGACCCTTCATTTAAGATGATCTATTGACATCCTAACATGGTATTTGGAAAATTTTGGCCCTGATTGTGAGAGACTATTCTTTTAAAAAGTCATTTACTTTAGAGTGAGAAGGCAAATGATACACAGTGTGGTTTGGGGTCACGCAAATTAATATTGAATTCATTCTCTGATGTTGCATTCCTGCAATGTAGCAACTGCAAGTTGACAATACAAGAAGATGCAGCAAAAATCTGAGACAAAACTATAGAAGGAATTGAGGCAAACAACTATTTGGGAGTCTACCAGGATAGCAATGCATTGTTGTGCAAATACATGTAAATTCACTAGAACAAAATTCATTCAGTCATCTATTCATCCATCCTTTCTTTTAATCTTTAAAAAAAGTATAGCAAAATCCTAAAAGCCCACAAAGTTCACATTCTATGGTAAGCTTTTAAAAATGCCTCATCGGACATGGAAAGGAAAGGAAAGTTAAATTATCTGCTTGAAGTGGTAAAAAAAAAAAAAAAAAATCTGCCTGCTAGCCAGGGGTACATTTATGCAAAAGAAAAGAAAAAAGAAAGAAAGGAGGGATAGAAAGCAAATTAAAGAAAAAAACGAAAAGAAGAAAGGACTATTATTAAATGGTCAGGAGAAATGATGTGACCTACAACTTCTAAGCTCGCATTCAAAATACTCAAGTACATATTTGCCTGCTCTCTTGACCAATTTTTCTAGCTCCCTCTAATGTCTAGTTTTCCCTCAACACATTTTTGGTGGACAGCTTTTTCCTCTATGAATAAAGGAACTGTGTACTCTCTTTTATTAATAACTCAAATAGTGAAGAGAACGATGTTTTTATGTTTTAAAGTTTCTTTTTTTCTCTTACAGGTGTATTTTTAGAAAAATGAATACAAATACAAATGATGTCCTAGAAAGTTACTGTTGTCATTGTTCTTGGGAGAGCAGCAGAGAGATATTTGAGACCAGAGGTCAAAACCCTCCATGACATTGTGAGACGGTGAATCTGAAGCTTCTGTGAATAAGCTACATGAATTCAATTGGGTCCTTAGTGTCCTGTTTTTGTGCGTGCTAGCTGCATGTATTACATGTCTCTTTTCAAAATTAATCCTCTCTTGGGTCTTAGAGCACACCCTCAAGCCAGGTAGAATGAATTCTTTCGTGTTCAAGTAATGAATTTACTTTATTGTGTTCTGCAATTTCTTGGAGTCTTACTCAGTTAACATCCTTGGGTTTCCTACCCCACCCCCCCTTCTATCTGTTAAGGTACCCGTGGTTACCACACCATTGGTTCGCTGACCATTCTAACCTTTGGAATGGGAAAGGAAAAACAACAATAGCAACACATCATCAGGGTGCAAAATGATCTGTTTTCAGGCATTAAGCAGTCAGGTAGCTGTGAATTCCACGAAACAAAGGCATTATTTGCCATTTTGTTGTGACGTTCATTAATATTCTTGGAATAAAAAAAAATTAGGATATGTTCATGGTTGGCTTTACTCAGAGGATCATTTGATGCCAATATGAAAGCCAAGGAGAGGAGGCAATTATGCACACATCACATGCATCCTAGTTTCAGTATGAAGCTGACATTTCAGACCTACGGTCAGGAAAGTAACATGAAAAGTTTTACTACAAAGTCTAGACATGAGGAAGATTTCAGAGGAGAGGGAGGAAGCACATTGCAGGTGTCAGATAATCTAGTCTGATTATCTGAGCTGTGCTAGCTATAGGGGAACACTTACCCTTCAGTCCAGCTAGAAGTTAGCAGGGTAAGAAGGAACAAACCAGAATAACATAAAGACTAGCAACAAGGCTCAGGAAAGCAGACAGGAGTTCTAACCTAGCAGCTAAAGTTCTTGGGTTTGAGCAAAGATTGAACAAGAAAACTTAAATGAAACAAAACGAAAAACCAAAGTCAACCCCCCCCAAACCAAGATCCCCCTAACTGTTGAAGACTCTTCAGGTGGTAGCAAAATTAGAACCATTCTCAAAGACATCCAACTTTAGGGATCTATGATGTGATTAACACTTATCAGTTGAGAAACAGACATCAGTATGAGACTCATTGCAAGTGATATATCAATCATTGACCAAAGAGCAAAGCTTAAAATACCCCCTCCCCCTGCACTCTTGAGAACGGAGGCACTGATTTTCCACTGTTCCTCTAACACATTGCACAGGGATCGGGTGTTTCAATGAGAGGCCACTTGGCAGAATAAATCGTGGCAACACTCAACTCAATGATTTGGACGTCATTTCCAAGGTAAGCAACATTGGCCTTAAAACACTGGAAAATTACAAGTATTTGTTTTAAAAAGTTGTACAGCTAGGCACTGCCTTAATTTTTTCAAGTTTTAACCAAAAAAATAAATAAATAAAAGAGAGAGAGAGAGAGAAATTAAATCAACAGCAACACACATCAAAAAAACCACAAAAGAACAAAAAGGTTTACAAGTTTGGTGGAACCCTCCCCAAATCATTGTAGAGTCACATACAAACTAATGAATAGCAGGATCTATTTTTCTTTCAGTTTTTCCGATTCCATACAAATACTCCACTCCACTCTTAGACGTGTCTTTTCATTTTGAAATCGAGCTTTCGAAATTGAAAAAAAAATAAAATCTGCACCCAGAAGTCTGTTAAACTGAATTTAGAAAGACCCAAATAAACTCACAATTACGCTCAAGTATCCCAAACTGTAAAATATTCCATTCTCAAGTTTCCCTTGAGCAGACAGCGACATGACAAGACTGGAGTGTTTATTTTTCTCTATCCAAAAAACCTATCCCATTTCTCTGTAGCTTCCCTTTGCCATGTAAATATTAACAGAGTGATTACAAAGTTAACTCATAGAAAAGTTGTTCTTAAAAATCATTCACTTGCAAGAACAGCAAATACTTTGAGCAAATATTCAAAAACAGGGATTTGATGAGATGTGTACAGAATTAAGTATTTAACAATGACCCTTACCTTTTGGAAGTCAGGGAGATCTTTTTAAAATGCAATACTTGATTGTTTTCACTCCCTTTGTTAGAGGGTCTGTGATTGACTTAACGTTTGTGATGTGACAAAATAAATCGAGGTATAGACTGAGAACCAAGTGTCAGTGAAGGATCAAAGTTTGCTACTTTACTACTATGTTGTAACTGTTTTTCATTTTTCTGTTATCTCACTTTGTAGTATCAGGTGACCAAACTATCCCAGTTTGCTCAGGACTAAAGGGCTTCTGGGACAGAGGACTTTAATGGCTAAAACCAGGCAAGACTTGGGCAAATCTGGATGAGTTGGTTACGTTAAGTCTGAATAAACATTGTAAGTCTGACTGACTTAATATAAAGCCTGATCTATTTAATAGTGAGGGTTTGAATTTACCAGTTTAAATGCAGCTTTGAAGTAACTGTTATATAACCACGATTCTGTGGCAGACTCCACTAAAAATTATGATCTATCCCCTACCCCCAGCCATTTTTCGTTGTTTTGCACAACTACTCAGTGCATTACCACACAATGTAAAATTCTTGGCTCCTGTTTGAATCATTCTCATGGGTTTTAAATACCCCTAACTGTAAACGATCAGATACAGAAGGTTGGTTTGGTTAAACCCTGACTGGATTCCGATGCTGGTTTCTAAAGTATGGGATCACAGCCTCACTTGCGGGTACTCTGGCTGCAGTTTTTATTAAGTGCCTAAACTAGCATTAGATAGAATCTGGAGCAGTTGAGGTTCTGTTTCAGGGGTAGTAAAGTAACTATGGGATTATTAGGTTTAACACTAGTGGGGTGAAGCTCCGCGTAAAGATTGTCATTGACTGCAGGGTCATGGTGTACAGTTGTGCAGAATGGGCACTGCACAACTCAGGAGGCACCATTCGCATTTCTGTCTATGTGAGAAGTGTCTCCTGCAGGGCACAATCTGCATGGCTGAAAGTGGTGGCTTCCTTCTTACAGAAGCTGGTAAGAAGGAAGGTAGTCCTCATACTCTCTAGAGAACCTCTGTTCCTGGGCAGTGATTAAGGGAACAATAAGGAACAGGGTGGTTCTGCCACCAGGCACTGATAAATCCCAGATGCATGAATTACCTGACCTTCTCACTCATCTCTCAGCCTACCTCACATGCTCTCTAGGAATGACATTCGAACCCTTAGAATTTTTCTCTGGATGCTCCATTTAATAAAAGTTCCCTCTGTCGACTAGAATAGTGACATACCTCAGGCTTGTGTGTACTCAGCTGAATCTTGTAGCTGATTGCCTAATGTCTAGATTCTAATTGCACAGCTAAATGGATCCTACCCACGGAGGGAAATGTAAATCGAGAGCCCTTGTGTATTTCCAAGAAGGGACATCCATTCCCTTTTCAAGAGCCTCCATTACTAAGCTTCTTTTTAAAATCAGTGTCTGGTCTCCATTTAATTTTACCCCTGAATGTCCATCCTCTTTCCTACACTAGAGAGAAGAAAAGGGGGCTAATCACGAACCAAGTAGTAATTTCTTAATCTTGGCAGACGATAGAACAAAGACACTGAATGTAAGGTGAAATGACTTCAGAAGAAGTGGAGATTATTTGGAAATAAAACCAGGATTTTCCAAATATCACCTGTGACACATGTTTTATGAGCTTGATTTAGATGGTGGTTATAGTTAGGAATTTTTTCCTGATACACAGTTAATTCCATCTCAGAGGAATATAATGGGATATGTTGTTTCTAAATTTATTTAAAAGGAGCCTGTCAGGCAAGGTGAAAGAAGGGATTCCATTACAGAGGAATTATTTTAATTCAATAAAGACTGGGGATGATTTTATTTCAACTAGTGACTAAACCATTTAAAAAGAGATGCTTCCTTCTCTCTCTTTGCTCTCAAACTTAAATGCCACAAATGTTAGAGAAAAAAGAGAGTAGGACACTTGGTGGTGGTCATGGTCAGAAGGGCTGTCCCTCTTGCCCTGAGTCCCTCCTCAACTTATTCCTTATTCTTTCAGGGTTTTCTTTGTGGAAACCCACATGATTGTGTGATTATTTACAAGGTCCCACAGGGAATGCATCTTCCTTTAAAAAGCCATCATGGGCTTCCCTGGTGGCACAGTGGTTGAGAGTCCGCCTGCCGATGCAGGGGACACGGGTTCGTGCCCCGGGCCGGGAAGATCCCACATGCCGCGGAGCGGCTGGGCCCGTGAGCCATGGCCGCTGAGCCTGCGCGTCCGGAGCCTGTGCTCCGCAACGGGAGAGGCCACAACAGTGAGGCGCCCGCGTACCGCAAAAAAAAAAAAAAAAAAAAAAAGCCATCAGTACTGGACAGGAATCCCTGGGAGCACCTGATGGATAGTATTTGTCATCCAAAAGGAGTTTTTCCCCATCAGGAAAGGTGTTACAAGGTCTAAGAACATAGTCTTGTTAGATAAAAACAGACATGGCAGTGGAATTCATTGAAAAGAGACTATTCTCTGTTTAGTTGCTGTAGCTACAAAATTATTCGATCCATATTTTAAAAAAATTATTTAATTTATTTATTTTTGGCTGCGTTGGGTCTTCATTGATGCGCGTGGGCTTTCTCTAGTTGCAGCGAGTGGAGGCTACTCTTGGTTGTGGTGCACAGGCTTCTCAATGCAGTGGCTTCTCTTGTTGTGGAGCATGGGCTGTAGGCGCACAGGCTTCAGTAGTTGTGGCACGCGGGCTCAGTAGTTGTGGCTCGCGGGCTCTAGAGCGCACGCTCAGCAGTTGTGGCACACGGGCTTAGCTGCTCCGTGGCATGTGGGATCTTCCCGGACCAGGGCTTGAACCCGTGTCCCTTGCATTGGCAGGTGGATTCTTAACCACTGTGCCATCAGGGAAGCCCTCGATCCATATTTTAAGAGCAACAGAGGAGAGACAGTGTGAAAGCACTGTGTTCAAGGTCAAATTTCTGACGAGGGGCCTTCACACTTGCTTTCCCTTTTGCCGTAATCCTCTGCCCACAGGTATTTGTGGGGCTGACTCCCTATCATTTGGGCTGAAGCTCAGATCATCTGACTTATATTCCCTCTCCCCACTCAGTCACCATTGCATGACATTCTTTATGGTATTTCTCAATGTCTGAAACTATCTTACTCATTTTTTTTACTTGTTTACTGTCTAGACTTCCCCACTGGGCTGTAGGTATCCTGAGAGCAGGGATCTCACCTGTCTTCCTCATCAATGTCTTGTCATCTAGACAGTTGCTCAGTGAACTACACTGAATCAGTGGGTTCCATGCTAAAGTCAGGACTCACCATGATTTTTGCTAAAAATGCCTTGTACCCGAGCTATTCCTAATTGACCTGTTATTCAGAACCGTAACATCTCTATTTAGGGTTCATGTTTTGTAAAAAATGAATTATTTAATTTGGTGCCTTATGCCTTCAGTGCTTCCATTGTCTTTGTTTCAATAAGCATCTCCAAGCGTATGCTGTCTTTTATCTGACCCTGTGTGTCTGAAGTGTTGCAAGATAAAAAACCAACGTAGGTAGCAAGACGGCATGGCAAAGGGGCAAGAAATTAAAGCAGATGCTGAGGTAAGAGGGGAAGAGACTGGAATATGAACTGGGGCTGTTTAAGGAGGAAGTTTCATTTTTGGGTTCTGGTATTTTAGCTCAGAATGGGTACCGTGGTTTTTTTTTTTTTTTTTTCCACTGCATGTGATAATGTCATC
Organism: Leucopleurus acutus; assembly: GCF_964270905.1. NCBI lineage: Eukaryota > Metazoa > Chordata > Mammalia > Artiodactyla > Delphinidae > Leucopleurus > Leucopleurus acutus. The sequence goes on along the minus strand of NC_139153.1, from coordinate 27,684,976 downwards.
ATTTATTTTTAAATGGTTCTAAGTTGCAGATTTAAATTTATTTCAAATCAAGCCCTATTTTACAATTACTTTTAATAGGAAGAAATGAGGCAAGGACATACATAAGCTACCATATTTGAAGGACTCAAACAAATACATGTTTGGCTGTGAATTCTAAACTCTCACCAAAACAGAGAGATAAAAATCCACCTAAAATATATTTTCTTTGTTTAGTCCTTAGGGGGAAATGTCAAGTATTGCACTTTAAAATTACTTTCATCTAACATTTTTGTCCCAACTTTCCCCCTCTGAAGTCACTATTTTTTCTTTTCAGCAAACATGATTTTGTGAATCCTTAATGTTAAAGCAACTAGATTTTCTAACTCAACTTTGAAAGATTGACTTTACTCTACAGAGCTATTTTTAACAAATGGCATATTTACTTACAAAATTGGGAGATGGGGGCGTCCAGCTGAGGCACGTTCCCTCCCTTGGCGTTGAGTTTCTGGACTTGGGTTGGGGGCACAGGCTTGTGTGACTGACCGGTAGCCCGGTACATGGCTTGGACCCAGAGAATGCGATCTTGCTCATCATCACTTGCAAATATCACGGTGTCTCCTTCTTTGACTGCATTGAAGAAGGCTCGGCCACCCTCCAAACCTGGGTTAAAAGGGAAAAAAAAACTGCTAAGTTGAGCTGCAATGTTCTTGGCAGGACTAAGTTCTGAGAGAGGCAGTTTCTGTGCTTTTTCTTGGGCTGCAGAAGGGAGGAGCCACTTATCTGACTGTAGGATGGGAAATCTGATACCCACTTGGCCACAAGGTGGGGCCATGGTGTCCAAGAGGCATTTTGAGCCCAGCTCTTGTCTCCCACCATCTTTGTTTGGTTGGAGACAGAGTTGTCAACTGAGCTGCCTAATGGACGGGTAAACATCTGTCTATAAATAACACTATTATTTCTCTCATCTTTTTTTTTTTTTTTTTTTTTTTTTGAGAGGTACGCCGGCCTCTCACTGTTGTGGCCTCTCCTGTTGCGGAGCACAGGCTCCGGACGCACAGGCTCAGCGGCCATGGCTCACGGGCCCAGCCGCTCCGCGGCATGTGGGATCCTCCCAGACCGGGGCACGAACCTGCGTCCCCTGCATTGGCAGGCGGACTCTCAACCACTGCGCCACCAGGGAAGCCCTCTCTCATCTTTAAATACAAACAAACCAGACAACGAAAACATCTCTTGACCCCCACTTCTCCCTTGAGCTACTGCCCTATTGTTCTTCTCTTTACAATGTAAGTGGATCTCTACCAGGGCTTCTCAAATTTTGGTGCACATGTGAATTCTCTGGGCATCTTGTTAAAATGTAGCTTCTGATTCAGTAAGTGGGGCTAGAACCTGAGATCCTGCATTTCTACTCAAGCTCCCAGATGATGCTGATGGTGCCAGTTGGAGGACCACACTTCAAGTAGCAAGGGTCTCTCTCCTCTTAAAGCCCTAAAGCCCTTCTGATCGGGCTGCAGCCCCAGTGAAACTTGTCGAGGTCACCAATTACTTCCCCGATGCTAAGTCCGATGATGAACTCAAAGGCTTCATTTTGTTCCGTCCGTCAACTCATTCCATTCTCTTTGAAAGGTTTTCTTCACTTGGCTCCAGGTCATCTGATTTTCTCCCTCCTTCCCTTGCTGCTGCTTTCAGTCTTGTTTGCTGGTTCCTCCTCCTCTCACTCCTCCTCCTGACCTTTAAACATGGGAGCATCCTGGTCTTCTGTCCTTGGACCTCTTCTTTTCTTCATCTACACCCAATCCCCCATCGTGATGGCCATCGTGTCAAATACCATGGATATGCTCATGGTCTCTACATTTCTAGCTCTACACTGGACACCTCCCTTGAACAGCGGACCTGAACAGCCAGTGGGTTTCTTGACTTCTCCATGTGGATATTTGAAAGAGACCCCAAATTTATCACATCCAACACTGAACTCCTGGTGTTTTCCCCAAACCTCCTCTCCATCTCAGTAAAGCTGACCTCATCCTTCTGGGTGCTCGAGTCCACAACCTCAGGGTCCTTTCTGACTCCTGATTTTCTCTCACTGCCCATTCCAATGAAATTCTGAAGGCTTTACTTTCAGGACGTCAGAACAGAATTTGACCCATTCTGCCTTCTCCAATGCCTCCACCCTGAATTCAGCCATGCTCATCTCTCACCTAGATTATTTCAATAGCCTCCTATCTGATCCATCTGCCTCCATCTTCACGCTCTATACTTGATTCTCCAGATGGGGGCGAGAGTAATCGGTTTAGCATAAGAGTCAGGTCATGCCACCCCTCTGCTCAAAACCTACCAGTAGCTCTGCATTTCACTCAGAGGAAGAGTCTAGGTTCTGACAGGGCCTGCAAGGCCCCACATGAATTGACCCTTCACTACTTCTACCATCCTCTCCTACTACTCTCTCTCTCACGTGCCCCTGTATGCACCCAAGTCATGATGGCCATGCTGGCCTCTTGCTGCTCCTTGGACACTCCAGGTGTGTTCTCACCTCAGGACCTTTGCACATGACATTGCCTGTGCATGGAACTCTTCCTCCAGATATATGCATGAGTCACAACCTCACCTCCTTTGTGTCTTTGCTCAGATGTCACATGCTTGTTCAGGCCTTCCCTGACCTCTACCTCTCCTTACTCACCTCTCTTCTCTTGTATTATTTTTCTCCGTAGCTCTTACCACCTCTAACAAATTATATAATTTACTTCCTAAAGACAGGGAGTTTTTGTCTCTTTTGTTCACTGCTGCATCTCTGGTACCTAGAACAGTGCATGGCATAGAGTAGGTACTCAACAAATACAAGTTGGATGAATGAATGCTCTACAGACCCATTTTTGTCCCACAGGAAGTTCTCAAGGTTAAAATTTTGAGAGAAGTAGGCAGAAGCCTCTCTTTGGTCTCAGGCCAGAGAGACATTGTGTCTGTCAACATATTCCAAAAGCCTGTATTTTGTGGTTACTGGGACTGTCTGTCCATAAATAAAGCTTCATATCTTCCTCAGGCTCCTCATCCTTCCTCCCCTCCCCACCCCCACCAGTTATCAGTTTAAAGATGAAAAGGGAGTGAACAGAGTGATTAGCATCCCTAAATTTCCAACAAGGCCCAGTCACTAACCTGTATGACATTTGCATTGGAAAAGATTTCTGGTGACAACGTTAATTCTAATGTCTATTCCACAAGAGTGGGTATGTGTTGGTAGTTTTGCACTTAGAATTGCCAGGGATTCTAGAACAATAAATAGCATCATCTTTATATGAAGGGTCTAGTGGTGCACCATTATGGTGGTTATGATTATGAAGGAATATTTTGGTTCATTTCTTACAGAGAGTTTTAAAATGTGTGATTTGGATAGGATGATGTACAGTTAGCAAGCTGGGAAAACCTGATGAAATGAATGGATACAACCATAAGAAGGAAAATTCTGCAGGGTGAGAGAGGAAGAAGAGCCTTGAGGGATGCTTTAACCCCTGAAAAGTGGGTACCAAGGAGCTAAAAGGAAGAGTGGGGTCAGTAGAGCTCCCGTAGTCTAGTCTCATGGTAACCGTCGGGATAAGCTACTATGATACCGTAGGTGATCTGCAGGCTAGACATCACTGGATGGGTCCTTTTCCTTGCCCCACCACCTCCCGTCTGCCAGGGCCCACAGCTGGGAATAGGGACACTGTGTTCCTGGAGCTACAGTCAGAAAGTCAGTTCATGGGGCTGCCTCGGGAAGTAGAGAGGTAGAGATGGAAAGATGCTAAGTGTTCAGATTTTTTATTTAAACCTCCCAACAGCCCTGGGAAGCAAGTACTCTTACTCCCACTGTATAAATGAGGAAACTGAGTCACAGAGAAGGAGCTAACTATCCCACGAACACAAAGTGGAGCTGTAAGCATCAGAGTTGGGCTTCTAGCCCGGGCTGTCTGACTCTAGAGCTGGTGACCATAAGCATTGTGCTGGACTGCTGCAGAGCCGGACAGCATGCCTTGCACACAGTAACTGCTCGCAGAGGATCAGTTATTCACAACAGAGTGAAGTCTAATCGTGGAGGGAGTGGGGCAAACAGAAACATCTATAGCAGCACAAGCAAGGACAGTGACAGCAGCGGAGAGCACCAGAGCTTTTCCAGGAAGCGTGGGAGACCAAGGACACACCATTGAGGGTGAGGAGAGAGCAGAGAAACTAGCTGAAAGAAAACCAAGGAAGGAGAAGGCAATGTGAACATCACCACGTGCTCCTAGGCAGCTGTCTTGGGCAAGGCAGCAGTTGTCGGGGACAGCATCTGCAAAATGCAACATGTGACAGTGCCTGGGCTCTCCACGGAATACCCCACAGGTACTGACCTGTCAAGAACAAGAGGACACGTCTGGGAACGGATGGAGGCAGACCAGGCAAGGAATGTGGCAGCTCCCGGCTGGGGATTGCCGTTCCAACAACACACATGGACGTGGTCTGTTTATTATGGTAAAGTTGAGTTGTCAAAGATTTAATTTAGTTGTTTAAATTGTGCCACTGAATTATTCTGAGTGAATATCCTATTTGAAGACTTAATTACTCGATCTAATAGGAATTGAGAGATTGTTGCGTACTCTTCGAGCCATACCCAGGGAAAGGTAAAGTGTAGTGTTTTCATTTTTGATTAAAATGATGGCCCTGAATGTAAAACTTACTTACACTTATTTACCAGTTCCCCAAACCAATCTTTCAAGGACCCTAAACAGGTAGAGTTGACTTAGAGCAAGTGATTATGTCCGGATGAGTGCTGGCTCTCAGGCTGGTACAAAGGCAAGGATGTCCATGCTACAAGGCTACCTGCCCCATAAACATCTCCACCAGTTGGTTCCATTGACAACCAGGATAAAGCTGAGAGGAGAGGGGGGACAGATGGACCCAGAAGTCCTGCTCCAGGTGCACACTCACCTTTCAGGGAGCAGAGGGAGAGACTCCACAAATCTCTGAAGACACTGGCTAAATTGTGCATTACCCCGATCTCCAGCTGGCAAACTTTACTCTACATAAGGATCCCCTAGAGTGCTTGTTGAAATAGGATTCTGCCCTCCCCTTTCTGGTTCTTGGTTAGGTTCGGGGTCCAGGAACTCCTATTTTCCATAAGCACTCTTTAAGAAATGCTGGGTTAGACTTTTCTCATGACGATTGGGAGTATTTGAATCTCCATTTTCAATCAAACATTGCTTTGAAAATAACTAGGACTTGGCACACGGAAAGGCAGAGAGGATTCTGCTTATTATTCTCAAGAACATAATCACTTTACTTTCCATTGACATCCTTGGTAAAGGAATTTATAAATTATATCCCATGGGATCAATGTGAAAAATGAAGAGAAGCTTTTATAATACATACGCACAGTTACCCCTTTTGCATGTAGACAGAACAGCTTTCTCCCCACTCCTGCCCTCCCCACTGTAGGAAGAGAATTCTGCATTTGAATGATAAAATAACAACTCTAGCTTTGCTATAGCTGTACACAGAGCTATGTTTTACTGCAGCTGCCAGAGGGTGTGATGGGTTAGACCCCAAGTCCCAGCTCTTCTTCTTCCTTTACAAAATGAGATGATAATCCGGGTCCCATATAATTGGTGGATTGTGGTAAAATCCAAATGCCATCACGTAGAGGAAAGGAATAGTAAACTGGCTTAAAAGAAGGTAGTGTCATAAGATGGTATTGTTTTTCCTTCTCATATTGGTCCTTGAGTCTCCCACTTGAAAATATAGGTCTTAGGAAAGAGGGACTCTGTTTCTTTGAAGGGAACTCAATGGTTTGAGACCCCAAACCATCACAGAATGCCACGAGGGCTGCTTTCTTAATACAGGGGCCACATGCTTTCCATGAGTTGTTGCACGAACTTGGCTCAAACTTGTAGGTTCTATTGATGAGGAGGGATTTCCAGGCAGAGCCTTTAGTTTACGTCTTACGTGGTCAGCTCTGTATCATTGTGCTCTGGCAGGATGCTAATTACCGACAGAAGTCTGAGGAGGCGGGGCTGGTCCAAAGCACTCCGGGTTGGGATTCTGAAGCCCACTGCTAATTTTCCTAAGTGGGCTGGGCCAAAGGTCTTCCCAGCCACACCTTTCCAGGTTAACACCCCATCTTCTCTCAGACTCTGTTTTTCCTTTATGTGTATTTTGTTGCATGTGGAAAAGCAATATGGGAGTAGAAAAAAAGGTTTTGGGCCAAATAATGCAGTATGGTTGGAAATGCTTTCCTTGTGCAGATTTGGCATAAAAATAAACTTCTCTGCGAGAGGGCTGTTGGTGCCTGTTGCTCATTAATATGCTGAAATGATTTCGCACCGCCCCTCCCCCCCATTTTGAAGGTTCCTTGAGGCGGATTTCTATTCATCTCTTTCTGGAAAGAGATAAAATGGGTGGGGGGAGAGGTGTGAGGGGGCAGGATGTGGAACTTATGCAATGTAGAACTTACGAGAAATACTACCGTTTGTGTGGTTCTTAGTTACATAAGGTTGAGGAGCTTGGATGTCTACACTGTAGATTAGTGTCTTTTTAGGAAAAAAACCATTTAGCGAGGACTTTCTTTTCAAGTACCATCAGCTAACTGAATTGTAGTTAACAAATGTGTAGTTAACAAATGTGGATGTACAGGACAGGTTTATTTGGACATGGAGACGCAATACCTGCCAAGCTCACACAACACTGGTGAACAAGACACACATACACACACACATGCACACACACACACACACACACACACACACACAAAGTCGTTGGTGTACATGTAGGACTTATTTTTCCGGAATTTCTTTTGAACGTTCTAGGGTGGAGTACAAATTTGATATGGGCACAGCTACATAGAAGAAAAAAGTATTCTGTTTTCATTTTGGTTTTATGAGGATCCCTTGAGTCAAAACAAAGCCCTTGATTGGAATGGCATTTACTCGTCCACGTGGCTTAGTGTCCAACAGGGAGGAAGTGCCCAGAAAATGCTAGTTGAATGTTCACGTGGGAAGGGGGAGATTTTTATGGGTTCACAGCCTAGCGGGTGGGCGGGTACCTGGCTGGGGGTCCGTGTAATCCACAGTGTAGCCATCCAGTTGGAGAAGTTCCTGAGGCTCCGCTTTTTTCTCCCGGTAACTGCACATGGCAAACGTGTACTGACTCACCTAAAAAAGAAAAGCACAGATTGTGAGGTTGGTTCTCTAGACCCCATTTTCCTTGAAAAAAACCCTCCGTGTTCAAGCCTGTCCTTTCCCCTGAGGCCCTGCGCTCAGGAGCTGGGTTCAAATTGAGTTTTTCCACCTCCTGGCTGTGTGACTTGGAGCAAGTTAAAAGACTTCTCTGGTCCTGTTACCTGATCTGTAGATGGATATAATCTGAGAACCTACCTTCTCACTGGCTTATTGTGCGGATTGAATGCGTTCATAAGTAGAATGCATTTAGCATCTTTCCCGGATGCTTAGGAAGTGCTGGACAAAAGTTAGCTATTATCATTACTGCTGCTAGTTTAATTGGGCTGAGCTACACGAAACTGACATTTGGGTGGGTCAAAACTGGTTGCACAGCAGCAATCTTTTAGCTTTTACCTGATATGACTATGGCCCTGGCTCTGGCTGAGACTGTCAAGCTCTCAGACTTGACCCAGGCCTTTCGGTCAGAAGTTAGGGACTAGACTTTTATGCATTTATTTATGCCCTCCGTTTCTTTCAGTATTTTACTTTTTGCAGGCCAGTTCTCAGCACCGAGCCGCATGTCTCAGCCCACCCTCCCCCTTGCCACTGAAGGAGTGCTTTTGGTCACTTTGAAAAGTCTTCCCTTCATCTCAGACAAGTGCAGGAGTGACATGCTGTCACAAGCAATGAATGCTCGATCTCTAGGTGCCAGTCATGGGAGAGCCATCCTCAGCCCTGCACGGCACGGCTGTTGTCGCTGGTGTGGCCCTCACGACCCACACGGGCATCGGCCCACGTCAGTGCTGGGCGCGGGCTCTGCAGCTGCAGGCCAGCCTTCAGGTTCCTGTCGCCTCGGTGCATCCAGACCCAGCGCAGATACTTAGCATTTCTACAGCTGGCTTGTCTGCAAGGAGCCCGGGGGAGAGCAAGACTCCTTCAGGCTTCGGGCTAAAAGCTCAGGGGCGTATTTACCATCCACGGATGTCAAACGTCTTAGTGAAGTAGTGCCACATCCCTCATCTCTTAGTTCCCTTTATTAAAACAGACATTTCCTAAGTGAACTTTGATCCCGGCGGGGGACATTTTTTATCTCCTTCTCCATGGGTCTGATTTTTTTTTTTTTTGGTAAGAAATTGGCACTTTCAAAGCCTGCACACATCTCCCACAGTCCTCAGCCTGAAGGTCCCAGTGGCAAGATAAAGGGAGTCCACGGGAGAACGTTTTACTGGTTGATTTATCTACTGCTGCCCTCTGTTGGTTCCTGATGAAAACTTCTGCCCGACATGGGTTTCCTGATCACGCATATAGTTTGAAGAATCTGTTCCTTATATTGCAAGGTCTTGATGGGCTTCAAGGGAAACATAAAGCCACTCAGAGTATGTTCATAAGTGGACATGTATTACGCTTTGTAATAAGCAGAACAACGAATAACAGTCTCTTCTAAAAAGGAGGATTTAAGAGTGCAAGCTTTGGGTGGGGTCACACAGGCCTGGGGCCCCATCCCAGCTCTCAGAAGCTGTCATATATAGAACTCAGAGTCTTCATCTGTATTTTACCTGGGTCTTATTGTGACTGGAGGATTAACAGAGCAGTGAAGGGCTTTTCACACCGTGCGTGACACTCACCTAGCAAATACTCAATTTATGCATTTACGTAAGCAGTTGCCACGCATTTGGCACTAACATCCTAACACAAAGTAGCTGAGGAGGTGTATTTGCCTACTAGATTATAAATCCTTTGAAGGCATGTCTAGGGAGTCATACACCTTGGTTATATTCCCCTTGCCATGAGCAAAATCTACCATGTAAGGGCATTCACTAATTGAGTCTGATTGGTTCTAGAAAAATGAGTACGTACCATCCAATAAAGAGGTTTTCTCCCTCCCAAATTTACATGTTTCTCCAATCCACTACTGATCCCACGGACAACCTATCTCCCACACCCCCTGGCATGATAGTGAACACAGACATTGCTGGAACAGTTCTGCAATGATTTTTTACCTCTCTGGCAACACTGAGATGATATGGTTCGTTAATATGATGATTAGCCAAATAGACGATTGCAGACACTTACTTGAGATCAGAGAAATATCACGACAGAAGGCTGTTATTTCAAGATTCAGGCATTTACTCTTACTACATGCTTGGGGCTTTCTGACTTTTCCTTTTTCTATTTCAGGTCCTTGCTTCTTGGAGCACTGTATGTTGCTGCCCCCTTCTGGTGATACTGTTGAAGTTGTTCCGGGCAAACTTGGGGCTCAAAAAAACTCGAATTGGTTTATTAGGACCATTTTAATCTGGAATTTGGCAACTTACTTTAGGAAAAAAAGGAGGAGAGAAGAAATGATTTGTTTTTGCATATTTCTAATTACTGCAAGGTTGGAGGGAGCCTCAGACTTTCTACAGAGCTTGAAGTGTGAGGGAATAGCAAGGGTCTGGAGCTGCTAAACTGTTTTAAGCCTTGACCTTCCAGAGTGTGCTGCATTGAGAGAGCTTGCCTGACGGGGGGAAGTCGGCTTGGGGGAAAGTCGGCTTAGATGAAAGTACAGTCAACAGATGGTACAGATAGAGAGACTGAGTCTTGATGACTTTGTTTAAGCTCTGGACCTAGCCATGCCAGAAAACTCTTTAGTTAATTAGTAATTTAATGAACTAACCAATATATTTCTTCCTCTTCTAAAACCTAAGCTAATTCGGGTTCACTGTTGTCATTTACACACAGAACATAAATGCAAATGCCCTTTAGGGCCATTGTGAAGTTGAGTGGGAAGAATGAACATTTACTCAGTTATAAATCATTCACCTATAATTCATTCACCTATAAATCATTCATTATATGCCTTACAATTCACTTTCGTAGTTAACTTAATATTGTTTTCTGGGTGACAACTGTTGTATTATAGGGTGTTTTATATTATCAGACAATATCTTATCTCATTCAGATTTAGATTTTTTTGAAAACTGGAACGGTCAGAATTTGGGTGCATTATATTATCTCTAGGTTATCCGAAACAGGTTATGATTTAGGGACCACATTGTCTCTAACTGATGCAAGGTGTGTGAGTTCTAGGACACTGTATCTAGGACATTGTATAAACCTCCTTGAGCACAGTGCTGTCTCAGTGCTTGGTGTCCTGGAAGACATCTGGAATCAGAAGGCCTATGTTAGGATTCACATAGGCTGCCTATGAGCCATTGACCTTGAGCAAGTCATTTAACCAGCCTCAGCCTCAGTTTCCTCCAATGCGAAATAGGGATAAGACGTGTCCTTAACACAGTACAGAAATCTTTGGGGCACAGAAGAAAAATATTTTAGAATAAAAAGATGATCGAGGTGAGGCTTTCTAACCTGGTCTGGATGACGGGTTGGCTTCTTCCACTCCTCTCCTCCCACACCCAAGGTGGGGAGCTCAGGGTGGAATTGGCACCTTCATCATTAACATTGGTTTGGTCGCCGTTCCTCACGACGGTAATCAACATATTTGCTCCTTACCATGGCCCCTGGGGTTTAGAATGAGTTTACCCAGCAATGTCCTGACTCAGGGTGCCGGGGACCCATTTCTCCTTACTCCTTGTGTTAGGGTCTGCAGCCATGTTCATAGGGCATATACTGGGGTTTCAAGGAACACAGCTGAGAGGTCTTGTCATGCCATTTGCGCAAAATCATCTGTTTAGCTACTCTGATGCTCATTTCCTTGGAGAACATAAACTCTGAGAGAGTGTGGTCGAAAAGGAATGGGAGACTTCAGTTTAAAAGGGACAATGTTTCTCTGAGGCAGTGTTTCTCCAAAGATGGTCACCGGACCCCCTGCATCAGGACCTCCCGGGTTGCTTGTGAAGCATACAGATTCCTGAGCTCCATCTCAGAGTCTTCTGCGCATCAGACGCTTCTGGATGGCCCTTGGGACCTGCATTCTATTTACTTAGTTAGTTTTAGGCTGCACCCTATGGCATGTGGGATCTTAGCTCCCCGACCAGGGATCAAACCCGTGCCCCCTGCGTTGGGAGCACGGAGTCTTAACCACTGGACTGCCAGGGAAGTCCCTCTGCATTTTAAAAAACACCCAGTGCAGGCAGTCCAGGGCCATACTTGGAGAACACTGTGTAGGAACACTGAAGTCTCTGGGAGAGAAACACCCTGCAACTGCTTCATTCCCTTCAGAGCTGGTAGGGCAGACTCCAGCCACATCCATAATCATTTTAGCCTCGATCCTTAACCACGGAAATTGCTGCTTTGGCTCAACACCCCCCTAAGGGTGGCCTTTGTCCCTGGTTAGTAGGAAGCCCATTTATAACCTATCTTTGGTTCCCCAAGGTAGTAGCTCTAAAAGGAAATCTCCCTGAGAGAATTTAATAGTTTTGCATTACAGACAGAAATGTAGACTCTCTTTCTCTCTCTCTCTCTCTCTCTCTCTCTCTGTGTGTGTGTGTGTGTGCGTGTGTGTGTGTGTGTGTGTGCGCGCGCGCGTGTGTCAGAGAGAGAGAGAGAGACAGAGAGAGAGACAGACAGACAGACAGACAGACAGACAGCTGGGGTGGGAGGGGAGATGAACTCTGAGGAGACTGGTGTTGGATGTGTTCTCCTTAGGCTTTTCAAACAATTTTCCTTGTATTAAATCTAGTGGAACTCATAATCACGTTGGAAATTATGTGTTACCAGCTCTCTACAAAAAACACTCCATGAGACCCAGTGCCTGAATAGAAAGGCACATTCAGTAAGTCACTTGGGTAGCTATGACTCCTGTGTGGTGGTTTCACACTGTCCCACAGAGATCCCTCTGAGGCTGCTGGGGAGTTGGGGGCAGGACGGGGAGAATCTGCTTTCTTCCTCAGCTCCCTCACCCTTCCCCATATTTGACCAGACTGGTTCTCCTGTTTTCACTTTTGCATTTCAGTGGAAGGGTGTGGTGGCTTAAGGAAACCGAAAACCATTTGTACGTAAGACTGGATTCAACACTGCATGCAGCTGCTGGGCGCCTGTGGTCACTGCCTGAGCTGCCATCTTTCTTTCAAGCAACTCGGGATATTTTTGCTTTCCCTGAATTGGGCCAGGACTGAGGGCCCTGAACTTCTCTCCTGCAACTCTGTTGGCATTGGGGTTGTTTCAAAGGGCTTAAGTTGTTCTTTATCATTTTCATAGAATGCCTGTGTGATCACTTAAACAGCAGAGATGAAAAATTGAGAAGAATCTAAAAGTGATGCAGTATTTTCTAGGTAGGCCACCAAAACTGCTTGTAGACACTGTTGTAGTGAACAGGACAAAAATGGAAACAGAAGACTTGAGTTTTCCTCCTGGCTCCCCCATTACCTTTGTGATGGTGGGGCTGTCATATCACCTCTGCAGGCCACAGAAGGTGTTAACGGAGACTTTGGATTTAGGCTGAAACAGAAGGTTGAATTTGGGGGATGCATGTCCCCAGTGTACCTCAAGGGCTCTTTAAAGCTAGTGAGAATCACACGTACGTGAAACCTCTCGTGAAATCCTTGTAGGAAAAATGCCGAGCTGTAGACAGGCTTTGGATGCCCTTTTCTGATTTTCAGAAGTGAGCACATAGCTTGCTTTGTAGCTACTGAGCGCTTCTTATCTTCTCTTGGTAGAAGGCTCAGTGTGAAGGACCTAAAACGTCTGTGCTCCAGTCACACGGCCTAGAACAATCATTCTCTTCTTTTGGGTTCGGTATATATCGTATAGACATGGCTTCACTAATATTTGCAGCACAATTCCTCTTTTTTTTCTGAAGAGTTTTTTCTCCCCTAAAATCTCTCCCAAAGTAAGAGGCCAGTGACATCTTCTAAGTACTTCATCATTTCAAAGATTGTCAGAGAAAAGTCTTGTGTCCAGTAACTGGCTACCTCAGTGGGAGGAGAGACTCCATATTACATGACAAGGCCACTTACCCCACTTCCTCTTGGAAGGTGTCACCAGCCACTCTCTAGGTCACACGACCTTTCCTTTCTCAGAACCACGTGAAGCAATGCCTGGGCTCTTTTTCTCTCTCTTCCTTTTCCTTCTTTCTTCCACTAAACACTTCCTGAATGGCCATGCCAGACACTGAGCTGGAAGGGGTGTGTGTGTGTGTGTGTGTGTGTGTGTGTGTGTGTGTGTGTGTGTGTGTGTGTGTGTGTGTGTGTGTGTGTGTGTGTGTGTTGGGGTAAAGAGGGAAGCACAGCTAGATGAGTTGGAAACAGAACTGACCCTGAAACAGCACATGGTCTACTGAGGGAGGCCAGAACACAAGTGATTCTAAGGGAGGCTGCTCTGCTAGGTGAGAAGCATGCAAAGGGGAGAATCACCCATAATCCAGAGCTGCCTCTTTTAATGTATCTTTTTTTTATTCCAGCATTTGAAATCTTCATCTTAAATCTTTTTTTTTCTTTTTAACATCTTTATTGGAGTATAATTGCTTTACAATGGTGTGTTAGTTTCTGCTTTATAACAAAGTGAATCAGCTATACATATACATATATCCCCATATCTCCTCCCTCTTGCGTCTCCCTCCCTCCCATCTTCCCTATCTTACCCTTCTAGGTGGTCACAAAGCACCGAGCTGAATTCTCTGTGCTATGCGGCTGCTTCCCACTAGCTATCGATTTTACATTTGGTAGTGTATATATGTCCATGCCACTCTCTCACTTTGTCCCAGCTGACCCTTCCCCCTCCACATGTCCTCAAGTACATTGTCTAGTAGGTCTGCATCTTTATTCCCATCCTGTCCCTAGGTTCTTCATAACCATTTTTTTTTTTTTTTTTTAGATTCCATATATATGTGTTAGCATACGGTATTTGTTTTTCTATTTCTGGCTTACTTCACTCTGTATGACAGACTCTAGGTCCATCCACCTCACTACAAATAACTCAATTTCATTTCTTTTTATGGCTGAGTAATATTCCATTGTATATATGTGCCACATGTTCTTTATCCATTCATCTGTCAATGGACATTTAGGTTGTTTCCATGTCCTGGCTATTGTAAATAGAGCTGCAATGAACATTGGGGTGCATGTGTCATTTTGAATTATGGTTTTCTCAGGGTATATGCCCAGTAGTGGGATTGCTGGGTCGTATGGTAGTTCTATTTTTAGTTTTTTAAGGAACCGCCATACTGTTCTCCATAGTGGCTGTACCAATTTACATTCCCACCAACAGTGCAAGAGGGTTCCCTTTTCTCCACACCCTCTCCAGCATTTACTGTTGGTAGATTTTTTTGATGATGGCCATTCTGACTCGTGTGATACCTCATTGTAGTTTTGATTTGCATTTCTCTAATGATTAGTGACGTTGAGCATCCTTTCATGTGTTTGTTGGCAATCTGTATATCTTCTTTGGAGAAATGTCTATTTAGGTCTTCTGCCCATTTTTGGATTAGGTTGTTTGTTTTTTTGATATTGAGCTGCATGAGCTGCTTGTAAATTTTGGAGATTAATCCTTTGTCAGTTGCTTCATTTGCAAATATTTTCTCCCATTCTGAGGGTTGTCTTTTCGTCTTGTTTATGGTTTCCTTTGCTGTGCAAAAGCTTTGAAGTTTCATTAGGTCCCATTTGTTTATTTTTGTTTTTATTTCCATTTCTCTAGGAGTGGGTCAAAAAGGATCTTGCTGTGATTTATGTCATAGACTGTTCTGCCTATGTTTTCCTCTAAGAGTTTGATAGTGTCTGGCCTTACATTTAGGTCTTTAATCCATTTTGAGTTTATTTTTGTGTACGGTGTTAGGGAGTGTTCTAATTTCATTCTTTTACATGTAGCTGTCCAGTTTTCCCAGCACCACTTATTGAAGAGGCTGTCTTTTCTCCATTGTATATTCGTGCCTCCTTTATCAATAATAAGGTGACCATATGTGCATGGGTTTATCTCTGGGCTTTCTATCCTGTTCCCTTGATCGATATTTCTGTTTTTGTGCCAGTACCATACTCTCTTGATGACTGTAGCTTTGTAGTATAGTCTGAAGTCTGGGAGCCTGATTCTTCCAGCTCCGTTTTTCTTTCTCAAGATTGCTTTGGCTATTCGGGGTCTTTTGTGTTTCCATACAAATTGTGAAATTTTTTGTCCTAGTTCTGTGAAAAATGCCAGTGGTAGTTTGATAGGGATTGCACTGAATCTGTAGATTGCTTTGGGTAGTATAGTCATTTTCACAATGTTGAGTCTTCCAATCCAAGAACATGGTATATCTCTCCATCTGTTTGTATCATCTTTAATTTCTTTCATCAGTGTCTTGCAGTTTTCTGCATACAGGTCTTTTGTCTCCTTAGGTAGGTTTATTCCTAGGTATTTTTTTTTATGTGTCTTGTCGCTCCACTTACATGCTCTCTTTAGGGTAGATATCAGCTGTTTTTGCCTACTCAGCATCCATTTCTTTTTCTGGTAATGGCATGCTGATTTTGCACTGGAGACAGCTCAGTGGCACTGTGAATCAAAGCAACATGGTCTGCCCTTCTGAAAAGCTGGTGTGACACAGCTGGACCAATCCAATTCCCTCGCTCAGATTTGGTCCTCAAGTGGAGACACAAAGACAGAAAACGGTCAGAGCTGATTCTGTCTTACAGCCATGTCAATGACACTGGCCATGGTTCCTACCACCTGGATTTCTGGAACTACTCTGGGTACTAGCTTTTATCACCAATCCTATGAACTGCCACAGGAGCCTTCCAATACACTTTTTTTAAAACCTTACTTACCTTGAGTCTGTTTCTGCTATTTGCCTATAAAGAACTGTAAGAGATCCTCTTCTGGAAGTGAGAGACCAGGTCTCCCAGTTCTTCTCTATGACCTATCAATGTACCCTTCACAAAATAGGTACTCAATAAATGTTGGTTAGCTGATATTCTGAGGAAATGTATCTCTGGATGAAATGTCTTCCATCACTTAGCTGTGGCTTATTTGGATGGTTGGGAATAATTCCAAAGTTTTCCTTTGGTTAATTTATTTTAAGGTTTTGTTGCACCCCATAGTGATTATGAAAGCAAAGATTACCTCTTGCTTCTAGATGCAAGACAGATGCTGTTTGCCTTAGAGACACAGTAGAAGCTTGAGTAGATCTGTAGAAGGTGTAGCCTTAGAAGCTCAGGGTTGGTGGAACTTTCAAGGCCATTTAGACTAAGAGGCAGCTGCTTTTATTGTGAGATTTCAGAATCCGTAGTGCTCAAAATACTAGTCAATGCTCACAGCCAACACAATAACCCAGTAAACACCTTTAGTCACTAAATTACAAGTTGACTCACTTTGTGACATCTTTCAGAGGACAGAATAAATTAACTTTTGGCAAATTGAATTATAGCTCACATGCTCTGGTGAAACTTGCAAATTAAAAAAAGGCAATGACAAATTCCTTTGTAAACTGAAAAATCCTGATGCAAAAAGCAAACAAACCAAAAAAAAGGGGGGGGCATGGAGATTTTCGAGGACATGCATTACTATTTCTGGAATCTTTTTTTCTTAAAGATACAATGAAGAGGGCAATAATATTATTTATATATTACTGATGTATTAGTAACGTCAATATCTATATCTACACCTGCATCTTTATATACAGAGATGTACCCTGCTGCATGGTTAATGATAGTTCCAACTGGGGAAGCCCAAAGTACCTCCAAAAGGAAAATTCCACAGGTATTAGAATCTGAGCTATATGTGCATTCATGAAACAATGTCTACAAAGATTGTGTTCAAAAACAAAAAAGCAAGTTGATGAACAACATGAAGAGTTTGATTATTTTAAAAAAGCCTATGTGGAAAGATATATTTAGATGGTTAAACATAATTATAGGGGGTCTGGAAGCCTCAGACATCAAGAAGACTGGAATGTTCCTCCACAGGTGATTCAAAATCAAACTTACTAAACAATGAAAGAGATGCAAAAAGTCCAACTAAATTCTGGCTTTTCTCATAATGACTACCTTAGTGCTTTTAGAAACAGCAGATTCTTCTAAAATAATGTTAGTGTCCCTATTGCCCTAATCAGGCACACACTTGCTCCCTCCCTAGGTTCCTGCATCGCTGGCAGCGGTGGGAGTTTACTGCTCCCACATTTCATATATATTTCTGTATTGTTAGAATTAAAAAATAATGAGCATGCATTAATTTTTAGAACTTGAAAGTGATGTAAAAAGGAAAAGGAGCAGAAGGGAGCGCTCTGGGTACTGGAAATGTTCTGTATCCCTCTGAACCGTGGTTGCATGCATAAGTAATATATAGGAATTCACTGAGTTAAACACTTGAGCTTTGCGCACTTAAGGTAAATGATATCAAAAACATTAATGAATCCTATCGAATCTTTAAAAATAATGGCTCTTAAGACTGATATGAGAGTTGAAGAGTTACCTGCACTAAGACAAAAAATCTTTTCTTCCATCTCTTCCAGACATTCTTACCGATGGCCCATAAATACCTGAAGGAAAGCAAAAAGACCAGAGATGCGTTAATGCTTGAGCTAGTGAGCTGTTTAACTCGCTTTACCATGAAGCTGGGTGCTCGCAAACAAGGAGGTTCACAGGGCTCAGGAACAGATTGCAGACTCTGGAGCTGTGTGGTTGAGAAGAATGAAGAACAGCAGGCAGGGTTTACTTTGGTTTGTAGGAGGAATTGTGGCCTATCATCAGACTTGCCTTAGAACCTTGACTGATTCCAGGAAACACCTTGGAAAATGTTACATTGTACCTTAATTTGTTTATGTGCTAAACGTCTTATAGGTAGGGAAACTCCTGAGAGCTGTTGCACAGGAGAGAAAAAAAGAGTGCTAAATCTCACAACTCCAACTCTTTCACCTCCTGTCAAGTCTCTTTCAGGAAAACCTTTAGTAAACAAAGCAAACCTTGTCTGCTTTTCCTGTAATTCTGGCAAATGTAGTTAGGTTACAGAAAGGAAGTTTCAAGTCGGCATAGAAAGTCCTCCCTACACCCGTCCCTCTCCCCGAATTGCTCTTCTTTTGATGGAAATTAATCTTTATGCAGAAAAAATTTAGTTAAAGGAGGGTTGAGAACAACAAAGGCACACGTCAAAGCTGTCTGGAGATTTCACGATCAGTGTTACTAATTCATTCCTGAATTACCCTGTTGGCCTGATGGATTGATACACGTTGAACTGGCATTGATCAAGGAAGTGAGGCTGGTGGTTTTCAAGCTCTATTGGACCAAGTGAAGAGAGATCTGGTCATACTCAAACCCAATCAAATCCTCGAGTTCCAAAACTGGCTTTATGTGCTATCAAAACCCAACTGGACAACTTCCAAATCCCCACTTCACTTGGAATCAGACACAATTTCTGCTTTGGAACACAATGAAGAATGCACCTAATTAAAATGTACACTGTTTGACAAATTTCAGGGGCTCGTAGCAGTGGCTGGTGGCCGAAGTACTCAGACCTTCATGCCAGGAATCTGAGTCTTCCGGGTCCTTTTGCTTCCTCATGCTGATTCTTTAATTACCAAGTGCACTTGATTTTTACCTCCTGCCAAGTTCCTTACTTTGCTCGCACCTCCACTCTTTCAGTCCCAGCACACATTTTACGGCCATGGTAAACCACAGAGGAAACTCTTAATCGGTTTCACCAGAATGAGTTTCATCCTCCTCCTGGCCGTGGGACGGATCCTACCATCTGCATGTATGAATTTCCCTGCTGAAACTTCTTCAGTGAGTCTCCCCCACTGACACGAGGGGAGCCCGCAACTTTGACCACTCATCTTGCACTTCCATGATTTATCCCAGATCGGTCCATCTGTTGTATGATTTACTTGCCTTTTTTCTTTAAATTGACGTATTTAACAAGAATAAATTTATTTTGAAAGGAAACTTTACATTGTAGCTTTGATATACTAATTTTATATTACATAATGCACATTAAAATACATAAACAACTGCTTAACTAATATATGCTTGTCTGTATACCACGAAACAATCTTGTGTACCATCAGTGGTAAGAAGAGACCCAGGGAAACCTTAGCCTATAGAAACAAAATGGAGCATCTTGACCTGGCCTAAAAATGACTTTGTTTGCTAGCTTCTGTGCCTTATGTTACCTGTAATTCCTCACCACACCATAAAGTTGCACACCCCCATAACTTTGCACGTGTTATGGTGCCCGGAATGCCTTCTCCCTGCTCCTTATGTTAGAATTCATATTCTTCCTAAGTTTGAATCCTTACCATGATGTCATCACCTCCTGGGCCCTGCAGATAATTCTGCTGGTAGTTACAATGATCACACTGCTATAATTTATTTATTTTCATATGTATTGTTTCTATTGGATTGTGAGTTCCCTGAAGGAAGGAAACTTGTTCTTTTTTTCTAAATTTTCCTTTCTAAATTCCTAGCACAGCTTTTGATGTATGGTAGGTGGTCAGTATACATTTGCCATATTTCAGTTAGTTATGAATGCCTTGGGAAACCGGAGCCATCTTTATCAAACTTTCTGATGAGAGTTTCACACATTGCATAGAGACATGCACTCCACTGCCAAGTTCTTTGAGTTTTTTTTTTTTTCCTCCCAAAATATATCCCATCTATTTCTATCTCCACTGCTACTCCCCATTCAAGCTACTATCATGTCTACCCAGACCACAGCAACAGGCTCCTCTCTGGTCTCCCTGCTTTCACTCTAACTCTTTTCATTACATGGCAGACAGAGTGATCTTTTAATGGGCAAATTAGATCAGGAATACACTCCATCTAAATAAGGATGGGAAACTATAGAAGGGTTTTAAGCAGGCAAGTGACACAATTATATTTCTATTTAAGATGATCCCGGTGGCTGCTAAGTGGTTAATGCACTGTAGATGGAAAAGGCAAGAGAGAAGGCAGGGACACCAGTGAGACGGTTACAGTAGTGCAGACAACAGAAAGAGGATGGTGGCTGGACTGAGGCTGAGGCCGTGGAAATGGCTGGACGGCTGGTAAGTGCATCAGCCCCGAGGCCAACATGGTCAGCCCTGGTTACGTGGATTACCTAGCTGCCCTGGACAGTGTTCTTAACCTTCTTGAAATAATATGTAAATGTATCCATGGCAGAAATGGACCTAACAGGAACCTTCAGCCAGGTCCAAGGAGAGACAGGGTTATTGGTCTGTACCGATTAAGAGTATAGTGTTCCACTTCTAGTGGTTAATCTGAGATGTTGGACAAGATGCTTAACCACTCGGTGCTCTGGAAAACAGGGCCAGGAATGGTCCCTCTCTTGCAGGGTGGTTGTGGAGATTAAACGAGATGATGCTTGTGAAGTATAAGCACGAGGCATGGCAGGAAGTAGATGCATAATAAATATCAGCCTTATTATAAAATATCTTTGAGTACAGAGGTAAGCGTATGGTTACGAGTAGTTATTAATAGCTAAATATGTGACAAGAAATCTCCTTGGACATATGTACATAGGGAAATAGATGAATTAAAAGATAAGACAAGGGCGAAAATTTTTCTATTTTTAGTAATGCCTAGTAACGTTGTAACTCTCATACTTTTCTGGCCGCTACTACCAATTTTTCTTACTTCTTAACTTGAATCCACATAAAGAGATTCAAAACAACAAACACAGCTACGACCTCTAAAGTGTTTATAGTTTTAACTGATGAGAACGGAAGTAGGAAAAGGAGTTCACGTGAACCCACAGAATGTAATTCATATGGCATCATTAATTTTTTCCTTCATGATAAAAATGCTAGCTACTGCTCGTGAAGTCTTACTAGTCTTCTGTGCCGTGCCAGGTACTTTATGTGAATTTATTATACCCACCCGGAAGGGTTAAGAGCTTGAATCTGGAGCTTATGTTGCTTAAGCTTACGTTGCTTACGTTCCTGCATGACCTTGGGCAAGTTACTAAACTTATCTCTACCTCAGTTTTCTCATCTGTACAATGGGGACAGTCAGAATGGTACCTACTTCAAGTGTTGCTGTGAGGATTAAAGCAGTTAATGAGACATAAAGCGCTTAGAACAATATCTGGCACAAAGTAAGCAATTATCACTCGGTATGTCATTATGTTATCACTCCTATTTTACAGCTGAGGAAACTGAAGTTCAGAAAGGTCAAGTCATTTCTCCAGGGCGCCAAGCTGGTGAATGACAGAGCCAGAATTTACACCCAGAACACTCTGGTTCCAGAGGGCCCTCTTCAGCATGCTATTCTTCCTCTTATAGATGACAAACTTTGGTTTCTTTATTGAACTAAGAACATGAATGGCTATTCCAATCAAACAGAGAGGACTTGTGGTTGAAGGCTTCTGAATGGGAAAGCTGAGTGGGATCAGAGGAAAACGAACAATGCTCCTTTGGGAAGTATCATTTGGTTTGCATGAAAGAAGGGCTTTCCCTCTGAGGCTTCCTCAGAATTTATTGCTAATTTGGCACATACCAGATATCAAAACCAAGAAAAATTGAGGGCTACAATGTACAGTTTCTGTCTAGTCAGCTCTGGTTCTATATTTTCTTAGGTTGAAACACACTCATTAAGCAGAATGAAAAGTACCTGGAGCAGATGGAATTCTGTCATTGTAGACATACAGGTGGCTTCCCCCCTCCAGCTCTTCATTCCACAGACAGATCTACCTGTGTGGGCATTAGTGACCCTCAACTACCTCTTCAGGCTATCCAGATATTTGCAAATCTGGATTTATGAATAGATAATCAACATTCTAGTACAGTGAGCCAAAGTTTAGCTGAGGGGTCACATCTCAAACTCAAGGTGGAAATACCTAGGTGGGAATTCTGGGTCCTTAGGTCCTTAGGCTTAGCTGCCCCATGCCTCAGTTTAATCAGCTGTAAAATGGGGTTAGCATAGGATCTACTTCATTTGGTTGCTGTGAGGACAGATGGAGATGATGCATGTCAAGTTGTTAGCACAGTAACTGGCCCCCAGTAAGTGCTCAGTAGACCTAACTCTATGCTTCCTGCAAGAAATGCACTTTAAATCTAAAGACACAAAGAGGCAAAAAATAAAAGGATGGGAAAGGAATTACGATGCCAACATTGGTTTTTAAAAAATCTGGAGTGGTTATATTTATTACTGTCACACAAAATAAATTTCAGGACCAAGAATATTACCAGGGATAAAGAAGATCATTTTATAATGATAAAAGGGTCAATTCATCAAGAAGACACAGTAATCTTAAATGTTTATGCATCTAATAACAGAGCTTCAAAATATATGATGCAAAGGTGGACAGAACTCTTAAGTAGAAACAAACAAATCCACAATTATAGTCAGATTTCAATACCTCTATCTCAATAATTTGCAGAAAATCAGTAAAGATTTAGAAGATTTAAACAACACTATCAACTAACTTGATTTAATTGATCTAATTATAGAAAATAAGCCAATGGGAAATAAAGTGGGATCCTAAATATATTGAATTAGGTCAGTCTAGGTAGTTCTGTTTGAGAGTCTGTGTCAATATGAGTGGTATCTTGGGGACTTATGGGGAAGGGAGAGGAGTGTGATGGTTTTGAAAACAAGAAGTCTAGAGCAATGGCACAGCTAAGAAGGTGGAAAAGGAAAGGGTATTTTAAGAAGCATGGGTAACTATTTTGTCATTCACTTTGAAAGATGTTTTCATTGCATATATAGACTTGAGTACATTAAAGGTGTTGCTCCTCTGTCTTCTCACTTGCAATGCTTCTAACAAGAACTGTTTTATCCTTTTCTGTGTAACATTTCTTTGTTCTCTGGCTGCTTTTATGATTTTCTCTTTATCACTCCTTATTAGCTTTATACTTACACTGTACCTTGCTGTAATTTTTTTTATGTTTCTTAAACATGGGTTTGTTGAACTTTTTGGATGTAAGTTTTATAGCTTTTATTAAATTAAAAATATTCAGTCAAAAAAAAAAAAAGCATGGCTAAGACTTATAAGCTGTGGTGCAATGAATGAATTCCAAGTGGAGTCATGGGAAGCTCTGTATTCTATTCATGTTTCAGGTCCTCAGTTAAGTTGATTTCTTTCATTTCAAATGGAAAGAAATAACACAATTCTAGACCTGGCTCTGATGCTTACTCTGACTTGGGCAAGTGTGTTCACCACTCTAATCCTCAGTTTCCTTATTTGTAGAGATTGACTCATTCACATTCATTCATGCAACAACATTTATTGGACTTATACTACATGTCAGGCCCCGTACTAGCTTCTTCGAACAAAGAAGGCAGATGCCCCTGCTGACAAGGAACTCAAAGTCCAGTGGGGAAGACAGACAACCAAATAATAAATGAAGAAATAGCTGGTATGTGAGATGACTGTAAGTGCTCTGGTGAAAACAAAGCAGAGTAAGAGACAGACAGAGGACACAGATGGGCCAGGAAAGGCATTCCGATAAGGTATAGAGACACACAGAAATCAAGGTGAGCCATGTGGACATCTGGGTGGGGGAGAAGGGGCACCCAAGGCAGAGGAAACAGTGGGGACAAAGGCCCTGCAGTGGGGGTACACATGAAGTCTTTAGGAAGAGCAAGGAGGCCAGGGAGGCTAGAGCCGTGATCAAGGTCAGATAGTAGTGGTGTCCTTATCAGACAGGGCCTTGTTGCCACAGAGGCAACACTGAGTTTTATTTTGAACGAGATGGGGAATCACTGGAGATTTTCCAGCACTCAAGTGGCAGGATCTGACTTGTGTTTTAAAAAAAATTACTCTGGCTTCAGGGTGGGAAAGAGCCTACAGGGGGCAAGGACAGCAGCGGGGGGACTGCTGACAAGTGCGACAGGTGAGAGGGAGAATGAGGGAGGCCTGGATTCGAATGATGGTGTGGAGGTGGTGATGAGAGGTTGAACTCTAGATTCACCTTGAAGGTGGATTGACGAGAACGTGATGATGGATGAGATGAAGGGTGAGAGAGAGAGAAAAGTGTCACATGACGCTGAGGATGTTGGTCTGAGCAACTGGGCGAAGGGAGAGACCATTTATTAAGATGGAGGGATAATAATAACTAATCCTTGGGAGGCTGTTTCAGGGATAAAATGAGATAATGCACGTGAATGCACTTCCTGAACTTGAGAACATCATATGGATATAAAAGATGAAAAATTAGAAAGCCACCAGGGAGATGCTCATTCTCAGATATCCCTAATACTCATGTCTTAAGGCCAAAAGCTAGTGTTGATTTTCTCACTGACATTTTTCTATTCAATAAAGTTATTCTGAATGGCTCAGTGGCTCATTCCAGGAACCACAGTCCACCAACAAGGAGTAACTCACAGTAATTCTGAGGTTTCCTCTAGGTTTTATTTTTTTATTTTTTATTTTTTTTAACATCTTTATTGGGGTATAATTGCTTTACAATGGTGTGTTAGTTTCTGCTTTATAACAAAGTGAATCAGTTATACATATACATATGTTCCCATATGTCTTCCCTCTTGCGTCTCCCTCCCTCCCACCCTCCCTTCCTCTAGGTTTTAATAAACATCGAAGTAGACACAATTTATAACCTCAGAGTTGATTCTTAAAAATTCCTTTCTCTCTCTCATTCTCTAAGCTGTGACACTGTTCTGATATTTCTATCCTCCTTCCCCATATAATAGGGCTTCATAAAGCTATTTTAAGTTTAAATGGAAAAAAAAATGTAGTTCACAACATTTTTATTTTCCTTGAATCATCCCTTGGGTAGCTAAGGTTGTCCAGCCCTGATTTAGGCCACAGTGGGTCTGACAGTGTTTTTAAGGTACCCACTGTCCACCTTTCAGAGCTGCCCTAGGCCCTCCTGGTATATTTCCCGGCAGGGGTAATTTTTAGATGGCAGCCTAGTAAAATGAAATCACTGTGGAGCCTGTCAGAAGTGAGTTACAGATTTCTTCTATCATCCATAGGGTCAAGATGGTCTGAAATATGTTAGTAATTTTATGAATGAATCAAGAGAAAAATTTCTTAATCCAGATTGGTTAGAGAACTGAAGAGAATGTGGGAAATGGGAATTTGTCCAATAAGGAAAGTAATACCTATGTCAAGTGCTTGCCGTGGGGATTAAACGAGAGAGTGTTTGTAAAACTCCTAGCACAGAGCTTCAAAGGGGCCTAGAAAGTGGGTTGAGCTACTGATCTTTTTAAGGAAGTTTCTTTAAGAAGTAGGTTTAAGGACAGATATAGTCATTCATATTTCTGTTTCTCTTTTTTGTCTGCTCTACCCTCTTCACTTCGCCCTCTTTCCCTCCAACCTGCTCACTCATGCTCTCATTCCTTTAGCAAATATTTACCAAGTATTTACGAGCCAATGCTTTGCTTAAGACACAAACGCTGTTCCCGGGTGCTACAGGAACCTAACAGAATTCTCAAATTCTTTGCCTTGAAACTAGGATGTTTATATTGCAGAGGAAGGGATATTAGGGAGAAATCCCATTCAACATTTTGGGAATATATGCCAGTAATAATGATAAGAAGGAGGGAAAGCTGACCTTAGAAACATGTCACAAACATTTTCATGAGATGCTAACTGAGATGAGGCAAAGCTAGCCCTTCATCGTGGACAGCTGAAAAAGGACAGAGTGTATAGCAGGGGACTGGCTCATTCCCCTACAGCCTTCTCACGGCCACAGGCAGAAGAGCTTTGCCAAAATCCCACCTAAAACTCTAGGAATACTTTGGCCTCAAGACAATGCCATGTTCTGATGAACCTAGGGGCAGGACAGGAATAAAGATGCAGACATAGAGAATAGACTTGAGGACACGGGGAGGGGGAAGGGTAAGCTGGGACGAAGTGAGAGAGTAGCATGGACATATATACACTACCAAATGTAAAATAGCTAGCTAGTGGGAAGCAGCCGCATAGCACAGGGAGATCAGCTCGGTGCTTTGTGACCACCTAGAGGGGTGGGATAGGGAGGGTGGGAGGGAGACGCAAGAGGGAGGGGATACGGGGATATAGGTATACGTACAGCTGATTCACTTTGTTATACAGCAGCAACTAACACAACATTGTAAAGCAATTATCCTCTAATAAAGATGTTAAAAAAAAAAAAGACAATGCCATGGAAATTCTCCAAATCCAAGCCAGAGCTCAGGTTCAGCAGCCAGTCTCTAGTTGGTGGGAGACCTTTGCTTCCTTTGGAGTTCCCCATGCCCGACCCCCTCCAATACCCTCCCTAGTAAGTATCTGTCTTTCACTCGAAACTTGAGCCTTCTTTGTTCCCTAGAGCTCTGAGGCGCCAAGGCCAGGGCGCTGCTCTTTACTCTGCCTGCATGCTGCCGTGGTGTGTTCAGCTGCTGGGATGTATACCTCCTATCCCGACCACGCCCTCCTGAACCTCTCACGGGCTTCTGTTTAAATCTGTCTTAATCAGTGACCAGCCCCTGGTATTGGGTTTTTGAATTCCCCACATCTCTAGCGCATAACCAAGCTTCAATTTTCATGTCAGTTTTATTACTGTAAGTCCTTTCACAAACACGTAAGCAGAATGATAGCTGGTTGGCAAATGGTACCTGCAAAATCCTTGGAACACAATCCATTCCCTTCCACTGGTTAAAC
Organism: Leucopleurus acutus; assembly: GCF_964270905.1. Lineage (NCBI taxonomy): Eukaryota > Metazoa > Chordata > Mammalia > Artiodactyla > Delphinidae > Leucopleurus > Leucopleurus acutus. The sequence continues at coordinate 27,658,418 of NC_139153.1, read as the reverse complement.
ATTCCCCCAGTCAGAGTTAAATGGCCCAGCTCCTCTCTAAGTGGTCAGATTTTCTGAGATAGAGGTGTCCAAGCAATTTAGTTTAATAGGCAATGGGGCTCAGCACATACCCACTTGCCAATAAACATTTCCTATACAAACCATTGGTTTGATCTGCAAAATAAAACTACAGTTTACCTATTCTTTTTATCCTACTTGAGATTACTTAATTGGTCATTCCTCTCAAACCTTAAGGAACTGAAGACAATCATAAAATTTCTACTCTCTGGTTAATTTAAATGTTATGCTAAACACTAAAACGGATTCAACGTGAGTTGATTGTGTGAAGGTCCCCTACAGCAACTGCTTACACCTCCTGGGTATGGTTGTTAATGAAGGTGTAAGTGCGTGATTCAGAGAAATCTGAAAGATCTGGATGCCTTTAAGGAGGTATGTGAGGCCAGTAAAACCTCTTAGACCAGAATCACCCAGCATGAGTCTAGGAAGGTTTTGAACTGCACTGGAAGTTCTATTAGAAAAGGATAAGGCAATGACCCTATCCTGGTGGTTTAGCAAATGCAAATACAGTAGTCATAAGAATTGAGGAAGCTTATATAGTAAATATCAAAGTCAGGTATTTTAATAATCTCTCATATTTCTTTGGCTTTTCTTCCATGTCGTTCTCTGAAGATCAACTTTTATCTATTTTTATTTTTAAATATTTTAAGAAATGAATGGGGTGGGTCCAAAATTACCACTCGGAGAAGGAACACTTACCCAGAATGCTTCATGTTTTGAGGCTTATCCATTCGGACGGCAAGTTTGATTTTGAGGTCTTGATCGGGGCAGTTTTTGGAGACTGTCATTTTGTGCCACTCTGACTGTTTGGGGCTGTTGGGAGTGGGATGGAGAATAACCTGCAGGGAAAAAGGACAATCATATTAGCCAGAAAATAGGAACACTGTTATGGGCATGTTTTCATAGACGAGAAACTTGGCTGCTGAGAATTGAGGGTCTCATCCGTGTCCCACAGCCAGCGGGAAGGCAGTTAAATGAAGTGGAGGCCTGGGCATCGGACTCAGATCCAAGGCTCCACCTACCAGGGCTGGCTGGTGCCAAGCAGCCCGGGCTGAGGACAAAAATGGCATTCTTTGCTCTCTTCTCTCTCTCTCTGGCTAATTCTGTAAGAGTAGGAGGTCACGATTTCTGCTTTTGTACTTCTCTAAAGTTCAGGAGTACTAAAACAACACTAAGCTGAGAATGTACTCCACACATTGTTCTCCTCAAATAAGAAGATGGATGTATAAGAGAAAGAAGTGTCCTTCCATATTAGACGGAACCTCTAGCCTACTCTTTTTTCCATTCATCAGGATTTCTTCCGCTATGTCAAGAGGAGAAATCGTTCCGAGGCTGCAGGGGAAGAGGGAAGGGACCATATCTGATGAGAAATGTGAGACTTAGAGGTGAGAAGGAACGTGCTTAGGGTCCCACATTTCAATGTGATTTCACCTGGACTTGACACCTTATCACACAGCACCCAACCCTGTCCTGGCCCAGAGGGAAGCGCATGCAGCTTGAAGAAGGACCTGTTCTTAGGAAATGCCTTTCACCAGGGTGCTTCAGAGTCGGTGCTATGACTTGCGTCTTTTGTCCCAGTTCTCACAGTCGCAGATGCTGTAAATGAACCCAGAAGGGGACCCACTTCTCCAGTAAATTCACTTTTTCAGGATGCGACGCAAGAGTTCTCACTCAGGAGCCACGTGGGGTCTAGGAAATGTGCGTTCAAGGAGGAGCGAAATATTTGGAAAATCCCCTAAACGAAGGGAATGTGGACGAGATACAGGCACAACCAAAGCTGGGCCTGCTAAGATCTGTTTCTGTGGTGGCACTGTGCCCTGCTTTGGTCTGTTTTTTCCAGGCACAGGGAAGGCAGGCTTCTTTCCTGGGTTTCTTTCACCTCTGCAGAGGGACAGGAGGGGCTCAGAGTCTCAGGGGTGGACACTCTAGCCTTCTAGGTGCTGTGTCGACCTCACCGCCATCATGCAAGCTTGGCCTGTGCTTGGAGAGTAGACACACACGGCTTTCTGTGTGACTGTGGAACAAGGGCTTTGAGAAGAGTAGGTCATTGCAGGAAAATGAAATCAGCCCACTTGATGTGCCTTGCTTGCGCTGATTTTTGACCCCTTCTGATTCCAGGCCCAACCCTCTTTTTTCCAGTAAATTCCCTCTCTTCGATGAAAAAAACATTTGTATATTCTTGCTAAACCCAACATTGGAGGCGTCTCAAGGTCTAATGACACGATTAATATACAAGAAGGCCTGATTCTTCAAACCGGAGGCTGCCAACTTTTTTTTTTGATCCTGCCCTACTTCAGTAAAATATTTTTGAGCAATGAGCCAAATATCTTTAAATAGATCACTAGTAATATAAAAATATATCAATATAATGTATAAATATCAGTCAAATATATATCCATGTATCTTTTACATGATGTACGTTTACTTTGTATTAACATACTACATTATTACATATCTCATAAAACATACACAGATATAGAAGTTTTAAAAAGATGGGCTAAAGAACTCTATTTTTATTTTTAAAACTTCATTCATTTATTTTTTTGGCTGCACCGCGCTGCTCGCGGGATCTTAGTTCCCCGACCAGGGATCGAACCCGTGCCCCCTGCAGTGGAAGTGCAGAGTCCTAACCACTGGACTGCCAGGGAATTCCCCAAAAACTCTATTTTTAAATATCTTGGTAACTGTGGTGGCTTTGTACTATTGTTTGCCATATGTTATGGTACCATATATATGTAAGGCAAGGCTCATTGTTGAGGATACTGGATGCGAATCCGTGGTTCAAGCGGACTTGTAGATAAACTCAAAACATTTCCATTGACCTCTCATCCTGAGTACACCTGCGCTGTTTTTATCTCGTGACGTGGATGGCAGAACTACTTGTCAGCAGGACTGACGTCCCCTCTACCATTTTCACGTGTTTGCCAGGCTTGCAATACCAGTATTATCTTCAGCTCATAGCTCTGCTGTAACAGTCTTCTCGGCCAGTTATTCATTTTGTGAGGGTTAATTTAGTAGAAATTCTATCATAAAATGTAACAGTTCACGTGACTGGCACTAGTGAACTGTGATATGCCTTAGGATGCTGGAAGGAAATGAGTAAGTCAGGGTGCCACCGGGTCGTGGAGACCTCTTGTGTTATCTCTCGAGATAACACCTGTCCCTGCGTGTCACCTTGTATCATGTTCCGTATCCTGAGACCCCAGACTGTGGAAGATGGAGAGGGAGGACTTGCCGATCTCCGTGTAGCTGACCTTCTCCTCTGTGCTAGTTTGGGCTGAGAGGTGGGGCTGGGTCGGTGGTGATGTGTTGGGAAACGAGGAAGGGGAGGAACTGGTAAGAGAAACCCCACCAGGGCCAGAACAGCAGTAGGTAAGGCCCAGGGCCTCCTTCTGCTTCTGCTCGCTTGGCAAATTCAAAGCGGGTGGGGCGCTCTGGGCACCCGGAGCTTGTTAACAGGCCATCCACCATATGGGTCCTGGGCGCGTTTCCCACCGGCAATATAGTGTCCATTCGCCGACACAAATGGCCGCAGCTCACTACTGGCCACTCCACCGAGGCTTCTTCCCCGACGTGGTCGCTCCCTGGGGACACCTCCTCTCTAGGGTGGATGGAGAGATGAGGTCACCGTAGTCCTCCTCCATCTTCATCCCCACTCTGCCATGTGCCCAACGGGCCAGCAACTCCTTTGTAAGTGTCAGCCCCGCTGAATTATTAGGGTCCTTATGGGTGCACGTGAGTCCCGAGCGGTCCACACATCTCATCTGGGCATTCCAGGCTGCTAGTTGAGCACTTTGTCATCTCAGCCGAGGCCCATATGTGCTGTGCTTTGATGTGGTGATGCTGATATGGGAACACAACCCGTCCTCCGCAGTAAGCTGTATGTCAGCCAGCCCCAGCTTCTCTTAGTTACCTGGGCATTTGGGCAGGTCCTTCTGGGGGACGGTTTTACCCTGAGGCTTTACCTGGCTGATCCTCTCAAGCACTTAGCCTCCATGTCTCTCCTTACCTCTGCATTCCCCCGGGAAGGCGTGCCTGCTTTTCAGACTAGATTATGTCCCCTTGCTGTGTGCCTCCCAGGTGTCCTTTCTCTAACAGGGCACTCACCACACTGCATTGTAATTTCTGGTTTTATGTCTCTATTCCTTACGTTCTGTGTGGTTAAGGATTTTTGACTGTCATTATTCCTGTTTGCTCTGTGCATAGCGCAAATGAATGGACACAGTGGGCCCGTAACCCTATTTGATGAGTACAAGGTTGAGAGTATTGCACTGTTGTCAAGAGTGTAGAGGAACAGTCACTCTCTCATGCCTTTTGTGAAATTATAATTGGTGTATACTCTTTAGGGGACAATTTGGTAGTATCTGTCAAAATTCAAATTCCATTCAGCAAGATACTTCTTTGAAATTTATCCTATACACACACACACACACACACACACACACACACACACACACACACACACACAGACATATGTGCAAAGAAATAAACTCAAGGTTATTCATAGAGGCATTGTTTATACAGCCAAAGACTGGAAACAATCTAAATAAATTATGATATATCTACACAGTGTATGTAGCTATGGAAACAAAAGGGAAGTCAGTATGGGCTGATACAGACTCATTTCCAAATATCCTCATATTTCAAGCGAAGTGCAGAGCAGTATGCATACAGTAACTTCCAACTATGCTCCCTTTCTTTATTATTTTAAGAGGGATATATACAAATATGCTTGTATATGCTATGCTTGTACATGCATAGAATATTTCGGGAAGAATGCCCAGTAAATTGAAAACAACGTTTTTCTCTGGGAAAAGATACTCAAGTCAGTTGGGTGGGATCATTAGTTTTCACTATATATCCATTTTGATTATTTTTTTACTATATGCATGAGTTATTTTTCAGTTCAAAGGTTAACAAAAAGGAAACATAAAAATAAAAATGGAACAAACTAAATACTCTTGCGTGAATGAACACAGCACCAGAATCTTGAATGTGGCTATGTCCTGCTAAACTTGGGAAAAATCAGCACGTAGAAACACTTTTCCAAGGGGTCCAAGGAATCACTTTAAGAAAAGAGCACTTTTGGGCTTCCCTGGTGGCGCAGTGGTTAAGAATCCGCCTGCCAATGCAGGGGACACAGGTTCGAGCCCTGGTCCGGGAAGATCCCACATGCCGCAGAGTAACTAAGCCTGTGTGCCACAACTACTGAGCCTGTGCTCTAGAGCCCGCGAGCCACAACTACTGAGCCCGTGTGCCACAACTAGTGAAGCCTGTGCACCTAGAGCCTGTGCTCTGCAACAAGAGAAGCCACTGCAATGAAAAGCCCACGCATTGCAATGAAGAGTAGCCCCTGCTCGCCACAACTAGAGAAAGCCCATGCGCAGCAACAAAAGACCCAACGCAGCCAAAGACAGATAGATAGCTAGATAAATAAATTTATAAAAAAAAAAAAAAAGAGCACTTTTGTCCCCCAGCCGCTGTCTGTGGAGGTGCTGCCAGCAGAGGGCGCCCGTCCCACCAGCGCAAGGGCCAGGCAGGTGGGCTCCACCGCAAAGGTGGAAAGTTTTCTGTGGCAGGAAGTATAAACTAGTATCTGGGGGAATGTGTCATGAGACTAGAGCAGAGTATGATTTGTTAAGAGATTAATGGCAAGCTCGTGGCCTTCACCCCAACAGCAGAGCCAAGATTTTTATTTTTGCATAGGGACAACGCAGTGTAGTAAAAACAGAGATGACGTGGCATCATTCCTGGCAAGTCACTTACCTCCTCTGAGCCCCATTGTAGTGGTCTGTACAGGAGGAGTAATAACTGGACCTTCCTCATAGGATTCAGATAAAGAATCAGTGAGGGGCTGCACACAGAGCCCTCAGGACAGTAGCCTGGCCAGTGGTAAACATGCAACTGTGCATGGGCCCCAACTAACTGGGTGGCTCTGGGGGTGTGTTTCCTGCCTTCCACGGGAATCAATTTTCTCCTCTATAAAGGAAAAGGCTTTGACTAGCCCAGTGTGTTTTAACTTTTTCGCGCGGAAACAGCTTTGAGAAGCTGGTGAATGCTTTGGATTAGCAAGTGCAGAAAAATGCACATACGCCCCTCCCCCCAACATGTGTAAACGGTTTCAAGGGGCTCCTGAGACCCATGGAGTGGACTCAGGTTGATGGTTCCTGGACTTGCCTCTTCTAACACTGATATTCTAGGTCTCTGAGACTCTCCTGATTCCTGTCTTCATGGAAAAAGAAAGGTTTGAAGAAAAAGAAAAGGCAGGGTCCTTCCCCCACTCTGTGTGTCTCTCTTTCCCTAAGGACAGAAGTCAGTATTTGTCATTTCTCAAAGATAATGGGTAAAGCTCTTCTTTTCTTTCATTCCCTCCTTTTTTTGTGGGGGGCAAAAAAAAGGGTCAGCCTTGCTATCAGCCTTGTTTACCTTTTGTTGTACTTCCATCTGCGGCCTAGGTCCTAGTAATATGATTCCAGGTCAGTTCTATAGATGAAAGCCAGATTAAGGAATTGAGAAAACAAAGGAAGGGGACTTCCCTGGTGGCGCAGTGGTTAAGAATCTGCCTGCCAAGGCAGGGGACACGGGTTTGAGCCCTGGTCTGGGAAGATCCCACATGCCGTGGAGCAACTAAGCCTGTGCGCCACAACTACTGAGTCTGAGCTCTGGAGCCCGGGAGCCACAACTACTGAGCCCACGTGCCACAACTACTGAAGCCCATGCGCCTAGAGCCCGTGCTCCGCAACAAGAGAAGCTACCGCAATGAGAAGCCCGCACACCGCAACGAAGAGTAGTCCCTGCTCGCCACAACTAGAGAAAGCCTGTGCGCAGCAATGAAGACCCAATGCAGCCAAAAATAAACAAATAAATTAATTAAAAACAAAAGAAAGTGTGGTTAACGTGTTCTTGCTGGTGTTCTTAGGTGTGTGTACCTGTGTGCTTGCTTTGGGATATTTTGTCATTTTTCTACAGATGCTGTATCAGAGGCTCAGAGAGGTTAAATGTATTGGCTAATGTCATACAGCTTTCAGAAGGGATTATGCATTCAACCAGTAGAAATGAAATTTATTAAGTCTATGTGCTGGGCTCTGGGTATAGGAATAGGGTGGTGAACAAAATAATTTTAAGTTTCACGGTCATGGTATCTCTCTTGCAATGGGAAGAGGGATGGTGGCAGGGGCAAAAAGGGGGTAGGGCATTAAGAGGTACAAACCACTATGTATAAAATAAGATATAAGGATATATTGTGTAACACAAGGAATACAGCCAATATTTTACAATAACTGTAAATAGAGTATAATCTATAAAAATACTGAATCACAACATTGCACACCTGAAACCAATAACACACTGTAAATTGACTACACTTTAATTTTTAAAAAGGAAAAAAATAGGTTTCTCTCCCATGGAGTTTTCCAGTCCAGTGGGGGAGACAGAAGCCAAAATTTCTGTAAATTCTGTGTCATTGGTGATAGGTTCGGTGGAGGATGTGAATAGGGAGGAGCTGAAGTAGTAAACAAAGGTGGATGGGCAGTCAGCAAAGGGCTCTCCGAGGAGGAGGTGGCATTTCTATAGAGAAGCAAGTAGCCTTTGGAAGAGTTGGGCAGTGGGGAGAGTGCTCCAGGCAGAGACGAAGCCACAACTACTGAGATGAGAAAGAATTCGGTTTATTCGAGGGACTAAAATTTGGCCAGCGATGCTGGTGCATACTGGATGAGGGGAAAGGCGACAGCAAATGAGGCTGGCGAGGTGGGCAGGAGCCAGATCACCCAAGAGTCTGTGGGCTGTGCTACAGAGTTCAGGTTTTACTATAAGCGGTATGGAGTCATGGAAGCATTTTAAGCTAGCAAGGAACAAATCCAACTTGTGTTCTGAAAATCTGTTTGGTACAGAGTCAAGAGCTGAGATGTAAGAAGATATTATAAAGGAAATTATTCAGATAAGAATTATTGGGGACTTCCCTGGCGGTCCAGTGGTTAAGACTCCGTGCTTCCAATGCAGGGGGCGTGGGTTCAAACCCCAGTTGGGGAACTAAGATCTAAGATCCCATATGCCGCACAGTGTGGCCCCCCAAAAAAACAGACTACTAGAAAATTTTGGGCCTTCCCTCGTGATCCAGTGGTTAAGACTCTGCCCTTCCAACGCAGGGGGCCTGGGTTCGATCCCTGGTCGGGGAACTAGATCCCGCATGCATGCCACAACTAAGAGTCTGCATGCTGCAACTAAAAGAGCCCGTGTGCCGCAACTAAGTCCCAGCACAGCCAAATAAATAAATAAATATTTTTTTTAAAAAAGAATTATTATCCCAGTGGTACTCAAAGGGATTGGTACCACCCCTTGAGATGTTTCAGAAATTTGGGAGACATTTTTGGTTGACAAAATAATTGGTGCTGGGCTCTGCTGGTATTGAATAGGCGGGGCCCAGGGATACTAATCATCCTACAGTGAGCGAGCTACTCCTCAACGATGAGGAAGTGTACAACCCGCCTGATTTTTGAATATTCCCACAAGATATGAACAGAGGTAGAAAAAACTGCTGGTGATTAACTGAGTCTAGCTCCTAAATCTTTTTTACATATACACGATAAGCGTGTTTGGCACTTTTCCAGGGAAATCAAGGAAACGTTGTTATCAAGATTGGTTTACTGTTTCAGTAAATTACTGATCCTTGGGTTTTTGAGCCCCCGTCCTCTGCAGGGGACTTTGTCACCTGCACAGTGATTCTCCATACAGGAAAAGTAAAGACTCCCTCCTTGGGTCTTCAGTACAGTTGTGGTTGAATCTTTACATTTTGAAATTATTATAATTTCCCTTTTATGTATCTTTTATATTATGTCGCTGTGCTGATTTTAAAATTGTTAGGGTGTCAGTTTGTTAAATTATATAATACTTTTGCTTCACGATAGAACGGGTATTGCACATCCTTGCTCTCAAGGGTGTGTGGGGCTCATGGTGTTGAGAACTCCTGACCTATCTTCTGCAATGCACACAGATTTAAAGAGAGGAAACTGAGGCTTGGCGAGGTTGGGGGTCTTGCCCAAGGTCACACAATCAATGAAGAGTAGAGCCAGGGGGCTTCCCTGGTGGTGCAGTGGCTGAGAGTCCGCCTGCTGAGGCAGGGGACACAGGTTCGTGCCCCGGGCCGGGAAGATCCCACATGCCGCGGAGCAGCTGGGCCCGTGAGCCATGGCCGCTGAGCCTGCGCGTCCGGAGCCTGCGCTCCGCAACGGGAGAGGCCACAACAGTGAGAGGCCCGCGTACCACAAAAAAAAAAAAAAAAAAAAAAAAAAGAGTAGAGCCAGGGAGTCAAACCTCGAAGCTGGGCTTATCAGAAACTGGCAATACTGCCTCTCGGGACCCGGGGACTCCGGCTCTCCACAGCTTCTTGTGATGGGGATCACTTACCCGTCCCAGTTCCTTGTCCTCCAAGGCCAGGACTCCTGTGCTCTCTGTGAACAGCTTCACCTTCACGGCGGGCAGTGCATGGGTCGTAGAGAAGTCACCCTGGGTGCCCCAGCTGCAGACAGAATCAGAGAGGTCAGAGCTGAGACCTCCGCCTTGACAACGCTAAACTTAGCCCCGCCTTCTTCCTGGGTCGGGTGAATGCAGGGTTAACCCTAGGCATCGAGGCATTGAGGCATCGAGGCATGCTGGCTGTCACATCCCCCTCCCCTCCCAAGCTGCCAGAATGACAAAAAGTGTTAATTATCTTGTTAGGCAAATGCAAGACAGATGCTCAGAAAGTTGCCAGGGGTCTTCACAGAGCACTAGAAGGAATCACTTGGAATTAGCATGAAATCGAGTTGGTGAGAAATTTGCCCCATGCATTTGCTATCCCTAAAACCATTCCCGGGTAACCACTAATATTTCCTTGCAGCCTTTCCAAGAATCCCTTGTGCTTGGAAACCGCTGTTCTAGATTTTGAGATGGAGCTTCCTTCGGCAGGAGCTAACACCTGACCTTACAATGAGACCTCAATAGTAGTGGGAAGGGAGGGAGCCCCATTTCCACTGGCATTCAAAGTTATGTTGAATAGAGCAATGGATGAAGCTTAGTTTAGCCCTGTTAAAGAGGAACAAAGGTCGAAGGATGTGATGCGGGAAACGCCCTTCCCCACTCACTGGTCTCTGGGAATCACAGCAGATCTCCCAAGAGGAGAGCCTGGCCTACCTAGCATCTGGGTAGAGTGCCAGTCTGAGCTGACATGAGCCCCTGATGGGCTCCTCAGATGTGATCTTTTCATCATGATTCTTACAGAGCCATCTCCATCCACTCTGTACCTGAAATCAGCATGATCTTCAGGAAGTATCAACTGGATTCCTAAACCCTTCCACGGCACCTGCTCCATTGCACTGGACACAATCCAGACCCCTTGGTATGGTCTCCCACTCATTCACTCGAGTGTCATGGGCCTCCTGATTGTGCTACCTCAGGGCTGTTGCATGCACGGTTCCTTCTGTTGGCAATGCTTCTCCCCACCCTTCTCTTCACCCGCTACCTCTCTGGGGCTCAGCCAGAGCTGAGAACATGTCCCTTGATCTCCCAGTATCAATTTCGTTCCAGTGTTAAACTCTCTTGAACATACTGCTTAATTTTCTGTCCTAGCAATCACTGGATTTGTAATAATTGATGTACTTACATGATTGTTTAACAGCTAAATCCTCTAATGTTCTGTAAGCTCCATAAGGGCATGGACTGTGTGTTTTGTTTATATTGCATTACCACAGTACTTAGCACACAGAAGACACTTAATAAATATTTGTTGAATAAATAAATTGTGCAAACATATATTCTTTTACAGAACTAGGAAACAGGAATAGATATAATTCTGTACAGACATTTTTTTTTTTATTTTGCCTACGTAATGGCCAATTTCCGTACTTCAAGTTACTCATTTGATATTATTTTTAATGACTATAATGTTACACCTGATGGATGCATAATTTATTTAACCATTGTTCTATTATTGAGACTGGGCTGGACATTACTTTTTAATTTCATCTCTGTTTATTTCCTTGGGAAGTGGAGAGTTAGATGGGAGATTGTTTCTTCATTCATTTGTCAACAAACATGATGGTGCTCCTACAGTGCTGCAGGAACTGTGCTCATCATTGAAAACTTTCGAGTCTTGGGACACCTATTCCCAAAATGCTTTCCGCACAGCTGGTGACTATCCTCCTACCATCTGGGAAAAAGAGCGCAAATCACATGGCTTCTTGCCCACGCTGGGTGTCCCTATTCACTTTTTCTTCTGGCCAATTTAATCACTGCCGTTCTCATGGGCCTTTCCTTGATTAATAGCAGGCTTGACTATTTTACTCTGTGTTCATTGGCTGTTTGTATTTCCTCTTTTGTAAATGACGGAAGCCTGACTTCTAGTGTCAAGGTTGCACTCAATTGAATAAATCCCATTAACTAAACTCAAAGACCTGAGGACTCTAGACTGTGGGTAAGAGAGCACCAGAAGGAGATAAGGAGGTGCCCAGCTCCATGGGGATCCAAGTGTGCAAGAATCACTGAGAGAGCACAACAGTCGCAAGAGAGAAAGGGAGAGGACACGGAGAGGACATGAGACAGGGCGAGAAGCAACAGGTTTCAAACACAACAGCGAAAGGTGAGATGTACACATGGAAGCTCCTAATTTTGGACACCAGCCACAGCAGCAGGCTCCTAGGATAGGGGAACCCTTGTCCTAGCAAAGGCAACGTGACAAGGCAAACGGTTTTGAACCCACCATTCTTAGTTCAAATCCTGATGAGTCACTTACAAACTGCAGGACTTGGGGCAAGTTAATTAACATCCCTGAACCTCAGTTTCCTGAGCTATAAAAAAATATCATTTCACAGAATAGTTAAAAAGAGTAAATAGCACCAGGCTTGGAACAGCATAAGAGTCCCCCAGATTTTGGCTACCTTCCCTTCCCCAAATGAGGATACATAAGATGTATTCTAGTAACAGTGATAATCGCTTATATTTTGCATTATCCATTCAACACATATTTATTAAGCACCTACTGAGTATCTGACGCTTCGCTGGGCAAGCAAGATGGACATTACCCTTCCTATTACACAGGGTAAGAGGTAAAACAGTTCATATTGTACCCATTTCACAGATGAGAAAACTGAGAAAGAACCTCAAGACCTTGTCCATTTTATTCCAGTGAACGGTGATCAAGCTGGGCTGGAACACAAATCTCTTAATTCCCAGTTTATAGCTCTTGCTGCTATTACTGTCATGATTATCAATAACACGCATGACCAATGATTAACAATTTAGGCAAAAAACATGATCATTACTTTACTGTTCATGGTTAATTGTGCTATGAATCTCTTTGGGCATTTTTCATGCTTGGTCATGGAGATAAGGAAGATTCCTGCCAGAAACAAAGAGAGTTCTGGAATGAGCTGCTCTAAACACTAAGCCATAAAGAGGCCTTAATCGCAGGTGCCTGGGAATTCCCCACACTGGATCCCTGGGACACCGTCCTTGAAACTGGTTTATAGGGATTTTCTGGCCTGTTCAGTGGGCACGAACCCAGTCTGCCTGAACCCCTGCGGCTACACAAGGATGCTCAGCTCATAATGCGTTCAACATGACTCAGACCGTGGGGCAGGGCGAGGTCTCTGAGACCCCATCAGCTGGATGGAGTTGAAGCCACTGGAGGCTGCCCTGACAACCCCTGTGCATTTGGACAGTGGGTTGCTTTTCCTTTCCACCAGGCCTGCAGCTGTGCTCTTGGCTTCCTACCATGACCCTTGGCTCACCTCAAGTTGCTAGGTCGCTACTGAATCCCAATTTATCCACCAGATTTCAAGATGGCTACCTGGCCCAGCGGAGCAGGCAAAAAAAGAAAGTCTAATCAGGACCAGCTATGTCATTCTCAGGGCCCAGTGCAAAACGAAAATGTGGGCTCCTTGTTCAAAAAGCAGGAAAAAGTGCCATTCAAGATACTAAAATACAGTGTTTTCCTTTCTCTGAGGATTTCCTCTGCTCAAACACATGCTCATTATTCCATCAGACCCCACTTAACTGACTCGTGCTCAAAGATCAAATAATTAAGAATGTCAAGACGGCAACGCGGAGCATGAAACCAAATGGTCTGAGTGTGGGACCTGTGCGGCCCCAGCGGTCGCAAGCTCGTGAATCGGGCTCTGAGCCCAAGGCCACCCAGTCTGTTTAGCGTGGCCAGAGGATGTAGCCATGCAGTCGCTACAGTCACAGGACTCTGTGAAAACCACTCCTGCCTCTTTTGGGTCAATGCTTCCTATTCATAGGGGCCCCAAGGAGATTTAGTTATCAGCACTTTCCCTGCCCCTGTCCCCTTTGGGAAAAAAATCATGAAAATGTCCACTTTTTGTCTTTTTCCGGCCATGCATGGAAAGACCTGACTATAACAAAAACAGCTAATATTTCTTCAGCGCTTCCTGTCTGCCAGGCACACATTCCCATCTCCAAAATGTTAGATGGTCATACGTGTATTTTATCCTTTTAAGCCCTCTTGGCCATCCTGTGAAATGCTTATAATTATTACCCCCATAGTTACCGATGAGGAAACTGAGGCTCAGAGAGCAGGTTAGTCATGTGTCCAAGGTCACAGGGAGCAAATGGCAAATCTGACTCCACAACCCAAACTCTTAGCCATGCCGCCATGTTGCCTTGCTCCCAAATGCCACAACTTGCTCCTCTGTGTCTGGATCCAGTGAGTATCAATTACCTCTGGAACTCAACTGGAAAGTTCTGTTTCAAAACGGATGGGACTCTGGGCTGCTCTAGATTTATTTCACACGCTCAATATGCTTCACAGAGCGCTACGTAACCTGCAGACAAATCAGTCCGCGGTGGAACCTTGGCCTTTTGGTGGAGCCACGTAATGATAAAGGGATCTATTTCTCATTGTCGCCTTCTTCTCTGCTCATTTCTTTTCCTTTGCTGAGCACTGGCTGTGGCTATTTAAATGAATAGCTCTTTTAAAAGTTTCCCAGGACTGAAATAAAATTCTGCTTTGATTTGAAAAGACCGGAGGTTGATAGTATTTATGGCAAGGAGCAGTTGGGAAGGTTAACTAACTTCTCTCTGAACATAAAGTACCTAAAGTCAAGTGGGTGAGGCGTCTCACTTCCCTGATCTTATCATATCTGCTACTACACTCACACTGTACAGCTAGCTCACAAAAGCACTAAAAATAGTCACCAATTATCCAGTGCTTATGGTTTGCCAGGCCCTGGGCTGAGGGCTTTTCATGGGTTATCTCATTTAATCCTTCTGACAGTTCTGCAAGATATATCCTGATGATCCCCACTTTATCAATGGAGAAACTAGGACTTGGAGAGGTTAAGTAACTGGGCCAGGGTTTCAAACTATCACAGAGCTGGGCTTCAAACTCAGAGTTTCTGACCTGAAAGCCCATGCATTAAACCGTAGAGCTTTGCTGCTTCTCCGTAACTCATCACACAGTATTAGAGTGTAGTGTGACAATCATCTGTGTGTGTAACTGGCTCTCTCTCTAGATGGTTAATACCCTGGGGCAAGGAGCATAGTGTGTGCATGTGTGTGTGTGTGTGTGTGTGTGTGTGTGTGTGTGTGAAATCTACTGTACCAAGCACAGGGCGGCACACAATAAATATTTGTTTAATGACTAGGAAGATGTGACTAATTCAGAATACTCATGTCGCCAGATTCAGGGGATTGTGGAGAGATGCCACACAGGGAATATCCAAGAGTGTGACTGTCCCCTTTAAGCCAAAGTGAGGGTTTATCTCCTTGAGGATCAGATGTTTTGTCAGAGCACACCAACTCTCTGAAGTGTACAGAGTGGCTGGCAGCATGAAGAGGGGACCGAGACGACATAGCAGCAAGGACGGCATTCTGAGGAGCAGGGCGTAGGTCTTTGAAGGTCAAGGAGTGGTTAGCTCATGAGGCCAAGAGCTGGAAGAAATGTGGATGCCGACAGTATAATGTTGGAAAGCACCACTGAGTTACAAAATGAACTAGTTATTATTTTTGGTCTTTTCAACCAGAAGCAACACAGGCACAGACTATGGAAATGCAGTCACCCACAGTGGCACCTCCAAAAATGAAGGAACATGTAATGACACATGTGTGCTCATTCCAAATCAAATACCTTTTGCAAGAGGCTGGAGAACAAAGAGAAGAACAGTCCAGCTGACGAACCTACATGTGCACATGGTGTTGGATGAAGCTCTGACTTCCACTGCTGAGGGCTCAGATCTCTACTATGCCCTGCATTTAGTAAACACTTCCTGAATGTCTACGACGTGCAAATCACTGTGTTAGGTGCTGCTGTGGACCCAAAGATGCATGAGATATCAGCGCTGCCCTTATGGATGTGATATTCTACTTAGGGTGATGTCAGGTCCAGAAATGATAACAGTTGTTAGGTGTGAGCTGAAGCCTTGGCTTTCACATCTGTAACTGGGGATAAGAATAGTACTGACCCCAGAGAGTCGATGGAAGGATAAGTAGGAGATAAACTATTGCACATACAGTGTTCAACACAATACCCAGCACGTGGAAAGCACCAAAGAAAGTAAGTCTTTCATTTTAGGATTATAGACCAGGGGTTGGTAAACTAAGGTCTGAGTCAAGTGTGGCTGACTACTTGCTTATGTATGGCTGATGAACTAAGAATGGTTTTTTTACATTTTTAAGTGGCTGAAAATAATTAAAAGAAGAGTAATATTTTGGGACACATGAAAATTACATGAAATTCAGATTTCAATGTCCATCAATAAAGTTTTATTAGGACACAGCTACGTCCATCTATTTATTGATACAAATCGCCTTTTGCACTTCAAAAGCAGAGGTGAGCAGTTACGACAGAGACCTTATGGCCAACAAGCCTCAATTATTTACTTTCTGGTCCTTTACTGAAAACGTCTGCTGACCCCCGCTATATACACAGTTAAATCGCCGGCTCACGGGAGTACTTTTATTTTCATTAGCAGGTGAGAAGTACGTATGCTCACCAGAGCGCAGCCACAAAGATAAACTGTAAACATGCACTTACAAGGAGAGCTCACCCCATGGCGATTCAATGTGCTGCTCTAAATTCTCCCTGGAGCTCTTGCTAGCACTCTTGGTGTACTGGAAAACTGGGGACTGTGTATCACAGCATTTCAGACACGTGGTGCCCAAATGCTGCTTCCAGATCCACTTGAGCTGGCTGACTCATTCAGTCACACTACATCATTATTAATATCAAATAATAAACAAGAGTAACAGACAATTCATATTTGGGGGAGGGTGTAGGTGATTTTTAAAGTCACAGCACATTATTTCTCTGAACCTGTTCCACAGAGCCACTGCTTTGAAAGGGAATACTTTGATCTGGGGGAGAAAATAAGGGAGAAGGATGTGCTTGGGTGGAGGGAGGGAGAAATCTACGGGAAAGCAACCTTCTACTGTGTGTTTGGCGAGCATCTGCTCCATCTCAGTCACATCTCTGTTTACTATTTAAAGCCTCTTATTTGCGGAAGCCTCCTCAGACCATATGTTATCAACAAATGTTGCTAATCAAATACACACAGTAATTTTCATCAGAATTTCCCCCCCCCCCATGAACAAAAAACAAACATTTGCCACAAAGGGAATATACCTCCCAAAATGACAGTAAACATCCACTGCAAACCTTTGACAACAGAGTGATATTTATGAATGCGTATGTGACTAAGCCAAGAACACATCCACTTCGGGCAAATAAGGACCCTTGGAGAACTGGATTTTGTGCAGTTTGGTGTTGGGGGATGATGTCATTAGTTGCCATGGCGATGCTCAGCATAAGGTCATCATTCATGCCACGGAGACTGGATTTGCATTTATTCAAGGTATATGGCTCATGCGAGCTGGGTGTTAGATTGGTGTGGTTCGTGAAACTAACTTCCAGCTTTAACAAGGGAGAAGTGTCATTTCGGGGAAGGAAAGTCCCTTGGTCCCGTTGCTAAGAGGGAAAGTTAGTAATTGCCTGGAGACAACCGCATGAAAATCTGTTGGCCTGCCTTTCAGGCAGACGGCAGGATATTCCATACCAAGCGAATCAATTGTACCATCGCAGTGTGTTTCATGCAAACTCATGGATAGGATGTGATTCGGGCCCTTTAATGTACTAGAAAAGCTAAACGACCTCTTATCTACGTAAATGAGGCGTTTGCTTTGTAAAAACTGGGTTGTCTGGGAGGCGGAGGGATGGAGGCGCCAATCTGCCTATCTGACATTTCCACTGGAATAGCTCCTCTCCAGGAATCGGAAATCAAATGTGTTCAAACCTCAGCTTTAGTGTTCTCCCTGCACATCTGTTCCTCTCAGGTTTTCCCAGCTTAGTCACAGGAACTGCCAACCACCCAGAAAAGAAAGGTTAGAAGTACCAGGAAGAGGGTGGGTGGTATATTTACGTAGCGTGGACAGTCAGAGCTTTACCAAGAAGCAATTATCACGGGTACTTCTGTATGTGGTTTCTTGTTTGTCTCCTCCTACTAGAATGTAAACTCCTCAAGGGCAGGGATCTGTGTCTGTTTCCCTGCTCTGTCTGAGGATGGCTGTATCCCCAGCACCTAGGGCAGTGCCTGTCACATGGCACATGTCCAACAAGCATTTACTGAAGAAATGAATTCAATGAATTGTGATTTTCTCCACAGACGTATGCACTTTTGGAGATGAGATTCAAGATGAAAGCGAAATTGAACCACGGTGGCTTCTCCTGGACTTACATTCTTTGGCATGGTTAAAGAGGAAGTACAGGAACATTCTATACTATAAACTTTATAAGGGCAGGGACCAAGCCCACCACTGTTGTAGTCCAACATTTAGCTCTGCCCAGTGCAGAAGAAGCACTTGATAAATGCCTGTTGAATGAAGGCCAGAGGAGATCAAATATAGGAGATCTGTGCCTCAATCCTAATTTCCTCATTAGCTATGCGACCTTGGACAAACCACTGGTAGGGTCTCAATTTACTTATCTCTATAATAGGGATAGGGAGGCAAATATATTGATATTTTCTGTCCTAAAGACAAAAGCCTGGGTATTTGATTTCTAGCATTTCCTTTTGGTTCCTTCTTAGAGTTTTCATCACTCAGCTTATATTACCCTTCTGTTCTTATATGTTGTCTACTTTTCTTTTTTTTGCCATTAGATACCTTAACATATTAATCATAGTTGATTTAAACTCCCAGTCTGATAATTCCAACATCTCTACCATACCTGTCTCTTCAAACTGCGTTTTTTGTCTTTTCATCACTTTTGTTGGAAGTGACATGCGGGGCAAATGGAACCCCTATGGCTCCAGGAGCAATTTCTTCTCCCAGTTCTCTGTTCCAGGAGGCTATGATTCTCTGTATCCGTTTGCCTATCTCTCTAAATCTGCGGGCAGCGGTTTGCCCTGTGACCTAAAATTCTCTGATGGATCTAAGAAGAGTTGCTGATTTTCCATTTGTTCAGCCTTTTTCTTGCTGTAAGGACAAAAACCACACCTTCCAAGCTCTTTACATGCCAGACCGGAAACCAGAAATCCACTGGAGCCTGGACTTGTCAAGATCCTATCCAGCTCTGAGAGCTTAGACTCTATTCTTCACTGGAGGTTGACTCATAAGAATATATATAGATGGTCAAGAAGAAAATCTAAATGGGAAACCCAAGGTTGGAGTTAAGTAATAGAATGGTGTGGGATTAGGGTGCACGGGGTGGGATGTGGTGCTTGTACAGTGGGTGGGGTGGGCCTGGGGTTGGGCATCATGGGGTACATCATGAAGATGACAGCACCTCACGTGGCTTGACAGGGTTGCCTTCGCTGGAATGGAGTTTATAGCTTGGCCTAAAGACATCCTCTGTCATGGAAGGCGGTGAGTTTTTGTCATTGGAAATGATGGCTGTCTCCCCATTCTGAGGTTCTCCTGCATCTCCATCACCTAGCTGCCTTCCTCTAACCATCTGTTTATTCCAAGTTCCTAAGGACCATTAGAGAAAAGGAATTGCTCACTGCATGGTGGACATCAAAAAGGCACTCGCAGGAGGTTGCTGGGGACACATTCATTCACTTTCTTCTCTCTGTGACTTAGCCAACCAACGACTGTTTAATTTCCCCCACTGGGCTTTTTTCTATAATTGTTCTTGTAACCTGAGCCTCATTATTAGGGTTGCAACCTGTGATTTTCATAAACAACTAGGAGGTGCTCTAGTTGACTGTGTCTTTAGAACTTCAACCTGCCTTAGGACACCTCACAGGCTCTAGAAAGCTCACGGTATACAGTCAGAGAGGCTATCCCTGTCAGGAAACCTGGCCAGGGCAATTACAGAATGCAATGCAAACCCCTTCGCATTCCAGCCAGTTCTACTAAGAGCATGAACCGAATGAGGAGAAACAACGGGGGGACACAGAGCACCAGACTCAGAGTTGACAGGAGCCCTGAAGATCACTGTGGCCAAGCTCCTCATTTACAAATGAGGAAGCTGGTGCAGTGGGGATGAATTTTGGAGTCAGCCTGTTTAATTTTTATCATTTCACAGCTTTATTTTCTCAGACAAATGTATTAGCCTCTCAGATCTCAGTTTGCATGTTTATGAAATGGGCACATTAACAGTATCTACCTTATAGGGCTTTCTATCTGCCTGTCCCCCAATTAAATGACAGAAGCACTGAGTACAATGTAAGTTCTTAACAAAGGGCAGCTTGCATTATCCAGGGGGGTTCAGGATTAAGGGAGCAGGCTCGGGAGTCTAGCAGCCTGGATTCTACATCCAGCTGTGCCACTGTCTACCCGAGTGATTTTAAGCAGCTGACTGAATGTCCTGTGGCCTCTATTTTCTTACCTGTAAAATGGGACGCTAATAGTGCTTCCCTCTTAGCATACCTCTTGTTAGAATTCGGTGTGAAAATGCTACCCAGCCTGGTCATCACTAAAGCCCTCCGTAACTATTCAGGACATCTGAGAGATACAGAACAACTTAGTCCGGGGGCCAGCACTGGAATCAAACATCAAGATGTGAGCTGACCTTGTAAGTGTTTTCAAAACCATCTGAGTAGTGGCTTCTGTGTTTTCTCAGTCTGGGTAAAATCAAATTGGGACTTGAATTTGGGTTGATTTTTTGGGGCAGCTATGGCAAAGGGGTAAGAGCTGAGAACTCATTCTCACTGTCTTAAGACGTCCTTCTCTCAAAGTGCCTGAAACATTTCCTCTCACCCCCATCCTGCCTCTCATCCTTCACTGGCCTTTTCTTGACCCTGGCGGGTATATCAGAGTATTACTCAAAGAGATTCACCTTCTCCTGCCTTCTCCAGGAGAACAGTTTTCTTCCTGCCCCACTGGTATTAGCCTTGTCCATGTGACTACTTGCTTTGGTCTCCTTCTGGGCAGAGCACATATAATCCCCCAATTTGACTTTGAAATTACCCAGGTGGCTTTCCTCGGCCAATGGGGTATTAGCAGATGTGATGGAAGCAGAGGCTTGAAATGTGCTTGAACGCTCAGGCTTCTTCTCCTGAGCCTCTGTCATCACCATCAGCAGAACTTCGTCCAGGTAGCTGTGGATCCTTCAGCCTGGATCCCACAATGGTCTACATGGAGCAGGGCTGAGCCCAAGCCACCGTGCGGAGCCAAGGCCAACCAGACCCACCGCGTGCAGCACAGCCACCCAGCCGAGCCTGGCCTGAGCCAGCCAACCCCCAACCGATTTGCAGATAAGTGAATGAAATAAATGACTGTGGTTTTAAGCCACCGAGTTTTGAGACAGCCTGTTACACAGCAATAACTAACTGATACAGTGCCTTTAGCTGGTGCCTAATCACATCATCCTGGTGCTACTCCATATGGTGTAGATTGGTCTGGAGCCCTCAGCTATTAGAGCACATACTGGAGAGCTCAGACCCATCTCATAGTCCTTTCATATTTTTAAAAAGTCTATTGTAGCCACACAATAAACACCCGCCTAATAACCTTGTTGGTTTGAAAAAATAGTTCCCAGCTCATATGTCCTCATAAAACAACCTCCCTGTTTTCCAGTGTCAAATGAGGCAGTTTCTCCACAGTGTAAGAACTGGACTCAGGCCTGAGTGTGCTGGTGAAGGCTGCCACAGGAACTGTCTAGGTCCCCTAAAGAGCAAGAGGGTCAACACCTCCTAAGGCCAAGGCCGGCAGCCAGTGTCTCTCACACCACTTGTGGTCAAGTGCTCCCAGGGGGAGCCCTAACCACATCAAAGGCGTTCCAGATGAAGCCTCCCACATGGAAGGTGATGAGCACTAAGCCAACCTCAGCAACACTTGAGCGCCCCCAGCATTTGTGGTTCTGTCCGAGTGGGCATCCAAGATGTGATGGGCACACAGAGGCCGCCCTTGAGGGTTCAGGGATGGCCACTCAGAGCTTTGGCTGCCCTCCAAGCAGCCAGCCCCCTCCTGTGAGACCTCCCAGTTGCCTTTGATAGAGGGGATTATAGGAGCTGTTGTTGGTTTTGCTTTCCTGGGCTGGGTTCCCACCATCCCACAGAGAGGGATCCCTGAGGACCCTGTTGTGAGCTAAGCTTGTCTCTTCCCCCAAGGACTGGCTGGTGGATTTGTTCTTTTTTCTCTCTGTTTCACATTTGCGAGAAACCGCTGGGAGTGGCCGTGAATGCCAGGAGTCTCAAAGGGAAATGGTGAACGGGCCAGCTGGCCCAACGTCCTTCGGTAAGAACTGAGGTGTTGTCTTAGAGCATCGGGGAAATTGCTCTCTAGACCAAGTGCGATGGCATAGGCCCAATGTGGAGCCAGAAAGTTGTTCTTGAAAAGTGACAAATCTCAGTTCTAGAGAAATATCACCGTCACTCAACCAGTCCATGGTATACCAACGCCATCTTAGTGGGGTGAAAACACTACCTACGTTCCCAGTCAAACCTGGCTCTCCTTGGGCTGACCACAGGGGTCCTCCACAGGGCCCAGAGACATTTACTTTGGGACTCCCACGCACATAATATTAAACACACTAAAAGGACTCCTCCAGACCAACTTGTAAAAAAATGTATAAAAAACTGGATGAAAGTTGAAGTGAATTGTCATCAACTACTGGATATGGGTTAAATTTAAGAGACATGTAATTCAATATTTTTTTTTGATTTTGCAACTATCTTTACTTTAGAGTTAAAACATTTCCAGGGGAGGGATGTAATGATTATTGTGTAGGTATTAACACATTTTTGACCAGAGATGTATTACGGCTACAGGTGTTAGTTTCTGCAAAAATCCTCCAGTCAATAATGTGTTAATGTACTGTGTGTACATAATGATGTAATCGTTATTATACAGCACTTAGGAGCTGGAGCTCTGAAATCAGACACACCTCAGTTTCTTGTTGTCAGGTATTAAAGTAGATACAGATACGGCAGATCACTAACCAGCTGTGTGACCTTGGGTAAGTCTCCTAACCGCTCTGGGCCTCAAATTTCCCATCTGTAAATGGGACCATAACAATGTCTACCTCTTTGGGGTGCTGAGAGGATTAAACAAGACAATGAATGTCAAGGGCTCAGCATAGTGTCAGCTACCTTTGAGAGTCCTCAGGAAATCTTGGCTGGTTTGTAATTTAGGACGCTAATTAGGCGACAATGTACAGAATGGATTTGAGTATGAACAGGCCAAGGAACATGTAATAGTTTAGACGGCACAAGATAAAGGTCTCAGAATCATGAGTTGGAGGGAGGGTGGGTGAGGTACTAAAAATAGAGATTTCTAGGCCCCAATATCAACTGTGCAAACATTTATATAGAGAGGAGTCTGTCCAGGAGAGTTTATTTTTAAAGATCTTCCTTGGTGATTCTGCTGCTTGGCTATGTTTGTGAACTACTACGGAGCCTACAGTCTTTAGCTGAGTGCTACATGAACAGCAAACAGGACTACAGCAAATACTTGAAGGTTTACAAAGATGAACAAGCAGACAGGCCCTGGTCTCCCAACTACAGATTTCCCCTCAATATCAGGTGGCCCCTGAAGGAAGGAAAGAATAATTACTCAGTCTCCTTGAGATGCTGACCCCACATAAACTATCTTTTTTAGTTTGTGAGCTGTTAATGGGCACACTGGAACGGTGGTTCTCGGAACGACGATTTTGTAAGAGTTACCGCAATAGTGACTCTTAGCGTGAAGTTCTGAGTGACTCTCCCACTCCCCAGCAAATGGTGATGATAATAATACAGTTCTGACTGAGGGCTGATTACATGCCAATCACTGTTCCAGGGATTTTTACAGGAATCACCTCATTCATTAAACTGAGATGTGAACCTGAGCTGAATGAATGTTGACTATCCCACGTCTGAGTCAGAGGAGCTCAGCCCAAGTCAAGAAGGCTTGATTCATGAAGCATGTCGGAGATCCCCATGTACACTTGATTCCTGGAGAATGGACCTGTTTGATCCAAGAATGGTCTGCCTTAATGGGATGGCCTCACAATATTGTGGGAAACAGGAAGCAACCAAAAGATTATGAGGCCAATCCCAGTGATGGGGAGGGGGGAGAGAGAGAAATAGAGAAAGAAAGGACAAGGAGAAAGAAGGCGGCGGGGGGGGGGGGGGATGAGGGGGAAGGAGAAAGGAGGGAGCGGAGGAAAGACATTTGTCTCTGAGTGAAATGTTGTGATAAGTAAGTCTGTTGAAAATCAAAATTCCCAGTATCCATTAGTGTTTTAAACCCTCCCCTCCTAGCTTCCAGATTTACATAAATAATAAAACAACTTCATGACCTCCTGTGTGCACACTGCCACACAGCTTCACCTCCCTGCCCACGAGGGAGGAGAGTGGAATCAATACCACACCGCTCTTCAGCTAAGCTCCAGTGTACATCCCCCTACGGAAGTCTGCGTGTCTTTTTCCTCTGCCTGCAAACACTCTCCCTCCCTCTGATCTGCAGCGTAGGCTCTGGTAGCTCATTACAAGCACGATAAAATCAGGTTTATTCCCTCCATCAATCATCCAAGAAAATTTATAGAATTGTGGTCATTAATTCCATCACTTTAAGTGGGGCGGGGGATGATAATTTCATTATCCATTATAATTGCTTGTAAAATTTTATGACTTATTTGCATCCTTTAAAATTCAACATGTGCCTAAGGTAAAATACAGAGCTGTCTGGATCAGACAGACGTTTTTTTCTTCTCCTCTGTCTTATGTCAGGCACAAACATTGGTGATGTTTAGGGCTTTGAAACTTTCTCTTCCCTTTCATAAAGGGTGGCAAAAGCAGAGCTATGTTCGGAGGAAGAGTGAGGAAAAAATGCCAAAGAATCATTAAGTGACACAATGAGTGACAGATACATGACTTAGCCCTTCCTACAGGAGTGGTATTGCAGGACAGTTTAAATGACTGACATATTCATACCTTACCAGGAGGAGTTAGATAGCAATTTGACGGTCATGTCCAGGGACCTAAGCTTGGCTAATATTTTATCTTTAACAGTGGATCATGTTACAGCACATTTGTATATAATTCTACATTCGTGTATACTGTCACTGTCTTAGCTTGGGCTGCTCTAACGAATACCCTAGGCTGGGTAACTCAAACAACAAACATTTATTTTGTTTGGATATTCTGGAGGCTGGGAAGTCCCAGCACCAGCAGATTCAGTGTCTGGTGAGAGACCTCTTCCTGGTATGTCCTCACATGGCAGAGAGAGATCATCTCTCCTGTGTCTCTTTTATAAGGACACTAACTCCATTTATGAGGCAAACACCCTCATGACCTAATTAACTCCCAGACGCCTTACCTCCAAATACTGTCATATGGGGAATTAGGGCTTCAACATATGAATTTGGAGGGCCGACACAAACATCCAATCCATGACCTTATGTCCCTGGACCTCTAAAATTCCAGACCTCACAGGCAAAATACATTCATGCCATTCCAGAAGCTCTCCCCAAAGTCCAAAGTCTCATCCAACTATCATGAGGATCTTCGTTTAGCCAATGCTCTATCTGTAATAATGGATCACGTTACAGCACATCTTGTCTGCAATTTCACTTTTTTTTGTATACTGTCAACAACATTTACTAAGTGCTATGTCTTAGACACGACGCTCAGCACTATACAGACATCGTGTGCATGAATCCTTGCAATAACCCTATGATGTAGGTATGACTACTTCCATTTTACAGGTAAGATGTCCTAGGGATTCACCAAGGCTGAGGGCAGTTTTTGAGTGTCTAATTCCACATGTATTTATCATGATGGATGGTCTATCTGTATATTGTTAGGTCCCCATTTTACTAAAGTTGTTTGAATAAACTTAGGGACTTTTTAAAATTAAATTTTTTTTATTCAGATGTTCTAATCCTGGAAAAAATCTTGCAGAAAAAGATGACATCTTAAATTTTATGATTTTATGATACCCTGTCACCCTGGAAAAAAAAAGTCTATGATCAATCTCTGGAAAACACTAATTGGTAATCTACTCTGTACATCACAAGGTTAAATTCTGAAGTGCTACAAAGATGTCCGGCTCTCAGTTTTTGTCCTTGTTCATTTGAAGAACAAGAGTAGTTACCTGAACAATTAAAGGAATGCACAGAGCAACTAAACAGTTTAATATAGTTCAAGAAATGTCCCAAGGCAGAATACAGTCAGCTAATAAATGGCTGAATACTATGGTTCAGAGGAGAGAAAGACTGATGTGGTGGCAGTGATCTGGGAGTCCATTACAGTCGGGGCAGGTGCAACTAGAATGGGTCTTAAGAATGGATAAAATATGGATGGGCAGAGGGTGTATACTGGGGAAGGGAAGTACTAAATATCCTTCAGAGGACAAGGCTGTTCAGTAGCTCTATTATAGAATCTAACACACATGGAATCTGTTCTTCACTGTCACAGAGGCGTGATGGCAGGTATGGAGGATGGCTGACTTAGGCTACTGGATTAAAGGGTAGAAATGTGTAGGTCTGGTGTGATGAATGAGCTATCACAGGACAGGCAGAGTTGGCCCAGAGAAAGTTAGTGAACTAGGTGAAGTTCATGGACATCTGTTATTTTTCCTGCTCAACACCCTTGCCCCTGCTTCTAGTTACAGTATTCTAATTCTTCCTTGGAAACCACTGCTCCCTGACCTTGGCTCATTTAGTCTGGGTAAAGCTGACCCCACTCCTGAATTGAGAGGTGGCCATTCTTGACACTGCATTTCCTAGACTAGGATGACTGGTTCAGGGGTGGATCTCTGACTCAGCTGAGTAAGAGTCAGCCATGAGACTTGGGCTAAAACACAGGGAAGGAGGTGCTTTCTCTTTCGGGGTTACTACATGCACCAACTGTAACCCACGAACGACTGACAGCAACCAATTTGCCTCCGTGAGGAAAGACGTAGCCTGAGAATGAAGACAATCCAGAGGGATAGAGCTGAGGGAAGGAGAAACATCTGCTGACATCATTTGAGCATCTGGATCAAGCGATGCCTGCAGCCCTACACACTTCAGTTAAATGAAATGAGGAAATCCTTTCTCAGTCTAAGCCAGTTAGAATCAGAGTTCTGTTCATTGCAACAGAAGAGGTAAAGCAAGGTCCCATCTATCTGTAGCTCTCTACCTGCCCATTCCTTTTTCATCTGCTTCTTCCCTCATGACAGAGTCTGACATTTTGCTCTCCGAACTGGGTCGGCACTACTCCATTATTTGGACATTTCCTGAGAATTTTTCTTAAACAAACCTACTTGCCCTGAGTTCTATTCCTTCAGGTTCTTTTTTTTTTTTTTAATATTTATTTATTTACTTGTATGGCTGCACCTGGTCTTAGTTGTGGCACATGGTATCTTCACTGAGGCATGTGGGATCTTTCATTGTGGTGCACGGGCTCTTTGTTGTTGTGTGCGGGCTCCAGAGCACGTGAGCTCTGTAGTTGTGGCATGTGAGCTCAGTAGTCGTGGCACTCAGGCTTAGTTGCCCCGTGGCATGTGGGGTCTTAGTTCCCCAACCAGGGATCGAACCCACGTCCCCTGCATTGTAAGGCAGATTCTTTACCACTGGACCAGCAGGGAAATCCCTATTCCTTCAGGTTCTTAATAGAATACAGATTAGTCCGAAAACCCAAAATTTCCTTTTATCTATTCGTTCAACTCATTTATGGGCCCCCACCAGGCCAAGGCACTGTAATACTTGGAGTATTAGATAAGAGAGGTCCCTGCTCTCATGGAGCTCACCTTCTAGATTAGTTGTACAATAATCTAAGCTACTTAGGTGACAATGACTAGGAACGGTCTAACCCAGGGGTCACCAAACTATATCCTATAGGCCAAACTGGCCTGCTGCTTCGTTTTGTAAATACAGTTTTATTGGGACACATCCACGCCCATTCATTTACACATCATGTGTGGCTGCTTTCACGAGAATGGCACTGTGACTGCATAGTCTGCAAAGCGGAAGTATCTGCTACATGGCCCTTCACCAAAACACGTGCTGACCTGTAGTCTAACCTTCATTTCCACAAAGGTGTGTGCAGCGTAAGTGGGATCCCAAGAGATCTGGTGTTTCATTTCAGTTCTTTTTCATGGTGGAGGTGAATAAAGGGTAAATTTGAACTCTTAGGAGCCTGGTGGCCCTGTCTGAAACGCCACTCTGCAGGCATTTATTCAAAGTCACTCATTTTTAAAAACCCTACATTCTATCCCATAACGTGGTTTTTTTTGTTGTTGTTGATGTTTCAATATAAAAATGTTTCCAATTTTACAAGTTAAGTTGATACGACAGGAAGATGCTCCCTGTTGAACTCTGGGACTCTGGGTTCCACACGTGTTCCAACTGGAAAAGCGTGGCCTGCATACAAAATAATATGTCTCTAACGTGAGACTTTTCAACTCAAGGCTTAGGGGAGGGAAGGCTTTCTCTATAGCTCCCGCAGCCCCTCTGCCCCCATCAAAGAGATGACAGCAATCAGAAAGGCCAATGCGTCCGGGTGATTTCTGGCCCCAGCATCTATCCCTTATACCTCTTAGGTATACTGAGAATTTATAAGGATCCGAAAAAACTTTTTGGTGTCCTATTTTTTTAGGTTTTTTGGAAGCATTACAGTTTTCCTAATGAGAGGAGACATACAGATTATTATTCCTTACGCTGTGTTTTACGCCCTTCCCCAGGTGACCTCTCTTTGAAGCGCTCTGTCGGAGCCCATCAGTACATTATTTGTGGACGGAGACTGTTTAAGGACGCCCCTTCTTGGCCTGAGGTTATGATTATGGATTTTTATTTTGTTGCCTTTTTATTTGTTGGGCATGTTTGGTGGTAGAAAGATCGTTCTGTGTGGCTGGAGCACTGCACTCTTATTGATGTACAAAAAGGCATTCATTATTTATTGGGTGCTATCGATTGTTTTTTTACTCTTGGGGAACTGGGATGTTTATATTGTTAGCTTTTGCTTAACCTGATGGAAAAGAGAATCACGTAGCGAGACAGACTCAGCCCCCTCCTCCTGGCAGGGCAGGATGGCAGGTAGGGCTGAGGGATGGTTACCATTTAGGGCCGTCGAATGGCTCACTCATGAAAGCCCCTGACTGAGGCCCTACTATGTGCTTGGTCTGTGCTAAGCACTTTGCCTGCAGGATCTCACTGAATCGGTACCCCCATCATCGTAAGGTAGAGCTTTCACTCCCATTCTACAGACATTGACATTTACAGTCTTTAAGCAACTGGATCGAGGTCACTCAACTGAAGAACAACAACAATAATAGTAAGTTAACACTGACTGAACACTCACTGTGCTGGGCACTGCGCTGAACACTTTAAACCCAGCGTCTTGTTTCATCATGGCAGCAGCATTACAGAACAGGTACCATCAGCACTGCCGTGTTCACAGCAAGGAACCGGGGCTCAAAACGTTAGAGAAAGCACTTGCAGGTCGCCAGACTACTGAGGAGTGAAGCTCAGATTCCAGCCCAGACAGCTTGGCTTCAGAGTCATCTTTTTAGAAGCACATGTCCTATTGTTGGGAAGTGAAACTGAGATCCAACAAATGCAGTGCCCGCTAAAGCCAACACCCCTCTCTCCTAGCAGTGCCGGTCCCACAACCTGTCAGAGCAGCCTCCGGACTGGCGCCTCTAGCGGAGGGCCCGGCCTTTCTGACTGAGCAGGAATTCCAGAATGGAAGAGGAATCCCAACTCCCTGTGCCTCTCTCAGGATGTAGGGCGGTAAATTAGAAAGAGCACAGGATGGAGAGTTTGGAGGCCCGGGTTCCAGCCCCTGCTCGTGTCCCGTGCAACTCTGAACAAGCTCCAGGCTCTCTCTGGTCAGCCATTCCATCTGCGCAGTGAAGGCGTTGGGTTAGAGTAACTTAACACTCGCTCCTGGGTCCAGCATCTTTGCTTTGGTCTATTTCATCTCTGCCCCAGATGTTGGAGATTTTCCCAACTCCTGTATGAATACGAAGTACAGACAAATCTCTGGACGTGGGGGAACCCCAGAGTTTTCTGGGAAGTGGACTTTGGATGTCACATTCTGGAACCCAGTTGGGGCCATTCCTGCATCCAGAGGACCTTCACTTGGAGGGAAGGATGGAAGGCAGGTGGCAGAGGTGCAACAAGTGGCTGCCCTTAAGTACAAAGAGTGGCTTACGGGAAGTCAAGAGCTGCGGGTGCCAGCCAGGCGGGGCAGAACGGCAGCCTGCAATGGAAATGCTCGCTGGGTTGGCAGAATCTCAATGACCTGAACTCCCCTTTCTTCTCTCCTAATGGTGACCTCATTGCCCCCAAGCTCTCTAGTCCCCCTCGCTTCTAAACCTTTCCTGAGGGGGCGGGATGCATTGGCAGTTTGGGACTAGCAGATGCAAACTACTATATATAGAATGATATAGCTACACAACAAGGTCCTACTGCAGAGCACAGGGAACTATATTCGATATCCTGTGATAAGCCATAATGGGAAAGAATATGAAAAATAATATATATATATGTATAACTGAGTCACTTCGCTGAACAGCAGAAACTAACACAACATTGTAAATCAACTACACTTCAATAAAAAATAAATGAAGTTAAACCTTTCCCGAGGCTGCTCTCTCCACCAGTAAAGGCCCTTCATTCCTCTCTGACGCAAATCCCACTCGGCCCCACGCACCTCTCCTGATCATTCCAGCCCCTGCTTATCTCTCCCTCCTTCTGCAGCCACCCCTACCCTGCAGTTTCCTGAATCAGTTCCCTTGTGCTGGTTTCGGTTTGGAGCTGGTGTGTATTCTCAGGGAACCTGGCCCAGGGCTAAATAGGCCCTCCCTCGCCTCTGAAAGTCTGAGTGTAGAAGGGGTTGAGTTGGAGTTAAATGTACCCGACTTCAGGCTTCCCTGGTGGCGCAGTGGTTGAGAGTCCGCCTGCCGATGCAGGGGACGCGGGTTCGTGCCCCGGTCCGGGAGGATCCCACATGCCGTGGCCACGGGGCGGCTGGGCCCGTGAACCATGGCCACTGGGCCTGCGCGTCCGGAGCCTGTGCTCCGCAACGGGAGAGGCCACGGCAGTGAGAGGCCCGCGTACCGCAAAAAAAAAAAAAAAGGTACCCGACTTCTGCATACCCTCCACTCTCAACAACAAGTATTTATTACGTTTCGACTACATGACTGGATGAGTTCTTGGTGCTGTGGATATATTCCAGGGCACAAGACAGACTTGCACTATTACGTGTGCTCCAGACATTTAAGTTTTTTTTTTTTCTGGGCTATGAAACTTCTTCCAAAAGCTAAATGATCAGGCCTAGATGCATATGCACATCTGATTTGCTGTCCAGGACATGGTAATGTAGGCTTTCCTATTTTAGCTAGGACTTTAAAGGTCGGCAGCCAGCCTTGAAGGAAGAGATACAAAAATGTTTAATAAAAGGAAAAGGGCCAAGCACTAGGTGTACTGGTATTTTTAGGGATCCTCGTTCCTTCTGATTACAGAATTCTTTGTTGTTTATCCCTGAGTTGGGCTTCGAGGATACACTGGCCTATTTTATCATTTGTTCACGGATAAGATACAAATAAAGGATTCCTGAAGCCCAGGAAAAAAAGGAAGTTATAGGAGTTAGCCACTAGATGGCAACCCCAGGCTGTGAATGCTTCCCCAGTTTGGGCGCTAGTGGCCTTCCAAGGAGAGCATGGCTACCACTCGGCCACGGTGGATTTTCAATCCTGTGTTCCCAAGCACATTTCCGCTTGCTGCAGAAATACTTCAGCCGATTTGGAAATGTTCAACAACGCACCAGGTCCTTTGAATTCTTAACTATCTTGTTAATTCAACAAGTGGAGTTAATTGATAATTAAGAGGAACTGTAACTAGTGCTAACATTCACGTGTAATTTAAAAATGCACCTTGGTTGTTTTTTGAAACAAATGGACCTTGATTCTGCTTTATACAAAAGCATAACAGCGATAAAGGAGGTAAGCGTATCTCACGAGAGTTCCTTCTCCCTTCTCTACGAGGAGTCTCCTCTATGTGGGGTGGACTTGGGGCTCCGGTGGTTACATCTATGCCACGTGGCTCTGCCCCTTGTCCAGAGCTGACAGTGCCAGACAAAGACACAAGGACAAAGCACAGCCATTCCAGTCTCATGCTTTGGAGAATCTGACACTTAGATCAGGGAGACAGAGGGGCAGGGAGGTGAGTTTTGAATGGAAAGTACCACTGGATTAGTCTTTATTAGTGGCTGATAACTCCCTAGTATTTAATTAACACTGAAATGTAATCCTTCCATGTCCTCTGATGGCATCAATTTAATCAGGTTCCATCCCTGGGCCCCATCAGGAAATGGACTAGACTGGAATGGATTTCTACTTATTTTTGGCATGCAAGAAGATAATATGACTCAAGAATAAAGCCCTAAATTGATTTAGAATCAATTCCCAGCTTCCTTGCTTGCTAGCTATACCTTGGTCCCTATTTGGCAATAATATGAAGAGGGTTAGATCTCAGACCAGCCACTTTTTTGAGTTAACCACCAGGCAACCAGACTCTTCGATATAGTTGTTCCTTGATGATACTGCCCACAAGGCCAATGAACACAAACTGTAACTTCCCACAGCTGAACAATTCTTTTCTTAAACTATTTCAGCCAGTGGAAATAAAATGGTTTGATATCACAGATGAAAAGGACTATTAGTTAAATCAATGGTTCTCAGCTGGGGGTGACTTTACCCTCCCCATTCTAGGAAATACTTGGCAAGTGTCTGTTGACATTTTTTGGTTGTCACAACCAGGCGTGATGATGCTACTGGCATCTATCCAGCTTATAGTTATAGATTTTATTCTATTCTTTTCTTCCTCATAGCTTTTAAGAACATTTTAGAACTGTTTAGAGTCCAGGGATACTGATAAACATCCTACAATGCACAGGGCAACCTCCGTAACCAAAAATTAACTGGCCCCAAGTATCAATAGTGCCGAGGTTGAGAAACCCTAGCCCACATCTTCCACTTCCATCCAGTGGTGTGGAAATTTTAGGTAGTTCTAGGAGTTACACAAGCCAGTAAGAGGAATGATGGGGCTGTCTCTGACTGTTGGGGTAGGAGACAATGTCTGGTTCCTTAATCTCTCCCTTTCCCACTCTTCCCCCATCCCCATCCTAGTGTACTTGCATACCCTTCCCAACTCCAGCTGCTTGAGAATTGCATCAGACCATCCATCCGCCTCCAGGAAAGAGGAATCCAAAAATGCAAATGACTTGTTCTCCGCTAAGTATACAGCTGTGCAAAGAACCATTTAAACCAGGGCCGGTAAAGCTTTTTTTTTTCTTAAAGAAAACTATTTCCGAATTTCTCCAGCCTCAAAGTATCTCTTTTAAAAATCTCTTGTTGTAAGATTAAATTGCCCGTCTCTTTTCAGATGAATTTTCTTCCTGCTCTACAGAGAATTCAGAGACAGATTTGTTTCACTTCCTCCCTTTGCATTTTCAAGGTTCTCTCCATTCCACAGGGTTACTGAGTCTCAGTTTTTCTTAGCTGTAAAATGGGGATGACAATACCTACTACACAGAGTTGTTCTGAGGTGGGTGCACACGAGTTTCCAGCTGACGATAATCCTTTCTCTCCGGCCCCTCCTCCACGCACCGGTTTGGCCTCCAGTAGCTATGTCTGTGGTATGTGAACTTGCCCTCCTGGCCACAGCTGACTGCTCCAGGGATGAGCACCTGACCCTGGCTGAGCCAATCAGATCCCTTCATTCCAGAGTTGGAAACTTACAATGGGGAAGCCCAGAAACAGGTAACCACTGGAGCTGGGTCACAGTGACGGCAGCTCACGAGCATTCTTTGTCCAGTTTTCACATTGCCCCTTCCAAACGTCCTTGTGTCTTTCAGTTCCCTTCCCTTAGTTTAATTTTCAAGACTCTTTTTGCCTTTGACTCAGCCTATATTTATCGATTTCATTCTCTTCTCCTTTTCCTTTTATGCCTTTATAGAACCTACCTTCCCACCACAGTCCTGAACTTGCAAGCACTTCATAGCCCAATTCAAAGGCCATTTCAAAAAAAGCCATCTCCACCAGGAACATTCTTTGGTTTTCCCAAAAAGAAAGAATCTGCAGTTTACCTCAAAACGGGATCCTTTCTATTTCATATTTATTATGAATATACATGACTTATTTCCCTGTGAGTGTGTATGCATCGTAAGGGCAAGGTCTTCGCTTTTCGTTTATTCATCTTTGGCCTCTAGTAGTGTTTTACACATTGGATACTCAATTGAAACTTAACAGATGAATGAATTATTCATTTTATTTATTTGTGGTCTGGGAACCTCAAAAATTGTCATCTTTTTCAAGGCTATACTAAAATGCTAATGTACATCAAAATAAAATTCAGAGAAAAGCAAGGACCTATTTCAAATGTTTCCTTCCCTAAGGAGCTTTCTTTGGTTTTCCCATTAGGAATTAACACTTTCGGACTTCCCTGGTGGCTCAGTGGTTGGGAATCCTCCAGCCAATGTAGGGGACACAGGTTCGAGCCCTGATCCAGGAAGATCCCACATGCCGCGGAGTGACTGAGCCCATGTGCCACAGCTGCTGAAGCCCACGCGCCTAGATCCCGTGCTCAGAAACAAAGAGAAGCCACCACAATAAGCCCGCTCACTGCAACGAAGAGCGGCTCCCGCTTGCTGCAGCTAGAGAAAGCCTGCGCAGCAGTGAAGACCCAACGCAGACATAAATAAATAAATAAAATAAAATAAATAAAATATATTGGTTTTATTTAAAACAAAATTAACACTTTCATTTGATGTTTTATTCAGATTAATTCAAGAGACAAAGTCAACCGTGGAGGAAAATGTTTTCTTTCTTTTGTCCTGACTGTCCACCTTCAACAAGATCACTAATTGCTTCTCAGTCACTACACTTTGCAAGCTGGCACGGAAGATTTACTAAGCAGAAAAGAAATCACAGGATGTTCTAGAAAAACCACCCAAGAAATTCAGAGTATAGTTAAACCCTTCAACAAATAGAGATGGAGCACTGTGATTCTCAAAATGCAGACCTAGTATCCTGGAGGTGATTTTAAGTGGCACAAAGGTGGGGCGACAAACAGCTATGTGAGCCAGTCATTCTCTTCCCTTCCTTCTGACTACTTCAGGAAGACTGTCTCAGTGTGGCATAAGAACGTCTTAAATTTGCTCATCCTCTCTTGTTTAAAAGAGATGGCAGTCTGTTAACATTTGGAGCCTCCTTCTGCAGGGAACAGAATCAAACTAGAATTTACTAACATTGTTTTGTTTTCACTGAAGTTATTTTTATGGCTACTCTCTATTTACAATCAGACAGAAAAAGATCTCCTTTAAAATCTAAGTTCAAGAATAGGAGGAGATTTTTAAAAAATATATAAAACAACTAACAGTGCTGGTGGTGTGCAGGTATGGAGTGAGGAGGGTCAGGAATGACTGTAGTTTTAGATAGATAGAGCCAGTGCTAGACACTGTGTATTTAACTGCAGTGGATGTTAAAAATATGTCGGATTTGAAAAAGGGAGGGTGACTTACAAGTAGATATATGCCCTAATTCTTCTCAAAGACAAATTTGGAACAGATTTTTCTATGAAGCCTCATCATTAACATGTATATAAGAGGGTTAATTTTTACATACGTTTTAAGTCCTTAATTCTTCTGAATCATTTCCATGTTACAGTCTACTTTCTTTCCGATTTCTGTGTGTGTACGTGTGTGTGTCTTTGTCTGTGCGTGTGCACATCCTGCTTTCAACAGAACACAAAAGCAAACGTGAACTGTCATATTCTGATTCTGACAAACTCTGCAAACCTCTGCCCAATCCAATTATTCTGTATAATTAAAGCAGTTAATTTTAAATTACAACTGAGCTCAATTTTAAGGGGAAAAATAAATCTCTCTTTTTAATTTTCTAGTGTCTTAGTTTTATCCAGCTTTGCAAATCGTACTTATGGCCTGTCTGTAAAAATAAACCTAAATGTAAATTATGATTTAAATCCCCATGGGCAAGCTGTTCTGCCTTATTTGTTAGAAAGCAAATAAGACCTACTTTACGGCCTCTTTATGGAACAGAAAATTTCAAACCAAGGGATTTTAAAAAGACATCAACGAGCTTGATGCCATAACTATAGAAATGACTAAACAGAGTAATGCTCTCAGAATAACCTGACAATCTTTAAAGCAAACCATTATTTGATGTTTTTCTTTTAAATTATATGGTGATATGGAGTTTTAAAATTGTATATAAATACATTACTTATATTCACCATTTAAGCTGTTGTTTAAACAATCTATTGAGATAGAGGGCTCTAACCTGTGAGTTTTTCTTTGTAATTTAGTGTTGATCACAGCAGATCGCTCAAGCCTGCATTCAGTCGCCTCCCTCCCTCCTGCGAACTGTGTCACTCATAGTTCATGCTTTTAAAACCACTGGGAAGAAACAGGATTCTCCCTCTCCTTGTACAGCCATTATTATTTGAGATCTCAAATATATTCAGCCTCAAACTGTCATATGAAATTCTAATTGAGAAACCTCAGGGGAAGCAGTGTGTTCATAAGTCAGTTGATCCATCCCTGGCCCGGAGGAAGTTTTTGCAGGCAACATTTTTCATGCTCATAATGTCTAAATATTTAGGTCTTCTCTACTGTAGGTGAAGTGGAGTGTTCCTCTTCCTCTGTTCAGATGCACAAATTAGAAAGGTGTTCTGCTGTGTGACTCGCTCCCATGGGCGTAACCAGATTGGAAAGGAACCCCACCCCCCCACACCACCCCCAGGCACATGCGGAGGAGTAAAGTACTGCGCTAGCTCGTGCTGCTACAACAGAAAACGCTGCCTGAGCGGCGTTCACTCGCTCAGGGCCATGACACTGCTACAGCAGGATGCAGATGAGATGCAATTCCCCATGTGTATTGGCCAGGAAGCAGTCATTTTCTTCCAGATTCCAAAAAAAAAAAAAATGCATATAAAAGCACAAGAGACTCAGAGAGCTGTTAATACAAGAACAACTTTGAATCCTCTATATTTGACTACATATGTGTATGCGTGTGTGTAAAATTTACTAATTGCTAGCACCAGGCTTTTCACAGAGGGTGACTTAGCAGGTGTGGCAAGAAGTGAATGAGTTGCTCCTCTGCCACTCAGGGAGCAGCACCACGACGGTCTGGCTGCTCACACCCCAAACCGAGACGCTATCTTGGATGCCTCTCTCCCCCCATGACTTCCACACGCGCACGCATTTAATCTAACCACGGGCCTTTTTGTATCATTCTCTAAAACATGTCTATTTTTCCTTTACTGTCAATACAGTCTAAGCCACCATCACCTCTTGCTTCAACAGTGGCAGTAGGCTTCCCACTAGTCTCCCAGTGTCTGCTCTTTTTAAAAAAAGAATATATACGGAATTTTTTCTCCTGATAAATTTTTAAATAACAGCCTTATTGAGGTTTAATGTACATACCATAAAATTCATGTTTCACAAACAACCCAATTAAAAAATGGGTGGAAGACCTAAATAGACATTTACCAAAGAAGACATACAGATGGCCAAGAAGCACATGAAAAGATGCTCAACATCACTAATTATTAGAGAAATGCAAATCAAAACTACAATGAGGTACCACCTCACACTGGTCAGAATGGCCGTCGTCAAAAAATCTATAAACAGGGCTTCCCTGGTGGCGCAGTGGTTGAGAATCTGCCTGCCAATGCAGGGGACATGTGTTCGAGCCCTGGTCTGGGAAGATCCCACATGCCGCGGAGCAACTAGGCCCGTGAGCTACAACTATTGAGCCTGCGCGTCTGGAGCCTGTGCTCTGCCACAAGAGAGGCCGTGATAGTGAGAGGGCCTGCACACTGTGATGAAGAGTAGCCCCCGCTTGCCACAACTAGAGAAAGCCCTCGCACAGAAACGAAGACCCAACACAGCCAAAAATAAATAAATTAATTAATTAATTTAAAAAAATCTACAAACAATAAATGCTGGAGAGGGTGTGGAGAAAAGGGAACCCTTTGCACTGTTGGTGGGAATGTAAATTGATGCAGCCACTATGGAGAACAGTATGGCGGTTCCTTCAAAAACTAAAAATAGAGTTACCAGATGACCCAGCAATCCCACTACTGGGCATATACCCTGAGAAAACCATAATTCAAAAGATACATGTACCCCAATGTTCATTGCAGCACTATTTACAATAGCCAGGACAGGGAAACAACCTAAATATCCAATGACAGAAGAATGGATAAAGAAGACATGTTACATATATACAATGGAATATTACTCAGCCATAAAAAGGAACGAAAATGGGTCATTTGTAGAGATGTGGATGGACTTAGAGTCTGTCATAGAGAGTGAAGTAAGCCAGAAAGAGAAAAACGAATATAATATATTAATGCGTATATGTGGAATCTAGGAAAATGGTACACATGAACCTAGCTGTAGGGCAGGAATAGAGACACAGACATAGAGTACGGACACGTGGACACAGGTGGGGAAGGGGAGGGTGGGGTGAATTGGGAGATTAGGTTTGATGTAAATATACTACCATATGTAAAACAGATAGCTAGTGGAACCTGCTCTGTGATGACCTAGATGGGGCGGGGGGCAGGTGGGGAGGGAGGTCCAAGAGGGAGGGGGCATAGGTATACGTATAGCTGATTCACTTCATTGTACAGCAGAAACTAACACAACATTGTAAAGCAATTTTACTCCAATAAAAAAAAATAAAATTAAAAAAAATTCATCTGTTTTAAGTGTACAATTCAATGATATTTAGTGAATTTACAACATTATAGCAACCACCGCTATAATCCAATTTTAGAATACAACCTTCACCCCCAAAAGGTCCCTTGTGCCGGTTTGCAGCTGGTCACACTCCTGCCTGCAATCCTAGGCAACCACTAGTCTACTTTCTGTCTCCATTGATTTGCCTTTTCTGGACATATCATACAACTGGGATCATATAACATGGGGTTTTTTGCATCTGGCTTCTTTTACTTATAATGTTTTTGAGGCTTACCAGTGCTATAGCATGCGTCAGCACGTCATTGCTTTTTACTGCCAAGGAGTATACTCATATATGTAATTTCTGAAGTATAATAATTAAACACCCAAGGAAGCCATTACTCAACTCCGAGCCAATACATTACAAAGCTATTTAGTGTTCTATTTCTCCCTCCAAGCCGTCACCCACATAGTACCTGGCATGGTGGCCATCCTTTGCTCACAACTTTCCAACGGCTTCCTGTGGCTGTTAAAATGAAACCCAAAGTCCTTTCATGGCCCACAAGGCTCTAGCTACCTGATCTGGCCCTTGCCTACCTCTTTTATGACTGTCCCCCTTGCTCACGTTCTCCAGACACAATGCTCTTCTTTCTGTTTTGTGACCATCGTAAGCTATTCCCACCTTGGGGACTTTAAACTGGTTCTTTCCTCTTTCTGGAATATTCTTCTGCTTGCTCTCCAGGTGACTGACTCCTTGACATTGAATTCTCAACTCCAAGAGCACCTCCTCAGGAAGGGATTTCCTGGACAATCTAAAGGGAATTTTCCCCCTATCCAGTCATTCCCCCTCACACTACCCTGCTTCATTTTTTTCATAGTACTCACTGCTGTCTTAAATGATCTTGTTTTCATACTTATTTTCTATCTCCTCCCAGTAAAATATAAGTTCTCTCAGTCCAAGGACTGTCTTGTTCATTGTTGTACCTTTGTGCCTAGAGCAGAGTCTGATTCATA
This sequence comes from Leucopleurus acutus, assembly GCF_964270905.1. Taxonomy (NCBI): domain Eukaryota; kingdom Metazoa; phylum Chordata; class Mammalia; order Artiodactyla; family Delphinidae; genus Leucopleurus; species Leucopleurus acutus. The sequence continues at coordinate 27,619,242 of NC_139153.1, read as the reverse complement.
TTTTATATAAATGACTATTTATTGAATAACTAAGGAAACAGGTATGAATCATGGCAGAATAAACAGAATAAATCAGGATGCAAACTGGATCTAGAGATCTGAAACAGCCAGACAGTAGACCGCACCAAACCACAGTCTTTGTTTTGGTTGAACTGACAATATTTTTGGATCTGCACTTCCTCATTTTCTTTTTTAAAATAAATAATCCTAGGAAGAAATTTTAATCACTTGTCCCTTGATTAGATTTAACCTCATGCAGAGAAAGTGTGTACTTCTAATCAGTACTTTGGGTCTAAAATATCATTGCAAATACTGCTGGTTTGGAGTTTTTTGTGATTTATCCCGGCTTTCTAAGGAGGTGTTTGATGTCAATTTCAAGAGAAATGGTTTTAGTCACCCTGGCAACCTAGGTTTAGAGTTAAGCCCTATTAACTGCCTCTCTATTTAGAGTGTCCTCAAGGTTATGTAGGTTTCTCATCTTGTTTCTTAAGTGCCTGAGTATCTTCCATTTCAAATATGGGTCAAATCTTTTTCTTAGTTTACTTTTTAAAAAGAGCTAAGAAAAGCCAAAAGGAAGAGAGAATCCCTTCCTCAAACTATGTCAATATCTATGTATCTATCTCAATTTATATTTATATTGCTTTTTCTCTATATACTTATATAGAGGAAAAATGTATCTTTTTTTCTCTCTCTATATTTTTCCATATATAATACTTTTTCCTAGATCCTAGAAAAAATTTAGGTATTGGGTAATGAAGTTGGTAGCTGATCTTAGGTTACTTGAATTAAACCCAGTGGTATTAACCTTGATTCTACGACTTGTTTAGCAGACACATGTTCGCTTGAACCTAACACATACCATGTGGATATGCTGTCCTGATCCCAGTAGGTTAAAAGAAAATGGGAAGGAAATAACTCAAAAACTCTACTTAAAAAAGGACTTATATTGTTACTAGTTATTGCAGAAGACCTGGAAAATTCCAACAATGAGTAGTGCTTGTTTCATGCTTATCACCTCTCCCTGTATAATTTAATGTGACTCTGTTTTCTCCTGATTCTTTAATCACCCAAGACGCTGCACAAATGTACCTAAGAAATTAACTGTTCTCACCTTAATGTACAAACACCACAACATAATCTGCTCGCTTAGTTACGGGAAGTATCACTCTGCTGTTTCATAATTCTAATTGTGAGCCTTTGTATGTATCCGGACAAATGGAGCAAATTGAGCTTGCTCAGTGAGGCCGGAGAATGACCTTCATTTGAGCACAATGACTTGTTTGCTGTTTGTGTACAAACAGCTGAACTGCATCTTAATTTCAGGCTCAAGTTTAAATGCTGCCAGGAACTCTCCGAGGCTGCCAGAGACAAAGACAGCAGCCTGATGGTGGAAGCTGAGGACTCCGAACAAATAAACTCAGCAAGTGACTGTCAGCTGTACCTTCTCCCCATCACCTTTTTTACAGGATGACAGAGGTTGGAAATATGTGTTCACTAGAATAGGGTGACCAAGCATCCCAATGTGCCTCAGGACATAGTACTTTAAGTGCTAAGACTGGCAAGTCCTGGGAAAACTGGGAAAGGTGGTCGCCCTACTCACCAGTACGTAGGAAATAACAAGCTATGAACCATTTTTTTTCCTAAGAATTTCTCTAAAAAAATAAACAATCATAGATGAGTATAAAGATTTCCATGCAAGGTTATGTATCACATGCTTATACCTGTGGGGTGTTGTGTACACACACACTCATAGATACAGAACAGCAAACAAGAAAAAACCACCAAAACATTTCTATTCATTGCTGACGGATACTGTAAAATTTTTCCTTACACTTTTCCTCAATTTTGGGGAAATTCATATTAAAAAATATGAATTTTTTGATCTGAAATATCAAATCTAATCTTTAAAACTAAGCCAATAAGAAGACTAAGCACAGTGCTTTACACAAAACAGATACTAAGAAAATATTATTTGAAGTTTATGTACAAAATATGTATTTCCTGCCCGCGTTTTTCAGCAGCTGCATCTGTTAGGAGAATCCTAGGTCTAAGACTCCATGGTGAACTTGGAGTCAAGCCTGATTTACTTAAATATAATTAAACATGACCCTCATGAAAGACTTCAAGTACCTAACACTCACATTATTTACAAAAAACTGCTCCCTCACTCAGTGACACTGGGCCCGTTGCAGGTTATTTTTTGAAATCCTTTCACATTCATACCTCCCTACTAGCAGCAAGTATGGCCACAAGCACAGTGCCATCTGACTTTAAACCAAGCAGGGCATGTAACCTTGAGGGGGAAGTAAGTGCATTAATTTTTTTGGTTTGGTGCCAATGTCACCCTAATGTCAGAATGTAACATTCTGTAAAAGACATGTCTTTGCTAACTGGAGAAAGAACAGATTTGGCACCGCTGTCGAGTAATCCTTGCAGAGAATAAAGGACCCAGCTAGGGAACCAACTGTCCTAGTTCCCAGCTGTACATCCATTACCCAGGAGGTCTTAAGAGTCGCCTGCTGACTGCAACTCACTGAAGGTCATTTGCCAAGTCCTCCTAACTGCAACTTACAAATTGGCAAGTAACCTGTGCAAAGCAAGGACTGGGGGGTAATAAACAATTACAAACAGGAGAAAACCAAGCAATGGCAAGGACTAGAATGCAACCCCTGGAGGGCATAGTACTCCCCTTGGAAAAGAGTAGAAATAGGATATGAGGAAAATCTTGGTTCCAGGTCTGGATGTATCTTTTTTTAAAAACTGAAGTAGAGTTGATTTACAATATTGTATTAGTTTCAGGTGTACAGCATAGTGATTCAGGTTTGTTTTTTGGGTTTTTTTTTTGCAGTATGCGGGCCTCTCACTGTAGTGGCCTCTCCTGTGGCGGAGCACAGGCTCTGGACGTGCAGGCTCAGCGGCCATGGCTTACGGGCCTAGCCACTCAGCGGCATGTGGTATCTTCCCGGACCGGGGCACGAACCCGTGTCCCCTGCATTGGCAAGCGGACTCTCAATCACTGCGCCACCAGGGAAGCCCCAGGGTTTGTTTTATCAGATTATATTCTATTATAGGTTTTGATAAGATATTGAATATTATTCCCTGTGCTATGCAGTAAATCCTGTTGCTTATCTATTTTACGTATGGTAGTTTGTTAATCCTATACTCCTAATTCCCCACCCCGCCCTCCCTTTTGGTAACCATAAATTTGTTTTCTCTGCTTCTGAGTCTGCTTTGTATATAGATTCATTTGTATTATTTTTTTTTAGATTCCACATAGAAGTGATATCATACGGTATTTGTCTTTGTCTGACTTATTTCGCTAAGCATAATAATCTCTAGGTCCAACCACATTGCTGCAAATGGCAATGTTTCGTTCTTTCTTAATGGCTGAATAATATTCCATTGTATATATATGCCACACCTTCTTGAACCAGTTCCTTTCACTCCTGTTCCTGGGCCACCACCAGCTGCCATCATCTACTACATGACTGCAACAGCATCCCAGCTGGTGGCCCTGTTCCCATGATGGCCCATGAAGTTATTCTCACACAGCAGCCAGAAGAATCTTTTAAATACGTAAATACCATCAGGTTACTTTCAGGCTTAAAATCCAAACTTCATACCTCGGCCTCCAGACACTGTGGGATCTACCTTTGGCTGACCCACTTCTATCCCGCCCTTCCCCCTTGTTCTGCTCCAGCTCCTCTGGCTTTTTATCTGCCCTCCGAACATGCCACTTTCCTTCTTAGGGTCCCTGAAGCCTCCATTCCCTCTGCCCAGCATGCTCTTTGTCTGACTGGCTCCTTCTTGTTCAACTGTCACCTCTTGGGGACACTTTCAGACCAACCCAATTAAAACAGCTGCTTCTTCCCAATTTGGTTAGCCTCCACCGAATCCCTCTGCATCTTTCCTTCACAGCAGAGCTGGAGGGGCCCTGAACCCACATCTTGGCAGAACGCTAAATGGACTGAGTGTTACAAATAAATATTTGGCCACAGCTGAGTACTGATATCACAAAATAAGCTCCTGAGAACACAAGAATCAAAGGAATTATAAAAATAGAGCTACCATATGACCAGCAATCCCACTCCTGAGCATATATCCAGAGAAAAACCATAATTCAAAAAGATGCATGCACCCCAATGTTCACTGCAGCACTATTTACAATAGCCAAGACGTGGAAGCAACCTAAGTGTCCATCAATGGCTGAACTGATAAAGAACACGTGGTACATACATACAACAGACTATTACTCAGCCATAAAAAAGAACAAAATAATGCTATCTGCAGCAACATGGGTGGACCTAGAGATTGTCATACTGAGTGAAGTAAGTCAGACAGAGAAAGACAAATATATGATATCACTTACATGTGGAATCTAGAAAAATGGTACAAATGAACTTATTTACCAAACAGAAATAGAGTCACAGATACAGAAAACAAACTTATGGTTACCAAGGGTGGGGGGAGGGATAAATTGGGAGATTCGGACTAACACATACACACTACTATTCATAAAATAGAAAACTAATGAGAATCTACTGTACAGCACAGGGAACTCTACTCAATACTCTGTAATGATCTATATGGGAAAAGAATCTAAAAAAGAGTGGATATATGTATATGTATAACTAATTCACTTTACTGTACAGCAGAAACCAAAACAACAATGTAAATCAACTATACTCCAATATAACTTAATTAAAAAATAAAGAGATGTTAACAGATTTAATCATTTATCTAAAAATATTACCTATATTTGAGAAGAATAAAATTCAGGAGAGCAATATTTTAAATTTGCAAAAACAAACAGTTTAGTCATTATTATAATTCTATTATTACAATTTTAATAGTCAAAATTCAAACTTCTGTTATTGTGGTATAGGAACAATAATTTCTTAGCCCTATCGACTAAACACTTCCCCTCGGTGCCACTATATTGCACATTTAAAGATGGATGCCAAAGAGATGTTTACTTTGCCTCGAGCTTGGTGGAGAGGTGGAATATTTGGGGGCCAGCTCTGCCAGTGTGGGGAAATAGTAACAGTGAGAGCAAATTAAGCGTACCTTCCTTCTAGATAGCAACAGATTAACGTAAGCTTTATCTTACTTTGTATGAGGTGATGAATGCTAGAAGAGCAAATGGGTCTATCCAAAGATTACAATTATGATATAGCCTAATCTTTTTTTTCTGCCTTGTACTATTATTTAAAGTTTACAAAGATCTCTTGGCTCAAATGGGATGTGATACTCATCCTAAAGATGTCAAGTTATATTCTTTTAATATTCATCTACTTAACTGAAAATTTTAATTGTGTTTTCATATAAAATAAGAAAGTTTTAATGGTTAATTATTACTTATGTCGATATTTTGGTAATAAATGTGTGTGGGTGTGTGTGTATATATATATATATATAGCCACTGACCGACAGAATTTCAACATATAAAGCACAAAGATTTTCACTTTAATATGCATTTGGAATGCTCACTTATATTTCAAAATGAATACTCAGATATTAAAGCAGAATGATATACTTTGCTTGTATTACGTATATTATCACACTGATTGGCTACGACGATCAGCTATGTGATTACGTGATAACTGACCAGGCACAAGTGCAGACAAGCTAGAAATGACTGAAATACCATTTGACTAGTAGGCCTTCCAATGGCAAAGTTGAAGCAAAGCTACATACATTCTGACCAAACAGCAAGGCCAAAGCCAGACTTTGATGCATCTCTACCCAATGATTTACAATGGCCTTGTCTACTGTTTGTCCCATTAGACTGTGGTTGCCATAATGGTGGTATTTTTGCTTCTTTTGTTCACTGCTGTATCCCCAGCACCTTGCACAGGGTATAGCGTATAGAAGCCAGTCACATAAATGAGATAAAGGACGGAAGGACCTAAGGAATCAACAAAGGAGTATGGTGAATGGTATCTGTGTTCCTCTCCCTGTGATCTGATTCTCCCCGACTGGCAAGTACTGCGATCATCAAGGAGCAGGCCCACAGGATGAATGCTGATCACAAGTGACCAAAAGAACATAACGAGTTCTTCCAGAGGCTGCCATTCTCAGAGGCCAGGCTGGTTTTGACGTTTGTTTTGTTTGGGGTCTCTCTAAAGTAGGAAAGTGAGAACGAGAGAGACGCATTTTCCAGGCCTCTAATCTTGATACATTTGGCTCAAGAGAAAATCACCTATTCTGTTGGAGTAGATAGTTTGTGTTCTCTGACGTGGCAGGGAGAAAAATCAGGTGACAGTGCATGGCAGGGCAGAACTGGGACTTTAGACACTGAGATTCCTGCCTCTAATTCCTCTTTCCTAATAGTCCTCAAATATTGATACTGCAGCTCTATTGTGCTAGTTGATATGTGAAGTAACGGTAGACAAGGGGTCTCTTTATTCCATCTCTCTCTCTCTACTAAATCAACAAAGAAAAAAAAAAAATCCAGAACTGCAGAACCCTGCCTTCCTTACATTTCATGACAGCCTATTTGCTAAATGTCAAGATATCCCCAAATTTCCATAGCTTTAGTTTAACTTGTGATGTCCCTAGTGAGTCCTTGGAGGTTGTGTGTGTAGCTGGTGTGTATTTTGTTCATTACTTGAAAAGTAACAGTGGTTTGGTGTCAGTAAGAACTCACAAAATGGGTTCACTTTATTTTTCAGACTTTGTTCTGTTCTTTTGGATATTTTGTAGCCAATTCTATTCTTTCAGATATTGAGCACTCCTCTGAGTGGAGAAATCTCTGCCACAATTATCGTTATGGTCATGAGTACTCTAAAGAGGTTTCCGAGGCCATCCTGTAGGACCCACTTTTTAGCTTTGACCGGAGTCCTTCACCATTCGCATTAAGGCTTAGATCAGAGTCAATCAAGACCTATTGACCATGTATTATACGTAAGGCATTATATGAAAACTAGCCTGATATATAGATTTTTCCAGGTATGAGTAAGGAATCTACACATTGCTGGGGCTCACAGCAGGCTGCCCCCAAATATGGAACATGCAGTACTGATTATTCTGAATTAGAGTTACTTGGAAAACAGCCAGTAGGGGGAAATTATATATATAAAAAAAAAAAAAAACCCATGCTGACCTCTCTCTTTCCCCCCGACAGCAGGATATAAATCTCCTGCGTGAAAGTATCTTTGCTGCACCAGGAGGATAGAAAGCATCCTTATCACCAGAGCTAGGGGATTCAAGGCTAAGAAAACTGTATAAACAAACTTTGTTACTTCTTCATTAGCTTCCTTTCCCAAGCAAAAACCCCTTTGTTAAATCTTCACAAATAATTATTTGTTTGTCTATAAATGATATATAAATAGCCTAGTTTGGTCACTTTGTGGGTCTTATTTTTATGAGACCTCCTATGGGTACGAATTTAATTTTTTTCCCCGTTAACCTGTCTTGTGTCAGTTTAATTATTAGACCAGCCGAAAGAACTCCAGAGGGGTGTGGGGGGGATTTCCCCCTCCCCAACAAAATAAATGCACACATTCCAAGGCAAACTTCAAAACAACATCTGAGGGGCTTCCCTGGTGGCGCGGTGGTTAAGAATCCGCCTGCCAATGCAGGGGACACGGGTTTGAGCCCTGGTCCCACATGCCGCGGAGCAACTAAGCCTGTGCGCCACAACTACTGAGCCTGTGCTCTGGAGTCCGTGAGCCACAACTAACTGAGCCCGTGTGCCACAACTACTGAGCCTGAGCTCTAGAGCCCATGAGACACAATTACTGAAGCCTGTGCGCCTAGAGCCTGCAACAAGAGAAGCCACCGCAATGAGAAGCCCGCGTACCGCAACAAAGAGTAGCCCCCACTCGCGGCAACTAGAGAAAGCCTGCGTGCAGCAACGAAGACCCAACGCAGCCAAAAAAATAAAATAAAATAAATAAATATTTAAAGAAACCCAAAAAACCAACATCTAATTGAGAGAGAAAGTATCTTAAGCTTCTTTTGTCCACACCACCTGACTCTGATGGTCTGTGCTGTTTTCCTTTCCATCCTGGCTCCACCGATGGCAACAACAATTACAGAGATAAAAATAATAGTTCTTAGATTTGTGTCAAGTGCTCTGCATATATTATTAAATAGATACCTCATCAACAAGCTTGTAAGTATCGTTAGCCTCATTTTACAGATGAAGAAACTGAGGCTCAGACGGATTTAGTAACTTACCCACTGTAACAATGTCAGCTGCACGACTGGAATCCACACTAGAATTGTCTCGCCCAAAGCTTTTGCTCTGATGCCTGTGCTGAGCCTTATTTTCCATATAATCACTACAATGTTTCCAACCAGATTCCATCTACTGAAGGCTTTCTGAAATAGCAGTTCCACCCCAAATCCTGTGAACCAGGGATTCCAGAACTAAAGCACCAGAGCCCCAGAGGCTTCCAAACACCCTGGTGTCTGGCATCGTGCCAAGAAGAGTATCTGTCGTCCTTGGAGGCCCCATACCCCTCAGCATCCCTGCAGTGAGGTGATCGATATATCACAGCACAGGGGGTTTTGCCGTAAAACAAATAAAACACTTAGGAACATGTAGGAAGTATGATCTCAGCGGCACTTGACCTCTCCTGAACAAAGGCTCTGATCCAGAAAGAAGCTGGAAGAATGGGCTTGTGGAGATCCAAGCGGTCGGGGGCGAGACGCTCAGGTGTGTTGTGAGTCTGGATGAGGACTCAAGGAGACCACTGCCCTTTTCCATTCCTCTTTCTCCTGGGAACCAGGTCGTGTATCATTAAATTGATGGCAGCCTATGCTGCGGGTCTGTCCTCTTGCTCTGGAAAGCATTTTGGCAATAGTGCCTTTTCTCTCCTTTGGCTGACTTGGCTTTTTGCTTTCCGTGTGCTTAGAATCCTATAACCTGGGTTTTGGGAGTTAGAGGACTTCAGGGCAGCCTTCCTAACTTTTCTGAGCTTTTTTTTTTTTATATGTAATGAGGGGAAAGTGAGTATCTATTTCTTAACACTACCACGTGGGATTCAGTGATATTATAACGGGTTTTTGCCTATTAGCAATATTTCTCAAGAAATGCCATCCACTGTACTCAGTCCTTAGCTTGGGTCATATTGTCTTTCAACACCAGCCCCATGGGGTAGGATGTATTACTGCCTCCATTTCAAACTGGAAGAAACTGAAGCTCAGTGAGGAGCATCCACTTGCCCAAGGTGACCCGGCAGGTAGGTGGTGGAGCTGGGATTCACACCCAGTTCTGGGCAGCTCTACCATTTGGTACCAGGTGGCTCAGCGCCTGGTGCCTAGGATATCTGAATAAATGGTAGGAGCAACTGTTATTGAGAATGATTTCCCCGAGGAAGGATGATGATCATTAGTGGCTCTCCTGGAATTCTGTAAGCACCTCTGGCTCATCTTTGCAGACTTGCACACATAGCACCTCACAGAGCAGCTGCCTATGGGCTGAATTCCACCTGCTGAGCTGAGCGTGTGCACTGACGTGGAACACCTGTGCACCAGCACATTCATCACCATTTAAATAGGGGCAGTGATTTAACCCACAAAATAACTGAGTTTATGGAAAGGAAATGAGCCCTCTTAGATCGTTTTGCTGAGTAGTTAATGCTAATTAAAAGACTTTCTTCTAGGGAAGTGAGTTCCTTCAGAAAGGCAGGGGAGCAGAATGAGCAAAAACTACAGCCTTTGGGTTTGGCTCCTGGCTTAGCTATGTATTATCTGTGCAACTTTGACCAAGTCACTTAACCTCTCTGAATCTCAGTAGTTCCATCAGTAAAATGGAATAGCAATAGAACCTGTATTATAATTTCAGTAGGGCATTAAATAAGACATTGACTGTGAAGTACTTAGTATAGTACCTGGCCCATAGAAAGTGTTGGATCAATATTAGTGATTACTATTTTAGACTCAGATCACTTTTTTTTTTAACATCTTTATTGGAGTATAATTGCTTCACAATGGTGTGTTAGTTTCTGCTGTATAAGAAAGTGAATCAGCTATACATATACATATATCCCCATATCTCCTCCCTCTTGCGTCTCCCTCCCTCCCACCCTCCCTATCCCACCCCTCTAGGTGGTCACAAAGCACCGAGCTGATCTCCCTGTGCTATGTGGCTGCTTCCCACTAGCTATCTATTTTACATTTGGTAGTGTATATATGTCCATGCCACTCTCAGATCACTTTTTTTTTGCATGTCTCCCTCCTCCCTCCTCCCTTCTCCCTCTCAACAAGAATGAAGCCATGATAATAATAGCCAGCAGGATTACTATGTGACAGGCACTGTTTTAAGTGTTTTATATATGTTAATTCATTTAATTTTCTCAAGAATGTGGAAAATGAGGCACAGAGAGTTAGGTGACCTGCCCAAGGTCACAGAGCTGAGATTCAGACCCAGCGCTTTGCCTTCCCATTCTGTGTTCTTGACCACAACACTGTACTGCTTCTATGCCCCAATGAATCTAAAGCAAGCCTCTCTTGTTTTCTTATTAGTGAGAATTTAGAGTTTCTGGGCTCTATCTCATTCCTACAGATAAGTGACGGTACGACATTCCATCCTATATTTTTCCTGATGACTAAATAACAACTACAGCAGTTTTTCACACTTGGGGAGACATGTATTGAATCGTATTTCCACTGAACAGTGATTGGGCAATCAGTCCAGTTCATGTCATCGACGGATGTAACTGGCAAGTAAGCTCAGACAAGGTACTCAAGGAGCTGAACTAGACAGGAAATGGACCTACTGTCACTAAGTCCTTAAAGGGCTATAAAAAGATACATCCTTGGGCTTCCCTGGTGGCGCAGTGGTTGAGAGTCCACCTGCCGATGCAGGGCACACGGGTTTGTGCCCCGGTCTGGGAAGATCCCACATACCGTGGAGCGGCTGGTCCCATGAGCCATGGCCGCTGAGCCTGCGCGTCCAGAGCCTGTGCTCCGCAACGGGAGAGGCCACAACAGTGAGAGGCCCCCCCCTCAAAAAGAAGATACATCCTTGTTTCATACCCACCCAATGCTGGACTCCTCGTGAAATCAGAACTTTCACGGATGTCTCACAACTGGATGGAGCATCACTGTCTAAATGCCAAACTCCAGTCACCACTCGATTACCCACTTCTGAAACTCCTACCAACTCTAGAAACTTCACCAACTCGCTGTTACTTGAAATTCCCGAAAATTCTGCATTAAGTTCTACCATTATGGCTCTTCTCAGGATCAGCTAGATAAAGAAAAAAAAAAACTATAAAACTCTTGAGAAGGGGCCTTGGATACCACTTATCAGGACACGGTAAAGCCAGAAAGCTTGGTGACCTACATAAGAGAGGGTGGCTAACTGAGGATGCAGCACTTGGAGCACCTTCTCCAAAGCTTGTTCTCTAGCATCCTGTTCCTTTCTACTGGCTACCCTGCTGATGGTTGTTTTAGCAGCCAGTCTGCTTTCACCTTCCAGCTCACAAGCAAACACAAACTGGCTTTCAACACAAGTTGTGGCTTCTGGACGACGCTTTCCGGTCTCTGAGCATCCCAAACTGTGATTAGAATTGTGCTTCCTCCCAACCCACACGTCGTCAGGGAACCTAGCAAAATTGAATTTCTGGGTCAACGCTGGCCTTTGCCATTTAAGATTTAATTAACTTTGAATGAAGCTAAGCCTTTTCCTCAGAAAGGAAAAATGAGAGAAATGGTATCCAGGCTTTCACTCAGTGTTACAAAAATGTCTTCTGGACTGTGACCTTGAGCTGGAGTTTCAAGAAAGGTAGACAAGAAAGAAGCTGAGGGCTTCCCTGGTGGCGCAGTGGTTGAGAGTCCGCCTGCCGATGCGGGGGACGCGGGTTCGTGCCCCGGTCCGGGAAGATCCCACATGCCGCGGAGCGGCTGGGCCCGTGAGCCATGGCTGCTGAGCCTGCGCGTCCGGACCCTGTGCTCCGCAACGGGAGAGGCCACAACAGTGAGAGGCCCGCATACCACAAAAAAAAAAAAAAAAAAGCTGAATCTCAGGAGGCCTCCCTCTTTTTTTCCATCTGGTGGCTTTGCAGTTCTCAGCAGCTATAGTGGCCCCTGAAGAATTGATCACTCTGTGCCCAGGCACTCAGATGTTTCCAGCCAGCTTTTCTCCAGGCTCTACAACATCGAGGGCCATGTCTGTATTATCCCCCAATTTACACTAATGCCTGGCAGACAGTACGTGCTCCATATTTGCTGACTAATACACCTGTCTTTTCAAGTTTACTCTGGGCCGTGAAGAGGCTTCAGGTTTCAAGGTGGAAATCCAATCGTACCCTCCCTGGCTTAAAATCCTCCGATGGTTTCTCCATGGTCTTAGAATGAAGACCCTTCATGTGCCTAGAAGGCCCTGCGTTGTCTGGTCCTGCCTTGATCTTTTGACTCTTCCTGTAGCACATTCCCCCTCTCTGACTAATCTCTATTCACATTGCTCTATTTTCAGTCCAGGAACACGTCCAGCCCCTTCCTCCCTCAAAGCCTTTGCACATGCTGTTCCCTATGCCAGGAATGCTTTTCCAGCTCTTCTCATGGCTGGATCTTTCTCATCCTTCAGGTATCAAGTCACTCATTACCTACTCTGAGTGCACTTCCTCGGCCACTTGAGTAACATATGTTCCCATTACTTTGTACTGTAGCAGCCTGTTCATTTCTTATGGAACCAAATTACATTCTGTTATTATCTTATATACTTATTTGTTCCTTGTTTGTTGCCTGTGTCCTTTACTGGAATGTATGCTCCATGAGGCCAAGGCTTGAGGTGTTATTCATGGCTGTAGCCCCAGTACTAGTTGGTCACAAGTAGAGCACTCCATGTACACTTGTTGAGGAAATGTAAGTGCCTACCCTTCACATCATTCCCTTATACCTAAATTTCAAAGGGGCCATTCAGGAAATGTACTCTGTTTCCATATAAACCATTCCAAGTACACAGAAAACATTTTTAGCTAAATTGAGGAAGGAAGTACCGTCAAGAAGATGATACGTGAGGAAAGAAATTGGAGGGCATGACTTCCTTTTCTAACCTTGTAACTGACTTAATGTGGGACGATTTAATGGAACTGTATTTCTATGAATAATTTGGGCCTAATAAGCACAATCCACTCTGAATTGTGCCATTAGGACAAATAAGATATTTCACAGAAGAAAATGTTATAGCAAGTCATTGTGTTTTATTCTTTTTTTAACTATGTTCTCATCAGAGAAGATGCCATTAGAAGATGCTAGGGCTATAGCAAGATTTAACTGTTAGGGTATTTTATTTTCTTATTCTCTTGGAAAATGGCAGGAAATGGTTTGATTGTATTTTCAAATTCTTGACAGTAATGAAATCCATGTATCATAAAGCCCATGGTTTATCAGGGAATAATAAAGTTGTTAAATAATCAAATACCAAGTGGCACCCTTGGTTTCAACTCAGAAGAATACAATTTCAGAGAAGTTAGCACAATATTGGGCTGCTAACTCAAACTGCCTTTCTTTTCAGCAAAATCACTTAAATTTCTCTTGTATTTAGTCCTCAGGACATGCTTTCATTGGAGGGTAACATGCACTGAAAGAAAACACTGAGAAAGACAGTCATTTGGGAGTATATCTTGTACTCAGGGAATGTATCAGGTTTCCTTACATCATTTCTCCCAAATTAAAGTAATTTGCATATTGTTTTCCCAAACTATGCCATTTCCACATACCAAACAAGATAGTTTCATGATAGTTTATCATATCTAGGTACCACCTGTGCTATTTTTTACTTAATATTATTTTTCATTTAAATTAATTCACTTTCTCCAAATAAAACATACAGATGGCTAAAAAGAACATGAAAAGATGCTCAACATTGCTAATTATTAGAGAAATGCAAATCAAAACCACAATGAGGTTTTCACCTCACGCCAGTCAGAATGGCCATCATCAAAAAAGTCTACAAGTAGGGACTCCCCCAGTTGCACAATGGTTAAGACTCGTGCTCCCAATGCAGGGGGCCTGGGTTTGATCACTGGTCAGGGAACTAGATCCTACATGCATGCCACAACCAAGAGTTTGCATGCCACAACTAAGGAGCCTGCGAGCTGCAACTGACCCGGCACAACCTAAATAAATAAATAAATTAATTAATTTTTTTAAAAAAAAAGTCTACAAGTAATAAATGCTGGAGAAGGTGTGGAGAAAAGGGAACACTCCTACACTGTTGGTGGGAACATAAGTGGTACAACCACTATGGAGAACAGTATGGAGTTTCCTTAAGAAACTAAAAACAGAACTACCATATGATCCAGCAATCCCACCCCAGGGCATATACCTGGAGAAAACTCTAATTCAAAAAGATACATGAACCCCAATGTTCCTAGCAGCACTGTTTACAATAGCCAAGACATGGAAGCAACCTAAGTGTCCATCAACAGACAAATGGATAAAGAAGAAGTGGTATACATACACAATGGAATATTACTCAGCCATAAATAAGAATGAAATAATCCCATTCGCAGCCACGTGGATAGACCTAGAGATGATCATACCAAGGGAACAGTGTCAGAAAGAGAAAGACAAACACCACATGATATCACTTATGTGTGGAATCTAAAATATGACAGAAGTGGAACTACAGTACGTCCCCTATATACAAACCTTGAAGTTGCGAACTTTCAAAGACGTGAACGTGAGTTTGCATGTCCAATCACGTAAGTTAGTTCATGTTTCTGGCGTGGATTGTCACGTGCGTGCATCCTCTGCAAGTTGTGCTTCTGTGCACTTTACTGTGCGGCACTGTATAGAGCACAGTAGTACAGCATCTTTATTGCAAGCCCACATGTCGAGAAGCAAGCATAAAAGCAGTGGTGATATAGCTGGTACTGTACTTTTCAAGGTACTGTGATGTAAGATTAAAAATGTTTGTTTTTATGTATTATTTGTGTGAAAAGTATTATAAACCTATTACAGTACAGTACTATATAGCCGATTGTGTTAGTCGGGTACCTTGGCTAACTGTGTTGGACTCATGAACAAATTGGACTTACGAACGCATTCCCGGAATGGAACTTGTTCGTATGTAGGGGACTTATTGTATTTACTAAACAGAAACAGACTCACAGACATAGAAAACAAACTTATAGTTACCAAAGGGGAAGGTTGGGGGGGGGGAGGGATAAATTAGGAGTTTGGGGTTAGCAGATACAAACTACTATATATAAAATAGGTAACCAACAAGGACCTACTGTATAGCACAGGGAACTCTACTCAATATCTTGTAAAAAAAAAAAAACTATAATGGAAGAGAATATTCAAAAAGAATATATATATATATATATAACTGAATTACTTTGCTGTACACCTGAAACTAACACAACATTGTAAATCAACGATATTTCAACAAAAATTGAAAAAAAAAGAAAAAGAGTGTCTTATGGTAAGAAAATTCCTCCGTTCTATTTCTTAGGAGGTGGGTTCTTGAATCCACAAGGTATTTCCCTTCTGCATTTCCATGACTCCCTGAGACTGCTCACCACAAAACAGGGTTTCAGTTACTCATGCCCTGCCTCAGCACCCTCAGTGGCTTCCTGCTAGAAGCAGCAATGGTGGCTCACAAATGGAGGCAATAGTTTTGAAAGTAAATACATCTTGTGAAAAATTCTGATTTTCATATTCTGGCTTCCTGCATTAAAAACCCAGGAGAGGAGGACAACAGCATTGAGAGGATCCACAGTCGGCTAGGAAATAACCCATGTGTAGCAAAGAGACTGGTAAAATGAAGGATGAGAGGGGGCTACACACACACACACACACACACACACACAGCCATGTTTTCCAACCACAAAACACATCTCACTCATGAAAACAGCCTTCTTATATTATGCACCTAATTCAAAATGACCACTTGGGGGCAGGGCCCTGGTTATAAGTGAAGAGGTGACCTTGATAGAGGAGGTGACAGAGAGCTTGGACCCTCCACTGCTAGGTTTCAACAATATAGAACAGCATTTCCAATGGATGCTAATAGGTGGTAGTTTGGGAAAAAAGTTTGGGAAACTCATGAATAAACAAAGGTAAAAAGCTTTATTTTCTATAATTAAATCCTCAAAGCCTTTAAAATGCCAAAGTACGCTGTAAATAACTCAGAAAAAATGTAATGTCTGGCATTTCCCAGCCTCACTTGACTGTAATACCGCTCTCCCCATCCTTGTTTTTCTTGGAGTAGTCTACATATTAGAGTTCTAAAAAACACTCTTGGACAAACTGGGTCATGCAGTGTACTCCTGCTTTTGTGACTGTACTTGGAAAAAAAAGAAAAAGCCAAATTCCTTGTAGACACGTTATAGGATAAGATATTGGAGTTCCAGTTACTGGGTAAAATACTTGGTAGCAGCAACAAGAGAATTTATAAGCAGTAAATAAAACAGGCTTGAATGGAATCTTGGTTTTAGAATGCATCGATAAAGTATGGACATCGGCTAGCTGTAGGAATCGTCAAAAACAAGAATCAGAAGATGAACAGGGCAGGAAAAAGGCTAAATTTGTCAGATGATGAAGTGGAGTTATTAGGACACATGAAAGATGACCCTCCAAAGGGTACTTTTTGGGATAATCAAAATCAAGTAGCAGAGACGACAGCTAGAGATCAGTAATGGGAAAAACTGTGAGTAGAAGCAGGGAGGAAAAAGAGAAGAAATATAAGCTTCAAAGAAAAGAAAGGATGGAGAGGATGCAGAATAAGTACAAACATGAGACGAGGAAGAAAATGCACCTGCACAAACAGGCTCATTCACCATCTCAAGACAAAAGTGGAGGCAGAGGAGAAGTATTAGCAGCGAACTATGACCAAGAAAACGGCAAAGAAAAGAAGTGGAAGAAGAATTTGGCTTTAGAAGGCAGCTGAGTAGAGATTATAAGGAGAATGTATATATTAGAAAGGAGAAAAGAAGAGACAAGAAGAGACATGCATTTTGGTAGATTTCATACTCTGGGTATATCTCTTTGAGATACTCTAGAAATGGCAAATACAGGGCACATGTACGTCTTCCTGTATGAGTCGATCATGCATTATTTTCCTCTGAATACAGACTTGGCTTCAGAACACTTCTCAACACAGCACTTTGGATAGCCACTACAGACTGATTTGACTTGATGCGAGTTATGACAGTTGCGTTCTTACTGTATTAAAACACAAACAAACAAGCCCTCTGTGGGGTTTTGGTAATACCCCCTCACTGACTGGAGAGGAATAAAAAAATTATACTTCTTCAGTGTGAGATGTATTCATATGGACATAATGCATGTGGATGGATATGAGTAAGTGTATATGTGAAATATAAGCATATCAAGTAGTTTGACCAAAGCATTCCATATTTATTTCTAATCTGAAACTCTGTTTTAAACATTGATACGCACATGAAAATCAGCTCATCACTTACTCTGGTAACTGAAACCTTTAAACCCAATAAACTAAATTACATTTTGAGTTACAATAGCCTAAATGAAACAACAGCCTGTTAGAATAATCAGAGCTTCCTCCTTCCTTCTCTAACATATGATACCATATTGGGCTCGACATCTTAAAAGGTTAGTGTAAACACCAGAGAGGTTTTTATTCCCCCTACGTGACACATTTTTCAAAGGCACATATAAATAATGCAACAGCATAATAGCATTGATTACGATCGGGCTGTGGTGACAGTTGGGGGAAAAACTGGGATTTTTATCAACGGTGGTAAAAAAGAAGTTGCATTCATTTTCAGATTGAAACTCAGTTTACAAAAAGGGAGGAAGGATGGTGTGCAACAAGTTGCTTTGGTTTCCATTTCCTCCTCCACACACTTGTTAATTGCACCCAGATCGGAGCATCTGAGGCCTTTGCCTATTCATGCAAAGAACCACTTGAAGGCATACAATGCCCTCAGATTTTTCTCTAGTCAGGGAAACATTCAGTGCTTTCTTTGAACTATTTTGTTTGAACATCCTGGTACGGTATTCCTGTTCTGCCAAACATCTCCTAGTGCTTTGAGGGAGGAGAGGCAGTGAGCTGCCCTTATGGGTTATCCTTTTTATGACTTTCTTCTGAATTAACAACAATAAAAAAAGATGCTCATTAGCCTAGGCCGGCTTAATTGAGATAGAAAAGAAAAGGAGAGAGGCAGCGGGGAGGGAGGAAAGAGAGTGGTGATCTCTCAAGAATTTTTGCAGCCTGAGAGTCTATTGACTCTCATCATCATCGCTCCTGGGAACCAATGCAATAGAATACTAACTGGTGTCCTGCATCGACTCTGGCCTTCTCCACTGCAGTCAGAGTAATCTTCTCAGAACACATATCTAATCATACATGCCCATCCTTCCTCTCCGGGGCCTAGCAAGGTCCTTCATGGTGTAGCCCCTTCCTGCCTCACTGGCAGCTTATGGCATACCTCGTTCTCTGGACTCCAGCCCCACCGGCCTTCTTTCAATGCCTCCTTGCCACAGGGTCTCTGCTGACCACAGGGCCTTTGCACAAACTGACTCTGCCTGGAATGTTCTTTCTACTCCCAACCCCTTTGGCTCAACTTTTAAATATTAGACCAAATGTCTTATAACTCCTCAAGAAGGCCTGCTCCTACTCTGTCTCCACAAACTGGCTCAGGTCCCCCTGCTGTCTCCTCACAAAGCACTCTTTCTTTCTCAGCATTCATATCTATTTGTAACTATAAATTTGTGCAAGTATGTTTCTGCTCCCCCACTCAACTATAAGCTCTGTAGGGCAACAACAGGGACTATTTTCCTTTCCGCTGTTCAACAGCACCCTGTACACAGGCACAGTGAGCATTTGACAAATATGTGTTGACCTAACAAATTAATAGATTGTGCCTAATGTAACATACTGCTTTGCTGATACAGTCATAACTGTGGCGCAGAGAAAGATTTTGGAAAAAAACTGTACATACCACAAACCAAATATTATTTGGTAAATATAATGAAAACAGATTTCTATCAAAGTCTCCTACACATCCTATTGAAGCCTGCAGGTTGTGACTAAACTCTCTAAGGTGATACACAGAGCCTCCAGAAAGGAGGCTGTGTCTTAAATTTCCTTCTGTTCTCCTCTCTGAAGGAGTTGGAAACCTTATTAAGGCTGCCAAATAAAAATGTAGTCAAGTCATTTTGTTTGGAAAATAAACAAGGTGTATGTCTCATATAACCTTCTGGGGAAACCAAACCTTTAATCTGCAGTTGGCCAAAATGGTGCCAATGAGAAGAATCTTCTGGAAGACGAACCACGGAGAAACATAACTTACGTTGGTTTTGAAGCCTCGGCCTGGTCGGTCTGTAGTTTCTCTCCTCCTTCCACTTCCATCGTGCAATATACAATGCGATTTGGAGCTAAAGATTTGAGGCCTTGGACTTCCATGATCACCACCTGGAAACAGAGTCACACACAGCAGAGGTTATTGCCAAAGTCTATGGGCAGCATCACCCGGGGAAAATATATACATAAGAAGTTACAAAAATCCCAACTGGTATCTGATGGTTTCTTTCAGGTTTCTACCAGCCATGCTGGGACAAGTCCAGCATGAAGATACAATTCTTCATAGTGTATCTCATTGCCTTGCAGATGGAAAGACAAAGTTCACTAACTCAGATGCTCCTAGGAGCTAGAAAGGTTATATGAAACGGGCTACTCTTTTCTGTGTTAAACACATAGGATGGGGACTTCCCTGGTGGCACAGGGCTTAAGAATCTGCCTGCCAATGCAGGGGACACGGGTTCGAGCCCTGGTCCGGGAAGATCCCACATGCCACGGAGCAACTAAGCCCATGCACCACAACTACCGAGCCTGTGCTCTAGAGCCCATGAGCCACAACTACTGAGCCCGTGTGCCACAACTATGAAGCCCGCGCGCGTAGAGCCCATGCTCTGCAACAAGAGAAGCCACCGCAAGGAGAAGCCTGTGCGCCCACAACGAAGAGTAGCCCCCGCTCACCGCAACTAGAGAAAGCCCGTGCGCAGCAACGAAGACCCAACACAGCCAAAAATAAATAAATAAAAATTAAAAACACACACATAAGATGATTTTTCATTTCCACAAGAAATAGACTCTCCTATTTAAAAAATATATATAGTCTAGCTTTTAACTCAGAACGTGAAGGACACATAGGCCAAGGAATTTACTTTCCTCTTTACAATAAAATAAGTGATAACACAACTGCTAAGATAAAGGGCAAGTACCATTTAGCATGAGGGTCAGAGATACAACAGGGAGTAGTGGGGACTGTGGCAAACGGGAGCACTCCATTTAAAGGGAGCAGTTGCTACTCAGTTGCAGCCCATTGTTGCCTTGTTTTACCCCAGTCCAGAGTTGCCAAAGACTCCAATTTCTCTTACTGGGAAATGGAAATATGAATCAGAATCAAAGTCAGAAATCTGATTTTGAAATTTTGACAATAATTTTAAAGGGGAGAAATAAAATACACAAACTCTGTGCAGGCCAACATTGTTGGGTCAAAAAAAAAAAAAAGGCTGCAGTTGCATACTCTCTGTCTAGACTGAGGGAAAAGGCTGGTGTTTTGATGGAACAGTTATATCATTTCTAATTCCTGGCATTTCCCACCACTACCCTCAAACTCCATTCAATCACCTGCTATTTTCATATTTAGTGGTATGTGCTGCTCATCAGAGAGAAGGGAGAAGAGAGGAGAGGAGGGGACAGAGGGGAGGAGAGGAGAGAGACAATGATTTAAAAATCGGAAACAAATGACTCACAATCAGAGATCTCTAAAGACCAAGGTATATTAAAAAAAAAATTACTGGATTGTACTCCAAAAGAGGTAATGGCATTACACAAGAAGGATGTGGGTGTGCAAAAAATGTACGCTTTTTAATGGGCTTGATGCAAGGGAGTACAATAGGGCTGGCATTGAATCAGGATTCACAGGTCACTTTTGCTGCTTAATAGCCCAGGGGTTCTCAAACTTAGTGTGAATCAGAATCGCCTGGAGCGCTGGTTAAACCAGACATGGCTGGGCTTCACCTCCCGAGTTGCTGACAAGGAGATCTGGGGTGGAGTCCAAGACTTTTCATTTTCTTTCTTTTTTTAAAAAATTGTGTTGGAGTATAGTTGATTTACAATGTTGTACTAGTTTCAGGTGTACAGCAAAGTGATTCAGTTGTATGTATACATATATTCATTCTTTTCCAGATTCTTTTCTCATATAGGTTATCCCAGGATATTGAGTAGAGTTCCCTGTGCTATACAGTAGGTCCTTGTTGGTTATCTATGTTATATATAGTAGTGTGTGTATGTAAGACTTTTCATTTCTAACCATGTCCCTGATGCTGCTGATCCAGGAGCCAGGGTACTACTCATGTGATATTGGGCAGATCTTGACCTTGAAGTCACTGTACTTTTCTTTCAAATCTCCTGAGCCTCAGTTTCCTCATCTGTATAGTGGGGATAACAATACGTCTTCTCTCTCTCTCCATGGCCGTTGTGTGAGGATCATATGAGATGATGTATGTAATTGAAATTTTTACACTGGGTGGAAAGAACCATCAAATGAAAAGAAATGAGAGGCACTGGAGAAAGAATACAATTTTTAGAATTTTAAAGATGCGTTCAAATCCCGAATCTGCATTTTCACTAGCTGTGTAATCATTTGCTAGGTTCTTAACCACTCCAAGGCTTTGTTTCCACATCTGCAAATGCCTTGAAAGACTGTTGTGAGGATTCACTGAGTGAATGATGGTGAAGGATTCTACAAATACCTATTATTTTTCATCAGAGCACTCCACCCACCCAGGGCTATGTCACTTGTAATCCTGGACCTCAGTTCTCTTACTCCAGGTAACTATTCTCTGCTGTCCCTTCTAGCCATGCAATTCTATAATTACATAAAATAAGTCTTGTACCAACCTGCAAATTCAAACCTAGTCTGCCCTGATGCTGTGACAGGCCTCTCTCTCTCTCTTTTTACCCCCCTAACTGTGTCTGCCAAAACACATTCAGAAATAGATACTCAATGCTTTGTGCTGGCTGGTTTAGTATGATATGCAATTTAGTGTTCTAATTAAACAGTATTTGGGAACCCTAGAGCATTTCATTCGGTACTTGTACTTCCAAGTTACAGCCTGTTTGAATCATGTACGTCTGGCAGTATGGTTGGGGACTCACCCACATCTATATTTTAGATAATCAGCTGTGTAATATTGAGTACTGACGAAGAATTAGAAAATTGCAGATTTAAAAGCTCCATGAATATCAATAAACCACTTCCCCCCCTCCACCTTTCAGGAGGAAGACAAGAGGCAGTAGGAAATAAATTGCCACCTTTAATTGGCAGTAATCAAATCCAAAGACACCTAAGAAAAAGCATTCAGTATCTCAGGTGGCGGTATTAAAAAAAAAAAGAAAGGAAGTTTGTGTGAAATTACACTGATGAGTTTTTCACACACCAAGTGCTCTATATTTAATGGAATACTGCCTCTTCCACCTGTAAAATACATGTTGAAAACCCTGTAATGTGACTATCTCAATCTGAACTGAGCACAGTAAAACAAATTACCTGCAGTTAATTCACAGCAAGCCTTAATGATGTTCTCAAATATTAATTTAGTCTTTACAAATTTTAATTAAATCTATAGAAATCGGATCTATTCTCTTGGTTTCCCTAAATGTTGGATTATCATGAAATCCTTTTGGGGTTGAGCTTTCATATGCTACGAATGGTTCTCAAACTTTGGAGTGTAAGAAGTACCTGGGCAGCTCATTAAAATGCACATTCCAGGGCTATACTCTGCCTAGAGCTCTTATTCCTGACAATTTTATTGAGGCATATTTTACATATCATATAATTCACACATTTCAAGTGTACAATGCAGTGATTTAGGGACTTCCCTGGTGGCGAAGTGGTGAACACTCCACGCTCCCAATGCAGGGGGACTGGGTTCGATCCCTGATTGAGGAACTAGATCCTACATGCATGCCACAACTAAGAGTTCGCATGCTACAACTAAGGAGGCCACGTGCCGCAACTAAGGAGCTAGCGAGCTGCAACTAAGCAGCCCATGTGCTGCAACTAGGGAGCCTGCAAGACACACCTAAGGAGTCCGCCTGCCGCAACTAAGATCTGGTGCAACCAAATAAATAAATAAATATTAAAAATAAATAAATAAATATACTAGGTTGTAGAAACCATCATCATAAATCAGTTTCAGAACAGTTTTATCTCCCCCCAATAAGGTCCCTTATGTCCGTTTCTACCTCCTGCCCCAGGCAACACTAACCTACTTTCTGTTTCTGGATATTTACCTTTTCTGGACATTTCATATCAATGGAATCAAACAATACGTGGCCTCTCGTGTCTGGCTCCTTTCACTAAGCATAATGTTTTGGAGGTTCATCTAAATCAAAGCATGTATCAGTAGCTTGTTCCTTTTAATTGGTGAAGCGTATTCTACCATACGGATGAACCACATTTTGCCCTTTCACCAGCTGATAGACATTTAGGTTGTTTCCATTTTGGGCTAGATGAATAATGCTGCTATAAACATTTGTAAGCAAGTCTTTGTGGTGACGTGTTTTCATCTCTCTTGGGTAGATATCTAGGAGTGGAACTGCTGGATCACACGGTAATTTTACGTTTAGCTTTTTGAGAAACCACCAAACTGTTTTCTAAAGTGACCGCACCATTTTATATTCTCATCCTCTAGAGCTCTGGGTCAACAGTTCTGGGTGGCACAGGAAATGTACATATTGAACGAGTTTTCAATAATTCTGACGTAGTTAGATCAGATCTACTCCTCAGATTATACGTATGATAAACAAACATGTGAGTAAAAGTTACAGAGAAATATTGACATGTTGAGCCTTCTGCCACAGTTCTGGCCAAAATGGGTTCTTTCTTGGGGTGATGAGACAAACTAAAAGAGTCTCCACTGCAACAAGGGACTCTCTAATGGGGCAGCCAGAGGGAGAGAGAATGGGAGAGAAAATTGACAACCCACCATGAAATGATACTAGATTGCTTTTTTTGTAACACAGGTTGCCAAAATGTTAAACTCTCTAAATTGCACAAGGTATTTACAAAACCCTTAAGGGCTGCTTTAAGTTGGGGAAAGTAATCCAACATTAAATTTAGTAAGTGGTTCTTAGGACTACATTTCCTAAGGAAAAAGTATGGTCTCCTGGAGATGGGAAATTACTTGCCGATTAGCTGAGCTACGCTTAGTAAGCTGTTATTTTAATAACTGCTCCTGGGGTGCAAGGAGGAAAACAAGCTGATTGTGAGGCATCTCATCACCCATGTCCTGCCTGCGATGCCAGGAAACTTTCAAGGGTCTAGGGCTTTTACCTCCAGGGAGAAAGATAACACGACGTCTGACTTGGAGAGCTGGTTTTCACTCTCCTCACCCATGTCGATGATGGAAGCGTTGTGGCTGCGTTTGAGTTTCTGAAGCTTGAACTCGCCACCTTTGGAAACTGGCATGCTCTCCAAATTAGCCATGAGCAGGTTGACGGATGACTTCAGCTCTTCAATGTACATGTTTTCCATTTCTTTGGATACAAACTTGGGAAATTTGCGTTCCTTGTAAAGAAAGAGAAAGGAATGAGCAGAGGAGTAAACACAGTCCAGAGCTCTGCTGACATCTACCACTAGTGACATTTGCCCAGATATTGTGGCATTGTGCTAGAAAAATGGTTCAGCTGGGTTGAGTAGACAGCTGCCTGCCTTCTAGTTATTTATAATCTCTAACAGGTAAGAAACACATACATAAACATATAGTAAGAAAGAGGCAAATATTTTATTATAGTTCTATTCCCCCCACCCAAGTTTTCTCCAGCAAATGTGATCTACGGAAAGAAAAATGGGGTGATGTTCTTCAAATCCGGTCTCAATTCAAACAGTTTTTCTTTTCAGCAAAATGCAGCCAGTTGTTTTTAAGCTGAGGAGACAGAAAAGCACCCTATTTCTGGATATCTACAGAGATTTTTTCACATGAATAATTCAAAAGGAGCTCATTTGAGATGTTTCAAACACAGCCTGTGGCTATTTCTAAGAAGAATAGTTAACTGTTTTGAAGAAAAATTGAAAAAAAATTAAACAAGTGATGAAAAACATGATTAAAATTCCTTAGAAGAGAAGATAAAGCAATTTAGTATCAGAACTGAACTCTATATTTTTTCATTCCTTAAGAGTTCAGTTGTAATGGCAACATGCTTTAGCCAACTTCATACCTCTGAGTTGTCCAGGTGCCTCAGATGAACAGAGTTTGGATCAATCACCTTCTCAAAGAATCATTTCCCACTTCAAACATGAATGTGCTCTCTGCAGCCCAGCTCCATAAATGGGCAGGTGAGTGGCACATCAAATCAGTTTGACTTTTTTTTTTTGAAAGTGACAGAAAAATCCACTCGAACTGGCTTAAACAATGAAGGAATGTATAGGTTTGAAAATGTCCTAGGGTAGAACCAGCTTCAGACAAGACTGGAATTAGGAGTCAGATAATATCATTATAACTGAGTTTTTCCTCCAAAACTTGGTTTGGGTTCTTCTGAGCTGGCTTCATTCTCAGTCTGGCTCCTTCTAATGTGACAAAAAGATTGCTAAAGATCTGTACCTCACACCACCACATCACACTATCTAAAGGAAGAGTGAACATCTCCTCCTGTAATGCTCACAGAAGATGGAGGATCTTGTATCTCAGAATCCTCACCTTAAGTCTGACTTATGTGCATACCCTGAACCAGTTTCCATGGCCAGTGATGTCATGTTGAATTGCTTAGGCCTGCGTTATTTCCTCTGTCCCTGTGGCTCAGGGTAGAACTCCACCTGGGTCCCACGGAACATGAATTGGTTTGCCAATTCTGGGTGGCAGAAAAATAAGATGTCTAATATGTGGGCACCTGACTTAAAGTCATCCAGCTAATTCTACTAAGTGGCCAGCAATCAACTGGATTTAATCACTCAAGCAATTGAACCGAGAGATGTTGAGACTGCGATCAGTGCTGAAACTGCAACAGTAAGATCATACAGATAGATTCTTGGGTGGTTGCCATATTGTCCATGTTGGACCAAGTGGAAGCAGCGTAAGAACTTGACAAAGAGCGAGAAAGAGATGGGGAGATAGAGGGGGGAGAGAGACTGTGAGAGAGAGGAAGGAAGGAGGGAGGGAGGAGGGAAGGAAGAGGAGAGGAGAGAGGAGGGTATTTAGAGTCACAGAAAGGAGCTTTGACTTTTATTGGTTTTCTAATTCTAAGGAAGCCAAGTTATTCCTCTTGCAGTTTAGATGCCTGAGATTCTCTTATTTTCCTTTCAATACTCAAGACTCATATCTTCGAAACTTTTGCACAGTGGGCTGGCGTTTTATCATTCTTGGGCTCAATCAGAGGACAAATGTGAGCCTCAAGAATGTGGGTATCCTTTATGACAAAGGCCCTGGGCTGCTGGGCCATCATCACTTAGAAAATATTTACTGCCACCCAAACTCTGCCTGGCACAGTGTTAGGCGTGGGGAGATCATGATGAAAGGATATAAACTGTTCTGGAGCTTTACAGCTAGCAGAGAGAAAGATCTTTAAGGAAACGTCAAGGTAGATGGTTGATGGAAGTAGATGAGAAGTGATCTCTTCCTGAGAGAATCAGGGGTAGCCTTCCGGAGGAGGTGACCCTTAGGCTGAGAGTCTGACGGATGAGGAAGCGTTTGACACCGGGTTGAGCTGGCTGAGACAGGGCCACTTTTATTTGCTTTTTTCTGAGAAATATGTAATAGGCAACCATGAATCCAAGAAGGTCTATATAACTGAACGTGATCACAAAATACTTCCCCCTCTTCTTTTGAACATGGTCATTCTAATGAGTGAAGAGAAGAATGAGGTAAGTTAATTGATGTTAAAGGCTGCCAAGCAGCACAGGTTACATACTAACAGCCTGAAGGCTGGGACACTGATCTATCTCTTTCCTCCTGGTACTGGGGCCCAAACCTTCTAACTATATGGGATATTGGAGGAGCTGGGTAAGTGTATCTTTGACTTTACTGGCAGCTGCTGGCCCTGCAGTTGCCATGGAGATGGAGAGAAAAACCATTGTGTCTGTGAAGTGGGTTCTCTCCTGCCAATCAGCCTTACTATCAAGTGCGGTCCCTTCATCACACCCATCTTTGGGACTCACTCAAGGCCTTTTAACTCCACAGTCTTGAAATTTTGGAAGAAGACCCAGTGATTACAGATACCACAACTCTGGCCCAGAGCTGGCATCCACCAAACTTTCTGCAGGAGAATATTGGAAAAATCCAAAGAATGACCACTCCTCCCAGAATTTGGACAGTTCCTAATGACATCATAAAAAGATGCTTATAAAACTGAAGTCTAGGGACTTCCCTGGTGGTGCAGGGCTTAAGAATCCATCTGCCAATGCACGGGACATGGGTTCAATCCCTGGTCCGGGAAGATCCCTCATACTGTGGAGCAACTAAGCCCGTGCGCCACAACTACTGAGCCTGCGCTCTAGAGCCCGAGAGCCACAACTACTGAAGGCCGCGCGCCTAGAGCCCGTGCTCCGCAAAAAGAGAAGCCACCGCAGTGAGAAGCCCACGCACCGCAACGAAGAGTAGCCCCTGCTCGCCTCAACTAGAGAAAGCCTGCGCACAGCAATGAAGACAAAAAATATATATATATATAATAAATAAAAAATAAATTTAAAAAAAACCACTGAAGTCTGCAAGGGAAAACAAGGCCATTTTTCTACTCTGAGTACTTAAGCCTTGAGAAGGAATAGCATTCTGTCAATCTAGGCTGACTTTCTAAAGGGGTTTTCAATGGCAGCCCCACTATAAACACATTTCAAAAGCAGCCTCACAGACATTAGAAGGCATTTTGGGCACAGGTATTATACTAATAGTTTCCTGGATTGGTCCTTTTACTCAAAGCTGTCCTTAAGTGGCTTAGTTTTACTTCCTCAGCTTCTTTGATTTAGGTGGACTTCCTTTTCCTTGAATGAACGCCCTTGGCATTTAGATTTTTCTTTGAACTCAGATTCCTCTGGGTTCTTAGCTGCCTTACAAAGGCCAGAGTCAGGGAGATGCTCCCTACACACATTCTTGCAGGCCAAAAATTGAACTAAATTTCTACCATGTGCTTGGACACAGGGTAGATGCCAGGTACAACAACGTTCATTGGTAAGCTGGGGGTGCTATCATTCTCTGGTAGGAGAGGATTCCACTTTTATCTGATTGTTGGCAATGTATGGAGCAGAACTTTTCCATCAGGGAAATATATGGATGTCACTTCTCACCGAGGCACATCATCAGTACCTGCAATGGGACCGTGGTATGAGATGGTCATTTTGCTTCTGCAGAGAATGCGGTTTAAATGGCAACTCCCCACTGAAATGACAGCTTGAAAAAACAATGGTGTTTCACTCCCAGATCTCTACCTCTATTTTAAAAGCTGTAGTATTTGTCTTATATAATCAGCTCAAGAATTTTGGAATTTTACCCAAAACGTGGCCAAAAGAACTGGCAAATATCACAGCAGCACTAATGCCACAAGCTGCCTGTTTAAGCTCCAATGTCAACTTCTAATCACACAATTTAAATAGCTTAGGCTTAATTCCTGGGTGAAATTTGGGGACTCTTTAACGTCAACATGAGAGGATTTGGGAAAATGTTTGAGCAGGGATTAAGAAGTCTTTTCTACCACATTTAAAAAATGCATTCAGACCTCTTCATGGATCTTTTAAGGCAGCGTATCTGATGTTCACAGTGAGGGCTCACACAGCCGTCTCTGATGATTCGTTCGTTGGATGTTGGTGTGACTGAACTGATAGATTACAGGGTAGGGTTGCGGGTAGAGGAAAGCCACCTTGCACTTGTCTCCCTTCTCTCCCAGGAAGAAAAGACAAACATTGCCTTCTGTAAGCACGTGAGGATAAGAATGCTGCTGGCGGAACCACCTAGGTCCCCACCACCTCTTTCCCAGATGCCAAGGAAATCAAAGTGGAAGGGATTCAGAATTCCAGGAGCCCATTCTGCCTGCTGCTTTTGCTTCCTTTGGGCTTCTGGATAAACTGAAGGGAAGGCACAGCAAATTTTCGTGCAAGACGGAAAGCAGTTTCCTGGAGGGGCAACCGTCAGGGAGGGAGGAGCTGGGGGCAGTCTTGTCCTGGTGTAACTGCCTGTCATCTGACTACTCAAAACAAAGAACGTGAAACTTGGAATTAAAGCACTCGGCTTTCTACTTACTAGCTGTGTCAACTTTGATACGTCACTTAAACTCTTTGATGTGCCTGAACTGCGGAGAATCATCGTTAACTCGCAGGATCATTTGTCACAGGTCTAAATGAGAGTTCACGTGAATTGCATAGCCAGGGCAAATTAATAAAGACTGATCAGCAGAGAGAGAGGTCAGGATGCAGAAAGGTGAAGTCCTGGGTGAAGGGCATGTTGGATCTTTGGACTGGGGCCATGGGGAAATGAGGCTCTATGTTTGGGAAGGCATTTTGTAATGGTAGTGTGCATACTGGTTAAGAGAGAAGGTTCTGGTCAGTGAATGAGCTTGGCCAAGGCCTCTAATGTCTGTGCTTCGGCCGCCTCTATGACATGGGGATACTGGGAGCACCTTTCTCATAAAGTTGTTGGAGGGTTAGGTAGGTTCTCAAATGTAAAATGCTTAGAAGAGAGTTGGGCACATGGTAAACACCGCATAAGCAACAGTTACTTTGCACACATCTTCGAGGGGCTCCCAATTCATAATGATCACCCCACCCAGAGCCCTACCTTGTCGGTACCACCCTCTCCCTCAGTGATGTATCTCTAGCATCCACGTGTTCACTGAGACCTCACCCCCTTTCCACGGTGGACTGATCGACTGCTCTAGGGGTTGGCCCTTGAACTAAGCGGGGCCAGTCAGAAGACTGACTCTTGAAATTGTGAATGTGAGGCGGTA
This sequence comes from Leucopleurus acutus, assembly GCF_964270905.1. Classification (NCBI taxonomy): domain Eukaryota; kingdom Metazoa; phylum Chordata; class Mammalia; order Artiodactyla; family Delphinidae; genus Leucopleurus; species Leucopleurus acutus. Next base: position 27,589,358 of record NC_139153.1, on the reverse strand, counting down.
ATGAGAAAAGCGGAAAGAGGAGATTGGGAGAAAGATTTGAGACAGAGGTTGACTGGCTAAATGGTTTTCTATTTGGCCATCCTGGAAACACGGAGAACTGCGGAACAGCCATGTTTCCCATCTGAGAAGCAAAGAAAGATGGTCTGCAGAGAAAGAAGGAATAATGAATGGGACACACAGGCTCAAGGGAAGGGGGAAAGTCCTGACCACTTGGTGGCCCCTGGCTCCACTCCCTTCCTAGGTCTTGGCTGTACCTTGCCCATGGGTTCTGTGAGACATTCCTTGCTCCCTAGAATCAATCCCCCCTCTTAAAAGCTTCCTTGAGTTGGTGCTTCTAATTTGCAATGAAGACACTCTACCCATCTTATAATTCAGAGAACACAGTGAATTATGTATGATGGATGACATCTATCTCCAGGAATTTCTGGTTATGATATTTACAGGAGCTGACGTTTAGCCATATGGGTTGAATTGCACACCCTCAATAAAATTCACTGTGATGCTACAAATAGAAAAATCAGGGCATGCTAAAAGAAGATAAGCATGGGTGCTTTGTTTCAATATCTTTTCAGGAACTAGCCTGTATCTGAAAACTTGATATTTAATTTTTAGTAGATGAGATACTTCTCACTCTTCCTCAGTATTAGCCAGGCTGGTTTAAGCAGAAGTAGAATTTCCTTTTCTTGGAATCCAACTAAACTGAAGGAAAAACAGTTACACAGTTGACGATCAGGAAGAAGTAGATTCAGTGTCTTGAACACCCTGAGGATCTCAGTATATTCTGTTTATCTTTGTATGTATGTTAGCTTCACTCTTTTATCTTCTTTCCCCTACACTGAAGAAATGAACATGGCTGCAGACATCTTTCTACCACTACAAGACATAGCTCTGTTGGCCTACAGTCCACAGGTCCCAGTGAAGGGGTTCATTGGTTTAGTTGCATCCATTTCTGGACCAATCACTAATGGCCGGGGCAGGCTGGGAGATGTGATTGGTTCCACTTGGGTGAGGAGTCCACTTCCAGAACCAAGTAACTGTGGCAAGGGGGCCATTGGCATGAACGAATATTGCAAAAGAAGACAGTCAATTACCAGGAGAACAGGAGATAGTAGTGGGAAGATTCTCATAGAAATCCTCCTGAATGTTTAAATATACCCTCCATATACTTTGAAATATACCCTCCGTATACTTTGTACTTTGCCCAAGATTTACTTTAGTTGCCTATTTCATTGTCCAAGAAAGTCTAGTTCTAAGTTGTCAGTAACATCCTATTAGGTACAAAATACCCAGTGGTGTGGGCCAAGGGAGAGAGTTTTTTTAACTCTTTATTGGAGTATAATTGCTTTACAATGGTGTGTTAGTTTCTGCTTTATAACAAAGTGAATCAATTATACATATACATATGTCCCCATATCTCTTCCCCCTTGCGTCTCCCTCCCTTCGACCCTCCCTATCCCACCCCTCTAGGTGGTCACAAAGCACCGAGCTGAATTCTCTGTGCTATGCGGCTGCTTCCCACTAGCTATCTATTTTACGTTTGGTAGTGTATATATGTCCACGCAGCTCTCTCACTTTGTCCCAGCTTACCATTCCCCTTCCCTGTAACCTCAAGTCCATTCTCTAGTAGGTCTGCATCTTTACTCTCGACTTGCCCCTAGGTTCTTCATGACATTTTTTTTTTTTTTAGATTCCATATATATGTGTCAGCATATAGTATTTGTTTTTCTATTTCTGGCTTACTTCACTCTGTATGACAGACTCTAGGTCCATCCACCTCACTACAAATAACTCAATTTCATTTCTTTTTATGGCTGAGTAATATTCCATTGTATTTATGTGCCACACCTTCTTTATTCATTCATCTGTCAACGGATACTTAGGTTGTTTCCATGTCCTGGCTATTGTAAATAGAGCTGCAATGAACACTGGGGTGCATGTGTCATTTTGAATTATGGTTTTCTCAAGGTATATGCCCAGTAGTGGGATTGCTGGGTCGTATGGTAGTTCTATTTAGAGTTTTTTAAGGAACCTCCATACTGTTCTCCATAGTGGCTGTACCAATTTACATTCCCACCAACAGTGCAAGAGGGTTCCCTTTTCTCCACACCCTCTCCAGCATTTACTGTTTATAGATTTTTTGATGATGGCCCTTGTGAATGGTGTGAGGTGATACCTCATTGTAGTTTTGATTTGCATTTCCCTAATGATTAGTGATGTTGAGCATCCTTTCATGTGTTTGTTGGCAATCTGTGTATCTTTGGAGAAATGTCTATTTAGGTCTTCTGCCCATTTTTGGATTGGGTTGTTTGTTTTTTTGATATTGAGCTGCATGAGCTGCTTGTAAATTTTGGAGATTAATCCTTTGTCAGTTGCTTCATTTGCAAATATTTTCTCGCATTCTAAGGGTTGTTTTTTCATCTTTTTGGTTTCCTTTGCTGTACAAAAGCTTTTAAGTTTCATTAGGTCCCATTTGTTTATTTTTGTTTTTATTTCCATTTCTCTAGGAGGTGGGTCAAAAAGGACCTTGCTGTGATTTATGTCATACAGTGTTCTGCCTATGTTTTCCTCTAAAAGTTTGATAGTGTCTGGCCTTACATTTAGGTCTTTAATCCACTTTCAGTTTATTTTTGTGTATGGTGTTAGGGAGTGTTCTAATTTCATTCTTTTACATGTAGCTGTCCAGTCTTCCCCGTACCACTTATTGAAGAGGCTGTCTTGTCTCCACTGTATATTCTTGCCTTCTTTATCAAAGATAAGGTGACCATACATGTGTGGGTTTATCTCTGGGCTTTCTATCCTGTTCCCTTGATCGATATTTCTGTTTTTGTGCCAGTACCATACTGTCTTGATTACTGAACCTTTGTAGTATAGTCTGAAGTCAGGGAGCCTGATTCTTCCAGCTCCATTTTTCTTTCTCATTCTTCCAGCTCCATTTTTCTTTCTCAAGATTGCTTTGGCTATTCGGGGTCTTTTGTGTTTCCATACAAATTGTGCAATTTTTTGTTCTAGTTCTGTGAAAAATGCCAGTGGTAGTTTAATACGGATTCCACTGAATCTGTAGATTGCTTTGGGTAGTATAGTCCTTTTCACAATGTTGATTCTTCCAGTCCAAGAACATGGTATATCTCTCCATCTCTTTGTATCATCATTAATTTCTTTCATCAGTATCTTATAATTTTCTGCATACAGGTCTTTTGTCTCCTTAGGTAGGTTTATTCCTAGATATTTTATTCTTTTGGTTGCAATGGTAAATGGGAGAGTTTTCTTAACTTCACTTTCAGATTTTTCATCATTAGTGTATAGGAATGCTAGATTTCTGTGCATTAATTTTGTATCCTGTTACTTTACCAAATTCATTGATCAGCTCTTCTAGTTTTCTTGTAGCATCTTTAGGATTCTCTATGTATAGTATCATGTCATCTGCAAACAGTGACAGCTTTACTTCTTCTTTTCCGATTTGGATTCCTTTTATTTCTCTTTCTTCTCTGATTGCTGTGGCTAAAACTTCCAAAACTATGTTGAATAATAGTGGTAAGAATGGGCAACCTTGTCTTGTTCCTGATCTTAGTGGAAATGGTTTCAGTTTTTCACCATGGAGGACGATGTTGGCTGTGGGTTTGTCATATATGGCTTTTACTATGTTGAGGAAATTTCCCTCTATGCCTACTTTCTGGAGGGTTTTTGTCATAAATGGGTGTTGAATTTTCGAAAGCTTTCTCTGCATCTATTGAGATGATCATATGGTTTTCTCCTTCAATTTGTTAATATGGTGTATCACATCGATTAATTTGCGTATATTGAAGAATCCTTGCATTCCTGGGATAAACCCCACTTGATCATGGTGTATGATCCTTTTAATGTGCTGCTGGATTCTGTTTGTTAGTATTTTGTTGAGGATTTTTGCATTTACGTTCATCGGTGATATTGGCCTGTAGTTTTCTTTCTTTGTGACATCTTTGTCTGGTTTTGGTATCAGGGTGATGGTGGCCTCATAGAATGAGTTTGGGAGTGTTCCTCCCTCTGCTATATTTTGGAAGAGTTTGAGAAGAATAGGTGCTAGCTCTTCTGTAAATGTTTGATAGAATTTGCCTGTTAAGCCATCTTGTCCTGGGGTTTTGTTTGTTGGAAAAATTTTAATCACGGTTTCAATTTCAGTGCTTGTGATTGGTCTGTTCATATTTTCTATTTCTTCCTGGTTCAGTCTTGGAAGGTTGTGCATTTCTAAGAATTTGTCCATTTGTTCCAGGTTGTCCATCTTATTGGCACAGAGTTGCTTGTAGTAATCTCTCATGATCCTTTGCATTTCTGCAGTCAGTTGTTACTTCTCCTTTTTCATTTCTAATTCTGCTGATTTGAGTCTTCTCCCTTTTTTTCTTGATGGGTCTAGTTAATGGTTTATCAATTTTGTTTATCTTCTCAAAGAACCAGTTTTTAGTTTTACTGATCTTTGCTATCGTTTCCTTCATTTCTTTTTCATTTATTTCTGATCTGATCTTTATGATTTCTTTCCTTCTGCTAAGTTTGGGTTTTTTTTTTGTTCTTCTTTCTCTAATAGCTTTAGGTGTACGGTTAGGTTGTTTATTTGAGATGTTTCTTGTTTCTTAAGGTAGGATTGTATTGCTATAAACTTCCCTCTTCAAACTGCTTTTGCTGTATCCTATAGGTTTTGGGTCATCGTGTTTCACTGTCATTTGTTTCTAGGTATTTTTTTATTTCCTCTTTGATTTCTTCAGTGATCTCTTGGTTATTAAGTAGTGTGTTGTTTAGTCTCCATGTGTTTGTATTTTTTACAGATTTTCCCCTGAATTTGGTATCTAGTCTCATAGCGTTGTGGTCAGAGAAAATACTTGATACGATTTCAGTTTTCTTAAATTTACCAAGGCTTGATTTGTGACCCAAGATAAGATCTGTCCTGGAGAATGTTCCATGAGCATTTGAGAAAAATGCGTATTCTGTTGTTTTTGGATGGAATGTCCTATAAATATCAATCAACTCCATCTTGTTTAATATATCATTTAAAGCTTGTGTTTCCTTATTTATTTTCATTTTAGATGATCTGTCCATTGGTGAAAGTGGGGTGTTAAAGTCCCCTACTATGATTGCGTCCCTGCCGATTTCCCCTTTTATGGCTGTTAGTATTTGCCTTATGTATTGAGGTGCTCCTACGTTGGGTGTATAAATATTTACAATTATTATATCTTCTCCTTGCATTGATCCCTTGATCATTATGCAGTATCCTTCTTTGTCTCTTCTAATAGTCTTTGTGTTAAAGTCTATTTTGTCTGATATGAGAACTGCTACTCCAGCTTTCGTTTGATTTCCATTTGCATGGAATATCTTTTTCCATCCCCTCACTTTCAGTCTGTATGTGTCTCTAGGTCTGAAGTGGGTCTCTTGTAGACAGTATATATATGGGTCTTGTTTTTATATCCATTCAGCCAGTCTGTGTCTTTTGGTTGGAGCATTTAATCCATTTACATTTAAGGTAATTATTGACATGTATGTTCCTATTACAATTTTCTTAATTGTTTTGGGTTTGTTATTGTAGATCTTTTCCTTCTCTTCTGTTTCCTGCCTCGAGAAGTTCCTTTAGCACTTGTTGTAGAGCTGGTTTGGTGAGGCTGCATTCTCTTAGCTTTTGCTTGTCTGTAAAGGCTTTAATTTCTCTATCAAATCTGAATGAGATCCTTGCTGGGTAGAGTAATCTTGGTTGTAGGTTTTTCTTCTTCATCACTTTTAATATGTCCGGCCACTCCCTTCTGGCTTGCAGAGTTTCTGCTGAAAGATCAGCTGTTAACCTTATGGAGATTCACTTTTGTGTTTTTGTTGTTTTTCCCTTGATGCTTTTAATATTTTTTCTTTGTATTTAATTTTTTTTTTAAAGTAAGAGTGCTTTTTTATTTATTTATGGCTGAGTTGGGTCTTCATTGCTGTGTGAGGGCTTTCTCTAGTTGTGGCGAGCAGGGACGACTCTTCGCTGCAGTGCACAGGTTTCTCATTGTGGTGGCTTCTTCTGTTGCGGAGCATGGGCTCTAGGCATGCGGGCTCAGTAGTTGTGGCTCGCAGGCTCCAGAGCGCTGGCTCAGCAGTTGTGGCTCACAGGCTTAGTTGCTCTGCGGCATGTGGGATCTTCCTGGAGCAGGGATCGAACCCGTGTCCCCTGCATTTACAGGTGGATTCCCAACCACTGTGCCACCAGGGAAGTCCCTGAATTTTTTTTTTTTTTTTTTTTTTTGCAGTACGCGGGCCTCTCACTGTTGTGACCTCTCCCGTTCTGGACATGCAGTCTCAGCGGCCATGGCTCACGGGCCCAGCCACTCTGCGGGATGTGGGATCCTCTGGGACAGGGGCATGAACCCATGTCCCCTGCATCAGCAGGCGGACTCTCAACCACTGCGCCACCAGGGAAGCCCCCCTGTATTTAATTTTTGATAGTTTGATTAATACGTGTCTTGGTGTGTTTCTCCTTGGACTTATCCTGTATGGGACTCTCTGTGCTTCCTGGACTTGATTAACTATTTCCTTTCCCATATTAGAGAAGTTTTCAACTATAATCTCTTCAAATATATTCTCAGTTCCTTTCTTTTTCTCTTCTTTGTCCGGGACCCCTGTAATTCGAATGCTGGTGCGTTTAACGTTGTCCCAGAGGTCTCTGAGACTGCCCTCAATTCTTTTCATTCTTTTTTCTTTATTCTGCTCTACAGTAGTTATTTCCACTATTTTAGCTTCCAGGTCACTTATCTGTTCTTCTGCCTCAGTTATTCTGCTGTTGATCCCTTCTAGAGAATTTTTAATTTCATTTACTGTGTTGTTCATCACTGTTTGTTTGCTCTTTGGTTCTTCTAGGTCCTTGTTAATCGTTTATTGTATTTTCTCCATTCTATTTCCAAGATTTTGGATCATCTTTACTATCATTACTCTGAATTCTTTTTCAGGTAGACTGCCTGTTTCCTCTTCCTTTGTTTCATCTGGTGACTTTTTTACCTTGCTCCTTCATCTGCTGTGTGTTTCTCTGTCTTCTCATTTTGCTTATCTTACTGTGTTTGGGGTCTCCTTTTTGCAGGCTGCAGGTTCATAGTTCCCGTTGTTTTTGGTGTCTGTCCCCAGTGGCTAAGGTTGGTTCAGTGGGTTGTGTAGGCTTCCTGGTGGAGGGGACTAGTGCCTGTGTTCTGGTGGATGAGGCTGGATCTTGTCTTTCTGGTGGGCAGGTCCACGTCTGGTGGTGTGTTTTGGGGTGTCTGTGGCCTTATTATGATTTTAGGCAGCCTCTCTGCTGATGGATGGGGTTGTGTTCCTGTCTTGCTATTTGTTTGGCATAAGGTGTCCAGCACTGTAGTTTGCTGGCTGTTGCGTGGAGCTGGGTTTTGGCGTTGAGATGGAGATCTCTGGGAGATTTTTGCCGTTTGATGTAACGTGGAGCTGGGAGGTCTCTTGTGGACCAGTGTCCTGAACTTGGCTCTCCCACCTCAGAGGCACAGCCCTGACACCTGGCTGGAGCACCAAAAGCCTGTCATCCACACGGCTCAGAATAAAAGGGGGAAAAGAAAGAAAGAAAGAAGAAGATAAAATAAAATAAAGTAAAAATAAAATAAAATAAATTTATTAAAGTAAAAAATAATTATTAAGAAAAAATTTTTTAATAAGTAAAAAAGAAAAAAAAGGACAGACAGAACCTAGGACAAATGGTAAAAGCAAAGCTATACAGACAAAATCACACACAGAAGGATACACATACACACTCACAAAAAGAGAAAAAGGGAAAAAATATATATATATCGTTGCTCCCAAAGTCCACCTCCTCAATTTGGGATGATTCGTTGTCTGTTCATGTATTCCACAGATGCAGGGTACATCAAGTTAATTGTGGAGCTTTAATCCGCTGCTCCTGAGGCTGCTGGGAGAGATTTCCCTTTCTCTTCTTTCTTCACACAGCTCCTGGGGTTCAGCTTTGGATCTGGCCCCGCTTCTGCATGTAGGTCGCCTGAGGGCGTCTGTTCTTCACTCAGACAGGACAGGGTTAAAGGAGCCGCTGATTCGGGGGATCTGTCTCAGTCAGGCCAGGGGGAGGGAGGGGCACGGAGTGTGGGGCGGGCCTGCAGCGGCAGAGGCCGGTGTGACGTTGCACCAGCCTGAGGCACGCCGTGCGTTCTCCTGGGGAAGTTGTCCCTGGATCCCGGGACCCTGGCAGTGGCGGGCTGCACAGGCTCCCCGGAAGGGGGGTGTGGATAGTGACCTGTGCTCGCACACAGGCTTCTTGGTGGCGGCAGCAGCAGCCTTAGCGTCTCATGCCCGGCTCTGGGGTCCACGCTTTTAGCCGCAGCTCGCGCCCGTCTCTGGAGCTCCTTTAAGCGGCGCTCTGAATCCCCTCTCCTCGCACGCCAGGAAACACAGAGGCAAGAAAAAGTCTCTTGCCTCTTCAGCAGCTCCAGACTTTTTCCTGGACTCCCTCCCGGCCAGCCATGGCGCACTAACCCCCTGCAGGCTGTGTTGACGCCGCCAACCCCGGTCCTCTCCCTGCGCTCCTACCGAAACCCGAGCCTCAGCTCGCAGCCCCGCCCGCCCCGGCGGGGGAGCAGACAAGCCTCTCGGGCTGGTGAGTGCCGGTCGGCACCCATCCTCTGTGCGGGAATCTCTCCGCTTTGCCCTCCGCACCCCTGTTGCTGCGCTCTCCTCCGCGGCTCCGAAGCTCCCCCCTCCGCCACCCGCAGTCTCCGCCCGCGAAGGGGCTTCCTAGTGTGTGGGAACCTTTCCTCCTTCACAGCTCCCTCCCACTGGTGCGGGTCCTGTCCCTATTCTTTCGTCTCTGTTTTTTCTTTTTTCTTTTGCCCTACCCTGGTACGTGGGGAGTTTCTTGCCTGTTGGGGGGTCTGAGGTCTTCTGCCAGCGTTCAGTAGGTGTTCTGTAGGAGTTGTTCCACATGTAGATGTATTTCTGATGTATTTGTGGGGAGGCAGGTGATCTTCGCGTCTTACTCTTCCGCCATCTTGAAGCTCCTCGCGAGAGTTCTTTGATCTATTGTTCAGAAAGGAGCAACTTGGCGCACTATGTAACAGTTGTTCACCCATGGTCTTTTAAACATTAAAATTAGCTTATGCAAGTTTCTAAAATTATCATGTTAAGCCTTAAAAGTAAACAAGACAACTAAAATAAAGGTGCCATGAGCTTGTTTTTGAAGTGTGTGTGTGTAAAATTTTCTTTAAGTGGCACGAATACTTATTAGTTGGGGATCTAATAGTTGCCTAAGGGCAGGGCGTGGACCAAATGACCTCTATTTTCTGGATAATCTGCTGAGGAGGTGCTGAATTTAGAGAAGTACATTCCGAAGCCTTATTGATGTTTACTCCCACATTAAGCAGGATTTTCAAACATAAGAGCCTTTTACACTACCTTTAGCCAGAGAACTACATACTACTTTTAGCCACCAGACGACCCGACCATAAACTTTGAAGGTGTCCAAGAACAAGATGCAGAATGTTTCAATGCAACTGCTTGAGCACGAAGGGGATTTTCCTGCTTCCTGGAGTCTCTCTTCGGTTTCTCTTCCAGTAGAATTCCTTTCCACGGGTACAAATCCTGAGATGCTTCTTTCCATAGAGAGGAAGGCTGAACACCAAGCTCCACCCTGTGCTCATCCTCCCCCACACTCCGACCCCCATTTTTAAATTTTGCACGTAGGGTGAGCCCAGTCCTGATACTTAGACTTGAGCGAAGGGTCCATTGTAGCCTCTTAACTAGTACCTCTCATGTTCAGCCTAGATTTTCCCATCTCTAAAACAAGAATAACAAATGCCCCTATGGAACTGTTTGGTGGATGGAATGAGATGGCATATGTAAAGCATGTAACATGCTTGACACAGAGTCAGTGCTGAAGAAATGCCACTAGCACGATTACTGTTAACACAAATGGTAGAACAGTTAGAATAGGAGATAGGGGCTTCCCTGGTGGCGCAGTGGTTGAGAGTCCGCCTGCCGATGCAGGGGACACGGGTTCGTGCCCCGGTCCGGGAAGATCCCACATGCTGCGGAGTGGCTGGGCCCGTGAGCCATGGCCGCTGAGCCTGCGCGTCCGGAGCCTGTGCTCCGCAACGGGAGAGGCCACAACAGTGAGAGGCCCGCGTACCGCAAAAAAAAAAAAAAAAAAAAAAAAGAACAGGAGATAATGCTTAGGCTCCCAGTCCTCAACAGGGAGACATCCCAACCCTGGAGCAATCCCATCTACTGGAAGACTCAGATATGTAAATGAATAGTCACCATTCAGTGAACTGTCATAATAAAGGTTTACACGTGGCAAGAAGAAAGCACAAAGTGGGCAGGATGAGCTCAGCTCTTAGACAAGGGATTTTCAGTTGAGGACTGAAGGCTGAGTAGGAGAGCTTGCTAAGTGCAGGAGAGGAGAAGGGTCAATCCACATTGAAACACTAGTGGCTACAAAGGCACTGAGGTTGGAAAGGGCCTGGGATATTCAGAGGGAGACATTCTGTAGAGCTGGAATGGGGAGCTCTGGTGGGAAAGTTGTGGGAGGTGAGGCCAATAAAGAAGGATATGGTCTGTGGATTAAGAGCCTTGAGTATCATTCTAAAGCACTGAGACTTTGTTCTGGGGACACTGGAGGATTCTACTGAAGGATTTGGAGGCTCTGTTATGAGATGTTCATATATGAGGTTTCGAATGATGATTACATGCAGGATGGACAGGACACAGGGAGGGAGTGAAGCCAGGGATATACCCACTAGGAGGCTATTGTAAGATCCAGGCGTGGAAGATGAGGGGCCTGAATCAAAGCACTAGAAGTGGTGCCGGAAACCAGTAAAGGGATCTGGCCCACATTTGGGAGGCAGAAGCAAGAAGCCAGGTGGCAGACGGGAGTGTGGAGTGTTCTGGGGAGGAAGGAGAAATTGACAGTGACTGGGAGGTTTCATCCATGGTAACTGCGTGGAGGCCACGTGAGGAGTCTATGCAGGTGTGTGTACTCGGCGGGCAGTAAGATTTGGAACACATCCAGCCTGAAATGCAGGGGACTGGCCACGTGGAAATGCGCGACAGACAGATGGAAATGTAAGTCTGGGACTCAGAAGAAAGGTGAGGCTGGAGTTTGAGTATTGACTGGAGGATAGGAAATACATGTGCTGTGTCTAGGACACTTGCCCTGATAAAGAAGGGTTGAGGACCCTACCAGGTGATTACCCTCTTCTTCCTGAGAAGGTAAAATTCTCAGTTTTATCTTTCCACGGCCCTTAACGATCAGTGCACTTCCGGTGTGGGACTCTGGCCCGGTCCCCCAGCACACGTCCCCAGCGTTTCCTTACCCTGGCTATTTGGTCTGCCATTTGGAGACGTCCGTCCAGCTCTCGTCTGATCTGGGCCGCTTGCTCATCTGGATTGTCCAGCTGCACAAAAGCACAAATGTGGAGACTTTCAGTTTGGGTGACAAAAGCCAAGGAACTCATGACTTTACACCCAGCTACTCTGTGCCCCCACAGACCTATTCCACTAAAACGTAAGAATCGCGGGACACACAAATCCAGTTTGAGGGAAATCCCAAGTTAAATCGTTTTAAGGAGAATGTGATGGGGTAGGCAGGCTGTTGCTAAGAAAGACATCTAAATGCACTTGAATAAGAACCACCTCTGAACTTCTAGGCAGCAGTGCTTCTAATGAGGGCCTGATGCAGCTCTCCTGTTTTGGGGTCCAGCGAAGAAGTGTTTACAGGGCAGACGTACAAGGAAGGAGATGGTAATATAACTGTTAGTATCGTACCGAGGGGACATAGTCCGCATCCATAGCGCCTACGTGGCATATATCCTGCTGCTCTCCCACCCCTGGACCGTGGATGATTAGTTAATCATTGCATCCTTTCTCTCGGAGCCCTGAGACCTTTTCAACAAGTACTCCAGATGGCTGCTACCTCTCAGTTGGTGTTGATATCTTATATACGCTACTAGGTATAAAACAGATAACTAATGAGAACCTACTGTATAGCACAGGGAACTCTACTCAATGCTCTGTGGTGACCTAAATGGGAAGGAAATCCAAAAAGGAGGGGATATATATATACGTATAGCTGATTCACTCTGCTGTACAGCAGAAACTAACACAACATTGTAAAGCAACTATACTGTAACAAAAATTACTTTAAAAAATTAAGCAGTAAAGTGGAAGTAGGTGCGAGCCTCCTTCTCCTAACGAATTGAATGCATGCATTAGAAACTACACAGAGTATGCTTCAATGGGAGGCCATCCGTAATCTGCTTGTGAAATTTGCAGTTAGATAGTTACCCACTCAGGTGATTTCTGCCACATCTACATTAAATTTACATCTGGCTTAAAAAAAAAAAATCTATCTTTGTCTTCTCTGATGGGTAGACATTTCACTAACTTCTCTAGTGTCAGTTTTCCGATCCATAGAATGAAGGGGTTGGTTATGTAATCTCCATCATCCCTCTCCCATCTTTCTATAAATCTATGAAAGACATTGGCAAATATTTCTACGAAGGTCCATATAATTAACACTCTAGGCTTGGAGGGCCATAAGATCTCTGTTGCAGTGACTCACATCTTCCAATGAGATGTGAAAATGGACACAGGCAACACATAAATGAATGAGCACTGCTGTGTTCCAATAAAATTTTATGTACAACAGGTGGCGGGCCATAGTTACTGATCCCTGCTCTAGGAACTGAAGTTCTCTCTTTACTTGCAAGCAAGCCTAGCGTTATACGTCAAGCTGTAATTGAGTCTGCTTTGTTCAGTACCTGATAAATTATTTTATTCACAGAAAAGTTTAATAAGTAGGGAACAGTGACGTTCAAATGGGATGTACTCTATTCTTTTCAGAACAGATTAACTCCCAACAAAAAGTAGATAAAGAAGTATGTGAGTTTTCTAAGTCCCTTTCTCTTAAAAGCCATTTTTATTCAGAAATCTGAAAAGTATGGAATTTTATTCAGATATTTGAAAATGAAAACCCAGCTCCATGCTTAAAAAAGAATCTAATCTATGCTATGAAATGGTATAGAAAATAAGTTATTTCTAATATGATGTAAATAACAACACTGGACAATTTATGGTCATAGTTTTGAAGCATCATGAATAGTCTTCTTGGGTTTGTTATACAAAACATAAAAATCTATCTGGCTTTATGCTCTGCATTTTTATCACCCTGTTCAATTAAGGAGTTGCCTTATCTTCTTTTTCCCACAGTTTTGATAAGCAGGACTGTTTTCTAGATCATAAAGATGGGATTGTTACTTTTGGTCATATATTCTAAAGTAGCATTTCCAAACGGGTGTTCTGCTGAACAACACCCTTATTACAGACTCCAGAAGAAAGGATCGAGAAGGGCTCCAAAAGAAGGGCTAGAGGGTTTCCCTGGTGGCGCAGTGGTTGGGGGTCCGCCTGCCGGCGCAGGGGACACGGGTTCGTGCCCCGGTCCGGGAAGATCCCACATGCCGCGGAGCGGCTGGGCCCGTGAGCCATGGCCGCTGAGCCTGCGCGTCCGGAGCCTGTGCTCCGCAACGGGAGAGGCCACAACAGTGAGAGGCCCGCGTACCGCAAAAAAAAAAAAAAGAAAAAAAAAAGAATGGCTAGATAAGTTTGTAAAATGCTGTGTCGAAATGCACAAAATCTCTGAGAAGCTCAGCAGTAAGGAAATCTGTCAGATTTTGACCAACTCAACTATTATTTAACTTAAATTTTTATTTTTTGCATAACGCCCGGAGAACATGAGTTGGAAATCCTGTTCTAAATAAATCAAGAGAACCACTGGAGAGCGGTCACACCGCTAACCAGTGGTCCCTCCATCACCACTTGCAATAGGCACACGTGGGAAACATGGTATCCTCTGTGCTGGTTTCAAGCTCCAATGAACTGTTTTTATTCTACTCCCTTGGAAGCCCAAGACTTCTTCATACCCAGGTGCAAACCCACTGGGAACACTCAGAAATATCCTGTTCAAAATACATATGCAAAGAAAACATCTGACTACTTCACTGAGAAGAAGCAAAATGATTCGGTTAGGGGCTAAAGTTGGGGGGTTCTGTCAGAAGATACGATGCTCGAGGTTAAAAGTGAAAAGAAAAAACAACCCAACAGAACCATCCCCATTATGAAATTTCTCAGAGGTGTCTGAATTCTCCCACTGGCCTCACCAAATACAATTAGAAACAGCAGAGGATGCCAGCAGTGAAGATGAGCAGGCTAGGTCTACACAAAGCTTCATTCATTGGTTCATTTATTCATTCATCAAATTTTTATGGAATGTCTTGCTATGCATGATACTGGAATACAGAAAGGAACAAGACAGACCCAGTTCCTGCCTCCATGGAACTTAAATCTAACAAGAACAGGTATGGCTATTTGAATAATCTGGGCACGAAACAGAGAGGATTAGCATTTATTGATGCCTATTTCAAGACCAGGGACTGTATGACCTATATTAAAGCCTTCTCTAAGGGGTCCCAAGAAATAGATGTTGACGTGCATTCTCCCAGGAAAAGGATTCTGGGGTCAAGAGACACTGCTCCTTCCTGAAAATTTATAATACGTATTAGCATAATTAAGATTCGAAGAAATTCTAGAGTAAATCATCTTGTTTAACTGTGTTTAACTTTGTCTTTGACACATTTTTTTCACTGAAAACAAGTATTTCACAGAGCAGTTTGAGAAATTCCCAAGTAAAACAACTTTATGAGGTATGTACCGCGATTATTCCCATTTGACAGACGAGGACACCAAGTCTCTATAAGGTTCAGGAATGGGGTAAAGCGGCATGAGCCATTTGAAATGGGAGTTGGCTCTGCCTCAGACTGGAACTCTTCTGTTCTGCTTTATGTTGACTTTCTTCTTTAGTGTATTGTTTTGGTTTTCTAATTGGCCCCGACAACTAACTCCACACTCCTACGTGGTTCAGTTTAATACAAAGAGCCGCCACGCGGGGGCAGAGAAATGTCTACCGTCCATTTCCTATCATGACTGGTTTCTTCTGGGGAGGCTGTTGCAGTGCAAGAGCCCTCCCTAAGAAATAACAGTAATGGGTATGTTCTTAACCTGGCTTTGCCACTTAGTAGCTGTGTGACCTTGGGCAAGTTACTTAACCTCTCTGTGCTCAGGCCTCCTCATCTGATTAATCAGTATAATAAGTCTACCCCAAGGCTGTCATGAGGATTCACTGAGACCACAGATATAAAGCTTTCAGCCCAGTGCCTGGCATTCAGCAGACCCTCAGGAAACAGTGGCTGCTGTTTGCGTTATTAGAACAGCCCACGCTGGCTGTATTTCTGACGCGGTCCACAATGGGGCATCAGAGATTCAGGTGAGAAAGCGCCAGATGGGCTAGTGTCCCTCCCTGGTGTGGATGCGGGGTCTTGGTGTGATAGTCCGTGTCCGGAGAGGAAGGTGATGGGGGCTTCCATCTCTGGATGAATTTCTTTGGCTTCTCAGTGTATCCTACCTTCTCCAGGGTCAAGTCCTTTGCTCCATTAGACTTTAATTAGCAGGAGTGACCAGAAGGAGGACGCTGCTGCCTGAGAGCTAATGAGCTGAAGGGAAGATGGAAACAGACATGCAACCGAAGCTCCCTAAAATAGCCTGGTGTGAGAGAGAAGGCCATCCTCCATCAAAAGCCTTGCCAGCCCCGCTCTGTGAAACCCCCCCAAATAAAGAGAAATCAAGTAATTACCTTTCAACTGCTGGAGAGAAAAGGCCAGAGAGTGAGCTTCCATGGAAACGAGGTTCTGTTTACCTCATTGGTCTTTTCCACTGAGGAAAGGAAAGATCCCCTGGCGAACCAGGCCAAGGGCAAACTTTCCCGGCGACAGCTCATTAGGGTTAAAATATGTACATGGGCAAGAAGGCTTTTCACCTAATTAGCCAAATAATCTTCCTACTAGCGGAGGTCAAACAGAGGCACTGTGGTTGTTTTGATTTGCCAGCCAAGCAAAGGGAACTATTTCCTTGGGCTCTTCTTTTAAAGTGATGGAGAACTCAGCTCGGTGCTGGGTAAGCGCAGACACGTACCACCTAAGCCACAGGTTCAAGCCCATCCCGAGGTCTGGGATTCTCTCCACTCACAGCTGTGTCCCTTCGGTCAGTGCAGACACGAGAACCCAGACCAGCATCGCCGTCGGGCTCGTTCGCCCTGGCAGGAGCACCGCGTGGTGGAGGACCCCGTACGGGGGAGTCTGCAGCCAGCTATCCCACTACCTGGTATGCAGGACCTTGTTATGTCTCTTAACCTCTTTGAGCCCCGGTTTCTTCGACTGTAGAGGGGGGACCATTTTTATCTTGCATGGCTACTGAGAGGACTGAATGAGACCATGTGTTTCAAAGGAAGTCAGGCCTACTTGGGTCCAAATCTCGGCTCTGCAATTTCCTTACTCAGAGGGATCACACAGGTGGCTGAACCTCTCTAAACCTCAGCTTTCTTGTCTGTAAAACGGGGGAGAACGTAAGAGACCTACCTCAGTGTGTTGACAGAAGGATGGAGTGGGGTGATCACGTATGCACAGCACCTAGCGTGGCGCTGGCACATAGCAGGTCCTATAGCTTACCAACGAGTTTCTAGAACGATCCCTTTTGAGGGTGGGCGCTCATCAGATGTTCACTCCCCTCCCTGCCCTTTGAGATTTATGAAAGAAACCAGGGGAGCCCTGGCGTGGACGGGAGGTGCCTGTGTGCTGGTCACGATTTACCCTTAGCTGGTGGATCTCGGGCCAAGGTCACGACCTCTCTGTCCACAGCCCCTTCATGTGATAAATGAGAAACCCTAAGTGATTATGTTCCAGGAGTCTCTGAAAAGCCTAGACGAGCATTTCTCAAAGTTATATTCTGGGGAAGCCTGGTCCCGCAGATCCTCTATGAGAAACGGTTCTGTGGCCAAATAAAATCTCCCTCTGTCCCCTTCCTGGAGGAGCCACAAGACACATTAGTGAGAAATGCTACACAAAGGCAAGCTTGTGTGGGCCCATATCTCCCAAACTTCTCTGAACACGTGCGTAATACGTTTGAACACCCCGGCACACTTTGGGCTAAGCTCACCGAGGCAATTCTCTCATGTGCTTCATTTCTCTCATGTCCATGGACAGAATTTTGGAGGGAGAGATAGAGGCAGGTAGGAAGCAACCCCACTAAGTAAATAGGTCTATATCTCAGTGAAAAGGGAATGGCCATCCGGGAACACCCTGTCTGACCTCTGGGGTGATGGAGATATCATCTCAGGGCCCAGGCATGCAGCCTCGTCATTAACCCCAAAGCCCTGGGCCTTGACAGTGTGCCTGGGTACCGGCTTTCCCTAGGGATGCCTCAGTTCTCTGGGGCTTACATATTATGATGCTGGGGAGGCGAGTCCAACTCTGGACCCATCCAAAGTCATCACTGTTTCTACCACCAGGTAGCCTGTGATCAAGCAAAGAGAGGACGTGATTCAAATATGCAGAAAATTGAAATAAACAGGCAGGTTACTTGATGCATTGTTTGAGTAACTGTTCTGATTTCTGAGCAAGTCTCTAGGCCTCAGCCTCAAAGCAAATGGACCAAGCTCAGCCTCAGGACTATACTGACATGATCCAGTACTGGGGCTGGAAGGAGATTTAAAGGTGCCGCAGTGACCTCAAGTTGGGGTGGAGGCCCTGCTGAGCTCTGTGGCCTGTCGGACACCACCTCCCCACTCAGTCCGCTGCACAGGGTCCCCACTGGGGCTTCTGGAAGGGTTTGCTTTCTCCTGCTGCCAGATCTTTGCACACCCTGTCCCCCACACCTGGAATACTCTCCCTTGTCTCCCCCATTGGCTGGTAACGCTAACCCTAACCTCCTTCATCCTTCAGCTTTGCAGCAAAGTCTTTTCTGACCCCTCCAGACTCGGCGCGTTTCTCCTGTCATATGTTCTCCCGGCACTGTGCACCTCTCCTTTATTAGCGTTTATTGCAATTTTAATTTTACATCCACTCATGTGATTGTGTGATGTCTACCTACCAGACTGTAAGCTCTGTGAGGACAGGTGCATGTGATTTCGCTCACCTCTGCATCCCCGGCACCTAGCCTAGCACCAAATACAGAGTGGGCTCTGATGACTGCATGGCCAACTGAAGGACTGAGTCAATTAACTGTGACCCAGAAGGAAAGCGGCCCACCCACAGTAACACCATCATCAGTGAGAGAGCTGGGACCATGTTCCCAACCTGCTCACTTCTATGCTATGTCTTGCTGCTTAGCAGCTGCATCCTGGGAAGTGCCAGTTTCTGCAGAAATAGGTAAAGACTGAACTTGGCTGGCCTATAACCAGTCACATCACTGATAAAGCATCCTTAATTCCAGACTGCGGGGGACTGAGGCAGGTGGGCCTGTCAGCAGCTGTGGTGCAAGCCACCTGCCGACCTGGGTTGAGCTCCATCTGTTCCCCTTGTTTCCCCTCTACTTCCCAGCCTGGTCCCTCGGTGCCCACGGATTCGTGTCTGAGCCGGAGGTGCGACTGCGGAGGAGGGTAGAGGCGCCTCCCATACGGCACTCTCATCAGTGGCACGGCCCCCCTTTCCTCCAAAGCCCTGTGTTTTTTATCCTCCTTCAGACACAAACTGCTCCAGCCAATGGTGCCTTCCTGGTGCACTGCAGTCTGGAAAGTTACAGCTGCGACAGTGTCAGTTCCCAATCAGGGGATATGGGTGCCCGAGCTCCAGCCTCAAGAAGGCACTGAACTTTGGATGTTGGCTACGTTATTGCATTCAGTGCCTGGCTGCCACTTCCCAACTCCTGTCCTGCCGTCTCTTACAGCCTGTCTCTCCTTTGTCCACTTCTAAGGTGGAGGCTGTAGAATAGCATCAGACCTCTCTTGTCTAGGATCAGTTGTTGCCTTTCCACTCGAAGCCGAGCAACATTGAACAAGTTATTAGGTCTCTCCACGTCTTCACTTTTAATTTTTTCAACTCTCTTAACTCTACAGCGGGAATAATAATGAGAATACCTCCCTCGTAGGATTGATAAGAGGTTAAATGAGAATGGTATGTGTATGATGCTTAGCAGGGTGCCTGGCATGCAGTCACTTTCTGTAAATCTTAGCAGCTATTAGCACGCGGCATTCCGCAGCACAAATTCTTCACCCTAACACAAATTCTGATTCTAATAACACTTCAAGTGGCAGAACAGTTTTCCCCAGCTTTCAGGTAGGAAACCAAGCTTCAAAAGATGAAGTAGGGCTTCCCTGGTGGCACAGTGGTTGAGAGTCCGCCTGCCAATGCAAGGGGCACGGGTTCGTGCCCCGGTCCGGGAAGATCCCACATGCCGCGGAGCGGCTGGCCCCGTGAGCCATGGCCGCTGAGCCTGCGCGTCCGGAGCCTGTGCTCCGCAACGGGAGAGGCCGCAACAGTGAGAGGTCCGCGTACCGCAAAAAAAAAAAAAAAAAAAAAAAAAAAAGATGAAGTAGTTTGTCGGTAGTTTCAGAGATAGGTGATCCTGCACAGAGGGGACAATCCTGAGAAAACAGAGCATTGATTTTAGGATCAGAAAACCTTAAGATCAAACCCTACCTTTGTCACATACTCACTGTGTGACCAGGGCCAGGGAACTCTACCTCTCTGAGCATCTATACCTGGAGCTCTAAAATAATACCCTCAGAGGACTACTGTAATGATAATCATAACAGACATTTCCACACTCTAGGGGTTCGACATATTGTAGGTTTACTATTACTTCTATTATTATCACTGGGGATGAATCTGATGAAATCTGCAGCCGTGCCTCTGATGTAAGTCTTCAATGGGGCTCTTTTCCAAGGTTATTTGTGGAGTTTGATGTCCTGCGCACACACAATTATATTGTTTTTCTAAAACTCAACCAAGGAGATACCATCCCATTTGTGCATGAGTTAAAATAAGATCACTAGTGCCTTTCTTTACCGTGCCTTATTTCCTCTCCAAGAGAAGACCCTGAATGGGTCAAAGTCTCCATTCTGAAGGATGCACTTCTCCTTGATTGCATAAGGCAAGGTTCAGCTCTCAGAGTTTGCCAGCCAATGAGAACATCCTCTGCACCCGAGTCACCCATTTTATGTCTTCACTGGCTTCTGGCAATGCAGTAAATATAACCCAAGAGCTCCAAATGCAGTAACTCTCTGAGTGAGCAGCAAATAAATACACAAAAATACTCTGGATGGAAAACCAATCCATTCCTTTATGATCCTGCAGTGCTCAACCAGCCTTCCCCCATCCCCACCCCAGTCCTGCAATGACCTCCCCTCTGCTTTCCACCATTTCAAATCTGACATACCATCCGGGTATGGTCTGGTTTCAGACATGCTTTCTTTAGGGAAGCCCTCCTTGATTGCTTTGGCCATGTATCAACTTGCTCTTGTAGGCAGCACTGGCCAGTCTAGGATCTCAACCTCCTCTGTGTCACACGTTTCAGATGTCCCTTCCTGCCAGAATAGCTGCAGGGCACAATGGTCAGGAACCTAGGGAACTAGAAACAGACCTGGGCTCAAATCTTTGCTCTGCCATTTACCAGCTCTGTGACACTGGGCAATACACTCCCGGTGTCTGCCGCTTCATCTGCAGAATGGGAGTCCTAAGAGTAACAATGCCAACAGCAGAGGCTTGTCATGAGAATAAAAGAAGACAGTACTCATAAAGCACTTAGCGTGATGCCTCGAATATGATGTAGGGCCAAACAGTCAAGGCTATGATTTAGTACTACTGAGGCCAGAGACTATGGTTTTTATCCAGCATGAAGGACACAGCTGTGCCTTTTACGGATCATCTTAATGGTCTTCACAGCTGGGGCTGGGAGATGGTCCAATTCACCTGCACCATCCTGAAGACACAGAACCTTAAGCCACTCAGAGAAGAGAACGGACACTGTCTTTCAGGGTGGGAGTGTGGCCACTGAAGCTCAGGGTATGGAAGAAGCAGGTGGTTTTGTGCTTGGGACTCGGATGATTTATTCCTTCTTAACTATGAAGTCACATCTTCAATATCTCTTGAATCCATCTATTCTGTTTATCCACTTCCCTAGGGGAGGCCACCACTGTCTCCATGGTGAAGCGCTGACCCGTTTACCGGCATCCTCTCTGACACAGCAGTTCTCAACCTGGCTGTACATTAGCATCATCTAGGGTACATGAAACACAAACCTGATACCCAGACTGCATCCAGACCAACTAAATCAGACATTTGGGTTGGGGCCCAGGCGTCAGTTTTTGTTTGTTTGTTTTAACTGTTCAGGTGATTCCAATGTGCAGTGAAGATTGAGAACCTTTACCAAAAGTCACTGGTTCTCAAACTATGGTGAGACTCGACCAGAGAACTTGTTAAAACACAGAGTTGTGGGCCTCATCCCTGGAGAGTTTTGATTCAGTAGGTCTGGGGTGAGAACCAAGAATTTGCCCTTCCTGGGTGATGCTGATGCTGAGAACCACACTCTGAGCGCAAGGACAGAATCCATGCTCTGCAGTGCACTCTGCTCATCTTTCTGGAATGTGCATATGCTCATGTTACTCTCCTGCTTAAGACCCTACAATAATGTTCCATTTTCCTTGGCAACAGGAGTCCCAGATCATTATCAAAGCAGACTATACTACAAAGCTACAGTCATCAAAACAGTATGTACTGACACAAACACAGAAATACAGATCAATAGAACAGAATACAAAGCCCAGAAATAAACCCACACAACTATGGTCAGTTAATCTACGACAAAGGAGGCAAGACTATAAATGGAGAAAAGACAGTCTCTTCAGTAAGTGGTGCTGGGAAAACTGGACAGCTACATGTAAAAGAATGAAATAAAACATTCTTTAACACCATACACAAAAATAAACTCAAAATGGATTAAAGACCTAAATGTAAGACCTGATACTATAAAACTCTTAGAGGAAAGCACAGGAAGAACACTCTGACATAAACTGCAGCAATATTTTTTTCAATCAGTCTCCTAGAGTAATAGAAATAACAAAAATAAACAAATAGGACATAATCAAACTCAAAAGCTTCTGCACAGCAAAGGAAACTATAAACAAAACGAAAAGACAACACACAGAATGGGAGAAAATATATGCAAATGATGTGACTGACAAGGGATTAATCTCCAAAATCTACAAACAGCTCATGCAGCTCAATATAAAAAACAACAACAACAACAAAAAACACAATCCAATCAAAAAATGGGCAGAAGACCTAAATAGACATTTCTCCAAAGAAGACATACAGATGGCCAAGAGGCATGTGAAAAGATGCTCAACATTGCTAATAAGTAGAGAAATGCAAATCAAAACTACAATGAGGTATCACCTCATACCAGTCAAAAGTCTACAAACAATAAATGCTGGAGAGGATGTACAGAAAAGGGAACCCTCCTACACTGTTGGTGGGAATGTATATTAGTATAGCCACTATGGAGAACAGTATGGAGGTTCCTTAAGAAACTAAAATAGAGCTACCATATGATCCAGCAATCCCACTCCTGGGCATATATCCAGAGGAAACCACAGTTCAAAAGGATACATGCACTCCAATGTTCCTGCAGCACTGTTTACAATAGCCAAGACATGGAAGCAACTTAAATGTCCACTGACAGATGAATGGATAAAGAACATATGGTACATTTATGCAACGGATTCTTACTCAGCCATTAAAAAGAAGGAAATAATGCCATTTGCAGCAACATGGACGAACCTGGAGATTATCATACTAAGTGAAGTAAGTCAGACGAAGACAAATATCATATGATATCGTTTATATGCAGAATCTAAAAAAAAAAATAATACAAATGAACTTACTTACAAAACAGAAATAGACTCACAGACTTAGAAAACAGACTTATGGTTACCAAAGGGGAAACGTGTGGGGGGGTATAAATTGGGATTTGGGGATTGACATATATTCATTACTATTTTTTAAATAGAACCATTAAGGACCTACTGTATAGCACAGGGAACTGTGCTCAATATTCTGTAATAACCTACATGGGAGAATAATTCAAAAAAAAAACCAGATACATGTATATGTATAACTGAATCACTTTGCTGTACACCTATAACTAACACAACATTGTTAATCAACTATACTCCAATATAAAATAAAAATTAAAAAAAGAAACCTCAGGGAGCATTGCCATCTGGCTCTTGCACAGCTTTCCAGCCTTTTCTCCCAATGCTTTGTCTTACCCTCCCGACCCAGGCCATCCTGTGATGCTTCTAGGTTCCCAAACATGACATATTTGTTTGTGCCCCCAGGCCAATGCTCCTGCACTGCCTTCCTCTGCCATCTTCATCTCACTGACACTTACTCATTAACCCAACTTCCAGCAGCCTCAACGTTGCTTCCTTAGGATTCTTCTTGGCCCCAGCCCAGGTCACTTCCTCAAGGTCCCGACAACATCTTGAACCTCCTCTTTTATCACTCTCATTACATGTGCATTATTTGCTCCAGTTCCTGTTCTCTGAAAGACTGTAAATGCCTTGATGACAGGGACCATGTCTGTCCAGTTCACTATAAAATCTCCAGAGACTGATGCATGGTAGGTGTGTAAGAAGTATTTGCAGAATTAACTTTGAGATGGAGATAATAATGTCCACTTGGCAGGGTAGTTCTGATGAATTAAAGAGACAAGTTTATTGAAGCACTTAGTGTGGTGTCTGACACTTAATAGGTGCTCAAATCATGACCTAAATAGAAATCTGAATGCACATAGTTTAAACTTACTGAATCCTTGTTGAATGTATAACTGAAATTGTTAAGGGACAGAATAACTGACTAAGGGGGTGTCAGTAACAGAGGTCTGAACCAATTAAGCCCTGGGAGCACAGCTTCCTCATCTGGAAACTGGGAGTATTAATACTCAACTCACCATATAAAAAATATTCATTAAACACCTGTCTTATATCAAGCATTGTACTATGAGATGTGAAAGTAGAACAAACATAGAACTAGTCTTCTATGAGTTTATGGTCCACATGAGAGCCAACGTATATTGAATATTGAGTATATACTACGGCCTGGCATCGTACTGAATTTTCACTCATTGTCATGTTTAATCCTTGAGATTATTACTATCACTCTTACAGTCAACACCACTTTACAGATGAGAAAACTGAGGCTCAGAGGGATCACAGTAACATCTCAAAGAACTGGGAGAACTGGGATATGAATTCAGTTCTGTCTGAATCCAGAGTGTAAGCTTTTAACCAGCTTGCTGTCACAACACTCAGTGGGGATAACCTCCACGATTTTCTCAAAACCAAAAAAGAAGGGTTACCCTCCAATTAGTAAACTATTACACAAATGTAAATTATTTTTATTGTCATTAATTTTGAATTTAGTTTTTACTAATTTCTGAAATTCTGTTCAGGCAACTGATTTGATGAAACATGATCACTTCAAAATGAGCCACAAGAGATTTTTGACATGAATATGATAGGAAAGAAAATGACTTTTTGTGCTGTTGAAGCATTCTGATACCTCAAAAGCTTTGAATCATAGTGAAAAGCAATTTATAACTGGCAAAGATAATGCACTCAACAGGAAATCCAGAAAACATCCAATGATACCTAAAATACCTCTATACACTAATAAAATCAAATGCTTTTGCTAAAAATGCCCACTATTTTAAGAGGAAGTGAACTTCATTTTCAAACATCGATAATGCAGTATAAAAGTTATTCACAAGGTCAAAATGAAATCCAGTTTTCCAGCTTCTGCAATTATGGATTTAGTGAATATGTATGTGCATGCAGGTGAGTGTGTGTGTGTGCACCCGTGTGTGTATGTGTACTTGTATAGCAGAGATCTCAAGCAGTAGGAAACATCCAGAGCTCTCAATCATAGAGCCCGTCATTAAAATTGAGGTGAAGTAGTATAATTTCCAGGGCATGTGAGGACTGTCACATGCATCTCTCTTTCCTTTGAGTAGCATGTCACAAGTACAAGATATGCTTAATTTCTAGTCCCAGGCTGATCATTATACAAGTTCCTGGTAGAAACTAGGTCTATTCATACGTCTACCCACATATATCATTATCTCATTTTGCCTGCCCTGAAGAGTGTGTGTCTACCTTGGTGATATGATTGTTCAAAGCCAAAAATATTTATAAAGGGTGTGTTTCACCTTGATTAAGACCTGTCAAAGGAACAGTTAGTTCCTGCTATCAAATCCATAACTAAGTAGATATATTTTTTATTAGTTATTTTAAAGGCGTCTGTGGGCAAGAGGAAGAGGCAGTATTAAA
Source organism: Leucopleurus acutus (assembly GCF_964270905.1). Lineage (NCBI taxonomy): Eukaryota > Metazoa > Chordata > Mammalia > Artiodactyla > Delphinidae > Leucopleurus > Leucopleurus acutus. The sequence goes on along the minus strand of NC_139153.1, from coordinate 27,564,151 downwards.
AAGGAGTGAGGGGCTTCCCTGGTGGCGCAGTGGTTGAGAATCTGCCTGCTAATGCAGGGGACATGGGTTTGAGCCCTGGTCAGGGAAGATCCCACATGCCGCGGAGCAACTAGGCCCGTGAGCCACAACTACTGAGCCTGCGCGTCTGGAGCCTGTGCTCCGCAACAAGAGAGGCCGTGATAGTGAGAGGCCCGCGCACTGCGATGAAGAGTGGCCCCTGCTTGCCACAACTAGAGAAAGCCCTCACACAGAAACAAAGACCCAACACAGCAAAAAAAAAAAAAAAAAAAAAAAAAAATTAATAAACTCCTACCCCCAACATCTTAAAAAAAAAAAAAAAAAAGGGAGTGAGGTTCCAAACTTTCCAACAGATGGGAGAAAAGAAATGACCAAAAAAACCCCACCCAAATTACACTGTCAGCATTTACTGACAGCTTCCTGCTTGCAATAATCTGTATCATGTGCTCAAGATGAGCAAAGGCATCAGGGTGTCATCTATTCTAACACATGTGATATACTGCTATACCGAAAATATAAGGAAATACTGAAAAAGTAAACTCGAAAAGGGGAACAAATTCATCAGGAGAGCCTAATTTATTCCAGGGTAACAAATTAACCCTGGAATCTCATTGTTGTCTTAAGACAACAATGGTTTAGTTCTTGTTCACCCTACATGCCCAATGTGGATTATGGGGGACACTGTTCCACAAAGTTACTCAGGGATCCAGGCAGATGGAAGCACCACTATTTGTGACTGCCATCTCAACATGTGGCTTCCAGGCTCACTGTGACAGGGGAACACAGAGCACGGACTACTCATAGCCCGTTTGCTGGAACCAGTCACATGGTCCTAACCTAATTGCAAGGGAAGCTAGAAAATGTAAAAGAAGACATAAAATATTTTGTATTGCTGTTTCTGCCACAAAAAGCTACTATGGATTCTAGTTAAAGTGCTTATAATATAAAGTCTATCTTGAATATCTGGAAATTGTTCGATTCTCTATTTTACCTGACCTGTGTGGACAATTCTACATGGTTTCAAGTTAATGCGACTGAACTTTGTGAAACACAATTAAATTTGCATTGTGAAAGGCAAATATGGCTGTGGTTTAGAGGAGGGAAATTAAAGAAGTACTCTTCTCTGAGAGAGAAAACTGCAAATAAACAGTATTTTAACCAGTATAAATTAAAACATTATTGACTGAAATACACAATTCTGGCACTGAAGAGGTTCAAATCAAGATGGCCCTAGGGTCTCATAATCTAATTTATTTCTAATGACTCAAAAGCGACAGGCTACGAAATACTTTGAGTGGTAGACCACCATCGACACAGATGACTTCTTGTCTCTTGAAATTTTATTTGCGCTTAAGATCCAAGACTAATCCTCTGTGAAACAGTTTTTAAGATTAGATAGTCCATTTGCTGATGTCGGCCTTTCACATTTGCAAAAACGCCTAAGTTGAATTTGCTTAGCAAAGGGAATGCTTTTTAGGTCTTTTAGAGAAAAAATTTCTAGCGATTGTAGCAAATTTCTCCCCACCTCACAGATTACTGTAAAATCTCAAAGGAAACAAAAATTTAGTCAGGGACCACATTTAAATACCTTTTAAAAAGGAACAAGGAAAATAAACTCACAATGGGGTTTGTGTTTTTAAAAAGCAATGCCAAATGTATGTATCAGGTCAATGCCCTGTCCTTTTTATGCTAGCATTCCTGGACACAGAATTGATTTGCAAGACGATGACTTTCAGCAAGATGTTTACTGTATTCTAAAGCAGCAGAGTGTAAAAACACATTTCTGAGAAATGGTTTTAACATGAAGCGAAACTCAAATGATTTTCAAGTGAATAGCTCTGCTAGTGCCTGACACAACGTAGGTGTTCAATATATATTTATTGAGTGATTGCCTATAAATATTTTATCTTCCATGTAACAGGGAACCCTCAGTATTCTGAGCTGATCTATGTGTTTTTAAATTAAAAAAATATTCTCTATGAGATGACTGGATCAGCTGCCTTGTCATTTTATTTGAGTAAAAAAATGGAGAGGTTGCATAGCACAGTGAAGATAGCCAATATTTTATAACAACTATAAATGGAGTATAACCTTTAAAAATTGTAAATCACTATGCTTTATATGTGAAACTTATGTAATATTGCAAATCAACTATACCTCAATAAATGTTTTTAAATTAAAAAACGGTCTAAATATTCCATTTTCATGACTTGGAGTAAATAATATGTTTTTACAAGTCTACTGCTTTGTTTTCTCTAAAATAAGCACCTTTTTAAAAATTAACAAACAGAAAAAGAAAGGGCGAGATCTAAAAGTAGAGGGTTTGGAGAAAATGCGATACTTAAATAGATATGAAAATCCTTCAAAAAGTTGAAAGGACTGTACAGAGATTATCCTTGTCGTTGTTGTCAGGGTTCTACCTCCTTTTCAGTTCTGCGGGTATTTTGCTGACGTTTTAGCAAAACGTGTGCTCCTCTAATTTCTTACTGTGAAAATCTGCCTTAGTGATATTCAGTCATGGTGCCACAGGCCCCTGCTGGTTTCAGATGGTGCTTAATGGATTCTGTCTCTACAGTTTGACATGTGCAGTTGAGTTGGAAAATGGCTGATGAAAAAATGTAGAGTCCACATATGCAGCCAGCCTGCACGGAACAAGAGAACACCTGGGTGACAGCCTGTGGCTTTGATGTAGGACAGTTGGAAGGGATCCTAGGCAGCTGACAGGAAGTCAGACGGCAGTGCCCAGCAAGGAAAAAATTCTGAAAGATTCATGAGCTTCCCTGTCGTTAATAATTAACCTCCAAGCCAACAAGCTCTGGCAAGTCACACTGGCCAGCACTTGGGAACAGCGAAGGATTCGAGCTACACCTCCCTCTGCAAACCTTTCTGAAGCAATTAAGTTCACGGCAACTTTCAGTTTCTTTTCGGAAAAGCAAGGCTACAGAAAATCAGGAGACAATCTTCAGCATAAACCATGACATTTAGCCATCTTAATGTAGAAGATGAAGGTATCAAGTCTCTCCTTAATCACAAGTTCCCGAAAAATGGTTTAGATTTGCTTCTTAACCAGGCAGAAGTGGTTGGGGGGAGGTATTTTGCTCCCCAGGGGGCATTTGGTAAAGCTTGGAGACATTTTTGGTTGCCACAATGGAAGGAGACAGCGCTACTGGCACCTAGGGTGTAAGAGGCCAAGAATGCTGGTAAACATCCTACAATGCACAGGACAGGCCCGACCACAAAGACTCATCCGGCCCAAAGTGTCAACAGTGCTGAGGCTGAGCAGCTGTCCTGTAGACGCTGACCTCGGGCAAGCAAGCTGTTTGCCCTGACAATATTTGATTATGGGGGCAAAGAGAACACAGCTAAACTGACATGGAGGCTTAACTTCATCATGTTAATCCTCTAGCTGTTAAACTCTTCCCAATGTGACCAGCCGGGCTGAGATCTGAAATACTATGAGCAAAGAAAGAGATAAGAATGGGAATTTTGGCAGTTCAGACTGCGGTTAAAAAAATGTGTTCCAGAAGATGCCAGGCTTGCGGAAGAAATCCCGGCAGGTATTGGTGGAACCCTGCTTGAGACGTTCTTGCATTGCAGTGTGTGTAAGACAGGGCCGGGGGGCGCGGAGCGAGTGTCAACCACTGGAACTGTCAACCACTGGAACTGTCAACCACTGGAAGCTGGAACACAGAGTGTTCCAAGTGTATCAACCCCAGTGTGTCCTGTGCATGTTCTTACCACAGGCTTCCTTGTTCCAGCAGAAACCTGCAGCAGGGTCCCCAGAAGCACACTACCTTCTTGAGCATTCTATCAAGGGTCCGGTGATCGTAACATACTCACAAACCAGAACCCCAGCCTGTTGCTCAGAGGGAAAGGGTGACCCAAACATACAACCACCTCTCCTTGATTTGAAAGCCTGAGATGCTTCCCAGAACCCAAGAAGAAGAAAACCTGGGATAGGATGGAAGGATGGGTAAGGAGGACCATATCTAGGTAGGCGATGCTTCAGTCCCTTTCATCTAACTCACTTTAAGATGTAAGTGGAAAAAAACCCATTTCTTTTCCAGTCAGGCAAAAGATTTTGCCCTCCTTCCTCACTAAATTCCATTTTCGGTTATCCTTTTAGGTTTCCCAATGTCACTACTTCATAAGGAAGAAAAAAATAATAATGCTGGATCCTAACATCTGTGTTTCTGGAGATTATTCCCCTGTAATGAGAAACCACGCTAATCTTGTACAGAAGAAAGAGTTTGCAATGAATTCATTTCACCAAAGAACATCTTAAGCCAGTTTCTCTTCTTTGATAAGCCTCGCAGTGAGTGGGAACTTGCGATTCTGGGGGCTGGGCTTATATCACCCATCCCTTGTTAAAGTTTTCTTGAAGCATAAATGTATGCATAGCTTTACATGTAATTTCTGTGTGAGCAAAGGTGCAAATAAGACACATGTTGACCCAACGGAATGTCTGCCGTGGGGTGTTGATGGGGACTGTTTCTGTTGTTCAGGAACTGGAGACATAAATGTTAGGGAAACATCCACACCCTCCAGGGCTTATGAAGACCTGTCCGGCCTGACTTGCTACCCTGCTCATCCTTCCGACACCCTCCCCACCACCTTTGTTCCCGTGACTATGGAAGCAGAAGACTGGGAAAGGAGAGGAGAGGGGACAATCAGAAAGAAAGACCTATCAGGGTTCCTGGGACACTGATCTAGGGGCATTGCGATGGTTTGTGTTTACGCTCCCTGGGGAGCTACCTGCTACTTCTCCTTTAAGAAAATAACTTGGAGATATTGGGGTGCCTGTTAGAACACGGTCATCTCATTTTTCCTGTTGGATGTCTGCCTTGCAACCAACTGGCTGATCTATGTCTAGTTAGGAAGATCTAAAACACAAAGAGAATTGGAGGAAGATGGCAGGGTGGTGGTGGGGTGCACCCATGGCCGATTTTGACTATGACTGTTTGGGTGAGGCAAAGATGCATGGGATTCTGATGGACCATGTGCACACAGAGAAAGGTAGCTGAGCTAGAGCCATCTTGCTGTGATCTGGTCCTAGAGTGTCCCATGCTGGTGCAGGGAACCCCAGCAGTGGGAGGCTCTGGAATGGAGTCCCAGGGGTAGGAAGTGAGGTGTGGTTGGGAGGCGGGGAGCTTCTGAAGAAGGTCTCCCTCATGAAAACACATCGCTGCATGACTAAGGTCTCCCAGGCTCCAGAGCCCACCTCAGATGTGCTGTTGCCCTGTCTAGAATGTTCCTACCGCTCTCTACCCTAAGGCGATCCCTGCCATCTCTGCTCTGTAGGGCAGGCTTCCCACCACATCCTGTCATTCAGACTCCTTTCCCAAAGGCTCTCAGAAAACCACGCACTCATCATCAGAGAACTCAGGTTAGTGCGCAACTGTACATCCATTCGTGTTACCGCTGATCGACGTCTCTTTCTCCATTTGACTGTAAGTCCCATGGTTCGTGCTTACATGGTAAGCTTAGAGACTGGCATAGAGCGTGGCCTGTTAGGGCTTTAATAAATTCTTGAGGACAGAAAGAAGGAAATGTACCTTCCGTATGGAGCACGCCCAACGACCCCCTCACAACATTTACCACTGTAGAACTTGGTGTTGTTATTATCTGCACACATATCTAATGCTCCTATAAGACTAGAAACTTCAGAGGGCAGGAATTATGTCCGGTTTCTCTCCTGATCTCTGAACAGTGAAGAAAGAAAGAAACAGTGGGCAGGATTTCTGATGTCTGACAAACCCACAGGAGCAAACCCACATGGATGTGTCTCATTCAGAGTCTCCTACAAAATCTTGTTTTGAAGAACTCTGGTTCTCCAGGCACCAACTCAATGGCTTCAATATGTCTACACTATCTCTTGAGATTCCCCTGCTTATTCTAAATTCTGTTCCACACTGACTTAGGCAATAGGTCTAGGGGAACAAGGGATGCTGGGTACGGATGAAACAGAGGGAAGAATGAAATTTTAGGTACCTTTCTTCCAGAGGCCCTTGTTTGGGGGAAAAACAATCATATTGAAAGAGACACACCATGTTTGCACCTGTAGAGGTATTAAAAATTGTTTATTGCAGGGCTGCCTTATTAACTAACAAATTCAAAGGCAGTAAGAAAATAGAAGTTGCAGCAGCACAATGGATGGTCAGTTTAGAAAGGGGGAGGCTTCCTTCTTTAATCACTGAAATCCTATTGCACAGTCCACAGATTTTGTGGCTGTGCCTTGATACCACAATAAAAGTATTTCTGGAATATTTTTATTCCAGAAAGAACTCAGCTTTTTTTTTTTTTTTTTTTTGACAGTAAAGGTAAGTGCAGGCACTATTTTTCTCACTGTTTATTCTACTTTAGCATAGGGAACCTATACCCCTAGGAAGCCAGTGTATCACCAAATGACCAGAAAATGCAAGGATGGACATGCTCAGTCTCAGTTATGTGAGGCACTTAAATCCTAAAAGAGCTCAATTGAGAATCTTTGCAAGGAAGCTCTGAGCACTGGAGATGCTAGCTCTTCATCACTGCGATGCACACTTCCTCTGCAAGCACTGTTTTTCCACTTTAAATGTTAGTGCTTTAAAAACCATCTCTGAAAACGGTTACTGTCCCGCAAGTCACAGGATTTCCAAACTAGTCCATTTTCATACCCTCCCTTACTTTGCTGAAAGCTCAGAGTTGGAAGCTGAGAGTCCAGGAAACTAGTTTAACATTTCATAATTCTTATTTAAGAGATCTGGCTCTCTGGGAAAGCCTTTCTGAAAAGGATTATAACAGAGGCAGGGCATTCTTTCCTTCCTCATTTGCTTCTTTCCACAAATACTAAACATAGGTTGTATGAGGCAACATGCTAGGCGTTAGGCATAGAGTGATGAGCGTAAGTGGTCCTTCCCTCATGGAATGTATAATTTGGAGAGGGATGCCAACATTAATCACATAAGCATGCACGTCAATGTAAACTTACAAATAGGTAATTGCTCCGAAGAATGAGAACAAGATTCAGTGAAACAAGTCTGGCCTAGCAGCTCTTGAATCGAGAACAAAAGATACATAGAGATTAACTGGACAAAGAATTAAGAAGCACATAGCAGACAGGCATAGTACAGTCAACCCTCTGCATTCGCAGGTTTCCCAACTGTGAATCCAGCTAACCATGGATCCAGTCATTGTTGGTTGAATCTGCGATATCTGTGAATACGGAGGGCTAACTGTATTCTTGGTACAATGCCATTTTACTGAAGGGACTTAGCATCTGAGGACTTTGGTATCTGTGCGGGCTCTGAGAACCAGTCCCCTGTGGATAGTGAGGGATGACTGCCTGTGTATAGGGCCTGTGGCAGGAGGACATGTGGAAGCATCTTGGTGTGGCTGGAGTACAGGGTGAGGGGGACAGTTGTACAAAATAAGACTGGAGAGAGAGACAGGGGTCAAGCCATGTATGGGGTCATAGAAAGACTGTGTGGGGGGTTTTGTAGGTCATGGGAGGGCTATTCATCTTTATCCTACAAGCAGCAGGAAACCACTGGAAGGGTTAGGGCTGGAAGGTAGCGTGAGAAACATGGAAAGGAGGGATGAGAAGCTCAGACTGGGGTTTCATAGGGCTCATCTGGAGAATGGATTGGAAGGGTTAAGGGTGAATCCTACTGCTACAGCCAAGTCAACTGAATATACAAAGTGCCTACATTGATTGGGTTAGGTGCTTTGTCCTGTACATAAACTGATTTGACGGAACTACAATCCTATAAAGACTTTTTTTTTGAGACTTTTTAAAATATTTGAACTTTTCATTTAAAAATAGTTTAAAATTTACAGAAAAGTTGCAAACATAGTACAGCGAGTTCCCATATACCCCACACCCACGTCCCCCTATTGTTAATATCTTACTGTACCATGGTATATTTGTCAAAACCAATGAACCGATAATGATACATTATTATTAACTAAACTCCATAATCTATGTCGATTTCCTTAGTTTTTCCCTAATGTCCTTTTTCTGTTTCCAATATCCCATCAAGGCTACCCCATTACATTTTGCCATTATGTATCAGACTCCTCTAGGCTGTGAGAGTTTCTCAGACTTCCTTTGATTTTGATGACCTCGATAATTTTTTTTTTTGGCGGTACGCGGGCCTCTCACTGTTGTGGCCTCTCCCGTTGCGGAACACAGGCTCCGGACGCGCAGGCTCAGCGGCCATGGCTCACGGGCCCAGCCGCTCCGTGGCATGCGGGATCCTCCCGGACCGGGGCACAAACCCGCGTCCCCTGCATCGGTAGGCGGACTCCCAACCACTGCGCCACCAGGGAAGCCCGACCTCGACAATTTTGAGTAGTGGTCAGGTATTTTGTAGAATGTCCCTCATTCAAGTTTTTTCTCACAGACAGACTGGGTCTATGGGTTTTGAGGATGAAACCACAGAAGGGAAGAGGCACTTTCAGCATAGCATATTGAGGGTACCTGCTATCAACATGGTATCCACCTTGTCATTGATATCAACCTTGATCACCTGGCTCAGGTAATGTTTTCCAGGTTTCTCCACTGTGAATTTACTTTCTCTGCCTCTCTCTGCTCTCTTTGGAAGAAAGTCACTAAGTCCAGCCAAACTGATTGGGCAAATTATATTCCTCTGTGACTATTATCTACATAAATTACTTGGAATTCTTCTGTATGGGAGATCTGTCTCCCATTTGTCTCTTCTCCTCCAATTATGTACTTATTTATTTTCATTTATTTATTATAGTATGGACTTAAGGATATATTTTTTTTTCTCCTAGCTACATAATTTATTTATTTTTTCTTTTTTTTTAACGTCTTTATTGGGGTATAATTGCTTTACAATGGTGTGTTAGTTTCTGCTTTATAACAAAGTGAATCAGTCATACATAATTAAGGATATTTTTATTACTTACATTAGAATAACCCAATGTGTTATTTAATATATTGCTGTGATTGTTACAGATTTGGCCATTGGGAGTTCTTCCCGTTGGTTCATGTATCCCTCTTACATATGCTGGGTTGTTTTGTTTGTTTGTTTGTTTTGAGCACATCCTTACTTTTTGGCACTACATGATGTTCCAGGTTCATCTTGTATGTTGCCTACCCCAGTCCTAGAATTAGTCATTTTTCCAAGGAGCCCCAGTTCCTTTTATGGAAGAATGGTATTAGAAACCAAGATATGGGCACTGGATGTGCTCATTGCCGCTGCAGAAAGAAGGATTTTTATCCTCAATTCAGATGAGAACACTGATGGTTAGAGTATAAGTGACTCGCCCAAGTAAAGGACCTAGCCAAGATTCAACCAAACATCCTTTCCTCCATTCTCCTTTGTAAGAATACTCTAAATTTCATTCCATACCCACCATTTCCCTAGTTGGCCTATGTACTTTGGGGGAAGCTGAGCCTATCCTCAGCTCCAGGTGAGGGTCCCCCTTCTGGATTAAGCCATTCAGCAGATCCCCTGTACCCAGCCACAGTGATTGGCTCACAGACAGGATACTTTGGTATAAAGTATATGCACTAATCTGAGGCAAGATGACATTTTCAAGAGGGTTTCTAGGTGAGAGACTTTCTCGCTCTTCTGAGAGAGACGCTGGGGGAAAATTCTTCCTGCTGGATGTGAATGGAAATGGAAGAAGAGCCTATTGCAGGACAAGACTGTGCATTGCCTTGTGAGGGAAACAAAGAAGGCAGAGATTCTGTCCTTGAACTCAGTAGTTTAAAATCAAAGTAGGGCATAAGACCATACAGAGTTGAAAATTCTGCTACCAGTTAAAGATGGTAATTCACCTATTCATTTCCCTATAATTTATAATACATCTACTTTGCTTCCAGAAAAGAATTAGGTGGTTTCCTACAAAGCATGGATGCAACAAACCTCTACAGGACAAGAGTCGGTCGAGAAACTGGGAACAATCGTTTCACTCAAAAACTTAGGTTCAGGAAACGTACTGAAATTGAGCATAACCAGGATACTGGATTTCCTATCACAGAAGGAAAAATGAGGAATGTGGTGAATTACTTTGTTTTCATAATCAATTTCAAAAGTGCCAGTTCTGAACTCTTGAGAGGAACCTGTCACTGCACAATTTGCACAGGGGACCTTGAACTCCATGACTGTCAGTGTCCGTCAGAGTAGCTTCACAAACAATGCAGGACCATTCCTCTGAAGGCCAGTTCTTATATCCATCCTCAAAGCCAAGGGTATTAAGGTTACCTCTACAATGCTTCTTCCCAAAGAAACTGAGGGTGGATTGCCCAGATGTGTGGCCTTTCAATGAACTGACTTGCTATAGGAGGACATTCCAAAGAATCTTAAGGAATAAAAAAATAGTAAAGGTGCCACTTGGCATTTTTACAAATTCAATCCCAAATCCTTCTCTGATCTTAACTTTCCTCTCAAGATGTTCAGATTCATCATTTATTCCGTCAATTTCATCTTCCTAAAGACACCTTTCTTTGAATTTTCTGACCTTCTCCAATCAGGACTGGTTGTCTTCTGCAACTGATCCAAAGATTTCATCCTGGGATTCTCCCTTTCCGATCATCTGAGGAGGGAGGATTCTCTTTACTTTTCTCCTGTCCTGTGTTGGCTCTCCTTTTGCTTTGTCTTAAGTATTCCTCCTTTTTGGGTTACTCCCCTGTTTTGGTGGAATACTCCCTTCAGTAGCTTTCTAGGAAACAATGCATGGAACATAAAATTTTGGGAAACATTTCATGTCTTAAAATTACCATTTTATTTCCTCATACTTGATTGATAGTTTGAGAATGCAACTTCCTAGATTGGAAACATTAGTCTCTAGAAATTTGAAGGCTTCAATCCCTTGCCTTCTAGCTTTCAGTGTTGCTGTCAAAAAACTCAAAATCATTTAAATTACTGTTTGTTACTTAAACCTATTCTTGTCCTGTCCTCCAGAAGCTTGAAGATTCTTCTTTGCTCCTGATGTCCTGAAGTTTGAGTCTAGGGGTTCTGGTGTGGGTCCGTTTTCATCCATTGTGCTGGACACTTAGTGGGACCTTTCAATCTGGGTCACATTTCCTTCAGTTGTGTGAAACTTCCTTGAAATTATCTCATTAATGATTTCCTCACCTTCATTTTCTCTGGTCTCTATTTCTGGAACTGTCATTCTGATGTTGGACCTCCTGAACTGCTTCTCTTATTTTCTTTTGTTTTCTTCCCTATTTAAAAAATCTCTTTAAGTCTTTGCTTCATATTCTAAAAGATTTTCTCAATTTATCTTCCAATTTTTCTGCTGAGTTTTTAATTGCTGCTATCAAAGATTTTATTTCCAAGAGTAATTTTTTGTTTTCCTTTTTTTTTTCTTTTTTGGTAATACACTGTTCTTGTTCCAATATTTTGTCTGACCCCACCAAGGATGTTAGCATCTGTTGACGTTTTCTTCTTCCTCATGGTCTATGTTTCCTCTGATTTTCTAGTTGTCTCTGATTTTCCTTTTGGTCTCTATCTTCCTTATTAGAGGCATTTCTCAGGTGTCTGGTAATCTTTGGTTTCTGGTCATTTTTAAGAAGGAAGTGGGGAAGTATGCTTCTAGTGGGAAGTATTGAGAACTTGAGGGAGCTTTCAACTCGGAGCTCACTACTTAAGATGATCCAGGAGGTTTACTTGGCGGAAATCTCCAATGTCACTATCTCCTGATGTGCCCTACTGAGGGCTTCAGGTTCCCCAGAGAAGATGCTTCCTGTCTCCTGCTTGGAGGATGAACGCCTAATTATCAGTATCTGGTTGCTATATGGCAGAGGAAAGCTGAGGATCTCAACATCCAATTTGCACCTGTCCACTTAATCTCATTTCACTATATAATCTAGACTCTCAGCTGTGCCTGATGTACCCTGTCCAGAGACCCCGTGTTTTATCCCCTTCAGTCCTTTTCCAGGAGGAGTGTGGCTGGAGTTCTGAGGATAGCAATGCTTCTCAGACTTTCAACCAATCCTTATTTTTAGCTCCTTCTTAAACCGCCACTTTCAGAGATACATATTGGCACCAATTCCTGAGCTACTTAAGGATATATATCCTAGGGTGCTCAGATTTCCTTATTGCTGGTTTAGGATTATGTTTCTTTGGGGTGGCTAAGTCATTTACTTCTTGTCTATCTATCATCCAACTTACATTATTTTGTAATTATCTCCTCTCCTCACCCCCCCCCCTCCAATTATTTGTTTGGAGAGATTAGATTGGAAGGAATGATGGTACTCATATGTTTTATCCACCATCCTTTAGTCAGTGATTTCCAAGTTGTGATCTACTGGATCCCGGGGTTCCCTGTAGATCCCTCAGGGACCACAGGAGAGGGCTGTATAGAGGCCGAGGGCGGGGCTCCAGACTTTCCACTCTCACTTCAGGCACAGCAGCTCTAGACTTTAGTCCATGAAACATTTCATTTGAAAAAAGGATTCTGCTGCTAAAAACAACTGCATGGCACTTACTAAAATCCATACTTGGCACTGACATCTATCCATGTGCTTGCCTAAGGACAGAGAAGTAGTGGACATATAGACAGACAACAAAATGCTCACAGTAGTGGTCTCCAAACACGGCCTCTAACTAGTTCCTTCTCCTTGTAGGCTTGCGTCACTCCTGGTATCAGGAGGTGGATTCTATTTCTTCTCCCCTTGATTGTCGGCTGTCTTTGTCAATGGCTGTGATCAACAGGATGTAGCTCATTACGCTCTGGAAGTTCTGAGCCTAAGGCTTAAATTGACTGGAAGCTTCTACTTCCGGTGTCTTGGTGCCCAGCTGCTGTGCTGTGCAAAGCCCAACACACGTGAGAGGAGAATAAGAGCCCTCTGTAAAGACCATCAGTACAGGACTTCCCCGGTGGTCCAGTGGGTAACACTCCGTGCTCCCAACGCAGGGGCCCTGGGTTCAATCTCTGGTTGGGGAACTAGATCCCACGTGCATGCCACAACTGAGAGTCTGCATGCCACAACTAAGAGGTTCGCATGCTGCAACTAAAGAGCCCACATGCCTCAACAAAGATCCTGTGTGCCACAGCTAAGACCTGGCACAGCCAAAATAAGTAGATAAATAATAAATAAATAAATAAATATATAAAAAAAAGACCATCAATACTAACTGTAAGCCATGTGACTAAGCATCTTCAACATTCCAGCTCAGTGCAATCCCAGGTGACAGCACACAGAACAAAAGAATTATCCTTCTAATAAACCCAACCAATGCACAGAACCCTGAGAGATAATAAAAGCGGTTGCTTTGTTAAGCCAACATTTGGGGGTAGCTTGTTAGGTGGTGACAGAAACTAAATCAGAACATTCCTGGGGCTGTTTGCTTCCTTCTCTGTCGTTTTCTGATTTTTAAAAATATTATTTTGCAATAAACATGTTATTTAATTCCCCTTCTTTAAAAATAAGCTATAAAAATGTGTAAGTGGAGGAGTGACTTTTTTGCCTTTGTGATTACTTCCTTTGTTCAGTTTTCATAATTAATACCGTGTAAGAGGGCGAGGAAGGCATGATGTGGTTACGTAGCAGAATAAAGCTAACCAGTCCTTGCAGGTATCCAACTTGGCCTGCTAATATATACTTGCACAGTGTGCTCGTGCATGCACACACACACACACACACACACACACACACACACACGACACAAGGGACCAAGGATAAAGAGATGCATAATCAAAGAAACAAACAGTTAATAGGCTTTCTATGGAAGCATTTGGTGAAGTATAAACACACCATATAAACCAAAGAAGTGGCGATAATGATTCTAATGTTTAGAAGAGAAGTGGGGGGGGGCGGTGCTTAAAAATAATCTCATCCTGGGGCTTGCCTGGGGCGCAGTGGTTGAGAATCTGTCTGCCAATGCAGGGCACATGGGTTCGAGCCCTGGTCTGGGAAGATCCCACATGCCGTGCAGCAACTGGGCCCGTGAGCCACAGCTACTGAGCCTGTGCGTCTGGAGCCTGTGCTCCGCAATGAGAGAGGCCACGACAGTGAGAGGCCCACGCACCGTGATGAAGAGTGGCCCCCGCTGGCCACAACTAGAGAAAGCCCTCGCACAGAAATGAAGACCCAACACAGCCAAAAAATAAATTAATTAATTAATTTTTTAAAATAAATAAATAATAATCTCATCCTAACATTTTAGCTGAGAGGTTAGTAAATTGAAGTCTAGAGTGTGAAGTGACTCATTCACATTGCCAGAAAGTGGCAGTGAAGAAATGAACAGTCACAAATGAAGAGTCATGCGAAGAGAATAAGTTAACTGCATACCAGTGAATGAAAATTTTTTTAAAAACCTATGTGTTTTTGGCAAACAGAACACTATTTTACTTTTTTCAGTATAACACTTCAGAAGCATAAAATAGCTGTGCCTTCCTATGGAAGGCAAACAACAATAAAGAAAATATTTATTTAAAGTTATTTCAGAAAGTCAAGTGGGGAAGACATTGGTTGAAGATGGAGGAGTAGAAGGACGTGCTCTCACTCCCTCTTGCAAGAACACCAGAATCACAACTAACTGCTGAACAATCATCAACAGGAAGATACTGGAACTCACCAAAAAAGATACCCCACAACCAAAGACAAAGGAGACGATGCAATGACATGGTAGAGGGGCACAATCACGATAAAGTCAAATCGCATAACCGCTGGGTGGATGACTCACAAACTGGAGAACAATTATACCATAGAAGTCCACCCACTGGAGTGAAGGTTCTGAGCCCAACGTCACACTTCTCAACCTGGGGGTCCGGCAACGGGGAGAGGAATTCCCAGAGAATCAGACTTTGAAGGCTAGTGGGATTTGATTGCAGGACTTCGACAGGACTGGGGAAAACAGAGATTCCACTCTTGGAGGGCACATACAAAGTAGCTGCTCATCAAGACCCATGGGGAAGGAGGAGTGACCCCATAGGAGTCGGAACCAGACATACCTGCTAGTGTTGGAGGGTCTCCTGCTGAGGCGGGGGCTTGCTGTGGTTCACCTTGGGGGCAAGGACACTGGCAAGAGAAGTTCTGGGAAATACTCCTTGGCATGAGACCTCCTGGAGTCCGCCATTAGCCCAACCAAAGAGCCCGGGCAGGCTCCAGGGCTGGGTCACCTCAGGCCAAACAACCAACAGGGAGGAAACTCAGCCCCACCCATCAGCAGACAAGCAGATTAAAGTTTTACTGAGCTCTGCCCACCAGAGCAACACCCAGCTCTACCCACCACCAGTCCCTCTCATCAGGCAGCTTGCACAAGCCTCTGAGATAGCCTCATCCAGCAGAGGGCAGACAGCAGAAGCAAGAAGAACTACAATCCTGCAGCCTGTGGAATGAAAACCACATTCACAGAAAGACAGACAAGATGAAAAGGCAGAGGACTATATACAAGATGAAGGAAAACGATAAACCCCCAGAAAAATAACTAAAAGAGGTGGAGAGGGGCAACCTTCCATAAAAAGAATTCAGAATAATGATAGTGAAGATGATCCAAGACCTCGGAAAAAGATGGAAGGCAAAGATCAGGAAGATGAAAGAAATGTTTAACAAAGACCTAGAAGAATTAAAGAACAAAAACCTAGAAGAATTAAAGAACAAACATCTCTGTTTGTTTAAACAGAATTAAAGAACAAACATCTCTGTTTGTTTAAACAGAGATGAACAATACAATACCTGAAATGAAAAATACACTAGAAAGGGCTTCCCTGGTGTCGCAGTGGTTGAGAGTTCGCCTGCCAATGCAGGGGACACGGGTTCGTGCCCCAGATCATTCAGATTCGATGGAGAAATCACAAGCTTTACAGACAAGCAAAACCTAAGAGAATTCAGCACCACCAAACCAGCTCTACAACAAATGCTAAAGGAACTTCTCTAAGTGGGAGACACAAGAGAAGAAAAGGACCTACAAAAAGAAACCCAAAACAATTAAGAAAATTAAGGTAATAAGAACATATATATTGATAATTACATTAAATGTCAATGGATTAAATGCTCCAACCAAAAGATACAGGCTTGCTAAATAGATACAGAAACAAGACCTGTATATATGCTGTCTACAAGAGACCCACTTCAGACCTAGAGACACATACAGACTGAAAGTGAGGGGATGGAAAAAGATATTCCATGCAAATGGAAATCAAAAGAAAGCTGGAGTAGCAATACTCGTATCAGATAAAATACACTTTAAAATAAAGAATGTCACAAAAATAATAATAATAATAAAATAAAGAATGTTACAAGAGAGAAGGAAGGACAGTACATAATGATCAAGGGATCAATCCAAGAAGAAGATATAACAATTATAAATATATATGCACCCAACACAGGAGCACCTCAATACATAAGGCAACTGCTAACAGCTATAAAAGAGGAAATTGGGGCTTCCTGGTGGCGCAGTGGTTGGGAATCCGCCTGCCGATGCAGGGGACACGGGTTCGTGCCCCAGTCCGGGAGCATCCCATATGCCACGGAGCGGCTGAGCCCGTGAGCCATGGCCACTGAGCCTGCGCATCCAGAGCCTGTGCTCCACGACGGGAGAGGGTGCAACAGTGAGAGGCCTACATACTGCAAAAAAAAAAAAAGAAAAAGAGGAAATTGACAGTAACACAATAACAGTGGGGGACTTTAACACCTCACTTACACCATTGGACAGAACATCCGGACAGAAAATAAGGAAACACAAGCTTTAAATGACACAATAGATGAGATAGATTTAATTGATATTTATAGGACTTTCCATTCGAAAACAGCAGATTACACTTTCTTCTCAAGTGCACACAGAACATTCTCCAGGAGAGATCACATCTTAGGTCACAAATCAAGCCTCGGTAAAGTTAAGAAAATTGAAATCATATCAAGCATCTTTTCCAACCACAATGCTATGAGTTTAGAAATCAATTACAGTGGAAAAAAAACGTAAAAAATACAAACAGGTGGAGGCTAAACAGTACGTTATTAAATAAGCAAGAGATCACTGAAGAAATCAAAGAGGAAATCAAAAAATACCTAGAGACAAATGACAACAAAAACACAATGATCCCAAACCTATGGGATGCAGCAAAAGCAGTTCTAAGAGGGAAGTTCATAGCAATACAATCCTACCTCAAGAAACAGGAAAAATCTCAAATAAACAATCTAACCTTACACTTAAAGGAACTAGAAAAAGAAGAACAAACAAAACACAAAGTTAGCAGAAGGAAAGAAATCATAAAGATCAGAGCAGAAATAAACGAAATAGAAACAAAGAAAACAATAGCAAAGATCAATAAAACTAAAAGCTGTCTCTTTCAGAAGATAAACAAAATTGATAAACCTTTAGCAAGACTCATCAAGAAAAAGAGGGAGAGGACTCAAATCAATAAAATTAGAAATGAAAAAGGAGAAGTTACAATGGACACCACAGAAATACAAAGCATCCTAAGAGACTACTACAAGTAACTCTATGTCAATAAAATGGACAACCTGGAAGAAATGGACAAATTCTTAGAAAGGTACAACCTTCCAAGACTGAACCAGGACGAAATAGAAAATATGAACAGACCAATCACAAGTAATGAAATTGAAACTGTCATTAAAAATCTTCCAACAAACCAAAATCCAGGACCAGATGGCTTCACAGGTGAATTCTATCAAACATTTAGAGAAGAGCTAACACCCATCCTTCTCAAACTCTTCCAAAAAACTGCAGAGGAAGGAATATTCCCAAACTCATTCTACAAGGCCATCATCACCCTGATACCAAAACCAAACAAAGATATTACAAAAAAAGAAAATTAGAGACTAATATCACTGATGAATATAGATGCAAAAATCCTCAACAAAATACTAGCAAACAGAATCCAGCAGCACATTAAAAGGATCATACACCATGATCAAGTGGGATTTATCCCAGAGATGCAAGGATTCTTTAATATACACAAATCAATCAATGTGATACACCATATTATCAAATGAAGAATAAAAACCATATGATCCTTTCAATAGATACAGAAAAAGCTTTTGACAAAATTCAACACCCTTTTATGATAAAAACTCTCCAGAAAGTGGGTATAGAGGGAACCTACCTCAGCATAATAAAGGCCATATATGACAAATCCACAGCAAACATCATCCTCAATGGTGAAAAACTGAAAGCACTTCCTCTAAGATCAGGAACAAGACAAGGATGTCCACTCTCACCACTATTATTCAACATAGTTTTGGAAGTCTTAGCCATGGAAATCAGAGAAGAAAAAGAAATAAAAGGAACACAAACTGGAAAAGTAAAACTGTTACTGTTTGTAGATGACATGATACTATACATAGATAATCCTAAAGATGCCACCAGAAAACTACTAGAGCTAATCAATGAATTTGGTAAAGTTGCAGGATACAAAATTAATGCACAGAAATCTCTTGCACTCCTATATGCTAACAGTGAAAGATCAGAAAGAGAAATTAAGGAAATAATCCCACTCACCACTGCAACAGGGGGAAGCTGGGGCAAAGTAAGAGTTGCATCGACATATATACACTACCGAATGTAAAATAGTTAGCTAGTGGGAAGCAGCAGCATAGCACAGGGAGATCAGTTTGTTGCTTTGTGATGACCTAGAGGGATGGGATAGAGAGGATGGGAGGGAGGCTTAAGAGGGAGGGGATATGGGGACATATGTATGCATATGGCTGATTCACTTTGTTGTACAACAGAAACTAACACAGTATTCTGAAGCAATTATACTCCAATAAAGATCTATTTAAAAAAAACTACAATGAGATATCACCAGTTAGAATGGGCATCATCAGAAAACCTACAAACAACAAATGCTGGAGAGGGTGTGAAGTAAAGGGAACCCTCCTGCACTGTTGGTGGAAATGTAAATTGATACAGCCACTATGGAGAACGGTATGGAGGTTCCTTAAAAAACTAAAATAGAATTACCATATGACCCAGCAATCCCACTACTGGGCATATACCTTGAGAAGACCATAATTCAAAAGACACATGTACCCCAATGTTCATTGCAGCACTATTTACAATAGCCAGGTCATGGAAGCAACCTAAATGCCCAACGACAGATGAATGGATAAAGAAGATGTGGTACATATATAAAATGGAATATTACTCAGCCATGAAAAGGAATGAAATTGGGTCATTTGTAGAGATGTGGATGGACCTAGAGACTGTCATACAGAGTGAAGTAAGTCAGAAAGAGAAAAACAAACATCGTATATTAACACATACATGTGGAATCTAGAAAAATGGTACAGATGAACCGGTTTGCAAGGCAGAAAGAGAGAAACAGATGTAGAGAACATATGTACGGACACCAAGGGGGGAAAGCGGGGGGTGGTGGTGGTGGTGGTGTGATGAACTGGGAGATTGGGATTGACATGTATACACTAATATGTATAAAATGGATAACTAATAAGAACCTGCTGTATAAAAAAATAAAATTTAAAAATAAAGAAAAAGAAAGTCAAGTGGGGGAGGAACTCAACAGATCGGCTGACATCAGTGGGCAGGAAGACATCTTTGGTTGCAAACAACAGAAGCACATTTATGTGTTAACTGTGAATATGAGAGATATTTCCCTGGAATTTCTGAAGCTTCTTTTTTTGGCCATGGGAGTTAATGTACATTGTAAGTCATGATGTAAGAAAAGAAGTGATTAGTCTGAGGAGAAGCAGAGGCAAATAAAATCTCCCAGTTTCATAATGGCGTATGCTTAAGGATTTATCATGTCCCTTCTTTCTGAGTTTGCCTCTTTGAATATTCTGTTTATGGAATATATTTCATAATGGTGCCTCACATATCTTGTTTAAGTGATGTCCAACTCATTTGTATTTTAGTGTGTATTTCCCCGTGGCCATTTATTCAACATCATACATTTTGATAACATCTTTCAGTTAGGGAGCATCCCAGAATGCATTGGGTAATTAGGCAGGAATGTATTTTAAGCCATCAGGGACCAGAGAATTTGTCATCACTGCACATGCCCTTTGGTGTCGTGCTTCTCTCCATACAGTAATGCCCAGAAGATGCTGGCCTCAGCTACTTCTTAATAACGTAATTGTGATAATGGTGATGGCTGAGGGTTGCCACCATGCAGCATAGCTGCAGCAGCTGTCACCACAGCCTGGGAACTGCCATCAGGAGTGAATTGCTTC
This sequence comes from Leucopleurus acutus, assembly GCF_964270905.1. Lineage (NCBI taxonomy): Eukaryota > Metazoa > Chordata > Mammalia > Artiodactyla > Delphinidae > Leucopleurus > Leucopleurus acutus. The sequence continues at coordinate 27,544,020 of NC_139153.1, read as the reverse complement.
CTTTACGGCCAAAGGCTTGAAGATTAAAACAGCAGAGGAGCTTTGTTTATGGCAGAGAAGAGGGATCAACAGTCTTGTCTGTATAGATTAGGGTCGAGGGGGCACCCACAGGGGGGTGGCAAATCTCTCCCATCTGTTCTTGTTTTTCTAAAGGGCTGATAGCAGTGAACAATTTAAAACAGCTAAAACTTCCTGCTCATTGCCCTCAATATCAATTTATAGGTTTGTAAGTTCATACTAACCTCCTCGGGAAATTTGTGAAAAAGTCCCAAATGGGGCAGGAAATACTGCAAAGTGTCATCCGATTCAAGTAGAAATTATTTCAACCAACATTCCAAATGCCAGGGACATTTTGGGGGGGAGACCCATAAAAAATTCTAAGAAAAAGCACTTAAGTGCTGCCACGGGAAGGAATTTCTTCTTGTTTTTAATTGAACAACGAGAAGGTACATAATCAGAAAGGGAGACCCGTGAGACCCCAGGCATTTAGAGCCAGGGTGGATCGGCTTGAACATTTCCAATTTTCAGGGGTGGGTAACATGACTCCTTCACCTTTCTGTTAATATTATCTGTTGTGTATTTTGAAATCTTGTCCTTAAATTTCAACATTGTGCGTTATTGCTGCTTCCTGCTTACCTTTCACTTTTTTTTTTTTTTTTTTTGCTTTCACCTTAACATGACTATGGCAAAAATCCCTTCTTATTTAAAAAAAAAAACAACAAAAACAACAAAAAAAACCCCAACCGTCCTCCCTTTTTTTTTTTTTTTTTTTTTAGGATTTACAAAGAACTTTTAAAGACATTATCTCCCCTACATAACGACTGTGCAGTAGGTGGCAAGAGCAGTGCTGTCAAGTAGGTAGGACTGACATAAGTCATACCCATTTTACAGTTGAGGAAATCGAGGCCTGGAAAGGTAAATCATTCATCTAATCCAATTATGCATTCATTCAACAACTATTCAGGGAGCAGGCACTATGCTAGGTGTGCAACCACATTACAGAGCTGAGGTGCAGAGGTGGAAAAGTACTGCGGTCAGGAGGCTATGCCTGGGAGCTGAGATCAGGATTTAATCCAAGTTTTCCATCAGTTCATCAAGATTTCTCACTCTCAGCATGACTAACGTTTTGGAATGCATAATTCTTTATCATGGGGACTGTCCTATGCACTGTAGGATGTCTAGCAGCATCCCTGGCTTCTGCCCAATAGAAACCAGGGGCACTCCCCCCCCACCTGTGATAACCCAGAGTGTTTCTAGACATTGGCTAGTGTCCCTGGTTGGGGGTGTGTGTGTGTGTGTGTGCAAAGTTACCTCAATTGAGAACCACTGAGATAACTGAATTTGTGGCCTCAGTCCCTCATCTCTAAAATGGGTATAACAGTCTCCACCCATCAGCCCTGCTGTGGCTAATGAATTGACCGGAAATGCCCAGTAACAAGAGATGTCATTGCTGTATAATGATTCTTTTTCAGGTCATCCAATACTTACGGAGTGCCTTCCGTGTACCTGCCAACAGGAAGGTGGGGTCAGATCCAGGACTTAACCTCCACACTTTGCCTTCTATCTATACTGCCTCCTGTGCTTCACCAGCTGGTCACTCCTCCAAGCCTCCCATCCCACCTTGTTCTTACTCTCGCCATCTGAAAACATCTTCCTGTCCTAGTTTGTCCTCATCTCTTGTCACCTAAAGGAAGCTTTCAGGTTTGAAAAGGCTTTTCTCAGGCTGACATTTTAGAACGTCCCGTGCTCAGAGGCTCCGTGACATCCTGCTGTCCTTTCTGTGAACAACCCACACACGACGGATCACAAAGCCCTCCGAATATCTAGCGCCAGAAGGAACTGGGGATCCTGTAACTCACTGTCCCCAAGGGGTCTATGGCAGCAGTGAGAGGTGATGTGGGAAGAGAGGAAGAGAAGAAATGAGTTGACATTGTCAGCAATTTTCTCTAAATGAGTCCCAGAAGGGGGAAAAAAAACCTTTCCAGAGTGTGAATAAGTGTGACAAATGATTCATCTTTTGACTTCCTTTGTTACTAGGCTGTGATTTGACAGCTTTCAAGAGTTTTAGTGATATTTATTTGTAGAAAAACTTCTTAGGGCTAACAGTGAATACATCTTGAACAAGGAAGGGCTAAAGTTAGATTTCATCCAAGCAGCAAAGTGTGTTCTCTAGGCGAAACAGTGCAATTAATTTTGCCCTGCTGCACCTGAGCTGAAGATAAATGCATTCCTCCATTCCCCTTTTCTTCTGGCATTACCTTAGATGGCTTATAAACACTTTCCCTATAATAGGAAATGTGAATCTAAAGAGACTGTACACAATGAACTTTAAAAATTATAATGTACACATAATTAAGAGATAATGCCAAGAGGATGGAATGTCATCATGAGATAATGACCTCTAACAGCTGTAAAAGTGTGGAAAAAGAAAACTGATGCCCAGATATACAGGTTGGGCATTAGCCAAGACCTTCACTTGAATGTCAGTGCCCTAGGGCTCCCTGAGTGGTAACTGAATCTCTGCTTTATAAAATGTAGTCGATTCTCCATCATTCTCAGGAGGGGGGCTGTAAGGCATAAAACCAAACACAACACATTAATTTCTATCTGGATGATGTATTTGTATAACACTTTGGACCCAAGTGTACTTGATATTATAGAACTTCTTTCTGCCAAGTCGCTAAAATTTATCAGACCCCTGTTCGAATCTTTCAAAGCCTTAGCTTCTGCTTCTGGTTGATAAATCAATTCACACAAATGTGCTAATAGCTTCTTGGGTCATCTTTCCCAGCAGATACATTTCTCTGTTAATAACTGGAAGAGCTTCTAGGAAAAAGCAGCTCCTAAGATGGGCAGGATGGGTGAGATTTCAAGAGGTGGCAATGGGAGATGAGCTGAGAGGGCACTCCAGGTCGAGGAAGCAGCATAAGCGAAGTACAGTGGTAGGAAAACTCAAAGCAAGCTGAGAAGCATAACGAGTAGTCTGGTTTGACCACAGGGCAAAACTGGTCAAAAGGAGTAGCAAGCATTTTAGCCGGGAAGAGTACTGATTCTTCTTTAGACTAGAGTCCCAAACAGGTACCTCGTTTGCTATGTTTGGAGTAAAAATGTGCTTTGGTCCTGTTCAATATATATATTTTTTAATCAAGGTTTTTAGCTTCTCTTAAAAATCTGGAAGGTCTGTCCGCAATGGGCTTATGATCCTGCTGGAGCGGAACCTGATTAGCAGCTGTCTCCACTCGGTGAGGGGTTTATTCTCCAGTTGGCCACAGTCCCCACCGTTCCCTATTGTTTCCCAACACACCAAGGAAAAAAAGAAGTTTTGCTTTATTGTCAATTATTTCTTATGGTAGAGAATCATAATCTCCAAGAAGATGCATGTTTGTATTGTGTTTTGTTCTTATGCTGAGGCTCATGAAAAATCAAGTTGAATTTTCTTGCACCAGACTCACCTCACTCATTTCTATTAACTCTGTCGGCATCTGAGATCATGACCCCTGCTTTAAACAGGGGAAGATTTTAAAAGGTTTTTGGGGCCGGGGGTGACATGACCAAAATTATACCTCAGTTGGGGCATAAGAAACCACACCAGATGGAAAAGAAGGAAGAGTGCTCCAAGACAGAGCAGAATTAGCATATAACTGTAGTTCACAGGGTTTAAACCAGGCTAGCGGAAGTAGCAATAGAGAGGGCAGTAACTCAGATGCAGGGGTGAAGAAGATGACATTTTGAGGTTTTTATTCTAGCTTCCTGAGCATATGACATCAGAAACTGGAAAATCAGAAGGAAATGGAGTGTTGAGGTGAGTGATGAGCTCATTTTGGATATGCGTTGTTAAGGATACTGGGCAGATTAATTGGAAATATGAGACTACGCAGGGAATTGGGAATCACCTGAATGGAAAATGCAGTTGAGAACTTATGGTTACCAGGGGGAAGGGGGGGTGGGGAGGATAGATTGGGAGTTTTGGATTGATTGACATGTACACACTTCTGTATTTAAAATAGATAACCAATAAGAACCTACTGTATAGCACAGGGAACTCTGCACAATATTCAGTAATGACCTAAATGGGAAAGGAACTTGAAAAAGAATAGATACATGTATATGTATAACTGAAACACTTTGCTGTACACCTGAAACTAACAAAACACTGTTAATCAACTATACTCCAATATAAAATAAAAATTAAAAAAAAATAAAAACAAAAAAGAAAAGGCAGTTGATATTATTGAAAGGAAGATCACTAAAGCTGAGAGACGGTATGTAGAAAGAATAGAAGTCCATGTATGAACCACGGGAAGAGCAACATTTAGGAGGGTCTTAGTTTGTTAATGCTGCTCTAAAACTTATCAAAAAAAGTATCATAATTGAGCTGCTTATAAACAACAGAAATTTATTTCTCACAGTCAAGATCAAGGCACTGGCAGATTCCCTGTCTGGTGAGGACCCACTTTCTGGCTCACAGATGACCATCATCTCCCTGAATCCTCACATGGCAGAAGGAGCAAGGGATCTCTCTGGAGTCTCTTTCATAAGGGCACTAATCCCATTCATGAGGACTCCACCCTCATGACCTAATCATCCTCTAAAGGCCCTGCCTCCAAATACCATCACATTAGGGGTTGGGTTTCAACCTTTGAACTTTCGGGGCACACATTCAGTCTATGCAAGGAGCCAAGAGGAGACCATGAAGGAGCCAGAGAAGGAGCAGCCAGAGAAAAGGAGAAAAACCAAGGAAGCAAAGCAGGATGAGAGGCGCAGAGCAGGGAGGCCTGAGATAGAAGGACCCACAATGAGAAGGCTGTGGCCGGAGGCAGGACCACTGAGTTTAGAGGGCCCCATGGGGGTGGTGCCAGATTCAGAGAAAGTTGAGGAACGATGTATGTTAATGAATCTATTAACTAAGTTACATAAAGGCTTAATCAACAGGGTCTCTAAGCCACGAAGTGAAAAATAAGCATAGAAACTAAACGATCAGACAGAGTTGTTTAAAACAGTCCCAGCCATATACTGGAATGTGCTCATAGAGAGTAGCCAGTCCTTCCATTGCCACCACTGACATTCTGAAATCCGGTGTACACTACCAGATATTTTTAAAATGAGAAACCTTGTTTGGGGCTGGGCATGAATGTGTGGTTTTTGTTCTATAAACTCATCTGTCATTTTGACACCAACCACTTGAATTTCTCAAACCACCATCACACCTCTGCATGATAAAGAACAGAGCATCCAGGGTGGAAATTTTCTGGATTTTGCTTGTGCTACAGTGGTATCCTTTTCTCTTGTCAATGATGCACTGCTTTTCTTTCAGTGAACGGCCATTCCCTAATTCCATCTTGTTCTGGAGGAATGGCAGTCTCAAGCAAGTAAGTTCTCCCCACGCACTGTCCCCAATCTCCTACCCAAGCCAAAACGTGGGCAGAAGACCCAAGAAAGCCAATCGGAGCTTCTCCCGAGAGTCTTAAGCAGAGGAGTCTGAGCACAGAATTCAGTTGAGTCATTCAGATGATGGTGCCCAGTAGCATCTGCTGCTGTTACCCTCAGAGTGGTGCTATTCCTGTCCCCAGGTGTGATTGTTGTCCCTTAACCATCATTTTAAAAAATCACTGTTGTTTAAGTTAGCTGGCATCAGTTTAAGTTGCTTGCTACCCGAGTATTCTCACTGCTATACTGTATGTTTATTCTCACTGCTATACTCTCACTGTATGTTTAAGAAGACAGTATTGGTGAATTTTACTGATGATATGATGCTGGACATCAAGACGAATGACCTGGAGATTTGTATGATTAACCATGAACATTATTTGGAAATATACCGTGAACATCAGCTGCCACCACAAATCCCCCTTGAGATATTCTCCTATTACCCTGTGGGAGCAGGACCACTATTTGTTCTTCATTGCTATAGTGCTCGCCCTTGGAGCAGACCTGGCACATAGTAGATGCTCATTAAACAGGTGAGTGACTACATACAGGAGTAGACCCTTTCTGCCATCACGGTGGTCATACAGAGCTTTACATTTTCTTCCTCATAAAACTCCTCCAAGGTGAATAGTGGGCTCCTTTCTTTATAGACTGGGAGACTGAAACTGAGCCACAGGGGATGTCAATGCCTGACTTGGCAATAAAATACAGCAGATCCAGGGGCCATTCTCATCTTCCCTGGAAAAATTAAAAAGAAGCACCTGGGCTATCTCTCTGTTCACTGAAGCATCGTGGTAAGCCAACCTCCGCCCACGAAATTCTGCTCGTACCTATCAACCTGGCTGGGCCCTGGACCTTAGGGCTACAGCTTGGAAACCTCAATTCATGGTTAGGCTGGATTACTGTATGAGTCGGACAGAGACAGAGACAGACAGACAGACAGACAGACACACAGAGAATATCCCATCTGCCTTGTCAAAGAATTTCTTAAATGTGCATTCACCTGGCACAGTGTAAAACACACCTCAAAAATGATTCTTCTGGGCTTCCCTGGTGGCGCAGCGGTTGAGAGTCCGCCTGCCGATGCAGGGGACACGGGTTCGAGCCCCGGTCTGGGAAGATCCCACATGCCGCGGAGCGGCTGGACCCGTGAGCCATGGCCGCTGAGCCTGCGCATCCGGAGCCTGTGCTCCGCAACGGGAGAGGCCACAACAGTGAGAGGCCCGCGTACCGCAAAAAAAAAAAAAAAAAAAAAAAGAGAGAACAAATCCTCTTCAGTCTACTTTAAAGCCAGGGTTCATCAATACTGTGTAGGTCAGAGGTTGACAAACTATAGCCTATGGGCCAAATCTGGCCAATGGACTATTTTTACAAATACAGTTTTATTGGGACCCAGAGTCACTTTTTTCTTTACATATTGTCTATGGCGCTATTGAAGCAGAGTTGAGTAGTGCAACGAAGACCATATGGCCCACAAAGCCTAAAATATTTACTAACTGACCCTTTACAGAAGAATTTTACCAACCTCTTATTCTAAAGGTCTGTATGATCTCTATGGGTCTTCTATCTCTACCATACTATGGATCCACGATTCCTATCTGATAAATTAGATAATACAGTCAACCTAGAGAAGTGACGTTCAAACTTTTTAGACCACTGCCTAGGGTACGAAGTACAACTTGTATCTGTGGTGGTTTGGAAAAACGTGTCTACAAAGTCTTTGGTAGTCTCCCCTTCAAGAGGTGGAGCCTAAGTCTTCTTCTCTTAGAAGTGGGACACAATGACCCACTTCTAAGGAAGAGAATTCAGCAGAAGTGATGACCTGTGACTTTGGAGACTAGGTCATAGAAGGGCACTGTGGTTTCCACCTTGGTTTCTCTCTCTCCTGGGTTCCCTCAGGGTTTAAATTAGATAAAGTGGGTCAGGCATTTGGCATAGTGTGTGGTACATAGTAAGTGCCCCTTCATAAACTCTGGTTCTCAGTACAGTTATCATAACTCAGTCCTTGATAGTGGCTCACTCCTATTAGGGGATGATTTTTGCATTTTTAAAGGAAGGCATTGGGGAGCTAATCCTATGACTCATTAGTGCCATTAAAGTGGGAATTCTAGGACTAACAGTCTCTATTTAGTTCTTACCATGTCCCCGGCAATGTGCTTGCCCTTCACATGCTATGGCTCGCTTAATCATCACAGGAACACTATAAGGGTTGTACCATTATTACCCTCAGTTTATGGCTAGGAAAATGGAGCACAGAATTTTAAGTAATGTCCCCAAGGCGATACAGCTGGAAAGTGGTGGAGGTAGTGTGGGAACCCTTAGTTGGCTCCCAGAAACTGCAGTCTCACTCCCATTATTCTTCCAGGACAAGAGAGAGCAGCTACTTTGGGGAAAAATTATTATTAGTGTCTGTAGCTGCAGAGAGCAAGGGTTCAGGAGTAAACAATCCCAGTAGAGGGGCCCAGAGATATCCCATTTAAAGGCACAGGGATGACGAGAACACAGATGGAAGGATATCTCTTGGCCTCTGCCAGAGGACCATGAGACCACTGGGGAGTCTCTCCGAAAAGCCTGAAGCAAAGTGATCCTTGGAAGAGATGCCCTGCTTGTCATCTGATTTCACTGGAAGATATGTACAGGCTCATACCTGGAGGCACTGCGTTGGGGCACAGAAGCAGTTCAGAGAAGGGTGCCTTGCAGAAAGACTAAGAATTGGATACAGCCTCCTGTTCCCCAGCAGAGGGAGGTTTGTTCATTTATTCACCAAATCATTCATTCATTCAAACATTCAAATGCCTATTACATGCCAAGGACAGTGGGAGACACAAAAATAAATAAAACATGGTCTCTGCCTTTAAGGATCCATGAAGACCAAAGCCCAAGTGACCAGTTACAATGCTATGGGCCGAGTCAGACAGAAGAGGAACGAAGAAAGTGCAGTGGGGCTTGGCTTGGGGGAGCTCCCAAGGATGACACAGAGGAGGACAGGCATGGGGAGACCAGTTGAGCCGTATCATCAAGAAATAAATGGTCATTTGTAGCAACATGGATGCAACTAGAGACTACCATACTAAGTGAAGTCAGAAAGAAAAAGATGAAAACCATATGATATCACTTATATGTAGAATCTAAAATACAACACAAATGAACCTATCTATGAAACAGAATCAAGGACATAGCGAACAGACTTGTGGTTGCCAAGGGGGAAGGGGCTGGGGAAGGGATGGAGTTAGCAGATGTAAGCTTTTATATACAGAATGGATAAACAACAAGGTCCTACTGTATAGCACAGGAACTGTATTCAATATCCTATGATAAACCATAATGGAAAAGAATATTAAAAAAAGAAATGTATATATATCTATAACTGAATCACTTTGCTGTACAGCAGTAATTAACACAACACTGTAAATCAACTATACTTCAATTTAAAAAAATGAAATAAATGGGTTGGTGGTGATGAGACCAGAGAGAAGGGAACACACAAGAAAAATATGGACTCAGGAGTATGTGGTGACTGACTGGATGGAAGCAAAAGAAATGTAGGAGTTACTGGGTTGATTTTCAGTCTGTTTCTGGCAATCTCTGTCTAACAGAATTTTCTATGATGATGGAAATGTTTTATCTGTTCTTGTTCAATATGGTAGCTGTTAGTCACACAGAACTATTGAACACTTGAAATGTGGCTAATGCAACTCAGGAGTTAAATGTTTAAAAAATGTACATTAATTAAAAGCATCTAAAGATGCTATCATTTATTTTATTTACTTTTGGTTGCATCGGGTCTTAGTTGCGGTATGCGGGATCTTCGTTGAGGCACGCTGGATCTTTCATTGCGGCATGGGCTCTTTGTTGTGGTGTGCGGGCTTCTCTCTACTTGTGGCGTGCAGGTGTTCTCTTCTCCAGTTGTGGCACGCAATCTCCAGGGCACATGGGCTCTGTAGTTTGTGGCACACAGTCTTTCTAGTTGAGGCACGCGACTTCAGTAGTTGTGGCGCGTGGGCTTAGTTGCCCCACGGCATATGGGATCTTAGTTCCCTAACCAGGGATTGAACCCACGTCTCCTGCATTGGAAGGTGGATTCTTTACCACTGCACCACGAGGGAAATCCCTAATGTATATTTAGAGTACCTTAAATGAATTTTCTCATTTAATTCTCACAATGAGTCTATGCAATGGGTACCACCTTTAGCTCCATTTCACGGATGAAGAAACTGAGGCACACAGAAGTGAAGTCACTGGACGAGTATGACTTAACCAGTAAATGGAATGTGACCTGAGACATCCTGGCCCCAGAGCCCGTGCTCTGAATCACTCTATGACTATCTCAGCATTCTGTTCACACAAAACTTTTTGTAGAGATCAGCCCCATTATGTAACAAACATGTTAAAAGCTTGTGAGATTTTTGACAGTAGAATTATTTACAAGGTATGAAGGCAGCTTATTCTTTAAATGAATACATGTGTGAACATCCTGATTCGACTTTTTGGTAAATCTATAGAGCTTGGCTGAGAGGGTTCACACCTTCAACTGAGTGACTCTACTTAATGAATTCTGAAAATGTATTAAACTTCTTAAGGGACTCCAAACACTTTTCTACCAGAAGTCACTTAATCCAGGGAGGGACCTCTCAGTGGGCATGGAGGAGGGTTCTGTAGTTCATTTAAGGGAAATGAACGGGAACTTTTTGGCTTCCAGTGTAGGGAATGGGCATTAGAGCTCACCGCTGGAGATGGTTGCGTGGATGCCAGAAAGCTCCCGGGAACATCCTTCTCCAGTCCTCAAAGATGCTGATCTTTGGCCTGTCCCACCAGGAAGGTGAAATTGAATTCTGACACCAGTTTTTTCTCCAGCAGGATTAGTGGCAAGTTGAAGAGAGAAATCTTAGAAGTGATAGACCCTAGGGCAGGAGTCATAGTGAATTACGGGGCTCTAAGACAGATTTGAACAAGTGGCTCCTAGTGTGATGTGGCACAGCTCCAGAACACTGGCAAGGTCACATAATGCGTGACTCCCAAGACAAAAAGCAGGCAAATCACACTGAGATGAAATGCTACGTCGTATTTTCCCTTAGTTGCAAAAGGTGAAATTTTGGAAGATGAGTAAAGACCCCCAATGAGCCAGTGGTGTATGTAACACAGTGTTTAATACAGTTGACCTATTGTTACAGTAAAGCATGTCCCTTTGCAAGTTCCCTCATCTAGAACTGGGCATCCACAAGTGAATTCCCGGCAACATGAGAATTTTTAGCTAAGCAATGCCAGGTCATCATGCTGTAGGACTTAACTCTGACTTCATTCATTCCCTTTACCCAGTAATTGGACACCTACGTTGTGGCAGGCAAGATTTTAGGTACTGGGGACACAACATTGAACGACTTGAGTGAGGTCTCTACTTGGAGCTAATATTCTAGTGGGGAAAGAAGGCAAAAAAACAGGAAAATTCAACAAAGAAAACAATTTCAGCTCATTATATCTGTGCTGCAGAAAATAAAATCAGATGTTATGATACCATGGTCTCCTTGTATAGGGACATTTCTCTTGGCCTGAGTGACAAAGGGTAACTTCATTCTTTACTCTCAGAGAATATTCTTTCCCTGCTCTCTGAATCTGTTCTACCAATCACTCCTGGGAAATTGTAGCTGTGAGATGCCTGTCTGTGCTGTACTCGTGTTGAGTGTACATTTCACTTTGATTTGACTCATTCTATTTTCCATTTGACTCACTTATGCTTTAATGAGACCTAAGGAAATTAGCTGGTATCCACTGTGGTTCTATGTATTTCAACTACTGTTTTCTTTCTTCACTTTGTTTGCCTCCAACGAAGATCCCTAATTTGTTCTTCCTTTCATCTGGCAGGTCTTCCTTCATCTGTCTGCTCTGAACTGGACTTAGTGCTAATGATGATGGATTTGTTACATGGAAATTCAAGTTCCCCTCGATGACAAGGGCTGGGGATTATTCAGGATGGTTTCCTCCTCTAGTACAAAGCTAATACCAGCCGGACATAGCACTCTTGAACTTCTAAAATGATGCCATCGAATTGTAGCCAGCACAGGAGGATCCAGTATCAAATAGTACTTGAAGGGCTGTTTTTTTATAGAATTTGTAGAAGCTCTGTAGATTGACAACATTTTAATCAATATACAAACTGCAGCTTGGAAAGATCCCTTTCCCCTCCTCACTGTACCTCTTCTGGAAAGCCCAATAGAGGGAAATAGCTCCTAATAGAGTCAGCAAAACAGAAGGTTCAAGAGAACAGGAAACCCCCGTATGAATTAACCAAGCCCAGCATATCTGCACTTTGCTAATGCTTGTGATTCCAGATTGGTATTAGAAAATAATCCATAGTAATATTCCTGTGAGTAAGACAGAAGAGTGCTCTGGGGGAAAATTAATAAAATCAGCCCACTTTGCTGTGCTTCCCTCCTTAACTTGACGATAGTCTTTGCAGGATTCTTTCACTATTTGTGTCACATGCTCTAAACCTGGAAAGGTACCAGTGGCTGGATGAGGTCATTTGGGGTTCCTCTCTCCCCTCCAAGGCAGCATCCTTATCCTTACAGGCAGCTGGGCACAGTGAGGAATTCTTCTCCTTTGCCCACAAACACCCACCTCCTTCAGCTCACTCTTCTTTCCTCAGTAGCTCCTGATTGCCCGCCAGAGAGGCTTAAGAGGGAGCCTGCCTGACTCCCCTCCAATCCATTCTGCTTTCAACAGAATGTCTGTCTTCACATGCCGTTCTCCCTGTATGTCTGTCCAAATTTCCCCTTATCATAAGGACACCAGTCATACTGCATTAGGGACCACCCTAGTGACTTCAATTTTAACTGGATTACCTCGGTAAAGCCTCTATCTCCAAATAAGGTCACATTCACTGAGGGTTAACACTTTCAACGTGAGTTTTTTGGGAGACACTATTCACTCCATAACAGGAAACTATGTCACTTTGTATCCATGACACTCAACACAGTGCCTGACAGGTAGTAGGCATTTAAACATTTCCTGAATGAATGAAAAAATCAAAAGCTGATAATGGGCCCTGAAGAAGAAATAATGGATTGGTAATTTTCCATAAAGGAGGAAAAGTTATGCTGTCAAATACATTAGCCTTTAGCCCCATGTGGCTATTGAGCCCTTGAAATAAGGCTTAGTCTGACCGGAGTTGTGCTGTAATTGCAAAATACATTCCAGATTTCAAAGACTTGGTAAAAAAAAAAAAAGTAAAATGTATTCTTAATAATTTTTATATTCATTATATTGTTGAAAAATGTTTTGGTTATATTGAATAAAATTTAAAATATTATTAAAATTAATTTTACCTGCTTATTTTTACTTTTAATGTGACTATTAAAATTTTTTTTTTTTTTTGCGGTACACGGGCCTCTCACTGCTGTGGCCTCTCCTGTTGTGGAGCACAGGCTCCAGACGCAGAGGCTCAGCGGCCATGGCTCACGGGCCCAGCCGCTCCGTGGCATGTGGGATCATCCCGGACCGGGGCACGAACCCGTGTCCCCTGCATCGGCAGGCGGACTCTCAACCACTGCGCCACCAGGGAAGCCCAATAATAATATTTTTGTGTGTACTGGTATGAATGTATATATATACTACCAGTGTATATACGTAGTGTGTATGTATATCTATTATTATGCATCCATCACTGTGCTAAGTACTGGACATATAAAATCTTATTTAATCTTTGTTTTATTTATTTATTTAATTTTATTTTTGGCTGCTTTGGGTCTTTGTTGCTGCATGCGGGCTTTCTCTAGTTGCGGCGAGCGGGGGCTATTCCTCGTTGTGGTGCGCGGGCTTCTCACTGTGGTGGCTTCTCTTGTTGCGGAGCATGGGTTCTAGGTGCACAGGCTTCAGTAGTTGTGGCACATGAGCTCAGCAGTTGTGGCTCGTGGGCTCTAGAGCACAGGCTCAGTAGTTGTGGAATGTGGGCTCAGTAGTTGTGGTGCATGGGCTTAGTCGCTCTGCGGCATGTGGGTTCTTCCCGGACCAGGGCTCAAACCCTTGTCTCCGGCACCGGCAAGCAGATTCTTAACCACTGCGCCACCAGGGAAGTCCTATTATTATTATTATCATCATCTCCATTTCACAGATGAGGAAAGTGAAGGACTGCAGATCAGGTAACTTGCCCAGGGACACTATGAGCGGGGATTTAAACCCAGCCATCCTGGCCCCAGAGCACACTCACTCACACACTGCTTCCTTTTCACAAGACAGCTATCTATTTGGAGACGGCAAAAACATTGAAGAGAGCCAAAGGCTAAGTTGGGGAGTGTAGAACAACTCCCTCGCCACCCCTGTGTAGGAAAATTCAACTACCTTCCCCATCTTCATTAGGATGGAGCCTGATCAGACACAATGAACGAGAAACCCAGCTGAGTCACTGGCGACCCTGCTATAATCGCCTCCACTGTTGTATCAACGATGAAGCAGAAAGCTGAGAGGCTGTGGCATCTGCCATAGGCGCACAGGATAAAGAAAGGGGCAGGGGCATTAGTAAGTGCTTTTCGACTTTCAGAGAAGCCGGAGGGCCTGGGAGTAGAGCAGAAAGCAAGAACTGACAGAATACTTAGCTGATGGCCTCTCTCTGCCAGGGCTCAGCCCCAGAAGAAAGCTCCACGGGATGTGAGGAAAGGCACTCCCATGCCAGGACGCCTTCCCTTTCACTGCAAAGACATCTGAAGGTACTTGCAAGACCTAACTCAGACCTTCCAGATTCTGTGTTCCAGCATCTTACACTTGATACTGGCTTTAATGAGGATATCTCCAGCTCCCTCTCAAACAGAGGGGTGTGTCCAAGCAAGAGTCTGACGAATCAGGTCACTCCCTCCTCTTCTATTCTCGTAATACTGGTCCCTTCAGGAAGGGAAACAAAACAAAACTACATTTTTTCATGAACATTCAGACTTGAAGTCATTATGAGAGACATGTGCTTGAATCCCCACTCCCTATCTTATTAACTACTGGACCCTGGACAGATTGTTTGTCTCCAAATTGCAGTTTCCTTCTTTGTAGAGCTGAGTTTTATTTAATGCGTACCATCAGAGGGTTGTTGCTTATTATTATTTTTTATAAATTTATTTATTTATTTATTTATTGTATTTTTTGCTGCGTTGCTGCGTGCAGGCTTTCTCTAGCTGTGACGAGCGGGCGCTATTCTTTGTTGCGGTGCGTGGGCTTCTCATTGCAGTGGCTTCTCTTGGTGTGCAGCACGGGCTCTAGGTGTGTGAGCTTCGGTAGTTGTGGCACGCAGGCTCAGTAGTTGTGGCGCACAGGCTTAGTTGCTCTGCGGCATGTGGGATCTTCCTGGACCAGGGATCGAACCCGTGCCCCCTGCATTGGCAGGCAGATTTTTTTTTTTTTTTTTTTTTTTTTTTGCAGTACACGGGCCTCTCACTGTTGTGGCCTCTCCCGTTGCAGAGCACAGGCTCCAGACATGCAGGCTTAGCAGCCATGGCCCACGGGCCCAGCCGCTCCGCGGCACGCGGGATCCCCCCTGACCGGGGCACGAACCCGTGTCCCCTGCATCGGCAGGCAGTCTCTCAACCACTGCGCCAACAGGGAAGCCCTGCTGCTTTTTATTAAATGAGATATTGTATATGAAGCACTTGGCCCAGTAACTCATACATTCAATAACTATTTTTCCCCTACTATGTGCCAGACCTCGTGTTATTTATCACTCCTTAAGCACATTCCTTAGGTCCCAGTCCAGACCTACTAAATCAGAATCTCTGGGGTGCAGCCTGGGAACCTTAGTTTCAACAAGCTCCCTGGGTGAGTCTGAGGATGACCAGTAAACCTGGAGAACCCGTAGGTTCCATGCTGACATCAATAGTGCTAATTATTACTTTATTCCACTTCATAAAATGTCTCAAGAAGAGAGATTCTCTTTCTCCCTAGCTGCACTCCTTATTAGCTCTCAAATATTCCTGGACTTAATGACTGAATGAATGATTTCATCCTGTGAAGCTTCTAGGTGGTTCTCAATCTTAGTTGCACATTAGAATCAACTGGGTGGAGGCAGGGGAAGTTTTTAAAGAAATACCTGTATCTGTAGAAAACCATAATTTGAAAACCACATACACCCCAATGTTCACTGCAGCACTATTTACAATAGCCAAGACACAGAAACCAGCAAAATGTCCACCAACAAATGAATGGATAAAGGAGATGTGGTACATATATACCATGGACTATTACTCAGCCATAAAAAGAATGAAATAATGCCATTGGCAGCAACATGGATGGACCTAGAGATTATCACACTAAGCGAAGTAAGCCGGAGAAAGATGAATTTCATGATATTGCTTATATGTGGAATCTAAAAAAAAGAATGATACGAATGAACTTACATACAAAACAGAAATATACCCATAGACATAGAAAACAAACTTACGGTTACCAAAGTGGAAAGGTGGGGTGGGGGGAGGAATAAATTAGGAGTTTTGGATTAACATATACACACTACTATGTATAAAACAGACAACCAACAAGGACCTACTGTATAACACAGGGAACTCTACTCAATATTTTATAATAACCTATAAGAGAAAAGAATCTGAAAAAATATATATATATGTATGTATAACTGAATCACTTCACTGTATACCCGAAACTAACACAATATTGTAAATCGACTATACTTTAATAAACAAAATAATAATGAAGTAAACAATAAAAAAAGAAATACTGATTCCTGGGCTCTAGTTCAGATCAACTGAATTAGACTTTTCAGTGGTGAGGCCTGAGAATTGCTGTTTTTTTAAAAATTGGAAAATAAATGCACAAACAAATCTTAAATGTATAGCTCAATAAATTTTCATGCATAGATATACCCATTTAACCATCACCAGATCAAGACATGAAATACTGCTGGCCATCTAGGAAGGTTCCTTATGCCTCTTCTTGTCAGCAACATACCTGACCCTTACTCCCTCCCACTGATCTGTTTTAAAAATCTACAAGGACTTCCCTGGTGGTCCAGTGGTTAAGGCTCACGCTTCTAATGCAGAGGGTACGGGTTCAATCCCTGGTCGGGGAACTAAAATCCCACATGCCTTGTGATGCGGCCAAAAATTAAAAAAAAAAAAAAATCTATGTACAGCTAGGTTTGAGAATTCAAATTCTAGACCATTGGACTTTCCATCTCTGCCCGTTCCCATCACATTTGTGAATTTGTCTTTGGGCAGTTTCTTCATGAGGTGACAGAGAATAGGAAAGAACGGGATGAATCTTTATTGAGTTAATTACCAGGGCAAAGAGGAAACGAAACACTTCCTGCCTAACACAAGCTTATCATCACTGCTTCCCATGCTCATCGCTTCTTTCAATTTCTGACTTATCATTTCCTCTGTGCCTATTCCTTCACGCTGTCAGGGTTCCCCTGTGAATTGCTACCTTTCTGAGGTTTGTGCCCCTACCAGGAAGCCAGTCTCTGGTTTTAGCTGCAGCAGGAAAGCAAACAAGAAACAGGTGGAGATTCTTAATTTCTTCTGTGCCACAAATACCTTGGCACAGACTGGTGAATTCCATAGATCCCTTCTCATCATATGTTTTAAAATTCATACAATCAGATATGTAGGATTACCAAGACAACTAATTATGTTGACATACACATATCAAAACAATTTGAAACATTTTTAATAAATGTGCTTATTTAATAACTCATTAAATAACAAGATCTAGCAACAAATCTATTATCTACGGTAATTTTGATGGAGTGATGAGTATAAACAGTATTTCAAGGCATCTGCAGCAACTGCGAAGATAATAGTAGCTGTTAATACCATTATAGTTGGTTGTCTATGTTTATAATTGAAGTATATGTTAAGTTTCAGGTAAAGGCTGGTAAAAATAAAGATGTAATTTTTTTTCCCTATTGAGTTCATGGACCTCTCGAATGTAATTTATGGACACCCCCTTAAGTCTCCCTAAATCCCCTGAGCGAGACAGTTTCAAATTCTAGTCTTATTGTGACTTTCTGGACCAGAAGCCATTAGCTAGTGAGGGTGATTAGGTGGGCAAGCTTGGTCATATTACCTACAAGGAAGCTGAGATAAGGAGGGCTGAAGTGACTGTCCAGGGTCACACAGCTGGTCAGTGGGATTGAATTCCAGGTCTTTCCCCATGTCAATCTTCCTAGCAGCTAGGAATATCTTGATTGTTCTCTTGGTCTGTACCAGCTTTGCCAACTATTTGCTATTTATTGACTAACTGTAGTATTTATTCATAGTGTCGCTTTAGATTCTAATAGCTACATGCATACCTGTTATTTCCTTTCTATTATAACTTAAAGTTTAAGTCCAAGGAATTCAGTCTTATTTTCTTTTGTGACCTCATTAACCTCATAGTGGATGCTCAAGAGCAAATGAAAAAAAACAACAGATTCCTGAGCTGTAGCTTTTCAGTCCTTTTAAAATAACTAAAAACACATAGTGACAAAATGGGATGACAGGGGCTTCCCTGGTGGCACAGTGGTTGAGAGTCCACCTGCCGATGCAGGGGACACAGGTTCGTGCCCCGGTCCGGGAAGGTCCCACATGCCGCGGAGCAGCTGGGCCCGTGAGCCATGGCCGCTGAGCCTGCGCGTCCGGAGCCTGTGCTCCGCAACGGGAGAGGCCACAACAGTGAGAGGCTCGCGAACCGCAAAACAAACAAACAAATAATAGTTAACACACCTGGAACACTTAGCTAGTCCAGACTTGTGGGAAGAACTGTACACATCTCTTCTAAACCTTAACAAATCCATAAAGTAGGAAGCATTACTATTATCCCCATTTACAGATGAAGCAAAAAAATAAAATAAAATGGAAGCCTTGTTGCTCACCTCTGCATTTCATTTTACCAATTTGCATCCTTAACATGATTAGTTAAGAGTTGCAACATCGTTACTTACACAAAATATGAACAGTCAACAATCCTTTTGGAATGAAGTCAGGGTTATAAACAAAAGCACTTGTAAACTATTTGTATGCAACTTGCCTCAATTCTTTTCTTTGACTTCACTGGAGATGTTTGGCCCTATTTCCCTGAGCCCTTGACAATTGGTCAGAAATTGTGCTCTCCGGTAGTTCTCTGACATGACTAAGTATTATCACCAGCATTTCATACAAGGACGAACTGGCCAGAAAGCTTAAGACTCAAGGTTGTAAAGTTAATGGATGTAAATAAGCCAACATCACGCCAGGCCAATTGTGAGAATTCTAGAGTTACAATGTCAGGACCTTCTGGTAGTGAAGGAGTTGCTAGTGATTGCAGAGCCTCGCATCCTGGCTGGTTGTTGCTCATTTTCCCCTTTATACTGGCCACCACTGACTGAGCTTTTACCAATACCAGATACTGTGAACTTTATATGCGTTATCTTCTTTAATGCTCATTAAAACTCTACAAGATAATGTGATGGGCATTTGTTTCGTTGTTGTAGATTTTTTTTTTTTTTTCCTGTCCACACCAACCCTCTTTTTCCTGGTAAAGGACAACAATTTCCGGGAGGTTGGGATGGGGGAATGACCTCATCCTTACTGTTCAGTCGTGCTGGGACCTGTCAATTAAGGAGCCTTGTCAAGGAGGGATATTGCGACCAGCCCTGACCAGGACTACTCTCCAGCAACTTGAAGTCTTTCTGTTAGAGCTTATTCTTCACCAGGGTTGTGACCTGTGGGGCTTTTCATTAGGTCTTGCTACTTAGATCACTATAACCACTTGGCTTTCTGCCTTTATCTGAACCTAGTTGATGACTATTTCTTTGATTCTCTGAATTCTACATTTCCTTCCAATACCTTCACCTTTGGATAAATCAACCAGAGTGTCTGCATAATTTTTTTTATTAGTCCCATTGTACAGATGAGGCTCACCCAACAAGTAAGTTACAAATTTGGGGACTACCAAAAACCTGTTCTATACCAAAAAGCTCTTCAACACTGATACGTAACAGTTAGGTCACAGTTAGTTGGCAACAGAGGAAAAGCAAGGAAGCAGAGAAACTTTGGAAGTTTCTTTTAACTTCTCTGTTACTAACTACAGTAGTTGAATTTTAAAATCCTTCTCCTAATGAAGGAATTGCATATACAGTATTAAATAGCTTAATATCATGTTTAATTAATTGCTCATTTTGCTACCCTATGCTACCCAAGAGACAGGAGGGAAGGGGGCAGTGCACAACCTTTAAAAGAATGACATAGCTGTTGAGAACACGACGTCAACTGGTTAGAACCAACCAGGCTCAAGATGACAGAAGATTCAACTTCCAGTAGACCTTGAGCCTCATTGTACACTCATTGTAATACATTAGCACAACAAGGGGGTGGTGACCCAATTCTTGGAAATACCTGCCCCTTCCACAAAATAGCTGGAATAATCCTCTCACTCATTAGCCTATGGAATTATCCAGCCCATAAAAGCTAACAACCCCATACCCTGGGGTCTCTCGCCTTCTGAGATGATCCATACTCTGTCTATGGAGTGTGTATCTCCCTGAAAAAATCTGCTTTCACTCTACCTCGGCTTACTCTTGAATTCCTTCTTATATGAAGCCAAGGACCCTCACTCGGTGCCCAGTCCCAGGGACTCACCTGAGACCAGGGACGTGACCACCCTCTTGTGCCCCATTTTTTTCCTGCGACACCCAAATTCCTAATTTTGGAGAGATTGCTTGAGGAACTAAAATTCCCATTTGGCCAATTTCGGGGTCCTAACAAGGGAGGCTTTGCCCTCCCACTTACTGCTTTGGAACTGCTATTTAGCTGTGGTGAAATGGAGGCCAAAAGAAATCCTGGGAAATCCAACCACTGCAGGGCTGATTCCAAATGCAAAGGGAAGGAATGGGGGAGGGGGAGGAGACTGCTTTGTGCAAAGCAAGAGACTCCTAAGACAAAAAAAAAAAAGAAGCCTGTTTGCAAAATATCAATATCAATATCAATTAAATGGGTAGAAAAAAATATTTTTAAAAAAATCAGTATTTGACAAAATTCACAGATAGAAACAGATAGGGCTAGCTTAGAGTCCTAAAGAGAAGACACCCAAGAACTCAACATTTTCGTCATTTCAAGTCTTTGCTGATGCAAAATCTCCTTACTGATTTTTCCTGAGGAGAGCAAAGCTTTTATTCAAAAAAGTAAAGTTTCTATTTACAGATTAAAAAGGGACTTGAGAGAGGTAGTACCCAATCACAATGTACAAACCTCAGTTGCAGAGCAATTCAAACAAACTATAAAAAAAATTGAGGTGCATACCCCAAAAAACAGGGAAATGTGACCACATTTGATATTACACGATACAGAACACTTGTAAATTTGTTTAAGGTGTGATCATGGTTTTGTGGCTATGATAATTATTTTTTAAAGAGTTCCTATCTTTTAAAGATATATACTGAAATATATACAGATGATAAGATGTCTGAAACTTCCTTCAAAATAATCTAAGGGTAGAGGTTGAGGTGGGACAGAGATGAAACAAGGATGTCTATAACTCGCTGTGTGACAGGTGGTAAAAAGCTGAGCTTCACGGGGGCTCATTATACTATTTTTACTTTAGCACATGTGAGAGAAATTCCACAGTAAAAAGTTAAATAAAAAAGGGTGAAATGCATTTCTTAAGCCAGGTGTAGGTGGTCATTTTATTATTACTCTTTATACATTACATATACTCTTTTGTGTATATGATAGATCTGTGTCACGAAATTAATTTCTTCGGTTTAGCCAATGTCTGCAATATTTATTAGGCTCTGAATGTCTTTTGTGTGAGTCTCATTTCTACTCAGCTGTTGGGCTTTGGATAAGTTACTTTAACTTTCTCTATATCTCAGTTTTCCCATCTTTAAAACCAAGATAATAATAAAGCACACCTTATAGCATTTTTGCAAATATTAAATTGACAGTCTCTGTAAAGTACTTAGCCTAGAGCCTGAGATATTATAAAAACTGAGCAAGTGTTAACTACTACCATTATAATTATTAATAATATATACAATTTTTTGAGGTATTTATTCATTCAACATTCACTGAATGACTATTGTGTCTCTGATATGTTTTGGGGTGCTTGTTTTTCCTCCTTAGAATACTGTAAGTAAAAGGAATTCAATAAGTACGGGTATTAAGCATTAAATTACATTTATTTAAGGCAGAAAAGACACCGTATCTACACTGTATTCCAGTAAAAGACAGTTTTCCTGAATGTTAGGAATCTTTGTCACGTGTTTAACACATGCACATTAAATATAAATGCTACTTGAGGATATATAAGGTCTTTTAAAATGAAGTATTAAGACATTCAGCTTACTAATTTAAAATTCAGTGTAGCGGGCTTCCCTGGTGGCGCAGTGGTTGAGAGTCCGCCTGCCGATGCAGGGGACGCGGGTTCATGTCGCAGTCCGGGAAGATCCCACATGCCGCGGAGCGGCTGGGCCTGTGGGCCATGGCTGCTGAGCCTGCGCATCCAGAGCCTGTGCTCCGCAACGGGAGAGGCCACAACAGTGAGAGGCCCACATACCGCAAAAAAATAAATAAATAAATAAAAAAATTCAGTGTAGCATTTAGAATACTATCAGGCTATGCAAATTCATATGTATCTCTTGTTCACAGATGAGAAAACAATAGACTGCAATGCATGGGACAACATTTCAATTTATACTATCGTAAATCTAGACCCAGTAGAGAATGATAGGAGGATTTCTGGAAAAATCCAGAAAGCTTAGGGTCCAGGTCCCTGCATGATAGTTTTTAAAATGTGAGCTAGGTCTTTATGCAAACTTGGAACACTCCGTATCATTTGCTTGCTACATACTCTGACAGATCAAATCACTTTGCCATTTTCTGAAGGTGGCATTACATTAGATACTGTCACCCAAACAAGAAGACTTCACTGCTATTTTCTACCACTTGCCTACATCAAAACCAAACCTTTACAAATAACAGAATTGGGGCAGAAAGACGACATGATCTTTATCTTGTACATCAGACTTACAGGTTACCAGAACAATTAGCTGAAGAGTGTATTGGTCCCTCATCACCTGCTTGCTTTGACTAACTTCTATCATGTAGCTTGATTGACTTTTTGGCTGAATTAGTGGATATTTTGGAGAGCGTCAAAGCAACACAAAGTCTGAAAATCTAGCGTTCGTGGACCAAATGATCCTCTTTTTCTAATCTCCTGATGGTACAAATTCAGATTCTAGAAATATTAATGGCTCGTCAGACTAACTCCAGGAAGGCAGAGATATTTAAAAGACTGGTGAAGTCCGCAGTGAGGCATCCAAGCCAGCTCTTCAATTTTAGGTTGTTTCAGAATTTCTCAGCGGCAAGGCAATTTACTCTTGCAGAAACAGCCATGGAAAGTCGACACATTGAAATGGATTGATTTTGTGCTTTTCTCCTTCTACATGCCAAATCTCCTATTCATTCCCCTCTCTTTCGATAGACCCATTACACTGAAGACTAGACAGATAAACAATCAATGAAGAGTTGTATTACTTGTCCCTCACAAACCAAAATGAGACTAGATCTGCTAGAGTTCAATACAAAACCTGCCATGTTGTCATAGCAAACACATTATTTGTTGAATGAAAGAACAGAGAAATGTCAAACATTCTGGTAACGATGCATATTAGTTTTGTGGTTTTGGGTATCTATTACACAACTGAATACCTCAATTGTATCTGCAGCCCGGTGCTCCATACATATGTGCATGCCTCCTAAACATGTACACTTAGATACCTCAAAGATGTATCAAAGTTAACTTGCACAAAAGAGAAACCTTGGCGCCACCACCCCCAAACCTGCTCTTTTCTCATCTCTGACAGTAACACCTACATCCATCCCATTGTTCATATTTAAAAACATGGGGATCACCCTCTTTTCCCTCACATCCCATATTCAGTCTAGCAGTAATTCTTTCTGGTCCTTTTTCTGTACTTTCTGCTGAATCTGACAGCTTTTCAGTATCTCCAAACCACCGTCATCTCTCACTTGACCACTGTTCACGTTCCCCCTGATCTCCCTATGTCCATGTTTGCTCACCCTGTGGCTTAGTTTCCACAAAACAGCCAGAGTGTTCTCAAGGCATAAACGAAATCTTATTACTACTCTGCTTAAAATTCACCAATGGTATCCCGATGCAGCTAAAACACAATCCAAACTCATGATCATAGACTATGAGACCCCATAAGATCTGGATCTTGTCCATCTCTCTGACGTCATTTCTTACCACCTTCCTCTCTGTTTTCCATGCTCCTACGACACCCCACACTCATTTTCTCCTGGCTGTTCCCTCCACCCGGAAACTTATTTCTACACAACTCACGGCTGCCTCCTTCTTGTGAGTTAGTTCTTGGGCCAAATGTCACCTCTTAGAGTGACTTTTCCCTTGGCCACTCCAGCTAAAGGAATTGCTCCTCTCTGTCCTGACACTCCATCCCATAGTCTTTTTTTTTTTTTTTTTTTTTTTTTTTTGCTGTACTTGGGCCTCTCACTGTTGTGGCCTCTCCCGTTGCGGAGCACAAGCTCCGGACGCGCAGGCTCAGCGGCTATGGCTCACGGGGCCCAGCCGCTCCGCGGCATGTGGGATCTTCCCGGACCGGGGCACGAACCCATGTCCCCTGCATCGGCAGGCGGACTCTCAACCACTGCACCACCAGGGAAGCCCATCCCATAGTCTTTTATCTTATTCATAACGCTTACTACCGTCTGCAACTATCTTATTTAATTATTTACATGTTTATTGTCTGTCTTCTTTCACCAGAATGAAAGCTCCATGGAACTAAAAACACATCTGTCCTGTTCACATGGGTCACGTCCCCAGATCCCAGCACAGCATCTGGCTCATTGCAGGTTCTCAATAAATGATGGCTATGATAATGAACAAATCAGTGCATTTAAAAAAACCCATCCATTTAAATGTTTGAGGGCCCACTATAAACCAAAAACTATAAACTAAAAAAGGAGCTTTTTTTCTGAGGGTGCAAAGGTTAAACAATTTCTACCCTTGCAGAGTTCCTAAACTGTATCTTTCAACTCAGAGGGGAATGACCGACAGTTTGCCGTTCTTCTGTCCAACTCTGAAGGGCAACAGCCAGACACTCTCTCTCTCCTCTACGATGAGCATGGCCAGGTGAAATTCCTAGAATGCTAGTTTGAGAATCCTAGATGCTTCCAAGTTGAGTAACCGTTGCTCTATTCTTCTTATCTATGTAAAGACATAGACGTGAGACTGGGTGCGCTCAGTGACTCACAACAGTTTTGGCAGGAGATGTGGAAACTCTAATCTTCCAAGGCTAAGGAGGTGACACATCCAACCCTCGCCCCATCTGACAGACTGAGTGCAACCTACATTCCCAGGAGGGAATGGCCTACTGTCAGCTGCATTAGGAATGTTTTGCTCCCCTCAGGCAGCTGCACTGCTATGAGGATATGTCACTCTTCCGTCTCAGAGTCTGTGGGAGGCCTCCATGAGCCTGAGAAGTTCAAACAGAAAGGGACACATTAGCTGCACAGCAGGTGGCTCTGGGATTCAGGTCTGTAGAGAGGCTCAGACTGCTTGGCTTAAAGTGCTGCAAGTAAAGGTAAGGACCTGTGATTTCAGAACACTGCTGGTGAGGGAAAGGAATCAGGGCCCTTCCAAACACAAGGATTCCTTTGTAAGTTCAGAGTTCATGGGCATGTTATCTGGGTTCCTACGCCAGCCCCCTGCATTACGTCCTTCAAAGGCTTCAGCTCATAGTGGAGATAAAGAATCAGACCCTAACCAGACCTCGCCTGGGATCTGTATGGCCTGGTCTCTGTCTCCTTCTCCAGCTCCACCAGCCACCACGCCTCTCCTCTGCCCTACTCTCACCAACAGACCTGCTTTCAACTCCTCATAAATTTAGTCCCTCTCCGGCCCAGGGCCTTTGCATCTACTGTTCCCCCCGTCCTACAGTTTTCTCCCTCACCCTCTACTTCACTTTGTGAATGCTACTCATCCTTCATATACCAAACTCAAACATCAGTTAAGACTCCTGACCTCCTAATCTATATCTGATTCCCCCACAGAGACCCGTTCCTTTCCTTTAGAGTTTTTTTTTTTTTAATCTCAATTTAATACTACAAACTCATTGGTGAGATGTTTAATCTTGGTTTCCCCCAAAGGTCTGTAAGGTACACGGGTACAAGGATTTTCTATTTTTGCTTACCATCATATACCCGGTGCCTAGCACAATGCCCAACTTCAGCAAGTATTTGTTAAATATAATTGGGTAATCTGTTAATAAGGGTGATACTCTTGCCTGGAAAATACACATCCTGAAAAATGCAGCCATCACCAAAAGAAAAAGTTCATCCCATCATTATGCTAAAGGTCTGCGCTGGTCATTCGTTCTTTCAGCAAAGCTATCCAGCTCCCTACCTAAGCTAACAGGGTAGGAGTCAACTTCCTATAACTTGTGGGACTGGGTGGAGTTACGAGACTACGTGTGGCCAATGAATTGTGAGCCCATGTGCCGTGTGTCCTTTCCAGGGTAGAAGGTTTATTTGCTGGCTCAAGACCCGCCAGAGCTTTCTTTTGCTCTGGCCCAGTGGGAACATCATTTGAACCAGGAGCTGCACTATCGACCTGGATCAGTGAGTAATTATTATGAACAGCGCCTCCTTGCCCACCTATGGAGGACACGTAACATAAAAGAAAGATAGGGAGTTTGGGATTAGCAGATGTAAACTATTATATATAGGGTGGATAAACAACAAGGTCCTACTGTAGAGCACAGGGAACTATATTCAGTATCTGGTGATAAACCATAGTGGAAAAGAATATGAAAAAAGAATGTCTGTATGTGTATAACTGAGTCATTTTGCAGTACAGCAGAGATTGCACAACAATGCAAATCAACTATACTTCAATAAAAAATATATTAAGAACTTAAAAAAAAAGAAAAAGAAGCCCTTGTCTTTGAAGCCACTGAGATTTGGGGGCTGTTTGTTACTACAGCCCAGTGTAGCTTGAACTGACTGGTGTAAGAGCTGAATCCAAACTTCCTTGCTTAAAAAGTAACAAGAACAAGAAAAATAAGGACAATAAGAATGATAAGCATTTATTGAAAAGTTACCACGTGTCAGGGATGGTTCTATAAGCTTTAGAGGAATTATGTCAATCTCATTTTTAAAAAAATGGTATAAAGGAGGTAATAGTTTTATTGTCAGTTTACAGATGCAGAAATTAGGCTCAGGAGGTCAAGGAAATTGTGCAAATTCAGCTTGCTTGTGAGAGGTGGAGCCTGACTCTGTCTTACTCCAAAACCCACGTGCTGCTAATCATGGAGAGAGCAGGCCTGCCCCAGCGTAGGAAGAACCACCCACGAATGGACTTATCCAGCAAGGGGTTCTCAAGCTCAGCACTAATGACATTTGGGGCTGGTAATTCTCTGTGGTGGAGGCTGACCTGTGCCAGTCGGACGTTTAGCAGCATCACGGCCTTTAGCCTCTACCCGATTCCGGTAGCACCCCTCCCCACAGTTGAACCCCAAACGTCTCCAAATACTGAAAATATCTGGGAGGGGTTGGGGCGGGGGGGATAGATGTCCAAACTGTCCCGAGCTGAGAACCACTGGTCCAGCAGCTAATTTCACTCATTGCTGAGAACCTATCATAGCATTAGGCTCTGGGGATGGTGCTGGGTAAGTCAGAAATGGCTGGGGCCTTCAGGGAGTTTTGAGAAAAGAACCAGATGTTAACCACACAATTCTGTGAACCATTCCTTGTAGAAAGTGCTACAGGGAAAGTACAGAGCCTTCAGCTGGGATGAAAAATGTTCTTGGACCTGGCTGCAAAGAGGCAGTTCTGAGTGACTAGATTTTTATCAAGAGGAGATGTTATAGGTCTCCAGTGAATGCCAGTAGACTCTGCTGAACTTGACTGTGACCAGGCTCTAAATCACCTTAAAACTCTAAGGTTTTTTCAAGTCAAGGAACCCTGATGCCAGCCTTAAGATTGGCAGACAGGTGGAGAAAAGGGGACCCAGTGTACACAGCCCCCCTTCAGTAGCGCGGGGTGAGGGGCTTGCCTTGGCCATCTGAATATGTATGAGCTCGACTCCACGAGGCCTTTTACCTGTCAAGTGGCTGTCAGAAGGGCTCAGCGGGTCTGGGGATAATGAACTCGGATGTTTATCAGGCCACACAGAAAAAGCCTCCACTGAGACTGAGGCAAGGGGAAAATATATCCCTCTAAAAATAAACCTGATTTTAATTTCAAACTGGGTCAGTTCGGCTTGGGAATTATTGGGGAGTACGGCTGAGCTGCTTGGGAGATGAAGTGGAACCCCTGCTAATTTAATTTGCATATGCTGCTTAAAACGTGAGAAGCCTGCTGCAGGGGGCCTGGCAGTGCCCTTCCCTCCTCTGCAGGTTCTGTCTGAGAGGCACAGGGAAGCCACTGTCTCAGAGAAGGGCAGGATTCATTGAGGTGCTACGGACAGCGTTCTCCCCAGGGCCATTTGTCCGGGGCAGGGCAGAGGAAGGGTGCCGGGTAGAGGGTATCACACGTCAGGTGGCCTCACTTGGGTCCTGCTGTGTCCAAGGGAGCCCTGCCTGTGGTTTTCTGGTGCCATGGGATGGGAGCCAAGTGTTTCCCTGCATGCACTTCACCTTGATGTGTGTGTGCTCAGGATAGATGGTCAGGAGCTCCCGTGGAACACAGGGGTGACACGGAAACGAAGGCACCTCCACAGGACTTCAGGATAATCCTCACTCCCCCTCCCGCACTCACACGCAGGGAGAAGCCACAGACTCTTTGGAGACCACCCTCTTTTTTTTACTCTCCCCTCCTTGATTTTTTTCTCATCCACTTGTCTCTGGCTGTCTCGTTCCCGCTGAAACATGTCTCTTCCATCCCCTGAAAACTCATCAGCTCTCACCAGGGCATCACCGCCAAACTGTCTAACTCAGCAGTTCCCAGATTTGGGGACATCATGGACTAGGAAGTAATAATTTAGAAACAAACCAAGGCATAGACCTACATTTTGTCTTGTCAGGCAAGGACATTAAAAAAAAAAATCCCTACCATCTTCTATAATAGTATGAGCGTTATTTCATAAACAAAAGTCATTTTAACATCAAAAAAGTAGAAAAGCAGTAGTCTCTGAATAAGAAGGGCTTCTCAAGAAAGTACAGGTGGAACAGTGGAATTCTCACCCACATGGTCACACACAAAACAATACACTCAGTCTTTACTTTCCTTATTTCTCGATGGATCAGTGACAATTCTGCCTAGAACTGTCACCAGTCCAAGGGCCCACCCGTGGGCACCAGCAACCCAACTTATTTCCCCGACTGATTTCTCTCTTTCATCAGCCCTCTCCATGAAACCTCCAACAGACACCTTCCTCAAAGGCAAATCTCATCACACCTCCCCACTGCTGAAAACCCTGCAATAGCCCCTCAACTATCCTCAGGATAAGGTGAAACACACGGAGTAAGGGAAATACAGGCAAGTGAAATCACTCTCCTGGGTCACACAGCGAGTTCTGGACTGAGCCTGGGTTTGAACCCAGGCATACATGACTGCTGACACTGCTGTGAGCCAGTAAGCTACACACTCCCCACGGGGCTGGCTGCCCTGTAGGCCAGCGGGAAGGCTTCATTTGTCTGCCTTTCCTCCTTTCCCATCTCCCGGACTGCCACCATCTGAATTCCTGATCTTGTCCTCAACACCCGACCTGGACTTCTCTATCTTGCTTGCTTTATCCCAAATCTAAATGCCAACAGAACTGTCCTCGATGATGGATACGTTCCATATCTGTGCTAAGATGGTAGCCAATAGCCCCACGTGGCTATAGTGAGCACTTGAAATAGAGCTAGTATGACCAAGGAATGAAATTTTTATTTTTAGTAAAT
The DNA here is from genome assembly GCF_964270905.1 of Leucopleurus acutus. Taxonomy (NCBI): domain Eukaryota; kingdom Metazoa; phylum Chordata; class Mammalia; order Artiodactyla; family Delphinidae; genus Leucopleurus; species Leucopleurus acutus. Next base: position 27,514,724 of record NC_139153.1, on the reverse strand, counting down.
TCTAATTAATTTAACATTAAATTAGATAGCGACATGTGACTGGTGGCTACTGCACTGGACAGTGAAGGTCTAGACCTTTCTCTGTGAGAGCAGACATAACAATAACCTGCAGCCCACGTCAATTCTCCCATAAATGTTCAAAGGGAAAGTATAGTGTAGCAGAGCCAGATCCGCTGGGTTTGAACCCAAATTCTAGCACTAATTAACTATGTGACCTGGGACAAGTTTTAACAACTCTGTGTCAACGTTTCCTCAACGGTGAAACAGGGATGATAATAGTACCCACCTCGTAGGGCTGGACGAAGATGAAATGAGTTAACACGTGCCAAATGCTTAGATACCACCTGGCATATAGGAAGCGCTGGTGTGTTTGCCATTATCATTACTTACTTCACACTGCACGTAAGGCCTGGCGATTAAGTTCGGACTAGTTGCTAAAGATAGGGATTAGTCCCTGCTCCTCAGATGATGTTCTGGAGGTGTCACACTCCCAAAGACAGATCGCTGGAATCTCAGCAGCAGTGGCAGAGCTGCTCTACAGGGCCTCACGTTATCACCACCCCCGCCCCCTTCAAAGAGAGGTTAACGCCTCTCCTCTCATGAAGGATGCTACTCTGACAAAAGGCCCAGAAGAAATGGATAGGGGAGAGAAACTGGCTGAGGGCGGAGTCGTGTGGATAGTTTTTGAGCTCCATCCTTAGATAATTAAAGGATGGAGCAGCAAGTTGCTGCTGGACTGTGGTTGTCTGCAGCTATCGTTGGTGACTCTGGCCTGCCATAGATCCACCCTGGTAAGGGGACAGGGAAAGAAATTGCCACTTTGGGTCCACAGAGGGGCTTCTGAATTCATTCGGTTGGAAGAGTAATTTCACCGATTTCCTTCATAGCACTTCACAGCATAATGCTTTTTTTTTTTTTTTTTTTTTTTTTTTTGTGGTACGTGGGCCTCTCACTGTTGTGGCCTCTCCCTCCGGACGCGCAGGCTCAGTGGCCATGGCTCACAGGCCCAGCCGCTCCGCGGCATGTGGGATCCTCCCGGACCGGGGCACGAATCCGTGTCCCCTGCATCGGCAGGCCGACTCTCAACCACTGCGCCAGCAGGGGAGCCCAGCATGATGCTTTTATACCTCCTTCTCCAAACTGCAACTCCTGACTTTCCTACATCCAATATGAAATAAAACTCTGGCTCTAGATGACATGAAAGAGTCATACCCCCCGGACTCAACAAAACAATCCCGAGGTTCCTGGTTAGACCAGGCCTTAGCCACAAATATCACAGGGACGGAGTACTGCCTACGGCTGACAGCGACTACCGACCTGGCCTTCACAGGAGGAGACACGGGATTACCTTATGACATGAGATATACTCTACTAGGAATGCTAATTTGCTTTCATCTTAATTACAGGGATCCAAGATTGCTCAGTTCCTAGTTATGCAGGGGATGTACAATATCTTCAAGTGACCCGTTAAGTGTATTGATCAATGGCCAGTGATAAATAATACACGATTCTGGCAAAAGAAAGTTAAAACAGTATTGAGCTCAAGGTCATTAACCCTTCTGCTTCCTTTATATTTTTGCTACCAACCAATTCATCCTCAAACAAGAATTCCCTCTGTTTTGTAATGTCACAGTAAAACCTGAAGAACCGTCCACCAGAGAGTCAAGTTCTTGTTCTATTTTTGGTTTTATCTGGTATGGGTAGGGATTTCGGAGAGTTACGTGGAATTATACAGGTTTTAACAGGCAACTCTTTTTTAAAAAGTCATTGCTTTAAGATGACATAGATAAGGCCTATTTGTGGGTGAAAATGTGAAGAAACCAGATTCTCTTACATTGCTGGTAGCAGCTTATTGGTAAAACTACTCTGTAAAATGGTCTGACAGTACCTACTGAGGAAGAACATCTGAGTATCTATGAAGTTGGCCCTCCGTATCCAGGGTTCTGCATCCGTGGATTCAACCAAGCAAAAGCAGAACCTGCGGAACACTGGGCCAGCCGTGAGACTGGAGCATGTGGGGATTTTGGCATCCGTGGTGGGTCCTTGAACCAATACCTCATGGATACTGAACAATGACTGTATATCTATATGTCTCTTGATCCAGAATTCCACTCCTAAGTATCTGCCCAAAAAATGGATTCTAACACCCATCAAATAGCATGTCTAAGAGTATTAACAGTTTTATCCGTAGTAGCTCCAAACTGCAAATAAGTCAAGTTCATGAACAGTAGAATGGGTAAATTTTGGTGTATTCACACACCGGAATGAATGCGAATGAACTACTCTTAGTTACCTGCAACAATAAAAATACATCTCACAGATGTATAGTTGAGAAAAAGAAGGCAGACACAAGAGGAGAAATACAGGTAGATATAGATTTAAATTTAAGGGCTTCCCTTGTTGTTCAGTGGTTAGGAATCCGCCTGCCAATGCAGGGGACACGGGTTCGAGCCCTGGTCCAGGAAGATCCCACATGCCGTGGAGCAGCTAAGCCCGTGCGCTACAACTACTGAGCCTGTGCTCTAGAGCCCGCGAGCCACAACTACTGAGCCTGTGTGCCACAACTACCGAAGCCCATGCACGTAGAGCCTGTGCTCCACAAGAAGAGAAGCCACCGCAATGAGAAGCCTGTGCACCGCAATGAAGAGTGGCCCCCTTGCTGCAACTCGAGAAAGCCCGGGCGCAGCAACGAAGACCCAATGCAGTCAAAAATAAATAAATAAATAAATAAATTTATTAAAATAATAAATTTAATTATTTCATTTACAGGAAGTTTAGAACAGGCAAAACTAATCCCCAAGAACAGTTTCAGTTGGTGGGCAATCTGGAGAGAAATGTTGATTTGAAAAGCCCAATACCTAGTTTTTCTCTGATTTCACAGTTGTCTCCATAGTAATAGTCACAGACTCAAATGGGTAAACTCTTCAACAGAAGAGGCATTGCTGTTTTCAACAGCTGCCTGGGAAAGTGGCCAATGCCCTGTTTAAGTGGTACCTGCAGTGATGTGGGGCTTTCTACACGTTTTCCCGTTAGGGAAAGATTTTGTAAGGTGCTTTGTAACCCCCGAGAAGGGTGGGATAGGGAGGGTGGGAGGGAGATGCAAGAGGGAGGAGATACGGGGATATATGTATATGTATAGCTGATTCACTTTGTTATAAAGCAGAAACTAACACAACATTATAAAGCAATTATACTCCAATAAAGATGTTAAAAAAAAACCCGATAATACTAACACAACTTTGAATGAGATCACCATGGAGGCCTTTTATACCCATTGTCTTGAGGGACAAGACTAACATTCATTTAGAAGTAAATATTATCTCAGTCCTGGGTGCCTGTGATACATCTGGTGGACACTGGATACAGAAAATGGAAATCCTGATGAAGCCTCCTCCCAAATACTTAGTTGGAGTGAAACTAAAATGAGAACATTCTGATTGCTGGTCTTGTTCTTTTTCTGTAAATTCAGGAGCACGGGTAGATTTTTTTGTTGTTGTTTTGTTTTTTTTGCGGTATGTGGGCCCCTCACTGTTGTGGCCTCTCCCGTTGCAGAGCACGGGCTCCGGACGCGCAGGCTCAGCGGCCATGGCTCACGGGCCCAGCCGCTCCGCAGTATGTGGGATCTTCCCGGACCGGGGCACGAACCCGCGTCCCCTGCATCGGCAGGCGGACTCTCAACCACTGCGCCACCAGGGAAGCCCAGGGGTAGGTCTTAAGAAATGGCATAAACTCAATTTTGATTCAACTTGCACTTTCATAGCTCTTAACAATTTATAAATGGCCATTGAGACGTTATGTTTTTTCAATTACGTATATAATCCTACAAGGTCAGGAGAGCACACGTTACTATTTTTCTTTTGCAGGTGGGGAAATTGAGGCTTTAGTAAGGTGAACCCCACACTCAAAAGTCACACAGCTAGTAAGCGACAGGGCTGGAGCTCAAACCAGAAGTGTCTGTCTGCAAAGTCCACATTCTCTACTGTACTGGCTCTTTGCATCTGGCATGGATTGGCTTCTTCTCAGATTTTTGCAGGAAGGGAGATGTTATATGCTCCTTATTACCTTTAACAATCTGTTTTCAACTTAATTAGGGAAGTCTTTCTTAAATCTAACACTCATCTCGCTTTTTTCTTAAATATATTCATTTAAATTCTTCGGAAGATACTAAGAGTCATTTCTCATCTTTTCTTTTTCCTACTACATCCACATTCCTTTAACTTTCTCTCTTAACAATAATTATTACCAAAGATCTTTAACAGCTCCCTCAAATATAGCACTGGAAACTGGAGATTGAAATTGGGGGAAACTTTGGAGCCAGTGTCATTTCATACCCGAATGTAAAGCTTCTCTCCATGATAATAATCTGAGTAAGTGGCTGAGTTATCTCATTCTGAAGGCTGCTTGGGAAAGTCTGAATGTTTGTATTTAGATATGGTGAACTGAACAATTCTCAGGTAACCCCTCGGACCAAGGGGAAAAGAAAATGAAATCAATCTCTGTCTTTTATTCCCCTTTCTTTAGAAATAAATTTTGTAAGCTTATCTTAGGGGCATGGAAGTCACTAGAAAGAGATGTGTGTGTATGTTTAAAATGTTAAGCAACTTCACACATCCACTAGGATGGGTAAATGCTTGAAATTTGGAATCAAATCTGGAATCCCTCCAAAAACCTGCTGGTTTATTTCTCTCAGCTTTAGTTTTCTCATCTCCAAAAACTGGTAATACTGGAAACTTTCTTCCTCTCCAATACTACTATACAAGCTCTGGGTGATTAACAATATATATTATATACCAAAGGCTCAGAAGTATTTGTGCACTAATCTATTAACTTAATCTATTAAAGCCTATTTTAAAGCAAAAAATGGTAATATTAAGCATATTTATTTGCATAAGACAATGCATACTTATAACCATCCTTATCATAAATGTTAGTCATTGTTAATGTTAATAGCTTTTGTAATTAACCCTCTGGCCTTAGCATCTGGGATCTGAAAACACTAGGTATATTTGAGTGGGGGTGGTTACAGCATCCTCAAGTATTCACATCGCTGAGTCCACTGTCTGACTTTGTGTAGGAGTCTGTTTTCTCAGTACCCAAACTGATGCGGAGCTCAGTGCTACCTCTGAGTATCTGGAATCATTCCTAGCACGATCACCCAATGATGGAGTGACTGCTGGCTCTCTTCCAAAGGTTCTAAGATGGTGGGATTCTTTAAGAAAAATGGTCAGGGAATGGAAGGATGGACCAAGTTTGCAAACACACCTCAAACATGCCTCCAACGGAAACCACAAAAGGGCAGAGCAGGTTACTGGAGAGACAACTTGCTCATTCAGCCCCATAACGAGAGAAAGTGGTTTGCACAACAGCCAAACTGATTTGTAAAGTGGGGTTTAAGTGCTCAGTCTTTTTTATTTTTTATTTTTTTGTGGTACGCGGGCCTCTCACTGTTGTGGCCTCTCCCGTTACGGAGCACAGGCTCCGGACGCGCAGGCTCAGCGGCCATGGCTCACGGGCCCAGCCGCTCCGCGGCATGTGGGATCTTCCCGGACCGGGGCACGAACCCGCGTCCCCTGCATCGGCAGGCGGGCTCTCAACCACTGCACCACCAGGGAAGCCCTGATCAGTCTTTAATGTCAGAGAGACCTGCGATCAAATCGCAGTCCTGTTGTTTACTAGCTGTGCGATTCTAGGCAAGTTATTTAAGCATTCTGTGTCTCAATGTCATAATCAGTAAAAGGAAAGGAAGGACTCCACACATTGGGTTGTTGTGTGAGAATCAGATTATCTGATACATAATAAACACAATCTGAATTGTTGTTATTACTACATCACAGTTATTCTTGTCGTTTTCTGGAGATACCGGGTAACCCTGTATATTCTGCCTTTAACACTTTCTCATTCTGTGTCAACGGGGAAGGCGACCTCCTTTGCATCTCTAATGGTCATTAGTGCTACTTGATAAATATTTCTAGTTCTCTCTGCTGGACTCATGGTAAGGCTACACTTCCTGGTCTCCTTGTGGTTTGTAAATCTAGCCATAATCAAAGGCTGTGAGAGCGAGTGGTGTGAAACTTCTGGGATGAAGCATTTAATTGCTGGTTTGAGACTCACCAGCGTACTCTATTCTCTCTGTCATGACACCCATGACACTGGACATGTTGGCTATTCCATCAGCCTGAGCCTCCGGGTAACTGTAAAGTCCAGAGTCCTTCTGTCACCCCACAATGGTCATAGAGCACGAGCAAGGAACAGATTCTTGCTTCTTTTTAGCCACTGAGATATGGGGTGGGGGGGTGGTTCTTACTGCAACCTATCTAGCCAATCCGAACCACACCAAATCTCTACCGATGACCCAGCGGTTTTCAGCTGGTGGTGATTTTGCCCCTCCCCTGAGGGACATCTGGAAACGTCTGGGGACATTTTGCTTGTCACAAAGGGAGGAGTGTGTGAACTACTGGCATCTAGAGAGTAAAGGCCAGGGATGCTGCTGAACACCCTGCAATGCACAGGGCAACCCCCACAAGAATGAATTACCCAGTGAGAACGTCAGTAATACTCTAGCCTAGCACTGAGCTTCCCTTACCCTCTTAAACCCTTTCCCAACACCTGGGTCCCTATCGTGCCACAGGGACCATGTTTATCTGTCAACCACATGTGGTTAACTGGGACACTAAGCCACATTAGGACCCGCCAACATTCTGCCTCGAGATTCTGCTGAGCACCCTTGCTAAGGGTACCCCAGGGGCTGAGCTAGGCCTGAAGTCCAGACACTACAGGAGAAACAAGCCGTCTTTCTCCTCCAGAAACCTCGTTCTGTTCTCCTGTCACAAGCTGCCGTGGTGGCCACGGAGTCATACACTGGCCTCATGTCTTCTGGTAACATTACAGAAAAATCTATACTCTGGCTCATTAAACATGTCAGTGTAAAGGCTTGGAAAGGAAGGGGATTTGACACAGGTTTGAGACGTCCATTGGGACCCAGGCTTCTGACAGTCTGATACCTGTAGGCAAAGCCTGAACTGAACTACTAACAGGCCTCCTTCTAAGAGATGATCATATTTGACAGACTTTAAAAGTGATGTATGTGGGCTTCCCTGGTGGCGCAGTGGTTGAGAGTCCGCCTGCTGAAGCAGGGGACACAGGTTCGTGCCCCGGTCCGGGAAGATCCCACATGCCGTGGAGCAACTGGGCCTGTGAGCCATGGCTGCTGAGCCTGCACGTCCGGAGCCTGTGCTCCACAACGGGAGAGGCCACAACAGTGAGAGGCCCGCGTACTGCAAAAAAATAAAAGTGACATATGTGAGGTAACATGATCACCAGGACCAAAACCCAGACCTCCTACTGACCCCCAAATCTTCAGTCTTTTCTAATATGTCTTGGGGAGGGGAGAGGGCTTGGTGAGTGGGTGATGGTGATGGAATTAGCTTGGCCTTGAAAGTTTGCTTGCCCTGAATTTTTTATTTTAACTTATTTGTACTTCAGTATCCTGGGTAAAAGTTGTGGTGAGAATTGGGAAGAACATATGTAAACATTTTAGTACAATGCCTGGCATGTAGTTATTACTCAATAAACAGGGGCTCTTACAGCATTGGACAATGTAGCCCTTACTGCTGGGGCGGGGAGCAGAGCTGAGAGGGACGGCACAGGGGGTGCAAGGCTGTCGGCTGCTTTAAAGGTATGAAGCTTGGAGGAGAGGGCAGAGAAGGGAGGTGACAAAAAGAAAACACAAATGTCACTATCGTTTGTGTGACAGTGCTTTCATATTTTCTTACCTCTCAAATGAGGTAAGCCAAATTTATCATTGCAGGTTATTAATAACTTACACCCCAAAGAGGGTTTGCTTTTTGGGTATGCATACTCTCAAATCAGAGCAAAGAGCCCCCTCCCCTGGGACAGCTCTGTTCCAAGTCCCTGAAGACTGTTCAAAGGATGATGACTCCAACTGGCACTAGTTTTACAAAGCAAATAAACTGTAAAAGGATCTAAAGAAACAGGGTTTTTTCCAACACATAGTTACTAAGGCCTAATATGTGTGAGGCACTGGTTAGAGAGGAGAGAACAGGCAGCGTTCCTGCCCGCATGGAGCTTACCTTCCCATGGAGGAGACCGACCATAAGTAAAATAATTATGAATGGCCATTTGTGCCAGAAAGGAAAAAAATAAGCGGGTGCTGGGTTAAAAGAGTGGCTCATATTCAGTGAAGGCCCCTCAGAGGTAGCACTTAAGCTAAAACATGAAATATGAGTAGGATGTGGGGAAGTTCATTCTAGGAAAAGGAACAGTCTAGGGAGAGCAAACAGCAAGCGTACGGTATCTTTCACAGACATGGCCTCATTCTGAACTTCCTCGAAGTCTTGGGAAGTAGGCATTTGTGGTAGGCAGCTTCTGACATGTCCTCCCAAGGATCCCCACCTTGATATTCATACCCTTGTGGAATCTCTCCCCCTTGAGTAAGGTCTGGACCTAGTAACTTGGTTCTAATAAATGAAACACAGCAAAAGCTATGGTGTGTCAATTCGGTGACTAGCCTATAAAAAATTATAGCAAACTCTGCCTTCCTAGCAAACTCTCTCTCTTGCTGGTGCAAGCTGCCACACTGGAAAGTCCCAGTCCCATGCTGGAAAGGCGCAGTCCAACATCCTGCAAGGAAGTGAATCCTTTCAACAACTACAGAGTGAGCTTGGAAGCAGATCCAGCCCTAGTGGGAAGGATTGTAGCTCTAGCCAATACCTTGACTGTAGCCTGTGAGGAACCCTGAAAAAGAAGACCCAGCTAAGCTATGCCCAGCTTCCTGACCGTCCAGAATCATGAGATAATAAATGTGTGTTGCTTCAAGCCACTAAGTTTTGGGGTAATATGTTAAACAGCAATACATAATATAGCGTTCGTTCTTTTATTCATTCACTCACCAACTGAATTATGCAACAAATCTTTCTGGAGATACCCTGCAGGCCAGGCAGTGGCCTAGATGCTAAGGAAACCAAGATAAATTTCATAGTCCCAGGTGCTCATAGTCTCATAGAGGAAGACGATGTGCATGGTGCTAAATTATAGGACCACCGTGCTCTGTGCCACTCCCGTGGTCACCATGTCTTGTGCTGGGAACAAACAGAAGGGAGACAATGACTCTTCTTGGCAGAGTCAGGGAAGGCCGGAAGTGAGGAAAACTGAGACTCAGAGAAGGTAAGAAGTTGCCCAAGGTCACACAGCTCTTCTGATTCATCCTGCTCTGTTCAAACACATGAAGAAGGACCTGTGTTTATCTCCAGTGTGACTATTTTGACCAACAATTCTCAGACTGTTTCTTTTATGCTCTTGATAACCTAAAATCAAATATATGTTGAAAGGAATTCCTTATAGCAAATGTAAGATAGACAATGGGTTAATCAGGTTTCTGTGACAAAGAGTGAAGTTATACTTCCAATTAACTTTCATAAAACAGAAATCAGACCACTCTAACTCGTTATTCTGCATGTATTTGTGCACAGTTGGGCGTCAAGCATTTCTACACAAGCAAAGATGCTGGTGTTGGACAGAAAATGATTGAAACCATGCTTCATCATGGAATCTAATTAGCAACATAGATTAGTTACATAGAAATGTAACAAAGGCAATGATGCCAGAAGAGCATGCATGGATGCTTCAGAATTTGAGAAAACGTGCCTGAGAGCTGAGCCTAAGGTTTTCATTTTGGGTTTGATAATTTGCTAAACCTGCAAACCTAGAAGGAGCCTAATTAAAGTTAATGGGAAATAATCTCCATTTAAAAAGTTTTATTTGATATTTTTATGCAGAGCTCTTGTGCTTTTTTTCTCCTGAGTTCATGTCACATTTTAATTTCAAAATTCAAATTTGAAAAGTCCGTATTTATATTTTTTGTTTTTTCTTTTTTTCTTTCCTTTTTTGCTCTCTTTCCTCTTCTTTTATGAGGTATAATATATTTATTTTGAAGCATATTTTGTTTATGAGGCATACCTATTGTCAAGTGCAAATTTCAAGGCCACAGCCTGGTTAATTTTCGCATACGTGCACCATGTAAACACCACTCAACTCAAGATATGGAATAGTGTCATCCAAAAGAACTTGGTGCGATGATGGAAATGTTCAGTCTGCACTGTCCATTTTGACAACCACAAGCCATACTTGGCTACTGAGAACTTGAAATATGGCTAGTATGAACGAAGAAGTGAATTTAAAATTTTATTTAATGAGGTTAGTGGTTGCCATTTGAGATGTTACAGATACAGAACATTTCTAGCGTTTGCGTATCTTCAAATCAATACCTACTCAGTTTCCCCTCCTCTCCCTGCTGATATAATCTCTGTTCTGATTTCTATCACCGTAGATGAATTTTTCCTGATCTTGAATTTCATATAAATGAAATCATAGAACATATACTCTTTGGGTTGGGATATATTTTCTCAATATAATGTCTGTGAAATGCATCCTCTTTGGTGAATGTACCACTGTTCTTCTTCTTTTCTAAATTGCTTGAGTATTACATTGTATAAATGTACTGTAGTTTGTGTATCAATTCTACTGTTGATGGATATCTGGTTTGTTCCCAATTTTTGGCTACTGTCAATGAAGCTTCTATAAATATTCTTGGCAATATCTTTTGGTGGACAAATATACTAATTTCTCTTGGGTATGTACCAAGGGATGGAATTGCTCAGTGTTATTCTCCCGAAAGCAATGTAGGAGAGGTCTAGTTCCTTCATTAAAATAAAATTTTACTTTTCAACTATGGATATTTGTAAACAGTACAATCATTACTTTTGTGCTGTTCAAGGCAATGTACAACGGATTGAAGCATTGTTTGGTAATACCTAATAACTCTAAAATGCAATTACCTCATGTCCTAGTAAATTATCCTTCTAGGTATGTTCCCTGGAGAAATTCTTATACATGTGTACAAGGAGACATGTATAGGAATATCCATAACACCATTTTTGTAATAGCAAAGAAAGGAATTTCTTTATTGAGTAAATAAATGACAATATGTCTATAATGGAACATAATCCAGAAAATGAATAAATAGAGCTACACATATCAATATGAATGAATCTCTCAATATAATGATAAACCCAAAATGCAGTGCCAAAAAATTACTAAAGACCTACTAAGGATGGATACAGATATAGATATATAATGAAAGTACTTAGAAATGTATGGAAAGAGTAAACAGCAATAGCAGAAAATGGTTACTCTATGTTTGGGGCACAATGAGAGACTGAGACTTCAACTTTACTAATAAGATTTACTTTTAACTTGGGTAATGGGTATGCAAGTGTTGGTATATTCTATTTTGTATCATTCTGCATGTCTTAAATATTACCTAAGAATAAGTAAAGAATCTGTCAAAGTGGTGGAGATTGCTAGGCAAGCCCCAGTATCCGTGCTCGCTTTCTTCTTATCAGGACTTGAGGACCCCAATCCCCACAAAGTTTTACTTGAAAATGTGCACGCCCAGCTAGAAACTACACTTGTCAGGCTTCTTTGTAAAGACACGTGGTCATATGACTAAGCGCTTGCAATGGGATTGGAGAGGGGCTGAACGCACTTCTAAGTTACATCATCAAAAGAAGCAGCTTGCCTACCACTTCCTCTTTCTCTCCTTGTGGGCTGAAGGTGAATGTGCTGTTGGTGAGACAGCTTAACTCCTGTGCACACAGACACTGCCCTGTCTTGCCCATTAAATGTCAGCTTCACGAGGCCAGGGATCTTGCCTTTCAGTTTCACTGCTGTATCCTCAGTTCCCAGAACAATATCTCGCACACAATAGACACTCAATTCATGTTGAATAAATGCATGATTGAATGTCTTATCGCTATCGGTGCATCCAGGCTTCCACACCTAATTTCACTCTCACCTCACTGTTTTATGAGGTTTTATTATAATCAGGACAGTATTTTAAGATAGAAAAGCAATGACTATCTATCTCAGAGCCACATCATGAAGCAACTAATACTTCTCAGTGACAAAAGGGTCAGGAAGGGAAAATATGTCCTCTTCTCTGAAAGGCATTTGAAATAATAATAAAAAGCTGATGACGACCTCAAGTGCTAATTGAAAGCGTTTTCAAACTTATCTTTCTACACTTGCTAATAGTTTCCTGAGAACAAAAATACTTCTGCATTTAAAATTTTTGCTTCACATTTCAATAGTAGAGGTCAAGGACCTTTGGGCTTAATTTCTTGTTACATATGGTATTTATTTTTACTATAGCAATAAAATTATTATTGTATTCATTAAAAGAAATGGGTAAAGTATGTCGCACATATACTGGTTTAAACAGTTGAATACTAGGGTATGTTAGTAACAGTGATGCCAACAATAGCTGTGGCAGATTCAAAGGTGGCCACGACCCTTCACTGATTGTAGCCACACCATCTGGAATGTGACTTTGCAGCTCCTCCCATCAAGAGATGGAGTCTGTTTCTCCTCTTCTTGAATCTTGGCTGAACTTGTGACTTACTTTAGCTAAGAGAAGTGACAGTGTGACAGCCCTGAACCAAGACTTCCAGAGGCTTTGCACGCTTCTGTCCTCTCGCTTGGTACCCTGTCTAGCAGCCACGTGAAGAAGTCCAGGGAGTGGGACCTCATGGAGGATAACCAAGTCATCCCAGCCAAAGTCATCCTAATCCATCTGTGGTCGACTCATCCCCAAAGAGGACAAAACTTCCCACCAGATCCACAGCTGACGATAAATACATAAGTGAGCCCAAGACCAGAGAAGCCACGCAGCTCATTTGTAGACTTGTGAGCAATAATAAATGCTCACTCTTTTAAGCCACTGAGTTTGAGAGCTGTTAGGCAGCAATCAGCAACAGATACAGGCATCCTGGCAACAGTAAAATAAATGCACCCCTTAAAAGACAAGGGCTGGGGGGCTTCCCTGGTGGCACAGTGGTTAAGAATCTGCCTGGCAATGCAGGGGACACGGGTTCGAGCCCTGGTCCGGGAAGATCCCACATGCCGTGGAGCAACTAAGTCCGTGCGCCACAACTTCTGAGCTTGTGCTCTAGAGCCCGCGAGCCACAACTACTGAGCCCTCATGCCACAACTAATGAAGCCTAAGGGCCTAGAGGCCGTGCTCTGCAACAAGAGAAGCCACCACAATGAGAAGCCTGCACACTTCAACGAAGAGTAGCCCCCGCTCCCTGCAACTAGAGAAAGCCCATGCGCAGCAACGAAGACCCAAAGCAGCCAAAAATAAATAAATGAAGATAAATAAATTTTTAAAAAAAGGACAAGGGCTGTGCAGATTTCTATCAATCCCTATTAACTTGCCTTGGCCTCTTTAATAAAGGGGGGTTTCAGACATCCTGTTCACTTGTCCAGTTCCCAGAACTATTCAGACTCGACCCTCACTCTTGGATAACGAGTAAAGTGACACAGCTTTCTTTCTCAACTATATACCCCCAGCCAACCTATCTTCTTTCCTGTTTCATAGAAGGAGCTTTTAAAGTTAGCACATTAACATTGACACCAGGAAGCCAGCACATCAGTAAAGTTTTGAGAAGTTCAACTCAGGTCAAAAATAGAAACTGAGAGGGGCAAAAGAGGAGATTCTGGATTAAGCAGTTGAAATAGTGAAGAAAAATTAGTAGTTAATATAGACCCCCACTATACCTGAGGATTGACAAGATGCAGTTTTACAGTATACAGCGTATCTTACTAGTGATCTACTACTTATAATGTATACTTATTTCAAATGTTGTTTGTGTTGGTCAGCTATCGCCACGATAATGTTGCATGACAAATCGCTCCCAAACTCAGTAACTTACACAAATCAACGATGGTTGTGTGTTCATGAGTCTGTGAGCTGGCCTGGGGTTCTGCTGATCTAGACTAGGCTTGGCTATAAGCTTTAGACTGTGGGTCGCTTTAGACTTAGAGTTGGCTGGGCTTGGTTCTACACTGTGGGTTCAGTTCAGCTCAGCTCTGTTCCACGTGTATTATATTGGGTTGGCCAAAAAGTGCCTTTGGTTTCTAAGTAAAAATAAAAGATACGTTTTTCATTTTCACCAAGAACTTTATCGAACAACGTACTCACCCTTTTGTTCCACTACCTTCTGTCATTTTTCAGGCAACTTCATAATTCCATCTTCGCAAAACTTTTTATCTTCTTGAGCCAAGAACTGTTCCAGGTGCCTTTTAGCAGTCTTCCAGGGAATTGAATTTTTTTCCATTAAGAGAAGTTTGTAAAGACCTAAATAAATGGAAAGCTGAAGGTGCAATTTCTGGTAAATAAGGCGGATGAATCAGAACAGCCCAGCCAAGCTGTAACAGTTTTTGCCTCGTCATTAAAGAAACATGCGGTCTTGTATTATCCTGATGGAAGACTATGCGTTTTCTGTTGACTCATTCTGGATGCTTTTCGTGAGTGCTGCTTTCAGTCGGTCTAACTGGGAGCAGTACTCGTTGGAATTAATCGTTTGGTTTTCTGGAAAAAGCTCATCATAGAGGATTCCCCTCCAATCCCACCATACACACAACATCACCTTCTTTGGATGAAGACCGGCCTTTGGTGTGGTTGGTGGTGGTTCATTTCGCTTGCCCCACGATCTCTTCCGTTCCACATTATTGTACCTACTTTTCGTCTCCTGTCACAATTTGTTTTAAAAACAGAACGTTTTCATTACATTTAAATAGTGAATCGCAAGCAGAAATACAGTCAAGAAGGTTTTTTTTTTCACTTAACTTATGGGGAACCCAAACATCATAGAGATTCACATAACCAAACTGGTGCAAATGATTCTCGACGCTTGATTTGAATATTTTGAGTAGGTGGGCTATCTCCTGTGCGGTATAATGTCGACTGTTCTCATATAATGTCTTGATTTGACTGCTATCAACTTCAACTGATCTACTCGACCGTGGAGCATCGTCCAGTGAGAAATCTCCAGCGTGAAACTTCGCAAACCACTTTTGACACGTTTAATCAGTCACAGCACCTTCTCCACACACTGCACACGTCTTTTTGTGCGTTTCGGTTGCGTTTTTACCTTTCTTGAAATAATATGCTGATAATGTTGCTTTTTTTTCTTCCACCTTCAATATTAAAATGGCTACACAAAAATTCACCCATTTTGATGTCTTTTTTAAAATGCACGCTGATATGACAGCTGTCACAATACAATCTAACAGAATTGTTTCGAATGAAGTTAAAGACAACTAAGTGCTACGAGAGCCATCTCACGTTAAAAAACGAACGAACCTTTTGGCCAACCCGATTCTAAAGCCCAGGCTGGAGATGTGTTCAGGAGTGAACCTGAGGCATATTCTTCTCTTGGGAGATGACCAAAATGCAATGGCAGCAAAACCACATATATAAGCATATTTCAAATCCTCTGCTTTTCAACTCTGATGACAGCCTATTGACAAAGCAAATGTGATGGCTGGGCCCAAAGTTAAGAGGTGTATAAATTTACTTAATCCCATAAAGAATGGCAGGATGTTTCATTCTAAATACAGGTGAGTGAGGAACTGGGACTAATTATTTAATCAGCCATGTTATCTTTATGATACAATTTCTTCTCTTCTCTGGTCTCTCACTGGACAAAAAAGGATAACAGACATCTCAGATAATCTCTCTTCATTCAGCCTAAACCATACCCTGATCATTCAAACCCAACCCAACTAGTACCTCCTCTATCAAGTGGCTCCTGACCAATCAAATCCCATTGTTATCAGAGATCTCCAAAGTCCTGCAGCTGTTGAAGCTTACATCCCTTGGCCAGCATCTCCACTGCCGTATCACCACTGCCGTTAACAACCGTGACCAACTCAGGCTACTGTTTACTGAATCTCTAGCACGTGGCAGGCTCTTATTTCCACCTGGTGGCCATTAATATCCTTGCTTTATAGAGATGTTAGTGAAATTACTAAAGGTTAAATAGATAATAGTAAGTAACTGAGCCTGATTCAAACCCGGATGTGTCTATAAACATATCTCTACCATATCATGCCGCTTCTATGTATTACAAATGACTACTTGGTCACATAATGACTTTGTATTGTGGATGGATTTTGCGTGCATATTACTTTTGTTCCTTAACTACACTGTACAGTTATTGAAGGCAAGGACGCTGTGTTATGCTTCTTCAGATTTTTCCTTAACGTGATTTGATTGTTTGATTTCAAGAACTGATTTCAGAGAACCAGCCCAATCCTAAACATCATTATTCAACAGAATGGAACTTTCCTAAGACACAGGAATTAGATTCATTAATGGTGGCTAATAATAAGTAGCACCAAACATCTTACTAGGTGGGTACTATCATTATTCTCATTTTATTTATGCAAAAGGTGAGGCTCAGAGAGGTTAAGTGACTGGCTCATGAACACAAAGTAGCAGAGTGAACAAGCAACCCCAAATCTCTAACTTTAGAGTGCTATTTTTTTCAACCCATGCTGTTCAATGTTTACTTTCTGTCCAATACTAGAGTTAAATTATAACTATGCTGAAAGTTTTAGCTGTGAAATTCTATAAAGACCAAGCATAACGATGGACAAAATCTTGGCTCAAGTGGCAGTAATAATAAATTATGATAACAAATAATGATAGTTTAAAAATGTGTGTATACCAAGCACGGTGCTAAGTGATCTATTCATTAACTTATCACGGCATCACAACAAATGCAGTAAAGCGCATTCTGTTGTTATTTTCACTCTACAGAGAAGCACACTAGCGCTTAAGGAAGTGATTTGTCCAAGACGTACAGTGGTGAGGTAAATTCACCGTTGACGTCCTTCTTTATTAAAATGTACTTTTCTCTTATAAAATCAACCAATCAAAAAGAAAAAAAGACTGTGATGAGTCTAGTATATTAAGAATCTGACAG
The DNA here is from genome assembly GCF_964270905.1 of Leucopleurus acutus. Lineage (NCBI taxonomy): Eukaryota > Metazoa > Chordata > Mammalia > Artiodactyla > Delphinidae > Leucopleurus > Leucopleurus acutus. The sequence continues at coordinate 27,497,874 of NC_139153.1, read as the reverse complement.
AACACACTTGACTTCTGTGTTATGTAATGACTGTCTTCAGTTCCAACACTGTAAACCACCATTACTTTTCACTGTTCACAGAATTGCCAGGCTAAGTTTTATGTTAAAACCTTTTGGGTTGAAAAGCTACATCTCACATTCATAGGGCCACTCTGTGGAAAGTAAAGAATTCTTTCTGCTATGATGTGATATATTACTTAACTCAGGGGTTGACAAACGGCAGCCCTTGAGTCAAATCCACCAGCTGCCAGTAGTTTTACTGGAACACAGACAGCCATGCCCACTCCTTTGCATACTGTCCATGGCTGCTTTCACTACAATGACAGAATTAAGTGGTTGCTACACAGGCTGCAGAGCCCACAAAGCCTAAAATATTTACCAACCCCTGGTTTAATTCTTCATTTAACACCTTTGTAATGTGAATGTTCACGCACGCTTCTGTGGGTGTTCTTTCTCCAAAGAGCAACTTTGTTCTAATTCTGGGGTCACTAGGCCCTGACAGGAAGACACTCATGACGCAAGACACAAAGCAGTCATGTTTTCAAGTCGTCCAATTGGCTCGATCATGCACTAGCAAGGACAAGACAAGGAAGACAAGCACTTCCTGTTCTTCACTATCTGCTGAACACTGTGGGGCTTTAAGTACGTTTTCAAAAATGAAATCAGGAAACACTTGTACTGATACAGTAGAACCTAGATGAGTGAAGCAAACATAAACTTTATCGGTCAGACACATCCACTAAAATCCTAACTAGAAAATGTAATACACAGAGTTACAGATGTAGAAAACAAACTTATGGTTACCGGGGGTAAGCAGGGGGGAGGGATAAATTGGGAGATTGGGATTGACATATACACACTATTATACAAAAAACAGATAACTAATAAGGACCTACTACATAGCACAGGGAACTCTACTCAAAACTCTGTAATGACCTATATGGGAAAAGAATCTAAAAAAGAATGGATGTACGTATATGTATAACTGCTTCACTTTGCTGTACACCTGAAACTAACACAACATTGTAAATCAACTATACTCCAATAAACATTTTTTAAAAAGAGAAAAGAAAATACACAGAACCGAGCCTCAGCTGACCCTTCTTTTCCTCCAACAAATTTTAGGGAGAAAAGAACAGGCTACAGAGATAAACCCATGCACATACGGTTGCCTTATCCTTGACAAAGGAGGCAAGAATATACAATGGAGAAAAGACAGCCTCTTCAACAAGTGGTGCTGGGAAAACTGGACAGCTACATGTAAAAGAATGAAATTAGAATACTCCCTAACACCGTACACAAAAATAAACTCAAAATGGATTAAAGACCTAAATCTAAGGCCCCACACTATAAAACTCTTAGAGGAAAACATACGCAGAACACCCTATGACATAAATCACAGCAAGAGCCTTTTGACCCACCTCCTAGAGTAATGGAAATAAAATTAAAAATAAACAAATGGGACCTAATGAAGCTTAAAAGCTTCTGCACAGCAAAGAAAACCATAAACAAGATGAAAAGAAAACCCTCAGAATGGGGAGAAAATACTTGCAAATGGAGCAACTGACAAAGGATTAATCTCCAAAATATACAAGCAGCTCATGCAGCTCAATATCAAAAAGACAAACAACCCAATCCAAAAATGGGCGGAAGACCTAAATAGACATTTCTCCAAAGTCGACATACAGATTGCCAACAAACACATGAAAAGATGCTCAACATCACTAACTATTAGAGAAATGCAAATCAAAACTACAATGAGGTATCATGTCATACTAGTCAGAATGGCCATCATCAAAAAATCTACAAACAATAAATGCTGCAGAGGGTGTGGAGAAAAGGGAACCCTGCTGCACTGTTGGTGGGAATGTAAATTGATACAGTCACTATGGAGAACAGTATGGAGGTTCCTTAAAAAACTAAAAATAGAACTACCATATGACCCAGCAATCCCACTACTGGGCATATACCCTGAGAAAACCATAATTCAAAAAGATAGATGTAAAACAATGTTCATTGCAGCACTATTTACAATAGCCAGGACATGGAAACAACCTAAATGTCCATCAACAGATGGCACATATATACAATGGAATATTACTCAGCCATAAAAAGGAACGAAATTGAGTTATTTGTAATGAGGTAGATGGACATAGAGTCTGTCATACAGAGTGAAGTAAGTCAGAAAGAGAAAAACAAATACCGTATGCTAACGCACATATACGGAATTTTAGAAAAACGGTACTGATGAACCTAGTGGCAGGGCAGGAATAAAGACACAGACGTAGAGAACAGACTTGAGGACAAGAAGCGGGGAAGGGAAGCTGGGACGAAGTGTGAAAGTAGCACTGACATACATACACTACCAAATGTAAAATAGATAGCTAGTAGGAAGCTGCTGCATAGCACAGAGAGATCAGCTCGGTGCTGTGTGACCACCTAGAGGGGTGGGATAGGGAGTATGGGAAGGAGGCTCAAGAGGGAGGGGATATGGGGATATATGTATACGTAGAGCTGATTCACTTTGTTTTACAGCAGAAACTAATACAACACTGGAAAGCAATTATACTCCAATAAAGATATTAAAAAAGAAAACCTGAAAAAAAAAAAAGAACAGGCTATATAAAAAGAGACTCCTAAAAGACTGAGTACAACACACCCTTACCTGTCTTCCTAGAATACAGGCTGGACCAATAAACTTACTACTTACTCTCCAGAACCTTTTATGTCAATGGAAAATCGCCACTATTTTCAGCCATTATGTGGAAGAGATGATTTTAAAGTCATATAACCTTGAGTTCAAATCCAGATTTTGCTGTTTGACCTTGGAACAACTGTTTACCTTCTTTCTCTCTTTTTTAGGTTGCTAATTAAAATGTGGGTAAAATTATCTAGCTTACAGGCATATTATGAGGATTAAATATGATAATATATGTAAAGTACTAGGCTTAGTGCCTGGCACGTGGTCAAGGCTTCATATCTGGTAGGCATTATTACTGTTCCAACTGGAGGTCAGGACATAGATGGGAGGCCTCCCCTGAATAAAAGCCCACCACGATAGACATGCAGAATCACTCACAAGCTGGGCAGGAAAGAGAGCTGTGATATTTTATGCATACTTTCAGAAAGGGTTAAAACAAGAGGTTAACAACAAAAATGAACCAGTGCACTACCCTCTCTTACCCAAGTTTCTGCTAACTGTAGGTCTGAATCATTAAAGAAGAAGAAGGTAAAGTCAAATAATGAGCATGAGGGGTCTGGGTTGGTGAAGTACGTCAGAAGGCTTGTCAGATGTCTCCCTGTGCATAGCTGTGTCATATGGTTTATAATAGCTTCCATCATTGGGTGAGCAGTGGCAAAATTAGAAAATACTATTTCTGTATGTCCTTTTCTGAAAGTACACCTCTGATTACAATTTTGTGGTTCATGGCTTATAAAAGAACTTCAAATAAAAGAGTATATATATATATATATATATATGTTTTTTTTTTTTTGCAGTACGCGGGCCTCTCACTGCTGTGGCCTCTCCCGTTGCGGAGCACAGGCTCCGGACGCGCAGGCTCAGCGGCCATGGCTCTCGGGCCCAGCCACTCCGCGCCATGTGGGATCTTCCCGGACCGGGGCACGAACCCGTGTCCCCTGCATCGGCAGGCGGACTCTCAACCACTGCGCCACCAGGGAAGCCCAAAAGAGTATATTTATAATTCCATTTTGGCAACAAAGGGAAGAGCTTTCTAAAATGTCTACAGCAGTTTCGAAGCCTGCATAGAAAATACCCAATTCCCACTGCCTCTCAATTTCAACTTTCCATTGCAGTCCGTCTCTCCATAATAGCAGGTACAGTTAGACAGAAATATCTGGCTATGTGTTCTAGGAAAAACTGATAGAGAAGTAAGATGAAAAGTCTTGATGGGGTAATCAGAAAATTGTTGCTCTGGGAAATTAAATATTGCTCTCTGGCCCTCTCTGCCCTGTACCCTCCACATCTTTAATTCCCTCTAATTTTGCTCCTGCTAACAGAGTAGAACATGTTCATGTGGTGGATACATCTTGATCTCGTTCCTTATCTCAAGAATGCTGAAATTAGCGTACATCTGGCAAGCAAAGCCATTGAAAACCAGCAGTCCATCAAATATCTAATGACTTACAGGCAGCACGTGACTTTGGAAAGACAAGATTTAATTTCTGTACCTCTTCCTCCAACCTTGTGATGCGAGAGACAGGCTGTGACCAGAAGGAAAGTTTATGGCTAGAGACATACTGTGAACCTCAGGTGAAATCCACACTATAAAATAAGAGAATCAGCAGGTTGATTTAGGTCTCAGATTGACATGCCTGCTCCATTGCTGCACTTTGACTCAAGAGAAACAAATGACCAAACACACACCTTTGTGCAATGTGGGCATTTAAGCCTCAGGAGACCATTAATGCCTTGGCCCCTGCATTTACTAATTTAGTCAGTATTTAGTTGAACATCTATTGTGTGCCTAGGATTGTGATAAGTATTGGCCGCATAGTGGTGAATGCAACAGACATGGCCCTTGCTCTTAAAGAGATAATCAAGAGGGGGAGACAGACAATAAGAGAACGAATAGTAGGCAAGGTAATTTCAGACCGTGTGAAGTTCTATGATGGTAATAAACAAGGACTGTTACAGAAAAAAAAAAAAACAAACAAACCCAAAACAAGGAGAAGCCTATTTTAGGCAGAATGATAAGGGAGGGCTTCTCTTAAAAGGTTACATTTAAATTGATACTGCAAGGAGTTCTAAGAAGAATACTGGGATGGGAGAAAAGCACTTGTGGCCAAAACCCTAGTATGATCCCCAGTGAGTCACACCCTATTCACCTCCCCTTGAGGGTGGGCGACTCTATGAGTTGCTTCTAATCGATAATATATGACAAGAGTGAAGAGATTTTGCAGATGTAATTTAAGTCCTTAATAGAAAAGGATGATTATCTGGGACGGGAGCAACTTAATCAGATGATTTAGACCTTCTTTTAAAAGAGGGTCTAGAAATCAGAGACTTGAAGCACCAGAGATGTTCTCTCTCTCTGTTGCTGGCTTGGAAGACTCCTACAGCTGCAAGGATATGAGATGGATCAGCAAGATGAGGGATCAGGGAAATGGATCCTGTTGTGCCTACAGATGAGAACACAGCCCAGTCAATTCCTGAATTCCAGCCTTATGAGTCCCTGAGCAGAGAACCCAGCTAAGTAATGCTAGACTTCTGATCTATGAAAACTGTGATATAATACATGGGTATTCTCTTAAGCCACTAAGTTTGTGGTAATTTTTACATAGCAATACAATGAAAACAAATACAATACTCTGAGCAGGCAAATGCTATAAAAGTCATTGGGAGTTGTTTTGTGGTGAGCAAGGAGGAAGACAGCCAGGAGGTAGAACAGGGGCTTGTCTATGAGAAAACAGTAAAGTTTAGGCTTCATCCCAGTATCTGACATGTGGTGGTTAGTGCACAGCAGGTACTTAAAACATCCGTCGAATGAATGAATTTATGAATAATGAAAGTATGTTGCTAGATAGAAGTGTTTAATAGTAGACTGCTATGTCCACCCCCTCAGATTTTAAAACACTTCTTCAATAGATACTTATTGGAAGACCATTAGGTACAGAGAACTGTACTGCTGCCAGAGGGCCAAGAAAAGTGATTAAGAAATACAGCCTGGCCATGAAGCAAATTCTGAGACAACAGATCTCCTGGAAACGTCTAGATTAGGAAAAAGATATGCACTTCTATAGAGATGAAAGACTCTATAATGAGGTATAGATACAACCCAGTAATCTGGGTCACAGCTGAAAGTTGATAATTTGAGGTTTCTCCTCAGTCTAATAAACTGAAAAGCTACCAAGGGTTAACCAAGTCCAAGGAAGAGAGCCCTGGAGTAAGACAACCACACCATCAAAGGTACGTTAACCAAGTCCAAGGAAGAGAGCCCTGGAGTAAGACAACCAACCACACCATCAAAGGTACGTTAACCAAGTCCAAGGAAGAGAGCCCTGGAGTAAGACAACCACACCATCAAAGGTACGTTAACCAAGTCCAAGGAAGAGAGCCCTGGAGTAAGACAACCACACCATCAAAGGTACGCCAAGGACGGACTGGAGGACAGGAACGGAAGTGTTAAGAAAGTTAGTAATTCAGTAATGGTGGGGAATTTAATATTGAAAATGCGAAGATGTTTATAGACTGGGAAATTATATTCCATGTGCCTCCAGTCAAGTCTTCTGGATTATGTGAAAAATCTCTAGAAATCGGGAGAAGATAAATGAAGAGAATACTGTCATCTTCAATTAGTTAGAGTGTGTAGGTTATGCCTGCTGCCCAGGAGACACAAATGATGTCTGAGGAGAAGGTCAGGGTCACACTACTGATGTTTCCAGGAGCTACAGGTGAGATTAGTAAGGGCACAACCAGAAATGCTGTTCTCAAAAAGCAGAACTGAAACATGAAGAAACAACTAACTTTCTTAGCTTGTACTCATCCATATCCCCTTGAAAATTAGCTGGGTTGCTTCCCTAAGAAGGATTTATCTTTATTTTAAAATATATGAAAATGAAAACATCTCAGAGGTGTTTTTCAAGGGGAAATGCCCATGCATTTCAGAACAAAGCAATTAGGGATAACTCATAAAATTAAGAAGAGGGGGTAGGAAGTTGCAGACATCTGGTACATCTAACTGGTCATTAAGTCAACTCCAGATGTGGAGGCTACTAAAGGAATGAGGAAAAACAGTGCTTTGCATTCTTTAAACTTTTAAAATACATCATCATTGCATTTTATGAAAATGGAAAGCAGGTCTATATTAGTCTCATTTCTCAGATGATAAAACCCATTCTCAAAAAGGTTATCCTACATTTTTTGAGTTAGGTTTAGAATTCAACTCAAATGCTCAAAGAGCTACATAACTGACTGCTTCATTTTTTGAGTTAGGTTTAGAATTCAACTCATTTTTTGAGTTAGGTTTAGAATTCAGCTCAAATGCTCAAATAGCTACATAACTGACTGCTTCCTCTCAACAGTTTAGGAAAATAAAAACAACACTGATTTCACAATAAGGGTTTCCAATGATTTTACAATGATTCTGTTGAGTATGAGCAAGCTCTTCTAAGAGACAGACCCATGCAATCTCAGATAAACACAATCTACTCTTAAAAATTCTATGAGTAAATATGGAGACATTTATTAAGCTTCCTTTTTAAAAAATGGATTGATAGACATGGTTCATGTTATAACAGACAGCTGATATGCTAAGTGATAGAATCACTCTTTGTTAAACATCATTTCTCATTTGAGATAAAAACTGCAGTTCCCAGCAGCACCTCATAGAGAGATCATAGGGACCATCAGAAAGCTACACCAGAAATCAGATTACACTTTCCCCTAGAATGCAATATGCGTACAAGGAACCGTGCGTATTTCTGGATTTGGAAGCACCTATGAACTGCTCTGTCTTGTAAGGAGAAGGACCAGAAAATATAAAACAAAACAAAAACCGATACAAGCAGGGTGTGAACGTAAGTCATATGATTTTCAGTTCTGTATCTTTGCCCCTACAAGTGGATCGAATTCTGCAGAGCTGAGTGTAATCTCTGAGAAAGTGAGTGAGTAAATCTATGATTTCTGAAACCTGATTGCAGGGTGTGAGAAGTACAGACTTCAGGTGAAATCTGTTCTCGTCAGTCTGGGACTGTTTTCAGGGATGGCATGAGAGGGATCTATCCCACCGACGTCAGTATTTCAAGGCCCTGGTCACCATAGCCAGGTCTCCTGTATCACTGGTGGTGTGAGATGATGTAAGAGGCAGACTAACGAAGAGCTCCTATTTTAATGGTTATGTTTCACTTTAATGCCTATTGTTTAAAAAGATCTAGTACACCAAAGCTGTGATTTCACGTATATTACTTCTAAGAATAAAGATAGGCTTAAAAAGTGAGTTAGGAGTTGGCTTAATTAGGAATATTAAATAAATAATCACACAGGTAGTACTTGGAAATGGAAAAAATCATCAAGGTGGTATACTAATGGCTGGAGTCTAGAATACATTGCTGAAGATAATTTTCTTCTTATCCCATTGTTTTGATAGTTTCTTTGTTGAGATTTTTGCTATATGTTTCTATTTACAAAGTACCTATGTGCTTCAGGAAGAAAATTTGGAAACGCCGAAAAGCACAAATGAAAACCATGGAAATCAACCATAATGCTATCCCTAAAGATAAGCATAGTGAAGGTTTTATTTTTTACCCATCCAGTACTTTTTCCATAAAAGTGGGATTACGTCTTCACACTCTGGTTCATAGCCTGATTTTCCACTTAGAAATATGTCATAAACATTTCCCCATGTGGTAAGCTTTCTTCTTCAGTGGTTTTACTGGCTGAAGAGTATTCTCTCATACCGTTCAATCAAAATCTAGGTAATTAATCTCCTACTGCTGGGAATTAAAGTTGCTTCCGTTTTTTCACTGTCATACAAAATGCTGCAATGAACATCTTTGGACTTAATACTCTTGTACACATCTCTAAGTATCTCCTTATAACAAATTCCTAGAGGGAGAGCTGCCAGGTTAAATGGTTTGCCCATTATAAAGGGGTTTTGCTGCAAATTAACAGATTATTCTATAGAAAGTTTACCATAATAAATGATTCCACCAGTAAGTTATGAGAATACCCAATTCTATAACATTTGTAATGTATTATTATTACCAATGTTATATTTCTTTTAAAATATTTCTGGTATTTGTCAATACAATTGTATAACTCAGATGACTAAAGACATGGAAGTTAAAAATAATCATGTATTTAGAATTAATTTGTGGGTTTTTTTTCTTCTTCATATGCTATTTGTCCTAATTTCTACTGAGTTGAACCACTGAAGCAATAATCAGATGTAGGTGTGAGTATAAAATATAATAAGAAATGTCTTAAGTATTCCTGTCCCAAGAAGTACTTCCCTTTATATGTCTTATAATTCTCTTTTAACTAAGGGGACAATCATTATTTTGGGGAGAGAGGACATGATTCTTTTATTATATTTTTTTCTAACTCATAGAACAGATGTTGAAAATACGAGTCAAATTAATACATTTTTTATGACAAAAGAGCAAAATAAGGTGCTGCCTCTTAACCCTATTCAACAAGTTCAAAGCCATCAAGGTAAGTATGGCATAACAATAGACTCTTTCCAATGACGCTGATGTCTAAGCAAGAACAGAATATTTGCATGATAAGCTAGCTGCTGCAATAAGAAGAAAAATGAATTCCTAGAATCACTTTATGCCTAGCAGGTTTAGGAACACTTGACTAACTGTAATTTTGAGTATTACTTATCACCCAGCTGGGTGATTGTCGATCTTTTTGAAGCTATGACAACCCATCTTCTTACGGTAGAGAAGATGGTGGTGATGGATGGTAATGCCACCTGTTTACCCTATTCTACAAGTGCCACATGGGATGCAGTACCATTTTAATTAAAAAGAATAATTAAATTTAATTTCACATTGAGACTTATTTGAGAATTTCGAAATACTTCTTGGCCCATCACAGGAACTCTCTACCTTCAGGTAGGCAATAAGTGCTCTGAACTGAAGTGGACTTAGAAGAAAGTAGGGTGTCAGGAATTCCTTTGAATGTAATGTATATATTGTATTATGAAATGCTAAACAGATTCCTATTTAGTAAAACATCCAGAAATTTCTGGGTCAGCTACAATGGTTGATAAGACCCTACTAACCAGGTAAAGCAAACTGCCATGATCCATTTGTTAATTCAGTGGGCATTTACTGAACACCTACTTTGTGCCAAGAACTGTTTCATGCATTGGAGATACTAGCAAATAAGGCAGAGATGAACTGCCACCCTGATGAGGCCAACATTTTGGTGAAAGATGGGCGGGGAGGGTGAGACAGATAATAAACAGATAAAAACAGATGAACAAGAAATGGAAAATAGTGGTAAAGGCTTTGATAAAAATAGGATGGGGGAATGGGAAAGAGAATGACTTGATGAGGTGTGTGGCAAGGGGGAACTTTAGATGGGGTGGTCTTGGAAAACCTCTTGGAGAAGTTGACATTTGAGCTGTTCCAGTCAGGCAAAGGTCTTGGCAAAAGAGCATTCTAAATTGAGGGAAGAGCAAACGCAAAGGCCCAGAACCAATCTGATGTGTTGGGGAAACAGAAAGAAGGCCAGTGAGTAAGCACGCAGGGAAAGTGGTATATGATCGGGGCTGATTCCTGTTCTTCCTCAAGCCGTAGTGGCGAGTTGGAATATCATTCTAGGGGTGATGGGATGCCCCTGGAAGGTTTTAGGCACAGAAATGTCATGATCCAATTTACAATTTTAAAAGATCACTTGAGTTGGTGCATGATGGGTGCATTATCATGGGGCAAGAAGGGAGGCAGGGCTACCAGTTGGGTAGACACTGGTCATCCAGGTAAAAGATGTGGGTGTCTTGAATTAGGGGGTAGCCATGGAGGCAGGAATAAGGAAGCCTCAAAATCCTGTAGTTCTCATGTTAAACGTTTACTTATATACAGTGGAATATAACTCAACCATAAGAAAGAACGAAATAATGCCACTTGCAGCAACATGGATGGACCTAGAGATTCTCATTCTAAGTGAAGGTAAGTCAGACAGAGAAAGACAAATATCATATGATATCACTTATATGTGGAATCTAAAAAAAAAGGATACAAATGAACTTACTTACAAAACAGAAATGAAGTTACAGATGGAGAAAACAAACTACCAAGGGGGAAGAGGGGGTGGATAAATTGGGAGATTGGGATTGACAAATACCCATTACTATATATAAAATAGATAACTAATAAGGACCTACTGTATAGCACAGGGAACTCAATACTCTGTAATCACCTATATGGGAAAAGATTCTAAAAAAGAGTGGAGATATGTATAACTGATTCATTGGGCCGTACAGCAGAAAGTAACACAACACTGTAAATCAACTATACTCCAATATAAATTTTAAAACATTAAAAATTTAAAAACAAAAAAAACATTTATGGCACTGTTCTGATGTTGTCTGTTGACTTTTTGCCTCTTCCAGTAGACTATAACATACTTTAACTGCTACCATTTACAAAGTGCCCCATGTTACTCTGGGCTTTACACACATGAATTCTCATAACAGTTGCATCCCAAGTTCATATGTGGGGAGGTTAACTAACTCCCAAGGCCCCAAAGCTAGTGAGGGGCCATCTTAAGATTTACCTAGGTCTGCTGGATTCTGAGCAAGGAACAACTCTTAGCCAATATACTACAGTGTCTTCACTTTACCAACTTTAGGGGCAGAGTTGGTGCAGGGAAACCAGGGCACAGCTGAATTTGTATAATGGTTCTTAAAAGGCAAAGGGCAGCAAAATTACCAGGAAGGGAGGCCCTTGTTTAAAATGCAGATTCCTGGGCCCTGCCCTGAGCATGCAGAACTGGAATCTAGGGCTGTGGGCTGCAAATGTGCCTTTTAAAAATGCTCGCAAGCAACATTCAATAAAATCTGCAAAGACTGCAAAGTAGGCACATAATAAATAGTGGGTGAATAAAGAAATGTAACGGGGAAACGGTCACAGGCAATGAAGATCTAGGGTACTTCACGCCCCCAAACTGTGATCCAGAGAAAATGTAACTTCATTTTTGGGGTGGGCCCAAGTGGAGCCTCAGCTAGCCATCTCAGAAATGTAGATGTGACTAACATATGAGTATGACAAACTCAGGTGTTCTGGAAGCTTTCTGTTTTAAATAATTTCACTTGACGACCAGGTGCAAAGTCCAGCTGTCTCCCCAGCTGAGGAAATACAAGCCCTTCAACTGGTAAATACCACCTATTTTAAAGGCACATAATCTTTAAAAAAAAAACAAACATCATTTTGATCTTTTGGCACTTTCCACACATGGGCCAATTGACCCCTTAGACACAACACACATAATACCCAGGGTCCATGAGATTTTTAGGAGCTCACAAAACATTTAAATTTCTTTTTAAAAATCAGAAGAAAAACCTGAATATATTCTAGCCTGGATTATATTCAACTTTTACCAATGCAGCTATAAGATGTAATAAAAAATATTTTTTTTAATCAAGAAATGCACATGAAGGCAGTGATGCCTAGGGTGCACAGACATCATCATGTGGCCTGCTTTACTCACAGCTCTGGGCCCAGGTGACAGACACCTTACCTGGCAGGCGTTGTACAAGAGCTGATGCTCGAACTTCTTGATCCCAAGAATGTTCTGGAACATCTCGTAGAGTTGCTCTTTGCTCAGAATGAGCTCGGAAGCTGCGCTGGCTGTCATCCGGGCCTGCTGCTTCCTGGGGTCCTCTTCCCCGCGGTAAATGGCATCAAACTTGGCCATCCAGGAGCTCAGCACGGTCTCCTTGCTGAGGCCGTCGATCTCGGGCAGGCTGCGCACCCTCTTCTCGATGTGCTTCTTGAAGACCTCCCGCGAGTCGTTGGCGGAGCAGCCTCCACTCTGCACCATGCGGGCCACGCGGTCGCTCTTCAGGAACACCTGAGCAACAGCAGGGCAGGACAGACATCAGGAAGCCGCCCGGCAGTAACACACTCCCTGTGAGGCTGGAGGCTGGCGGCTGGGTCTGGGCGGACCCCCTCACGAGCCTCCCGGGAGGCACCAGTGTGAATCGCATCCTGCCCCGCTACCTCCTAGCTGTGGGAACTGAGAGAGGGCCTTTACATGTTTTGCCTTTGTGTCCAAATCTGGAAAATGGGAATAACAATGGCATTTACTAGGCTGTGGAAAGGATGAAATGAGACAGTCATATCCTGAGAAGCAGCATATAGTGTAGAGACTCAATTGCTCACACAGCCTGGGGCCTTTCTGTGCCACTGAGTGGCAGTATTTCTTTTGGCAAATTAACCTCTTTGTACCTCAGTTTTCTCATCTATAAAATGGGGAAAACAGTAGTTTCTACAGCACAAGTGTTTTTAAACGAGGATTAAATGAGTCAATATATGATGAGCACTTTAAAAAGTGGCTCATATTAATGCCATATAAGTTGTTTTGGTTGTTATTATTTTTATATGTAAAGTATCTGGCATGACGTCTGGTACACAGCACTTTACACAGTACATAGTCCACTATTTACATCTCATTTTAGCGTCTCAGTGATACTCATCACAATTAAAACTGAACAAGGATTAGGTAAATATGTATTTAACGCCTGTCTCCTCTCCCTAAATGTAAACTCCACGTGGGCAAGGACTGTGCCTTTCTTGTCCCCCCAAATATCATCCATCTCTAGAGGGGAGCCTGGCTCTTTGAGAGTGAATGACAAGGCATTAGACTCGATCCGTTTTGTAGAAGGAAAAACCAAGACTCCAGAGAGGGGAAGGGACTTGCTCTTGGTAACTCAAATTGGCTGACTCTAAACGCACGGTCTTTTGACTTCACCCTGGCTCCTCCCTTTCCTATGGGTCTCACCTGCCTGGTGGGAGAACCCCTGGTTGCTTTGCTGGTGCTGCCTGGGTCCTGGGATGAAGCAGCCATTAAGAATAATTTGCTTTCACCCCAGTGCCCACCATTCGAGAGCTTATACAAGCTACACAGTTCTAGGGTGTCATACAAGGCAGTGAAGCTGCTGCTTCCCGTTCACAAAGAGGAAACGTCTGACACTTCTGAGCTGTGTCCTGGTCACACGTCAGTAGGTGCATAAATAGCCTTCCAGAGGCGGAAGAAATGTTCACTCCCCTGTCAGATTTCAGGGGATGCCTTTGGTAGGCAATCGCTTGAGGGGCATCTCATTGCCTCCTGCTTCATCACAAAGCCTTCCTTGGGGAGGAGAGATGTTAGAAAGATGAGTTCCATTTATTGTCAACTGAATGAACTAATTTAGAGAGAAGGGGGGCTGAGGGTGTGCTTCACAGGCTAGAGGCCATGGCCAGCTCCACTGTGCCTGGGAACTGGTACTCAGTTGAGACCTTAGAGTTCATTTAAAAATCAATCATAGAAAAAAAAGTTTCAAATGAATCCTCAGGCCTTACGGGCTTTAATGAGCTAGGAATTCACCCGAAAATCTGTAATGCTTAATGCAGGTAGTTTCTCCATGTAACACACTGTGCCTCAGCTATAGGTCTACATCTCAAAGTACATCAAAGTTGTGAAGCAAAAGAGGAAGTTTCTGGAGAGGCAGTATAACATTGTGACAAGACTTGTAAACCATGATCCCAGGCCAGCTCTGCCGCTAACTTGCTGTGTGACCTTGGGTAAGTTACCTCCTTTCTCTGATCCTCTAACTTCTTTCCTGTACACTGAGGGAGTTGAACTATAAAAGTTTGAGCTTGTCTTTTCAGCTGTTATGTTTATACTCTTCTCCATGAGCCCATTCACCCTTTCTTTGGACACTCACTGGGGGAAGGCACGTGCCAGCTGCCACGGTTACAGTGGGGAGCAAAACAGATGCTGATCCAGCCCTCGTGCCTCCATGACATTGTCCTAATCATCCCATACAGACATCATTACAATCTGGGACAAGTGCTAGCCAAGGGAAAATACACAGGTTCATGGGTGCCCGAAGCCAGGAATATATTCCAATATGCAGTTAGGAAAGCCTTCCTGGAGGAGACATGAAATGTGAAAGATGGGTAGGAAAAGAGTGAAAGAAGGAACAATATGTGTAATACACTGAGGATCTGAGAAAATAAGGAGAAGCCAGTATGGCTGGGGCAGTGAGGGGCAGGAGAATGACCAGTATAAGATGGGCAGAAGGGGTCAGCTGGCCAAGGGCATGGGAGGTCCCATTAAGAACATTGGTTTTCATCTGAAGGGCACTGGGAAGCCACTGAAGGCTTTAAGCTGGGACACGACACAATCAAGTTCACATTCTCTGGCTTTAATGTGGAAAACAGACCTGAAGAGGGACAAGAGAATGGGCAGGAGGCCAGCTGAGAGACACCTTATGAGCATAGGTGAGTGATGATGGTGGCAGGGATGCAAAGGGGTTAATTCTTTGTTGTCAGTGCTAACGACTATCAGAGGTGACTTAAAAACATTCAATCAATGATGAAGCCATATCCTCCTCCCATTTGTCCATATCAGTGTCCCACAAACCTGTAGCAGTCCCCCGTTATAAGCTCTCAGCACCATATTCCTTTCTCCCAAAGCCCTTCCACAGCTGCCATTTGTCTCTGTGACTATTTAGTTAATATCTGAGGCTCTAGCTAGACTATAAGTCCCAGGAAGGCAGGAACTGTAGCTGCTTTTTTCCTATTATTTATTCCAAGTGCCTAAGACAGTGCCTGGCACATAGCTGGTGCTATGCTGAATAACAGAATCGGTGAAGGAACGACACGAACAAAGCAGACATCTCAAAGCAGAGACCCTATGGAGATTATATCTGGATGGGGGAACGAAGGTAAAGGAGAAACCAACAAGCACAATATAATGGTCTCTTAAAACGATTGACTGACGCTACATTTTTCCATGGGACCTGACAACACAGGGTAAGAAATGAGGATATTGGCACGTTGGTCCCAGATGGCATCCATAACTGGTGACCCCTGGACCCTGAGCACATTATCTGTTCCCCACAGTCCCTTCCTTTGTACACAGTAACCACTCAATAAATATTTGTTGAACTACTAGCAGATGGCTTTAGATAAGTCACTTAACTTCTGTCAACCACTCTCTCCTTTGCCATCACATGGGGTTCACCCAGCCAGACTTCTTTGATGAGGATCAAACTGAAAGGACTCTGAAAACTGGAAGGCTCCCTCTGTCCACAGGTAGGATATAACTGCCAGGCCCCAGAACGAAAGGAGATGAGTGGAATGTCAAGAGCACAGAGGAAGGAGGCGGAACATCGAGGTGACAGCCAAGTGCCAAAAGGCAGCAAGACAGCCACGGGGAGAGAAGGCGGTAGCGGAAAACTAATTTTCCAGGCACATCATCTGTCTTGGCTTCTCAGTCTGTCAGAAGGGAAGTGGGGCCAGTGACGTGCTTGCGTGTCTCTAAAACGACCCCTGAAACTCATTTGTACCGGGAGCTCTATCGGGTACTTTGGGTTTTGTCTTCTGTTTCATTTTTTGGTAACTGTTGCGAGAGGCTTCAACTCCAGGCATAACTCTATGCAGCACATCCATAAATCCTCCCTACCTGTCTGCCAACTCCCAGACAGGTAGGTCATGATGGGAGAGGGCAGATAAACAAATAAATACGGAATGGGGAAGGGCAGTCAATTCAGCGACTCAACCCCATCCATCAGTCCTTTGCTCCATCGCCAGAGCCAAGCAACCTCAAGGTTGTTTTAGAAACACACAAGCACGTCGGTAACTGATGATTGTAGACGATACGGGGTAAAGCTGACCCAGCTCTGGCTTCCTTACAGACAGGCTGAGAACACAAGATGGATCCTTTCCTGCTCTACAAAAGCATATCATTTCAACATAAATAAGAAAAATACCTAGATGCTAGAGTAAATAAGATTTTAGAAACCTACAACAACCAGGTTACTAATGAGTTTTACTAATGAATGGCACACACATAATGGGAGCAGTGGGCTTTAGTGTCAGATGACCTGGGATCAAATCCTGGTTCCACCAGGTGCTAGTAGCTTGGTCAGCTGAGCAAATTGCTTCATCCTTCTGGGCTTCAGTTTAATCATCTTTCAAATGGGAATCACAATCACCCTCCCGTGTAGGATTTGAGTGAAGATTCAGTGAGACAATGAATGTCAACTGGTGAGCATGGTGCTCTACTACAAGAATGTAATAAAAGTTACCTGTTATTTTTAAATAGAGTATCATGAAGCCATTAAAAAGGTAACTTTTTTTTTCATCAGCATCAAAAGATGTCCATGAACTTATGGTTACCAGGGGGTAAGGGGGGGAGGGATAAATTGGGAGATTGGGATTGACATATACACACTACTCTATATAAAATAGATAACTAATAAGTACAGCACAGGGAACTCTACTCAATACTCTGTAATGACCTATATGGGAAAAGAAACTAAAAAAGAGTGGATATATGTATATGTATAACTGCTTCACTTTGCTGTACACCTGAAACTAACACAACATTGTAAATCAACTAAACTCCAATTAAAAAAAAAAAACCCACAAAAGATGTCCATGATATGCTGTCAAACCAGAGACTTCCAATGGTAGGGGTGAAGTGGGGCTGGGGCATAGGAGCATAGCCCTTGATTGAGAACATCACAGGTAATAACACTGTTTACTGATGAGAGTATATGTTACGTGTGACTTTTGCAGAAGTCGAAAGAAGATAGAAAACAACTGTGAAATGAAACAAGTGGGTTATTAATATTTTTTAGTTACTTTCCATCTTAACATGGAAATCAAGGAGCTATCTTTATGTGTATAGACACATCAAAAAATACGTAGAAATATATATGCCAAAATGTAGTAGTGGTTGTCTAGGATCATGGGATTACAGGTATTTTTCTTAACCATTTCATTTACATGTTTCCCTACATTGTCTGTTTTTATATTGGGCATGTTTGACTTTCACAGTCATTTAAAACACCCCTTTCTACATGGAAAAACGAGAAATTTTACCTTCACTGAGGCAAGGTGCATGTTAATTTCTAAAATAAAAAGCATCTTTGGATCTTAAAGTTATTCTTCACCAGAAAGTAAGGTTATCCTGGGCAAACTTAGGAAGCACATCTGGGGCCATGAGCTGTGGTACGTGATGGTAGATTAGGAACAAAAGTAGTTCTCTTTCCCCTTTCTATGTCCTTTTGCCCTTCCTTGACCTTGTATCTTCCACACCCAATGTCCAGGCCCCAAACTACGGAGTGGATTGATTCCATAACTTTCAACTCTCCTCTATCATTTCTTTCTTTTTTTTCCTTAATATTTATTATTTATTTATTTGGTTGCACTGGGTCTTAGTTGCGGCCAGCAAGCTCCTTAGTTGTGGCACATGGGCTCCTTAGTTGTGGCATGCGAACTCTTAGTTGCAGCATGCATGTGGGATCTAGTTCCCTGACCAGGGATCAAACCCGGACCCCCTGCATTGGGAGTGCAGTCTTATCCACTGCGCCACCAGGGAAGTCCCTCTCATTTATTTCTATACAGCACCTGGGCACTACACCACGACTCTTCCCCTCTAACCTTAATATATTCATAATAGCACTTTCCAGTTGCTAGATTTACAGGGAGGTTGTGTGTCTGAGTTTGTGTGTGTATGTGTGTGTGTGTGTTTGTGTGTGTGTGTGTGTAATTTAGTCTTGACAACAATTATGCAAGCAAGATCCTACTACAGATGAAGAAGCTGAGGCTCAGATGTGGCTGAGGTCTCACAGCCCATGTGCAGCAGAAATGGACTTCAACTCGTCTTTCGGACACTCAACTCATCCTCTTAACCACTTGGCCCTCTGCCCCCTCCTTCCTTGCCTGACTTTTTTCACAAGAATGAATGCCTTTAGAATGGCTAGTTACCCTTTTCCTAGGGATATATCTATTTCAAGGCCACTGAGGAATTATAGTGGTTTTGCTTATTGGAAAATGTGTAGCTTTATTTTAGAAAAATAGCCAGGTGTGACCTGACATCTACTTTTCTTAGATTAAAATAACGTCAGTCATAAAGACAAACGAACGTTTGTCACCCTGTGCAGAGAACACCTGCAGTTTTTGCCTGCCAACCGTCCGTCCCCTTCTGATGACAGCACCTCAGTCCGAAAACACATTTGTCACTGCACACAGTTTCAGTGGGACTGTCAATCACAGGACCTTGCAAAGGAAGGACAAGGTCCTGTGACTGGCGATCAAACTTCCCCTTCTGGGGTTCAGATTCAGAGTGCGGAGGCCTAAGAATGGAATGGGGTTGGAGTAGATTCATACCAGTGATGGCGTGTGCATTAAGTCCTGCTACCCGGCTTCCTGAGGCTAAGCTGTCCTGGTTTCCATCTTTTCTTTAGGTTGGTTATTTCCTTTACTAACAAAACAACAGTCGTTGTTGTTATTATTAGGGCTTAATTCAGCCACAGTCAGTTTCTTTTTCTAGCAACCGAAGAACTGTGTCTGATACACCATTCAAATCTAGTTTGACAAAAACTAACTGGGGCTTTGTTAGAGAAGATCAGCTAAAACCAAAACGAAACAAAACTCAGTTGTAACAGTGGCGCTGGCGGAAGTCCAGATATCGGCTGTCCTGTTCTAAAATGAGTGTTGGTATGTCTTCTCCCTTATTCTACACTCCCTCTTCCCACCATATCTCCCCATGTTTCCTTCCTGGCAGGATCTCAGTGAGGAAGGTTCCGTAAGACCTTTCCATCCACCTCTTTTCTATGATGTCGGGGCCAGCGTGTGAAGGAACCAAAATTAAGCAGGGAGATGGGGAGGGAGGTGAGGATGGAGGGTGGGAGGGCTTATGTTTCACAATTTGTCTTAAAAGAGCTGAGAGTTAGAAAAGATGAGGGGGCCCTGGAGAAAAGGGTGGGCTCTCTGATGGCTTAGGACTGTGGCTGTGAAAACAGGATAAAGTTGCAGGGCCAGATCTCAGAGCATCCATCTCAGTGCCCACCCTCCAAGCCACAATGAAAGAGATTAAAGGATTAATCTCCTGCTCTGCTTGATCTGCTCTATCAGGGCCACACGGGAAGGACAAAATAAACCTGCACGCTCGCGAGAGCCATAGGGAACCTTGGTCTCCCTCTATCCTGGAGACCAGCTTGCAAGGAGTGCTGGCCAGCTGGGGCCAGACTGGGCTGGATATGGGTGGGCTCAGATGGCAGAAGGACAGTGGCTCCGCACTCGCTTTACTTTTAAAAAATAGCTCTTTACTACTCTAGCGAGTTGACAAACCATTATTGTCTTAGCAAAACAATGCCATTGCCTGAAACTGAATTTAGTAACTGACTCTAGTAATCTATAGTAACTGACTATAGTCCGTTTCTGGAGAAAAAGTTTGGTTTTTTTTAAATTGTCATTTTCACTGGTAAATTGGGATGTGTCAGTGTTTATACAAACAGTGGAGTGGAGTGTGTGCGCGTGTGCGCGTGTGCGCGTGTGTGTGTGTGTGTGTGAGGGGTGGCGGCTGAGAATGTAGAAGGAGAGTATCTGTTGGTTTTGCCTGTTGAGCACACATTCCCCCTTCTCTTCAAAAGCACGCCCAATTTCTTGATGGGAAACCAGGCCATTTTCAACACAACCGGTTCCAGTACAACCGAGCCTGCACTCTGGCTCCAGCGGTGTTATCTGTCCCGGGTCTATGCCACCCCTCATCTACAGTGATTAGTTCAAGAATGGACACAGGGCCCATGTTGGTCCAACCAAGTCACCTGGGGCCTTTTGCTGGGACTCTCAGCAAAGAAGTACTCTCTTTGCCCCTGGAGTTGCTAAGCTCGCAGGATGGGAACTTCCAGTGTTGTTCACATAGAACCTGCCCAAGAATGCAGCCAACCAGGGAAGAACAAAGCCGAGCTGTGGGGGGAAAGATACCAACCCTGCTGGCATCTTTGGAGTCTCTGGATCCAGCCACATCGATCCAGCTAAAGCCAGATCTATCCCTGGACTTTTAAGCTGCTTGGGCAAACAAATCTCATTATTGGCTTAAGCCAGTGTGACCTAGGTGTCTGTACTTGTAATCCAAAGAGTCCTGCCTGGGACAGATACTGACAGGGAAACAACTGCATCCCAGAGGAGGGCAGAGAAAGACACACGAGCTTCTCCACTGCCCAAGAGTAGAGGGAGAGAGAGAAAGGGATGGGTAATCAACCTGGAGTGTGCCCCAGTGAAGGATTAATCCTGATCCCTTGACTGGGGACCTCTGTTTCAGAGGATTAGGCTTCCCAGGAAACATGAATCTTAAGACTCTCTAAAGCTTTGCTAATGACTATGGTAAATAATTAATACCTCACATTATTTCCTATTGCTCAGATCTTAATATTAAATATTCAGTAATTTCTTAATGTCTGTATTCTCACCAGACTTAAAGGAAGCTCTTTCAAATAAACTAGCCACGATAGAGGAAGATATCAGGATCACTATAGATGTCGTGGTAATTTCCAGAGACTCATTAGCAAGTTGATGACTATTAATTTTCAAATTTAATTAACAGACAGAAGTGGCACTTTCTTGTAATTTGTATCATTAGTCAAATGAGCCTTCTCATTAAGATCTGCAATCTACAAGTTTACAAACTGGTGAATGACTTTAAACATGGAGAACTATTGATAAGGAACTACCTGGTCTCAACTGGGTTTTGGATTTTGAGGAAAGGGGGAAAAATTAATTTCATTCCCTGGTGGTTTCTAAACAGAACTTTTCTTAAATATATTTAGGTTATTCACTACCACACCGCCACTGTGATTACAAACCTCATTTCCACTCTCCCTTAAATCCAACCAGAAAATGTGTCACATCAGAGAAAGCACCAAGTTCGACCCTTACTGGCAATCATTAATACGACTTGTATTAATGAAAAAATGTTTACATTTGACACATATGAAAACAAACCAGACATCTAGAACAGATCCAAACAGAAACTTCATTGAGGAAACGGTGTGCAAGATGAGTCTGTGGATGGACCCAGCAAACATCACAGAGACAAAGGCTGTTTACTATTAAAGGCTAATTAGGAAACAAATCAATAATATTTTCACAAGATCTAATTGCAATCTTGCTCCATTCTCTCCATGAAAGAAGGAGTCAAGTGCTGAAGCAATAGGAAGGAGAGTTTTACCGAATCAATCAAATAACTTTTTTAAAGCATCTTCTGAGAAATGGAGCACCCAATGGGCAGAAGAAGCATGTACCTGGAGCATCAGCAAAGTGGGAGCACCTATGTTTTTGTTTTAAAATAATTTTCCACCTAATAATTGAAAAAAGAAAAGAAGGAAGAAAATCAGCAAAGCAATCCCACGGGGGAAAAATCAGAAGTCTGTTGGGTTTCCTAACACCTACTTCACAATTTATTGTTGTTAGGTTGAATTGCATATGGCAGGATTCCATCAGTTTTTTAACGCTTAGGGGGTGGTTTCTAATGGTTTTAATCTAGCCTTGACAATAGGTAAGACATTTGGGGCACAGGATTCCAAATACAGAGAATATCTGGTTCAGATGAAAATAGATTAATACAAAGTTAAATGTCTTTCAAAGACCAAATGATATGTATGTGAGGTAAACATTACCAATAGGAAGATATGGCATGTTCACTTCATTAATGACATACAAACGATAGCAAATGTGCACATTTTGAAAGAATAACTACAAAATTTAAAATACTAGTGGAATTCCAACTTCACTTTACTGATAACTAAACCTCTGAAGTCTAGAGGTGAAAATTCACTTATGGTATATACTCAGGATATATTTTCTCACTTACAGGTTTCTACCTGAGAACAGTGCTGCATTTTGGATGCTGTTCTAACTTGCAGAAAAGAACTCACAGCACCATTTTAACGGAAAGAACAAGGAAGCTAGTGAAGGCAACATCCTTTGGAGGTGTTGCCATCCTTTAGAAAGTGGGTAAGTGGTGGGAAAATGCTTCCCATTTCAAGTCTTTCAAGTGAGTTCAAGTCTTAGCCTGTGGCATTTTAACAGCTGTGTGACCTTGAGTAATTAACCTAACTTCTCTGAGCCTCAGTCTCTTCATCAGTAAAATGGGAATAATAGCAGTACCTAACTCAAAGACTGTTGTCAAGATTAAACAAGAAATTGTACATAAAGTACTCATCACTCTGCCTGTTATAACAATCGGTTGGCAAACAGTAGCCTTTCTTCCCCACTCCCCCCATACCCTGCCGAACAAAATGCTGTTTTCCTTTAAATTGTAACCAATCACCAACCCCTTGGGCTCAGGAGGGATGGCCCTGTAGAAGGCCAAGGCTACTATTCTCACTGACCAGTAGTTCAGAAACTCTGAGCTTCAGGTTCAAGCAGTCTTGGCATTCTTCTGCCCGGTGAATCTTACCTCGTAGTAACTCTGGACAGCGTTCATAAAGGCTTCGTCAGCCACGATTTGGGTTTCCCCATTGAGAAAAGCCTGAAACCGGTCCTTGACTGTCTGCAGCTGCTGTTTGCTGATCTGTAAGAAACAGAGAAGTAGGGGACAGTGAGGAATTTCTCTAGACAAGGATCACGGTTACTTTACGTTGAAGATGCCAGGCCCACTGACGTGCTAGAGCCGGCTTACACAGGCGTGTGGGAGCTGATTATTATAGTCACGGGAATTCTGTGAGGCAGTTGTTAATCAAAGCCATTACTAAAAATTAATATAAATTACACCTAAATTATATTGAAAACAAAGGTAAGACACACTCAAAATTCAATGCTTCCTGGTTATTTTATCACATTTGCTATTATCTGAGTTTTTGAGGTCACTTACATCTATGTATTTGTATGGTGGAAATGATATAAAATGTGGTGCTACCACACATTTCTTCCCAATTTTGCATTCAATGATTTTTTTATTGGAAGCTAGACATCAGCCAAGGTGGGAGTGTTTACACCATGGAAATTGGCAAATGCTACAAATCAGGGTTGGATTCTTTTGTTTTGTTTTGTTTTTGTTTTTTGGGGAGATGGTTTTTTCAACACATCATTGCACAGGCCCCTCAGGTGGTCTGAAATATCCTGCTCTACAAAGATATAATAAACAAAACAGTAAGGTACTGACATAAAAACGGACACGTAGATTAATGGAACAAAATTGAG
Organism: Leucopleurus acutus; assembly: GCF_964270905.1. NCBI lineage: Eukaryota > Metazoa > Chordata > Mammalia > Artiodactyla > Delphinidae > Leucopleurus > Leucopleurus acutus. Next base: position 27,474,201 of record NC_139153.1, on the reverse strand, counting down.
AATCCAGAAATTAATCCACGTATATATGGCCAACTAATATTTGACAAGGGAGCTAAGAATACTCAATGGGGAAAGGATAGTCTCTTCAATAAATAATGTTAGAAAACCGGATATTCACATGCATAAGAACGAAACTGCACTCCTATCTTACACCACTCACAAAAATTAATTCAAAATAGGTTAAAGACCTCAATGTAAGACCGGAAACTTTAAGACTACTAGAGGACGACATAGGGTAAAAGCTCCTTGACATTGGTCCTGGCAGTGATTTTTTGGATATGACACCAAAAGCACCAGGAATAAAAGCAAAAATAAACAGGTGGGACTACATCAAACTCAAAAGCTTCCACATAGCAAAAGAAACAATCAGCAAAATGAAAATGCAACCTATGGAATAGGAGAAAATATTTGCAAACCATCTATCTGATAAGGAGTTAATATCCAAAGTATGTAAGGAACTCATATACCTCAATAGGAAAAAAAAAGAATAAAAAAGTGCAGAGGACTGGAATAGACAATTTTTCAAAGAAGACATGCAAATGGCCAGCAAGTACATGAAAAGGTGCTCAATTTTACTAATTATGAGGGAAATGCCGATCAAAACCAAAATGAGCTATCATCTCACACCTGCCAGAGTAGCTATCGTCAAAAAAACAAGATACAGGTATTGGCAAAAGTGTTGAGAAAAGGGAACCCCATGAACTGTTGGTAGTAATGTAAATTGGTGTAGCCACTGTGGTTCCTCAAAAAATTAAAAATAGAACTACCATAAGATCCAGCTATCCCACTTCTAGGTATACATCCCAAGGAAAGGAAGTCACTATCCTGAAGAGATATCTACACTCCCATGTTCGTTGCAGTATTATTTATAATAGCCAGAACATGGAAACAACCTACCTGCCCATCAATGGATGAATGGATAAAGAAAATGTGATATATGTATGTATACACACACACACACGTGTGTATATATATACATATGTACACACACATATAAACATACAAACACATATATACACATGTATACATATATATAACAGGCACACATTGGATTATTATATACACAGAGACACAGACACACACGTTGGAATATTATTCAGCCACAAAAAAGGAAATCCTGCCTTTTACAACAACATGTATGAACCTTGAGGGCATTATGCTAAGTGAAATAAGTCAGACAGGCAAAGATAAATACTGTACGTTCTCACTTATATGAGGAATCTAAAAAATCTGAACTCATAAAAAGAGAGACTAGAATAATGGTTACTGGGGGTTGAGGGGGAGGGGAAATGGGGTCCAAGGGTGCAAACTTCCAGCTATAAGATGAGTAAGTTCTGGGCATCTAATATGTATAGCATAGTGACTATAATTAACAATACTCTATTAAGTACTTGAAAGTTGTGAAGAGAGTTATCTTACATGCTGTTACCGCAAGAGAAAAACAGTAATTATGTGAGGGGATGAAAGTGTTAACTAACCTTATCGTGGTAAGATTTCACAATATATACATGTATCAAATTGTCACATCAGACATCTTAAACTTATATATGTTATATTTCAATAATATCTCAAGAAAGCTTGGGGGAAAATACCCTACTAAGTGCAGCATGGCAATATACAAAGGTTTTCAAACTTTACTGTTGTTACATTCATGATCACATGAAAGGTGATATTTAGGTCCAAGATACACTTCCAGGATGTGGCATAGATAATTTGGGCAGTAGGTTATGTGTAACTCCCTGCCTCATCAAGCCCCCTTTCTTCCCCACGTAGGAAAGCATTCCTGAAAGATTCCTATTTATTCTTCCTCCTCCATTCTCTATCTGGCTGTGTCCCACTGTCCTTCAGTCTCAGCATGAGCAGTGCTAACTTATGAAGCCCTTCCCAAACCCTAGCCTACATCTTCCTGCTAAGTCATTCCGGGGCACATCATTTATTCTAACTACTTGTTATTTATCGTCAAATTTGTTAGATGATCTGCCTTTCCTTGCTATTTCGCTCTTTGATGTTTCCCCAGGGCCAACTTAGTGCTTTAATACATGGCAGGCATTCATGTTAAATGAATGAGTGAATAAATGAAGTGTATGGAAGACAAATTATTTTTGAGTATCCTTTCATCAGTTCTAATTTATCGAAAAAGAAAGTCAGCTAAAAACTTTACTCTTTTAACCATTATTTATGCAAAGTCACACTTCCTAATTGACAATGGGACACTGTGAGAACTGCTGCTCTAGTAGAAAGAGGAAGAAGATTATTCCAGGCTCAGTTCTATCGACCATTGTGTCATCTTGGAAAAGCCACTTAGGTTCTCAGAGTTGGCCACGGACTTAAAAGCCTTTCTGGAATAGGGCCGGGTTTAAATAAATGAATGTTATCCTAGCCTCAGTTTTCTCACTTGAAAAATGATGATAATCCTTATTACTCACTATCTTGGGATAGTTATAGCTACTCAATCACATGAGTTCTTTAAAATTATGAGTTTGTATATTCATTTAGAGTGTTTGCATCATCAGAGTCAATGTAAGTCTTGTTAGTAGAAAATAAAGCTTCAAGCTATAGGAGATTGGAGCCTCACAGGAGCTTTAACTCCACCAGGAAATGAATCAAAACAGACTTTTGAGAACAGACATAGATGAAAGTCGGGGTGCTTTAGCTAATTTTTGTACTTGGGGAGAAGTGGGCAATAGTGAATTGGGGGGCAGATATAGAGGGGGTAGTTTTGTTCTAGAGCACCACTGCCCAATGTCAGTGTAATTTTACATTTTCTAGTAAATTTACATTTTCTAGTCACATTAAAAAAAGTAAAAAGCAGGTGAAATGAATTTTCATATACTTTGTTAGACCCAACATGTCAAGATAATATCACATTGACATGTAATCATTAGCGAAATTATTAATGAAACATTTTACATTCTTTTTTTACACTGTGTCTTTGAATCTAATGTACTTTATACTTAAAGTACATCTCAATTCGGAATAACCCCATTGCAACTTTTCAGTAGCCACATGTGGCTAGTAGCTACCATACTGTACGGCGTGGGCCTAGCGCATGGAATGAACTCACTTCTAAGCCGCTTAAGCTTTCCTGTTCTGACGCAACGATATTGGTTATCAGAGGAGTTATACAGAAAATCATAGTTATTTTGTATGTGCTTGAAATCATTTACACGGAAATATCAGGCAGCAGTTGATTTGCTCATAAAAATGACATCATCATGTGAATTTCTTTCACGCAGGCGGATTTAAGTCTCAAACCTTTACAGCATAGCACCACCAGAGGCATCTCACAGAATTTCTTGCTCAGAATTCCTTCCAAGTCTGGATTCATACTAATTCTGCATGATTTCGGGGGTGGGATGGAGTGGGGTGATGGGGCAAGAGAGGGAAGGGAGATCCATAAACGCTGCTTTTGCCTTAAGTGCTTAAGTAATGTGAAATAAAATAAGGTGCACACCATCTGAAGGATAAAGATTGTTGACCCAGGCCAAATCCATTATCACCCTAACCTTTTGTTAAATAAGCCTAGTGTTCATTTATTTTAAGAAATATTTACAGACCACTTAGCCCCTGCCTGGTCCTGCCCCAGGCCCTGAGGTCAACAAAATACATTCGACCTCTCAACTCACCGGCCAGGGCTAGGCACTGGGGTATCAGCATACCAAAAACAAACAAAAGTATGGTCTAGGGTTTCAGAGGAGAGAGATTACAGACTATAAAATTCACAAAATGAAATCTGAAAAATAGATATATGTATAACTGAATCACTTTGCTGTACACCTGAAACTAACCCAACATTGTAAATTAACTACACTATGATATAAAATTTAAAATTTTAAAAAATTACCACAAATGCGATGGTTTAAAAAAAAAGGACTCAAAAAGAGAAGCCCTCCAAGAACATTCATTTCAGTTGAGTTCAGAGAACTCACATCATGAAGCCCCACAAAACATACGCCACTTCCCTGGATACCCCAAGTTCCAGGCAGGAGAGTTAGGGACACGGGTTATCGTAGCAGAGCTATGTTTGCATCTGGGCTTGACACCTGCCCATCCGTGTTCACTACTTTTCTCACCACTAATTTAACAAGCATAGTGTCCACTTAATCAACTCACCAGCTGTGTCTCACTAGGCAAACGGCTAACCTCTGGACACCTCAGCATTTTTTACCTGTAAGATGGTGCCAATAGTGACCTCATACAATTGTTGTCAGGATTAACTGCGACACGTAAAATAGCCATTGCAGGTCCTGGCACAGCATGTACGCTCAATGGACATCAGCTGCTGTGAAGCTTGATCCTCTTGAGTCTTCGCCTTGAGAAAGGCAAAAGACCGTTCCCTTGAGAAAGCATGCCCGTGGGAAAATTCCACATGTATCTTCAAAATCCAGCCCATGGGCTCCTTCCCAGCCTTCCCCAGCTGGAGTTTTCTACTTGCTCAGGGCTTTGTTCACAACCCTAAGGGCACATGCATCATGCTCTGGAGTCGTTCTTTACTTAAACACCAGTGCTCAGAGGCAGGATCAGGAGTTGAGAATGTAGGCTTGGGGTCAAAGGGATATGGGTTCAAATCCTAGTGATACCACTCAGTTCCAAGGTGGCTGACCTTGGGAAAGCTACCTTCCCTAAGCTTTGGTTCTTCAAGTATAAAATAGGGATTATAAAACCTATTTCCTAGGGTTGCTGGAAAGACGACTAGGAAATGGGATGATGTAGCCATGGATCTTAGCACACTCTGGGACAAGAGAAGAGTCCAATGATAAGGGGCAGGCCATAGACTAAATGCCCCACGGCCCTTCATGATGTGGCCTCTGTCCACTCCTGGCTCTGTCTCGTCTCACTCTGCTCTCCAATGACTCTGCTCTGGCCACACTGGCCTCTTTTCTCCTTCTCAAATTCACCCTAACCTTTCTTGCCCAGGAGCCTTTGCACTTGCCGTTCCCCCTGCCTGAGTTGCTCTTCCCCTGCCTCTCCCCATGGCTGCCAACTTCTCCCCCTGAAGACTCAGCCTACCCAGCACGTCCCACGAAGGTCTTCTCAGACCACCCTGCCTACCATGATGCTCCCCCAAACTAATCCAAGTTGCCCTAGCCCCTATGCATTTCCTCCACAGCCTTTATGACAGTCAGTATTTACCTTTTTCTAAGATAAATTTATGTGATTGAATTATAACCTGCATGTAGAAAAATATACCTCATAAGCACAAAGCATGAGAAGTCTTCACAAAGTGAACTTTCCCATGGAACCAATCCTCTAATCAAGATAAACAACATGACCTGGACCCCAGAAGCTCCTGCACGTCCCCAAAGGCATTACCCCCCTCCAAAGGTAACCTTTTCTTTTTTTTTACATCTTCACTGGAGTATAATTGCTTTACAATGTTGTGGTAGTTTCTGCTGTATAACAAAGTAAATCAGCTATACATATACATATATCCCCATATCTCCTCCCTCTTGCGTCTCCCTCCCTCTCACCCTCCCTATCCCACCCCTCTAGGTGGTCACAAAGCACCGAGCTGATCCCCCTGTGCTATGCGGCTGCTTCCCACTAGCTATCTCTTTTAATTTTTTTTTAATTTTTTAATTTTTTATACAGCACGTTCTTATTAGTTATCTATTTTATACATATTAGTGTATATATGTCAATCCCCATCTCCCAGTTCATCCCACCATGAACCACTGCCACTTTCCCCTCTTGGTGTCCACATGTTTGTTCTCTGCATCTGTGGTGACCTGACTTCTATCATCACAGATTGATTTTGTCTGTTTTTGAACCTGATGTCAGTGCAATCAAGCATTACGAGATTCTGGCACATGGTTGGGGGTAGCAATCACTTGGTCATCCTCAGTGCTGAGTAGTACAACATGGTATGACTCTACCACTATTTATCCTTTCTCTTATTGATGGACAGTTGGGCCTTGTTTCTTCATTTTACAATTCTGCTTTCTTTTCATTGTCTATCTCCCTGTAAGAGCATCTGTTTCACAGGTACAAGAAGCACATCTGTCTTGTTCAGTGCTGTGCTTCTAGTGTCTGGCACATAATGGGCTCTAACCAATTACGCGTTGAATGAATACATATGCTTACTGAGTGTTTAATATATCCCAGGCACAGTATTACGCTCTGAAGATATAAAACGACCAAGGCACAGTCTCAGCTCTGTTTTCTTACACTATAGTCAGAGATCATATTCATTTTTGATTCCTTAGCATCCTTTTGCTGACTGTATAAGTGAATGAAAATCTCTCTTAGGAACTCCCTTAAATAACAAGTCTAAGAACCGATCTGTAGGACAGAATTTATCTCTGGGTAAAAGTAACTGATCCAGATAGGATTGAATCCTGAAGGTGACCTTGCATGAACACACCAAGATAATTGGCCCAGAGTAACTGACGGTACAACTTTAAATAGACAAACAGGCTTCTATGAGCCGCTTACAAACAGAATCCTCCTAAAATAGAAGGCCATCTCAAAGCATTCAATATGTAAGGAAACCACTTGTGCATCAGATCAGAATTCAGAATTGAAGTAATGAGTTCCGAGAGCAGAAAGCCTGAACCGATAAAAGGTAATTATTGCAGAGAGAAGTGCTGCAGCAGCAGCATTTGCTAGAACTCTTCAAGCATTCTTGGCTCAATCCACCTCATTAAGCAAGGCCTGAAGATTCCCACTGCATTTCAGGCAGTTTGTAATCTACTGCAGCATTCTGGAGACGTGTGAAATGGGATCCACAGTGAAGAGAAAACCACACGTTTTAAGTGCTGGTCTCAGGAGAGGCAGTGTCGAAGTTAGACCAACTCAGGTCAAATCCCAGCTTGAATACAAGTCCTTGGGCACGTAGTTAACACTGGTTTTCTCCTCTGTAAATCGGAAATAATCTTATCTCCCTTGTAGGGTTTTTGTGAAAACTAGATGACATAATACATGTAAGGTACATGTAGCATATATGACACAGAGTAAGGACTTAATAAACGAAACTAAGAAGTATTATTGTTAGGATTTAGTTTTTCCTTTCCCCTTTCAATCTTTTAATCTTATTTCAATGCTCCTTTTTTCTTGTTTATTCAGTCATTTGAAGTTACATTTACCCCCTCTTGTTCTTCCCATTTTAGAGGCTGAAAAGCCAAGTACTTTTTTCCTGTCACCATTGCAGCTATAGGTAGCCATGTGACAGAGGCAGAAAGGTATTGAGGGTCTTCTGGAAAAGCTTTTGAATGAAATACTCATAAAAAGGAACCTATCTGGGTGTATAACCTTTTCCTTTCTTGCTGCCTCCCTCTTCTGCTGAGAATACAAATATATTGTCTAGAGCTGTGGTGTCTACCGTGTAACCATGAAGGAAGGTTGTGTTGGTACTTATATTTTTGAGGAGCTGCTCAAATATTTATAAAATGTCCATCTCTGGCCTTCTCATTATGTGAGAAAAAAAATGAAGTGATATTTGTTCAAGTCATTGCGTTTTTTCTTTTACTTGCAGCCAAATGCTTTCCTAATGTATACATACGGCTTTCTCTAGGCATGAAAAAAAGCATACTTCCTAAGGTGCTGATTGGTTAATATGCCTCCTATGAGAGCACCAATTGTGCTATGAAAGAGGGAAGAAGCAATGCTTACCCAGAAAGAATGACTCTAAAATGGTAGCATTCTAAACATAGGGAAAAGGCAGTAGAAAATCGTGTGGGGTGTTCAAGAGATGTTTCAATTATACACGTACATGAAGTCCTTCTCTTAAGTATAAGGTGAGCACTGTAGATTACAATCTATTAATGTGAGCTATGTTTTTTCTTTTTTAAAAAAGAAACTATTATTCCATTACAGAAAACTGACAAAAATGTCAACAAGTACTTTATTTTTTTAAAATCACTCATTTTATTTATTTTAAAATTTATTTATTTATTTTTGGCTGCATTGGGTCTTCGTTGCTGTGTGTAGGCTTCCCATTGTGGTGACATGAGTCACCACAATGAGAATAATGTCTAGAGCACAGGCTCAGTAGTTGCGGCGCATGGGCTTAGCTGCTCTGCGGCATGTGGGATCTTCCCAGACCAGGGATCGAACTCGAGTCCCCTGCATTTGCAGGTGGATTCTTAACCACTGCGCCACCTGGGAAGTCCTTCAACAAGTACTTTAAAAGCTTAAGTTAGTCTAGAGAGATGAGGGTAATGTTTATTTAATTTCCTTTCCTTGAAGGTTATCAAAATTTATATTCGTCCATTAATTTTATTCATAAATAAAATCTCTTCCTACAACCAGAATAAAATATATTCTACCCTAAATGAAGTCTTGCTTTTAGGAAAAGTAAAAATCATATCATCCTAACCAAACATTTACTTATTTCCCTAAAATTTTTAGCACCTTCTATATTATGTACAATTATACAACATATCCTGAAAAAAGCTGTTTTATGTGAGTTTTGTTCACTTGCTTGAGGAAATTAATCAATTTGAAAGGCTTCATCACAGAAAAATATGACAATAATTCTGAAATGTAAGCTGAAAGGGCAAAAAGTATTGAAGAGGGAGAAGTTGTGCTGGGGCTGTAACCCTGGCTTTCTCTTTGGAACATGATTTTCCTAAATTCAACCATTCAAGTAATGTTTTCCTAAGTATGCCCTCTCTATATACCAACCATACTACTATTTACTTAAATTTTGTCCTGAATATATTTCAAATAACTTCATTTTTAAACTGAAACTCTAAGCAATAATACCTGTGAAATCACAGGTTTTATGTACTAGCTATAGCTTACACAGATATGTACTATTATCTTCTATCCATCTACCACATTTTTAAAAGTGCTTCTTTAGAAAAAAAATTTTTATCTGCGATATATAAAAGTTCTTGCTCCTTTTTCAAAATTTTAGGGCAGCAGCTAAATATCTTTAACTTAATTACTACCTTTAAAAATTCAACTTGAATTTTTAAATCATTAAATAATAGAAAGACCAACCAACGTGTTATTCCTAAAGACCTATTTGGGCAGGAGAGAAAGAACGAAGCGTTCTATGACCCAAGAAAAATGACCTTGGGCACAGAATTTAAACACTAAGCTGGAATTCTCTCAGAAACTACTTATTTAGTAGAAGAGGAAAAAAATTAGGAAAAATGAATTTAGAGAATGAGACAGACTAATAGTTGGATTAAAGATGGGATGAGAGGAGGTAAAGGATACAGGTAGAGGCAAAGAAGGGAAGAAGAAAGTAGCCTGTACACACACTGCAAAGCTCTTAAAAGTTGGATCAAATGTCCCATCCTTGAATGCAACACTTCTAGTTTTTTAAAAAACAAGATTATATTCTTCCAATTTGGAAGCACTCAGGCAGTATTCACCCAGAATCTTCTGACAGGTGGTCAGATATGAATTCTTAGACTCAAAAGTCCTCATGGAGAGTTGTTCAAGTTGCCACGAGTCTCAAATATTTTGGTTTCAAGTCTCTTTACATGTTGAAAATTTACTGGAGACTCCAAAGGAGCTTTTGTTTATGCAGTTTACATCTACTGATATGCACTGTAATAGAAATTAAAACTGGGGAGTTTAAAATATTGATGAATTAATCAAAAATAACAATACATTTTCTACATGTTAACCTAAATAACACTCTAAGAAAATAACTATATTTTCTAAAAGAAAAATTAGTGAAATGGCTGGCAACATGATACAGTATTGCAAATTTCTTTCAAAAATTAATAGAGGACAGCTGGATTCTCAAATCTGTTTCTGCATTCAATGTCGTAATATGCTGTTTTGGTTGAAGCATGTGAAGAAACTCTGGAAGCACGTGAAGAAACCTCCCACAGATACGCTGCTGGAAAATGGAGGGATATTTTAATAGCCCTTTGAGAGAGATGTGGATTATCTTTGATACTATACCAAAGCTCAACTAGTGGTACTTTCTTAAAAGTTTGTTGCAATGTAAAATTGGAAACCTCATCAGTGACCTTTCTGTACTCTATTACATTAAAATTCATTGGTCTATAGGGGTAAGACAGGAATAAAGACACAGACCTACTAGAGAATGGACTTGAGGGTATGGTGAGGGGGAAGGGTAAGCTGTGACAAAGCGAGAGAGAGGCATGGACATATATACACTACCAAACGTAAAACAGATAGCTAGTGGGAAGCAGCCGCATAGCACAGGGAGATCAGCTCGGTGCTTTGTGACCACCTAGAGGGGTGGGATAGGGAGGGTTGGAGGGAGAGAGACGCAAGAGAAAAGAGATATGGGAACATATGTATAACTGATTCACTTTGTTATAAAGCAGAAACTAACACACAATTGTAAAGAAATTATACTCCAATAAAGATGTAAAAAAAAAACTCATTGGTCTAGCTTGCTCTTTGAATGAATCATTTCTCCATGCATGGTTTTTTAAAAGTATCATGCATTGGTTATAGGGAAATAGTAAGTAGTTCATTGAGTTATGAAAATATTTCAAATATTGATATATTTCATTACACAATAACAAAAAATCGTGTTATTTACTATCATACTGGCATCACTAAAGAAGCATTTAGGTGTTAGGAAACTGTCAAGCTATACTGGTGGATGGAAATTTTATCACTGGCAAAAAATACTATCAATTGCTTTTCTTGAATTAACAGGCTACCTCCATTCATTTTCTAGAAAACATTGGCTAAACAACTAAATTTGCATAACTTCAGTTTTTCCTTTCTTTTTCTTTTTCTCAGTTGTTCTTTCAAAGTAAAATTGATGCTCCATTACAAAAAAAATGGCTAGTTCATTGGCAACTCAATCAGTCCAGTCCCTTTCCTGGAGACAATCACTGCTTTTGTTATGCAGTCTGAGTGCTTTATGTATATTTACCATTTCATTATACAGAGTATTAAAAGGGTGTACTCAGGGTCAAATTTTAATGAAACCAACAATGTCTACTGCTTCATCAAGAAGAGTACCCAGGGCTTCCCTGGTGGCGCAGTGGTTGGGAGTCCGCCTGCCGATGCAGGGGACGCGGGTTTGTGCCCCCGTCCGGGGGGATCCCACGTGCCGCGGAGCGGCTGGGCCCGTGAGCCATGGCCGCTGAGCCTGCGCGTCCGGAGCCTGTGCTCCGCAGCGGGAGCGGCCACAGCAGTGAGAGGCCCGCGTACTGCAAAAAAAAGAAAAAAAAAGAAGAAGAGTATCCAGTGAGTCTGGCAGTTTTTAAACAGTGAGTAAGTGGCGGTAAGGACGACAATGACTAGTATGGTTTGGCACTAGCAGGTTCATTCACCATGGCTTTTGCACCATTAGTGCACATGTCAACACACTGGGGCAAAAAAGCAAATAGTGTCTTAGTATTGCTAGGGAACTCATCTCGTAGACCCCCAAGGGTATATGGACCACACTCTGGGACCTTATCAGAGTGATCTAGCGAATCACCAAACTTGACCAGCTATTAGTGCTACCAGGAAGGCAGCCAGGAGGAGAGTGGAAGGGTACAATCTTAGAGAGGGAAGCAGGGAACAGAACGTGGTGCAAGGTCTTAGGTGCCTAAGTGCAGAGTTAGGATTTAACTCAAAGTAGGATGGGCAAAAACCACTGAAATATTTCCTTCATGACATGTCAAATCTGACATGATTAGAGAGCACACAGGATCAGAGAACACTCATGAGTTCTCAGGTTCAGAGAAGAACCAGGAGAAGGTTTCACGCAATCTAAATGACATCTAAGGAGAGGCGGGTCTTGAACAGTGTCTAAAATCTTAGTTGGCAGAGGAATAGGAATTCCTATAGGAATACTGGGGAGAAGGAAGGAGGGTCGGAACGTGGGAGAATGAATGAAAAGGGCATTCATGATGGGGTTACAGAAGGAGAGAAGAGAGAGGGAGATGATAAAATGTGGGACCTATATGGGGGGACAGAGTAAGAATTTCTTTTGTCAGTTTATAATTTAAACCATGCTGATTAAAAAAAAAAAAAAAGAGGTGCTCTTAGCACAAGCATCCAGCGTGTACAACAGGACGATCCAAAAATAAAGTCACAACAACCCACTGGAAATGGAGCGGCAGATAGTTTCACTTGGCTGGAGCCCAGATTGCAAAGGCCAGCACGGCAACACGTGGAATCACGAAATCACTGAACACCAGTTCAGTGAGTCTTATGAGGTTCAATAGTGAACGTATCAGTGGCAATTATTTCCAGAGAAGAAGCTGAAAAAATCTGAATGCAGTCTACGTAGAAGTTATAGAAGATTCTTTAATGTAACACCTCACAAACTGGGGGGCTTCACCAAAACTGATGCATGTCAGAACCTTGTCCTGTCGGTCATGACAGTGAAAGAATGTACACTAGATCAGCAGTTACCATTCAAGCTACTATGGTATTTGGACGGATGTGGAGATCTTATCTGGTTCCAACAATCTCCATCATTATGCAGAGTGGCAGAGGGAAGAAATAGGACAAAGTCGGGAGGTTTTCTGAAGCTGGGAAACACTAAAGACACAAGTGCAAACCCTTATATAAACGATGGACTTTAGTTAATAATACAGTATCAATATTGGTTCATCAGTTGTACCAATGTCCCACACTAATGCAAGATGCTAATAATAGGGGAGGCTGTTGAGGGAAGGGGGGATGCCGAGTATGTGGAAACCCTGTACTTTCCAGTCAATTTTTCTGTAAACCTAAAACTGCTCTAAAAAATAAACTAGGTTGATTAAACACACAACACACACACACACACGTGCAAGTTTTCTATACAGGGAACCAAATATAGCAGCATGCACAATGCAGCCCTAGGCCTGCACAGGGGAGAACAGAAAATCCTCCCACTCAAGCTTGTCCTGAGATTCAGAGTAGCAAAGAGTAAAAAGCCATCAGTGCTCTCGAGTTCCACTGCCCAACGCCTTGTTGCAATATGAACCAGCTGGATTGGACAGAGGTTTCTGAAGACGTTTCTGCATCCACAAATGAGTTCTGGCTTATTAAAATGATATTTCTTATTGGCTCAATTCCCTCCCCCAAGATTCTGTTACTGATAATTTAAAAGCATCGGTGATGTAATTACCCTTGCTCTGTCCAACAGAGAAACAGTGTGGGTTCCTTTCGAAAGTGGCTGAGAGGGTAAATTTCCTGCAATTTGAGCGATACCACTTTTCCTAACAAACAGACAAGCAGTGTTGATTTCATGTGCGGGTAAGCACGTGGACAGACTGCGTGGAATATCACTGAAATCTCTTTAAGGAAAGTTGCTTTTTTACCCATTGTGATATTTGTATGCAGTCGGGGAACAACATGCTTTTATGCTGTGTCTAGAACATTGCCCCTATGGGCAATATGAAGTCGAATGTCATTTTTCTGTAAGTCCTCACAACTCCACTGATGCATTGTTCTTTTTTTGGCTATTACTGCGATTGGACAGCATTTCCCTCTGCCCTCTCCCTTCACTTTCTTCACTTGGCTAAAGCTTACTTTTCTGGCAAAAGGCTAATAAAGTCACCTCTCTCTGATGGCCCCTCCTACTCCCTAAGCTAGATCCCCTCTGTCTGAACTCCCTCCTCCCCTGCCTCTTTGCATTTATTATACATTAACATAAAGCATGAACTTGGAAACAGGCATCCTTGGGTGAGAGGACACACACTTATCTACTCACATAACACATAACCGGGAGGCTTGTCCCAGGGTAGACTCCACAGTCTCCCTCAGGAGTGTTCACTGCCCTGAGGGCTCACAGCAGACAAAGCCACCAGCCCCGTGGCAGCTGAGTTGGCTGTTGCCAAACACAAGAGCAGTGAATGTGCAGGTAGGAAACACCTGAGGGTATGTCAGGATGTGCATGCATTGACACACTTCCATTTAGAAATACAGAAGCCTTTCCTCCACAAACCTCCGCCTTTCAAAGAACAAGCAGCTTTGAAGTTGGGTGTGGAAACCCAGAGAAGAGCAGATAATGTTGGGTCAGCCTCGTGGGCCTCTGATATACCAGGATGAATGGAAGATGACACAGCGGACACCGAGCATGGGTAGCCGAGAATCCTGGAGCAGAAATAGAAAGAGGGGCAATGTGGGACAAGGCTTCTGCAAAGAGCAGAAGGCTGGGAGGGCACAAAGGACTGGAGTGCCGAGGAAACTACTCCTGGGGGCCAGGACATGCTGTGTTGGTAGAGGGGGGCAGATGGCAGTGGGAGTGATCCGAGGTGTCCCGTGGAAGCCATACACAAAGCCAAGCAGACCACAAGATGGCAGAGGCTGGACATTCCAAGTCTTAGCGTCTCAGAGACCACCTTCTGGAAGTTTGCCTCTTTGATTTTAGAAATTAATAAGAGACCAGGATGTAGGCTTTACATCCTCTGCTGCACTATAATTTCTTATTTCCTTTTGGTCCCCAGATTTGATTGACTGAGTTTTGCTTTTGTTTTTCTTAGTTCTTTTTTTCTTTCTTATTAGTTATCTATTTTATACATATTAGTGTATATATGTCAGTCCCAATCTCCCAATTCATCCCACCACCACCCCCATCCCCCATTTTTCTTAGTTCTAAGAAGCTTTTTAAAGAAAAACCTGAATATTAATTTCTAATCATCCTACCCTAATATTCCTCACCTCCCTCTAGTCTCCCCCAATCCCCCACCAATACTATGCTGACATCTGCTCTACTAAGAAGTCTGGACTTGTGGTGAGGGTAGAGAAGAAGAGAAGCATCATTCTGGAACTGGCTGAAAAACTCTAGAAAAAGGAGAGGATGTCCAAAGGTAGGAGAAAGAAAAAGAAGAAAGGTGAGAAGAAAAAAGCATTTCCCCCTCTTGGTAATTTTTGCACAAGGCAGACTAATGGACCATCCTTAAAGTTTAATATCAACACTGACCAAATTTCTGGAGCCCAAATTCATTCATCCATCTATTCATTCATTTATTCATTCATTCATACATTCAAAGAGTTATTTATTGAGCGTCATTATGTGTCAAGCACTGTTCTAAGCACTGAGGATTCAATGGCAATTTAAAAAAGAAACAACCTTGCCCTTTTGGAACTACCATTCTGGATTACCCTCATGATACTCAACGGATGGTATGAGTTCATGTCCAACATCTTACTTAATGTATAATAAAAGAAGAGGTAAATTCTGACTTATAATTTTCCAGACAGTCTCCAAAGGGAAAAAAATGTCTTCATGGGTCAGATCTGGCTATGAAGACAGCCAAATTCCTTTCTACGGAAGGACATACAGAGTTGTATTAGGTAACCCTGGACAGGAGGAAAAATAGCCAAAGAAACAGTCTTTGGTGCTTAAGCATTGCATTTGAGGAGTTGTGAATATAGTCTAGACTGTTATCTTCCTAATAGCACCATCCTTCCAGAATATTCCTGAGGTTCCAAAACAAAAACAAACAACGAATAGTGTGGCTCTCCTTGAACAAAGGTGACCCAGTGACAAGTCTGAGATCTGGGGGAGTCTCACTGATGTGTGTGCTTCTGGTCTGTGCCCCAGTAAAAGGCTGAATTAGTTTCAAGCACAGCTGGGAATGGTGCACCCCAAGTTTTTCCACCATCAAGAACTTCTATTTGTCCCTCCAAGGACCCAAGTTTTGAAAGTTGTCTCCTTCCTAAAACCCTGCATTTGACACCTAATAGTCTTTTCTCCTTCAGTTTTATTAATCAAAGGCCAAGTAAAGTTTGAGCTTCCGATCAGCAGTACCTCCACACTGAACTGATATAATTCCAGGCCCAATGTTTTAGTTATCCTGCGATAATAAAGAGACAGCAAATAGAAACCTGGGTTTGGGAGCTAGACAACAAGGTGGGGTTTAAATCTCAGATAATCACTTATTAGTTGTGTGACCTCAGGCAATGTACTTAACCTATTAGTTATGATTATAAAGTTAAGTGAGACAAGTTTAAGAAAATATATATGCAAGGCTATTCATTGAAGTATTACTTATAATAGCAAATGTCCATTATTGGGAACTGGTTGAAGAAACTATTGAATCACCATGCAATGCAGTACAGTATAACTATAAGAAAGGAATGAAGAATCGTTTTAGATACTGATATGGAATGACCTCCAGTACACATTGTTAATAGAAAAAATGATAGGCAGAGAAATGTGCATATTTTATGGTACTATGCATCTAAGAGAAAGGAAGAGAAATAGACACACATACGCACACACTCTTATATTTAAAAAATGGAAGATAAACCAAAGCTTGTAATGAAAATGATTTCCAGACTGTGATCTCTGAATTTCCCATGAAAATTGCCCAGGGTTCCTCTGCTGATTCCGTGTCTGAGGCATGTAATGTACATGAAGACCCTTATCTTACCAGAAATTAAGGAAGCTATCAAAGACTGCTGGGATCTTCTTAAAAGGATCCAGAAACCAGTTAGAGGAGCCTGACACTGGCCATAGATAATTTGAGAATCAATAAAAATAACGACTACACAGAATGTCATGTAAAGTATGTTCAGATCATAACAGTATTCAACCAAAACAGAACAAAAACCATAATCGGTTACCTTCCAAGGTTGCTAAGGAACCAACCTGTTATTTTGGTAACACAAATGAAGAGAAAGTATCAACTTTTTTTTTTTTTTTTTGCCTTTCTTGTGTGATCTGTATCTCAGAGTAATGAAAAAACTGATAAAGGAAATTTTCTCTTTACAGACTTGTTCCAGCTAGTAGGTGAAAAGAGAAAGAGTATCACCTGTTGCAACCCCTCAGAATAATGGATCTAGGTAATGGTCATCGAGGGCTATTAAGATCCCAAAAGGGAGGGAACTAGTTATTATGTGACTACTGGTAGAAATGCAAACACTGCCTTTGAGGTATTCTTGTAAAAGAATCAGATTTTAATGTGATAATTCACTGGATCCTACTACCAGTTTATGGGGGTTGCAGATGCTCATGTTAAATAATACGAAGGGAGTACAATCAGCAAAATCCAGTCTATGGGAAACTCTTCAAGACAAATGACCTGGTATCAACAAAAAAATTGCAAGCAAAATAATAATCACTTTAAAATAGGGGAGAGAAAACTCTATAGATAAGACACACAAGCATCGTATCAATCAATTACAATACATGGACCTTATTTGGAAACTGATTTGAGTGAACAAACTAAAAACTATTCGTGAGACCTCAGGGAAGTTAACTTATCAAGTCTAATAATGGTACCATGGGTTATGTTTACAAAAACAGGTCCTTCTATTTTGGAGATTCATACTAAAATATTTATGGGTGTAATGATGTTATGTCTGGAATTTGCTTCAAAATAATTCAATAGGGAGGTATGGGGAATATAGATAAAACAGACTGACGACGAAGTAACAGTTAATAAACTGAGGGTGGGTACATAGGGTTCATGACACTAACTTCTCTACTTATGTATGTACATTTGACATTTCCATAATTTCCATACAGTTTTTCTAAAAGTTACTGAGTGATCTAACTCTGGTGGCAGTGGTGTTTGGGGCAGGGGCAGGGAATGTCAGTGACCAGGGCTATTTATAGCAATTTAACTTCCCCACCACGATAATACTGAGAGACTCAACCTCCCAACCCCATGAGGTTCATTTGCTCATACTGTACTTTGAATATTTTGAAAAACTGGATTGTGAATGTCACACACTTTGAGCCTTGCTTTTGTCATCCAGCAATTTTTATTGTTGTTGATACCAAAATAGCCTTCTTATAGAACTGCAGTGTTCACCCACTTCATATACGGTAAGATTTCTGGCCGTTCCCCAAACTGAAAGAACCCAGGAAGAGAACGCAGTGTAACACCATTAAAGATCCATCCGTTTCCCACCTCCCAACCCTGCCTGAGGCGGTTACATTAATAAACATAATATCAGCACAAATGAATAAGAAAACGGCAGAATCCAAACTTCCCCTCTCACTCCTCATCAGCCTATTAAGAATTACAAAGATGAGCTCTTCAAATCTATCACGAGGCCAGCCCTCCCCAATGCAAAATAATAAGACAAATATTTGATATGTGGATAATCATCATCAACAGTGAACTATGTCCCATGCATACTGTCTGGAGACACTAGCTAATGATGGCTTGAAGCCATCACAAGTTGCAAGATATATAAACACCAAGCATCTTGGACATAAAGACAAACTCTTTTAAAAAAAAAAAAAAGGATGTTATGGAGAGAGCAATTTGAAAGCAAATAATGTTTTTGGAACATTAAATGTTTAAATCATTAAAAAAATTAGATCATTAACAAAATGATTCTTTTATTGTGTGATGTCAGGGTGCATCATATATTGGATGTATCTCTAAAAATCTCTTTAAAATATTGGAAAAAATTTTATAAGTCTGATTAATCAGTGTTCAAAAGTTTTGTACTAAGAGTTTTAATAAGTCTTAAATAAATTAAAAATATATAAAGATGCAACATTTGCAGAACAACAATAGATTGACATTGGAAAAGACAATTCACTAGGTGGATTTCAACAAAAATCTTTGCATAATTGGTGGGAAGAACTGAAACACAGACATCTTGATTTCACAAGTACATCCAGTGATGCCCATCTTCCATTTGGATCTAAGGATCTTTCTAATGCATCATTTCCAGTTATGACCAAGCAGTGAAAAAAACTCAGAACTTAGCTTTTGAGCTACTAATTGAGAAAGCATTGAACAAACATTTCAAAAATACTGAAGCATACATATTCAAGCATATAACTTTCATCAAAACATCAATTATTACCTTTTTATGATATCAAAATGCTTTGTATTGATACCATTGAAAAATATAACAAAATCAAGTATTATTTCATCTTTTGTCCATCCTTCTTCATTTATACTTTACGTGCTTTTATTATGTACATAGTATATTAGTATAGTATTAGTTATTAATAAATAAACATAAAAGGGGTATCAGCAAAATGTTTTACTGACAGAGTGTGTGTTCAAAAAAGTCTGGAGACCACAGATATGGTGATTAAAGATCTTCATTCTGGAATCAGACTGTCTGAGTTTGAATTCTGGATCCACCACCCAGTAGCTACGTGGTCTTGAGAAAACAGCATTAGTTTTTTTTAAACATTAGTTTATTTGTAAAGTAGGTATACTCTTAGCATCTTCATTATGCTGTTGTAAAGATTAAATGAGCTAATATATGACATTGTAACTCTGTCCTTGGCATATATTAGTATATTAGAATGATAGGTACTATCATCATCATCATCATCATAATCGTGCTCATCATGTCACTGTCATCATCATCACTGTCATGCAACCCAGCCATCTGGTCACTACCATCTATGCTATGCTCTAAATATTAAAATTTAAGTAACCTTCAGTGTGTCTTTGAGGGAATCTCACACTTGTGTAAGAAATTCCATAACTTATTGTGGCAGTTTTATTAAAGCACGGCTGCTCAACTAGGTCAGGGGTCCCTCAAGGCTCCTTTGAATGACATGGTATGTATCACACACAGTCAACTCTGAAATAACTGAAGGGCAGAGGATGCAATACCTTTCCTCACTAGTTACCTCACTTAATTTGTTTACAAAGTACTTGAATGAAAAAGAAGAGGCTCTTGGAAAAAAGCTGACAGGGCATAATGACAGCACTTTTTACCATATGTATCCTTTCTCTAGCTTCCTCTCAGTTTCTGCATGTGTCACTGCATTATACAGTTTCTATATCCCTGGGTTTCCTTAGATGAGAACAAACTGAGTTAAGAGGAAGTTGAAAAAAGCATGCACTTTATTAGGGGGATACCCAGAAAGTTGGTGACTCATAGAAAGTTACTCATTTGTCAATGTCCACTTATATGAGTCACACCAGAAACAAGAAAAACTCAAACAACCTAATCTCACACCTAAAGGAACTAGGAAAAGAAGAAGAAACAAAAAGCAAAGTTAGTAGAAGGAAATAAATCATAAAGATCAGAGCAGAAATAAATGAGATGGGGACTAAAAAAACAACAGAAAAGATCAATGAAACTAAGTTTGGTTCTTTGAAAAGACAAAGAACATTGATAAGACTTTAGCCAGACTCATCAAATAAAATGAGAGACGCCCCAAGTAAATAAAATCAGAAATGAAATAGGAGAAGTTACAACCAACACAACAGAAATACAAGGGATCATCAGAGATTATTATGAACAATTGTACACCAATAAAATGGATGAGCTGGAAGAAATGGATAAATTTCTAGAAACATACACTCTCCCAACACTGAATCAGGAAGAAATAAAAAATATGAAGAGACCAATTACCAGTAATAAAATTGAATCAATAATAAAACAATTCCCAAGATCCAGGAAACCAAGACGGTGGAGTAGAAGGACGTGCTCTCACTCCCTCTTGCAAGAACACCAGAATCACAACTAGCTGCAGGACAATCATCGACAGGAAGACACTGGAACTCACCAAAAAAGATACCCCACATCCAAAGACAAGGAGAAGCCACAATGAGACGGTAGGAGGGGCACAATCACAGTAAAATCAAATCCCATAACTGCTGGATGGGTGACTCTCAGACTGGAGAACACTTATGCCACAGAAGTCCACCCACTGGAGTGAAGGTTCTGAGCCCCACGTCAGGCTTCCCAACCTGGGGGTCTGGCAATGGGAGGAGGAATTCCTAGAGAATCAGACTTTGAAGGCTAGTGGGATTTGATTGCAGGACTTCGACAGAACTGGGGGAAACAGAGACTCCACTCTTGGAGGGCACCCACAAAGTAGTGTGCGCATCGGGACCCAGGGGAAGGAGCAGTGACAACGGGAGACTGAACCAGACCTACCTGCTAGTTTTGGGGAGTCTCCTGCAGAGGCAGGGGGTGGCTGTGGCTCACCGCGGGGACAAGGACACTGGCAGCAGAAGTTCTGGGAAGTCCTTCTTGGCGTGAGCCCTCCGAGAGGCTGCCATTAGCCCCACCAAAGAGCCCAGGTAGGCTCCAGTGTTGAGTTGCCTCAGGCCAAACAACCAACAGGGAGGGAATCCAGCCCCACCCATCAGCAGACAAGCAGATTAAAGTTTTACTGAGCTCTGCCCACCAAAGCAACAGTCAGCGCTACCTACCACCAGTGCCTCCCATCAGGAAACTTGCACAAGCCTCTTAGATAGCCTCATCCACCAGAGGGCAGACAGCAGAAGCAAGAAGAAATACAATCCTGCAGCCTTTGGAACAAAAACCACATTCACAGAAAGAGAGACAAGATGAAAAGGCAGAGGGCTATGTATCAGATGAAGGAACAAGATAAAACCCCAGAAAAACAACTAAATGAAGTGGACATAGGCAACCTTCCAGAAAAAGAACTCAGAATAATGATAGTGAAGATGATCCAGGACCTCGGAAAAAGAATGGAGGCAAAGATCGAGAAGATGCAAGAAATGTTTAACAAAGACCTAGAAGAATTAAAGAACAAACAAACAGAGATGAACAACACAATAACTGAAATGAAAACTACACTAGAAGGAATCAATAGCAGAATAACTGAGGCAGAAGAACGGATAAGTAACCTGGAGGACAGAATGGTGGAATTCACCACTGCGGAACAGAATAAAGAGAAAAGAATGAAAAGAAATGAAGACAGCCTCTGGGACAACATTAAACACAACAACATTCGCATTACAGGTGTCCCAGAAGGAGAAGAAAGGGAGAAAGGACCCAAGAAAATATCTGAAGATATTATGGGCGAAAACTTCCCTAACATGGGAAAGGAAATAGCCACCCAAGTCCAGGGAGCGCAGAGAATCCCATACAGGATAAACCCAAGGAGAAACACTATGAGACACACAGTATCAAACTGGCAAAAATTAAAGACAAAGAAAAATTATTCAAAGCAGCAAGGGAAAAGCGACAAATAACATACAAGGGAACTCCCATAAGGTTAACAGCTGATTTCTCAGCAAAAACTCTACAAGCCAGAAGGGAGTGGCGTGATATACTTAAAGTGCTGAAAGGGAAGAACCTACAACCAAGACTACTCTACCTGGCAAGGATCTCATTCAGATTCAATGGAGAAATCAAAAGCTTTACAGACAAGCAAAAGCTAAGAGAATTCAGCACCACCAAACCAGCTCTACAACAAATGCTAAAGGAACTTCTCTAAGTGGGAAACACAAGAGAAGAAAAGGACCTACAAAAACAAACCCAAAACAATTCAGAAAATCGTCATAAGAACATACATATTGATAATTACCTTAAACTTGAATGGATTAAATGTTCCAACCAAAAGACACAGGCTTGTTGAATGGATACAAAAACAAGACCCATATATATGCTGTCTACAAGAGACCCACTTCAGACCTAGGGACACATACAGACTGAAAGTGAGGGGATGGAAAAAGATATTCCATGCAAATGGAAATCAAAAGAAAGCTGGAGTAGCAATACTCATATCAGATAAAATAGACTTTAAAATAAAGAATGTCACAAGAGACAAGGAAGGACAGTACATAATGATCAAGGGATCAATCCAAGAAGAAGATATAACAATTATAAATATATATGCACCCAACATAGGAGCACCTCAATACATAAGGCAACTGCTAACAGCTATAAAAGAGGAAATCGACAGTAACACGATAATAGTGGGGGACTTCAACACCTCACTTACACCAATGGACAGATCATCCAAAATGAAAATAAATAAGGAAACAGAAGCTTTAAGTGACACAATAGACCAAATAGATTTAATTGATATTTATAGGACATTCCATCCAAAAACAGCTGACTACACCTTCTTCTCAAGTGCGAGACGGAACATTCTCCAGGATAGATCACATCTTGGGTCATAAATCAAGCCTCAGTAAATTTAAGAAAAGTGAAATCATATCAAGCATCTTTTCTGACCACAACACTATGAGATTAGAAATCAATTACAGGGAAAAAAACATAAAAACCACAAACACGTGGAGGCTAAACATTACGTTACTAAATAACCAAGAGATCACTGAAGAAATCAAAGAGGAAATCAAAAAATACCTAGAGACGAATGACAATGAAAACACAATGATCCAAAACCTATGGGATGCAGCAACAGCGGTCCTAAGAGGGAAGTTTATAGCTACACAAGCCTACCTCAAGAAACAAGAAAAATCTCAAATAAACAATCTAACCTTACCCCTAAAGAAACTGGAGAAAGAAGAACAAACAAAATCCAAAGTTAGCAGAAAGAAAGAAAACATAAACATCAGAGCAGAAATAAATGAAATAGAAACAAAGAAAACAATAGCAAAGATCAATAAAACTAAAAGCTGGTTCTGGGCTTCGCTGGTGGCACAGTGGTTGAGAATCTGTCTGCCAATGCAGGGGACACGGGTTCGAGCTCTGATCTGGGAATATCCCACATGCCGCGGAGCAACTAGGCCCATGAGCCACAACTACTGAGCCTGCGGGTCTGGAGCTTGTGCTCTGCAACAAGAGAGGCCATGACAGTGAGAGGTCCGCGCACTGCAATGAAGAGTGGCCCCCACTTGCCGCTACTAGAGAAAGCCCTCGCACATTAACGAAGACCCAACACAGCCAAAAATAAATAAATTAATTAATTTTTTAAAAAACTGGTTCTTTGAGAAGATAAAATTGATAAACCATTAGCCAGACTCATCAAGAAAAAGAGGGAGAGGACTCAAATCAATAAAATTAGAAATGAAAAAGGAGAAGTTACAATGGACACCACAGAAATACAAAGCATCCTAAGAGACTACTACAAGCAACTCTATGCCAATAAAATGGACAACCTGGAAGAAATGGACAAATTCTTAGAAAGGTATAACCTTCCAAGACTGAACCAGGATGAAATAGAAAATATGAACAGACCAAATCACAAGTAATAAAATTGAAACTGTGATTAAAAATCTTCCAACAAACCAAAGTCCAGGACCAGATGGCTTCACAGGTGAATTCTATCAAACATTTAGAGAAGAGCTAACACCCATCCTTCTCAAACTCTTCCAAAAAATTGTGGAGGAAGGAACACTCCCACACTCATTCTATGGGGCCACCATCACCCTGATACCAAAACCAGATAAAGATACTACAAAAAAAGAAAATTAGAGACCAATATCACTGATAAATATAGATACAAAAATCCTCAACAGCATACCAGCAAACAGAAGCCAACAGCACATTAAAAGGATCATACACCATGATTAAGTGGGATTTATCCCAGGGATGCAAGAATTCTTCAATATACGCAAATCAATCAATGTGATACACCATATTAACAAAGTGAAGAAGAAAAACCATATGATCATCTCAATAAATGCTGAAAAAGCTTTTGACAAAATTCAACACCCATTTATGATAAAAACTCTCCAGAAAGTGGGCATAGAGGGAACCTATCTCATCATAATAAAGGCCATATATGACAAACCCACAGCAAACATCATTCTTTTTTTTTTTTTTTTTGTGGTACGCGGGCCTCTCACCACTGTGCCCTCTCCCATCATGGAGCACAGGCTCCGGACACGCAGGCTCAGCGGCCATGGCTCACGGGCCCAGCTGCTCCGTGGCACGTGGGATCTTCCCGGACCGGGGCACGAACCCGAGTCCCCTGCATCGGCAGGTGGACTCTCAACCACTGCGCCACCAGGGAAGCCCGCAAACATCATTCTTAATGGTGAAAAACTGAAAGCATTTCCTCTAAGATCAGGAACAAGACAAGGATGTCCACTCTCACCACTATTATTCAACATAGTTTTGGAAGTCCTAGCCATGGCAATCAGAGAAGAAAAAGAAATAAAAGGAATACAAATTGGAAAAAAGTAAAACTGTCACTGTTTGCAGATGACATGATACTATACTTAGAGAATCCTAAAGATGCCACCAGAAAACTACTAGAGCTAATCAATGAATTTGGTAAAGTTGCAGGATACAAAATTAATGCACAGAAATCTCTTGCATTCCTATACACTAATGATGAAAAATCTGAAAGAGAAATTAAGGAAACACTCCCGTTTACCACTGCAACAAAAAGAATTAAACACCTAGGAATAAACCTACCTAGGGAGACAAAAGACCTGTATGCAGAAAACTATAAGACACTGATGAAAGAAATTAAAGATGATACAAACAGATGGAGAAATATACCATGTTCTTGGATTGGAAGAATCAACATTGTGACAACGACTATACTACCCAAAGCAATCTACAGATTCAATGCAATCCCTATCAAATTACCAACGGCATTTTTTACAGAACTAGAACAAAAAATCTTAAAATTTGTATGGAAACACAAAAGACCCCGAATAGCCAAAGCAGTCTTGAGGGAAAAAAAACGGAGCTCGAGGAATCAGACTCCCTGACTTCAGACTATAGTATAAAGCTACAGTAATCAATATGGTACTGGCACAGAAACAGAAACATAGATCAATGGAACAAGATAGAAAGCCCAGAGATAAACCCACACACCTATGGCCAACTAACCTATGACAAAGGAGGCAAGGATATACAGTGGAAAAAAGACAGTCTCTTCAATAAGTGGTGCTGGGAAAACTGGACAGTTACATGTGAAAGAATGAAATTAGAACACTCCCTAACACCATACACAAAAATAAACTCCAAGTGGATTAGAGACCTAAATGTAAGACTGGACACTATAAACTTTTAGAGGAAAACATAGGAAGAACACTCTTTGACATAAATCACAGCAAGATCTTTTTGATAGTAATGGAAATAAAAACAAAAATAAACAAATGGGATCTAATGAAACTTCAAAGCTTTTGCACAAAGGAAACCATAAACAAGACGATAAGACAACCCTCAGAATGGGAGAAAATATTTGCAAACGAATCAATGGACAAAGGATTAATCTCCAAAATATATAAACAGCTCATGCAGCTCAATATTAAAAAAACAAACAACCCAATCAAAAAATGGGCAGAACACCTAAATAGACATTTCTCCAAAGAAGACATACAGATGGCCAAGAAGCACATGACAAGCTGCTCAACATCACTAATTATTAGAGAAACGCAAATCAAAACTACAATGAGGTATCGCCTCACACCACTTAGAATGGGCATCATCAGAAAATCTACAAACAACAAATGCTGGAGAGGGTGTGGAGAAAAGGGAACCCTCTTGCACTGTTGGTGGGAATGTAAATTGATACAGCCACTATGGACAACAGTATGGAGGTTCCTTAAAAAACTAAAATAGAATTACCATATGACCCAGCAATCCCACTACTGGGCATATACCCTGAGAAATCCATAATTCAAAAAGACACATGCACCCCAATGTTCACTGCGGCACTATTTACAATCCCCAGGTCACGGAAGCAACCTAAATGCCCACCAACAGATGAATGGATAAAGATGTGGTACACATATACAATGGAATATTGCTCAGCCATAAAAAGGAACGAAACTGGGTCATTTGTTGAGACGTGGATGGATCTAGAGACTGTCATACAGAGTGAAGTAAGTCATAAAGAGAAAAACAAATATCGTATATTAATGCATATATGTGGAACCTAGAAAAATGGTACAGATGAACTGGTTTGCAGGGCAGAAATAGAGACACAGATGTAGAGAACAAACGTATGGACACCAAGGGGGGAAAGCCGTGGGGGTGGGGGGGTGTGATGAATTGGGTGATTGGGATTGACATGTATACACTGACGTGTATAAAACTTATGACTAATAAGAACCTGCTGTATAAAAAAAATAAATTAAATTAAATTAAGAAATTAAAATAATAATAAAAAATTCCCAACAAACAAAAGTCCAGGACCAGGTGTCTTCACAGATGAATTCTACCGAACAGTTAAATAAGAGTTAACACCCAGCCCTCTCAAACTATTCCGAAAAACTGAAGAGGAAGGAATGCTTCCAAACTCACTCTACAAAGCCAGGATCATGCTGATAACAAAATCAGACTAAGACACCACACAAAAAGAGAAAATTAGTGACCAACATCACTGATGAACATAGATGTAAAAATCCTCAACAAAATATTAGCAAACCAAATTCAACAATATATTAAAAAGACCATACACCATAATCAAGTGGGATGTGTTTCAGGGATGCAAAGGTGATTCAATATGCTCAAGTCAATCACCGTGATACATCACATTAACAAATTGAAAAATAAAAATCATATAATCATCTCAATAGATACAGAAAACTTTTTGACAAAATTCAATATCCATTTATAATAAAAACTCAACAAAGCCTCAACACAGAAGGGCCATATATGCAAGCCCACAGCCAACATCATACCCAATGATATAAAGTTGAAAGCACTGCCTCTAAGATCAGGAACGAGACAAGGATGCCCACTTTTGCCACTTTTATACAACATAGTATTGGAAATCCTGCGGCAGCAATCTGACAAAAAAAAAAAAAAAAGGAATTTAAATTGGAAAGGATGAAATAAAACTGACACTGTTTTCAGAACATGATACTATATATAAAAAACCCTAAAACTGCTACCAAAAAGCTATTTGAATAAATGAATTCACTAAAGTTGTAGAATACAAAGTTAACATACAGAAATGTGATGCCTTCTACACACTAATGATGAATTATCAGAAAGAGAAATTAAGAAAACAATCCCATATACAATTGCATCAAAAAGAATAAAATATCTAGGAATAATCCTAACCAAGGAAGTAAAAGACCTGTACTCTGAAAACTATAAGACATTCATAAAAGAAATTAAAGACCACACAAACAAATGGAAAGATATACTAGGTTCATTAATTGGAAGAGTTAATATAGTTAAAATGACCATACTCCCCAAGGCAATCTACAGATTCAGTGTGTTCCTTATTAAAATCCCTATAGCATTTTACACAGAACTTGGACAAATAACTCTAAAATTTGTTTGTAAACAGAAAATACCCTTCATAGCCAAAACAATTTTGAGAAAGAAGAACAAAGTGCCCTGACTTCAAACTATACTACAAAGCTACAGTAATCAAAATGGTATGGTACTGCCATAAAAACAGACACATAGATCAATGGAACAGAATAGAGAGCCCAGAAATAAACACATGTTAACAGGATAATTAATGTATGACAAAGGAGGCAAGAATATACAATGAGGAAAAGACAGCTTCTTCAATAAACAATGTTGGGAAAACTGGACAGCTACATGCAAAAGAATCAAACTGGACTACTTTCTCATCCCACATACAAGAGTAAACTCAAAATGGATTAAAGACCTGAAAACCATAAAACACCTAGAAAAAATATAAGCAGTGTGCTCTTTGATACTGGCCTCAGCAATATTTTGGGGGGGCTCTGTTTCCTGAGGCAAGGAAAACAAAAGCAAAAATACACAAATGGCACTACATCAAACTAAAAAGCTTTTGCACAGGGGGAAAAAAAAACTATCAACAAAACAAAACACTGGCCTACTGAATGGGAGAAGATATTTGCAAATGATATATCTGATAAGGAGTTAATATTCAAAAACTCATACAACTCAACATCAAACAAAAACAAAAAAACTTAATTTAAAAATAAGCAGAGGGGACCTCCCTGGTGGTGCAGTGGTTAAGAATCCTCCTGCCAGTGCAGGGAACACAGGTTCAAGCCCTGGTCTGGGAAGATCCCACATGCCATGGAGCACCTAAGCCCATACGCTACAACTACTGAGCCTGCACTCTAGAGCCCGTGACCCACAACTACTGAGCCTACGTGCCACAACTACTGAAGCCTGCAGGCCTAGAGCCCATGCTCCACAACAAGAGAAGTCATTGCAATAAGCCTGAGCACTGCAATGAAGAGTAGCCCCCACTTGCTGCAACTAGAGAAAGCCTGCATGCAGCAACGAAGACCCAATGCAGCCAAAAATAAATGAATAAATAAATTTATAAATAATTTTTTTAAAAAAGCAGAGGACCTAAATAGAAATTTTTCCTAGGAACTCATACAGATGGCCATCAGCCACATGAAAAGATTCCCAACATCACTAATCAGCAGGAAAATGCAAATTAAAACCACAATGAGATATCACCTCAACCTGTTACTATGGTTACTATCAAAAAGACAACAAGGACCTCCCTGGTGGCGCAGTGGTTAAGAATCCGCCTGCCAACGCAGGGGATATGGGTTCAAGCCCTGGTCCAGGAAGATCCCACATGCCGCAGAGCAACTAAGCCCGTGCGCCACAATGACTGAGCCTGCGCTCTAGAGCCCGTGAGCCACAACTACTGAACCTGCGTGCCACAACTACTGAAGCCCACGCGCCTAGAGCCCATGCTCTGCAACAAGAGAAGCCACTGCAATGAGAAGCCCGCGCACCACAAGGAAGAGTATTCCCCACTTGCTGCAACTAGAGAAAGCCCACGCACAGCAATGATGACCCAATGCAGCCAAAAATAAATAAAATTTTAAAAAAATTTTAAAAAGACAACAAAAGCAACCATTGGCAAGAATGTGGAAGAAAGGGATCCCTTGTGCACTGTTAGTGGGAATGCAAATTGGTACAGCCGTTATGGAAAATAGTATGAAGGTTCCTCAAAAAATTACAAATAGACCTACCACGTAATCCAGCAATTCCACTTCTGGGTATTTTTCCGACAAAAACAAAAACATTAGCTCGAAAACATATATGCACCCCCAAGCTCACTGTAGCATTATTCACAATAGCCAAGATAGAGTAGGAACATAAGTGTCCATCAGTGGATAAATGGATAAAGAAGATGTGGTATCTGTCTATCTATCAACTATCTATTTATCTAATGGAGTATTATTCAGCCATAAAAAGAATGAAATCTTGCCATGTGCAACAACATGGAATGACCTAGAGGGTATTACGCTAAGAGAAATAAGTCAGACAGAGAAAGACATACCAAATGATTTCACTTACATGTGGAATTGAGAAACAAAACAAATGCACACACATAACAAATCAGAAACAAGCTCACAGATTCAGAAACAAATAGGTGGTTGCCAGGAGGGAGGAAGATGGCGGCGCGGGGGGGCAGGGTCTGTGAGTGAAATAGGTTAGGGAGACTAAGAAGTACAAACTTCCACTTACAAAATAAGTATGTCACAGGGATGAAATGTACAGCATGGGGAATACAGCCAATAATATCATCATAAATTCATATGGGGACAGATGGTAACCGCAATTATTGTGGTGATCATTTTGTAATGTATATAGATGCCAAATCACGACGCTGTGCATCTGGAACTAATATCGTGTTGTAGGTCAATTATACTTCAAAAAGAAACAAACAAAAAAAGGATTCATGCCTTCAATCCATGCATGTTAAAGATCAGAATGACCCGGGAGAACCACACAGCTGCATTTTTAAATTCTGCAAAGCTATTACACGTGTCCTTTGGTCCCTGTTCTAGCTCCTGATTCAATGACACGACTTGTTGCGAAAGAGACCTTCCAGCAGACAGGGCTTCCCCTCAATAACGAGGTTATTAGTGTGTTTTCAATCAGATGACTTGTTTATTTGAATAATCTGCTGTCTTGTTTCTCTCTGTGTGCTCAACTGGAGAGCTAATGAATACAGGCAAAATAAATCTCTTCTTACAAAGCAAATTGGGATTGCACTCAGGTCTTTTTCGAAGAAGACTTAAAAAATAAATTCCAGTGAACTTCAGATTTGAAATGCTAATGGCTTAGGGTATTTTTCACTGAACTTAAATAGGACTGAAAATAGGAAACAGAGATCAGGTTCTAATATTGTTCTGGCTACCCATTCAATCCCGGTGATTTGGCAGTCTTTTCAATGATCAGGAAAAAAATGACCTCACTGACTTCTGCTGAGAGCAGGGACCAACTTCCGAATGGTTGGTTTTACAAAGCAGACTGTGGTAGGTAAGAGCACAGGTTTTCAGTCTAGATAGAACTGGTTTCTGGTCATAGTTCCCGACTATGTGATCCTGGAGAAATTAATAAATTCTCTCAGCTTCTGGGAGTAATAGCACTTACGTTTGTGGTTGTTGTGAGAATTAAATGCAATACTATGTATAAATGCATGCTTCCCAGCCAAAACTAGGCACTCATTTTATGCACGCCTTCATCAGCCTTGGAATGACCATTATTATCAGCATGACTATCATGAAGTAGTCTGATACTTTGAATTGAGAAAGGAGATGCTTTGGTTAGAGTTCCAGTTCCAACAGTTTTCTGGATCTCTGGAGTGCCAGAAGCATTTGCTGTGCAACTTGGGTCTTCTTTTCTTTTGGTCAAAAATGGGCTCAGTAAAAATTTGCTGCAAGATTTCCCCAAGTGGTAAGCTCAGCAAAATCTAATGAACTAATCTCAGAATTCAAAAGCCAATGTCAAGTCCATGAAATAGAACCACGGGAACATAAAACTGGACATATATTCACTGCTCAATCACTGGTGGCAATGAAGTTCTAGTATCAGTGGCCACTGTTTACTGGGTGTTCATTCTGATCTAGACTTGGTGCTAAGAGCTTTATATGTACCGTCTTGGGGGCTCTTCTTGACCACTCTGAGAAATAGGCACTACTGTTACAAGTGAGGAAAGCAAGACTTATGGAGGCTGGGTAATTTTTTTTTCACTATTAATTTTCATCTTTTTTACATTTTTAAAAATTTTAATTTTATTGGAGTATAGTTGATTTACAATGTTGTGTTTGCACAAAGTCACAGAGATGGTAGACCCAAGTTCTAACCTAAAGCCAATGTTTTCAATAACCCTGCTACATTCCCTGGAAAAGGGGAAGACGAT
The DNA here is from genome assembly GCF_964270905.1 of Leucopleurus acutus. Lineage (NCBI taxonomy): Eukaryota > Metazoa > Chordata > Mammalia > Artiodactyla > Delphinidae > Leucopleurus > Leucopleurus acutus. Next base: position 27,442,625 of record NC_139153.1, on the reverse strand, counting down.
GTGAGTCCAACCAGTAGACACACAAAAAAGCTCTAATATTGGAGAAGGCATGTCTGTGATCATTTTCTTTTTTTTTTTTTTTCATAAATTCAATAGTATTTTGCTCAGGCAAATTTGCCTCAGTGAGTTGTATTCTTTGAGCCTGAAAAGACATCAAGTGACAGCATGAAGTTTTACAAATAAACTGGCCAAAAAAAAAAGGCAGAAACCAGCTCTACACTGACCATGTTCCAAAGATATTCAGCAAAGGAAACAACCCACAGGAGAATACTAAAGAGGTTAGGCTGGAGTTTTCAAGAGTGTTATGTTTATTTTTAGACATTATTCCAAATAAACCTATAAAAAAATGTCATGCAGTGAGAATGTGTGAACAGTGAAAATAATAATAGCTTTAAAGAAAGTATACTGTAATTAACATTTATCAAACATCATTATGTGTCAGCCTCTGGGCTAATAAATATTTACTGAGGGCCTACTATCTGTTAGGTACTATTCTAGGTTCTGAAGATAGCCTGAAATAAAATAGCCAGAACCCATATCCTCAGGGAGTTTACTTTTATATATTTTGTCTTGGATCCAGGAATACAAGCACTTTGGAGGGGACTTTGAAACTTGGCAACAGAAGGCTTAAAATCTTTAAAAATATTTCACCAAGTAGTTCCATTTTTAGGAACTTATGAAGAAAATTATGTCAATTATTCCTACAAACCACAGGTTGGTTTAAAATAAAAGGAAGAAGCAATATAAATGCTGAACAATTGTGATTCAAAGGGATACGTTTTGATATTACCTTATAATGAATTACTACTTCAGCCACTAGAAATGATTCAGAATCTTAAGAAATGATTTGGGAAAATGTTCATGATATTGCAAAAGAGTACGTGATATATATATTTTTATAAATCTCAGACAGAAAAATAAGAAGGCTACATAATCAAATTCATAGTAATATTGCTGAATAACTGTTACAGGTGATTTAAATTTTATTTTTTTTCTTACGTGTAGTTTCTAAATTCTTATAATGAGGAGGTACCACTGATACAAAAAGAAATTACTTTGTAAATGTTGTAGCCCTATTTGTTTCCATTCCAGCCAATTTGTTTCCAAATGTCTCCACGTATATCTTTGACATTGTGCAAGGAGAGGAGAAGGAAAAAAAATCCCTGGTGGCGCCGTGCTTGAGAGTCCGCCTGCCGATGCAGGGGACGCGGGTTCGTGCCCTGGGCTGGGAGGATCCCTCATGCCGCGGAGCGGCTGGGCCCGTGAGCCGTGGCCGCTGAGCCTGCGCGTCCGGAGCCTGTGCTCTGCAACGGGAGAGGCCGCAACAGTGAGTGGCCTGCGTAACGCAAAAAAAAAAAAAGTGTACTTCAGTGATCCCTCTGTCATTCAAAGGCAGATTATCCCAGGGGGACGAGGAGGGGAAGACTGATTGACATCAGTTCAGCAAGTATCACCCTGCACCTAAGAACAGCTCTAACTAACGCTAAGTGAAATTTACATCTCTTTTTGAGCCTGTGTTTACCCATCTGTAAAATGAGAGGCTTGGACAAAATGATTTTTTAGTATACTGTCAATGAATAAAAATGATTTTCCTTACTCTGCTGAAAATGACCATGAGCTCTAGACCCCAAGGCATGGAAGTTGAGTCTTTGACAAGATATGTGTGGAGAAAAGTCATAAATGTGACTAAGAAGGACCAGAAAGCGCTGGGTTTGCAGATGTGTTCTCATATATTTTTTGAGTCTAATTAGAACATTTTCAATAAAGTTCTGGTGCTTTTGGAGTCGTGACAATCGTGTGGTTTGTTATTTTAAAAACAGTGCCCTTTTTTTTCCTTCAAGCACATGTGTTGGATCTTAAGTTAAAAAGTGAAAATATATTTACGAGTATTCTTTGTACAATATTGACATTTTCCATCAAAGATTTGGGTATCTGATCTATGGGGAAGATAACATAAGAGAGGATGAGAAAAGAGACACTTTTTCAGACCCATAAAATAAGATACAAATGTATTTGGGATTCTTAAAGCAGATTATTTCTGCTTTAAGAGACATTCCCCAGCAGTGGAGTCCCACAGGACTTTTTGTGATAATGGAAGTGCTCTATATCTGCTTGTGCAATACGGTAGACAGTAGCCACATGTGGCTATTTAGCACTTGAAAGGCGTGACTAGTGCACATGGGAAACTGAATTTTAATTTTATTTAATTTTAATGTTTTTAAATCTAAATAACCACACCGTAGCTAGTGGTTACCACACTGGACAGCTCGGGTTAGAGCCTTGCAATGCAAAGTGTGGTTCTATGACCAGCAGCATCAGGGTTACCTGGGAGATTGTTAGAAATGCAGAATCTTATTCCTACCTGAAATCTACTGAACCAGATAGTACTTTTTGTGTGTGTGTGTGTGTGTGGTACGCGGGCCTCTCACTGTTGCGGTCTCTCCCATTGCAGAGCACAGGCTCCGGACGCGCAGGCTCAGCGGCCACGGCTCACGGGCCTAGCCGCTCCGCGGCATGTGGGATCTTCCCGGACCGGGGTACGAACCCATGTCCCCTGAATCGGCAGGCGGACTCTCAACCACTGCGCCACCAGGGAAGGCCGATGGTACATTTTAACAAGATCCTCGGACAACCCACAGAATGGAAGAAAATATTTGCAAGTGAAGCAACCGACAAGGGATTCATTTCCAAAATACACAAACAGCTCATTGAGCTCAATACCAAACAAAAAAGAAACCAATCCAAAAAATGGGCAGAAGATCTAAACAGACATTTCTCCAAAGAAGACATGCAGATGGCCAAAAAGCACATGGAAAGATGTTCAACATCACTAACTATTAGAGAAATGCACATCAAAACTACAATGAGTCATCACCTCTCATTGGTCAGAATGGCCATCATCAAAAAGTCTACAAACAATAAGTGCTAGAGAGAGTGTGGAGAAAAGGAAACCCTCCTACACTGATGGTGGGAATGTAAATTGGTGCAACCATTATGGAGAACAGTATGGAGGTTCCTTAAAAAACTAAACTTAGAACTACCATACGATCCAGCAATCCCACTCCTGGGCATATAGCCAAAGAAAAGCCTAATTCGAAAAGATACATGCACCCCAATGTTCATTGCAGCACTATTTACAACAGCCAAGACGTGGAAGCAACCTAAATGTCCATCAGCAGAGGAAGAGATAAAGATGTGGTACATATATACAATGTATATATTTCATATGATGTCACTTATATGTGGAATCTTAAAAAAATGATACAAATGAACTTATTTGCAAAACAGAAACAGACTGTGTCACAGACTTTGAAAGCAGACTTGCGGTTGCCAGTGCTGGGGTGGGGGAGGAGGGAGTGATAAATTAGGAGTTTGGGATTAACATATACACACTACTATATATAAAATAGATTATCAACAGGGACCTACTGTATAGCACCGGGAGCTCTACTCAATACTCTATAATAACATATATGGGAAAAGAACCTGAAGAAGAAGAAGAAGAAAAAAAAAAAAAAAAAATATATATATATATATATATATATATATATATATACATATGAATCACTTAGCTGTACAAGCTGGAACTAACACAACATTGTAAATCAACTATACTCCAATATAGAATAAAAATTAAATTTAAAAACAAACAAAAGAACAAGATCCCAGGTGATTCATATGCAAACTAACATATGAGAAGCACCACTCTAGAGACAACAGTTCAACTTTCCACTTCATCAGTCACTCAAGTAACCAACTGATCTTTCCATCATCAGCAGGTACTAGGATCTGTCCATGGCACCAGGCACTGGACTAGCCACAGGAGGGAAAGTAGAGAAGGTATCGGAATGGGCACTGGGCCGCGTAGCATGGGGGATAAGGGCATGAGCTTGGGATCAAAGTCTTCTGGCAACATCCCTTTCTAAATCTTGAGCAAGTTATTTTACTTCTCTGAGACTGTTCTCCATCCTTTAGATAGAAACAATTTGTAAAGATTAAACGAGATAATGAACATTAAGAGCTGAGCACCTGGCTGGCCCAGAGCAAGCACTCAATAAATGGTCCTTGTTGCTGTTGCTTTAATTAACAAGGCTCTAAAAATGGAGCTGCGGGAGAGTCACACTCTTACACCAGCTGTTTAGATGGACCTTTGCAGCAGATGAGAATGTAAATGGTAGTCCATGCTGAAAAGATGCTGACTCACAGCATTCTCAGGGAATGTCACTCATCCCAAATTCAGCAGGTAGGAAGAGACAGATCTTCTGTAGAGACACATTTTTTTCATTAAGTAAAATATCATAAGATAATGGACACATGTGAATAAAAAGTGTACTATTTAATTTTTAAAGGCCATGTCCTCTGTCACAGGCCCTTGGTAAGTTCTCCCAACTACAGCTCACATGATGATTCATTTATTTAACAAATACTTATTGATAACCTCCTTCTGGGAGGCAGTATGGCATAGAGATTTACAGCATGGATTCTGCAGTCCAGCTACCTGGACTGGAAGCCCAGCTCTGTCACCTATTAACAAATTTTTCTTGTGCCTTAGTCTCTTCATCTGTAAAATGGGAATAACAGTAACACCAACCACACAGCAATGTGTAAAGATTAAATGAGATGATACATTTAAAGCACTCAGTAGAGTGTTGGGTACCCAGGGGCTCAGCAAATATAAGCTAGAAAGACACTAGAGGTGAATAAAATAAAAATATACATGTACCTTAAAAAAGAAAAAAAGCCTAAAGGTTATGTGCTTAAGAAGTGTTTGGAAGTACTTTTCTTTGCAAATTAGTTCTGTTCCTACTTTGTTCACTTTTCAAACCAATGTTGCAAGGACTTGTGAATGCCAAGTGACAACAAGCATGTACGATGCTGGGGAAATATAATACACAAAATTTAATATGGTGTAGCATATGGAATCGCTGCTTATTTGATTTCTTAGAACAGGTCTATTAATTGGAAACTTTCCTCCATGGTCTCTTTGGGGTCAATGCTGTTGTTAAAGGTGAAATAGAAGCTTATTTATATGAAGCAGGGTCCTTTCGGCATTCTCTGTGAGTCTTCTTGGAAAGAATCCAACACAGACCTGAATTAAACAGAGTCAGTTTCAATGGTGCTGCTGATCAAATTTATCCATGAACTGAATTAAGAATTATGGAAGAGGCTGGAGCTAATATATGTAGCAGACCGTCCCATTAAGCTCCCTTTCTCATTTGCCAACATGACTATTAAACCAGAACACAGACCTTTTGACACAAACCACTGCTCGAAAATGACTGCACCACATAACGGGAGGCCTTTCCCCTGACTCATCCTGACCCTCCCTACAGAAAAAAAACTTGATTATCTCACATGGATTAGGGACATGGTTATTGCCTGAGGGTAGTTAACCTGGTTTTTAGAGAATTTTACTAGATATGTTTATAGATTTCCAATGTTCGGAGAAAATTATAGAAAAAACTGAAACCATCTGAGGATGAGGTATGTGTGTGTATACACACATGTGTTTGATGACTTTGTTTCTCAGAATCATTATTATAAACTTTAAATAACACCATGGATAAGCTGTTGAAGAGCAGAAATTCCAGTTGCATCTAATTTGTTGTATGGACCTGAGGAACTCTCTGGGTTATCCCAGAAACCAGGAGTCCGGACAAGACCCCAGACTCTTGGCTGTTCAGCTCACTATGCCCCTTCCCTTTTTTTAAAAAAAAATTTTTATTTTATTGAAGTACAGTTGATTTACAATGTTGTGTTACTTTCCGCCATATAGCAAAGAGATTCAGTTATATGTATATATTCTTTCTCCTATTCTTTTCCATTATGGTTTATTATAGGATATTGAATTATGCCCCTTTTCGCTTAATGCCCCACAAAACAAATAAAACCTACACTCAGAACCCGCCAAAACAAAAGCATGAATAAATGGACGAGGTTTTTAGGCTCTGAAATCAGTCTGGGTTCAAATCCCAGCTATGCCACTGACTAGCTATGACACCTTGGCAAATGACATAAAACTGCTAAAGTTTTCTCATATGTAGACTGGGGATAGCAACCTTACCCACCTGATAAAGTGGTTGTGATAATTAAGTTAGGGAATATTTTGTTTTTATCAGTATGTTTGAAGCACTGTTCTAAGCACTTCTCCTCTATTACCTAATTATGCCTCACAGTGCCCCACAGGACATGTCTTGTTATCTCCTCTTCCACCCATTTTACAGATGAGAAAATGAAGGCACACATACTTGGTAACTTGCCAAAAGCCACAGAGCTGGTAAGTGCAGGCTGTGGTATTTTAACTCAAGGAGTCTCACTCCAGAGCCCACATGTTAACCCTTGTGCTGTGAGTTGCTTGACATAAATCGTCATTGATATGAGCTATTACTGCTACTGCATTTTTGCTGGACAGTAATAAAAATTAGAGCAGAAACCATTGCTAATGTCCCTATGCCATTATCTGTCCCTCCCTAGGGAAGGTAGGGCCCTGCTGATACACTTCTGAGGGCTAGAAAAATCTGTGGTTTGTATTTACAAGGGAGGGGCAAGTGGTAAAGAATCCAAGAGTCCTTTCCGATGAATGTTGTGGTTTCAGTGGTTTAGGTAAAGAATTTCCCAAAATCTAATTTCTCCCTTCTCCTCCTGCACATCAGTTTACAGAATGTAGGGGCCAGTCTTTAGCCTGTGGGAGACTCTCCTTCAGACCCTTGTCTCCCTGCCGGAGCCTCACGAGCCCTGAGGGATCCTTTCTCTGCAGGCTTCTGAGTCTTTGGTCTCCAAGTTGCCGACAAGTCACCCTAAGTTTTACTAACCACCTGCCTTCTAAACTCAGGCCCTACAACTCCCCAACCTGACTTCTATACAATGATAGACCTTCTCTTCCTCAAAATCTTGACTTTGTCCCTCCTCAAGGCCTTTGCATCCACTAGAATACTCTCCCAGCAGCTCTTGACAAGACTGGCTCCCCATCCCACCATTTTTAGGTGTCATCTCCAAAATCTTCCTCTCAAAGAACCTTGCTGTAACCATCCAATCTAAATCTCTCCCCTCTACCACCCTTTCAGCACCTACACCTTATTTATTTCCTTAAAGCACTTACTTCTTTTTTCCTTGTAATAATCTAGGCTTATGCCCTAGAGGTAAGCTCCATGAATAGGGTCCTTATTTACCTTGTCTGTCACTCCACATCCTATGTTAGCACGTGGATGCTCAGTAAACATTGATTCAACAAATACATACATGTCCTCCTCTCTGCATTAGCTGTAACCCTCACACTTTTCTTCTTGCCTGCCTAGAATTGAATTCTCAAGGTCTTCTCTACCCCATTGATTTCCCATCTCAAGTTCTTCCTCACGGGCCTTCATTCATTCATTTATTCACTCAACAAATTTTTTTTGAGTACCTACAAAGTGCCAGACATTGGTGCACAAAAATGAACAAAACACATTCTGGGGCTTCCCTGGTGGCACAGTGGTTGGGAGTCCACTTGCCGATGCAGGGGACACCGGTTCGTGCCAAAAACAAAAAAACAAACAAACAAACAAAACACACATTCTGGCCCTTGTGGAACTTTTAGTCTGCTGGGCGTGGCAGATGTGCATAGATGATTTCAACAGAAGCTTCTGTCTGCCATTGGTATTAAGGAGTACACAGGGACTCTTAGCCAAACCACTGCGGTGGGGGAGTTGGGGAGGAGACTTCCTGCAGGGTGTGAGAGAGGAGCTGGTTTTTTAAAGACAAGAGGGAGACAGTCAAGTAAAGAAAACGGTAACAGGCATTCCAGATAGAGGGAAGAGCGTGAACAAGGGTACAGAAATCATGATGGTGGCAAAACTCTTAAGTGGTTAAATATTAAATGGTGAGGTGTGAGGAATGGATGGCATGGATGGTCATGAATCATGTGCTAAAAAGCTTGAACTTGATCCTATAAGCGAGGGGGAACTATTGAGGGTTTTATTCAGAGAGTAAAATCTCCAGGGAAGCTGTTAAATTATTTAGATTTTTAAAAAGCAACCTCAAAATTTCCTTTCCTTGTGCTCCCGAAGGGCAGCAATTCACACTCGGTCAGCTTAGGAGAAAGAGGAAGGAAGGAGTTACATAAGAATACAAATGCTGAGTTAAAAAGACATTAATTTTTTTTTTTTTTTCCTGCAGAAGGCCTATAACAGAGTATGTCTAGTGTCTAGGCACGGGCATAATTGCAACTCCTTTTTTTTTTTTTTTTAATACTGGCATCATTTGCTTAAGCTAAGAGATGATTTCATTTTGATTGGAAACCATTTCTGATTCAACTTAAATGACCTGCATAAATATTTCATAACCACTCAGGATCAGCACGCTTGAGAATAAGTTAGACTACTTAATAAACTTGCCTGCTTTAGTGCTGCAGAGAAAAAATAAAACTTGAATAAATGTAGGGAACATTAGAATCGAAAAGATGTGTGACAGAAATTATTTGGATAAACAACCCATTGCTATGAAACCACTAGTTTTCAATAATTTACTCATTAGTAATCACCTACTAACTAAATATATACTAGGATATTTCTAAGCATAACTTATTTTTTAAACTGTAAGCATGCTTATATTTATAATTTCATCAATTGCATAATTTTTCCTTTATTCTAAGAGAAAAATAAAAGGAAGATGGGGATGAGAGAAGAGTGTGGGGAAATGAATAATGTACAGAGTTGATCTGTATTATCCAACCCAGAAGTCTTCCTCCCAGAAAATCAAATTTCGAGGTACTGAGGTTCTACTCAGGGAAAGTCTAAGAAATAGCGTTTTAACTCCACACTTTTTTTTTTCAGTTATGCCTCTTTATTTTGTTCTTTCTTATACAGTGTGCCCACAAACTGTGTCCCATGGCTATGTCTGATTTCTCAGAACAGGGCTCAACTCTCTGGCGTCTACATGACTGATTAACATCTAGCACTTTGGATGTACTGCTAGTAGACGCTCAAAAAACATTTCATGACTCAATCAACTCTCACTCCACTTTGTCTCCTGTCTTGTAGGGAAGAGAGATATTGCCATGAAGGCAAATTTAAAGGTTTCCTACTTACAACAAAAGAATCTTCTGGAGTACAAAATGCACATGTGTAATTTTTGTACACCATCTTGAAGAATACAAGCAAAACTTAATGTTTAACACTTATTCACTCGTTCAACAAATACTGAGCATCTACCCTGTTTCTGGCAGTATTCTTGGGACTGTGAATACAAACGTGGGTAAGACAGACGTGGGAGACAGACAATATACAAGTAAGGGTTGAATAAATTAAACATTACAAATTGAGATAAGTGAAATGAAGAATATGAACAGAGATATCAAATTTCTACCCATTTGTTTTAAAGCTCAACCCAAGTGTTACCCATGTGAAGCTGCCCACAATGTCCCTGGGATATGTTAGCTACTTTTTCCTGTCTTCTTCCATTGAACGTTCCACACAGCTCCTTGACTCAATGTATCACTTTGTATTCTAATAATTCTTGCTTGTCAGTATTTACCCCAGACTAGAACCAAAAGTCTCACACATGATAGACCTACTTTAAGAATTTGTTGAAAGAATGAATGAATGAATGAACCTGTCCTGGCTCTTAAAGTGTCAGAATCTCTCAGGAGCTGATGGACAATCCACAAGTCTCTCTAGACATAAGACATTCTGGCATTAACTTCACCAGTCACTGATGGTGCTACCCTATAGGACTACTTGGTAAGTTGTGGCTGCTTGTCATTTTCCAGCATCCTATTGCGATGGTCCATCTCTGGATAGCCCATGAGGGTCACGTGTTTCTAAATTGCCCACGTTCTCCAGGAGAAGAGCAGTGATGCACAGGTAGTACACCATTACTGACAACACTTTACCCTCATGCTTCGAGGGCCTGTGCATTTCTTAAATAGAAGGTTAAAGCATCAGACAAGGTGGGTGGTCGCCCAGAGTTACCTGTGAACTCTGGCTTTTGTAACTGAGGGTTATCTGTCCACTGTTGATCATCTAGCCTCATGGCGAAGTATTCCAACTCTGCAGACAGACTTCCTAGATCGAAATCTGGGTTCTGTCACTTACTCTCCCAATAAGTTAGTTCACTTGTGAAACACTCTCTTGACATCTGGTAAGAAAAAAGGTTATACCTTTGCAGACCCAATCTAAAATCTTTTTTATATAATAACTTATTTCCTCTATGGCAAATATTTAGATGTAAGTATATTTTGTGAAGCAGCAAGATAACAGCAGGATTCCTTAATTCCACAGATTCTGGAGTTAAAGAGGCCTGCATTCAAGAGTTGGCTTTGCCACTTTCTGTGTACGTGACCCTGAGAAGGCTGCTAAACCTCTCTGAGTCTCCACTGTGCTTATGTATGAATGTGGAGAATATACTGTTTACTTCTAGGGTTGAAATGAGGATTGAATGAGACATGGGCTTGGCCCAATGTCTGGGAAATGGGAGCCAATAGATGTAAGCCACCACCACGCTGCCACAATCATCATGATAGGGAAATAATCCTCCATGACGTTGTTAAAATTCTTGTGACAGCTTTTTTTTTTTTTTCTTTATTTTTGGCTGCATTGGGTCTTCGTTGCTCCGTGCGGGCTTTCTCTAGCTGCGGTGAGCAGAGTCTACTCTTTGTTGCGGTGCGTGGGCTTCTCATTGCAGTGGCTTCTTTTGTTGCAGAGCACGGGCTCTAGGCACGCAGGCTTCAGTAGTTGTGGCACGCGGGCTCAGTAGTTGTGGCTCACGGGCTCTAGAGCGCAGGCTTAGTAGTTGTGGTGCACAGGCTTAGTTGCTCCGCGTCATGTGGGATCTTCCCTGAGCAGGGCTCGATCCCGTATCCCCTGCATTAGCAGGCGGATTCTTAATCACTGCACCACCAGGGAAGTCCCCTTGTGACAGCTTTTCTTCTTGATTATCCTTTCAAGTTAGTTTATATGTCAAACATTTTGGGAAGACAGAGATAGAGTTTCTCTACAGGGCAGAGGAAGATTTGTTTCCCACCAGAATTATAAAGATAATAGTCTCCCTCCAGGACAAAAACCGGGCAGGTTTGCTAGCAGCACCCATATAAAACTGGAGTCTCCTAACCTCAGTGCTCCTCAGCTACGAAGCAGACCCACTGAATACGCAATATCTACCTGGGCTCCTCCCTGTGGCCCCATGGGGCGTGGGGAACGTGGGGAGCCGCTGTAAACAGGAAGGAAGCACAGGCTCCATGCTGTGCCATGAGTGGAAAAGCCCTTGGCCCCTGCCACAGGAGTTCTGTGTCCTCTGCCAGCATCTGTGACTCTGGCAAGTTAACTTGTTAGCTTTTGCAAGTAGAGTAAAATCTCAGACCCTTCACAGTTCTTGAGCATCATCCTCCTTATCATCATTCTTCGGAGAGAAGAAAATGTTGAAAGCCTATAGTATTAAGGTCTTTAGCCAAAGTGAAGCTCCTTACGTGATTCAGGGGTACCACTCCCTATGAAGGTTCTCATCATTTGAGTTTAATATATGACTATAACTAATTTATTGTTTTCACTCAGAATCATGTAGATAAATGGAAATATAATTAACTGGGTAAATATTTTAAATGCCAGGTAACTCTGAGTGTGTTTACTGGACATGCATTAACCTGATTAAATATAGAATTACATTTAGGTTACAAATTGCAGATTTGCATTTGCCTCGTTAATATAAACAGGTTCATTTACTTCTGCTTGTTTTGAACACACAGAGTTCAAAACAGAGCCATCCGGGCAATTTGGTGCATATATTGCACTGCCGTTATCTTGCTGAATGTGTTTGTTAATATCCTTTTTAATCTGTGTCATTTTAGTTAAATGATTTGGAATAAACCAGAACAATAGCAACAAAAAGATTAAAACATCGCTCCCAGAAAACTCATGTATAAAACATTCTTCTTTGATGTCTCAGTAATAAGACAATTTTACACCCAGAACCCCCAATTTCATTTTCTGTCTATTTTTATACAAAGCGCTTTGTCAGGGAAAACACGAAGCCTAGGTGTCTTTGTGAAGGTGGCAGGCTAGGGTACAGGATTAGAATGGAATCGAATGAGTTACATGGACCTTGGTTCAAGTCCTACATCCATCTCTGTGACTAACCTTGGAATGTGAACCCTCATTTCCTTATCTGTAGTATGTGGATTGTAACACATACCTCTAAGACTTAACGTGGAGGTTTAACCAAGGGATAGCGCTTCATAATCTATCAGCACGCACTACTGAAATGTGTGCCCATAAAACAATAAAAAAATAGGCGATCTACTTAGTAAATGCCACCAATTCAAGAATTTTTTTGGCAGATATAAGGCTGGATTAAAGACAATTCCTGCCAACAAATGCTCTTTGGCTTACTCTGAAATACTAAAGAAAGAATAAATGCATAGAATTTATGTTTATTTGCCACGGGAATGATGTTACCCAGTGAGGTCTCAGTGAAGACCTGGATAAGACATTTCTTTCATGCCTAACTTCCCAGATAACCTTGCCCAAGGAATTTCTATGCTTTTACTTCACTGACACAATCATGTAAATTTCCTATTTTGCTGTGGACACCAGGAAGCTCTACATGAAATCTGTGGTTCAGTGTTTAAAACCCAACTTTATCACATTAATTATAATGATGGTAGCTACCATTTATTTTTCACCAACAATGTGCCAGGTGTTTTTCACCAATCATACTTACTCCTCACAGTAACCCAATGAAGTAGGTATCATCACCCCATTTTACAGATAAGAAAACAGGCTTAGACAAGTGACGCAATTTGTTCAGAGTTGCACGGGAAGTGAAGCTGAGTTTTGGATCTGGGTGAGCCTCACCTTAAAATTTATGTTCTTTCCACAGTGTCATACTACTTTCAGTTTTGATCATCTGGCCTGTCTAGATTCTCTTGGATTTTGATTTTCCTCTCTTTAGAGTTTTTTTTTTTTTTTTTTGGACACAGTCCTGTAGGCATCACTCTTTGGTCTTTGTATTAACACGTTACTTTCCGGTTTCTATTCAGTGAGGCATTCATAAAGACCAAGATTCAGATATTTGCTTCCAGAGCTGAGCTAAACAGCAGAAGTCTATTCTGTGTAAGCAAATAATACACATACATGGACCTTAAATATGATTCAACTACAGAATACATGAAGTTGAGCTAAACTTCGGTTGTAACCTGGTGGGCAGTGGCCAGTGATGCCATACTAAAACACACATGCACACATACAAACGCACATAGCTGTGAAACACATCATCTTGGGCTTCTCGCGATCAAGTCATACGGTCTGCTGGGCCTTTGCACATGCTTTAGTCTCTGCCTGGAGTGTCTCCCGTGCCTCTAACTTCACTTAATTCACTTCTACTCATTCATCCTATCTCTGAATGGCCTTTGCATCCACTGAGAAGTTTTCTACTCTCCTCACTCCAAGGCTAGGTCAAACCCCCCTAGGCCTCCTAATAGGTACCAAGCACCTTCCCCTTCAAAGTGGTGGTCAGAGCTGTCATTTGACATTTATTCATGTGATTCTTCGACGGGCTTCTTTCTCTTCTACGACACCTTGAACTCCACGAGGACAGAGAAAGTGTTTCCCAGCCCATGATAGACAACCAACATATTTTCACTGAATGAATCAGCAAGTCTTTAACTGCTGTACTTCGCTGGGGGTAGAGTTAGGTACCCTGGGTGAGGAAGATGGTTTTAAAATAAAAAGGGATCAATACACCCCCCTGACATTCCAGATACTGAATAACTTGAATAAACCAACAAATACTTATGGACACTTATTAAGTGACGCTCATAATGGTAGACTGTCACACTTTTCAAATCAAGAATCTGAAGCTAATGGTATATCATTTTTTCCATTTTTCTGTCCTTCTCTTTCCTACCATTCTTGGGTCCCCAAACTAGGTCTTCACCAGCTGTACCCTACATTGCTAGGAGGCACTAGTTCTGAGCTGGTGGTGGCACTGCCCCTGGGTCACCCATTAGTGCTGAGTGGGCTTCTGAGATGAGCAAGGAGATCTCTCATCAACAGGGAGTGGCTGTGAAGCAGACAACAGTGGCCTCCTTCAGCACATCCCATCCTTCCACCTTCCAAGTCTGTTTCAGTGCCCAGGAGAGCTGAGCCACGGAACTCCACATCAGTACTCTCGCTGGGTAGTTTATGAGCGGGTAGGATCATGGGGTTCAAGTACCCACTAGCTGGGGAAGAACGGAACCATTGTTTGGAGGTGGCTGACCTTGGCAAGAACGATGTTTTGAAGCAAATGAAGGGAAAGCTTAGAGAGGAGCACAGAAGACATCAATGGAGGCATGACTGGGTGATGGGATTGGCGGGGATTTAATTTTTTTCTCTTTCTCTAAAGCAGGAGTTCTCAACCTGGGGGAAGATTTTGATCCCCTCCCTGCTAAGGGACATCTGACGAAGTCTGGACATGTTTTGGTTATCACAACCAGAGGGAGAAGGGAGGTTGCTACTAGCATCTGGTGGAGAGAGGGCAGGGTTACTGTTAAACATCCTATAATCAACACTCTAGCCCCTGTTGCAGGTGTCAGTAGTGGTGAGGTTGAGAAACCCTGGTGTATAGCTATATGACCTTCGGTTTCTTAAGTTCCCCGTGCCTCTGTTTTCTCATCTGTAAAATGGGTATAATCATAGGTCTTTTCTCACAAAATGGATGTGAGTATTAAATGAGTTACCATCTACGTATAAACTGCTCTCAGCCCATAGAAAATGCACACAATGTTAACAAACATTAAGTCTCTGCCCAGTTTAAAATATTTCCATTTTCCCACTGCTTTCAGAATAATTTCAAGCACCTCACAGACCCTGTTCTCTTCTCCAGCTGCTCTTGTCCCATATCCTCTTACCAGAGAAGCCTCACTCATCAATGTTTATTCCCTGAACACACTCAACTCAGTGTGTTCAGAGTTGAGTGGGGCGTTTGCACATGCCAGTCCCTTTCCTAGAGGCCCTTCCCCTGCCTTGCACTTGGAAAGCCCCGTCTCTTCCTTCTTGCCTCACCTTGTATATCATCTCCTCAAAGAGCCCTTCCCTTGATCAGATTGCTGAAGGAGGACTCTGGTTTTGTTTTCTGTCACGGCCTCTGCTGCTTTTACAGCCTGGTACTTATTAATTTGCTTGCTTACTTCATTAATGCTCCATCCCACAGCAGGTTGTATGCTTGTTCTGCCTTAACTGAGGACTGGAGTGAAAACTGATGAATGAATGCACTGGAGGGCTGGGAGAACCACTCTTCCTTTGAGATTGGAGGAAATGAAACGAAGAGTGAAGCCCAAGAGCCATCTTGAGGTCGAGGGCATTCTGCTTTAATAACCTCAACTTTCTTGAGAGCAAAGTCTACTGTTGCCCGGGGCAACAACTCTGGATAGAATGGCACTGAGCTGAAGGAGAGAGAAAAGGGATAGAGAAAATAACACAGTCAAACTAGGCTTAAGGGTGGTCCTTATTTAACATGATGTTTAATTCCACTCATCTATTTCAGATTCATTAGTTTTATCAGTCTGTGGCTTCTGTTCCCTATAGAAAAGAGCCTCACCTGAGATTACAGCTCAGAAATAACAATATGTTCCAACAGACTGCCCCCTGGTGATTTGAAATGTCCCTAGAAATAGCTCTGTACTGTTACTGCCTTACAAGTCTATAATGTGAATTTGACATAAGTGCTTTAATACTGGGTAGTTGTAGTTTGGGTCATGACATATCACAGTGCTTTCTATTTTTTTCCTTATTTGTCTATCCTTTATTTATTTATTCACTTAACATAGTGAAGGACAAAGTTACCGAGTATTGAAGTGCTATGTACATAATGCCACCTCATCTTTTTATGGAAGAAGGAGGACAGAAATCTCAAATTTACCGAGAATGAACAAGGCACTAGTATCAAATAACACAGAGGCCCAAAGATAGACATACAGAGATGAAAACCTTCTAGGCCAGGATTTCTGAACCTTGGAACTATTGATATTTGGGGTCAGATAATTCTTTGTCGTGGAGGGCTGTCCTGGGCAAAGAAGAAGGTTTAGTAGTATCTTTGGCTTCTACCACTAGATGCCAATAGCACCTCCTCAGTTGTTACAACCAAAAACATCTTTTGATGTTGCAGAGTGATGCCTGAGGGGCAAAACTGCCCCTAATACTGAGAATTCACTTGCTAATATGCTTTCAGAATTTTTCTGTGCCAGGCATACTATAAATATCACCTCATTTCCTCCTCAAAAGCAGCCTATGGAGTAGATATTAACCTCATCTTTCTTTCTCAAAGGAAGAAAGTGAGGTTGAGTCACTTGGTAACTGCCCTCAATCCTACAGTTAGGAAGGGCGAAAGGCATGATTCAAACTGGGGTTGGTGGGATTCCAAACCTTACCTCCAAACTACTATGCTATGAGGAAGACTCTTTCTCCAGCTACATTAAAGATGAATTTTCAACATTTTATGAACCACCTTCCATCAGTTTTCTTTTCCTTTCCTTCCACAAACATTTATCGGTGCACATTGTATGTACAGCAGCTATATTAAATGACTGAGCCCAGAGAAGCAGTTTACTTCTCAGATCCACTTAATCTCCTTTCTCCTCCCTGCTTTGTCTTAGGGATGTCATTTCTACATGGTCTTAATCAGCGTCCTTGTCTACTGGCTTTCTGTTGGGTTCAGCCAATGAGAGGCACCACCAAGAGATCAGAGGGTGGGATGAGAGAGAGGTTGGGGTATTTATCCTAGTGGCTCCCTTCCTGTCAGATCGCGGTTTGGTGCTTCTCTACCTAAAGCTCTTGTTGGGTGGCCCTTCTCCCCTGCCTCTTCATGCTCTGGGCACTCTGGTCTCCCCGCTCCTTCATCCCTTATGGGTTTCCCTTTTTCTGCCCACTCTGCTTCAAATAACCCCTTCATTCAGCATGCCTCAATTACCCAACCTGGGTAAGCTAGCTGTTTTGTTTTGTTTTGCTAGGACTCTGATGACTGATAAGGAGGAATATAAAGAACGAATAAAGGAAGACAGCCTAACCCTTGTCTCGGAAAATGTTCATCCTAATTGGGGAACAAATCATTCAAACCAAACAGCTAGAGTAATTATGTGCTGAGCATAGAAAATATGAAATATACTAATGATAGTGGTGATAGTAAAGACTACAATTTGAGCATCTACTTTAAACCAAAGTATTAAAATCTTCCTCTCACTTAATCTTCACAATAATCCTACGGTGTGAGTGTTACTGCCCCCATTTATGATTGAGGAAACAAGATTAACGAGATTAAGTACCTTGTTTAAGGCCATACAACCAGTAACTGGTAGAGCATATTACTGCATTTAGAGATCAAAGTACAGTCAAATTGGACTAATATTAACCCCAAATGCAACCAAAGACAATTTAAAAAAAAAAAAAAAAAGCATGAGAACAAACACATTTTAGAGAGAACTGTTTCCGAAAAGGCACTCATTCAGATGACACTAATTCAGAAATTGTCCTTGCTCAGGCAAGGAACCTACAACTCTTCCTGAATAAGATGCTGGCATAATTATTTCCTCTCTAACATTTACAGTCTTAATTGCGACAGCAAAGGCCATAGTCCGAAGTGATCAGTTTTTCAAATCAAGGACTTTGAAATTAAGAATTATTTCAGTGGGCCTTTAACTTCTGAAACAGCAATTAATTCTTGCACTTTCAAGACAGTTGTGTTCATGGTGTATTATTGCATAAAATGGGCCTATCGGGGAACAAGACATTTTGACCCCAAAGTTTGACCCTGCCATTTCAATGCCACAAATATTTTGATTACCAACATTAATCAGATTTAAATCAACACTGGAGAATCTTTATCAAGGCAATAGTTTCTCTGGTAAATGACATTAAGGAAATTTAATTCCTTAATCAAATTTCTATCCAGCACAGGAGAATCATCTCCAATTTTTCCATTTTCAGTTTTATCAAAATGATATTCACAGGGGTGAGCTCATTTCTTTTGAACCTTCATAAACATTTGCTTCTTTTATCAGATTTTTTTTCACAATGACTTCAAAGAGTTTTTGCCAGAGTGAATTTTCTCATTGGCCATTATCGCTACTAAGGCTCATTTTCCTGGGCCAACTTCTGCAAAATCTAAATTTTGTCAAGAAGATGTTATTGATATTTCCCGTCAATTTTTAGGCAATATCAAATTTTATCATATGTAGTTTTAGGAATTCTCAGTTTTATTCCATCTGAGTATTTCTTTTTAAAAAAAATCAATTATTATTATAGTTGCTTTACAACGTTGTGTTAGTTTCTACTGTACAGCAAAATGAATCAGCTATACATATACATATATCCCCTCTTTTTTGGATTTCCTTCCCATTTAGGTCACCACAGTGCATTAAGTAGAGTTCCCTGTGCTATACAGTAGGTTCTCATTAGTTATCTATTTTATACATGGTATCAATAGTGTATATATGTCAATCCCAACCTCCCAATTCCTCCCACCCCCCCCCATGGTATCCATACATTTGTTCTTTACGTCTGTGTCTTTATTTCTGCTTTTCAACTATGATCATCTATACCATTTTCTAGATTCTACATATATGTGTTAATAATATACGATATTTGTTTCCATCTTAATATTTCTAAATAGAATCAAAACCATGCTCCACAACCAGTTCTTCAGTGGAGGTGTCACCCACTCCCGTCTATTGTGAGGACTCAGAACCCCAGTGTGTGTTCTATGCCAAGCACAGAGCTGGGGTCGGGGAGGGGAGAAGTGCACCGTCAAGCCCAGCTCTCCTCTCCATTTCCCATGAGCCTGATTAAAAAACCAAAGGAATTAGAAAGGGGGGCCCAGACTCACAATAGGGAAATAGTATTTTACGTAACCATACTGTTTCTAAATCAGCCCTTCTTCACCTGGAACCTATGACACTGTAAGTAAAAAAGTAGATATTGAGATGTGAATGCATACAATCGTTTTTTTCCTGTGATGGGTGTGGGAGTGGGTCCTTAGCTTTCACAGAGGCTGAACACCCAACAAAAGCTGAGAGTCAGAGATGTAAATTCCATAAAGTGTTCGCTGTAAAGCACACGGAAATGAATCAAGTCCAACACTTCACGACACCTTTAACATTTAACTGAGAGAGTGGCTTAACAGTTTTACCGAATTTCTCTTTCCTCTCATTTCCGCAGATCCCACCCTCTCCTCCAATCTCATGAGGAATCTTTGAAACCCTCCTCTCCCGCACCCCTTCCTTCAGTGCTGTACATTGTGTAATCACCACCAGATTTAGCTCCTTGGCATTTACCTCTCTCAGAAGTCCACCCTGTCCACACTGCAAGCTGTGAGAAAATGCATGCATTTGGCAGTACGGATTTACATTTATTTGTATTAAAAGAATCACAAGAACCAGTATTTGTAGATGAAGGGATATGCCACGTGACTGTCAAACGCCCTGCATTGCGGAGACTTATTTCAATCCTAATCCATCCTTCAAAGCCCAGCTATGGCCCACCCAACTCTTCCTGAAGCCTTCTCTCACAGGTAAGCCATCTAATATTTTTGTCCAAGCACTGAAACTGATAATTCACGATTCCTTCCTAGGGCAAGGACTAGTGATTATTAAATCATCATAACTGAGTTACTTTTTGTTAAAGTATCTTTCTCTCCCAAATGAAGAGATCCATTACCTCTGTGTCACAGTTTAAGCAAATTAATTTATAACCTTAAAAAAAATCAACAGATACATTATGTTGGAGTTTGAATTAAACTTTTAAAATGCTATACTTCCTTTGCTCTAAATTTCTAAAATTGCCTTTTATTTACTTAAATATCCTCCAAGGGCTTAAATGTCTCTGAACTACCTACGTACCCCTATGAAAAATTATATACAAAATCAAAATTATGTTACCATTTTTTCATTATGAAAACATTTTTACACAATAACATTTACTAAATTTCATTCTAAAAATATTTACACAATAATGTCAAATGAAAAGGCAGGATACGTACTTATATAAATATAGTATGACCTCAATAATGAAAAAAATAGTATTCGAAAACAAATGGAAGAAAAAAACCCAACCGAACAAAAAAACAAATGGAAGAAAATGCACAAAAAATGTTAACCTATTTTTCTTCGGTGGTGGGAATACAGGTGATTTTAAACTTATTTTTATATGCTTTTCTGCATGACTACATTTTATACAGTGAGCATAATTTTACTGGTATAATCGGAGATGTCCCTGTTTAAGAGCCCTCTCGCCTTCATCTGTAAGTTGGCCTTCCACGGTGAGGTGGCAATGCCCAGACAGGCTAGCTAATATGCCCAAGCTTAATAAGCTAGTGAGTATTAGCGCTCGAGTTTGAACCCAGAAACTGTCACCCTTAAGAAACGATTCCTTCCTGTTAGCAAATAACAAAGAGCCATCTCTTACATTTGGAGTCAGTGTAAAGATGCAACCACAGAAGTCTCAGCTTCAGATATGCATGCAACCTCATTTTAAAGGCAGCAGAGAAAACAACGGGCGTTTGCTGCCTCAGGCCACACAGGCTGTCTAGGTGGTTCTTAGGCATTATGCGAATCACTCACAGTAGCATTAAGTGGTTCAAAATATACACTCTCCATGGGAAAGAATATAAGCATGCTCCTTTACAAAACTGATGTTGGCTTCCTTTCTGAATTATAGGAGATTGAGTAGTTCTCCATCACTCCACTTGAGACAGTGCCCCGAAGCGTTAGCCAAAGGCATGGGTCTACCAGCAAATGATTTATGTGTGCATAAGAACCCCCTTCCAGAATACTCTTGGTTGGTGACCTTTTGACCCTCTGACTTCCTGGTAGAAATTAAACAGGCTTGTGTCAGTGGGGGGAAGGGGGAAGCATGGGAATAGAAGAGCACTGGTCAAAAGTGCCTAAAGTAGGTATTTTGATTCTAACACCCAATTCCAACACATACGGGGTGTTGACGGGGTTACCCCACGCCAAGCAATTGTCCAAAGTTTAACTCAATTCTGACAGTATCTAACTGGAGACAGCGTCAGACTCCACAGGTTAAGGGCTCAGTCTAACTGGACAGCCCCCTCTCCTTCAGATTCCAATCACAAGTCCAAGTTGTTACCTAAGCTCGTTTTTTTCTGGGCCAAACCACCAGTCTTTGGAAGGTGATGGGAAGGTCTAAACACACCATAAGAAATGTAACGTGAGTCACATATATAATTTAAAATTTTCTGGTAGCTGTCTTAATAAAATAAATGAAATAAACAGAAATAGATGAAATTAATTTTAATACTTTATCTAACCCAACACATCTACAATATTATCATTTAAAATGTAATCAATGTAGGAAGTTCCATTTTATTTCTACAATTCTTCTAAACCTGTCTGTATTTTTACATGGAAAGCACAGATTTCTAACTTTCCAAAATCTCTAAGCAAATCTCAGGAAGAAGTTACACCGTGGGAGAACCTAACTACGGTTGTTTACAAATTTACAATTTCTTCCAAACTAACAAGCCATATTCTGAAAATGCAGACGTGCATTTGTTACCGCGAGAACAGGTTTTGAATGAGGCTGGAGTGTATTCTGTGGGCTGTGCAATCATTAGCGGTTAACTCCATGAAACTGAATCATCGAGCACAGGGAGTACGCACTCTCTTCCTCCTTCAACTGTTATCATTACTTTAAAGATCAAAGCAATTAGTCGATGACATGAATCACCAAACACATTTTCACATTTTAAAAGCAAACTCAATTCTGAGGGCTCCGCAGAGACACAAACCTCACAGACAGGTTTTGCTTGATTTCTGTCTTCTTTTTGGTCCCTCCCTTATCGGAGCTCATCAAACCCCTTTCAAACTGTTCTGTCCTTCTCTTGAAGATGTGTACAGATTTCTTAAAAACTTAAATTTCTGTTTCTTAGATTTCTAGGGGACTATGGTTCTAAATATAAGTGGAGAAAAAATATGTATGCATGTATTCACCAAAAGATGTGTGCTTGATCATGGCAATACAAATTGTAATAGTCTCAAACTGCAAACGGCTAAAATGTCCATCACCAGTAGAATGGGTGAAAAACGGTGGGATAGTCAATGAACTACACAGAGTGAAAATGAATCCACTGCTCTACACACCTCACCCACAAATCAGTGAGTGAAAGAAACCAGAGACATCACACAATGATTCCATTCATATAAAGTCCAAAGCCAGGCAAAACTAATCCATAGTGTTAGAAATCAGAATAGTGGTGACCCTCCATGGGAGCAGTGATTGGGACGGAGCTGGAAGAGGCTGCCACAGGACATCCTTTTTCTTCACCTGGGTGCAGACTGTATATGTGTACATGTGAGATCTGTGTGATATTCTGTATGTCCTTTATACTTCAATACTATTTACATAAAAATAACGGGGCACAGGGCTTCCCTGGTGGCACAGTGGTTGAGAGTCCGCCTGCCGATGCAGGGGACGCGGGTTCGTGCCCCGGTCTGGCAGGATCCCACATGCCGCGGAGCGGCTGGGCCCGTGAGCCATGGCTGCTGAGCCTGCGCGTCCGGAGCCTGTGCTCCACAACGGGAAAGGCCACAACAGTGAGAGGCCCGCGTACTGCAAAAATAAAATAAAATAAAAAATAACGGGGCACACAGAAAGTTAGAAACTTGGTGTCATACACTCCTATCTCATGTGTTTCTGTTAAAGATTGGTCACTTTATGCTGCTTCTTGCTTCTGCCTTTTTGATCTAAGTAAGTTGAGATAAAACAACTGATATGGCTTTTAAGTATAAGGCACTTTTTGCTTTGTGTGCGTATGCCTTTTTTTTCTCTCTCTCTCTTTCTGTCAGTCTCTATCTCTCTTTCTGTCTCTAGGGCCTTCTGTCTTCTTCAGGTGTGCAATTTCACTGAAAAAAGGAGAGATTAGCAATAAGTAACCTTTTCTGCTTGAATTAAAACAGCTATGGACTGTCTTTGATACCTTCAAATTAATCTTTTCATGATGATGTGGGTATCTTGAAGAGTTAAAATATTTTTTTGTCAATTTCTCATTTCATTTTCCAATTTGAGCTGAAAGAGACATCAATTTTTCTCCACCCATCCCAGTCTCACAGAGATGATCACAGGAGGTGGATATATTTTTATAAAGTTTTAAATTAACAACTGTGTGATAAACACTCTGACCCTGCCTTACTATGAATACTTATAAGACAATAGATAAGGCCAAAAGGATGCAAAAATGTGTTTTGTACACCGAGACCTATATATATATGTGTGTGATGTCAAAAAACCCTTTCCCATTTCAACTCTTCCTGTCTCTTTAGGAAAATGGTAATCTAGCTGCAGGCTTTGGATACAGTCACCAAGGAACTGAATACATTCTGGACTTAGAGGTTGTCCCTTGCTACCCACTCCTACCCAACATCAAATAAATTTGTTTACAAAGGTGGGTATTTTATTAGTCCCTCCCACGAAAGTAACTTGGGTTAAAATGATCTCATTTCAAAGCATCATATAGAAATTAGAGTCCAGAACTAAAAAAGAAAAAACCAAACTCTATTCACAGCCTAGGACAGTCACTTAGAGTAAATGCAATACTCCAGTGTAAGAAAAAAGGAAGAAATTTCCCCTTAATGGCAAGTTAAAGAAATAAAATAAAATAAAAATCAGGCATGGCTAAATGAAAACTTCCTGGCACTGCTGAGTAAGATGACCCTACTATCTTTGCAGAAACCTGACTTAGTGCAGAATAGTATCAAACTGTGCATTCAGAAAGCCTCACGTTAACTAAAAATAGTGCTACCACATGATCCAGCAATCCCACTCCTGGGCATATATCGAGAGAAAACATAATTCAAAAAGATACATGCACCCCAATGTTCACTGCAGCACTATTTACAATATCCAAGACGTGGAAGCAACCTAAATGTCCATCAGCAGAGGAATGGATAAAGAAGATGTGGTATATATAGTCAATGGAATATTACTCAGCCATAAAAAAGAATGAAATAAGGCCATTTGCGGCAACATGGATGGACCTAGAGATTATCAGACTAAGTGAAGTAAGTCAGACAGAGAAAGGCAAATATCACATGATATCACTTATATGTGGAGTCTAAAAAAATGATAAAAATGAACTTATTTACAAAACAGAAACAGACTCGCAAATATAGAAAACAAACTTATGGTCACCAAAGGGGAAGGTTGCCGGGGGGGGGGAGGATAAATTAGGAATTTGGGAATAACATATACGCAGTACTATATATATAGAATAACCAACAAGGACCTACTGTATAGCACAGGGAACTATACTCAATATTTTATAATAACCTATATGGGAAAAGAATCTGAAAAAGTATATATATGTGTGTGTGTATATATATATATATACACACACACGTATATAAAATATGTATATACTTATATAACTGAATCACTTTGCTGTATACCTGAAACTAACACAACATTGTAAATGGATTATACTTCAACAAAAAAATAATTAAAAAAAAAAGAAAGCCTCAAGTCTTTTCACAGGAGACTTTTAAAAATGCCATTTCTCCTGGAGTAATTCAAACAGAGCTGACACACAGTCATCATTCCCTTCACATTTCAGTATCTTGTGCTAATCCCCCCATCTTTCAAATCTCCACAGTCTGCAATGACAAGAAAATCTTTGAATGACCCAGAAGCTTTGTCAAAGCCCAGGTTTCCTCCATCTTCTCCTTATCAAAATATTCCAACCAGAGTTGCAAATGAAGTAAAGGACCTGGGTTGAACTTTTCTTGGCCTTTCTCAACGTTGACCTAGTGGGAATAACATGAAAATGTCCAAGGTCAGGAAATAAAAACAGAGACAGGTGAGGCCCCTGGAGCAAAGATCATCTGGAGTCTCTGAGGATTTGAACATCTTTCTTCCCTAAGATTTAAAATATCTCCTCTCCCTTAGATGGAGAGTCAAAAGTTGACTGAGGAGCCTTTCTAAACATTGGGATAACCGAATATTTGATAGACACTGCATAATTTGTTTGCCTTTGCTCTCTGGCTAACTTCAGAACCTCATATCTTGAAAGGTCAAGTACACAGTATTGAAAAAGGTACTTTCTTGCTCATAGATGGTGGGCATCACAAATCAACTGCATCCCACTTTCCTAAGGAACAGGGAAGGACCTCTGTGTGACCCTCCAGGAAACCACATCATTCAGCATTTTCATACGAGATGCAATCTACCTGCTAGCTACCTCTGTATTAACTTATTAAGGCAGTAGGGCTCCCTGAAAAAGAACACTAATCTGCTGGCACATTTCCAGATGCCTAAGCTTGTAGAAAGTTTTTGATTCCTTGGATACTACGATTCTTTAGCCCTTTAGCCTCCTAGAATCATGAACCAAGGTCAAAACAACTCCAAATCTGGAGTTTCCTTTACAGAAAAAATGTCTAGGGCTTATTAAATAATTAGGTGGAATTCATTGTTTAATATTTTCCTCTGAGGGTAAAGAGGGGTCCTTAATTAGGTAGCTTGTTCAATATACTCTGTGAATCAGTATGAAGGTTCAAGGAATTACTGAGTACAAGCCTAACATTTTGGGTCAAGAAGGTTGTCTCCTAGACAGATTGGTACACTATGAATGTTAACACAAAGCTCAAGGGGTTTTCAAACCAGTTTTACTTAGAACAAATTTCATATAGGCTTCCGCATTCAAATGTCAACATCACCACATTTCCTACTGAGAGAGGTAAAACAGGATGTGCTTTAGAATGCTGCTACCAAGGGGCCCTTTGATAATGATAGTAATACCTTGTATACAACCCACTTTTGCTTTAAGTGACTGTGTCCAATCAAACTAAGAATTTTCTAGCTGAAGTTTGACATTAAAATTCAATGCCAACTCCAGACCAAGAAGAAAACCACATGCTGAGAATCATTTTTCAAATGTTTTTCTTAACAATTTAAAATAATCATCAAGCAAGCCTCTGGATGGGAAAGTCTCAAATGATGGGTGTTGCAAACAGCTGAAGTCTTAACAAACTCATATCTTCCTCAAGCTTGTCTGGATTTCAGAGTCATATGGGGACCCCCACTCCATATACTGTATCAAAATCTCAAGAAAGCCTAAGCCAAGGAAGCACTGCTACACTCAGTAATAAGAAGTCAAACCCAACGTTTAAAATAGGCAAAAGACCTCCTACACTGTTGGTGGGAATGTAAATTGGTGCAGCCACTATGGAAAACAGTATGGAGGTTCCTCAAAACAGTAAAAATGGAGCTGCCATATGATCCAGCAATCCCACTGCTGGGCAACTATCAGAGAAAACTATAATTCGAGAAGATACATGCACCCCTTTGTTCATAGCGGCACTGTTTACAATAGCTAGGATATGGAAACAGCCTAAATGTCCATCAACAGATGAATGGATAAAGAAGATGTGGTGCACATGCACAATGGAATACTACTCAGCCATCAAAAAGAAGGAAATAATTCCATTTTCAGCAACATGGATGGACCTAGAGATTATCATACTACATGAAGTAAGTCAGAAAGAGAAAGACAACTATCATATGATATAACTTATGTATGGAAATTAAAATATGACACAAATGAACTTATCTATGAAACAGAAACAGACTCACAGACACAGAGATCAGACTTGTGGCTGCCAGGGGTGGTGGGGCTGGTGGGTGGAGGGGAGGGATGGATTGGGAGTTGGGGATTAGCAGATGCAAACTATTATATATAGGATGGATAAACAACAAGGTCGTACGGCATAGCACAGGAACTATATTCAGTATCCTGTAATAAACCATAATAGAAAAGAATATGAAAAATAATGTATATATATATGTATAACTGAATCAGTTTGCTATACAGCAGAAATTAACACAGCATTGTAAATCAACTATACTTCAATAAAATAAATTTTTTAAAAAAGGAAAAAAAATAGGCAAAAGACTTGAACAGACACCTCACAAATGAAGATGCAAGAGTGGCTAATAAGTTTATGAAGAAATGTTCAACATCCTTAGCCATCAGGCAAATGCAAATTAAACTACAATAAGTACATCAAATACTTCAAGTAGGTGAATCAAACACACCTATTTGAACAGCTAAAATTAAAAAGACAGGCGACTGGTGTTAAGACAGGCTGTGGAGCAACGTTGCTACATTTTACACACCAATTAGCAAGGGACTGGGGGTTAGGATCTCAACGTATCTTTTTATGGTAGGAAGGATTCAACCCCTCATGCTCCCAAGGCTGAATTCAAGGTGTCTGCAAGGCTGGACTTTTATCTGGAAGTTATGGGGAAGAATTCATTTCCAAGCTCATTCAAGCTGTTGGCAGAATCCAGTTCCTTGCTGTCATAGGAACGATGTCTCTGTTTCCCTGCTGGCTGTCAGCCAGGGGCTGCTCTCAGCTACTAGAGGGCACCAGTATTCTTCATCATGTGGCTACCCACCTCTTCAAGCCAGTAATTGTGCATCTAATCCTTCCCATGTTTGCAATCTCTCAGATTCCCCCTTCTGCCCACCAGCTAGAGAAAATGCTTTGCTTTTAAAGGACTCATATGATTAGATTAGGCCCACTGGAATAATTTCCCTTTTGCCATATAATTTGACATAATCGAAATAACGATATTTTATTCACAGTTTCCACCCACACGCAAAGCAGAGGAAATCACACAAGGGTGAGGGTCCCTGGGGGTCACTCTTGTAACTCTGCCCACCACATGTCCCTTTGCCAGTCTCTTTTGCAGCTTTCCTCGAATGTCTAACTACTTGTTCAAAACTTGTCTTCCATGTTGGATTGTAAGCTCCTAGAGGGCAGGAAATGAATGCTTATTGTTCACAGCCAGTGTCTTGAGCACCAAGCATAAGACTGAGAAGGCCCTTGTTGAATAAATGAATCAACAAATGGATGGATATATGGATGGATGGATGGCTGGGTGGATGGATGGGAGGCTGGAAAGATGGAGGGATTTCTTCTAGCTCAATACAGTAGTTGATGCATTAGTTTGTTCATCAGATAGAGAAACATTAGGGAACACAGTCTTGCTGATGGGACTTTTGTTTTCAGGCCGGAAAATGGTGGGAAGAAATTGGGTTTGCAGAGTAAAACCCAGATGTCAAGGTTGAGATAAGGAACCCAGACCCTTGACGGAAGATAGTCAGAAACATATAAATGCTTAATTTCTGTTACCACGTGAGAAATGGCCTGTCGTTTACTCTGCCACTTTTTGTTGCTTTCTCTAGGGATATCTATTACCTTTTCAAACAATTAATAAGTGCAGACAGTTGGATGACAGCTAATGAGAAAACAGAATGTGCCTTTTGCAGCTGTACTAACTCAGCTGACGCGACTTAAACCAACAGGCATATCTGTGTTGCTAAAATGAAAAACCTACACTCAGCCCTCAACTGAACTGCTAAATGGAAAAACAGCTACCTTGTAAGGATGAAATCCAGAATGGGCTGGGAAAAAGAAATTCAGATACACAATACTGAAATTACCAGACTCTTGCATTCCAAGTTGATCACCCTTGTGAAGTTTGTCCTCAGGGAGGGTAATGCAAATGGTTACCTTTAATTATATTTCCCCTTTGGGTGATTCAATGAAGTCCTATTTTCAAGTGAGGTTTTTAAAATATCCTTTTTTTTTTTTTAAATGTAAAAAAAAGTGGTCGGGGCAGAGAGCCTGTAGCTAATAGAACAACAGACTGCAAAGAAGGAGGAGATCAATGAGTAGGTCCAGGATTAAAATACACAGCTGCAGTTTACAAATTTGAATACATTTTAAGGCCACCCCCTCTCTCCACCGGCTAAGGGCTTAATCCTTTGGCAGTTACAGTCCTATCGGAAAGCCAGACTACATTTATTCTGGTGCTCTGTAGGAGGTAAGTAAACCTTAATCTGTTTAACCGTTTCATCCATGATTTCTTTGACTAAAGGAAAGCAACTACTATTTCAATTCCTGCTGGTTTCCTTTTCTAGGGATGAACGGATTGGGATCTGGAGCCTTGTCAATTCCATCCTTGCTGGACCTTAAGGGGTTGCAGGTTTGTAAGTCACACAACAGCCTAAGGGAACCCTACCCGTGTTTTTCTGCCATGCAGGCATTACATAATGCGCAAGGGGGAAATGACCTGAAATAATCTCAGATTAGAAGGACTCGGACAAAGAACCAAATCCAAGCTGATATCCAAGGCTGAGATCGCCATGACCATTCAAACCTCACGATTCTGAAACATTCTGCAGCTGGTGTTTCAGTACCTGTTGCTAGAACCTTAAAAGACCGGAGGTATCTTTCAATGCTACATATATTTCAAAACACAGCCAGATATTTGACAGAAAGCTAAAGTTACTGATACTTGTTTAAAGCATGAATATTCAACAGTTAATATCTGCTAAAATGGAGTCAATTATACCACATGTGGCAGCAATGGGTGTAAGAGCCTAGAATCTGGAAGTCAAGTTTGAGGCTACGGCAATAAATCTGAGTTCTCGCAGAGGCTGTGAGAGTGTTCTCTCCAATGCCGCAAGTCAGAGCATGTATGGAGTCTGCAGGGTGAGCTAATAAAAAAAAATGAAGGGTTGCATGCAGTGGCAGGAGACCCAGGGCACTGAAGATTATTAAAATGATCCCTCAGGCCCACACCTGGGGTTCCCTTTCTTACAAAAAAAAATCCATGGTGGTAAAGAAAATAACATTTAGAGTGATTTTCTTTATATTGCTCACAGCACAAGCGAAGGATATCAGCAGTTTAAAAAAAAAAAAAGATAATTCTATAGCCTGCAGTTTATTCTATCAAGAACTGATGTAATTTGGTGTACTTAAAGAGAATACCCCAGGGACTGAAATATTTTAATTCTCTTCTCTAATGAGAGGTTCTCTGAGGTTCTTCTAAGAACACTTGTTTTCTCCATCTTCCCTCTCCCACATCTCTCCCACATCTCTCCCACATCTCTCCCACATCTCTCCCACATCCACATGGCAAAAAAAAAAAAAGCACGTAAGCTCGGCCTGCCTGGGGAAAATATTATGTGTCGGGGGTGAAGCTCGCACATAGAAAGCAAAGAAGTGTGCGTACCCATGTGCTTGCAAACACATACACGTGTACGTACATCCAGCATGAGACCTCTTGCCCTAAATTTGCTTTTAGGGGGAAAATACTTTGAAACTGGGAAATATCAAAATTGGCTGGGTACCCTTGTCCAATACACTTAATAATTTCACAGGCTTTGGTTTTACATTTTGCTGTTTAGATGTTGACCAGGGAGTTAATTTCAGGGAAGTCAGAGAACTCAGGTTTGGTTTTTTTGTTTTGTTTTTTATTAGAGAAGGCACCTCATTCCTTATTAGCTTAGAGGGGAAATTGCTACCACTGGGTGAATACCAAGGATCAGGTATGTTATCAGGCACTTTATGAGCCTTATGTTAGAGGTTTGCAAAGTGTGATCACACAGGGCTCACAGGGCTTTACGAGGTGTGATCCCCAAAGCAGCAGCAGCAACACCCGGGAACTTGTTGGAAATGTAATACATTATCAGGTCTCACCCAAGGCCTAGAGAATCTGAAACTCTGCGGTGGGACCCGGCAATCTGGTGGGGCAAGCCCTCCAGGTGACTCCAGTGCATGCTCAAGCTTGGGGACCACTGCTTTCCATCACTTAAAGGTCATAACTGCCTTATGAAGTATGCGTTGTTATGTGCATCTCCAGTTTCCTCTAGACGAGAATAGCGAGGCTCAGAGACGTAAGGTTATTTATCGCACGGCCGGCCAACGATGGGGCAAAGATTTAAACTCCAATAATTCAGGCTTCTAACATTCAAACCTCTTCCATGCAGCCTTCAGTATAAATCCTGTTGGCTATAGAAAACAACTTCAGACTTTGCAAACAGCTCTGCCTGGCCTTGCCCAGAGAGGAAGCAGCTTTCCAGGCACGGAGGGTCTCCCTCTTAATATACACCTGTAGTCACAACCTTCTTTTACCCTCAGCCCTCAGTCCAACAGACAGCATCATACACGTGAGCTGGGAAGTTTGAGCAGCATTTAAAGCATCAGGAGAGTAGCCCAGGGTGATGACCAGATCGTCGTGATTCTGATCTCAAAGAATTCAAACTTTAGCCTCCCAACGATACACAGGATAGAGGCTTATAAGTAAATGAAATATGGGCTGCCGTGCCTGATCCTAAATCCTAACGTGACCTTGAGGCAGAGCTCTTTACTCCAACGCAAGAATTCTGAGTCGGGTGATAGAAGAGACGGAGGAGAGTCAGACAGATTCTTGGGGAGTTACTGAGACATTTCCAAGACCACTGTGTTCAACTGATCAGAGTTATCAAGAAAGATTTTTCAAAGGGGGTTTTGTTGTGCTAGGTCTATATTTTCCTTAAAATTGGTACCATCGTGCATGTAAAACTGGTGAGATTTGGATAAGGTTGATGGTTTGTACTAATTTTGTGGTTATGACGTGGTACCATCGCTGTGTGAAATGTTACCCCTGGGAGGAACTGGGTGAAGGGCATACAGGATGTCTCTGTATGATTTCTTACAACTGTATGTGAACCTACAATGATCTCAGAAGGAAAGGTTTTTAAAAAATGGTGTCATTGGGGGCATGGGGAAGATGGGGAGATGTTGGTCAAAGGGTAAAAACTTTGTTATAAGACGGATAAATTCTGGAGATCAAATGCTGACTATAATTAATAATAATGTGTTTTATACTTGAAATTTGCTAAAAGAGTAGATCTTAAGTGTTTTCAACACACACACACACAAAAGGTAAATGTGAGGCAATGGGTGTGTTAATTAACTTGACTGTGGTAATCATGTCATGACATATATCATCACATGGTACACCTTAAAAAAAACCATGTCATACAACCTAAATATACACAATTCTTATTTGCCAATCAGACCTCAATAAAGCTGGGAAAAAAAACTGGTGTCATGCAAGAAGGGCAAGAAGTAGTCTGAGGAAAGTAACCTAGGGCTCTGCTATTTCAAATCCTTAAATGTCATCCCTTCCCGGGCCTTAGAATCCCAATCGCTTCCTGGCAGCTGAAAGGGAGGCTCTCACATCATCTTATTCCTTCACAGGAGTCACTAAAACCCATGCTTTTCCTCATTGTTAAAGCCACAGCTGAGGGAGGGTCTCCTTGATCTGGTAATTAGTGGGCGTGTCTAGCACCCATCCTTAGGCATGGTTGCTAGGTAACAAGGCCACTCTGCTATTTTGGTACAGCATCGTTCAACTTAGTCCTTCCTTGAAAGGGGTGGACAGGTTGTGGGGAGGGAATCGTTGTTGGAAAGAAATCTGTTGGTTGCTGCCTATTCAGTTCTTCTTTTTTTTTTTCCTGAGCTGCCAGACGGAATATTAATACACCTGAGCTGTTGTGGGGCACCAAGACTGTCACATCAACTGACTACCTGTTAATGGTTTTGGTGGGAGGCTTGATATAACATCCTGGCCTTCCAGTAGATGATGTGATGGCAGACAATATATAAGACAATATACTGCAGGGCAAGGTGAGGGTTATTGCTTGATTTTCCCCCAGTTCTATGAAGGAATCTCTCCACCCTGTAAGTGGAAATACATTATAGTCCCTAAGCATATCTTTCCAGGAAGTCTGAAAATAAGATGAATGCTTTCATTGGTGATGAGGTGTGAAAACTGAGGCAGGATAGCCACTCTTCAAGCAAATGTTGGGGGCTGGACAAGATGCAAGTATGTGTTTACTAGAAACACTCACATGCCAAAGACATCATTTAACCCTCACAACACCCACAAGGTAAGCATTTTAATCCCTACTTTACGGATAATTGAAGATTAGAAAAGTGAATTCACCATGACCTCATAGACAGGAAAGATGTGGTGGCAGGTCACAGCTCAAACTGGATGTCTTTCGACTCTAAATTCATACATCTAGCAGTTACAGTGTGTATGTTATACAGACTTTTCTAATTGCATATTTTTCATAATCCGGAAACTATTCTTTTGAGTAGCTTTGATATTAAGTTAGATACTGGTAAAGGACCATCACAGTTGATTCTTTCAAAAATAAATACATCTGGTAACTGAGGGTTTGTTTGTTTTTTTCTTTAAGAGTAGAGATAGCCAGAAGACCTTAAAGGATCAAAACAACCATTTTGGCCCAGATGGTTCAGATTAAGCCATGTGGGAAAAAAAAAAGATGGAGATCACAGATCTGTACGTTCACAATTTGTTGTAAAGCTCTTTGCCTATCTTTGCCACTTAGCATAATCACTATAATACCTCCCTGTGCATACAATGCCTTAGGGCTTACAAAGCACTTTCACATATATTATCTCATTTGCTCTTCATAATAATCCTATAAGCTCAGCAGGACATTTCACAAATGAGGAAAATGAGGTTCACAGAGGGCAAACAAATTGCCAGAGCACTGGTTCTCAAAGAGGGAACGTCTGAGTTTTGGCCAGGACACTGCTTCACTGTGTGGGACCGTCTTCTGCACTGCAGGATGTGTAGCCATCCTGGGCTCCCACCCGTTGAACGCCAAGAGCCCTGTCTAGTCATTGTCACCACCAACCCTACATCCAACCACATTTTCAAATGGGTCCTAAGGGAGTTGAATGCCCCATGCCCTATAGAGAGCCACTGACATATGGCAGGGGTCAGGGTGAGGTCACACTTTGGTAAGCCATGGAGCAGGGGCTCAAATCTGGTCTCCAGATGGCAATTACAGTGCCCTTTCTATGCTATCACTGTGTCAGGGCATCAAATGTGTAGTGGCCGAACCAGGGTTGGGTGGTCTTCATCAAACAGTTACCATCATGTCAAGGAGAGTACTGTAAAGCAACTGGGCAGACGGATAGGATTATCACCAAGGAACTGAGCAAATGACCAGTTGGTCACTGAGATAATCCTCCTTTGCCATGAAAGGTAGGATTGTTTTTTAACATAAATTACCGGAATCTGCACCAAAGGAATCTGCAGAGGAGCCGTATAAAACACAAGGATTAGATCTAAATTTATCTCACGTATCAGTATCCTTTTAATATTCCATTTAATTTAGTGATACGTTTACAGTTGGGAAGCCAAATTAGATCTTTATTTTAGCATGCCTTTAATAACATGTAAATACATATCAACAGATTTTTAAAATTATCTCTCCTACTTATAATTCTGCTTAGGACATATTTTATATTTCAATTTTTCTGCTGAGGTTGCAAATTGGCTACTTATGAACCCAATCCTACAATTAAATGGGAGTGTTTGCTTTCGCCTCCCTATGTTTTTTTGTTTGTTTGTTTGTTTGTTTTTGTGCAGTACGCGGGCCTCTCACTGCTGTGCCCTCTCCCGTTGCGGAGCACAGTCTCCGGACGCGCAGGCCCAGCGGCCATGGCTCACGGGCCCAGCCGCTCCGTGGCATGTGGGATCTTCCCGGACCGGGGCATGAACCAGTGTCCCCTGCATGGGCAGGCGGACTCTCAACCACTGCGCCACCAGGGAAGCCCCTCCCTATGTTTTTTATCTTGGTTTTGGTTTCCTTTAGTTGCTACGTATATATGTGTGCCTGCTCCCTTTTATCACAGTCCCCACCACTCCCAACTGGATTGCATTTAGTTTACTTTAATCTTTTACCTTATATGTACAGTTCCTGTAGGCAACCGAATTTGATGGCCATGTAAAGGTGCACAGTCTAGGGCTGATTATACAAGAAAAAAAGTTTGAGGATTCATGAAAATGATGGCACGTGATTTAAAAGTGTGCAGGCTTCTATTTACAATAGCCAAGGCATGGAAACAACATAAATGTCCATCAACAGATGAATGGATAAAGAAGGTGTGGTACACATATACAATGGAATACTACTCAGCCATAAAAAAGAATGAAATAATGCCACCTGCAGCTACATGGATGGACCTAGAGATTATCATACTAAATGAAGGCAGAAAGAGAAAGACAAATACCATATGATATCACTTATATGTGGAATCTAAAATATAACACAAATGAACTTATCTACAAAACAGAAAGACACTCAGACATAGACAACTGACTTGTGGTTGCCAAGGGGAAGGGAGGGGCGGGGGAGGGATGGATTGGGAGTTTGGGATTAGCAGACGTGAACTAGTACATATAGGATGGATAAACAGCAAGGTCCTATTGTATAGCACAGGGAACTATTCAATATCCTGTAATAAATCATAATGGAGAAGAATATGTATTAATATGTATAACTCAGTCATTTTGCTGTACACCAGATACTAACACAACATTGTAAATCAACTGTATTTTAGTTGAAGTATGCAGGCTTTTCACCTTCTGAAACCATGGTTTCCCAGGGAAAAAAATGACACTAGTGTAAGTTCCCCATGTCATATGTTAAATTGTGAAGACTGAATGAATGGATGATGTGAAAACACTTTGCTAAGTACAGCATCCACCCATACACAGACTATTTACCAAGGGCCTACAATTTACTAGATACTCTTGGTTCTTGGCTTCTGGGCCAGAATAATGAGTAAGTCAAGGCTTCCTGGAGCCTGTATTAGCTCTCTGGCCTTTACACTCAATATTAATGAGTAGTCTCTTCAGTTTTGACAGCCAACTCTTTGATAGAGGACCAAAAAATAGTCATCTTGAGAAGAATGCAAGATGAAGACTAGAGAAGTTGGAGGAGATGCCGTTTCAACTCTCCACCTGATTCAGGAGCTATCCCCACCCAATGCACTACCTGTTGTCAATAAACAACAGCATCTCCTCTGCTGAAATTTTATCCCTTTCTTCTGTCTACCACCACCAGGTTGGTGGGTCATCCTCTTTGCTCCTATAACATCCTGTGTTAGTGCTTAGCTCTGTTAAGGCACCTATCACATTGCATTGAAATATTCCATTCCAGAAGACCATAAGCATCTTCACACCATCCTGGCCCAGGTGGAGGCCTGGCACCCAGTAGGTCCTGTTGAAAGGCCCAACTCACGCTCATCTTTGAAAGTCATTCTCTCTCTCCTCTAGCCCACAGCAAGTCACCAAAGTTGCTTCTCTAGGGTTCTGACATTTTTACAAATCAGGATCATTTTCAACATAAAAGACAACATTTACCCCCATCTGAGATAAAAGCCTAGTCCACTTTAATCACAATCGTCTGCATCCTTCTCCCCCCTTGGATACGCTTATCAGCCAAACTGGTACACCAAGGAGGGAAATGTTGAAAATGCTCGTGCTGTTGTCTCCTCCTCATTTTTCCCTGGAAAAGTAAATACAGGAAAAACAAGGTGGAAGGAGAATGGCTATACTGAGGACTAGAAGCTAAATTAATTAGAAACCCCACAACCCCAGACGGTCATAAACAAAGTCTCCCTACAGGAAATTGGTTCTATAACTGCAGAGTCCTGGTTTAAGAAATCTTTCAACGCATGGCCTTTTCAGTGATGTTGAAGCTATTACACTGGATGATGGGGTGTGCTGGACCTGGGCATTTCTCTCCCGAGGTTAAGAGTCCACATGTTCTGTGGAGACATCTATTAGATTATTCTTACATTAGGAAAACAAACACACACAAGAGATCCTCTTGTCCAAGCCCAGGCAAGAGATGCCATAGGATATTCCTATTATCCAGTCAGTCTTTTTAGAAATGGATGTATAAATCCTCATGCAAATTGTGGACTTTACCAACTGCTGTCCATGGAACAACTCCAATTTGCTGGGGAGGATTTATTCTTTCATATGCACAAATGTCAGAATCGTTGTGTCTCCTAGACATACTGTTGTAGACAAGTATGTACATTCCAAAGATGATAACCAGGATATTTGCTTGTTAACAGAACCTCACCATTTTAAGAGCGGCAGGGCATGGAACCTCCTTA
Source organism: Leucopleurus acutus (assembly GCF_964270905.1). NCBI lineage: Eukaryota > Metazoa > Chordata > Mammalia > Artiodactyla > Delphinidae > Leucopleurus > Leucopleurus acutus. The sequence goes on along the minus strand of NC_139153.1, from coordinate 27,405,820 downwards.
AAGTCCTGGGCAGCTTTTTAATAGCGCCTCCTCACTTTTAACCACAGACATAATAATTAGCATCAAAATAGCTAACATCTATTGTGTGCTATATGCAACATAGTGGGTAGCACTTTATATATACTTAATGCTCACAAAAATTCATTGAAGTAAATATTATTATCTTCATTTCCTAGATGAGGAAACTTAAACTCAGAGAGGTAAAGTAACTTTTCCAAAGTCACATTAGTTACACCTGGGCAGTCTACCATCTTATCCCCTGTATGAGGTTGCTTCTATGACTACAGTCCCATTGTCAGTCACTGAGTAGGCAATCAAGTTCTCTGGAATGAGCAGTGGGTACGAGTCTGAAAACCTGGACTGCAGGCATGGTTCCATCACCAGATACTGTGAGGCCTCAAATCACTTAATTTCTCTTAACCCTCAGGGTCTCATATGATTCAGGCATAAGAAAACACAGTTATTTGTAAAAATTTTAAAAGGTCACAGATATGATCTTCTAGAATGTAAATTCCTTGATCATACTCTCCCAAATAACTAGAACTATAGTAGGAAGTGCTAAAAAATTTTGGTTGCGTGAATGAACGACACAACAAAGGAAAAATCACTATGCAAAAGGCATTAAATTCAGCAAACATTTGTGACATAGCTGATCTAAGCTGATTACTTACTATGTGCTACTAGCGTAATGTAAATACTTTCCTTAAGCCTCAAGACCATGGTGAAGCGTAGGTATTTGAATTCCCATCCATGTGAAGCAAGAACGGAAACAGATGCACAAGAGCTAAGTGTCTTGCTCGAGACTGCACGGCTAAGTCTTTGAGCTAGTTTTTGAAATCAGGTTCCCTCTGGTCAAGATGCAATGGGAATACAAAGATAGATTACTCATCTGTCTCTTTCCTGAAGAAGCTTACAGTTCATTGCCAATAGGTAAGTCATGGGCAGAAAAAAAAAAGAGACCTGTTGGGTTAAGAGTTATGAAAAAAAAGAAAGAGAACCAACACAGGAAGTTGAGAGTAATTCTGATTGGGTTTGTCAGGGCTAGTGTTTCTAAATTCTGGCTATACTTTAGAATCACTGGAGCTTGGTCCTGGTAGTTAAAAAAAGTACCCCAAGTGGTCCTTATGTGCAAGTAGGGTTAAGAGCCACCAATCCATGCAGGTATCTTAAAGAAGTGCTTTATGCTAAGCTTTCGGGGCTCAGTGAGGTGGCATTATGATCCGAGAGGAAAAGAGAGCTTAAATGACTTGCCCAGGTCATACCATAAAATCCAATGAAGTTAAAACAGAATCCAGAAATCCAGGGCCTGGATCTCAGGGAACATTTCAAGATAAAGATATTTCTGCTACTTTTGATGGCATCAAAGGTCACCAGGAAGGTAACATTTCATGCCACCAGAGGACATTGTAGAGGATAAATTTCAGGGCAGACTTTTCACCCAGCACCATCAATTCCAGCTTGAAGCGCACTCGTTACCAGCAGAACCAAGGAATGGAGAGATAGGATGAATCTGTTTAACTGTCTCTCCTCACATAGCTCATCAAAAGCTTCTGATGTGAAAACACGAAGCTTCGCTTAGTCCATATCTATAGAACCTAAACGTAAAAAGACAAGCTGAGGCGTTGCCTGGCGTGATGGATGAAGCCAACTATTGCAAGTGCTGAAAAAATCTCCCAGTCTCACAGTCGTAAAACTAAAGGGCAGAGCAGAAGGGGCCATCTGCTTTTGCTGGCTACGGATCCATGCCTGCTTGGAAGGAATAAAGACCCCTCTGCTTCTTTCAAACAACAACAGCAACCAACAACTTCTTCTCGTTCATTTTTGGAGGAATTGCTTCTTCTAGGTAGGGAGTGTTTCAAATATGTTTCAATGTCTAAAATCAGGAAAGAGTAGGGAAGCCACAGGGTACTATCTTTTGTCCCCAGTTCTCTTTCAGTGGTCGGGTCTTAGGGAGAGTCCAGGCTACTTTTCTAGCCTGGGAGAAGAGAGCACAGATTTTTCTATTATTCTTAGATTTTTAACAGATGATAGTTGCAACAACTGTGGCTACTAGTACCTTTGAATACAATTTTTATCTTGGAAAAGATATTCATTATCTAAGTTCTGGGCTTTGCCTGGAGTGCTTCAGGATCCTTCATGGGGACATAAGGGAGACAGAAACTGGAGCTGAGCTACGCTCACTCCCTCCCTCCACACCCCTTCCCTCAAAAGAGAGCATCTCCATTTTTATCTATCTATTAGGGCTCTGCATAAGATTGTTTTTGAGAAAACGATTTCAGTTACTAAGAAAAAATTAATTAGGGAAAAAAATGAGATCATTAACCACGTATATAGTATAGTCCCATTTTACAAAAATATACATATGTGCATTTATAATGCACAGAAAAAAGGTACTAGTGATTAGTGGTAATTCACATTTTTGCTGTTTTAATTGTGTTTTCTACGTTTCTAAGTTCTCTGTCATGGGGTTTTATAAGAAGAAAAATGAATCACGAGTGTAGGTTAAAGAAGTCTCCATATTTTCAACGAATTTGGACATTTGAGAACTCCTTGGCAGTGTGAAGTTTGGTACAACATAAAGAGATGCTCTCCTAGACACAGCCTAGGATGACATCCTGCTTCCCGTGTGGAAGCATTTGCTTTGGGCATCTCTGCAGCTCAGGGCAACTTGTTGGCTTTCAATTGGCCCCGCCCAGCATCCCTAAGACAATCACCATTTCCAACTTGATGGAGATAGTATATCCAGTAGCAGGCAATTCATATTTAAAGAACAATCTAACCCCATTGAGCCGATGCCCTCATTTTACAGATGAGAAAGGAAGAGGAGAAGTGATTGCTGAGGCTGCCACACAGGATGGAAAATCAGGTCTTCTGAGTTCCTCTGAATCAACTGGTCATTGTTAACCCTTCTTCAGTGACAAACTGAGACAGCAGCACAGTAGTTAAGGGCACCAACTTTGAGGTCAGACCCCTCACCAGCTACAACCATGGACAAGTCACGTATCTTCTCCACGCTTCTGCTCCTTCATCTGAAACATCAGGGCCAGGACCTTACTGTACAGGGTTACTGTGAGGCTTGGATCCAATAATCTCACGCATGGCAGCTAACACATGGGCTGGACCTAGTCTGGTCTCACCAAACATTTACCAGTATGATTAAGTATTATTAGCATATTTCCTTTGCCCCTCCCATCTATCTGCTTTTCCTGGAAGCATCAAAATTGAATTTGATTTTAAGTCCAGCCAAGTTAGAGAGGATGAGCTGATGGGGTAGGTAAAAGGCTTCTCTGGCATTTGGGAAAACTAAGGCTGCAAAGTTCTCCCAAAGACAATTCTCTTACAGAAATACACCCAGGTAGCAGACAGGAGTATCATAATCCAGTCTGTCATCAGGGTTCAAATACAGAATTTGACTTCCATTTTCCATTTGCTTGGAAGAGGGGATAAGATGGAAGAGAAGGGAGCAAGGTTCATTGTTCGGAATACAGACCATAAAATATTATAAAGCAGAGAACTTTATATAATTTAATTTGAAATTTTTCTAAATCTTTGCAAAATATAAATGCATTTTATAAGAAACAATATTCTAGTGGTAGGTTTTGAATTGGAAAAAGGAAGTTAAAGCACTTTTTAAAAATAGTTTCATGGAAATAAATGAAGATATACAAGATAGGTTCCCTCTCCCCATTACATACTATTTTGAAATAGAAACAGAAAGAACTGATATTGCAGCCTACCCCGCAGCAAATGATAATAGTCAGGAAATGGTAAAAAGATTGGCATGTCAAATTCAGAAAATTCCATGTGAAATGCCACACCTCAGTTGAATTTTCAAAAAACCTACTTCGATTCAGGTAGTCACATAATCTGCAAATTCAGTTTTCTTGTATCATGTCTGTAAAATGACACCCAGACACACCCTCCTTGTTACTTTTGAGTCTGTGATCTGTTTGTGCTTTATGACAATCTATGGGGCTGTGTAAATTAAATATCAGTTTCCTTTATTATCACATTTATACACCTTGTAATCCTGAACTATGCAGGCCAGTATTGGCCGTCTTATTATGAGGGAGCACAGCTGTGCGGACCTCACAAAGGAAAGTCACTGAAGAGGCAAAATTGAGCTGCGTAGTCTTGACAAGAGGACCCACCAGACATCCTTCTATTTACTGTGATGCTTATCAAGATACACTCACAACATCTCAGGGAAACTCAGCTTCCTTACCCTGAAGCTAGACTTGACAATGACCAACAAAATTAGCAATGAAAGACAAAAAGGGGAGTTTACATTAAATTAGTTTTGAAAATCATTCTGTATTCCTGAAGGGAGTCGAACACATTTAGGTGACTCAATCAAAAGCTAATGGTGCCCCTTCTTCTCTCTGCCCCTTCCTCTCCGGTCTTCTCCTGTCCTCCTGTATCTATTTACACACATTGCTCAGGTGAGACTTTTGACTGGATGATTCAATCACTGTACATTTGTTGAGCACCTTCTGATTAATCCAGTGTTTCTTCACCCTTGGACGCACACTGAATCATCCAGGGAGACTGTAAAAATAACGTACTGATGCCTGCGCTTCTGGATCTTGTAGAGCTCCTGGGTGAATCCAGTGTACATCCAAGTTTCAGAATAACTGGTCTAGATGCATGGGATTCAAAGATCAATCAGGCATTTCCCCCAATCTCCAGGAACTTACTAAATTATCAGGCAAATTCAGAACCAAATAAACAAAAAATTAAACTAAACTATTCCTTGCACCATTTCTTCCTTTTTTCCTTCCTTCCTTTTATTCAAATAGTTATTGAGTATCTATTATGTACCAGAAACTGAGGCAACAGAGACAGTGCCCTGTCCCCCAAGAGTGCATAGTCTGGTGGGAGACATAAGCAATAAAAATAAAATAAAGAGGAAGATAAACACTGCATTCAAAGGGATCCCCAAAGGAAGGCCTTTTGACCAGCCAGGATGCAGGTTTAAGGAAAAATCTTGTGAAGGAGGTAAATGCAACCTGAGTTTTCAAGGTTGAGTTACAATTAGCCCATGTACGTACGTGTATGTGTGTACATATATACACGTATATAAAATATATGAGTGCACACACATGCATGTATCAATGTGCATGTGTATATATACACACGTGTAGATATGTATATATAATATATATGTGTATGTCCACATGCACGTGTGTATATATAACGGCAAGGACATTTTAGTCGTTGGGAACAGCATGTACAAAGGTATAAGACGAGAAGGAGCTGTGCACCTTTAGAGCCCGGAGTCTCTCAGTGGGGCTCAAGTAAAGGGTACATTTGGGAACAAGGCGGGGTAAGCTAGGCTTAGATTATAAAGCAGTGTTGTTTGCCATGCTCACGAGTTGCAGCTTCATCCTGAAGGCTATGGAGAAGCTTCTGAAGAACTTTAAACTAGTAAGGTTTGGTTTTGAAGCAAATCCTGAAGCCTTTTGATGAAAGACACATTTGTTCAGCCTAGGATATCTACAGTAAACAGTTTCTCTGCCCATCTTCATGCCAGTGTAGACACCTTGCTACTCAGCCAGAATTTATTAACTATTTTGTAGATAACTTTTCAGGATGAAGGCGGATGCCTCACACCATTTCTTAGTATCTGAGGGGCACTAAAGCACTAAAACAACAATAATAACATTAATATTGATAACTTCTATCACATTCTATGTGCCAGGGAATTTACGCACATGTAATGATTATAGTGACGTCTGTTAAGGTGATTTATTATTCTCATTTTACACAGGATGAAGCTGAGGCTTGATTACACAGCTGGGATGAAAACTCACATATGTTCAAATAAATATTATTTCTCGTAATTCTTAATATATTTATTATTAAAAATAAATAATATTTATAAGGGAGGAATACAAAGCTCTAAAATCAGTGTTTAGATTTTATAAAGGTGGAAAATAAACTGAAAGAAAAAACAAAACAAAACTCAAATCTGACTGCAAAGCTCTTTCCTCTCACACTTTTCAATCCCTCAACCCACGGAGACAACACGCTTTGCTCCCCCCGGCCTCATAGCAGAGGGGAAGTGGAGAAAACTACGGCATCAACAATCTCCCGGGGCACTTCCAACAGCTCCATAAAATCAATCCAAAAAGAAAGATGAGGAAAGCATCACCAGTTCCTCCCAGTTATACAGACAGAGCCTCATGAATGCTAATGAGGGTCCAGGCATGTGGACCAATCCAGGGTTTATTTCCAGGGTAGCTTTATGTACGGATGTATGTTCCAGAAGCAATATAGAACAGCCCCTGATTCATAGCTTGGGCTACTCAATGTTCCAACATCTTTATACAGTTGTTTCCTTTTGCTCTTGTGAGCTGCCCTATATCATGTTTCACAATAAATTATCCAGTGATTCAGTGCCAGAATATGAGGATATCGCCAAGTAATCAATATGTATTAACATGGAAAGACCACACAGCAAGCTACCATAGAGCAAAGAATTGGACTTTGTCGAATCCGAATCTCTGTTTACCACTTAGGAACTGAGTTGACTTGGGGCGAAAGACTTACCCTCTTTGGGTCTCAGTTTCTTCAGCTACAAAACGCAGAAAATTGTGACCACTAGAAATCATGTATGAAAATCAAACTCGTGCCACAGAGTGAGCTCTCAATGAACGTACAGGTGTCCTGCTTCTGATGTGACTAAAGATTGATATTAATTAGCCATTTGTGAAACAGCCTCCAAAGGGGACATGCTAAAGCTGACAGAGAGGACTGGCTATGCAGGCATGGACTAGCTTTTAGGAAAACAGATGTCCCTCTCTGATACGGTGAGAAATTCACATTCTCCCTAAGTATGTCATTGAGGTGTGAGTTCTGAGCGCCCAGCACCTGTGCAGAGTTGCAAAACCACGGCGATTCGTGGGACACCTGGAGATGAGCCCAGGGGCTGGTTTCATTTGCTGGATGTATTACCGTCCTCACTAACCAATGGGTGATGGAATGAGGAGTCTTGGAGATGCCTCCGAAACGTGTGGGTCTCCTGGTTCCACAGAGCCGGGCAATACAATTTAAAAAGTTATAAAGAGAATGCACTTGGTTTATAGAAGGTAAATTAAAAAGTCGAAGTCAGGAAGCAGGAGGGAGGAAGTATAAAGCACGCCATACTTTGACAACATAAAAGCTTTGAGATACTATAAAGGAAGGAAAATCCAATGTTAGGGTCATTTAGCTGAGGTTCTCAGACAGGGACTCTTAGATGGTCCTTAGGGAATCTATGAAACTCCTAAAACTATGTGCAAAACAGTGTGTGGGTATGAGTGTCTCGGGGGCAGAAAGTCTACAATCTTCAGATTTTCAAAAGGGTTAGAACTCCATTCAAATCCGGATTCTGCTAATTTCTACCTCTGTGATTTTTATGAAAGTTGCTTAACCTCTCTGGGAATAATAATAAAACTTACCTCATACTGTTGTTATGATAATTAACTGAGTTAATATTTAGAACACACTTAGAAAAGTACTTAGGGCATAGCCAGCGTTCACTAATCATCATCATCATCTTGGATGTAAAAGGAATGGCTTGTCTGTGGGTCCTGGACCAACCCTGCCCTAAAATTAATAAACAAGTCACTTGAGAAATCTGGGCATCAGATGTCCAATATATAAAATGGGATGCCTCCCAGCTCTAATGCTTTGGAACACCTGTTTTGCTCCAGGCACTGGGCAGGCCCTCTAAATATAAAGGTAAGATAACGCTCCTTCCCTGGAAGAATTAACTCATGGTCTGGGATGGGAAAACGAGTACAAAATAAACACATATAATTATAATTAACTGGCAAATTCAGTAACAAGATACATTCAGAGGATGATGGGGACACAGATGGGAGATGCTAATTCAGTTGTGGGGAAAGATCCAGTCCAGGAAAGCTTTGCTTACAAAGATGTTATTTCAGGGAGAGGGAGGAAATGGTCAGAGTCCTTTAAGGAGAGATATTAGCAAAGGCCAAGAGACAAGAAATACCACTGCAAGTGTGAGAGGCCACAGTGGATTCATGGTTCTGGAGTCCAAAATATGACACAAAAAGTGGTGAGAAGGGAGCAGTACAGTGGGGCTAGACCATGAAGGGCCTGGATGCCTTGGAGAGGAGCTAAGATTCACCCTGAAGGGAACATTATAGGATGTACCTAGAGGGATGAAGAATGAGTTGGAGAGGGCTGGGATTGAAGGAAAGAGACTTCTTAATTATAAGAGGTTTTGAAGTACACACGTGGAGAGAAATGAGAGTGGCAAGAACTAAGGCCAAAGCATGAACTGAGTTTGTGGCTGAGGGGATGTTATGAGGAAGAAAGCTACACAAAACATTGAAGAGATAAACACGGAATGATGTGGTGACTGATTACACACGGGATGCAAGGGAGACACATTCAAGTGTAACCACTGAGGTTTCTAGCTTGGATGACTAGGTACATGGTGGTTCCAACATCTGAAAATGAGGAGAGTGAGGAGGGGTAAGCATATGTGCAGCGGGGGACAGGCAGGGATGGTGAGCTCGGTATGGGATACACTGAGCTGGAGCAAATTGAGGACATATTGAGTGAATCCAGGCTAGGTCTCTAATAAGGATTAAATTAGGTAATGCACATGGATTGCTTCATGAACTACAAAAAACTGATTATCGTCATTATTATTGCCTTTAGCATGGGCCGCACAAGCTCTTATTTAACCTCTCTCAGCCTTAAATGTTCCGTCCCCTTCAATGGGAATAATCACCACCCCTCATTTCCAACTCATAAGATATTTGGGTATAAAGTGAAATTGTCTATGAAACATCGAGCACTTCGTGGGACAGACACATAAATCTAACACAATATTATTAAATGGCATTACATTCAAAGGGATGAGACATATGCAACAATGATTTCCACAGGATTTAGTAACGAGACGACAATTACAGCTCTGAAATGCATGGTTTAACATGACAGCCAGATTGCCGTAAGAATTTTAATCGTATAAGTGAGAACTCAGTTTTCCTATGTCATACGTCTATTTTTTGAGAATTCTTTCCTAGAAAACACAATATTGTGTATGTTTTGTGTGTGTGTATGTGACCTGAAGTGGGTACTCCTTCACATGTACAGATGGGAAATAATTAATTAACAGCCTGGGTCCCTGGGGGTGGGTAAATTAAAGCTGAGGAAGTAATAATTTTCATAAAAAGCTTTTATACTTTAATATAAACCTTTAACCAGCAAAACTGGCTCATAGGAAATAATCAATAGTCAAAATTAAGGACTGGCAATTATATAAGGTATTTGGTGAATCTTGGGTCCCAAAAGATGCAGATTCTTGTTTGCATATCTAATTTTCGGGCTTACTGCCAACCCTTTAGGATACATTAACTAAGTCAGGAAATCACAATAGAATCAGTCAGGCGAAATCCGGTTTTATAGTACTCATCTTGGTGTCTCCAAGAACCAGACAGGCTTTGTATTCATTCATCTCAAAGTCCATTCGCTTTTGAGCAAAAGGGACCACCTGATTTACTCCATTCCCCGTCTCTAGGTAGTAAATGAGATGCCTAAATTCCTCCCTGTAACACGTTCTATTCTTTAACAGCCCTTATTGCCAGCAAATATCTCCTCTAAGTCTCAGCTAAATCCATTGTTAGGCACCAACCAGCATGTGCAACGTTGAGAGGAAAACTTATATCACCTACTAAGAGATGAAAGAAAACCTTTCAGTCCAAAACAAACAAAAGCAAGGCCACCAGCCCAGATTCTCAATGGGCATTCCTCAGAGTGACACGCGCAGCCCGTTCAATTGTATTGGCAGACTACTGTCCTCATTGCATGCATAGTTTGAGTACAGATTCCAAACCTATGGCTGAGTTTCTTCTTTTTCTCAGTTTCTTCTGAGTGTTTTCTTTTTCATTAATTTGCTCTGAATAAAACTGACCTGTGGGCTCTCTATAGAAAGTGGCATTTGGGGCTTTCCCTCCCTAGTTCCCTCCCTAGTGATTTCTCCCTAGTTTATTGTCCAGTTAACTTAATTTAATAACCTTTTTAAAGTTGGCAATGTAAAAAAAGCAACTTGCAAAAGGTTTTCTGCAACAGAGAAACAAAACGAAAACAAAACAAGAAAACCCAGTATTATGTATGGGTTTGTCTCACAAGTATCTTCTTGGAAAGGAAGAAATCCTTATTTCCTGGGTACTCATTTTGGCACTTGGGTTTGAAAGCCATAAAATAACTCATATCGAAATGGAATAAGATAGAAAATTCTAATAGAATTACCATATGGTCCAGCAATCCCACCCCTGCGCATATATCTGGAAAAAGCCATAATTCGAAAAGATACATGCACCCCGAAGTTCACTGCAGCACTATTTACAGTAGCCAAAACATGGAAGCAACCTAAACATCCACCAACAGAGGAATGGATAAAGAAGATGTGGTATATTCATACAATGCAATATCACTCAGCCATAAAAAAGAATGAGATAATGCCATTTGCAGCAACATGAATGGACCTAAAGATTATCATACTAAGTGAAGTAAGTCAGACAGAGAAAAATAAGTATCTTATGATATCACTTATATGTGGAATCTAAAAAAAAAAAAGATACAAATCAACTTATTTACAAAACAGAAACAGACTCACAGACACAGAGAACAAACTTGTGGTTGCCAAAGAGGAAATGGTGTGGGGGGGGTGAGGGATACATTAGGAATTTGGTGTGAACATATATACACTACTATATATGAAATAATCAACAGGGACCTACTATATAGCACAGGGAACTCTACTCAATATTCTGTAATAACCTATATGGGAAAAGAATTTGAAAAAGAATGGATATATGTATAACTGAATCATTTAGCTGTACACCTGAAATGCAACATTGTAAATCAACTATACTCCAGTATAAAATAAAAATTAAATTTAAAAAAAGACAGAAAATCCTGAAGCTATCTGGCATCCCCTTGTAATACCAGGACTTCCCTCAGAAGGCACTTTGAAACTATGTCTGCCAACTATTTACAATGTTGTCTCCCAAATAAGTCAATACAATATTTCCTTCTGGCTTATGGTTCTTTCCCATTACAAAAGAGGACTGAGAAAAATGATTTATTTCCTGTAAGTGAAGACCATTGTTCACTTACTAAAAATGTTTCCATGACAGTTCTCCTATTCATGGACTTTAGCCACAAGGGTAGATTTAGACAACCTATATACGCAGATGAAAACCAAACATGAAGAAGTCATTTAAACCCACATACAAGACAGATAATCCTCACTGAAACAATACAAGACATCTGGGATAGTTTATAGAGAAGACAAAATCTCCATGGACCTCATTCATCCCTGGTCGAGAGGGCCCAGTGTTCATTTACCTACTTGGCAATAACAAGAGCTGACACTAATACAGCAATTACCAGGGCCAAGCCATTGTTCTAAGAGCTTTATAAATATTATCTCAACTAATTTTTGCAAGAGCCCAATGAGGTAGGTACTATCATCCTTGTTTTTCAGATGAGGAAACTGAGGCACAGGAAGGTCAAGTAATTTGCCCAAAGAGCTGGTAAATAGTAAAGATGAGTTTGGAACCTAGGCAGTCTGGTTCCAGAGTCTGTATTCTTACCCACTATGCAGTGAGGACTTTCTTCAGTAAATCTGTCCAATATACAGATCAAGCTAATACTGTTTTTAATTTCACAGCAAGACTACAAGTTTAATTTTCTGCATGATCACCTCAATTATCCATTTAAACGTCTTCATCGTGATATTAAGAACAATAAGTGCTTTTTACTACATATCAATGATGTGCCTAGCACTAGAATAGGTACAATGCCTAGATTATCTCATTTAATTGATTTCTTATAAAAATTCTAGCAAGGCAGAAATTAGCCTCATTTTATAGCTAAGGAAATTGATGCTCAGAGAAGTAAAGTACTTTTCCTAGGGTCAAAAACAAAGAGGTGGAGAGCCAGGGATCTAGACTTCATGGCCTCTGATAATGATACACAGCCTCCATCTCACTCTACAGACATAGACTTTGTTTAGAATTATGATAATTTAAAAGTTTTACACTCACCTTCATGATGCACAAGATTAGCCATAGCTGTGTGTGCAGTGCAAACACCCATGGCTGCTTAACCAAGGTTCTTAGAAGGTACCCAATGAGCCTGGTTGTGAGTTAATGGTTTTCCGAGCCACTGGAAGGTATGGTATTTTGTAAAGCACATGACAAATGTGTTTAAAATAAAAATGATGGTTAATCACAAAGTTTAGCATCACTATCAGGCTCTGGTGTGATGAAACGTTTTTTCTTCTATGTTCCAATGGATAATTAATTTCCTATTTTTTTCCTGAATTACAAAAACATTAACAGGTAATTCTATCAAGAATGATCTTTCCCATAAGACAAATGATGCAGTTTAAAGTGAAAGTGAATTACCCTTCCAAGTATTAAAGGCAAAATAATCATTTCAGTGATTATTAATAATCACTATTAAACAGAAAACAATTAATTGCACATAATTTCCTTACTCTCTTTATGGCCAAAATCACATGTATCTTACATTATTAGTGACATGAATAATGAAGACTCACAGCCAAGAAAAAGAAATATCTGAGCTTTCTATGTTAAAGACAGACAATACCTCACATTTGTATTTCGAAAAGAAACACAATCGAATTATAAAATATCCCCAAATAACAGTGATGTAAACAAGATAGTGGTTGCTATGTGTGTGTACTGGGACACACACACACACAAACTAACGATGGGGGAAAGCAGTCCAGAGTTGGACTCGACCTCATCTGGGCCCCAGTAACTTCCATTTTGTTTCTCCACCACTTTCAAAACAAAACTTCTGCCTTATGGTACAAGATGGCTTCCCAAGCTCCAGCCATCAGGTCTGCTTTCTAACCAGTCAGAAGAATGAAAAAGGAGGAAGAGAGGGGTGCTTTTTTAAATGACACTGTTTGGAAGTCACTCAGACACCTGTGCTTTTATCCCATTGACCAGATCTTAGTCCCATTGCCATATCTAACTACAATAGGAGGACTGGCAAGTGTCTTTTATTTTGTTTTCCAGCTAAAAAATAGGGCCCCATTATTAGGAAGAAGAGGAGAATGGATTTTAGAAGAAAATTAAAAGTTTCTACCAGAGCTTAAGAATGTACAAAGGTCAAAACTCTTTTCCTTTAAAATAAGACATTGCCCTTGGGCTTCATAGGTATTCTCACCCCAAAATCTAGGCTCTTGGCAACTATACAAAATCTAAAACCTTAATTCAAATTGCATAATCCAGAGCTAAATGTAGACATTTTAGATATATAAGAGCAAATGGTACCACATGCTCTTGTAAAATGTCTTTCATTGACCCTCTACCACCACTGTCTAGGAAAATAGGGGGGGAAACAGTGCCAAACCATGATGTTAAGATTACACCTCTTCTGATAAAGTTAGCAAGCATGTGTGTCATCCATTAGCACAAACTTTAGTTCAGCAAGTTTAAAACTGACAAACAAGAGAAGTCTTAGACCTGATAAAAATGTAACAGAAGGGAAAATATAAAACAGTAAAATCATCTTGTTTAGAAGAAGAATTCAGGCTGGAATGTGCAATGAAAGGAAAATCTGATTTGGATTTGGGTTGATAATGCCTCCTTTTTGACATTAATTGCCTATTCCTATAGGTTATTTTAGCTTTTTAAAAATGTTCAGTTCATGAAAAAAGTCTCCCATTTGTTCTGCCTTTCCTTTTATACTATCCTGTACTGAGGAGCACCTCGTCCCCCAGTGCACACCTGTCAAAGCCAATGACACACAGGAGCCAAGTTGGCAGGGGAACAGCGTGAATACAAATTTAAGGAAGTCACAAGGACCCATAGTTATCATATCCTCTGAACTAGTTGAAGACTAGAGACTTAAAGATCTCAAGGGTGGATTATTTAACCTATGAATGCAAATGAGAAAATGGATTCTTAATATCATATATAAACTAGACAAAGAGCTGACCACTGTCAGACTGGTAGTCTCCTATAGTATGTGGCAAAGTGACAAGCTCAGTTTCAGACAAACTTGTGGTCGAACTCTCGGCCAAGCTAATCAAGGTTCTTGAATGCAAACAAGAGAAGCTAATTCTGGTTAAGTGAACAGCAAAAGGAACTTACGGGAAAACTACTGGGGAGGCCTCAGGGTCTTCAGGGAGGCAGATGGGTTTGGAAAACAGGTTGGAACCAAAGCTAAGCTACTGAGAAAAGAGGCAGATCAGCTTGGAAACAGCCATGGACACTCACCATTACACGGTGGGGCTTTTCATTCTGCTGCCTTTATTACCACTGGACACAGGATGCTATCACTGTGGGTGGAATAAGTTGAAAGGGTTTCTATTCCTTGGCATCAACTGTTTCACACTCAGAAGGAAACACCCACCACACTGGTCAATCTTAGGTCAGATTTTCAGGCCTTGTCAGATAGCCTCTTGAGTTTCTGTCAGAGAAAACCGAGCCCCAAATCCCAAGACTTAACATTGTTACAATTTCCCCCAGACAGAAGTGTTCAAGAGGTTGGCCAGCCAAAAATGTAGCCATTCATAAGGAATCTGCAACTTACCAGACACGTGATCTGGAGCAAGTTACTTTAGCTCTGAGTCTCAGACCCATTACCTCTAAAAAGGAGATAATTAATGCACATCTCATAGGGTCGTTTTGAAGATCAAACGAGATTATACATGTAACTGTTAATTATAAAGCCCAGAATAAGCATTCAATATCTCAGCCTAATGTGCAGTTGTGAGGAAAGACAAGGAAAATGCTTGATTCCATCAACATTAGTAAGATAATGATTTTCATGGCTCTTGTTAGCATCATAATTATCAAGAATGGGTTTTGAGAATTCAGATTTCCAAACTCCATTTAACCCCTGCTGCCCTGCAGCATTTGATGTAATTGGTTGATATGTCCCTTAAATCTCTTTTAATCTATCAGTGTTTCCTCCTCTTCCCCTTCTTCCTCCCTTTCTCTATCATCTATCTTCCCCTGCGATTTTGTTGTTGTTGTTATTGTTGAAGAGACCGGGAGTTTTATTCTGAGGAGTATCTGATAACACCCACGTTTTCCTGATTTCATCCCCATTTGTCATGGGGCATGTTCCCCTCTCACTTGTATTTCCTGTACTGTGATAGCTGGATCTAGATGGCTGATCAGTTTCCCGTTCAATTTTCTGGCACCACTACTCCACAGGCAGTGTGCTGTGCTTCCATACACAATGATACATAATGTCTAGTTATTTCTCTTTTTATTTTTTCAGCACTTAGGCTTTTACCCAGACCCATCAATTCCTTAGGGACTGCAATTCTATCATTCCTTTTTCGTATGTTACTTGACATGCTCTGTAACAGGGGTCCTCAACCCCAGGGCAGCGGACCAGTGCCAGTCCAAGGCGTGCTAGGAATCGGGCCGCACAGCAGGAGGCGAGCGGCGGGCGAGCCAGTGAAGCTTCATCGCCGCTCCCAACCACGTGCATTACCGCCTGATCCATCGCTCACCCCCACCGTCCGTGGAGAAATTATCTTCCACGAAATTGGTCCCTCGTGCTGAAAAGGTTGGGGACCGCTGTTCTATAAGGAAAAACCCTTCCTTATCTGGTTGGCCTAAAGTACAGTCATAAGGAAAGCGAGGATCAATGCTTGATGCTATTCCTTTAATAGTTTTCAAAGTATAATGGTTTTCTAGCATCCTCCGGAAACGGCCAGTGAGATGTTTCTTCCCAGTATTATTATAAACTTAGGGATTTGAATAAATTTGACGGCTTTCAAATCATCGCAGTTATTATCCTTACTAATGGTCAACTGGCCCCCCTTTGGCCAGTCAGAGCCGATTTTACTAAGCTCCTGAGTCTGTGTGCCATGACCCTAGTAGTCTCTGATAACTTTGTTGATAACTAATGTGCTTTTTGATGTGACAAAATATTCTTGCCCCATCACTTCCAGTTACAAAATCCCATCAGCACTGCTTTTAGATGACTTTTGCATCCATGCTTTATTTCTTTGTCCTCTGCCAGGAGTCAAGTTCAATTCATAATGGCCCCATCAAGAGATTAACTCTTCCTATTTAGCTTGACCCACTTTCTCTAATCTTTCCTCACCCACACCCCAATGACTTACCCCCCAAAAAACTTATGTAAGCATAGTTCTCCCTTATTTAAAAATCTTCAGAAACTCATCTCTCCTTATATACAAAATAAGTCCAAATTTACTGACCTGATTTTCGAGGTTCACCATGATCTGGCCCCGGTTAGCTCTCATTTCACTTTGAATTGCCTGAAGCATATTCCACTCTAAAACCAAACAATATCACCTCAATTCTTTAAAAATGTCCTACAGTTCTCCACCTTCATGACTTTGCTTAAGCTGATCCATCATTTCCACTTTTTTGAAATCACAGTAATAGTTCAGGACTCAGGTTAGAAGCTACCTTCTTCTGGGAGCTTTCACAAGCCAAGAACCGTCTTTGTCTCTTCCTTCTGGCATTTTTTACTCAACATTACATATGTTAGTTACTCATCCACTTGTCTATGTAGCACAGAATGAATGCATAAATAACTACAAACTTATAGTAACTCAGATCAGAGCTATGTTACTGAATTTTCAATATTCAATTATTCTTTTATTTTAAAAAATGTTTAAAAGATACTGGACTGATAATATCTTCTGGCATCTTTTCTCCCAATTCTCCAGTGATATTTAAATAAGCTGCAAGCCCTAGGAAGCCTACCTGAGCAGTGATCCAAATGCTTCATCTCAAACTTGACATATTAATTTTGCACAAAGGGAATGAACTGAATTCTTAAATGAATAACAGAACAAACAGGGGGAAACATCACTGTGATCACTGCCACTTTTACCACCTTTCTGCAGGCAAACTAAAAAAATAAAGAAAGAAAGAACCTCCAGAAAATCTAATTCTACCAGGTCAAGTCAGAATGGATTCCATCATACTCAATCACACTGTTTTTCAATTCAGTATTTATAGCCTAGAGTCAAGAATATAGTGATATTTTGTGATAGGGCATCTAAAATATATATGACCAAGTAAGTAAAAGGAAAGCCTGAATCCTCTTTTCTTCGTTTCCTCTTATGCTCAAACTACTTGAACGGCATCCATTTCAGCATTTTCAGGCCATTTGTTAAAAAAAAAGAAAAGAAGAGAGAAAAAAGTTTTATTTGGAATGACTAAAACACAGAAACCTCAGCTCAGAAAGCTTTAAAAGCGACTCACTGGTCAACAACTCCAACCCACAAGTTCAACACTTCTTTAATATGTAGATTGAGAGAATCTATGTGGTTGGAACTGATAGAACAAAATTACTAATCTCTCTGTTAAAACAGTAAGTGTCTCTGCACGTTCCTTTCATAGTTTTGCCCTGTGAATGAAGGTCACAGCAAGCAATCAATGTATCTGGTGGCAGGAACATTCATCTGTTTTGGTGCAGGAAATTTTATTCCAGAGTCTCTAAATATGAAGTGTGTAATTTTAAGCTTCAGATCACACCTTTCTGAGGGAGGACACTCATTAATGACAAAGGGGGTTCTGGAAATGCCTTTCAGATTGGGTGTTCTCTACAGTCCAAGAACATAGAGACCAGTAAGCAGATTATTAACAGCTAGCTTAGGAGTTTTACATGTTGCTTTCCTTCAGTGGATGTGGGTGAGAAACATGACCAGGGTGAGAAAAGTCTAGTTTACAAAAGATTGCATATATCTTTTGCTTGGATGGGATTGTGTGGTCATAAGAAAATGTGTTCGTTTCCTTAGCTTCTTTCCAATATGAAGCTGCTACCCTGAGCCTGAAAATACTTCTCCTTTGTGCATGATAAATTCTTCATTAAAAAGACAAATAACAGTGAAATTTAAATGCAGATGGAGTGCTAGTTTTTTTAACTTTTTAAAAGTTGGCTGACTCTTATATTTTATAACATTTTTATTTCAAATATGCAAAAATAGAAATATTCATTCAATACATTTTTAAACTTTTAGTCTAGAATGAGGTATTTAGAATGAACCCTATTCAAAATAGACAAAGATCTCAGCATGGTAATTGGACTCTCTTCTCTTGGTGTATACTCAATTTTCACTACTCGTAGGTTCCAATTATTTTCAAAGAAAACTATAACTATAATAAAATTAGTTGTCCTGATTTTATTTTCAAATTTTATATACCTGAAAGCATTCTCCTGCCATGTAGAGTAGTAACAAAGAAGTCAATGTTAGCCAAGGAAATTGGAAGAAAAGGTAACCATATTGGAAAAGAAGTAAAATTATTATTTTAATTTTAAATAATTCATTATCAAGAAATACAAAAAATATCCTAAAATTATTTAGAATGACAAGTAATAAATATTTGAAAGATTTGTATGTTTTATACATGGCAACAAAAACATAAAATACTGAAGAATTCCTCTTGTCCAATGCAATCAAGACAGCATTTGGTGGGTTAAAAAGAAAACGTAGTTGAAGTAGAGAATCATAACACATAAGGTAACAAATACCTAATTTTATTTAAAATTTATGATTCTTCATTTGCTGATTTTTTGATGTATGGTTACAACGTTGCCTTTATATATAGGTTTCACATCCTCATTAATACACATAATATATAGATGATTTCCAATTTTTATTTCTTGAGAGAGGAGAAAAAATTAAGGAACTTGCAAAGCAACCTGATCAAAAAATCCTTTAGATATTTATGACTTTTCCACCAAAACTGTGCTGTAGCTTTGCCCAACTATAATTTAATGACATTTTCAGATGTAATTGAAACTTCCCAGAGCAATCAACTTGGTTAAAATAAACAAAGACTATCTTTTGTTTTTGCAATCATATATCATTAAGTTATATAACATTTAATTGAATTATGGAATTACAATAACTACAGAAACCAGCCTAAACAGATTTGGGAAGCACAATTACTCTTGATGAGCAAATATCTCAGCTGATAGGCGCAGAAGTATATTAGACAGCAGCCTATTAGCCCTGAGCATCTTTTCTTTGCAGAGGGAATAGAGAGTTCTGGTTAATGCAGGGAGTCACCTAAGAGCGCCCAAATAATGTCATAGTTTAATTAGAAATAAATTTTACTATAAATATTTAGGGCATATATTTTGAAAAACTACAAAAATAAACTGAGATACATCAAAATATTTGAATTAATGCAGAGATTTTAATTCTTAGACAGGATTACTCAATGCCATAAAGATATCAGCTTTCCCTACATTATAGGGAAATTGTATAGATACAATGGAATTTTAATCAAAATCCAAATGATCTTTTATTTTAAAACTGAATCACTAAATAATATTTTCCCAAAAAATAAAAAATGCAAGAAGACACAGGGATATTCTGAAGAAGTGTAATAAAAGGAACTTCTCTGTTACTATATCTTAAAACCTATCAAAAAGCTACAGTCATGAAATAAAGTAGTTACGGTGCAGGAAGGGAAACTTAGATAAATGGCTTTCTACCCAGGACACAAAAATAAAACCAAATAGATTATTTAATCTATGATGTTGAGACAACTGGCTAGTTGTTTGAAAAGAAAAGTAAGTGTGTTTCATATTTCATTCATTACACCATTATACACTTCAGATGAGTCAAAAATATAAAGGCAAAAAATGAAACCATAGAAGTTGTAGAAGAAAATATGCATAAACAGTTTTATAATCTTTGGGAAGAACAGGTACTTCTTTGCATGAAACCCAGAAACCATAAAGGGGGAAAGTGAACAGAGTTTACTACATTAAAAAATTCTGTTCAGCTGAACATAAATAGGTCAAGAACATAACAAATAAACACTAAAAAGGTCTAACAACGAATGACAAAACATAAATTGCATGTATACGACAAAGTGTTAATACCACTAAAATAGAAAGAGCTTTTAAAAATAAATAATACATAGAAAAATGAATAGAATGTAACATAGAATTTGTAAAAGAAGAACTATAAAGGTGCAATAAATATGTAAAGAGGAAATGTAAATACAGAATTTTAAAAATCACCCATCTTGTTGGCAAAACAAAACAAAGCAAAAAATGATGTCCAGTTTTAACATGGGGAATCAGACATGCTCATGCCCCGCTGGTGGGGGTGTAAATATTTACAGATGCTTTGGAAACTGGTAACAAATTTTAAACAAGCATACTCCTTATATTAAGGGCATACACATTTGAAGAAGTGTGGAAAGATACGTGCACAAAGATACTCACTGTGGAACACATACAGTAGTAAGAAACAGAAATCAATAAACAACTTGTTGAAAAAATTATGGTTCATCCATAAACTGGATTGCTACAAGCTATTTAGGAGAAGACATATTTTATATTTACTGACATGGAAAGATTTTCTTTACATATTGTCCTGTAAAAATGCAGGATGCAAACATCATATATAGAATTATTACTTGCATATGAAGTATATATATAAAATATTGGTCTCCTTCTCTGTCTCCATGTAGGTAATATAAATATGTTTTATGTGTAGCGTGGATGTCTTTGGGTGGTGGATAAGGGGATTACTTTTAGTTCTACTTTACATATTTCCATATTATTTGATTTTTCTGTAATAAACATGTTTTACTTTTTTTTTTAACAGAAAAATATGTAAACTAGTCAACTTAAGTCAGACTAAGGAAGACTATTTCATTGAATTCATTTTACCATTTTAGTTATAATAAAAGCTAACCCTGTGGTCAGACATGATTTATATCTAATCAACAAACTTTATTTTTGGACAAATTATACATGGAATTGGAAGGAAATAATTCTTATTTTGCTTCTCACATGATAAGTAGGATTTTATTTCTACCTATGTCTGAATCTAAATATGCAAAATAAATTTGAGAGTTAAGGCCTGATAATTTGAGTCCTGGAACTCCTGTTTTGGAGAAATACAGCATGGATACACTAGTTTTGCCCGTATCTCAAAATTACTTACAGAACAAGAGAATTTGCTACCTTATTGGAAGTCCAGATAAAAGTTAGGCTCCCAGTCTGACTTAATGTTTTGGCTTTTTACTATCATCAGAAACTCAAGTTATTTCCATATCTCAACTATTTTACTATTTTCAGCCTTGGCTTCAGCCTAGCTCCTCAGTGTTTTTTTTTGTTTTTTGTTTTTTTAATTGAAGTATAGTTGATTTACAATGTTGTGTTAGTTTCAGGTGTATAGCAAAGTGATACCACATCTTCTTTATCCATTCATATGTTGATGAACCTTTAGGTTGCTTCCATGTCTTGACTATTGTAAAGAGTGGTGCTACGAACACTGAGGTGCATGTATCATTTCAAATTATAGTTTTCTCCAGATATATGCCCAGCAGTGGGATTTCAGGATCATACGGTACCTCCATTTTTAGTTTTTTAAGGAACCTCCATACTACTCTCCATAGTGGTTATACCAATTTACATTACCACCAGTCTTTAGCCAAACTCATCAAGAAAAAAAGGGAGAGGACCCAAATCAATAAAATCAGAAATGAAAAAGAAGTTACAACCAACACCACAGAAATACAAAGGATCATCAGAGACTACCACAGCAACTGTATGCCGATAAAATGGACAACCTAGAAGAAATGGACTAATTTCTAGAAAGGTACAATCACCCAAGACTGAACCAGGAAGAAATAGAAAATATGAACAGACCAATTAAAAGTACTGAAATTGGGCTTCCCTGGTGGCACAGCGGTTGAGAGTCCGCCTGCCGATGCAGGGGACACGGGTTTGTGCCCCGGTCCGGGAAGATCCCACATGCCGCGGAGCGGCTGGGCCCGTGCGCCATGGCCACTGAGCCTGCGCATCCGGAGCCTCTGCTCCGCAACGGGAGAGGCCACAACAGTGAGAGGCCCACATACCGCAAAACAAAAAACAAACAAACAAAAAAGTACTGAAATTGATTCTGTGATTTAAAAACTCCCAACAAACAAAAGTCCAGGACCAGATGGCTTCACAGGCAAATTCTACCAAACATTTAGAGAAGAGTTAACACCTATCCTTCTCAAACTCTTCCAAAAATTGCAGAGAAAGGAACATTTCCAAACTCATTCTGTGAGGCTAACGTCACCCTGATACCAAAACCAAAGATACCACAAAAAAAGAAAATTACAGGCCAATATTACCTCTGAACATAGATGCAAAAATCTTCAACAGAATACTAGCAAACTGAATCCAACAATACCTTAAAAGGATCATACACCATGATCAAGTGGGATTTATCCCAGGAATGTGAGGATTTTCCAATATCCGCAAATCAATCAATGTGATACATCACATTATCAAATTGAAAAATAAAAACCATATGATCATCTCAGTAGATACAGAGAAAGCTTTTGATAAAATTCAACATCCATTTATGATGAAAACTCTCCAGAAAGCGGGCACAGAGGGAATATACCTCAACATAATAAAGTCCATGTATGAAAAACCCACAGCTAACATCATACTCAACAGTAAAAAGCTGAAAGCATTTCCGTTAAGATCAGGAACAAGACAAGGATGTCCAGTCTCGCCACTTTTATTCAACATAGTTTTGGAAGTCCTAGCCATGGCAATCAGAGAAGAAAAAGAAATAAAAGGAATACAAATTGGAAAAGAAGAAGTAAAATTATCACTGCTTGCAGATGACATGACACTCTACCAAGAAACTCCCAAAGATGCTACCAGAAAACTACTAGAGCTCATCAATGACTTTGGTAAAGTTGCAGGATAGAAAATTAATACACAGAAATCTGTTGCATTTCTATACACTAACAACAAAAGATCAGAAAGAGAAGTTAAGGAAACAATCCCATTTATCATGGTTCTAATATGGTTGCCAGTAGCAGTGACAGCACATGTTTCCTTGGTGTGTCCATCAGGAGAGGAGAAGTATAACTTTTCCCCCAAGCATGAAATACAAGTCCTTACATTTAGTCTCACTGGATCAATTTAGGTCACGTGGTCACCCATGAACCAACTGCATTTTTAGTACAGTGTCGTGTGCTGATTGCCTTGGACAAATCTCCATCTATTCCTGAAGCTAGGGATGGGGAAAAATAGTTACCTGGAAAAACTATAATTCTGTCTGGCATCAGGGCATGAATAACAAGTAGGTAACCAATACTGTCCACTAAAAATAACAATTTCTGGTATTTACAAGGTACAATTGAAAGTTTCATTTGAATCATCTCAATTGGCTTATCATACTGATTAAAATTCACTGGATAATTTGGGGGATTATCCATATCACTTTAATGATATGTTTTGCTTAAATGAGTTTGGGGTCATGGAACAAGTGTAAATTTTCACCCAAATTAACATAAATGTCTCACATTGCTGTTGTCCCCAAGGATCTGGCATTTTAAGTAGGCAGATAAATTTGGTGTAACTAAAATCAAAATAAATTACTGCATTCTCTAAATATCTTTGTTGCTATCATATTTGTAAAAAATCTCTGTTAAGATTTTTACTGTAAATCCTAGGAGTGAATTGTTTTTGTTCCCAAACCATAGCTCAATGACAGATAATATTGAGTAATACATTTTGCCAGAAACAAAGACTATGCCAGAGGAGAGTGATTAGAGAAATCCTTATATAAAAGCATTTGGAAGAGTACACAAGCCAGAAACACACAGAGTTCTTACTGTAAGTGGAGAAGAGGAAAATGTTCTGGATCATAAATCACCCTAAATTTTAGTGTATACAATATGCAGAATGTTAAATTTGGTATGCTTTTCCATCAAGTCTTTTCGAACATGGTTGTTTATTGCCAGGTCATAAAAAGTAAACAGACACTTAATTTAGCATAATATTTAACTTATGCTGCAGCAGACCTACATTTCTTTCTTTAGTGAAAATGGATGGTTTTCTGCACACAGAGGTGAGAGTAAGTGACTACTATGTTTTGCCCTCCTGTAAAGAGCTCAGCAGAGCCTTCCAACTCAAATCCTAATTGAATATTGACTAAAAGACAGATTTGAGCTCTCAGCACATAGAAATACGAAAAAAAAAGCTCGTTGGATCAAACAACAGACTCACAATTGTTTAGAACTGCTGCTTCGGTGGGGTAGGGGAAATGTGCTTCTGATTAATTAAAACACGTACAAATCTCAACCTGTGTCTGTTTACTCTGAAGGTCTATAATGCTGAATCATAACACACAGAAGTACCTAGGCTGCCTGAGGCGAGTAGATAGGAGAAAGAAATCCTTTTCTTCTCTCCATTGCCAGGCAAATAGAAAAGAAAGCTGGCAGGTAATGTAGGGTCATTGTCAAAGCCCATAGGAAGTAGTTTCTAACCTGGCCATGGAAAAATGCTGGAGCAAATTGTGTCCTTTGCAAATAAGACATTCTGCTTGTGTCGACATATTCTTTGGAAAATTTGAAGCTTCAGCTGCCTTATAGGAAAACATATCACATCTAGACAAGGTCAAGGCCAATCACTCCCCCAACCACCACCACCCCCCAACCGTTTGGCAATCGCTCAGATGTGTGCATTATCTGTGATGGGCCCTAGGCCTCAGTTTAGTGGTACTTCCAATGGGAGCTACTCAGAGGTACAGGTCATTTTCAAAGGCTCCCGACTGCCTATCAAATAAAGAACAACACACAAAGTCTACTAGTATTCAGTGTTTACCACTGCCTGGTCCCAACCTCCGTTTCCAATCTTATGCCTCGTACGTGCTCTTTGTTCTAGCTTTGTGTGGCTTCTGTGTCTTTGCTCATGCTCTCCCTAGAATACCTATTCTCCTGCCTCCCCGTATTCAAATACTACGTATTCCTCAGCTGCAGTGCACCCTCCTCCAGGAAGCCGACTGTGATCCTCCGGTAATTAATGTAGTGTCCTGAAGCTCTAAGATGTTGTCATAACCTGTTGACCCAGGAATACCTGAATCTTATCTTAGACCAAAATCACCCATCTTCTCAGGAGAATGATGCGCACAGGTGACACTGACAAATGGAAAATCAAATCCCTCTTTATTATGAGAACTTGGAAGACTTGGCCGGAGCACATAACCCTTCTTTACCTCTAGGCCTACATCCAAATTTTAGCACCTCTATTAACATGTGAAAGGTAGAAAAGAGGATAGTGCCCAACAATGCGCAGGAAGGAAAAAGACTACTGGGAACCTTGTGCTTCCCTTTTAATGTAAGGGACTCTGACCACTAATAAATATAGTCCAATATCTTTTCTGGAATCTTACCACTAATATCAGAATCTTTCCACTTGAGAACTGAGGAAGGGCGGCGAGTGTGAATGTACCCTACCCACCCACCCCCAGCACCACAGATGCCTGTGCAAACTGGGGTCAGTTTGGGGAATAGGATCATATGGTGGTAGGGACAAGTTCAAGAATCTCCCCTAGTCTGGTTGGCACTCTTAGAAACGTTCTCTCCAGATCCCATAGCTGTACCACAAGCCAGGCCCCCTCCATTGCCCTCCTGTAGGCGTGATATAAACCTGGGGTTATTATGGGGCTCAGGCCCTCTTGGGGCCAGATTAAGCTCCATGTGAATCCATTAGGTCAACTGGACTGCGCAGTGGAATCACATGTACAGTTTCTGAAATGACACCAGGTCCAGCTCTATGATCTCTGTTCAAGAGTCATTATGTCCTCCCCAATGTTATGCAGGAGTGTTTCTGCACCTGCACAGGAAGGTATCAGATACTGGTCACTGAAATTCAATATAATTTAAAGGGCAGGCACCTTGTTTTGCTTTTTTAAGATTTGTGAGAATAGAAATGAACACTCATCCCCCAAGCATTATGACAAATACATAAAAATTACTCTAATAAACTGCAGAGAAGGGTCAACAGTTGTTCTAATGGAATGCCTTTGAACTAGTGATTGAAGACACTTCTATACATAGGCAATAATTTTCTGAGATTTTCTACACATTTCCCCACAAAAATATAAAGATGATCTGTGTTGGATAAAACATTCAAGCCTAATACAAGACCTTTCCTCACACTGTGAAGACATTTACACCCCTCCCTCCTCCACACTCTCCACACACTACGCTTAGATGAATCTCCTTAAAACCATTTAGTGGTCACGGCTTTGCTGTGCTCAGATTTTCAGTGGTTCTCCATGGCCTACAGGATAAAGTACCCCCGACCCCGCCCCACTCCTTCACACTGGTGGTGTTCCTCCACAGTCATGAACAAAACCTTTGTTCTTATTTCTTTTTATCTCCAATATTGGAATCTCACACAATCCTATTTGTTCAGACGTCCTCAGACTTGCTTTGCATTATCTCATCTCTGAATATATGCAAGTATCTTTCATTCCTCCCAACATACATCACCTCCCCATCCTTTGATCTCAGTTAGTTTGAGGCTTAATTCAAATGTCACTTCCTCCATCAAGCCTGGTCAAAGCCTATTTTATCTGTTAAGCAATTGAGGCACAGTGACCAGAATCTCGAAATTTTCCAGGGGCCTAAAAAAAGTCCGAGATCTCAAATGAAATGTACTGTCTCCAAAATGTACAACTAAAACTGGAAAACCAAAATTAATAAATGTTTATTTAAATGACTTCCAAACGTATGTCAACTTTATTCATTGTTAAATTTAGAGCTCCTAAAATATCACTACAATTAACAACAATTGGTGAGGCTGGTTTTTTTTTCAGTTTGCCAAGGTTCCTATGAAGATATTATGATTCCTGAGAAATCATAGTCACTTATTAACCAAGTCATATAGACAAATAGTTTCAAAAGCAAGACTGAAAAAAATCCTTTTATTTTTTCATAATAAAAAAGGTAAGTGGCTGTTGGAAGTGAGGTACATTTTAATATATTTGATATGAGACTTTCTAAAAACGTGAGTCACTATGACTTTCAAAAGTCTTCAGTGTCCCTGTGACTCCAAGACCAGCTCCGTGGTGGGAGGGCCCTAGATGTGTTCAGGAGGCCCAGGTTGGTGTTCTATGGCCCTGTGCAGCCAGCAGGACATCTCTGGACCCCACGCCCACTCCAAAACAGGGAGTTAGGATACATACTCCACGTATGCAAAAAGCTTGTTTTAAAGAAGAAATGAGGTTTTCTCAGTGAACTTGCTATAAATGGTAGGGAATGTTTATTACTTTAAATGATCATGGATTCAACTGGCATAAATTCATGCATGAACTATTTACTGAGCACCTATTACGGTGCACCATCTACCGGACACTGGAGAATACTAAATGATCTTCTCCGTAGAGCCAGGAGAAACAGGTGTACATTGAAGTAAGATGTGCCCAATGCCATAATATAATTAAAACAGCACAAGGTTAACAGTACCAGCTACAGTCAAACCGCCTGGACTCCAACCTACCTCTACCTCTTACTAAATGTGTGACCTAGTACAAGTTCCTTAACTACTTTGCCTCTTGGTTTCCTCATCTGTAGGGTTAAGAGGATTAGTACATATCTTATCAGGAATAAATGAGATAATGCTTATAAACTTATAGAACAGTGAGTATACAGAGTAAACATCCAATAAATAGTCACTATGCGTTCCTGTTCTTTTTAATGCCTAGGTGCCACTGTCTGCCTATGAGTGTGATGGGCAAGATGGGAAGGGCTTTTCAAGCTGGAGGAAGAGCATGTGCAAAGACACTGTGGCACAAAAGAGCATATGATAATGCAGGGATGTTAAGGGCTTAACACAGGCTGAAGCCAAGGGTGTGTGCAGAATTGCAGGAGTTGAAGCTGGGTGGGGAGGAAGGACCCAGTTATGCCATGCAAATGAGTTTAGAGTTTATCCTGTGTAGGCAACAGAAAGCTGCAGAAGCATTCTGAGCAGGGAAAGGTCATGACTGGACTGGTGCTTCAGAATGATCACTATGGTAGACGGATGGAAAGAGGGCAAGAAAGCAAGCAGAGAGAACAGTTAAAAGGTTATTGCAAAAGTCCATGCAAGCAATCATGAGGGCCTAAAGCAGGGCACCAGTGATGAAGAGGAGAAAGAGATGAAAACTTTATCAGGAGGAACATCAACAGGATGTGTATATCCTTTGGTGGCAAGGACGCGATGACCAACAGTGAAGATCTGAAGTTGAGTTGTGCACTTCAGCCTTGAATAGCTGGGTTATATAGGAGCACCAGAATTGTAAGACAATACATTTATCTTCGTTGAGTTCGAAAATAGAGGGGGAACGAGTCTTAGTGAGAAATTCCACTGTTGAGTGGTCTGAGGACATCCTAGGGGAGATGTGATGGAGGCCAACGCTCTTCCAGGTGTCATGTGTAGACCTGTGCCATCTGTGACCTGCTCGTTACTGGTCTGCACCAAGATAAAGTGCTAGTACTGGAAATTACATCAACTCTATCATCAATCGGTTCAATTTAGCTGACACTTTTCTGTAGCAAGACTTTCTGGAAGAAAGCAGTGAGTTGATTTACAGTCTAGTGCAAGTTCCTTATCTTGTTGTGGACCCATGGCCAAACACTCACTGATTGCAGCAGTCTGAGACCACCCCTTCAGCAGCACTGATGTATGGATTTGAGGTCTGGTGAGAGGCCTGTCCTGGAGCCCCGGATTTGAGAATGCAAGTGTAGAGATGTCAGTAGCCAAAGCCATCATCAGTGGTGAGGTTGCTGAGAGATGGGACAGAGATGAGAAGAGGGCTATACTAGTTTGCTAGGGCTGCTGTAATAAAGTACCACAAACTAGGTGGCTTAAACAACAGAAATTTATTGTCTTACAGCTGTTGGCAGGGTCGGCTCCTTCTGAGGGCTGTAAGGAAGAATATACTCCATATCTGTCCCCTAGCTTCTGGCCATCTTTGGTGTTCCTCCCCTGTAGAAGAATCACCCCAATTTCTGCCTTCCTTTTCACATGCTGTTCTCCCTGTGTCCTTGTCTCTATGTCCAAATTTCCCCTCTCAATAAGGACACAAGTTATAATGGATTAGGGTCCACCCTAATGACCTCATCTTAACTAATTACATCTGCAAAGACCTTATTTCCAAATAAGTCCCTATTCTAAGGTACTGGGGATTAGGACTTCAACATATGGATTTTGGGGGGACATAATCCACCCATAAAAGTGAGCCAAAGATGAAGACCTGAAAAAGTATTTAAGATTCAGACGCTTACCACATCCTGCCTTACACTATGAGCTCTCTGTTCAGTGTTGATGTACCTCAACTTCTCAAGCAGACTGATAGGTTCTTAGAGATCAGGAAAGCTGTCTAAAATGTTTTTCTATATTTTGCCTACAGGATTTAGTGAGTTTCTTGTATGTAGAAGTGGTTCAAAACAATGTCGTCTGATGATGTATAACAAACAAAAACTGAATATGGAAGAGCCCCCAAGAACTGTTTTGAACACAGTATGTTGTGACACGCTGCCTTATAGGCAACAGTTGCTGTACTTGTCAGAAAAATCGCCAAAGGAGATGTTCAAGATATATTTTAACTCATTTGCTTAAACAACTCTATGCCTACCATCCACACCAAAAGGCTGTTCCCCTGCATGGGCAACAGAAGGCATAATTATTTGCAAGAATTTTCAGTGTTTTCCCTTTGCTTTCTTAAATGGCACAGTATCTTCTCTGTACCACTGTGCATATTCTCCAAAATCCCATTGTCTTTCTGAAAGCACTACAGCCCCTGGAGGGTTTGAAACTTAGCATGTACTCCCCAAAAACTTAGGGATTAAAAAAAGAAGTTAACTGCAAAGTATCTCAAAACTTTCCTACCGCATGAAGTGGTCCTGAAAACCACCACATGGACAGGTTGCATTTTCCTCCCATAGGCTCTAGAGGACATCAATATATTATCAGTTTACTCCATGTCTCTCAATTTTAGAAGGGTAGCCGGAAGCTTGGAACACTTAGGGGTTTGATAATTCAATTTATTTTTCAAACTTCTCAAATGTTTGCTCTCCTTGTTAAAATGAAAGGAATGGCTTAGCAAAGATAATTTTCCCTTTGACTAGTGAAAGGCATCAGAAAAATCCATACCTAAGCAGTTTTTCTTTACAGATATTTCACCCCCATCTTATATTCTTATTACCACATCCAATATGCGATAGCACTACAGTCATTATTTATTTATATTCTAACTACACTCTGAACGGACTTTAAACAGCTTACAGTAAGAGAAAACAGTGCCAAAATCCCATAAGAGAATAAAAGTAGAGAAAAGAAGCGTATTTACTTATGTCTAAATACGTAGAACTTAGATTCTATTACATAACTTTGGCATTATTGAGATTGCTAATATTTTCAACAGCCTAACTTTCGTTAGTGCTGTTGACTGCTCATTATTTTGTTTTCTTCAGAAAGAATTAAGTCAAATAAAACATATGCCCAATATGGAGATTTAGTTCTCACCTTGGCTTAAAGTTTGGTCACTTAAACATGCACTACGGTGATTCAAGTTCAACTGAGAGTCAGCCACTGCAAGAAATTCATCATTGCTTATGGTCTTTGAAAGAAGCTTTCCTCTATAACGGATCTAGAAATTTGTCAGTTGTTGGTATAAATAAACCAGACTGGGAGGTGACTGATGGTATGTTTCTGCAACATGAATTATTTTGAAACCATGGGGTAACTGGATTACCCTCCATGGTTTCCACTAAGAAGCTTTTGTAAAAGTATGTGAGTTGTGTCTCCATGAGAGAGGCAGACTGTATTTAAGAGCCCTTCATGTCCTCTCCATAGAAACTTGCTAGGAAATAAAGCATCAGCGCAGAATTTCAACAGTCAATGTCTACAAGCACCTACTATGTTCCAGGCACTGTTTCAGGAGATGGGGAATCAAAGAGGAATAAAATGTGGTCCCTGTCTTTGGGATTCCTACAGTCTAGTGGGAAAGAGGCACTCACAGAAAAGGTAATTTAAATATAATGTATAGGAGGAAAAGGAGCAATAGACAAGGGAATTAAGGTAGCATTTAGCCCAACATAAAGATTTAGGTAAGGTTTCTTGAAGGAGGTAACACCTGAGTTAATTAAGAAACAAACAAGAGCAAATCAAGTGAAGACAAGTGAGAAAGATGTTCTAACAGAAGGAAGAGCATGAAAAAAGGTATTGTAGTTTGAAATAGCATGGGGGCATTTGGTGGACAAAAATGCAACAATACCATTATTGCTACTAGGTCACAAAACTGACCAGGGATTTGAACCAGAGACTGATGGCCTGCAGAGTTAATGAAGTGTCTCAACAAAAGAGAAATAGGGATGTATTGTACCCTCAACCCCATCTATTCTGTAGACAATGCTATCATGGTAACCATTGCCTTCTGGGTTGGCTTATATGTCAATAATGATGATCAGGATGATGATATCAGCAAGGCTTACTCTGGTCAGAACTTCACATACAGCCCTTTCACAAACAAAAATAACACAAAATTGCACATATCAACTTAGCAATAACAAGAACAAACACTTACATACCACTTACCACAGGCCAGGCATTGTTCTAAGAGCTCTACTGTATTATCTCACTGAATTTTCACAGGAACTCAATGATGGAGCTACCATTACTATCCCCACTTTACTGATGAGTAAACTGAGCCACAGAGAGTTTAAGTAAGGTGCCCCAAATCACAGAGCCAGTTTGGGGTACATCCAAGAAAGCAAACCTAGGCATTCAAGTTTCAGAGTTTATGCTTTTAACCACCGTCCTTCACTACCCATTGCATGTCCCAAGCAATGACCAGACTTTGAGTCATTGACTGACTTCATGCCCTTTTCTTTACCTGCTAACAACAGAGAAGTAATTCTGTTATATGCTTGGACTTACAAAAGAAAACATAATAAGGTAATTGTGACAGCCTTCCAATTCTGCAGAAACTATAAATCTGATCCCAACAGAGAAACTCTTGCCAGAGACAGGGAACACAGAGATCCAAATTCTAGATCTTTTTCTTGGATGCATTACAGAGGCCAGGGTCAGACCATCAATATCTGAGCAGCAATGGCAAGAAGAGACAGTGTTGGCAAGAACCAGATAGCTGGTGTCCTAACAACCATATACATATGATGTTCCTTTAGAACAAGCATAATTTTAGTTAAAAGTGATTAACATTCCATTATTTAAGTGATGGCTGGTAGTCTTATTTCTATTTCTTCTTGCAGACTCATAAAAACTCAGCCTCAGCTTTGCTACATCTTCCAATTATAAGAGAAGCCAGAAATATAAATTTTACATGAGATAACTTGAAAGCTTTAAATACTGAGAATTCAAAAATTTGAAAAACACATTTTAGACAAAACAAAATATATATTGTGTCAGTTTCATCCCATAGGCTGAGTCTCTTGTGTATTTCTGTAGCCTTATCATCTTTTAAGATCTCACCTCCTCATCTAAAAAGGTAGACATAGTGAACTTTATGTCAGATTCTTTGAAGACAATGCCTTACTTTGCAATGTGAAAACATACCAAATACAAGTTTGAATGAAATTATAAGTCGATAATTAGTAACCTCATTTCCCAGAAAGAAATATCAACTATTATAAGCAGAGGTGAAAGTAGAGATTATTTGAGGCTTCCCTATCCCCTCTTCATAAGGCAGATGAAGAAATTACACCAGAGACAGACAATGACTTTCCCACAAACAGTGGTTTATTAATGGTAGAGTTTGAGCTCAAACACAAGTTTCAATACATAACCTTTCTCCTCATCAGCCAGCTTTCTTTATTCTGTCAAGGAAGTCATTTGAACTCCTAGATCCAGCCATGCCGGCAGTCAATCATCCTGCACTGGATTTTTCAATTACAAGTACCAGGAGACCTTTCCCCTCCCCCTTATTTTCCTAATGATGTAGCCACTTCGGTTGGGTTTCTGCACTTGCAACCAAAAGAATGGGACTATTAGTCCCAGAAACAATGACTCCTTTCCACATTCCTGCTACATCATGCTCTTCTCCAAATGGGAATACTTGCCTTTCTTTATGCTTACACAAATCATACAAATTTTTTAAGACCTAGTGAAACTGAGCAGGATGCTGTGGGGCTCCTGGGCATGGAAGCCTTTCTGTGTCCCCCATTTCTGGTTTGAAGGGAATAGGCTTCAGCCTCCATGATCTTCCCTGATTTCCAAAGGTCAGGTTCAAACAGTTGCTAATAAGGGAAGGGAGGGGATGCAGAGACAAGGGAGGGGCAGCCAAGAAACAATAGTGCAGCCTTGGGACAGGGTCCTGGTTCTGACTCAAGAGATACACACAACAGTATCTTTGAACTCTTCTGCAGAACTAGAACCCCCCAACAAATGGAAGATGTTATCTACTTGATGAAGCATTCTTCATTCCAGAGAGAAGACCTGAGGCCAGATTAAAGGAATACAGGCCCTACACACACCCTGATCCTTATCAGCAACACGCCACCACCACCCCCCCAACCATTGCTATAAAGCTCCTCACCAAATTCCCCCCCGGTTGGGACCCACAGTTTCGTAGGGCACGAGTCCACTGTGTCCCCCTTTGCCTGGCAAAGCAATAAAGCTATTCTTTTCTACTTCACCCAAAAGTCTGTCTCTGAGATTCGATTTGGCACCAGTGCACAGAGGCTGACTTTTCGGCATCACTAACCCCGCTCTACTTCCCCCATGAAGATTTTCCCTACTATTATATCCAATCCTCTGTGTGTGTGTGTGTGTGTGTGTGTGTGTGTGCGCGCGCGCGCATACATACTCTCTGTCCCCCTCCCCTACTTTAGTATTTGTAATCAGCATCTTACAATTAAACACTATCTTATTCTCAATTTATTTGGTATCTTCCAAACTAGAACATAAGCTGACAGTTCAGAAGCATATCTCAAAGCTATCTTCTCGTTCTGCCACGAAGCCAGAGAGAGAACTGGTCTTTTTTAGAACTTAGCTTTACGTTAGTAGAACTCTCCTGATCATTCCAACTTAAGTTGTATAGACACCGGGCCCCAAATACTGGTTATATTTCAATGTGATGGCCTATGGTTGTGTATTAAACTTGCTTTTGCCAGAAAAAGACCTTGGAATCATTTGACGTTTACCACTTTACACAGTACAACTTTTTAGGAATGAAAGATTTAATTTCCTTTGTTCTTCAGTCCAGTTTTAGGGACGCAAAAGGCTATTCCAAGTGTGTAATGAGGCAAAAACTTCTCTTATTACTTTTTTGGTAAACTGCATCTTCAAAATGTCTCTACTTGTACCAGTGCATAACAGTTCCTGCCCATTGCATCAAGAAGATCGGGGAGGAAATGCCAAAAAGCATATTGAAAGAATTCAATTCTTTCCCTGAAGCAGAGAAAAACATGTAATTCTTTCTGAAGGAATCCTGGGTTGAACAGTCATTTATTTTTCTCAAAAGGTGAGAATGTTTTATTTTTTTAAATGCAAATTGTATGTTGCCCTGACAAACAACCCTTCAGAACTTTGAATAGTGGAGCTAACCCAAGTGCCTCAAAGCACATCTGAAAGCATGAATCACCATTATTGATTTAAAATACACACACTCACACACATATATAGTTCCCTAGCACTAGGCCTTAATTTTTACGAAAGTTATGGGTTTTTGAGTCATAAGTGAACAACAAAGTCAAAGAAGTTAATGAATAAAGAAGGAATTTCTATGGCTAACGGTGATTCAATGTTAGCCATAATTTTAGGGCAAAATATAAGCTGAATCACATGGAAATGAGTAACTTGAACTTACAACACATTTGGCCTAGTCAACAGTTCTCTTGAATGAAGAATTCATATAGAACTGACACAACTTTAGGATTGCCCCTTTCTCTCATCACATACATACAGACACACATGTATACACACCTGCATATGCACACATAATATTCATTTTGGACCTTTGTAACCCAGGCATTATGAATAGTTCCTAACTAACTAACTAAAAAAAAAAAAAAAAAAAGGCAAAAAAACTAGTCATGTCAATTACACAGAATTCTTTACAGTGCCTGCTTCTACATTCCCTCAGGAACACCTATAAGTAGCTAGTTCACATGAGGTAGCCACTCATCACCATTACTACATAACTTAGAAACATATGGTGTAGCTCTGCCATGCCAACTTCTAGGTATTCACTCTAGCATTCTGACAAAAGAAGAAGAAACAAGTTCAGAACTGTTTTTCAAATTGTCATTTATCAGCTGCTGAAACATACATGGTGAGAGCCTGATGACTAGGTTTTTGTTGCGGTCATAAATTATCATCACCTCCATGTTATAGTTAGATTCACAGTAGTACAAGGAAAATATACCTACAAATGATAAAATATTGAAACCGAGCAAAACCCAGGTACAAATGCTTTCTGTGTCCCCCTTTTCTTGTTTGTAGGAAATAGGCTTCACTTAACCTCTATGACCTTCCCTGAGTTCCAAAGGGCGGGTTCAGTTGCTAATCAGGGAAGGGATGGGATGCAGAGACAAGGCAGGAGCAGGCAAGAAACAAAAATGCAGCCTTGGGTCAGGGTCCTAGTTCCTCCTCAAGGAATTTGTAACACTACCCTGGAGCTCTTTTGCAGAACTAAGGCCCACACCCAGGTGGAGGAGGGCAACTTCTGGCTGAGCACAAGATTCCGGGAGCACCGCCCTGTTACATCACCACCAACCAACCAGAAGAAAGTCACACACCCTGCAGCCCTCACCCCAAATCCTGCCTATAAAAACCTCCCTCCAAACCATCAGGGATTTCGGGATTTTTGAGCATAAGCCATCCTGTTCTTCTTGCTTGGCTCTGCAATAAACCTTTCTCTGCTCCAAATTCCTACATTTCCATTTATTTGGCCTCACTGTGCCTCGGGTACACAAACTTTGTTCGGTAACGATATGTTTTCACATAGTCTGTTTCGAGTCCCCTCTTTTAAGTGGGAAGAGTGTTGGAAAGTCTAGGCATTCTCTTTCCCAGTAAAAGTAAAACCGAAGTAATTAACTATCAGAATGATCCAGCAACAGCACCTTTTTCCTCTACTTCCCAAGTGTTCTTCTGAGCTAAAATACTTTTTTTTCCCCAGCTCAAACCGCACAGGAAGACTGACAACAGTCTGCTGTTGAGATTTACCAGCTAACAGCCCACTTCTCTCCTTCATACTCTTTATGAAGTTAGTGCTTAAACGATTATTTTGCCCATGTTGACTATTTGATAGGTGCCCAAAGGGGGAGGGGCAGGTCTTTCTCAACTCAAATAGAAATAATCCTGAGTAAAGAAGTACACGAGACATGCTATCTCTTCTATTTTTCATTTTAGAATATTCCTGGCCAGTGTTGTATATTAAAAAGATAGGATGAGAGAACTCCATGCGTAAATTCCCACTCTTTCACCTGTCTACACAGTGCTTTAGGCAAATTACAAAACCTCTCTGAGTCTCAGCTTTCTTTTCTAAAAATGAGGATGTAATTCCTAAAATATGAAGAGAACTTAAAATGATCTAAGAACAGAAATAGGAAGTTAGATAAAAAACTAAGGAAATTTAAATAAACTGTAGATTTTAGTTAACAACAATGTATCGCTATTGGTTCTTTAATTTTGACACATGTACCATACTGCTGTAAGATAATTATAGGGGAAAACTGCGTCTGCGTTGTATGGAAACTCTCTATACTCTTTTCTCAATTTTTCAGTAAATCTAAAACTCCTGAAAAACTAAAGTCTATTTTTTTTAAATGACCTAAGGTAGGTGCCTTGCACATAGTAGGTACTTGAAAAATGGCAGCCAGTGTTAATGACATAGACTATTTGGTTTCATAAAGTCTATTAAACTCTGTACAGTATGACCTTTTCCCCCCCAACTTTATGGACATGTAATTGACATAGAACACTGTGTAACTTTAAGGAATACAGCATAAGGATTTGACAATATGACCTTTTCCGCAGTTCAGCAATTCTTTTTCATAGGCAGTTCTTTCTCTACCCGACCCCATGCCACTCTATTCCCTTTCTCTACATCATTTTTCCTCTTTTTCTAGTTCATCCATTTCTATTCTACTACAAACTCACATGTACAACTAGTTTTTATTTCTCCAAGACTCAAAGTTCAAGCTTTCTACTTGGAGAAAAATAGCAGAACAGCTTTTTCCAGAAAGGCACAAAACACTTAAAGATATAGTAATGGGGAGAACTTGTTTTCTGTTGTAATAAAGAGGTAGATATTCAGCTTCCCAGTATAGACAACAGCTGTGAGGCAGCTTTGCCGGGATATGTATTTAGTATGCTGCAACAACTAAAAATAGTTTGACCAAATGCCAGTGTTATCAATCTGTCCTGGAGTCCATCTGATATTAAGGTCATGTGTAAAAACAGAACTCACTTGCCCCTCAAAACCACAGCTTTGAATGGATCCAGGTAAAACATACCAAATCAGATCAGAAAAACTAGCCTCATGACAATCTTTCTCAGGTGGCTGAAGGTTCTGTTTAGAAGAAATGGGTCTTCATGAGAATGGATTTCTTTCCCCATTGTGGTGCTGGGATTTCAGCCTCTATTGGAAGGACAGAGCTATAGAGCCTTTTGACTGATAAAGGGAAGTTTGTTTTTTAACTTTTAAGTGACAACAGTTTTCATTGCCAAAAGAACAGGACATCTTTAGCGGGTGCTGTTAATAATGGGATAGATTTTGGAGACGGAATTGCCCCTGCTATAAAGGCACAATTACCAAAATAATTCCAACCTGAAACTTGAAATATCAGGCCCTGTGGACCCAAACCCAACCTTAAAAGAATATCCAAAAACTTGTACTGTTCGGAGAATACTTTTGCTCTACTGTAGTTCAAAATCCTCGTTGAAAAAGCAAGGGACCACTGATGGGGGTTTGAGAGTGCAGTGTGTAGCCCACCTGCTCTTTCTCAACCAGGAAATGAGTTTTATTTCTAATAAAACTGATACCCAAGCTTGTGACAGCCGAAATAAATCATCAGCTCTGGGTGGTGTGTGTACGTATACAAGCAAAGCAAACAGAGAAATCTGTGCTAACTCAAGATAAGGGTAGATAAATATAGGAAAACCCAGCAGTCTACTACAGGCAGCACGTAATTCAATCTCAAATGGCAGCAACCGAGAAATTCACTATTTTAAGAAATTGGTCTCCTACCCTCGATGGGGTTACAGCTGGCTTTAATCACCCCTCACACCACCCCTCTAGGGGCTTCACTGGTTTTTCTTAGTCCAGCTGCTGCAGATTCATCTAAAACAGACAGAACGGGATGCTTTCTTCACTCACTCACTGCAGCTGGGTACCTGACCCCTTCTCTCCTGGGCCGACGCCCTCGACCTGCATTAACTAACCCCTCCTTTCTCTGGCTGGAGAACAGGTGATAGAAATAGACACTTTTTACACATCAAAGGCAGCCCAGAGCCTCCTCAGCTTTGCCAGCCTCAGACACAAAAAGCTTTTGATGCTTATAACTGCAAGGCTTTTTCCAGCTGCACTTTATCAAGCTAGCAGCGCCAGGGCTTGGAGGGCCTCGCAGAACCAGAAGGTGGCGGCGAAGTCACCTTGGGAAAAGAAAGGGGTCAGAGGGGGGAAGGCAGAAGGGGCGTGCCCCTGCTCTGGGGTCAGTGAGCAAGGGGAAGGGAGATTGGAGGGAAGCCCAGCCAGAGTGAAGCGATGTCCAAGGACCCCCGAGGCGACCCTAATAGGTGATCAGCTGACCCAGGCGGAGGGAGGAGGAGGGTGCCCTTCGCAGCATCACGGGAAGGTTCGCCTTCTGGGCTCGCTTCCTCCCGCCTGCCCCTGCGGTTGCTCTCTGCCCGCGTTAGCCTGAGAGCGGCTCGGAGGCGCTCAACTCGCTCCGCACCGGAGCCGCCCCTCTGCCGGGTGCCCCCGCCCGCCCAGCGCACGCCCAGGAGGGCGGGCCGGGAGTTGAGCGCAGCCGCCCGGCGCCGGAGAGTGCTGGGAGCCCTGCAAGCAAGCCAGGCCTCTCTGGGCGCCGCGGGCAGCAAATCACTCCCCGAGCCTCCCGGGCCACAAAGCGGGACTTGCCCGCCTCGCTCGCCGACAGGGAGGCCGGGCACTGGATGCTACGCTCCAGGCTCCTTGCCGGGCCCGGGCAGCTCCTGGCGCGCTCCGGGCTGGGTTGGGCCAGGCCCAGCCGCGGAGAGGGGGCCTCGTAACCCCTTCCCCCGGGCGCGGTCTCCTCTGCCTCCAGCTCCTCCTCGCCAGCTGCGCCGCCAGCTCCCATTGTGCGCCCCGCCCGCCTGGCGACATCCCGGCGCTACTCGCCGGGCCTCCCAGGCGCACCTACCTTCTGCTGCCGGCGAGCCATATCGGTGGGCTGCTTGGCGTTGAAGGGGTAGGCGATGCAGCGCATCACGAACACGTAGAGCTGCAGCCTCTTCTTCCTCTCCTCCTCCTCTTTCTGCAGCCGTTCCAACTCCTCCTTCTCCTTCTCGCTCGCGACCGACGGGCTGGGGCTGGAGGGCCGGCCGCCACCGGCGCGGCTGCTGGGCTGCAGCCCCCCGGCCCCGCCGCCGCTGCTCGCGCCGCTGCTCCCGCCGCCGCCGGCGCCAGCTCCGGCCCCGGCGCCGCCGCCGCCCCCCAGCCCGGCGCCGCCGCCCGAGCCTTCGCTGGTGCGGCTGGGAGACAGGCGCGCGCCGGACGCGGCCGAGCCGAGCACATCCTTGCCGCTCTCCTCCTCCAAGATCTCGTCCGATTCCTCTTCGCTGGATGAAGGGTCCAGCATGGTGGCGCCTGGGGAGGGGGGTCCCTGGAGCCCCTGGCTTGGGGTGCAAAAGGTGGGGGCGCTGGAGGCAGCTGGGGGTCGGCTCTCCCGGATGGCCGCTTCTCCCCAAATCAGGGAGCGAGCGCGCTGCTGCTCAGCCTCGGCCGCCGCGACTGCTTCCTCCGCCCGGCGTTCGAGAGCTGGGCTCAGAAGCACGAGGGGAGGAGGGGGAGGGAGGGTTGCGTCCGTGGACCCGAGGTGGGCAAGGGGGAGAGTC
This sequence comes from Leucopleurus acutus, assembly GCF_964270905.1. Lineage (NCBI taxonomy): Eukaryota > Metazoa > Chordata > Mammalia > Artiodactyla > Delphinidae > Leucopleurus > Leucopleurus acutus. The sequence goes on along the minus strand of NC_139153.1, from coordinate 27,365,944 downwards.
AGTTGCGAGCCCCGAGCCTGCAGCCGGATGCCATCTGCAGCCGCTGAAGGAGGCGCCTCCAGAAAAGATGCCGAGTGTTGCAAGCTGTCGGTGCAGCCTAGAGCCGAAGAGGCATCTTGCCGATTGGGGAGGGAGCGGCGCTTACGTGTTTATTGGCTTAACTCTCCCCTGTCCGCGGCGTAAGGGTGGCTGCAGAGGGCTGGAGCGGGGAGAGCGCAGAGCATCCCCCAAAGTCTCAGATCTTCCGTACTGACCCTAATGCTTTCCCGTTCTCCTCACTCCCACCCCTTTGTGGATAATTTCCTCCTCGATGCCCAGCTCTCCTGGCCTGACCTCTCTCCCCCTCCCGCGGACAAAAAGTTCTTGCGGGAGGAGGAAATAGACAAACCAGTGATGACTTTTTGTCATCGAAGAGTAGGCTGTTGGAGACTCTTAATTCAGAGGTCTCACTAAGAGGAAGTCGGCGAGATCTTATACGCGAAAGAAAGAGGCTATTTCCTATCCCCAGCTTTCTTCACACTTGGGACACGGGGGCAGTGGGGCTGCGCAGCCTATTTGTCCCACCTGTGTAAACTCTGATGCCAGCGATTTCCATACGCCCACCCTCATTAAGATACAGGTGAATGCAATTCTGAGCGGATTGGCGTATCGACCATGCAGCTCAACTATTTAAGTAGAACCCCCCCGCCCCTGCTTACTCTGCCTTCTTCAATTCCAAGAACTGGTGATACTTTATGCTGAGGTGAGCCTACCGTAGAAACAGAAGGGTTTCTGGTTGCTGAGCCCTTCCTCCATTATGGCTCGCTGGAAGATCTGGGTGGAGGATTGGGGACCCCAAGATCAGACAAAGATACCCTAAGAACTGAGTGCATCAACATCTAATGCGTTTACTCTGTCGCGCAGTCTTCCTTCCTGCTTCTCCGTTATCTATTAATTCAAAGCAGCAGATGGTGCTTTCCTTCTCCCTGCTCCTTTCACTTAAGCCAAAAAACCCAGCTCACGGGGGAGCTGGCCAGCGTGCTGAATCTTATCAGCGACAGGCAGATGGATTGAAAACAAACCAACACCTTTTACCCTTTGATCTTAGGCTATCTAGAGACCTCTCTTGGCTTTTCCTCACCCCATCTCCTACATTTATGTATTTTCAGTGCTCTAATTATTCGTAGATACTCGTGGGAGTTATTGTTAAAGTGTAGTACGAATTTAAAGTGTATATCACATCTGTCTTTATGTATTTTAAAATTTACCATGAGTTTTACTGTAGGCTTTGATACTCAAAGGAAGTTTTCTAGCTAGTCTGTTTGAGACCTAAAAATGAATTTAAAACAACTAGCTCCACATTAATTCCAAAGTCTTGTTTAAATTTTTTTAATTAAGTAATATATACATGGCTCATACTTGACTTCACCACCATACTCACCTCAAGGACAAAACTTTTGTGGTCATCATGCATTCTGTATCAATTTAAAATAAGTAATCCAGCAACATGGAAAGTGTTATATTTTGGCAGTTCTCACTTTTAAATTTTTTCTAAAGAAGTAAAAGATGTTCAAATTATGTTTTCTTGGTTTCCCTGGGATGTGAAATATAGTAGGCCAATCAATCAGTAAATTAACCTTTATTTAGCACCTTTTTACGAGTGAACATTGTTCTAGGTGCTTGGGGTAGGTGGAATTTTTAGAAGACATTCTCTTAAAGAGTCTAAAATCTCCTTTGGGAGATACAAGTATGTGAAAAAGATTAACAACACTTATTTCAAGGCAACATAACCAATTCAAGTTAGTAAACTGCTAAAAGCTTGCTTGAATGAAGCAACTGGGAATGGAAGAAAATCATATATTTCTCAAAAGAGAGTTAAATTTTAAAGAAAGGAGCCATATAACTGGATGGCGAAAAGGGAAGCTATTATAAGTGGAAAGGGTGACTTGCAAAGCCATAGTGATAGGACAAAGGACCAAGTAAGGTACAGAGTGTTATGCAGATGGTGTGTGGGTAGGAAAGGGGGAATTGAGGAGAAAAAAAAGAGTTAAAATTATAATCCATTTGGCCAATTTGTGGGGGGGAGGGTTCATATTTAGGACACAAAGAAATGAATTGTTAGCTAGGGAGCATGTGGTGATTTGTGGAGGAGGTGCTTTTGAAGGCAAGACAAAGCCATTTACTAATTGGATATTTTTCAAGCAAGATAAGGCATTTAAGTATCATCACATTAGGCACTGGTAGAAGAGTGATCATGAACTCTTGTCTTTAGAACCATTTGGAATTTCTCAATCACTGTAGTACATTTTTGTTTAGTTTTGTATTTTTACAAATCTTTTTGAGTTTTGTGGGGTTTTTTTCCATTTATACTCATTAAAACATAAACTCAGTATCTACCTTGTGTTAATCATATAAACCTATGATATCAGTATTAAATATGACGTTGCTTAGATAAATCTAACACTCTTCTTAATACACCCATAAGCGTTCAATCAAAGAGACTTAAATTTTACTGGAAATACTTTTATAATCTTTTTTTTCAAAACATGTCCATTACTGACTTTTAAAATGTATGTCCTTTCAAAGGTATTTTTTACCTTAGCTGAAAGTCAATTCAGTGTCCTGGGAGATATTATAACTCTTTGCTACTGCTGAATATAACATATGCCAACCCAAACTCCTTCGGCATCTAAACCAGGAGTTGTGGCTTTCCTAGATGCAAATGTTGATGAAGGAAGAAAAGAACCCCAGAACATATCCAAAGGCTCTGAACATTTGCCTACTTTTTGTTGACATCCATATTCTTCTTTTTATTTTATTTTTTTTGCGGTACGCGGGCGTCTCACTGTTGTGGCCTCTCCCGTTGTGGAGCACAGGCTCCGGACGCACAGGCTCAGCGGCCATGGCTCACGGGCCCAGCCGCTCCGCGGCATGTGGGATCTTCCCGGACTGGGGCACGAACCCGTGTCCCCTGCATCGGCAGGTGGACTCTCAACCACTGCGCCACCAGGGAAGCCCCATATTCTTCTTTTTTAAAATACAAATCTACCATAGATTCTGATACACATAAGTATTTATACGCTCACACAAGCTATTTTAGGTGCTTGCACGCTTGCCTCTACCTCCAGTTCTGCTTTGTAGGAAACTTGAATAACCTTAAGGTGATAGAATAAATTTTAGTCAGCCATCTGGAGACCATATCATGAAAGTAGAAGTTATAACATGGAATTTTTTAAATCCCAGCAAAACCTAGAGGAAATAGAAATGACTGAGACACTAAACCAGGGTTTTATAATCTGGACCTTGATTATTTCTAAACCTCATTCTTCCCTGAATCGTTTGCTGTGATTGTGTAAAAAGCTGCAAGTATGAAGGAATAGCTGACTTGTTGGCAATCAATAGACACTTTGGTGAAAAACAATCACTTCCTTCTTTATGTCACTCATATAACACGTTTCAATCAGATAAAACTGAGTTTAATGCCCATCTTAATGTTTTTCTCAGTTTGTTACTAGAGGATAGTTTGGCCAAATTAAATTATATATTTTTAAATCTCACAATAAATTTCATATTATCTAGATGTAATCATCTCATCCAATCAATATATACTTTTTAAATTTAAGAATAACTCACAAACACCAAAAAGGGTAAATTTGAACCTTACGGTATGCCTAAAGTCAAGTTAAATGCTTGGGCTCTCGACACAGGCAGTTCTGCCTTTGCTACTTAATAGCAGAGTTATTCTGAGAAAATTATTCAGTGACTCAGACTCAGTTTCCTCATCTGTAAAATGAGGGATAGTAGTACTCATTTCCCTCAGAATGACAAGAAAATTAAATTCAATATTATAAGGAAAGTATTTTTCAACAGATTTTAGGTTTAAACTTTTTTTCAACTGGTGGGAGATGGACTTATAATAAATGAGCTGACTAGAAATTGGACATGCATAACTGGAAGGAAAAACAACATTAAAAAATCAAATAGCCGAACTTTCTCACACAATATCCAAAAATAAACTAAAAATGGATTAAAGACTTAATGTAAATGAAACCATAAAACTCCTAGAAGAAAACATAGGCAGTGTGCACTTTGACATCGACCTTAGCAATCTTTTGGGGGGTATGTCTCCTCAGGCAAGGGAAAAACAAATCCAAAATAAATGGGACTACATCAAACGAAAAGATTCTGCACAGAGAAGGAAACTATCAACAAAATGAAAAGGCCACCTACAGAACAGAAGACATTTGCACATGTTATGTCTGATAAGGGGTTAGTATCCAAATATACAGAGAACAAATACAACTCGACATTAAAAAAAAAAAAAAAATTAAAAAAATGGGCAGAGGACCTGACAAGACATTTTTCCAAAGAAGCCATACAGATGGGCAACAGGCACATGAAAAGCTGCTCAACATCACTAATTTTCAGAGAAATGCAAATTAAAACTACAATGTCAAACCTGTCAGAATGGGGCTTCCCTGGTGGCGCAGTGGTTGAGAGTCCGCCTGCCGATGCAGGGCACGCGGGTTCATGCGCCGGTCCGGGAAGATCCCGCATGCCGCGGAGCGGCTGGGCCCGTGAGCCATGGCCGCTGAGCCTGCGCGTCCGGAGCCTGTGCTCCGCAATGGGAGAGGCCACAGCAGTGAGAAGCCCGCGTACTGGAAAAAAAAAAAAAAAAAACTGTCAGAATGGCTATTATCAAAAAGATAACAAATAACAAGGATTGGCGAAGATGTGGAGCAAAGGGAACCCTTGTGCACTGTTAGTGGGGATGTAAATTGGTGCAGCCACTGTGGAAAACAGTATGGAAGTTCTTCAGAAAATTAAAAATAGGACTACCATACCATCCAGCAATTCTACTCCTAGGTATTCATCTGAAGAAAACAAAAAACACTAATGCGGAAAGATTATATATTCATTGCAGCATTACTTACAATAGCCAAGACATGGAAGCAACCTAAGTGCCCATCAATAGATGAATAGATAAAGAAAATATGGTGTATATATACAATGGAATCTTAGCCATAAAAAAAGAATGAAATCTTGCCATTTGCTACAACATAGATGGGCCTAGAGGGTACTGCACTAAGTGAAATAAGTCAGAGAAAGACAAATATTGTATGAATCCACAAATTTGTGGAATCTAAAGAACAAAACAAATGTACAAATGTAACAAAAGAGAAACAGAGTCATAGATACAGGTGGTTGTAATGTATAGAAATATTGAAATATTGAGAAATATAGAAATATTGTGCACCAGAAACTAACATAGTGTTATAGTCAATTGTACCTCACAACAAACAACAAACTCATTTAAAGAAAAGATCAGATTTGTGGTTACCAGAGGCAGGGGATGGGAGGAGGAGAAATTGGATGAAGGTGGTCAAAAGGTACAAACTTACAGTTTTAAGATAAGTAAGTGCTAGGAATGTAATGTATAACATGATAAAGATAATTAACATTGCTGTATACTATATGTGAAAGTTAAGAGAGTAAATCCTAAGAGTTCTCATCACAAGGAAAACCATCTTTTTCTTTTATATCTATATATAAATGGAGCTGATGGATGTTCACTAAAATTATTGTGGCGATCATTTTACCATACACCTTAAACGTATATGGTGCTGTATGTCAATTATATCTCAATAAAAATGGAAGAGAAAAAGAAAAAAAATCACATAATCCAGAAATAGATCCTTGAAAAACAGAATAGTTACTTATCAGTATTTATTTAATTGATCCCTATCTTGTTTTAGACAGTATTTTCAGGGACTTAGAAAATGGTTTTTTGTTTGCAAAAGCTGCTCTTCATCATTACTCTTTATCATATAATAATCCTTGCTAAAGTGCAATGAAGTAGGTTAAGATGGAATTAAAGGATAATCATAAGACTAAAATAATAGAATCGAGCCACATAAAAACATTTTCTTTTACTCCAGGCAACAAAACGAACGGTTTTGGAATGATAAATAATACTACTTACAGGAATTGGTCTCAGAAAACCACCTTATTAGTTAAAAAAGATGATAAGAACGGAACAATGTATTTTACAATAAATATTTAACTTGAATTCTGAAAACCAACTGTTCGCAAGGGTAATCACATTTCTTGTGTATGCAATTTCTTTTAATGGAAGTAGGAGCTAGATGTGGTATAGATTGAAATGGTTTATGCTGGTGTTTACATGGACAAAGGGAAGGATTGAGTCTTTTGCATTGATTCTGGGATACAGTGACATGCCAGCAAATAAAAGAAAAAAAAATACCAGTAGAGCTGTTTCCATATGAGATATTAGGTGGATAATTCCTCTAATTAGCCCAATTCTCTAATTTGGCTTACACTGGTATATGCTGTTACCATTATATCTTTACCTTCTCAAAATAATTTTCTGGGTTGATTGTCTTGGTTATATTTAATTGGCTTTAGACCAGGAACCTTTTAACAGCTTGTACATGGGAATGACTGACATCACGGTATTTTCATATTAACAAGTTTGTTTTTAAACAATTGAAAATAGTAAATTCCTTTAACTTGGGCTACCCTAAAACATATGGGTCTTTTGAGTAGCTAATATTCTGGAGGAAGATAATGAGTATGAAAAAAAAGTTGAGAGAGGCTTGATGACTGAAGGGAAAGTAAGCAAAACTCTAAGGATGGGTCCCATTAAGGGGTAGATACTATCATCTGGGTCACAGGTCAATAGAGGCTAACCTGCTGGGAGAAATGCTTTAAACCAGGTCTAGTCACCCACGTGCCATTAGCAAAAGGCTGATAACACTTGAGTAAAACATATATCTTAGGCTTTGTATCTAAGCAGAATCTCTGCCTTTGTCATCCAGAATTCATATTTTGATGTTTTACCACTTTCTGACCGGTTGCAAGGTACAGAAAACTGAAATAACAATTAGGCACAATTAGGCATGCCTGCAAAAAGAGAGAGAGAAGGCCCTGCCCCAAGACTGCAGGCCTCGAATCCACTCACCCCAGTTAAATGGAAGAAGAAAACAAAAGAGATATACGCGGCTGCCACAGCTCTTTGATGCACAGTGACCTGCCTACTCATTAACATGCTTCAACTGGTATATATTATCTGATAAAGCTGATTAATATGCCCTCTTCTTGGGGAGGAGAGAGAAGAGAGCCAGAAGTTTGCCTTCCTCCCTGAGAGATCATAACCCAAGCTACCACCTTTCACCAAGTGGCTCAGGTTCTCAGATCCCTGGCTGTCCTGCAACCAAGAACCCGGGTGAACCGCTGTATTTGATTCTTAAGCGTGGGTCTCTCTCCATCGGTTGTATTTATTTGGAATTCTGGCACTTTCTTGGCAATATCTTTGAAAGAGATAATGAGTTAATGCATGTGTGTGCTTGGAACAAAGTATATAGTATACTATATAGTAAGTACATAGTAAGCATTTGTTAAATGTCAGTGGAGATGGAGATGCTGTTGGTAACTATTATGAAACTTATTGAAAATGACAAGGCTAGGTTCTAGTTTTTGCAAGCGGGAAGAGGGGCATAGTTCACTAAGGCCAGTGAGAACCTCTTGCCCTTAAGAGAAAGACAACTTAGCATTGGAAACCCACAGCAGACTATGAGAGTCAGCACCAGAGCTACAATACAGGTCTTGGAGGAAGTGGGCATTGTGTTCCTTCAGTGTAAACTTAATACCTCCCCTTCTTCACCCATTCTAATGTCTTGATCTACTTTTACATTTTTATTTTATTTATTTTTATTATTTAATTTTTTTGCGGTACGCGGGCCTCTCACTGTTGTGGCCTCTCCCGTTGAGGAGCACAGGCTCCGGACACGCAGGCCCAGCCGCCATGGCTCACGGGCCCAGCCTCTCCGCGGCATGTGGGATCTTCCCGGACCGGGGCACGAACCCGTGTCCCCTGCATCGGCAGGCGGACTCAACCACTGCACCACCAGGGAAGCCCTACTTCCACATTTTTAGAAGTTATACGAACATAAGGAGGAGAGTTAAGTGAAGGACAGGGGCAAAGTCGTGAAGCTGGAAGAGTTGGCTAGAACTCTAAGGGGAACCCTTGGAGTGTATTTAAACAGGCACATCAATTGTCATAAAGATGCTTTCCTACCTTTTTCTTGCAAGGCATGACTTCATGCTATAAAAAGACCAGCATACAGACTTTCCTTGGACTGGTGAAAACCAATCTCCATTTCAGACCATAGGAAATGCAATAAATGTTTAAAGAATATTCTGCACTCAAAGTCAACTCATAGTGAAGAGACAGCAAAAAGTTAGACCAAAATCATAAGGCTTTATCTCTCCTCCCGTTATTATTTATTCTGCACAACAAAATGAGACTCCTATGAGTCACCAAGTCATCTGGCCTGTCAGCGATTAAAACAGCACATTTACCGTGCAGTGGCCATAACCTATTTGATTACTTCAGAAAATGTGCGGAAAAGGGAAAACCTTACAGGTGTCTTGATGCCTTCAGGCAATAGGCTGAGTAATCACACAGAACCGAGTCATAATTTTTCCCCCATCCATACATATGCATGACCTTTGGCAACTTCACAGGCAGGGGGAATGGCTTCAAGACGGAGTAACTCCATCATGGGGCTCAACTATATAGTCAAGGTTACTGAAGGCAGTTGAGTCGTCAGTCCCCTGCTGACAATTTACTAGTTGGGTGATGAAAGTGATGAATGTTCAGACTGTGCCCAAATTCATAACACAAAATATGTGACTTTAAAATTAATCTCTCATAGGAGTAACGAGTTTAAAAAATAAGAGAAATTGTAGCCTGTTAAGAGTTTGTTTTTATCCCTAGGTTTGCCCAGGTTAACTGGCATTTTGGTGATGAAAGAAAACTTTTAACATCTCCACATCAACCTTATATTCCATAATCATTGATATAGTTTCATGGTCAAATATTTGGTCTTTTCAACCTCATTATTCCCTTTGCTATTGCCATGGTTTGTATATTGTTTTTCTAATTCTTATAGACATGATTCACTGGGTAAAACATGTCTATATACCACCTGTTTTACCGAGTTGTTTCTAGAAAGAAAAAAGAAACTCAAACCAAGAATCTAAAACACCAAATTTTGCACAAAGGTTTGAGTTGTGGCTTTGGGATCAGACTTGAGTTCAAATCCTAGCTCTTAGCTGTGTGACCTGAAAAAGATAGTTCTTTGATCCTCAATTCTTCACCCTTAAAAGTGGCAATAGGGCTTCCCTGGTGGCACAGTGGTTGAGAGTCTGCCTGCCGATGCAGGGGACACGGGTTCGTGCCCCGGTCCGGGAAGATCCCACATGCCACAGAGCGGCGGGGCCCGTGAGCCATGACCGCTGAGCCTGCGCGTCGTCCGGAGCCTGTGCTCCGCAACGGGTGAGGCCACAACAGTGAGAGGCCCATGTACCGCAAAAAACAAACAACAACAACAAAAAAGTGGCAATAAAAGTACCAATAATCCATAGGGATTTTATGAAGGTGAATCAAATTCATGCATCTAAAATGCTGAGCACAATGGCTGACACCTGTTCAGGAAAGGAAAGCTATTGTCAACATTACACATGAATTGGTATCCAACTCTGTGGAAGAACTCAAAAAAGAGAGAGGTGTCCAGCACTTGCCCACTGCAGAGAGGACAGGTCCTGTTGGAACAGCTTCTACAAAAATTCTTTGTTATCAAGATTTTAAGCTTCCATCCCTGAATAAAGAACTTCATTTGAGATAGCTTATAAAAACACATGAAGTTATCATTACATGTTTTATCAAAATTCATCTGAGGAAATACTTATTTGCCAAATGACCACGAAATAGGGATGTTATATCCAGACTTGTAATGAGGTTGACATTCCTGGAAGGAAAAAAAAGAAAGAAAGGCCATTCAAACATAGCTTTTTGAGGGCTCAGCTAAATAGCTTTTAGAGAGAGCCTCCACTAGCTTGTATTTGCATAACAAAAAGATTCCCCCACCTTCCTATAGTCTTATTCGCAGATTCCCAAATAGAATATTTATTAAAGTCTAGATGCAATTAAACCTTTTGTGAAATGTGTGTTTGATCATGAATAGGGGTGAGTCAGAAAGTCTGTGAACGAGACTGAAACATAAAGGGAAGTATACAAGAAAGCATTCTCATCCTATATTTAGCCATAACATTCAAATGACAAAAAAAGAGAGAAGACTTTAGACCGAGATGAGGTTTTCCAATGAGTGCCATTCATCACTAATCTTGGTTTCTTTGTTTATCGCTCTCATTAATTCAACTAACATATGTTGGATGTTGGAAGATTCGCTTATAAAATGGTGATGGGAAAGGTAGTCTTGTCCTAACCTAATCTGTCTGGATTCTGAAAGTGCTTTTGTATGAAAGGAAAATTTAGTGAGTCCTCAAATAGTACTGTTTTATTAACGTAACAAAACCGTGTTTCAGGTTACTACAAAAAGATGCCACAAAATCTAAGCTTTTATATTTCACTCTAGAAACTTAAAAGGAAGTCTGTTCTCACCTCTATTATTGTTCTGAATTCTTTTAAAATAGTCTATATTTTACTATGAGTATTTCAAAGAGGTGGTTCCTAAAGACGTTCCCTACTCTGGAGAGGTATTTGGGGGAGGGGGGGGGTCAAGCATGGTGATTTTTTTTAACATAAAAGAGGGCTTAATCTAATCAAATAATTTGTCCATAATTCCAAGGAAACCAGAGCAGACTTATGCATTTGGATGGTGTGATTGAGTAAGTGAGAACAAATCTCTTCTATGATTTTGGAGATTTAAATTTCCCTAAGTAATTTTCCTGCCACCTAACCTTATTTGCCTTTGCAAAGGCAAAACAAATCGACTTGAGAGGAAAGGAAAGGAAAACAATAATCTATGTTTTCATGTTCCTGGATTATTTGATTCCCTGGGTAGGCTTGTCTTGCTTACTTATAATCATACCAAAATATTCATAATTTAGAAATTGGCAGGAAATGAAACTGCAATCCTTCTGTCCCTGTTGGAACATATCAGGGAATCAGGATTTTCTCTTACCCCAGAGATTCCTTTCAGCATGTGCCAATTTTCAAGCCTCAGGATGCTAAATGACAAGAATTATATGCGAAACCTTGCAGTGAGCCAAGAGTTCTGGTGTATACGCCCTGAAAGTGCATTCCAGGACCTCAAAGGCACTTCGATTCTGCTAATTAAAATGCGGATGTGTTTTTAACCATTGGGCCCAGCAACACTTGTCATTTAAGCTAGATTTTGTGAGCAGGGGCTCAGATGATCCTAATCATCTGTTTATGGCAGGTATATGGAAACTTCCAGTAATGCTTGTTAAGTAACTCTTGACTCTGGAGTTCAATTATTTTTTTCATTGGTGTAATGAACACACCTATTTGTACCCTTTATTGAACCCCTATTGTGTCCCAGATTCTGGGCTAGATCCTGAGAATACAAAGTCAAGTGAGCCCAGTTTTTCACTTGCAAGAAGCTCACAGTCTAGTTGGGAAAACAGGCAATAAAAAAAAAAAATGATACTGTCCTCTGGAAGGTTTGAGGATAGAGCGGTAAGCCTATAGTTACAGGATCAGCTGTGAGTCAGGATATGAAATAGTATGCGGAACTAGAAAAACAGCTGACAATGCGTTACAGTCCAGTGTATCTGAAAGATGGAAAATATACCAAAGAGTGTGATCTGGGGAGAATCTTTACATGGATATATGTCTCTATGATAGTGCCAGAAAGGTTTTAAGGTGATGCCTTTCTAAAAGGAGAAGGAGGACAGAAGGGGTTTTCTGGGCAGGGAGAACTCTGTGAACAGAAGCTCAAGGGCAAATTGCAGAATGGCGTATGGAAAGATCTATTCGGACACTGGAATCAGATGGACCTGGGTTCAAATCCCAACTCTGTGATTCTCTAGCTCACATTCAACCATGTAGAAATCGCCTAGGGCAGTTGAATCTACTCACAACCTGCTCTGTTATTGTATTTTTAATTTAGAGTTTTATTGTTAGCTTTAAATAAGTCTAAGATTAAGTAACCTTTAAAATTTGTCTATTTTGGGGAATAATGGTAATGATCATAATGACATATTGTTGATGATAATAAAGATGGCAGATATGATGTTTGTTTATGGGGTGCCTGCTTCGTCCATGCAGACACTAAGGGTTTCATATGTTTCCTCTCATTTTCTTCCAAACAAGCGCCTGAGGGTCTTGATTTGAACTTGTGCTGTTAGACACCTTGATATACCACTGTAGGGCAAATAAGGTTCTAAGGCTGCTTCTTGGTCATTAGAAAGGCCATCATTAAAAGATTTGAGTCAAATCCTTTACCACAGCAACCTGACAAAGATGTGTGTCTTGGGCAAGTTACTTAATGTTTCAGGTCCCAAGTTTCCTCTGCTATGGTATTTACTTGATAGGCTCATTCCAAGGATTAAGAAGTAAGGCTCAAGAAACGTAACTGTTAGATTTCATCATAATCATCACCTAGTTTTTTCCTCCCTACTCCTGATGGATATAGCTACTACGAACAAGAGCAGAGCTCAGGACTCCCCTTTTGGTTTGTTTTTTTTTAATCTCACTTTAACGGAGGGCTCCTCAGTAAAGATATTTGACCTTGTGGGGTCACTCATCATTTTAGCACCTTTATTTTGCTTCCGTGAGACACCATTCAAATACCATTATGGACAACTCTCACCTTATTTTCTCTGTTCCCTAGAAAGCCCCTTTGGTTCAATTTGCAACTGATAATAATTTTTACTCCATCTCCCACTGATAACTTCTGGTCCACACTTCCCATCCTTTCCAAATTCTAGTTAAGAAACTTGGAAACAAGTTTCTCATTGTCCCTCCTATGGGTATTATTCAGCCTTAGAGCTCAGAAGGTATGGTTGTAAATTAATCACTCTCCCCTTTACCAAAAATGCAGGTTATGGTCGGTAATAAAATGATTTTTACGGCACACTGCCATCTCTGGTGGCATGAGGGATTGCCCAACCCCCAAAGCCCATAAAACAGCATTAACCACAGATCTCATGGAAAGTGACTTTGAGTTGAATTTAGGAAGGAGCTTGAAGCTTCTGGAATTTTCAAAGTAAGTCTCTCCCCACAAACTAGAGAGAAACAGGGCCTATTGCTTTGACAATGAGGTGGGAAGGAAAACGCAGCATTACACTACTTCTTTCTTTTTTACTTCTCCCCTCAATCAAGTTTGAACACCACACCTTCAAGTGGGGCCTTCGCCTGGAGGTCGGAGGGCATATGGTGGTACAAGGCCCTACTTTGCATCTGCCTGTGGTAACTCAAAACATTTCCTCTCACCACTGGACCGTGAGTTTCAGATTTTAGTGTGCATAAAGGATGCCTGGAAACAATCTTAAAGATGGAAATTTCTGGGCTCCATCCGTCAGGTTTTTGATGTCTTAGGTCTATAGCGGGTTTCTGGAATATACGTTTTTGTCAGGCGCCCATTGGTGCAAATGGTCCATATCCTTCCTTTGAGAAATACTCCTTAGGGAATTCTCATTCCTAAGATACATGGATGGAGGAGAGGGACAGATCTCAGATTATTACTTGTGCAGGAAGTGCTGAACAGAAATGGAAGAAAGAAAGATATTTTCTTCAAAGTATGCAGGAAAGAGAATCCTTGGGGAAAAAACAACCAGAATGGGGTCTTAATGACCTTGTCATTCTGAGGGAGTCAGAATGAGGAAATACCCAAGGCCCAGAAAATGACACTATCCACAAATCACCGCCTGTCCTGAAGGATTTGCTTTGCTCTGAGGATCGATTTCTTCCCTCTCGTCTGTTCAATCAGCTCCAGGATAATCTAAGCAGCCACTCCTCCCAAGGACTTCCCTGCCCTCTTCCAACTTGTCATTCTCGGCACTCCAGACGCTGCTTCTTACTCTCGGTTCCAGGCTTCAGTTTGATGGAAACAGGATGAGAACACCAGATGCATCGCTTGGAGAAGTGAAGTCTGGGAGCCTTAAAGGCCTGGTCCCCCTCCCCACCTGAGGTTGGAGGAGCAGCTCACTAGGGAGAGCTGGGAAATCGGGGCTGGAGTCTGCACTCAGGAACGGAATCCCTGTGTACAGTATCCAGGTGGATAACTGCCTCATACACCAAGGCTTCGGTCTCACTCTGCTTCAGTCCACAGAAAAATGAGTCAGGGCCCAGATAAAAATTTTCCTCTGGATCCTACTCAATGGGAAATATATTTTAAGAAGGGAAAGCTATTTTTAAGGATTGCTTTTATTAGTCTATTGATACCAGACCCCAAAATGGGTCAGCTCTCTTCCTGTGCTGCTAAAGGTGTTTTTGAGAAGTCATTAAATAAATGCAAAGTCATGCATTTGGCACTTGGAGTCCTGACCCACTCTTGTGCTCTGCTGAGGGTATGTGGTGATTTTGTTCTTAGCCTGTTTTGCTGTCAGCCAATTATTCATTCACAGAGAATCTCTGACCCCTCCATCCTAGGGTAGGCAGTCTGGAGCCCCAGCAGGATTCTCAGACTCCCTCTGCAGTTATTTTAAGAATTTCAATTACATAAGCAAGGCCCTTTTTAGAATCCCTTCTTAGGGTCAGTCTCACACAGGACAACCTTAAAATTGCTGCCATGAGCATATGAATGGCTTTTGCCATTTGGTCTTTTACAATAAGAGCTCTGAGGCTGTTACCGAGGGAAGGAGAATGCAGGTCATCTGACCTCTACTCCTACAGAGTTGCTGGGAGCAAGCCTCTTACAATGAGGAAATGGCAGAGTGAATATCCTGCTTTGGTTACAAGAAACTGAAACTCAGCTGACACTGGCTGAAACACAGAAGGGGATGTATTGGCTCACACACCTCAAGTCCAGCAATAGCACTTCAAGCACGGTTGGTCCAGAGCTTAAGAGATGTCATCAAGATTCAGTCCCTTTGTCTCTAGTTCTGCCTTGCTTTGTGCTGCTTTTACTCCAGCTCAGGGCTTCTCCATGTAATATCCTCTGGCAACCCCAGACAACATCCTTTCAGTTGAAGTCCTCTGGAAAGAAATATTCTTTCTTCCCAAGAGTCCCCCAAAAGTTTTGACGTGAACCTCCTTGGATTGATTTGGGCCCAATGCCGCTTGTGCTAATCAGGGCATGCATGCTCTGATTAGCTGATCCATAATCACATGCCTCCTCTTAGAGTCAGAATCACCCACCAAAGGATGTGAACTGCAACGGGAAGGAGTGGTTCCCCAAGGAAAATAACTGTTTGGTCTTCAGAAGAAAATCAGTGGACCTCGGTGGGGGTGGGGGGGTGGGGGGGTGGGGAGCAAAACAACCCTAGTACATATTATTCAAATAATATGGCAAAACAAAGGATGACTGTGAGGCCCCTGATGGACTTCTGGATTTGGAGGCCACCCACTATCCCCAGGGCCCTCACAATCCCAAATCTCATGTAGCCTCTGAAATATGGCCAAAGGAAGAGAAGCAAAAGAGCAACATGTACCACCTGCTTGTACTGCTGGAGAGCCCAATGTACAGGAGGATTGCACAAAAGTTTGGTCCATTCTAGCTCCTGCATATCACAAAATCTCATTTAACAAGAGAAAAATTGCTATTATTTAGTGAGTGTCTACCATGTGCTACACACACACACACACACACACACACACACACACACACACACACACAGAGCAAATATGCTGACATGTACAACCTATTTAGATTCATACTGCTCGTCTATGCATACTATTTAGACTCACTGGATTGGGGGCAGTGGAATAAATAAAAATTCTAAAGGCATAGCAGTGGTACAAAAGCTTCTTAAGGGTAGGGAATAGATCTTGTTCATTTCTGTAGCCTTATCATTTTACTCTATTCTGGGAACTATGTAAAAAGTACTTTTTAAAACGCTAAATCGTTTAATCCTCACAATAACCCTATGAAGCAGTTACGGTTTGAAATCTCCATTTTACAGATGAGGAAATTGAGGCACAGAGAGGTTACACAGGCAGTAAATGGAAGATTCAATCTCAGGCAGTCTGACCTCAGAGCCCCTTCTAGAAATGATACTAATTTTCATGAATGTAAACAGGAAAATAGGAACCCAGCTCCTTAACTCACAATTTTGACAGACCATACTGGGCAGCACACCTGCACTGTCCAATGTGTTACTGGCCATATATGCCTATTTAAAATTAACTGAAACGAAATGAAAGTTTAGTTCCTCAGCTCACTAGTCATATTTCAGGTCTTCAGTAGCCACATGAGGCCAGTTCAGATATAGAACAATCCCATTCTTGCCAGAAAATTCTGTTGGGTGGCACTAGTAGATGAATTGCAAATAGCATTCCCAGCCTTGATGAGGGAAGTGGAATTGGAGCAGGAAGCATCCCTACCCACTATGGTGGCTGCCCTTCCATGCTCCCTCCCTTTACATACTGTCTGTTCTGGGCATCTCTACAGTCATATCAGGCAGGAGTCAACAGCCAATAAACGTTATCCCCTCCCCTAAGTTCTGCTGGGAGCTTTAAGACAGGGAACCTGGCTGCATTGTTGGCAGGAGATCCTGGCAAAGGTGGGGATGGATATAAAACTCTGGTTTGATATCCTACAAGATACTGCCTGTGTGTTAAAAAAGCCCAGTCTTTGGAGACACACAGATCTTGATCCGAATCCCAGATCACCACATCCCTACAACAGGACCTCAGATAAGGATGAGCCTCAGATCGTCACCTGTAAAGTCCAGTTAATACAACTTGCGTCCTATCAGCATTAATATCCTTGACAAAGCGTCTGCTGGTGGCCAAGAACTGGCAGCTGCTGAGGTCACTATTATGATGACTACGTTACTCAGATGACCCAAAGTTCTCCAGCCTTCAGGAGTCACTCTTCTGTTGAAAACCAACAAGACAATATCCTGAGGCAACTCTCAACAGACCACAATCCCCTTCCTAGGTAATTTCGGGACATGCTGAAATCTGTCTTGGAGGCTTCATGGCACCCCCGACTACATTTTCAGAGTAACATGGGTCAATTTTGCCATCCTGGGATGAGTTTCCCTCTTTGTTTTATTCACTCCAAGCATGACTATAGACCCTTCTCTTAGCTCTTCAAAACACAATGACAACTGGGCTGTGGTATTTAACAGACTTAAGGAACAGAATTATAAAGCAGAAAAGGAACATTTAATATTGGATAAAAACTATTACTATTGTATTTGTAGGGCCTGCAGACTGCGCACCTCCAAAGGGGGTCTCCAAGTCCTCTGATTTATCACCGTGTTACAAGGGCCATCTGACCTTCTCCTGTGATAATTATTTTGAACAGGACCTCCTTACCTATGAATAAGGCCCCTTGCCCTAGAGCTAGTGTCAAATGATCCTGCCCCAGCCCAGGCAAACACAAATTGGCCTCCATTCTTGTCCTGGAATGACTGATTCAGATAAATAATCTCTATTTCCAGAACTTGAGGGCAACATGTAGAGAGCAAGATGACAGGGCAGCTAGTGAAAGGCCAAGCCAAGGGAATATACTTGCAGATTCCTTAACTCCCTCTTCCACGACATCTGTGAGTGGATGGAAGAACATTTCTCTGCTTGTATTGGGCCCTATCTGTGGCTCTTTGACCTCCTGGGTTGTTCTGTGATACAGAGCAGTCAGGAGCTAATGCAGTTCACAGTGCGGCCTAAATAGGGGCTCAGGGGCTCCTGACCACTGGCCTGCAATCAAACCACAAGCTGGATCTCATGTTCTCAACCCTTTTTTGCAGCCTTGACTGCACTGAGGCCCCTATTTATCTCTCAGAGACAGAGTCACTGGGTCTTGGCAAGAACAGAGGGCTCAGGAGAGGAAGAAAAGCAGCTACTTGATGGAAAGAAATGCTTTAGTAACCTCAGAAGAAAAATCTAGAGCTTCGTAAAAGAATTATCACATTTGAATAGCGCTTTACAAATAATAGCTCTGTATTTATTGAGATCTCATTATGTGCCAGGCACTGTGCTTGCACTTTTGAAGGCATGATCCCGTCTCATTCTTAAATCAGTCATCAAAGTAGTTATATTCTCCCTCTTTTGGGAAGCTGAAGCTCAGAGGGCAAGTAATAGGATCAAGATTACTGAGGAGGAACCAGGAAAGCCACAGAGACTGGATGACTCCAGAGTCTGTATTCTCAACTTCTATCTTTGTTTTCAATGTTCTTCCAGGTATGTTGTTTCATTGACTGCAGTGAGGTGTTACCCCAGGGGGCAGGGGGAAGTATTAGCCCCATTTTGCAGAAAGGAAATGGAAACTCAGAGAATTTATATGACTTGCTCAATGGTACCTAGATCTCCTGATTTCTAGTGCGGAGAGTTTCCATTACACTGAACAGAAGTGGGAGGGCATTCACAGTACAAATTCTTCTCTGCTGGGTATTTAAAGCCCTCAAGATCCATTTTCATAGCATCTCTGTGCCAAGGCTTCTGTTGAAGTATAACATTAGTAATCATAAAAGAACTGTTATTCTGTATAAGAAGTCTAATATGTCAACTGGGCTCCAATTTAAGAGAATGAACTTCTTCCCTTTCCCTAGCAAGCCTTCTTGAGATCCAAGAGTGCTTTATCACCCTGCAGACAAAGCTGACTCTCCCTTTGTTATCTGTATTGCCCCTAACTGTTTGGAAAACTGCTGCTATTTCCAAAGGCTGTCACGAACTCTGCTCCCCTCAAAAGAAGGGTCCAGTCTCACTTTTTAAAAAACATTTAGGTGCCTTTGATTCTTCAAAATAGTAATTAACTAGCGATGGGTAAATTTAGCATTTTAAGGAGGAGACGGACACCCTGGCTAAGATACTATTAGAAACAGCTTTACCTACTCCCTTTACTAAGAAGTTGTCATGGTGATGAGACAGGCCATGATGAAAGGCCTAGTGAAGCTAACATCACACTTTGGTAACTGAATTCTCTGTGAAAAGCTCTTTCCATCAAGCTCAGGTGGGGACTTTGCTTGGTCCTGTGATGTGAAGGGTATTTGTGCCAATAAATTCACTTTGAATTCTGCTGATCATTGTTTTTTTATGTTACTATAGGACCCTCAAGGGGTCCCAAATATTAAAAGAAGGACAATCGTTACTTGTGGTTATGACTGCCTCTACATCTGGATTCCAAAGTAGGTTGCTTCCTTGAGCCAGTAATCTCATTTTGGGGTATCTTTCTTACAGAAATAAAGTATCTATGTATACCCATTTATATAAAAATGTAGATATCTAGTATATAAATATATAGAGTAACATTGTAGTGCAAAACAAAACAAAAAACCAAGTCCACGGATAGAGGGCTGGTTGATTAAATTATGACACATTTATACTATAAAGTACAACATAGCTGTAAATTTTTTAAAAAACGAGTA
Source organism: Leucopleurus acutus (assembly GCF_964270905.1). NCBI lineage: Eukaryota > Metazoa > Chordata > Mammalia > Artiodactyla > Delphinidae > Leucopleurus > Leucopleurus acutus. The sequence continues at coordinate 27,346,639 of NC_139153.1, read as the reverse complement.
TATTAGATCTCTGTGTGTGGGCCTACAGGGATGTTCATGATGTAATCGTCAAATGAAAAACAAGCTTCAGAGGAGAGTGAGGGATATGATCCCATTTTTTGTAAAATACTGTGTCTAAAAACGACTTGTGGGCATTTATGTTTTTACATGTTTGAATGCGCACAGATGCCATGTTAATAGGTTAGTAGATAGCTACTACCTACTAACCTCTTAACATTGGCTTTGTTACCCAGAGGGTATGGGGAGGGATGCTTGGAGGCAAGGGCATATTAACTTTTGTGAGTCTTGTCATGATAAGTACATATTATACTCATACTTTTTTAAAAAAATCCTATTAAATAAAGGCAATAACAAAGGGGGAAGAAGGTGATTTAAGGCAACAACTGTCCATGCATGTCACTCCTGGCCAGAGTTACCTGGGAGGTTAGCCCAGTTCCTACTGATAATCTTCTGATCTTCAGAACCAGCATCTTACGACCAAAAATAATAACTAACCCCAAGAAAAAGGTGAGGCTGGGCTGCAACCTGCTAAAGCTCTCCTTCAGACCGGCAATTCCCATGAGACTAGTGGAAGGGTTACTGTGACAAGGACCAAATAGACAAATCTGTTATCTTTCCTCCTTCTTAGAAAGCATCTTAAAACTGTGGGAGTGCTTCTCAAACTCAGTATTCTTGGAAAAGGAACACTCTTAAGCTTTTTGAGTGGGAGAAGAAATGCTGGTGTATTCAATTAAGCCCCGGCAGTATCTGTTTTTAAAACATCTGTTCTTTCCTCCCACCCTCCCTCCTTCCCTGCCTCCCTTTCTCTTCTTGCCTCTTTCCTCCTTCTCTCCCTCTTTCTTTTACTTGTTTTCTTTCCTTCTTTTTTTTTAAAGATATTACATTATTTTAATATTTCAAATTGAGGTAATATCAAATTAACTGACTTAATTCTTTGGCTTGCAGTGAAGAAGTGGACTATTTAGTCTTTAGATTATACTCTTCATTGATTTGTAATAAGAGTTATAGTAAAATTATGTCCCCCACCCGTGCCACACAGATAGAGATGGTCCCTGACTTACGACGGTTCAACTCCCAATGTTTTCACTTCCCCATGGTGCCAATGCACTATGCATTCAGTAGCACCTGCACTTGGAATTTGGATCTTTTCCTGGGCTAGCGATGTGCAGGCGTGCTCCCTGGTGATGCTCGGCAGAGGCAGCCACTGCAGCTCCCAGTCAGCCACGCAGTCACCAGGGTAGACAACCGATATATGTACAGCCATTCTGTTGTCCATTTTCAGTACCGTATTCAATAAATTACACGAGACGTTCACTACTCTATTATAGAATAGGCTTTGTGTTAAATGATTTTGCCCAACGATAGGTTAATGTAAGTGTTCTAAAGAATGTTTACGGTAGGCTGGGCTAGGCTATGATGTTCGGTAGGTTAAGTGTATAAATGCATTTTCAACTTGCGATATTTTCAATTTACGATGGGTTTACCAGGACATAATCTCACTGTAAGTCGAGGAAGATCTGTATATATATATATATATATATATATATATATATATATATATATATATATATATACACACACACACACACACATACACATATATACTTATATATGTGTATATATATATATGCGTGTCTGTGTGTATATATTTATATGTGTGTATATATATACATATGCAATATATGCAATCTGCCCTCCACATCCTGGAGTTTCACATCATGGATACAGAGGGCTGACTGTACCATGACATTTCATATAAGAAACTTGAGCATCCGTGCATTTCGGTACCCAAGAGGGCTCCTGAAACCCATCTACGTGAATGACTGCATATATTATGATGGAGTGCACCCTCTCTATCCCAGGCATATTACAAAAAAGTCACACAATATTTTCTATCTCATTACATTTAAAATCAAAAGTAACATGTCTATCACATGTTGAAGTTTACATACTTTCCTCAGTTTATGCTGAATTCAGCTTGCATCAGAGTTTTTGGTTTCATCTCCCATTTTGGGGAATCACATACATTTCAGCAAATATGATGCCTCTGTTGGGCAGTTTATTATAGACACTTTTTCTAAAAACTGTGAATCACTCTTTAAGTGAAAAGAATCATGTATACACATGAGTCCAATTAGCACATAGTGGGGATTTAGTAAATAACTAGTTGATGTTGAATAATAGAATTATCAGAAGACAGCATCCAATGTCCTGAATACTTTCTGGATTTTTCCCAGTTATGACAGATTTTTTTTCATCTTTCCTCCTCTCTCTCAAAGAATTAGAGTTTAGCCAGTTAATTTTTTTTCTCTTTCATCTCTAAGTTGGCAATCTCAAAAGCTTTCTAGCTTTTGAGATTGCTATATCTAAGGTTAGGGTCTTTCCCATTGTCTTTTTCTTTGAAAGTTCAGCCCTTCTCCCTATGGGATTTGTACACGTATGTTATACTAACATTTATACAACTGCTGACACTTGAAACAACACTTATGAACTAAGCAATATCCTTAAATGCCAAAACAATCAGGAGCACAAACTGGAATATTTCCCATGTTCGTGGGCACGTGTTAAATATCCCAAGATACCAAGTACCAACAATAAAAAACAAACTTGCTGGAGGAGTCCTCTTTGGGCGATTGGGAACCAAGGTCGTACTTTCCTGCTTGCTTATTCCTCCTCTCTTGTAACCCCACCACTTGTCATAGGATGCAGGTTGCTATGGTGATAGGGGAAGAGAACATTGAATTGGGAGACCATTGTAAAAATATTACAGGGGGCACTAAAGGGTATTTTAAGTTAAATTTTTAGTTTGGCAATGATTTTAGATTTACAGAAAAGTCACAAAGATAGTTACAGGTGGTTTCCATACACCCCTCACCTATCTTTTCCCACTGTATATTACCACGGTATAGCTGTCAAACCGAGAAACTGTGTGACATTGGCTCATTATTAACCAAGCTCCAGACTTTATTTGGATTTCACCAGCTTTCCCATTAATGTCCTCTTACTGTTCTAGGATCCAATTTGGGAATTTCCGTTGTATTTAGTTATTATACCTCCTACATCTCTAGTTATGCTCCCAAGTTCCCTGCATCCTGTGACAATTTCCCAAGTCTTCCTTTATTTTAGAAAGGATTGCAGTCTACTCAGGATTTTATCAAAGTTTACTCCTTTGAACTGGGCTTGACTTGTTGCATTATTGCCTTCTTCTGTGGGTTTTGTTTTTTTGTGTGTGTGTGGCTCTAATGAGGACAAAATATTTCTTAGGACTCATATGACTTGGCAAATAACGTTTCTAGTTTTGTTCTCTTCATATTAATCCTTTGATTGTAGGAGGTCATGACGACCAAGAAGAAGATGTTTCTGGCTGGTGACATTTTTCTTCTGCTAGGTAAATAATCTTAGTTCTGGTTTAACTTATTTTACAAATAATTTAAACCTCCAGTTCCAAAATATTCAAATAGTTTAACACCACCACAGCAGATTGTGTGATATAGGTTTTTCTCCCCCCCCATTTCCACCTTCAGTGCTCTACAAATAGATAATAGTTTCCTTTAACAAGGTTCTTTAAACAATCTGTTTGGTGCCACCCCATAAGCTCCACACCCCAATCTGTTGTTTTAGCTCCAGTTATTTTAGTGCTGAAGTTCTTGCTGAAGCAGAATGTCCAAAATCAATCTTGTTGCTTGATTTTTGTCACCACCTCTCCATAAGATCTGTTTTGAGTTCCAAATTAAACACATATTTTAGAAAGCTTTCTGTTTTATCCTCTTTACACAGAATCAGAGTATACATTTTGGAGAGAGAGATCTGGACTCAAATTCCAGCTCTGCCACCCACTCTATGACCTCAAGCAAGTTATTTACATCCTCTGAGCCTCCATTTTCCCATCTGTAGAATGGGGGACATGGCTTCACCCCTGGATTGGATTTTCAAAGCCCTTCACATTTTCTGAGCTGTTCTCTTGGTGGCTATCGCTATTACCCTAAGGTTAGCCAAGAATAAAATAAGCTAAAAATAAAGATAGCTGCTTCTGGTTCTCTTTCTCCATGCATCACTCTCAGATACGTGGAGAATTAAAAGAAAGGGGTAGGGGTCAGAGGGACGCCCGACTGTGAGCCAAGGGTTTGCAAAAGGTGGCTTCCGGTGGACATCTGGAAAGGGGCGGGGCTGCTGCGCTGGCAGGCAGGTGGGAGGAGCCTGCCGTTAATGGGGGCGGGGAACGGAATGGTCAGCAGATCTGCTCTATCTTGTAGAAGGCTGCTTCTTGTTTGTATCCTTTGCCACTGAGTTAGACGAGGTGTGAGAAGTCTGGTCCCTGTGTTTGAATTCTCTCCCTAGAGTGGGGCCCCCTTCATCTCTCCGTGCCCATGGGACCACTCCAGCCATCTTCTCTGAACTCTGGAACCTCTGCTTTGACAAATAATCCATAAAATTGGACTCTGGACCCTGTCGTAGATCCCGCGCATCCTTCATATTTTAAGAAGTGCACTTTGGGCCATTATTTCTGGTGGTTTACAGAAGTATAGCTAAGCTACATCTACAGTCTGAAATACAGATTCACATTTTACATTATTGTTTTCCCATCTAAACAGTCCTTGTTCATGAAGAGTATTTTCACAGCTCTCCTGATTGGGAGGTTCAGTCACTACAAATTTTTCTTTTTAATAAATAAAATTTTTTAATTTATTAAAAAAAGAAAAAAAAAGCAAGAAAGAAATACCCCTTAGCCCTCAAACAAGTAGTTGATCTATCTTGGAAAACTTTCAAAGATCATCTTTTTTTTTTTTTTTAACATCTTTATTGGAGTATAATTGCTCTACAATGGTGTGTTTGTTAGTTTCTGCTTTATAACAAAGTGAATCAGCCATACATATACATATCTCCTCCGTCTTGCATCTCCCTCCCACCTTCCCTATCTCAGCCCTCTAGGTGGTCACAAAGCACCAAGCTGATCTCCCTGAGTCACTACAAATTTTGTGGAAAGGAACAAAGAATGAGCTATTGCAGTACTCCCAGATCTGTCACCTGATGCTCTCTACTTTGAAGTATTAGCTTGGCTGTCCAATTCAACGTATATTTGGTAGGTACTTACTCTGTGGCAGGTACTATGTTAAGGGCAGTGCTGCTGTGTTGGTTAAAAGAAATACTTTTAAAGCACTTAGCACAGGTCCTAATACATGTTCAGTGCTAAAATGTTTGCATTCATTCTGCTTCTCCTTTGCCCACACTCATTGATCTATTGATCAGAATGGTTAACAGGGCCCAGTGCAGTGGCTTTTCATATTTATGGAAGGAATCAAAGAAGAAATGTTGAAATATTCACATCATTTCTCTTTCCAACCTCCTGCCGTTTAGAGGAAACATATGAGGTCGAGATAGCCAGGGATTAAGAGAGCAGACAGTAGTGTCAGACAGCTTCTTCTTGAGTACCGTTCTGCTGCTTGCTATGTGGGTAACCTTGGGCAAATTACTCAACATTTCTGAGCTTCACCTTCTTCATCCATGAAACTGCGATTACAGCAGGAACTACTCCATAGAGAGGTGAGACTTCAATAAACAGATGTAGAACCTTTAGCATAGTGGTTGACATGCAAATAAGTATTTGACAAACAGGTGTTGTTATTATCATTGGTATAAAATTATATTCTGGGAAATGGATACTAATTATTTCATAAGGTCTTAACAGTAGAAAAAGCTAATCTGAGAGGGTTGTGCATAAGTTTACCTTTCTAAGAGAGTCACTTATCAGTCTAAATTTCTATTTTCAAAATAGTTGCACGTGTCTAGTTTTTTGCCACGTGCCACAGGGGGATCTCAACCTGCTGGATGGTGCTATTTGCTCCTGAGAGCTTCCTAATTGTTTAAACAGCTTGCAATAAAAAGAAAGTGAAAGGGTAAATATATTGTTTGTGAGGGATATTCGTCATTCTGGGCAGACAGTACTTTTCTAAGACATTTCTACCTTGGGCATTACCTAGTCCCATTAAAATGGAAATATCAGCCTTAAACAGAATGTTATTACTGTCTAATTGAAACCTTTGATGAATGAGTTGAAGAAGTAAGAGAGAGAAAGAAATGATAGGTGGTGTGAGGAAGAAATTAATAAAAGATTAAATTCCAAGAAGATTAATTCAGAGGCGATTTGTAGTATAGATTAGAAGGGGAAAAAAGCCCCAGAGGAAGATTGTTAAGGTAATTACAGTATTTGTAATATAATCTGATTTCCTTTTCTTGAGAGAGCCACTAGCCTGGTAAACTGGGGATTTTAGTAAATTAATTAATATCCTGCCTTGATCCTTAAAGGATTCAGAGTGGCTTAAGACCTGCAATATTGCTCTCATTAGAAACTTTGGGTTTTATTGTAATATAGTTCATTCGTTCATCCATGCATCCCACACGTGTGAACTGGTGGTCTGCTGCTTGCCAGGCACTGTGCTGTTGTTGCACATATATTACTTGGTAATATGATCATGCCCCTTGACCCTGTTGAGCATACAATTCAATTCTAGCTGATCAGAAAGTCTGTGTATCATTTTGTTCTCTCTTGGATTTAAGCTAAACGTGTTGCATATTATAAAGTTTTATTTTTTTTAAATTATTACTTTATTTATTTACTTTTGGCTGCATTGGGTCTTCCTTGCTGAGCAGGCTTTCTCCAGTTGCAGAGAGCGGGGGCTACTCTTCATTGCAGTGCGCGGGCTTCTCATTGCAGTGGCTTCTCTTGTTGCAGAGCGTGGCCTTCAGTAGTTGTGGCTCGTGGGCTCTAGAGTGCAGGCTCAGTAGTTGTGGTGCGTGAGCTTATTTGCTCTGCGGCATGTGGGACCTTCCCGGACCAGGGCTCGAACCTGTGTCCCCTGCAATGGCAGGTGGATTCTTAACCACCGCGCCACCAGGGAAGCCCGCATATTATAAAGTTTTAAACAAACTTCTTTGGTTCAAACACTGACATGCTTCTAATCATCTGAAAGTGGCAATCTTTTGGAGAAAAACAGATTATCCCAGGAAGAGGCTGCCCATCTTAGGAGCTACATGAAAGACTCAAGTCTCAGGAGACGATCAGTCATCATGATTAATCTTGCCAAATAGCTAAGGTTAGATTGGCGTTTAGAGCCCAATTTAATGTGATTAAACCAGCCAAGGTGACAAAATATAATACCACATAAACTCATTTGATTTCTCCCATTCCCAACTAGTAAATCTTGACATCCTGAATAACAGTTTAATCAAATAAGCAAAGGTTCTCTCTAGTGTAACTCACGAGGGTAGTCAAAATAAAGAGGTAATGAGTGGTTTCGTGACTTTGACTTCCCTCATTCAGACAAAGGTATAGGGGAAAGGTAGAAGCTGAATAAATTACTAACATAAGGGAATACTATTAGTAGCGGCAGTTATAGCTGTAGCTAACATCTACTGAACACTATGTGTCAGGCACTGTGCTGAGTGCTTTACGTACGTGATCTTGTTTAATCCCCAAGAAAACTCTATGATAGAGTATTTTACTGAACAGATGATACATTTTAGGTTCAGAGAGTTTGAGTAACTTGTCTAAAGGCACACAGCTTATAAGTGGGTGAGTAGGGATTCAACCCAAGTTGGTCTGACTGCTGAGACTTTGCCAAAGTATTACATACTGCTTCCCTATGTGAGCTTTCTCCTCTGCCATCTTCTAGGGTTGGCCAGTGGATTTTTAAAATTTCCTGATAGCATCTAACTTTTATTAACTCCTAGATCGACCTGAATGATTTACGGGTATTAACCAGTGTTCAGGGTAGGGAGGGCTCAAGAGAAGTCTGGGATGGTTATAGGAAGGAAGACTTGAGCCAAGACTAGAAGGATGAGTAGGGCTTGAATGGGTGAGAGGGAGGGGGGTTATGCTGCTCCTGGGAGCTGAGACGGGGAGCCACTGAGACAAAGTTCAGAGCTTGAGCTAGTTAGGGTAGAAGGCTCATGTTGAAGAGTAAAGGCAAAAACATCAGATTAGCAAGGTGGAGACAGAGTAGTGAAGGCCTTGTATGCCAGGAAGAGGACATGCACGAGGAAGGAAAAATGGAAGTTTTATGTGGTAGGTGGATTCCATTTTTTGACCCCCATTAAGGGCCTCCTTGTACCTACTGCCTTTGCAATGTGACTTTGCAACATTTCCCATTAAGTGATGGAGTTCAAGTTCCCTACGTCTTGAATATGGGCTGGCCTGTGGCTTGCTTTAGCCGATAGCATGTGGCAGACAAATGGTATACCATTTCTGAGTTTGGGCTTTCAAGACACCTTATGTGCTTTTACTCTCTCTTTTGGACTCATGCAGTGAGAACAAACTCAGGCTAGCCTGCTGGAGGAGGAGAGACTGCACGGAGGAGAGGTCATCTGAGACCAGCCAGCCCCAGCTAACCCACCAGCTGACCTCAGACATAAGTGAACCCAGCTTAGATGGGTTGAATCCAGTCCAGATCAGCAGAAACACCCAGTTGACCCATAGATGTATGAGCACAAATAAATATTACTTCACTGTGTACCAATGAAGTTTGGGGGTTGGTTGTTACTCTATTGTGCCGTAGATAACTGATACAGTACAGCTCTTTATGGATAAAGATGCAAAACTAGAACTTCCTTTCCTGTTTCTTAAAAATGCAAACAGTCTAGGAAGTTAATAATGGTGACCATTTATTGGTCACTTTGTATGTACCTACCAGGCACTTGTAACATCCCTATGAGATAGGTAGTCATATTTTTTTTTTATTTTTTCCCATTTTATAAGCAAGAAAACCGAGATTCAGAGAGTTTTGCTCAGGTAACATGTAAGATGAAAGAGATTCAGGACTTGAAACAAGGTTTTCTAAATCCTAGGCTGGTGTTTTTCCCATGAAATTCTATGAAGGTCAGAAGTCTGGAAAGTCAGGAGAATAATGCAGACATAGCATATCTGGATTGTATCAAATCAATGTGACAAATGTTGTCATGAAATTAAAAAAAAAAAAAAGGAGAAGAAATGGACCAGGACAATAGTACAGGTAAGTGGAGTGGATGAAGCACTTGCTTCCAGAAGAGCTATTTAACTGCATTTGTACCAACCGAGAAGTCTATGTATAGATATATATTTTTAAAATATGACTCCATCAACATTTTTCTCAATGACTTGTTACTGAACAAATCTGTAGGTGACAAAAACTGGGAGGAATTCTAAATACCCTAACAGATTCTAAGCATCTCAGATAATGAAATCAAATGTATTTTAAGGTAATCAATTCCACAGTTACCTAAAACCAGATTACGACTACCCAAGACGAGGAAGCCACAAGCCATAGATAGGGCTTCTTCTAACTCCTCGACTGCCCAGAGAAGGTGGATAGAAGTCCTGGCCAGAGCACCCCACCCTACGACCAGTCTACCTCCTTCTACCCCATGTTCTCCCAGAGAGAGAAAAAAAGGAGCATGGATTGTGGGGTGATTCTGGCCTGGGTTCATACCCCAGCTGCTCCATTTAAAGCTCCATAACACTTAAGCTCTCTGAGCCCCATTTACCTTATTTGTAGAATGAAGAAAATTATACATATGCCACTGTGTTCCCGTGAGAATTAAATAAGCTGTACTATGCCTAATTAATACCAGGTATCTAGAGAACAAAAAAAGAAAGGTAATTCTAAGTCCTCTAACTGGTTAAAGCATTCAATAGAATAAATGTCAAATGGGGTGATTTTGGCTACAGCCATTCATGTGGTGAAGATACGTGGCATTGTTCTGTAAGCAGCGGAGGGTTGTGAACTCCATGTATAGCCCCTGACACAGTGCTTGGTCTGTTATAGGTGCTCAATAAACGTACTGATATCTATGTGAGGGAAGGAAGAAACCTGGGAGACATGGGGGTGGGCGTAAGGGGGTCTGGGGGGGGATAGTACAAAGAACCAAAGAGAAAGCAATCAAGTTCCAAACTGAATGTTAAAGACAATGAAGGGGAGTAGACACTGTATATGTCCCACCCAGGTCCCCTAGAATCCCTATCACCTGGGCCCCTCCCCTGTCTGCTGGATGAGCCAGCACCTGCTATCTTTGGCCTGGCGCTACCAGAGCTGCTTCAGGTAGAGAGGTGGCATTCCTCAGGGCATCCTATAGAGCAGGACTAACGGGTGTGGGGTAGGAAAGCCCAGCTCTCCTGCCTCGGGTAGCGACAAACTCTGAGAGGTAATTTAGGGTCCAGACCTCTCTGGCACGACCAGTCTGAGGCTGAGATTTTGTCTGAAATGGCACCTGTGATTGGCTTTCTTCCCATCCCCTGTCCTGATTCCCCTATTCCTTCACTGGTTTCTCCTAAGAGCACTGAAGAAATCACTTGCAAATGAATCATGGTCTTGGGGTCTCCTTCAGGTGTACAGCATAGTGAGTCAGTATATTAGCAGATTATACTCCATTACAGGTTATGACAAGATACTGGGTATAATTCCCTGTGCTGTACAGTAAATCCTTGTTGCTTATCTATTTGATATATCGTAGTTTGTATCTGTTAATCCCAAACCCCTAATTTGTCCCTCCCCCATTCCTTCTCCCCTTTTGTAACCACAAGTTTGTTTTCCATGTCAAACAAATCTGAGTCCGTTTCTGTTTTGCAAATACATTCATTTCACTTTTTAGATTCCACATACAAGTGATATCATATAGTATTTGTCTTTTTCTGACTTCTTTCACGAAGCATAGTGTACTCTAGGTCCATCCACATTGGTGCAAATGGCATTAATTTCATTCTTTTTTTTATGGCTGAGTAATATTCCAATGTACATAAATTTTTATGTAAAGTAACATGGGTCTGCAACTCAGATTTCTGCTCAGTGTCAAGGCTTGATGTCCCCCTCTCCTTACTCTGGAAGTGATTCTGTAGGAAGAGGCAAGAAGTTACACTTGGACTCTCAAGAGCTTTCCTACGTAAAGGAGGATTTAGCAGCGAAGTCAGGGCAGGTCGGCCCTCAGTCTGTGTACATGGAGATTATGGGGCAAACACAGAGGATGTCATTAACCCAGCCACCACAAGGGATGAAGTAGGAGCCATAAGCCTTTTCCTTTCATAAGGAGAGGCAGATGGCCCATACTTCCCACCAAGCTTTAATTCTTTCCAGTCTGGGGGGTCCCTTGGGCTGCTTCCTCTCATCCTGTTACCCACAGCCTCATTTTAGAGGAATTTCTCAGCTCAGTGAACCTCAGACTCGTTCTTGGAAGTTCAACTTCTGCTCCCTCCCCATCTGCCAGTGTCTGCAGGAAAAGGGTCTATTGCACCAGCTGATGGATAACTTGTTCAACGAATGATAACTGCAAACGCAGCTCCCCGGAGAGGAAAAAAAGAGCCTTCTTAGTGGAGGATGTCAAGGCATAGAGTTTGGGTGTAGGACTTTGGAGTTTGTGTCTCAGCTTTACCACAAATCTTTGTTGGGAGGTGATCGAATGTCTAGGTGGATGACTTCTTCGCATAATAATAATCACAGCTAACATTCATAGAGCCATTGGTATATCCCAGGCACTGCCCTAAATACTTTGTATTCATTACTTTTCACGATCTTCAAACAACACTACGGGTATATGCTGTGATTATCTCCATTATAGAAACCATGGGACAGGAATTTTAAGCAACTTGCAAAATTCAAACAGCTATAGGTAATGGAGGGATGATTTGAGTCCAGGGAAGTTGGTGGAAAAGTCGACGTGCTTAACCACTCTTCTACTGCTGCTCCCAAGTTTTTATCTTGTTTATCCTTCATCTTATTAGTACTCTAACTGGGAACTGTTGTGGGCATTGCTCTGACCTCTGATTTATTGTCTTGGAGCTCTAGATGATATTTAACAGTATCATCTAATCTAATCTAATAAACTAGTTTAATTGGATGACATAAACACTGTGCAGTCTTCTGAAACCAGAACACTAAATCATCTCGACGAGCCTAGCAGTTACTTTCTAAACATGTATTTCACAGGAGCCACAAAAAATTTCACCAGGAATCCCATGCAGCTTTTGGCTCAAATTGCTTCAAATCTTATTCAGAGGACAATCAATGGTTTCTCTAAAATATCACATCATTTCGTCCATTGGCACCTCACAACACAGGACCATCCAAATCTCACTGGGGTGAGCCATGGGCGATCAATTCTGTAATAACTGTTCTCTCGGTTCCCAGCTATTTCTATGAACATGGTGCACACCCACAAGTTTCTTAACAAGCAGCAATTTATAGTGCTGATATTTTGTTGGGAGAAGGGTTGTTACTTCCAGAAGCTCTCCGGGAGCTCCAAAATTGGTCATTATCGCCAGACATTGAATCACAATGTGGTTTTTTACTCTCAGACTTTCCCAGTAACTTCATCCAAGAGAGGCAGAATTTGGGGTGTGGAAAGAACATGAGACTGGAAGCAGGAATGGCAGATTTAGTCCGAGCTTTGCCTTTGCACAGATTCATTCTTTTCAATGGGTCTCAGTTTCATCTTCCATAAGACAAGGTGTTTGACAAGTTCTTACAAACTGGCATTCTTTCATTCATGCCACAAAAATGCACTCTGGGTTTCTAGGAGTCAGTTCTCTCCGAGACAAGGAAACCACATGGGGAACAAAACATCCATCATTTCTTGCCCTCATGGCACTTATATTGTATAGCAGGATTATATTTCCCCAAAATGGTCCAGTGATATTTCTAGCCCCATACATTCTTCCACAAAGAGAACTTTGTCACTCTTCTACCCAGGACGGAACCTATTTCTTTCTTGTTGTACCTGGGTGGGCTCATGACTGCTCCAACCAATCAACTGTGGCACAAGTGATGCCTCAAGGCCAGGTCACATTGCCTGGCGCTTCCTCTCTCTCAGGATGCTCACCCGGGGACCCAGACACTTCCATAGTGAGGAAGCCCAAACTAACACATGTACAGTGACCACATGATTCACAGGCCCATATTGCCTGGAATGTAGTAAGTACTTATTTATTATTGGCTATTACTACCTTAGCATAAAGTAAGCAAAAAATATTTTCAGCAAGCAAATTAAAATGTCAGACACAATATAGTCCCTCTTATCTCACACCAGTCTTGCACCTCTGAGGGAGATGAGGAACAAGAATCAGAGAGATTAACTGGCCCAAGGTCACGCAGGTGGCAAGAACAGAATTTTGAGACAACCCTCAATTTTCCTGATGCTAAGGCCCCTTCCTATAACACCACGGGATTAAACAACCATGAATAGGCTTGTGCTTTGTCTTACAGGTGTAAGACCTATGCCTTCTTTTGTCAACTGACATTTTCTTTAAATACCTAAGAATCTGCTGAAAGTGATATTTCAAATATCCCACTGGAAACGCAGCTGTGGACTAAATAAATGAGTCATGTTAGTAAATAGGGAAGTTGAGGAGTGTTACTCAGTAACTGACAAAGAATAAATATTTAATATTCCTCAATTCAAATATGGCACGGAAATAATATACATACATAGTGTTCTGTGCACTTAAATGCAAACAAGGATTTCAGAGACACTGCCAACCTTTCATCAGAATCTGGCTCTAATTAAAGACATTTTCCGTAGGTGTATCCCTATGCAGCTTGCAAGCAGGCACCCAGTCTGTTGGGACTGAGTAATTGGCATTTTACTTCTTTTCTCCCTCTCTGTTTTATACTTGGACTTCACTGATCATCGTTTCTCGTGATGGGCACAAGGTGACAGGGCAGGCTAAGAATGGGGAGGAGGTGGGGCAGGAGGACGGGGGTCCCAGATCGGGACGGGGGATGCCCGGCTTCCAGACCTAGGTGTGTCTCTGCCTCACTGGGGGACCTCAGGCTCTCCAATCCTCAACTTCAAGGTAGACTAGCATTGAGAGACAAAATATATTTATGTGCCAACTCTAATTACTAACAGCTGCCCTGAAGGCTGTATGGGGAAGAATCCTGAGGTATATACAGGTTAGGCAGGAAAGAGCTTCGTGTTTGATTAGCTATGTCTGCCGTAGGAGAGGAAAGATACAACCTGCCTTAAAACAGCAGAATGATTAGACAAATTGAGAGAAGTTGCCTGGGGACTCTGGGCAGGGGAAGGTCAGTGAGCAAAGGCACAGAGTAAACATTTGCTGCTGGTCCCTGGGGAGAACCAGTCAACAAACTTGTTGAGATTGAGCCCTTTTTCTATACTTCCATCATGATAGTTTCCATTTGTATTTCATTACATTTACACACCTATTTCTCCTTCAGGAGAGTAAGCTACTTGTGGACAGGAATATCTAGATCTCATGCTGGAGATACAGCAGGGACAACTGCTCAATATTTAGATTCTGGAGTTAGAAACGTGTGACTTTGAATCTTGACTCCGCCATTTTTTAACTGTGTGACCCATAGGAAGGTTGACACCTGCTTTTTGTTCTGAGTTCCTCGATGGTAACATGGATGATAATAGTACCCACCTCCTACACGTATAAACACAAAATAGGTTAGCACAAATAAATTGCTTAGTCTAGTACCTGGCCTGTGTTAGGCAGTTGATAAATATTAGTTATCATGATCCCGATTATTATTATTATTACTTTCAGAATGCCCAGTGGCTAGAACATGGATGGCACATGGTAGGAACATGATAAATGTTCTCTGCACAAATACATAGGTCCATGGATGCATGAATGGACTATTGAATGTAAGGTGGGAGTTCTTACATTTCAGGTCAGTTTTAGGTTCTGGAGGAACCTGAATATCGTACTAAGGAAGTGCATTAAGTCCTGAAGGAGAAAGGGCCATTAAACGTTCGGCGCAGGAAGACAGTACACAGCAGCCCTGGGTCCTCCCGTTATTGGCAACAGAAAGGGTGGGGTGGGCACACTACTAATCAGACCTAGAGAATTTGTGAGGGCTCAAGGGTTACACCATTATGTACCCACTGCCTGTCTCACCAGGGCCTTGTTAATCTTGCACGTGGAGCTAGTGCAGCACTGAAACCAAGCAATCAGAGAAGACAAATCACTTCTAAAGATTTCTTTGTTTTTTTTATTTTTTTTGGTAAATCTTCATTGTGTGGCTTGACTGTTGATCAAATTATGTAACAGTCATTTCCACTTCATTTGGGGTTGTATGGAAACAGTCTCCTGCTGCAAGATTGACTGACTGCTGTCGGAATGTAATTTGAAAGAAATGAAAAGGGAAAGAGCAACACAGCTAGAGTTTGGGCTACTTTCATGGTCCCTGGGGCTGTGGGGGTCTTATCATCTGGGCTGTCTCTTAGCCCTTCACTGGTCACATCAAGTGAGGTCAAGCACTAAGAATGGAGGATGATGAGCCTGGGCAAGTCCCTGCTGTCACTTACTAGTGAGGTGACCAGGACTATTTCCCTAATCAGTTGGAGAGTCAGTATCTACATATGTAGAAGTATAGAACTTGTAGAGTGCTGGTGAGGATTCACATTTATGGCAGTCACAACCAGTGGATTATCTATCCTGCTGTTTCTGGTCACACAGAGGTAACAAATAAATAGCAATAATTTATTATTATTATTCAGCTGTTAGATCCTCTTAGTACATCTCCTTCCCTTCCACAATAAATATTTACGTATGAGCATCATCATTGCCCAAATAGTCTACCTTAGTGAGAGACCAGTTGGTAACAAGGAACTGGACCTGCTCAAGCTTGCCTAAGAAAAAGGGAAATTAACTGCAAATAAAAACACACAGAAAAAACAGGCAATCTCACAGACATCTAAGGGTCAGAAATAACAGTCTGGTCACATAGGGACCAGAAGTGGACATTTGGAAGACAAAATTACTCTCTGTCCATCAGTGCCTTTGCTGGGTTTCACCTCTCTCCACCTCTCGAGGACTGGGTTGTTCCCCTCACGCTTTGCTCATTTCCCTATTGACTTGTTGCTTCAGTTTGCCAATGGCCTAACGTGGCTACCAGCTATAAGAGTACAGGCATTTATGGCTGCAGGCCACAATTCAGACTATGTCTCCTAAGACTTCTCCAAGGGATGGGATGACTGGCTCAGATCCAGTCTATATAGTGGTTCCTCTTGGGTCAGACGTTCACCCTGGTCTGAGCAAGAGATCATATAGCACATTGAACAGCCACTGCCAAAGTCAGCGGGAGAGAATGGGTTCTGTGCAAGATGGTGTGCACAAAGTGAAGAAATCAACAGACCCATCCTCTGTATAGAACAGTGGTCTTCAGACATTTTGGACTGTGACTCTGTAAGAAGCACATTTTCCCTCATGCCCCATCAGACACACACACACACAAGCCAAACAAATGTTTACTAAAGTGACACTTAAATGTGATGACTGCTGATATATACTGAAATTTCTGAATCTTTTTTTTCTGTTTCATTCTTTAAAAGTGCTGGTCATGAGTGATTCAACTGATTTCACAACCCACTAAAAAGCTGTGACTCACAGAAAAAAGCTGACACAGGTCATGGGAATAGCCTGCTAATTAACCTTCTCTTTCAAGTCCATTCTATAGACCCTTATCAAATTAACCTTCTTTGAAGCCCAGATCCTATGAAACCATCAGATTGTCCCTCATACCTATGGAGCTGATGAATCCTAAATGCCTTCACCTCTATACTCTGGCTTCATCAACCCCTTAACTTTATGTGCTTGACAAAAATCTATACTCTGGTGAACTAAATCTCCTCTACATTTTCCTGTCTCCTACTTTTTCCTACTGTTTGGAGCGCCCTCTCATATATTGCTTCTTCCAAATTTTGCTTATTCTTTAAGGCTCGACTCCTAGTCTACCACCTACATCATCTTCCTTTAGTTTCTCAATCAGATGTGGCTTCTGCTTCCTTTGAAACCACTTCCTTTGTGGTTCCAATGAAGTAATTTTCATTGTCTAATCACTGCTGGAGCTGTATTATACTTGCACGGATACTCACTCTCTTGCCCCACGTAGGATTGCTAGATGTAGATGGGGAGCAACAAGAGATCTAGTTAAATAATAACTAATCTTTTAGTATATCTAAGTCTTGCCTGGGATATACTTATCTGACATTAAAATTTAACTGGGCTTCCTGAATTTTATCTGGCAACCCAAGCCCCACTGAACTGTAACTTCTTGAAATTAGGTACTACGTCCAATTTGCTTCTGCTTTTCAGGGATGAGAGTGGCCCACAAACCCCGATTAAGAGTAAATTATTCTTGGGCTCCCCTGGTGGCGCAGTGGTTGAGAGTCCGCCTGCCGATGCAGGGGACACGGGTTCGTGCCCCGGTCCGGGAAGATCCCACACGCCGCGGAGCGGCTGGGCCTGTGAGCCATGGCCGCTGAGCCTGCGCGTCCGGAGCTTGCGCGTCCGGAGCCTGTGCTCCGCAACGGGAGAGGCCACACAGTGAGAGGCCCGCGTACCGCAAAAAAAAAAGAATAAATTATCCTTAGATGTCCTCGCTGTTTTCCTAGATGCTATTAAAATACTCTCATATATTGAGCCAAAAAACATTCAAACTTGTCACCAAATTCCCCCAACAGCAGAAAAGAAATCACCCTAAGAGCAGGAAAAAAGGGTTGTATGACGGAAAATGAGTTCCACAAGCATACACACACACACACACACACACACGCACGCATGCACACACACAATTACTCTCACAGTCTATAATAGCTCTGTTTTTAATGTCTTAAATTACTCATGAAGGAATAAAACTTGATGCTCAGAAAAATTAAAATAGCTCCTTTTACCTTGTAGCTTTGCATAACTCCCACCCAGGCTTGCTTATCTCTGGAGAGATCCCAGCTGAAGAAGTACCAAGTAGGTTGGTTGGTGTCACAGTTGAGTGGTGGAACAGGCTGGGGGCGGCTCTGGAAGAAGATGGTGCTGGAGAAGACCCAGCCCCAGAGCGTGTCTCTGAGCGGGAGGCCGGAAGTCAAGCCAGTGCAGTGCTCCCTGAACCTGATTCATCAGGAGATTCACCTGTATATTTAACATGAGCCTTCTGCAGTTGGAACCATTAGGCAGCTTGGAGACACATGGGCATGAGAGGAAAAAGCATGGGCTTCGCAATCAGAAAAAGGATCCCTGTCTTGACTCTACAGCTTACTACTTAGCTGTGTGGTCACGGCCAGTCATTTCACCATTCTGAACCTCAAATTCCAGTAAAATGGTTATTAGAATAGTTTCTTGTTTGTTTGTTTCAGGGTTGTTTTGTTCTGTTTTGTTTGCAGAAAAGCCACAGCTAAGAGAAGTCTGGACTCCCACAGTCTTCCCATGCATCTGCTTGTTCTAGCACAGTGGTTCTCAAAATGTGGAACTCCAACCGAATTCTCAGCATCACCTGGAAACTTGTTAGAAATGCAAATTCTCAGGCCCCACCCCAGACCTACTGATAGAAGCTCTGCGGGGCTCAGCAATTTGATGTTTCCACAAGCCCTCCAATTTTGAGTGCATCAGAGGGCTCTGGGGGTTTCTGATTTAGCTAATTCTACTCCAAATTATCATGTGCAAATTCTTGCTATTTTCCATGTCTCTGAGGGATCGATTGAGTGTATTAAGCTAATCAAAGATTTTAAAATAAAAGGACACCTTTTTGCTATCAGCATCTATTTGATTTCAAATCTCTTTCCCCACTGGAACAAGGAAGTAGGATATTTGAAATAGTCTGTTCAGAAACAGACTTTTGACTCATTTAATCATATAGTCATTGATTCAAATACCTTATATCTCAAGATGATCCAGGAACTGTTCTGGATACTGGGCAATGGAGGTGAAAACACGAGAATCAAAGAGCAAAACCTGCCTGGTCGCTGTCCCTGCCCTCAGGGAGCTTATAAACTGGTGGGGCAGAGAGACGTTTATCAAAAATCCACAGACAAATGGAAACTTTCAACCAAGACAAGAGCTAAGAAGGAGAGACATGAGGTGTGGAGAGGGGCTGTAATAAAAGGTGAAATCCAATAAAGAAGGACCTTATGGTCATTTCCTTGAGGAAGCGTCCCTTGAGTGAGCTCTGAAGGATAAACAGGAGTTAGTGTGCAAAGTAGGTGAGGGAAGGTCCTTCCACATAGAGGTACCAGCTTGTGATAAACCTCACGCAGAGGGGAGTGTAGCCGAAGGAAAGAAAACAGGGGGTGTATGGTTTAAGATCCAGATTGACAGGTGAGCTCTGGCCAGAGCAGATTAGCCAAAAAGGCCAAGTTTAGATGCTCTGCCTTCTCCTCAAGAGCAGAGGGAAACACTTTGGTTTGCCCACAATTAAATTCCTGTATTGAGTGCCTCTTGTGTTAAAGCTCTGTGCCTTTACACAGTCAGTGGTCCTCAACCAAGGGTGTTTTGTCCCCTTGGGAACATTTGGTCATGTCTGGAGATATTTTTGGTTATCACAGTTGTTGTGGGGTTGGGGAGGAGTTGAACTGACATCTAGTGGGTAGCATCCTAGATACTGTTAAATATCCTACAACGCATAGGACCATCCCCCAAACAAAGAGTTACCTGGTCCAAAGCAGCAATGTGCTGAGGCTGAGAAACCCTGGACTAAGCAAAGAAAAGACTTGTAGGTGTCTATTTTTTAAAAACCTAAAAAGCATTTTTCCTCCAAAGAGAATACCGCTGTGCTGTTAAAACAAAAACAAAAAACTTACTGGATCTCAGTGGTTCTTCTCTAAAATACAGAAATACTCTGGCTCAGAAAGAGAATTCGGTCTTAATAAAACACACACACAAATACACACATACACACACAGTGCCTCCATGTTGAAGTCTTCACATTTTTCGATTCTATAACTGATAGACAAGTATTCAGCAAACGTGATAAGGTGTTTGCTTCTGCAGGGAATTTGTTCCTTGAAAACACAGGCACGCAAATACATTAAAAAAAAAATACTCTGAAGTTTGAGAGAAAGGAAAAAAAGCCTCCTAGGCATTTCCCTGATAGAAGACTTGCAATTGATCGACAGAGAGTAGTAACTATTTCCTGGCAGGGAAAGAGGATGGATTTTGAACATAACTGCGCATTTCTTTTTACCAAGGCTTTGGTGCAGCCTGAAAGGCGTCAGCAGACTGTGTTCAAGAGGATGGGAGACAGCCCATTCGCCACAGGAGGCATCTGCTGAGGTGTGAGAGGGAGGCCGTCTCCTTTAACCCTTCCTTTTGCAGTAGGTACATCGCCAAATGCCTAGGGACCATGACCGCAGCCGCCTCGTGATGTCCTTCTGTTTTGTTTCAGTTCATTTCACAGCTTGTTTCCTGGCTCTGTTTGTTTTCCCTTCCGTCTGCCCACCCAGTGGACTCACCCAGGCAGAACGGTCTTTGACCAGGTCACACAGATCTGCCGGCATCCTCAGAACCTGGGACCGGGCCCTCCAAAGAGAAAAGAGAGAGATGGGAACACCAGGACGAAGAGAACACAGCAGCCATGGCAGAAGGACTAAAAAAATACCCAGACACATGTCTGCCTTTGGCTTTGGGCATCTACCCAAATTGCTAATGCTGCTATGTCAGCAGCTGCTGTGGCCCCTGCTGCTGCCACAGCTGAAGCTGCTACAAAGTAGCTCAGATGTTGGACCCATGATTATGTCTTCCTTTTCTATTTTGTGGAGAGTATTATGGTGTTAGCCACAGAATAAGGGCAATGAGAGTTCCAATGCCGGAGAGATCCTGCAATCACCTGGGAAGTCTTCCTGGAGGAGGCGAACTTAGCACATCTTAAGGGCAGGTGGAATCTGAATTAGCTTTTCCCGTTGTTCCTTTTTTATAATCAAGGATCCGGGTTAGGAGAGGAAGACCTGAGTGTCCTTGTCTATTACACCTCCATTGCTTTCCTGAGTCCATTTTCCCAACCTCCTTTTGGAGAAGACCCTTCTCCAGATGATCCCTAGGGTCAGATGCTGTATTTGGATTCTGAACAGTGTGCTGAGGGCATTGCCACATCAACTGTGGAACCCCCTCCATTCTTGGCTTTTTGATTGTTTTTTTGTTTAGGGGCTTAAAAAAATCCTCAGGTCTTATCAGGGGTTAGAAATACCCCAAACAAGCAATCACTTTGCCCTGTTGCACTTTCTGAACGTCACCTCCTCTAATAACTCCTAATCTACGTAGGGGCTAAGAGTACAAGCTGTCTGTGCCTCAGTTTCTCTATCTCTAAGTAGGATGATACTTCAAAATTTGGGCCAACTTCATAAAGTTATGATTAGCAGTTCACAGGATTGTGGGCAAAAGGCATTTAAAATAGTGCCAAGCACACAGAAGGGGCTGACACATATTACCTGTTGTTTTATTAATACACAGAGACTTCAGGCAAAACCCAGAATAAGCACATCTGTCCTGGTGGCTGTCACAGCTTTTCCCACCACTGCCACTGATGAGGGGGTAGTCTTACGCCAGGATGATTTTTATACTGTATCCGGGTTCTACCATTCCCCCACCCTCGCATGCATGCGCGCGCGCACACACACACACACACACACACACACACACACCAGAGTTCTTTGGATGAGGGATGTGCATCACAGCCAATCCATGGCCTGGGCAGCTCTGTAGGAGAGGAACTGGCAAAAAAGCCCCCAAACAAACAAACAAAACTTCTGTCCAAGTAAAGATGAGCTCAGGCAGTCAGAACCTAGCTCCAGGACTTTGAACAGGGAAGCATGGAGCCCACCAGGCTGTAATTGTCCTGGGTGAAGTTGAAAGGTACCAGGTAGAGGAACCGGGGCCATGATGAAACTAAGTATGTAGGAGAAGCTATAAGTACACGGAAGTCACAAGAGAGCAGAAGCCATGAGTAACAGAAGTGATGAGGTAGAGAGAAACAGAGAAGTGGGCAAGGAAGCTAGTCAGCAGTGAGAGAAGCAAAAATACACAAAGGTGGGACGAGTAGTCAAGTCACCTTCTGTATTGAGCATTGGTGGGAAGATCTGCCCAAGTCCTGCCGAGGTCTCTTGAGATGCTCTGGCTTCCCCTCTTGTCTTTCTGAGGCCCATTCACACCCGGGTTTCTGCTTGAGGTCCCTGTCTACTGACTGGCCATTAACTTTCTTGCCATAATTTTGCCTGAGTCTCTTTCTTACGGGCAAAGAGCTAACGTAAAGTAAGCACAAATGTAACCGTCCAACTTTATGTACATTGTAGTTTTGCCCATAGTTGTGTCTTCTTTTCTTCATTTTTTGTTTATTTCTTGCTCATTGCCTACATTTCTCAGAAGGATGGGCCTAGTTCTTCGTTCTTGCTTTGAACAATTTATGACAGTAACTGTGTAGGCTTTTATAGTCCCTGGGTACAGAGGCTAATAAAGAAAATAGGCACTTACTAATTAATGCTTTAGAGGGGGCAGGGATGTATTTCAGAAGCAAGCGGCTGTCATCATATTTTCTTTGTACCCTCATAATTCACAAATGTTGACGTTTAGCTTTTGAGTAACATTTCTGAGTTTCTGAGGTTTTTCTTTTTTTCCCCTGTTACTTCTGAGGCAGTTTACAGCATGATGTAGGAGAAAGTGCTGGGGCTCTGGAGTTCAGGAGACCACAGCCATAATCCTGACTACTTCAAATCACTTAAGTGTTTTGCATTTGATAGTCCCAGAGCTGTCATGAGAATTAAATTAGTAAAATTATGTTAATATCCTAGCAGGTAGTAAACATTTGATAAATACTGGGCTCCTCCCCTAATTCTTACTGGATCAGGACACTCGGGGTTGCAAATAACAGATAGCAATTCCAGCTATCTTAAGCACACTGGGAAATGCATTGTATAGATAAGGGGGCAAATCCCAAAACTCCAAGGAAGAAATGCAACTGGGCTTAAGAGAGATTTGAACTCCTGAAAAGCCAAAAGAACATGGGTAGTATTTGGTTGACATAATGCTTATAATATTTAAACATATATTATTTAAACATAATTTATAAAGATTAGGAAGCCATTTAGAAGTTTTGTAATAAAGAAAAAGGCACATTAAGAGGGAACCCTAAGAGAAAACAATGAGTTAGGTACCAGTGCTTTATTGAGAATAATAACCTACAAATAGGGTGCCTTTGGGAATGCTAACATGAATTAAGTGAAGTGCTAAAAAATGTCAATTACAAGCATAACAGTTAAGCAAATAACAGATACAGGTTTCAGTAGTATTGTCTAATTTATCAGATTCTACAGGTTTTCTTAAGTACTGAAATAATTGTATTTTTAAAAAATCTGGGAAGGGGTGTCTCCAGCATTGCTGTTACTATTGAGGCTGCCATTAAATCCTTGTTTCACCAAATGCTATTTAAACAAATTCGAAAATGGTTTAAGAAATAACCCCAGGGATGCAAGAATTCTTCAGTATATGCAAATCAATTAGTGTGCTACACCATATTAACAAATTAAGGAATAAAAACCACATGATCATCTCAATAGATGCAGAAAAAGCTTTTGACAAAATGCAACACCATTTATGATAAAAAACACTCCAGAAAATGGGCACAGAGGGAACCTACCTCAACATAATAAAGGCCAGATGTGACAAACCCACAGCAAACACCATATTCAATGGTGAAAAACTGAAAGCCTTTCCACTAAGATCAGGAACAAGACAAGGATGTCCACCCTTGCCACTCTTATTCAACTTAGTTTTGGAAGTCCTAGCCATGTCAATCAGAGAAGAAAAAGAAATAAAAGGAATACAAATTGGAAAAGAAGAAAAACTGTCCCTGTTTGCAGATGACATGATACATAGAAAATCCTAAAGATGCCACCAGAAAACTATTAGAGCTAATCAATGAATTTGGCAAAGGTGCAGGACACAAAATTAATGCACAGAAATCTCTGGCATTCCTATACACTAACAACAAAAAATCAAAAAGAGAAATTAAGGAAACAATCCCATTTACCATTGCAACAAAAAGAATAGAATACCTACGAAAAACCGACCTAAGGAGGCAAAAAACTTGTACTCAGAAAACTATAAAACAGTGATGAAAGAAATCAAAGATGACATAAACAGATGGAGAAATATACCATATTCTTGGACTGGAAGAATCAATATTGTGACAATGACTATACTACCCAAAGCAATCTACAGATTCAATGCAATCCCCATCAAATTACCAATGGCATTTTTTACGGAACTAGAACAAAAAATCTTAAAATTTGGATGGAGACACAAAAGACCCTGAATAGCCAAAGCAGTCTTGAGGGAAAAAAATGGAGCTGGAGGAATCAGACTCCCTGACTTCAAACTATACCAAAAAGCTACAGTAATCAAGACAGTACAGTACTGGCACAAAAACAGAAATATAGATCAATGGTACAGGATAGAAAGCCCAGAGATAAACCCATGTACATATGGTCACCTAATTTACGACACAGGAGGCAAGAACATACAATGGAGAAAAGACAGCCTCTTCAATAAGTGGTGCTGGGAAAACCGGACAGCTACATGTAAAAGAATGAAATTAGAACACTACTTAACACCATACACAAAAATAAACTCCAAATGGATTAAAGACCTAAATGTAAGACCAGACACTATAAAACTCTTAGAGAAAAACAAAGGAAAAACACTCTTTGACATAAATCACAGCAAGATCTTTTTTGACCCACCTCCTAGAGTAATGGAAATAAAAACAAAAATAAACAAATGGGACCTAATTAAACTTCAAAGCTTTTGCACAGCAAAGGAAACCATAAACAGGACCAAAAGACAACCCTCAGAATGGGAGAAAATATTTGCAAATGAAACAATGGACAAAGGATTATTCTCCAAACTATACAAACAGCTCATAGAGCTCGGTATTAAAAAAACAAACAATCCAATTAAAAAATGGGCAGAAGACCTAAATAGACATTTCACCAAAGAAGACATACAGATGGCCAAGAGGTACATGAAAACATGCTCAACATCACTAATTATTAGAGAAATGTAAATCAAAACTACAATGAGGTATCAGCTCACGCCGGTCAGAATGGCCATTATCAAAAAATCTAGAAACAATAAATGCTGGAGAGGGTGTGGTGAAAAGGGAACCCTCCTGCACTGTTGGTGGGAATGTAAATTGATACAACCACTATGGAGAACAGTATGGAGGTTCCTTAAAAAACTAAAAATAGAACTACCATATGACCCAGCAATCCCACTACTGGGCATATACCCTGAGAAAACCATAATTCAAAAAGATAGATGTAAAACAATGTTCATTGCAGCACTATTTATAATAGCCAGGACATGGAAACAACCTAAATGTCCATCAACAGATGGCACATATATACAATGGAATATTACTCAGCCATAAAAAGAAACGAAACTGAGTTATCTGTAGTGAGGTGGATGGTCTGTCATACAGAGTGAAGTAAGTCAGAAAGAGAAAACCAAATACCGTATGCTAACACATATATATGGAATCTAAAAAAAAAAAAAAAAAAAAAAAAAATGGTACCGATAAACCTAGTGGCAGGGCAGGAATAAAGACACAGACATAGAGAATGAACTTGAGGACACGGGGTGGTGGGGCAGGGGGAAGGTGGGGGAAGTGAGAGTAGCATCGACACATATACACTACTGAATGTAAAATAGATAGCTAGTCGGAAGCAGCCCAGCCGCGTAGCACAGGGAGATCAGCTCGGTGCTTTGCGATGACCTAGAGGGGTGGGATAGGGAGGGTGGGAGGGAGGCTCAAGAGGGAGGGGATATGGGGACATATGTATGCATATGGCTGATTCACTTTGTTGTACAACAGAAACTAACACAGTATTGTGAAGCAGTTATACTCCAATAAAGATCTGTTAAAAAAAAAAAAAAGTAAACCCGAAAAGGAAAAAAAGAAAAGGAAAGTAGTATTTGGAGAATTAGTGGAAAGAAACAAAGTATCACTGGTTCAAAACATTTTCATTGATATCCTATCTTCCTTGATGCTACCATTAAATTTTTATTTGTAATTAAAAATAGCAAGTTTTAATTACTTAATATTTATTCCTAGTTTTTTTCCATTTCCATGTGAATAAAAGTATTCCATATTACATGCAAAAAAAAAAAAAGAAATATCAAAACTTCTCTTGGCTTATCTTCTTAATTCTTCTGCCCTCTGCCATCCAAGTTTTCCTGCTCCTAAGCCCCACATTATGTGGAGAATATGTCCACCCAATCCTTCCCAGATTGTATCTCTTCCACCTTTTAAAGTTAACACAGACTAAGCAGCAGTCTCTTGATCTCAATTCCAGATTTCCAGAATCACCCCAGTCAGTCCTTCTCGGGTGAGGCATCTAACCTGAACAGTGGTAATCAAGATGGTGAGGTCACATACACCAAGCATGGCTGCCAATGAGCCAGTCTGAATGAGAGAGACAGGTAAATGGATCTGCAAGGCTATGTGGTGGTTGAACCTGGGTTCTAGAATCAGACAACTGGGTTTGACTTCTGGTTTCATCATTTATATGTATGTGAAGCTGGGAAGGCTACTTGATGATGCAAGTCTCAGTTTCCCCATGTATAAAATGGAAGCAATAAAGCCTACGTCATAGGTTGTTGAGAGGGCTAAATGATCTGATGTATTTAGCATATGGCGCCCTGCACCCAACCATTAACGTGTGGGCGGCAGACAAAACAAGGTGTCTATTACAGTTGCATCACGGCACATTTTGGTGAGTGACTTTTAATTCCTCAAAAACATGGCATTAAAATGCCAAGATTATGAGCTCCCTTGAAATACAGCATCTTTTGTGCGGGCTGTCATAGTTGGAGACCCCAAGGGCTAATTTAGAATTTCACTGAAGAAAATAATGTAATTTTTTCTTTTATTTTGAGTACGTCAGTTCTAACATAGAAACTGCAAATTAAATGAGGTTGTTAGTTCCAGAAGAAAGCCGTGAACTCTGCTCAAATCACTAAATAAGTCTCAGGTAGAATAGAAGCTTGGTATCAATGGCAACTCTAATCCGTTTCTGTAAAGGGAAGTGTAAATAGAATTCATAAACACTGTTTGCCGTTAACGTGAATTTATGAATTCACATTAATGTGAATTTGGGCTCTGAACTTGAAAGTGACATTCTTGTTTTAGATGCATCCTGCATTTAAGATGTGACCGAGGCCATTTTCTCCTGCCATTGTAGCAAATGTCCTGCCTTATGAAACATAAGATTCCGTTCACCCTGAGACTAGAGTCACTCTTTTATACTATGTTAAGCATTTAGGCAGGGGCCCTAATTCTTTCAAGTCAAGTCTTTTCAGTCTGCAATATTATTCATCTACTGCTCAGGGAGACATAAGCCTTGGGGAAAATTAGGTCCATAAAAGCTTCCGCTGAAAGACTCATTT
Source organism: Leucopleurus acutus (assembly GCF_964270905.1). Taxonomy (NCBI): domain Eukaryota; kingdom Metazoa; phylum Chordata; class Mammalia; order Artiodactyla; family Delphinidae; genus Leucopleurus; species Leucopleurus acutus. The sequence continues at coordinate 27,319,443 of NC_139153.1, read as the reverse complement.
TTTACAGCCCCTTGGATATAAAGAACATGACTGAAATCTGATGATGTGTGTTTGTCAAATATATATGTATCTATGTGTGGATAGATGGATAAATGGCTGGCTGCCAGGCTGAGCTGATGGATGGATGACTGGATGGGTAGATGGGTGGGTAAATGGATGTCTGGGTAGGTGGTTGGCTGGACGGGTGGATGGCTGGGTATTTAGCTGAGTAGGTGGATGGATGGGTAGATGGATGAATGGATGGATGGATGTGGAGATGGGTCTTACAATGAATATTTATTTATTTATTTATTTGATTGTCCAGCATCCCCTCTTGGGAAGGTACTATAACTATTAAAACTTCTTTTCTCCTCTTAGAAATGTGTCACTGTGTGCATTCTTGGGAACTGGAAAGCAACTGGGGCCAAATTCCCTTCACTTCCGTTCTGGCAAGTTCAGGAGCAGGCATTTGACTTCAGCGTGGCCGATCGGTCAGTCCTTTACAGCCCTTGGAAGTTGAGTTGAGTAAGTGCTGTAGGGTGTGGTGGATCTGAAGGAAATCATCATCTTCACAGCAGAGGTGGCCTGTGGATATATGAATGGACCTGTTCCTACTGGGAGAACCGCTCTGGTTCCAGGATGCCTGGCCCTCCAGAAGTTGCTTGGTTTGGGCTTGTTTTCTAAGCCTGTTTCTGCAGCCTGCCTGGTCCTCTCATAACTTCTCTTTTGCATAAGTCATCAAGATTTTTTTTTTTTTCCTATTGCAAGCTGGAAGTCTGACTAATATGAGATACTGAGAAGTAACTAAGTGCCAGGCACATTCTACGTTTTTTACAGACATTAATTTATTTGATATTCACAAGGATGCTATGAGTAAGTACTTTCATTTATTCTTGTTTTACAGAAGAGTAAACACAGAAAGCCTACATAATTTCTCAAGATCACATAGTTACTGAAAGCAGAACATGGATCTGAATCCTGGTAGTCTGACTGGAGGGCATATTTAACTCTGCATTCCTAACTGTTCTGCAATATTACTTCTGCAAAGATGAGAGAGGGATGGAGAAAGCAAGGAAGAGAGGGAGGGAGGGAGTGTGGCAGAGACTATGACATGTTCACCAAAACCTTTCCCTTCTCCTCTTGATATGCAGTTAGATTATACCTCCCTGCCTCAGTTTCACTTGGATGTAGACGTACAAGTGAGTTCTGGCCAATAGAATGTGTAGAGAAACGATTTGTGTCATTTCTAATTCAAAGTAGTTAAGATGTGGGTGTGCTTTTCCTATATCCTCTTTTTCCCGCTGCTGGCTGAGCGAAGAGGACCCTGAGGGCCTAGAGGAAGGTGGGACCACACGATGAAATGATCAAGTAGAAGGTTCACTAATATAATTTTAGGGTTGTCTTGTAAAGCCTCTGACCCACCCTAGTATGGGTATAATAAGTAGATGGTGGATAGAGGGATGATAGAGCAAAGTAAACTTGGATTCCAGTGTGGGGACTCCAATGCCACTTTCACAGGTATGTGTTTTTCTCCCTGGAGGTGAAACTCTAATTCCCTGGAGAATTCTTCCTAGCATCTCCATTGCTTCATTATCATTTCTAACAGTGTTTTTAAAAGTTCTGGTTTTCAGAGTTTTCTCTCTCTCCCTAAATGACTTCGTATCTTTTTCTCCTGCATCCCAGAGCAGATGGGGTAAGGAGGTTGAGTCATATTTTACAGTCTGCCTTTTGGAACTCATCCAAAACCTTTGATTAGCCTGAACCTTGTACTCTCACCTCTCGAGCGTTCTTTTGTTATAAATCATATCTTGCATTTTAGAAGTGAACATTTTTCCTCCATGCCCACAAATTTTGGTGCTAGGCAAGAATAAAAAATGGTAATTTCATGACATTGAGTTTGTTAAATTATGTACTGATGAGGCTTCATATTTCTCCTTCTAATTAGAGGGTAAGATTTGAGTAATAGCAAGTAAATTGTTGCAACATGTCTAAACGTATTATTTTATTTTGAATGACACCCTGGTAATAAAAAGGACTAGTTGCACGACAGATCTCTTATCTCAAAAGTTCAAAATATTATATATTTTCAAAAGCGTTCCTACCTGTAAAACATCTTCTGGGAAGTATAATACCCTGCCTTACGGGGAAAATAATTAGCAAGGGATACGGATGCTGTCTATCAAAGAATTATTAAACTATGTGAGATTATATAAAAGGGTTTATTCATTGCATTTGCTAAATTGTACAAGGAGAATTTCATCAAATACATGTGAAACCAAAATGGATGCCGGCCAGATTTATTCATCAAAATGGGGGCAGGAATACTTAGGATCATGACACAGGTTGTGAATGATATCTTTGATTAAGTTAACTTAGACATTTGCCCTTGAGCCCCATCAAAATGAAGATACCATGTATAAACCAGTTTTTGTATATTTTCAGTTTAGATCAGAGACTCAGAAGAAGGACTAGATGACCTCTCAAGACCCCTACAATTATGACTACTGTATGAGTTACCTTTTTTATCCATGAAGAGGGCAGAGATGGTCAGCACCCTTTATTTTGTCAATTAAAATTGGGTCTATTCAAGAATTATATCAAAGGAGTCACTAATACATGGTCAGCCACAGTATCAAAATATGTAAGATTTGCAAGAGATCTTAGGCAGTCATCTAGTCCAATGCCTTTGTTTCATTGATGAGGACACTGAAGTCCAGAGAAATAAAGTGATTTGCTCAAGTTCATCTATCAAGTTATTGTTCGATATAACTGAGAAATCTAGGAGTGAAAAGCCTACTGAGTACAGTAACAGCTGGGTCCAGGGGCTCAAACGTCATCAGCAATCTGTCTCCATCCATCACTTGGCTCTGCTTTTTTCTGTGTTGCTTTCTTCTCGTGCAATGATAAGATAATTGTCTTCGTTCCTTCCAACTCAGTGGCTCCAGCCAAAAGAGAGCTTCTTTATGCTACTGGTTCAAATAAAAGTCATTAGCCCAGTTTGGGTCATGGCCTAGTTCTGAACCAATCACTGGCAAGGGGCATTGTACATTCTGATTTTCTTGGTCTGGGTCAAGGTGCCCATCAATAAGGCAGGGAGTCAGGTCAGTGTCACCTAAACCATATGGGACTGTGACTGGGAGGCAGTAGTTCTCAAAGGAGATTCCAGGTAAAGTTGCCAGAAAAAGAGGAAATGATGCTGACCGGGAAAAAGTAAAAAATGTCTACTACACACAGGGATGCTTCATGAATTCCCTTGTCAGGTTAATAAATAACTTCATTATTTCTTTCATGGAATATCATGAAGAAGTGATTTTATTTTTTAATTTAGATCTGTATTATATAATAAATTTTTAAATGATCATCATTAGCAATCACTTTATATGTGAAAAGAAATGCAACTTTTCTCCTTTAAGAGGGCAGACACTAGTTAATCTACTTTGAATCAATTCTGGAAGAAAAATGCATTTTAAAAGAACATCATATCTTCTTTCGTTTGAGGACTGAACGGTTATTAAAATAGAGATCGGGATTTAACAGGTGTTACAGCATCAAAAATAGATTTTTAAAAATGGCTTCATGACTCCATTGCTTGGAAGGCTTGGATTTTTCACTTTAAAATTAACTGGTTTATTTTTAATGCTTTTCTGTTTTGTTTCCAAATGGCAAGTTAGTAAAAAAACTTCAGGGCTTCTATTTGCAACGTTTTTCTGCAAACAAACCATCATATGGGTAGTCATTATTATCTCCAATAAATCAGAAGCCAAGTTGACGCTAATCACCACTGAAGTTTTTTATTGAGCGAGGCATGTTAAGGCAATAGAGTCATCCTGACATGTGTGGTTTAAAAAATTCTGATCAGATGAGTCAAGGTATGAATCTAGAAGGTACCAAAAATTGGGAAAGATTGTAGATTCGTTATCATTTGCATGATCATTAATGTCTTGCTTTCCTCCTGCTTCCTATCTTTATTCCATCTAGTAAGAGTATAACTTAAGCAAAATATGTGAACAATAATAATAAAAAACCAAACAAAGCTATGTAACTGTAAAGCCCCTAAGTTGGTCAACAGCGTTTAGCTGAGTGAAAAGTGACCACATAAACTTAAAAGTGCTAATGATAAGAGCTGCAAGTCCTCAGCGTATTCTGTTTTCTGTTGTTTCTTCAATGGAAAAAAACTGCACCTCATTATTTGATATTATAATTATACTCCAATAAAGATGTTAAAAAAATCAAAATGAATGCGGATACCCCAACATCTCTAACAATGTAAACCCTCAGAATACCTCCAGTGACTCCTGGGGGTTTGCAAAATGCAGGTTAGCAAATATTGGCCCACTCCTGGCTCTTTTCCATGTCACTGTTCATTCCATGAAGACTGTTCCTTTCTAAGGATGGCTGCCCTCTCGCCTCAGGTGATAACCAGTTGAGAACCTCAACTGGTACTATAGGTGTCTTCGTTTCTCTGCCTTGTTATTATGAGGAAAAGTCCTAAGTCTTTGCCTCTCATGGGTTGCCATGTCATGGGCGCACATAAGGCATTATGGGTGGAATGTGGCATTTGGAACCAGGCAGAACTGGGAAATGCTAGCCCTTTCTTTTGACATTGGTCCAGCCTTTCACCTGATCTAAGACAATCTCTTCACCTCTGAGGGAGTCACGAGCTTCACTCTACCGGTGAGCTACACGGCTCAGGACTGGGACTGTCTAGACCCAGAACCCCGTCTCCATCACATGCCAGCTGCCAATCTCTCTAGGCTCCAGTTTCCTCATGTGAAGTGGGATAATAGTAGTCCACATTCCTTGGGGCTGTTGCAAAGATTATATAATCAGTTGTGTGTGCAAGACAGAACCACTTCCACTCAAATCTTCTCTTCATCCCTTTCTACCCCATTCTGTGCCTGGTATGCTGACCATATGGACTACTTCAACGGGCTCCCACACCCTGTGGATTCTGCTTGACCGGTGGGAGAACAGCAGGAGACCTGAGTGCAAGAGGAGCATGAGGTCGGGATACTGATTTCTCCAGGTCCCTCCCTTCTAGGTTGCCCCTCAGAAAGGCCATAGCTTCCCTTAGTTGACTCTCTTCATAGAGTTCTCTCCATGTTCTCGTGACCCTTCCTTCCCCCGGTTGCTTCAGGCTTATCTTCCTCTTTGTAAACAACATCTTTATTAATGTTTCTTCAAATTGGAATGTGTCCTCTTGTTCCTGTACACACACCATGTGTTTCCTAGCACACATACCATGAAAAGTGCTTAGCCTGGCCCTTCAAGCAACTGCATGGTTGTTGGGAGGATTAAACGAAACTATGTGCATAGAATGATGGGTGCAACATAGGGGTCAATTCACGGTAGTGATAATGTATTATTAATACTATAACAGGTATTATTTTAAGTACTCATTATAACAAAGCACTAGACTAGCACTTTATATTCATGATTTCATGATGTTCTCCCAACCCCCAAATCTACAAGTAGTTACTATTTCTCCCAATTTATGAACAAGAAAAGAGAGACTCAGAGAATTGAAGTAACTGGCCCCAGAACACACATCAGGTTTGTTCTGACTCCAAAGCTCATTCTCCTCGTGGCTTCACTGCCATCGTAGGAGTTTCTAGTTCTGTTTCCTGATAGAGACTTTTGCTTTCAAATATCAAATTATTTTAATAAAGAATTCAGGTTGGAATAGTATTTAACTTACAGGTAATTTTGGAGAGACTTGACTTACTTCCAGAGTAGAATATTCCTATCTGTTCACATGGTAGCAATCTTTTTAGCTTTATTCCCCAGTGTCATAAAAATGTTATAAATGAAGACTTTTAAAATCAATTTTCTAAATCTTTGATGTAGATGTATAGAGTTATTTTTTGTACTGATTTTATATCCAATTACCTTTCTTAAACTCTCCTATCATTCATTCTAATAATTTGAAGATGATTTTGAGCTTTTTGAGTTTTATCATTTGTCAATGACAGTTCCATTTCTTCCTCTCTAAACCTTATAATTTTGTTTTCTTTTTCTTGTCTTACTCCAAATTCCTGCAATCTCTAGGATAACAGAAGAAGTTAGAGTGGATATGAGGGGGTTTTCCTTGATTTTAAGAGGAGTTCATCACCATTAAGTGTGGGGCTTGCTCTAGGCTTTTAGTAGGTAAACTTTTCTGTTTAAAGATGTTCCTTCTATTTCAAATATCCACATTCTATTATTGTCCTCTGATGGAACTTTTTCTTTGTTTACCAGTCCTGTTATAGATACTTAAAAATGTCTTCTTTGTTTTAAAGTGTTTAGAACAGCAGAACTAGATTTGGGTCCTCAGGCAAACACATAGATACTCTCAGTGTTTAACTTTTTTTTATTAATAAATTTATTTTATATATTTATCTTTGGCTGCATTGGGTCTCCGTTGCTGCATGCGGGCTTTCTCTAGTTGCGGGGAGCGGGGTCTACCCTTTGTTGTGGTGCGTGGGCTTCTCATTGCGGTGGCTTCTCTTGTTGCGGAGCACAGGCTCTAGGCGCGTGGGCTTCCGTAATTGTGGCACATGGGCTCAGTAGTCGTGGCGTACGGTTTTAGTTGCTCTGCAGCATGTGGGATCTTCCCGGACCAGGGATCGAACCAGTTTCCCCTGCATTGGCAGGCAGATTCTTAACCACTGTGCCACCAGGGAAGCCCAGTGTCTAACTTTTGAAAGATGCAAAAATCAAGGGCATTATTTATATGTCAAGAAATTCCTCACAAACTCCCGCCCCTCCCCCACCCAAAGGCAGCATGAGTCAACGCAAAAAAGCTCTGGACTTCGAGTGAGGAGGTCAATATTCTCAACCTAACTAACTGATGCTGGCTTTTGTCAAAGGTCTCTTTGCAGGTCGCCTATTTTCACTGCTGTTGCACCACCACTTGGGGATTTGCTTGAATGATTTAGAAAAGCTGAGTTTTATGGTAACAGGGTCTCCACTTCTGGTTTTTCTGAGACGGTATTGCATGGACAATCCAGAAACCGCAGTTGTCAGGCCCCTCTTTGCTCCTCTCTCTTAGCGTATGAGGGTAAACTAAAGCTTTAACTGGAGCAAGGAGAAAGAGGTTATTCAGAAGGAAAAGAGCTTTACTCAGTCTGAGAGGAAACACAGTTCTTAATAGCTCAGACTTTCCACCTGAGTGAGAGAAAATTGCACAGGTGCTGTTCTGCGTGCTGGGATCAATCCACTGTGAGCCGAGAGAGACATTTCCTCAGGTGGTCTTGGGAGAGAAGGCAGTAGCTGGAGGGAAAACAATGCCTCTTGATGTTAGCTGAGGTGTGATGTTGAAAAAGACAGACAGCCCTTTTCTGAGGAGAAGAGGCCCTAGACACGCAGAAATGAGGTCTGAAGGACGGGATTTAACACTTGTGCTCCCAGGGAAGGTTAAGAGTGAATAACAGGGGCTTCTTTTCGTGCTCTGTCAGTGGCTGCTGACACTATTGATAGCAGTCATGTTGTGTCTCTTAGTATATAATAGTAGGCCTATTGCTCCACAGAAAGCAGAGGAGCTGATTAAATCCACCCAGCAGTTCAGAGTGGAGGATTTCATTTCCTCCTCACAGACATTTTATGGGTGAACACAGCTCAGTTTTATTTATATGTAATTTTTGCACTCAAAAGCCTTTTTTTTTTTTTTTTTTTTTTTTGCGGTACGCGGGCCTCTCACTGTTGTGGCCTCTCCCGTTGCGGAGCACAGGCCCCAGACGCGCAGGCTCAGCGGCCATGGCTCACAGGCCCAGCCGCTCGTGGCATGTGGGATCTTCCCGGACCGGGGCACGAACCCGCGTCCCCTGCATCAGCAGGCGGACTCTCAACCACTGCGCCACCAGGGAAGCCCAAAAGCCTTTTTTTTACTCCTGCTTGAAAAGTATCTGTCCATCCATGCATCCATCCATTCACCATTGAGTCAGCATGTATTATAATAATAATAATAATTACTATTATTACTAAAAGCTAATGTTAGTTGAACTCTTACAAAATTTCACTAATTTTACAGGTACTTTCTCACCTATTCTTCACACCACCTATGACATACTTACTGCTATTATTCCATTATACAGATAAGGAAAGTGAGGCATAAGCAGGTGAAGTAGATTTGCTCAGTCTCAGAGTTAGTAGTTGAAGGAGTCAGGACACAAACCCTAATCTTGTGGACCCAAGAGCCTTTTCCAGTGGCAACTGAAGTCAAATCCTATCGGTTCATAAGAGCCAACTGTTAAATATTCAGCAATGTTGAGCACCCGTTGCTAAATGCAGCCATTACTAAAAATTAAATTACACAAACTTTTGACTAAATAAATTGCAATAAAACAAAGGTAATAAAAACTCTAACTCATCACTTCCTAATTATTTTAGTACATTCTACTTTATCCCTGCTCTTGAAGTCATTTTTGTATATTAAATCTCTACGGTGGAAATACTGTGTAATGGTGTGTTACGGCATATCTTTTTGCAACTTTGCATTCAATGACATCACATAGGTAGATTGAAATTGGCGATGGTTGGCTATTTACACCAGGGAAATAAGCAAAAGCTACAAATCAGGGGGGCTTTTTTCTCCCAGGGAACCAGTTGTTAAACACCAGTGCACCAGTGGCTCTTTCTCTTTAGAACTGTGACACATACCTCCATATAATACCATGATATTATGTACTAGGTGTTATGCTGGATGCAGAGGATACAAAGTTGAATCAGTCACAGTAGAGGGAAGGAAGAGAAAATCTCATCCTCCACAATTAAAAGATTGTGGAGGCTGCTTAATTCCAGTTTGAAATGTCAGGTCAAATAAATTGTCCAGGTACAGTTTTATGTATGGTGAAATAGGCCTAAGGTAGCCCGGAAAACTATAATCTAGGCTTTAACTTAAGTTTTCTCAGTCTCTCTTCACTTTTATTGTAGAGAACACAAAAGGAATCAACCGTACCATGAGGTGGACCCATTTCAGGTACAGTGTACCCTGAATTTGAATGAGTCCCATCTTGTATCTTTGAAATATATGGCTTTTTGACCAAGAGAAATACCATTCCTTGTCTTGAACCCTTTTGTTTAAGAACCAACTAACTCATCATTAAACCAGATGGATGCTTTGTACAGTCAGGAAAATGAATCCTCTCAGGGACAGTTAAAGCCCATTGATATGGTAATTTCCCCACCGGATATCCTTCTCATAGCATGTCACACCAGCTTGGACAGTCTGGTCAGCCAGATTCATTCTCAGTGACCCTGTGGAAATGGATGTACAGAAGGGTAGAAAGCAAGAGATGAGGTTAAGAGTCGGGCAATCAAGACACATGGGTATAGCCCCAGCTCTGCCATTTCCCGACAAGTCATTTCCCCTTTCTGCGCTTCTACGGTCCTGTTTATAAAACGGAGTTAGATTATCAACATTTTTTCAAGTGTAGCCTTCATAAGCATCACCAGTTGAGCTAATTAATATTCGGGTTCTCAGATCCCACCTGCATATCGTTAGCTCATTAGCTCTTGGTCATGCCCAGCAATTTGCGCTTTAAGCTAGCACCTGAGTTAATTCTCTTCCCAGTGGTCTGCTCTGTCACACATCCAGATCACTAGACTAGGTGATCTCTATTCCTGCCTGAATCTGCTGCAGTGTTGAGGTTAAAAGCAATACATTTTCAACGTTAGTGAATTGCTTTTTGATTGTAAATAGCAGTCTTAAATGTCACTTGAAATGTACACTTAAGGAAGAGACATTTTGCCTTGTATTACCTACCGGTTTACTTCTTCTGAGTCTCATCTGTTATTTCCCAAATTTGATAAAAGTCATCTGTATCCTTTCATCTTTTTTATTTCTGATAGGCTTTAGTGTGTATGTTTATGCTATCTGGGTGATGGAAAAATTTAATTGCTAGTTTTAGTGGCTAAGAAGCATTCCAATAATGGATTTCCTGAAAGGGAGAAAAATATAAAGCTATCACCATGTGTTTGCTGGGAATGATTCTGAAAGCAGTTGGAAAGTGACCAAAATCTGAATTATTGTACTATTGAATTCAAGTCAGTATTGTAGGAAACAGTGTGTGTATGTCAATCCCAATTCCCAATTTTTCCGTTCCCCCTACCTTTCCTCTTCGCTAACCGTAAGTTTGTTTTCTGCGTCTGTGTGTCTAACAGCTTTCTTTTGGTTACTTGAAACCAAACTAATCCTAACTGATTCACTATACAACTGGCCCAAATGTAAATTGGGCATGTAAATTCTCTAAGCTACATGGCTTTCGTTTTAGGGTTTTTTTAATGTATGCAAAAGGAAGGTATAAATTTAAAAAATGCTTTAATTCTCTCAAGCAGTAATACAGTTTTTAGAATATATAAGCATATATAAGAAAAGAAAGGAAGAAACTGGTAATAGTGTTTTCCTTGAAGAATGGAGAATTAGAGTTAGGAAGGAGACAGTTTTCACTGTAGATCCTTTTGTACTATTTGTGTTTTTTACTTTTATTATGTATACATTTTACCCACTGAAAATCCCAATTACATGATTCTACAAAGTTACTTTCTTTGACAAGCAATAGCATGTTTTTTATTTATATACCAAGTACATCTTTTCAATTTACTACTTGGTAGCATTATGACACAGTGAATAAATGCTAAAGTGTATTTTTCCATTTGTTAAGATTCATTTTCCCCCAAATATGCTATAACAATGACAATGACATAAACATTTAAATTAATCTTCAGATGCATCAAAATATACCATATGCTTTATTCATGCTTTCTGCATTTTGTAGACAATGTGTCTCCTCCCTCATTTCCAGAGTATTAATTTATCAAGATGCCATCTGTTCCATTCCTCTAATCCTCAGCTCACCCATTTTGAAGATGAGACATCTCAAAGTAAATGTGACATTCAAATTCTGGACTTAGTGGCTTTTGTAATTCTATTTCATTGCTTCTTCTAGCCTCAGGGATGGGTTATGCCATTTCATTTGATTTCCCACTGTCCCTACCTCATCTTATTACTTGGTTTTTGGCAAACAGAGCTTATTGAAATGACTGAAGAGAAACTTCTGCTCAGAGGAACAGAAAAACAATATCTAGAAATGAGATCTATAAAGATGAATATTAATTGAGTATATTTTGATCCTCCTGTATTTTATCTTCTTTATCTTCATGGAATTACCTACCGGGGTCAGAACCAGGTGGGCTCGAGAGGCTTGTCCCTTGGCCCAGCAATTTATTTTCTGCCCCCTTCTCCTTCAGGTGCTGATTACAATATCATTTGTACTTTCGATCTGAACAGTAGAATTGTAAAGACCCTTTTAGGATTCAAGGATCTAGGGGGTACTTTCCTGGTGGTCCAGTGGCTAAGACTCCGTGCCCCCAATGCAGGGGGCCTGGGTTCGATCCCTGGTCTGGGAACTAGATCCCACATGCATGCCACAACGAAGATCCCGCATGCCCCAACTAAGACCTGATGTAGCCGAATAAACAAATAAATATTTGAAAAACGAAACAAAACGAAAAGGATCTAGGGGTACTTTGCCAGTCGAGACCCAGTGTTGTAACTTTACTCCCAAGGTGGTATAAAATCAACTAAATAGCACTAAGGATAAGAAGACTATAATTAATAACAGCTAATATTATTTTAGTAGCCCATGTCAGATATTTTACTAAATGTTTAATACTCATTTAATTCTTTCAATATCACTTTTAAGCAAGTACAATTATTATTCCCATCATACAGATGATTAAAAGGAGGCACGCTAGCCCCAGTTGTATACGTTGTCCAAGCTGTCCAAGGTCCCACATGGAAAAAATGGTAGCCCAGGTTTTTGAACTCTGGTAGCCTGATCCCAAAACCTGTGACCCTCAATGGGCTCAGGCTCGTAGAGAGACAGATCACAGCTCAAACCAATAGATAAGGGTGAAAGCGGGCTCAAGCACAGGCACAAAGATAGATTAGAGGAGGGCATGATTAATTTTATCTGGAGGGACCAGAGAGGCTTCCTAGAGGAGGTGATGTAATAAGTGGGTTTTGAAAGGTGAATGGGTGTTTATCAGGCAACCACAAACTGCATGTGTATCAGGCAACCACAAACTGCATGTGCCAAAAACAAAGACGCAATTTTACTCACTGACCTCTAAAATTTAACTTCAAACTATCATAGCATATATGTGCAAACCAAAGGATAAGATGCTAGAAGTAAAAATAAATTTCAACATTGAAACAACTTATAGGGCCTTCCTAAAAGAATTAACCCTCTTCAGTCCTTAGGGATGTACTTAGATATTAGAAGATGCATAACAATGTTCTGCCAAACACACAACATCACAGAGAAATGCTAGTTCTTATTATGTAATTTTATATGGCACGTTGATTGCGTTATTGGCCTCAATTTTTTTAACCCTCTCTTGTAGCCTCAACTTTTGCCACTTGACTGCAATTCCTTTCACCAAAGAGGCAGAATCTACTTCCTCACCCTTGAGCCTGGGCTGTCTTAGGTACTTGCTTTAGCCATGGGGATGTTAGCAGACAGGACACAACAGATGCTTAAAAAGGCACTTGAAAAAAAAAAGGGGAAAATATAAGACATATTTTGAAAAAAATGATGAGGGAATAAAAAGCACTTGGGCATTTTTGCCTGTGCTTGCTCTTCTCCCATCTGGAGACCATGCCCAGGATAGCCTGGAGGACAAAAATCATTTGGAGCAGAGCAGAGCCCCTGGCCCCTTTGTTTCAGCCAAGGCTACCCTGAAGTAGCCCACAGTCAGCTGACCTTAGACATGTGAATGAGATTGAGTCCAACTCAGATCAGCCAAGCCCAGCCTGATCGACGGTACCCTGCAGACTCAGGAGTTAAATCAATGCTTATTATTGTAGGCTGCTGAGCTTCCATCTGAATTTTCTCTGTCTATAGATAGTTTGAGGGTTACAGGAACTGACCTTGCAGTTACCCCAGGGGAAAACATGAAATATTCTACTACTCTCAGGGAAGTGATGTTGCTATGTCAATTTCACCTAGTTATGTAGCATCACCATGGCAAACTGATAACTGATACAGTGTATAAGACCATTTCATAACAGCAGCAACATGGATAACTCCTGGAAGTCAGTCTTCTATTTATTTTATGTTCCAAATAAAAGCGGAAGCAACAGGCATATGGTACATACGTTTTAGACAAAAAACCCAACAGCAATCTGGCTTCTTTGACAGTAGTAGAATATTTCATGCTTTTCCCTGGGGAACTGCAGGGTGAGCTATGTAACCCATCACTTGTCAAGTAAAATCACGAACTATTTTTACACAGGAATAGCCAGCAGCTAACTTAAATGCCTTTTGGAACCAATAGGTAGAAAGAGGTGGGTATGTTATAATTCAGGGTTTTTTTTTTTTTCATTGTTCTTTAAGGAGTTTTAAACCAAAGTTATTTTTGAAAAAGCCTTTAAACTTCAGACAGGGAGGAATTGAAATTACAATATTAGGAACGTTCTTGAATGTTTTGTAGTCCAAGTTTTTCAGATGCCTTTGCGTATGGGAAGAGATGAACCAACATTAATTTCAAGAACATATTATTTCACTCGTTCCTAATTGTAATTCTATACATGCTCAACATAGAAAATGGGGAAAATAAAAGAAAGCAAGTAAAAATGTTTCCATCATTAAAATACAGTCATTGTCAATCATTGGTATTTTAGATGTATTTTTATCGTATTTTATTTTAATAATGGTAGCACACTTTCTGGCTCAGTGCTGGGAATTTTACATTCATTTCTTCCTTTAACTGTCACAACCCAGTGAGTTGATATTACCTCCATTTTTTCAGGTAAGGAAATTGAGAATATAATGAGAGGAATGTGGCTGACATATTAGCCCCCCCGCTGATATACAAATTCACTCCTGTTCAGGAGGCCCGCAGTTATTTTTCCTTTATTTAACCTTTAATTATGGAAAAATCAAACATATATCAAAGTAGAGCAAAAAGTCTCTACACACCCATCACCTAGCTTCAGCAATTATCAATGCACATCAGTCTTGTTTCATTAACTGCACCCACTTTTTGCTCATGTCTTTTGGCTCCAGGTTTCCATTTGGACTCCTCTGTCTATAGATCACTTGAGGTTAACTCACCCTGCAGATCCTCAAGGGCAAACTTGAAATAGTCCCATACTTTTAAAGAGGCAAGTTTGCTCTGTTAATTTTGCTGAAGAAAGAAAATTTGCCTGGTGCCTGTTATAGTGGGCTTGGCCCTGGTTACAGTGAAGCACAAGGTCCCAGGTAGCTAAACATATAGACCCTGTCCTGAGATGTACACCCCTACCTACACAATAGGAAGGAACAGGATGCTACACAGTTTGCAAAGCACCGACCTAAGTTTTATCATAAGTGATGGAACGTCCCTCTTTGAGAAAATTGCTCTGCTTTGGGCATTGTTTCTCTGGCTCCCAGAGAAAGCCTTCGAACTGTCAAACTGGACTGTCCTCCCTTCAGTCCTTCCCACCTAAAGCCCAGGCCCTTCTTCACCAGTTGGCCTGGCATGCTTGGCTATGCCACCATCATTGACCCTGAAATGTATAAGTGGTTAATATTCCTGAGGACTTCTACCACTGGAGTCTACAGAGGCATATGGAAACCACAGCCTCTGTTCTCAGCAAGTTTGCACCAAAGCATCTGAGTCTATTTACTCACCATTTCCTGATGTTTTGACATTTCCTTGATGATTTGCCTCATGAATGAATGCCTCATGACACATTCGAGATCGGAAGTGACATCCCAGTGAGCCAAAGGTTGGCTTCTCCTGTTGCCATGGGCCATCCCCGCTCATTTTTGCACAGAATAAATGTTGCACTCGAGGCAAAATAAAAGAGGTGGCTGTACTTAATGTCTTCAATTTCTGTCTCTTATGCCTGGTCTCTGTAGAAGAGAAAGGAAAACAGAATGGCCACAGAGCTCTACAACAATTACTTTGGTATGATAACATTCGTCGCTCCAGTATTGTGAAATAAGAATGAAGACATTATTATTATCATACTTTGTGTGTGTGTGTGTGTGTGTGTGTGGTACGCGGGCCTCTCACCACTGTGGCCTCTCCCGTTGCGGAGCACAGGCTCCGGACGCGCAGGCTCAGCAGCCATGGCTCACGGGCCTAGCCGCTCCACGGCATGTGGGATCTTCCCGGACCGGGGCACGAACCCGTGTCTCCTGCATCGGCAGGAGGACTCTCAACCACTGCGCCACCAGGGAAGCCCCTATCATACTTTTTTTGTGATTTGAAAAGTAAAATGTGTTCACTGTCAATACAATGCAAAAAATGTAAAAAGTATAAAATCTGAAAAGCAAATCTACCTCTCTCAACTCACTCCCAGCCCTATTTGCTTACTTCTCCTCCTTCAAAGTGACTGCTGTTCATTTGGTATGCATATTTCTAGGCATTTTTCAATGCTTTGATATATACATATATATATATATATATATATCAAAGTATATATATATACACACTGTAAATATATATATATATATATATATACACACACATAGTGTAAAGGAAACATATATGAACACATCCACTCACATATGTATGCCGTTCTTTTTGCATACTGTATTAAATCTAAGATGCCACTGATTATACAATCTGTCGTTATTGTATATAACACCATCAAGACTGTTGCCTGGCCAGTAGCAACTGTAAGACACCATCCGTTATAAGACATAATGATGTGAAAATGTGAAAAATGCACATTTTAAAATCAATGAAATATGGCAATGTTTTGCATTTTATTTTTTCAATTAATAGTGAAGCACAGTTATATTCTCACGTCAGTGCAAATGGATCCACTTCTCTTTAAACGGTTGCATGTTATAACATAGTTAACTCTCCCACAATTTTTTGAACATTTACTGAATATTTCCCACATAGTGCTAAACATTTAGATTGCTTCCAAACTTACTATTAAAAAATAACACTGGATGAATATACATCAGCATAAACCTTTGCATACTTATATGAACATTTTATAGAACATATTCCTAGTAGTATAACTGCTGGGTCAGAAGTTATAAGCCAGTAAAATGTTTACAGGTACTGAGAAAATAGAATCTGGTGATCTGAATGCCTGTTTTCCACTGGAGAACACTGGTTCTGAGGACCCAAGTGCCTCACTCAGGCTCATGTGGTTGCTAAGAGACGGAAGAGTTTGCCAATTGTTTTTGCACTAGGACAGTACTCTCAAGCCCACACTCTCCCTCCTTTGTCTTTTCTACTATGGATTCATCTTTGACAGAACATAAAATGATCAGTAAGTTTAACGAGTAGGCATTTCAGTCCTTGGAGAAAGGCATTCTGTTTTTTTCAGGGCTCTGAGAGTGACCTTTATGGGAACAGCTGTGCACTTTGTGGGCATTTAATGACCTGTGATGGCAAGGACACCTAAATTATTTGTACATGCTTTTGAGCAATCAGATTCAGAGCTGATTGGTCCAGTTCAGTAAAAGCTGTTTCCATTTTGTGGGAGGAAAGGAAAGGAAGGCGTTGGGGGCTTCTTGGTTTTGTGGAATGGTGTGATGACTTGTGAATTGCACTGAATTAGACCGTCCAGATTTGGTGAACTGTTCCAATTTTGTAGTCCTTAAAACGTATCCTCCTCAGCTTTTCACATTCCTCTCTCCACTCATCAGGAAGAATAAACAGTGTGGACCTGGTCACATCAAACCAAGCAAATTTCTGCTGTAATTACACTCAGGCAATGTTGAAGGGAAATAAAAGTTTATTTGAAAACTCATATAATTATTCTGGTTGATAGTCAACACTATGCAAGTCTCTTAAAGTGATGCTTCTCAAATGTTATGAGCATATGAATCCCTGGGACTCTTATTAATTTTAGAATTTAGATTCTAATTTAGCAGGCCTGGGCTGGGGCTCACACTGCATTTCTGGCCCAGGTGATGCCTGTGCTGCCAGTCCACAGACACTACTTCTGAGGAACAAGGTCCTGGACGAGCAGTCAGCAAACTAGAGTCAGTGGGCCAAATCCGGCCCTCTACCAGCTTGGTAAATAAACGTTTATTGAAGCACAGCCATGCCCGTTTGCTTATGTGTTGTCTATGGCTGCTTTCCCACTGCAATGGCAGGGCCAAGAGACCTTATGGCCTGCAAAGCCTGAAATATTTACTGTCTGGCCTTTTACAGAAAAACTTTGCTGCCACTACCTTATACGATTCCTCTGATACTGAATACTTGGTCCTCAGGAAATTATTAAATGATCTGTTTAATTAGGCACTAAACAATGTGCTAAGAGGATACAGTCATGAACAAGATACAGTCCCTATTTCCAGGGAGCTTATATTTATTTTCTTCCTCAATACGTGAGCAAGTGACTACATTCTCTAAGGCTCAGTTTTCTCATCTATAAAATGGGGATAAAAATGCCTAACGCTTAGGGTTGACGTAAGCAGAGCGATAGGTACATTGTACATACTCAGAAAAGGTTAACTGTTATTGTATTCTTTTTATCATTTTTCTTACTCTCCAGATTTCTGGACAATGAACATCTTCCTTACTGTGTGTGTGTGTGTGTGTTTGTGTGTGTGTGTGTGTGTGTGTGTTTCCTTCCAGGCTATTCAGAAAGAACTGGCCCTGAAAGTGACTTTTTCTTAAACTTTCAAAGAAAGGTTTATCATTTCAATCATAGCTTCTGACATGGAAACCTCTCTTTGATTCTGAGACCAAAGCAGCAACAGTGTCCTTGGTTCCCAGAAGGAGCCTTTCTCTGTTTCTCTAGTTGCTGAATTTGCCATCAATGAGGTGCTAATGGTGGCATGGCCCCTGCTGGGAAAGGGTGGAGGAAACAGGAGGAGGGCTGTGTCCTCTCAGCAAGAAGGACAGCCTTTGATGGGATTAGCTAACAACCCCCTGTGGGAGCCACAGACAGCTAAGAGCTAAGCTGAAATTTTAATTTGTTATTTATTTGATTTCAAAGAAAGCCTGGATGAACATTGAAAATCTGCATGCATGTTTATGTTATGTTGTGTGTCAATTGAGTATTTAATAGATTATAAATTCTTCTTGTTCGGGAATGACACATGCCTTAATTTTGTTTCCTAAGACACAGATCTCGAAGCAAAGATTCGAGTGTCAGTAGTTTATTAGGGGGTGAGGAAATCAGTAGAGCAGCGAGGAAACAAGAGAGGGAAGAGAAGGCAGTGACATCTTGTGTTGTCATGACGTAGGTAGCATCTAGCTACCACTAGAGAGCTCCTGGAGTTGAGTCCTGCTGTGGAACTCTGAGGAATGGTATAGAAAATGTGCCTCACATAGACATATATACACTACCAAACGTAAGGTAGATAGCTAGTGGGAAGCAGCCGCATAGCACAGGGAGATCAGCTCGGTGCTTTGTGACCACCTGGATGGGTGGGATACGTAGGGTGGGAGGGAGGG
Organism: Leucopleurus acutus; assembly: GCF_964270905.1. Classification (NCBI taxonomy): domain Eukaryota; kingdom Metazoa; phylum Chordata; class Mammalia; order Artiodactyla; family Delphinidae; genus Leucopleurus; species Leucopleurus acutus. The sequence goes on along the minus strand of NC_139153.1, from coordinate 27,301,062 downwards.
AGACGCAAGAGGGAAGAGATATGGGAACATATATATATATATATAACGGATTCATTTTGTTGTAAAGCAGAAACTAACACACCATTGTAAAGCAATTATACTCCAATAAAGATGTTAAAAAATATTCACAAAATAAAAAGAAAAGAAAAGAAAATGTGCCTCAGAAGGATCCCACTGAGAGCTGTGGGTACTGGTGACTTTATACACCAACTACCATCACTCAGTCATTGGTCCAGGGCTCCCGTAGGGGTGTCTGTTAATTTTAGGTATTTCTGACTAAAGAGAGGCCACGACTGTCCACTGGAACCAGGCAGAGGGACTGAGTGGTGAGGCCCACGTGGTAGACACAAGGCACTGAGAGCCTCTGGATGGCTTAGCTGTTTCTACTTCCCATTCCTGCAGTGTGCACAAACTAGGTGCTTATTAACCATTAACTGTTGTATTCTGGATGAATCTAGACATAAAAACCAAACTGGGGGCTGGGGGAGGGGAAGAACAGGGTTAAAACTGCTTAAGTGAATTTAATCACTTGTGGGAAAGTGAATGACAGAGAATGCTTCATTCTATAAAGATTCTGAAGAGAAAGAATAAAGTTACCTTGATGTTGATGGGGTTCTGGACATGCCACCCCCAAATATGGTACCTTGGCCTATGGAATATTATAAGATGAAGGAGTTTGAGAAAATGGCAGCAGTAGGAAGGTCACTCTGACCTTCCCCCTCCTGAAGTAGGTCATAACACACTTCCGTGAGGGATGCCCCCCTACCCCCGAAGGAAATGAGCATCCTTATCTCCTTAGACAAAGGGATGCCGAGAAGAATCAGAACAGGTCTTGCTAAGTTTCGCCCAGGTTACTCCACTTACTTCTTACTCTCTGACCTATCATATTCCTCCACAATGGTCCACTCTTCATAAAACCTAGCAGAAAGATCTCAGGTTGAACTGTTTCTTCAGGTCTTCATTTCATTTTGAAGGCTCCCATGTCCATGTAAAACTTATATAAAATAAACGTGTCTGCATTTCTCCCATCAATCTGTCTTTGTCAGTTTAATTTTCCAACCCACCTAGGAACTCTCAGAAGGTTGTGGAAAGCTTTTTCCTCCCCTCCAATGCTCTAGGTATAAGAAAGAGAAGCTAACAAGCTAATGAAACAAATAAATTGAAGTTCTAATGCCTCACACTTCTCCAAGTCAAGCAAATTTCTCCCCCCAGCCCCAGGGAAAATGCCATCCCGGGAGTTTTGTTAGACATTAAAGATGACCGTCAACAGATGATACCAAAAAATGATACAAAAGTGATCAGGGACTGTGTCAGGGACAAGAATTTTAAAGGAGTGTCAAGCATTGGGTTCTCAGGAAGTAGCTGTTGAGACAGAAGTCATCATGCAGGAGGTTTATCTAAGGAGCAACCTTGTGATCAACACTTGTGGAAGGGAGAGGAATAAAGCAGGATTAAGCAGAGAGAGAAACTGAGCCGCAAAGCAGGCCCAGCAACAGCTTCCACAAAACGTCCAAGGAGCTCCAGGGCCAGAAAGGCCCTAATGAGGTATCTCAAGTAGGGCTAAGGTGGCCAGGTTGTTATACTCCGGGCCATCTCTTTTTATATTGGCCTTTGGATATGGGCTACCCCAGAAAAAGGAGGTGACCCCTATAGCCAAGGCCATCTTTGAAGGAACTGACAGCTGAAGGCTGTGTGCTGACCACCCCTCCTGGCAGCTGGGGCAATGAGTCCTTCACTAAAGGGAGAGCTGGGGGGTGCAGCAGGGGCCCTCACGTTGAACACTCTCAGGCTATCTCCTCCCCCCAACACAGGCTTTTAAGATTCTCTACCTTGAACCACCAGGGCTGCATGACTTAAATTTGGATGTGATTCCCATGCTCCACAGCCCTTTAGTTCCTTTGGAACCTGCTGTGCCTGCACCATTATTTGGTGCTGTAGGATTATATTACAGATCCGTTGGAGGATCACTTTATTACACATCACAGTAGACCACCTGTGATGCGGGGCAAACAGGTACCTAAAATCTGCCACGCTTGCCATCCAAGTCCTGATATTCTGATTTCTACAGTCTTAGTTACACTCTCTTGGGCTATCATGAAGGGTCTGAGTGGATGTTCTGTGTTGAGACACCGCATCCTCTATAATCCAGATCATAAACACTCAGTTCAGTTTTCGTTTCCCTGGAATTTGGAGTAGCTGGGAGATTGTGTTAATAACTATTGTGGGTTCTATGGAGTTAGGTACATAGTCTCATATCACTGGTTGTACCAGGTGGAAAGTGTTTCCTCCTCTTCCATTTTTGGGAAGCATTTGTGATGAATTGTTATTGGTTCTTTTTTAAATTTTTAGAAGAATCCAGGAGTAAAGCCATCTTGGCCTGGGCTTCTTTTTTGAGGAAGTTTTACCGTTACTAACTCAATCTCTTGTTATGTGTCTATTCAAATTTTCCATTTCTTTTTGAGTGAGTCTTTTTCAGTAGTTTGTATCTTTCTAGGAATTTGTCCATTTCACTTAGGTTATCTGATTTGTTTTTTTTTAATACTATTTCTTTACAATTATTTTTACTTCTATAAAGATGTCTCCTCTTGCATTTCTGATTTTCATAATTTGAATTATTTTTCTTGGTCAATTCCCAGGGTTTAGGTTAGAAAGAGTAGGATCTTTGGTGCTAAACTGATCTAGGTCCAAATTCTTTTTTTTTTTTTTTTTTTTACTATGTAATCACCACACCCACCCCAAATCTGTTTTTAATCTATAAAATGGAGACAATTCAATCTATTCATTCTTCTAACAAATACGTAAGGAACACCTATAATGTGCCAGGCACTGTTTATGGCTGTGGGGTGTAACAGTGAAAGAAACAAAATCCTTTCCCACATGGAGCTCACATTTTGCCTTTTTATGAAGTTTAAATATGATAATATTATAGAGTTACTGGCATATGGTAAATGCCCAGTGAGTGATGGCTATTGCAACTGTATCTTTTCCTCTATCTTTTCCTCTTGTGTGCTGTTGGATGCCAAGTCGGACTCTCTAGGGAAAGGCCTTGGATGGTTTGTGTTACTTTCTTGCAGGCTAGCCTTTCTCACACCTCATCATAATCAATTCTTCTCAAATACAAACATTGTAGCAGCAATTTCCTTTTATGTCTAACTTCTAATTATCTATAAACACATGCTATTATAAGATGATTCTCCTCCTTTGATTATATAATATCAAACATTTAGGTAGTCAAAACCCTACTTGACTACCCTGCTTGCTGCATTGAAACCCAAGTAGCATAGAGCTGTGGTAGAATCATCTACAGACATGTTAATTTGCATGGTTTTCCCATACACTTTTCTTTCCCCTTCCCTCACTCAAGTAGGTAACAAGTCTTGCTCTCTTGCCTCTGGGAACACTAGCAGCAAAAAAGAAAGGAGAGGGACAGTTCCTTTTTGGACTCTAGATCTCAAAAGTCTATGTCCACTTAATAGATGATACTAGATCTCTTTCTGGCAGGGAGAGAAGACGGAGAGGAGCCTCTATGGGAAACAGGAGTAGAAAGGAAGAAAATGTTTACTTTGGATTAAAAAACAGATTTTTTGAGACAGAGCTGTGTGTGTGTGTGTGTGTGTGTGTGTGTGTGTGTGTGTGTGCGCGCACGCGCCTGCCCTAAGCAGTAGAGATTTGAGCTGTCCCTGGAAGCGGCCTTGGAAGATGTCCCGACTGCCAAGAGGAATGAGCGCTTGGGGTCGTTGGAGACCCCAGCAGCCCCAGCCTTCCCAAAGACCCTAGGCGTGGCCTTGAGGAACTGCTGCCATCAGAACTGGGGGGATGGTGTGGGCTGCAGGCACCATGGACTCTCAGTGCTAACTAGGACAGGTTAAAGTTCATGATCAGAGAAGCTTTCCTGAGGTTGTGATGCTACACAGCCTCTAGTATGTCCATCATGTCTAGGAAGGAAACTCTCTAATAGCTCGTTCTCTACCAGTTAGACAGGAGGTGTGGACTCTGAATTAGAAGCAAGTGGATTGAAGGAAGATAAAGAAAAGAGGGATTTTGTTTTGTTTTGTTTTGTTTGTTTTACGGTAACACTCTCTCTCTCTCTCTTTTGCGCAGCTAAGCTCATGAACTGAAAATCATACCCTCTGTCTTCATTAGCCACAGGACAGGAACTAGTTAAAACTCAGGACCTCTGGCTCTGTCTATTTAGCCTATTTACTCCTCTTCTGAGAATCCACAGCTGGGAAGTGTGGGAAATTCTCTAGCTGTTTGATTCTGTGCTCCAGGTCTTTCCTGAGTCAGTTGGCTTTGATAAATACAGACTGATCCAAAATGGGAAAGGGACGGAGAAACCTAGCACAAACCACGATTCATACACAACCCTGAACAAAACAGTAGCTGAGTGATTTCCCTGGAACTCACAGGAGAGTGACAAGGCAATGAGGGGCATGTTTACTGTAACACATGGCCAGGGGACATTCCAAACTCAAGAGCATTTCAAATCTACACAGCACAGACTGTGGGCTCATTGAGGGCAGGCACTGTCTTCTACTAGTTCCTCCCTGTGGCTTGCACAGTGACTGGCATAGAGCAGACACTTAATATATAGTAATTAAAACATCTCATTGTTGAGAGTCTACTATGTTCCCGAAATTGCCCTAGACATTGGGGAAAATATTACCTCATTTAATTCTCAGTGCAACCCTGTGAGGTAAGTTGCTCAAAACCTCAATGTTAATAAGTGGAAAGATTCCAGTTCTGGTCTGGAATCTTTTTTTTTTAATTTTTATTTTATATTGGAGTGTAGTAGATTAACAATGTTGTGTTAGTTACAGGTATACAGCAAAGTGATTGTTATACCCATACAAGTATCCAGATATGTTAAAAAAAAAAAAGAATGGATACTTTTTTTTTACATTTTTGAGTCTCTTGGTAAATGGTAGTTGTCATAAATTAATCATTTGGGTTTTAATTTGCAATATTAGGGAATCAATAAGGGAGTATCTCCATTCTCCCCTTAATCATCCTTTCAATCATTCATCCATTCAGTGAAAAAATATATACTGAGTTTTACATGCCAGATCCTTGCCCCTCAAAATTACTTTGCACATCAGCAGGAAATTTATAGAACTCAGTCGAGTAAGAAAAACGATAGCCAAGTTCTAAAAATATCTGGTTGTCTCATGAGCTGCTTGTTGAGGCTGCCTGGGCTGATGGACAGGTTTTAAGATTTGGAATCATAAGACCGGGTTAAAATATTGGGTTAATCATATCCTAGATTACTAGCTAGTTTTTGTTTTGGGCAAGTTAGTTATTCTCTCTGAGTCTCAATATTCTCATCTGTACGATGGGAATAATATCCACATGTGATGAACTTGTGAGGTAATGTATGGTATAGCAATTTGTTAACAAAACCTAAACACATGTAACCTTCACTGTAATCGTTATTGTTGTCTATAAGAAGAGGTTTAAATATACACATTCACACATGGTAGATTTACTATGGGAAAAATTGGATTGGGGGGCATATGGTCACTTTGGAATTTGATAGAAGTTGATACACCTCAGAAATGTTTTTGCTACATCTGAAGAGATACAGAAAGAGACTAGGATAGGAAGGCCATGTACCGTTGTGCATTTTGGGGCTGCACAAAATCATCTGGGAGACAGACCAGGTGGGCTAAAATACAAGCTATGCTTATGGCGGGGAGGGTCTATGTCAGCCCAAAGGAAGAGGTGCCTTTTTGCTTTTTGTAATTTTTCCACCAGAGTGGTCTCCTGTTTGCATTCACACACATCTGGGAGAATTTTTTTGTAATATGTTCAACATCTTCCCTAAAATCAAATCCTGGGGCAAGGACTTGGAAACAAGTAGTTGATTTGGGAGGAGACACCAGAAAGCACAGTGAAAAAGAAAGAGTGATACAGGGAGGGGAAAAGTCAGTAGAGTTTACACTAGTAAGCTGCTTCACACTGTTGGCAACTAGAGCTCAATTCCTCTGAGGACCCTCTGAGGAAAATTTGCACAAATTGTCAATCAAAGAATGGGAGACTGGGGTCCTTCTGACTTTCACCCTCCACTGGTTGACGATTATGCCTCAGACACAAATTACCCCACATTTTGGGGCCATTTCTCCTTCTGAGGCAGAAAAGTGGATAGACTTCCCCAGGCGTGTGTGCTTAACGTGGGATATTGGGCATATGCATGGAACTGTCCATCACAGAGGTTCTGAAGTTGGGTGGGCTTAGGGGATGTGTTGCAGGGCACAGCTGTAGGCTGGAAGTTTTTCTGAGAGCGCTCTGGCAGAAGTGGGTTTGAGGAAGGAGCATGCTAAACAGAGGTCCTCAGAGTTTACACAAACCTGGGCAAGAGCTGATCTTGTTCAGCTCTCATTTTCATTCCATTTTCCTTCCCCTCAGTCTCCTTGTGCCCATGAATCACACAGAGCCTGGAGTCCACTCCTTCCGCTCTTCCCTTAAATAGCTGTTTGGGCAGCAAGGCATATGACTGGATACAGAGGACATTTAAAACGATAACTTGGCTATTCACAGAGGAATGCAGACCGGCTGACTCATCAAGCTGCTTAAGTGCCACAGCAAAACATATCTACCAACGATCACGGTCTCCAAGGGCTCTAAAGCATCTCTCTTTCTCTCTCTTTCTCTTCATCCCTGCTTTATTTCATTAACATATGTTAATGGGAGTGAAATTATTATCTAAATAATCATAATCATTTTAAATTAATTGAGATATTTATTCATTCAAAAATATTAAACATGTATTGAGTGCCAGCCCCATGCCAAGCTCTAGACAAGGCACTGAAAATACAGGAGTGAACAAGTTTCAAGATTTCTACCTTCATGGAGTTTACATTCTAGTGGGGAATAAACAGAGAATGAGAAGAATATACTAAAGGAAAGAAACAGGATGATGGGATACAGAGTTCCTGGGCGGGAGCTACTTTAGATTAGGTGGTCAGGGGAGGCCACTTCAGAGTTGTTAACTGACTTGAGACATAAATGACAAGAACTAACTTCTTAATTAAGCAGGGAGAAATAGAAATTAAAAGGCCCTAAGTAGGAAGGAGGGTCTGAAAGGAGGCAATTTTTAGGGATTTTAGAACAGTAGTTAATTGGGTGGGCTCTGGAGCCAGAATTTACCACTCTGTAATCTTGGGCACATCATTGAACTTTCTTGGAGCCTTAGTTTCTTCATCTGTAAAATGGGATAATGTAACTACTACCTCATATAGATGTTGTAAAGGTTAAATAAAATATTGCATGTTAAGTGCCTATCACCATACCTGCACGTGGTGAGAGCTCTACAGATTTCACTGAGTTGATCATAACTCCTTTTCCCTCCAAACTTCAACTCAGACAATAAAGTGAAATGTGTTGTTTCACATGGCAGAACATTCTAAGATAAGTCAAAATTTTAGCTGTGGCTTGATCTAGAGACTTACAACGGACTCTGGTTCTTCTTCCCTTAATTTTCTTAGTTATACCCTCCAGGTGAATCTGAATTTTCATCTGACTGGCTTCCAACATGATGACAAGGCCGACTGCATCAGCCACAGGCCTTATTCTATACATCCCTGCCTAAGTTCTAGGACTCACTCAATCACTCTGTCCTATCTAGAGAAAGAAAGCATATGCAAGAACATTTCTTGTTGAAGTTCTGAGAGTCGGTCTAATTGGATTGGCTTAGGTCACATGCCTTCTCTGAACCAATCACTGCAACTAGAAGGTGGAATGCACTGATTGGCTTAACTTAGGTCATGTATTCCTGGAGTTGGGAATGGAGTCAGATTTTTAAAGATCCTGTGTCTCTCCAGTGAAAACTGGGAGCTAATGGGAAAGCAGAAAAGGAAATGATGCTGGGGATACAGTAGTATGCCCAGGCATGTTATTTTTTATTATTATCATTCTAATTAGATAACAGAACATTGGGTTGGGGTAAATTAAGAGACGCATGTCATAATTGTGATCCTCTCATAGCCTTAAGACTTGCATATTCAATTAACCCGTAGAAATCAGTTTCCTCATCTTAAATTTATTTGCTCAACAAATTTCTTAAACTTCTGTTATGGGCAAGACATTGATAAAGTGAAAATAAGCAGAACCACCCCTGTCCTCATCAGGCTAATGTTCTAGTCTAGCGGGATTTAAATATGAATTTTATAGCTTCATCAAGCAGATGTTCTTAACATCAAGGTGCAATAAAATATGGGGCAATCTGTTTATTTTGCCCTTGTGTCCTGATTTCTCTGTTTTACTTTGCATGAGGGCAGAAACTGAAATATAATATCAGAACTGTAAAAAGTTCATGAAGTAGCTTTATTTTAAAATAGCTTTATTTTTTTCTTTTAAACTTCTCAATCCGAGAGAACTTGGATCCTGCTAGAAACTGTTCTGTCAAGATTTCATTAGAATCTGTTTTATTAACTACCAGTTTCTATAAGCATCTGTTATGAAAAATGTTAGGGCATAAAAGTAGAAATAATACAAGGAAATATAATTTACTTGTTGGGAATATAAAAAAGTAGAGTAAAGATTTACCAAATCCCTTGGGGCAAGTGTTTAATAAGGAATCATTCTAATTAACCAGCAAAAATCATTACTAGAAAATAAAACACGTAATTCACAGCCTGAAACTCACTCTTTAATTTCTCTAGTTTTCTCTCAGACCTAACTTCCCTAGTTGGAGATATTTGCTGGTTTTGTTTTACAGAAAGACTCTTTTTTTCCTGTTGAAATTTAATGCTTCTTATAAGAGCTGAGAATGGTAGTTCATTTCGCCATTGGTTCTCAACACAGAGATTGTTACTGTCAATAGAAAAGCGCCAACCAATCAAGGTGATGATAATGATGAAATGTCTCCTTTGGCCACGGCTAAAAATTTTTTAAAGATTTTTTTTGATGTGGACAATTTTTAAAGTCTTATTGAATTTATTACAATACTGCTTCTGTTTTATGTTTTGGTTTTTTGGCCACAAGGTACGTGGGATCTTAGCTCCCCGATCAGGGATGGAACCTGCACCCCCTGCATTGGAAGCCGAAGTCTTAACCACTGGACCGCCAGGGAAGTACCATAGCTACAATTTTGAGGGGAGATTGATGAATTTCTTCTCCTGACCAGTAAAAATGACAAACCACATCCAACCTATTTTCCCTTTGCTTCGTACCACTTCTTCTCTCCCTCTTCCCTTTATTGGACTATTAGTTAACCAGCCACAATATCACTTACTACTTCTGAAATTCTCCTTTATTAAAAAAAAAAAAAATTCCATAGGCATATAGGTATAACTGACCCATAAAATTGTAAGATATTTAAAGTGTACATTGTGATGATTTGATGTAGGTATACATTGTAAAAAGATTCTCCCCATTTAGGTAATTAACATAACCATCACATCAGAAATTTATCTTTTTAGAATAAAAATGTTCTTACCAAATAAACAAACAAATAAATAAATAAATTTTCCTATAAGTCATATCAAAAGATGAAGCTTTGACCACAGCATCAGGTATCTAGAGGCACCCACCACCCTTTGCCTGGTGTCATCAGGGGGCATAGAGCAGCCAACCTCTTTTGATTTCCTTAAGAGCAAAAATGGCACCTTAAGCCAGGATTCTGAACTTCCTCGGGGACTGCTCCAATCTTAGTTGCATCCACCTCCAGCTCCAGGTGCAGATCTTGTGACCCAGGCCTATGCCAATTGAAGGATTGTTCCCCTTGCCTATATAAGAAATGGGTAGAGCACCAAATGAGGGCAGAGGTTCAACTAAAGGCATTTCTTGTAAGCTCCTAGAGAAGCAGGCACTCTCCCTCCCACTGGACGTAGATAAGGAATCATATATTCTGAAAAGTGTTGCTGTTTATGTTGGGAGCACATGGAGTGAGGTTGCCCAAAACAGATCCAGCAATGAGGAATCAGAATTAAGAAATGGAAAGAGAGAAACGAAGTCCTGGTAACACTTTTCTCAGCACCTAGATCAAAGCTTACCTGAAGCCTGTTGAGCTTTTCAATGACATGAACCAATAAATATTTTTTAACATTTCCAGTTTGGATTGGATTTTCTTTTGCTTTCAACAAAAAGAGTTTTAGCTGATATGCTATAAAACAACAATAACATCCTATCAGTCTTCTGTTTTAAAATCCCCTAGTAGCTTCTCATTTTCTTCAAGATAAATTCACATGGCTTAGCTTAGCAGAGGATCTGACCCATATAGTTCTTATTCTGAGCTTCTTCCCTCTGGGGATACCCAATTTCCTTGGATCCCTTCAGTGCATTACGATTTTTCTTATCTATGTGCTTTGTACACATTGGCATAACACAGCTCTAGATCTAGAGAAAGACAGCCTCAATTCCACTATCTGTAAACTGGGAATAATAACAGCATGTTCCCTATGGGGTTGATGTAATGAGTCCCATGAGAGAGTATGTGCAAAGTATTTAACACGTGTATCTTTTCAATAAGTGTTTATTAAATGAAAAATATAAACACACATTAAAGAAGCAATTCTCTGATGTTCTGGGTGACTCGTGTGATAAGTGCTTTATGAGGACTATCTAACATTTCCAGACCCTCTTCTCACCATGTTGGAATTTTTACACTGAAATGGTCACAACATACAATTTCCAACTAATTAAAAGTGCTCTCAAATTGAAAGGGGAGAGGTGATCCATTAGGTCTCTTAACCTCAGAGAGAATTATGGCTTCTCTTTTTTCTAATAAGTTCTCCTCTTTGCTTCACAAGTCCCGTGTATCAGTGTCTTCATAGAGAGAATCGTTCCAATAGTATGTACACATTGCTTCTACTGAAACTCTACTGTTGATGACTTCATTGAGTTATTAATTCAGGCCCTTTTCAAGGGAGTCCTGATGAGTTCATGGGTCTACTCCAAGCCTCAGTTAACTCAGCTGAGGAGGGCCCAGGAAGGATGAGGAGGCCCTGGGTGAACTGTGTTGTAGGTTTCAATTCTCATTTTCTTGGATTCTGACAGTATATTATTAGCATAGCATTAAAGGAGGCAGAGTGGAATGCTAGTAGTGATTGAATCCCTAAGGATAATTCCTTCCAATTTATAAACATGAAGTCATTTGACACTCACAAACCTATGAGGTAGGTTTTTTCATGAAGTCTAGTCTCTGATGAGACATGCAGACAAGAGAACTTGAACAAATTGCCCAAGGTCATGCTGCTAGCCCTGAATTCAAACCCAGACAGGCTGACCCCAGTTCTTACACTTAGCACTGTGCTGTGTTGGCCTAATCGTGCCAGCACCCTGCCAAGTATTGGGGTTACTGGAGAAAACATGACATATGGTTCCTGCCCTCATAGAGCTTACAGTGTTTCTGCAGAGACTGTACACATTAAATGCACTAAGAGCTACCGTTTGCTGCATATTCATGGTGTGCAAGGCACTGTGTGAAGCACAGATAATCTCATATTATTCCTTACAAACAAAGGGGGAAAAAATCTAACACAAATGCTACAGAGAAGATGTGAGGAACAATAGAATGAAACTGGGGACCTTGACCTACTTTAGGTGCATGAAGAACATTCAGGAACTTCTTCCTTAAGAAAGAGAAATTGCATCTGACACCTGAGGTTGCGTAAAAGCTAGACAGCAAAGTGTGTGTGCGTGCGTGGAGTCAATACTGGTGAGAATAATGCAGAATATTGTAGGCAAACAGAACCTGCAGATGTTGCGCTCAATTTCTGTTTATGTAGTTGACAAACCTTCAAGGCTCTTTTTAAGTTCCAGCACTATTCTTTTGTTATCCTGCTTTTGAATTATCAGCTCCACTGTCACTTCCTTGGGAAAACTGTCTCTGACTTTCCCAATCCAGTCAGTCCACCCTTTTGATATACTCTCGCAGGGCTGTGCTTGCCATCACTCAGACATTAGCATTAAGTTTAAATTTATTTGCATGATTCTTTGATTAATATCTGTCTCTCACTAGACTGTATAATCCATTAGGGGAGGGACCAAGTTTCTATTTGGTCAACAGTACGTTACTAGTGCTCAAAATGTGTTGAATAAATGAATCAAGAGATATTTCAGGCTAATATTTTTGTTAGCTTAAAATGATCAGTGTGAGTTCACGTTTATCCCTGAAAGCATACGCCCCCAGATGAAACAAACATGAACTTAGATTATGGACTAATTATAATCTACTAACAGGGCACGCAAAGTTGGCCTCACCTGCCTTTCTAGCACTGCCTTTACAAATAATCTATATACATGCTGTTTTCTAGGTAATATACATTATGCAAAAGCACACTGACAGGTCTATGAATGAGTTGATAAAATAGGCAATCTAAAAGTTTCTCTATTCTTTACAGAAAAAATGGTTAACTGTCTTTTAAGAAATAAATTACTGTTGAACCTTTTACATGGTTTCTCCAATTTTTCTAGGTAGTGAATCAGATACATTATTCATAATTAGTGCCTTGCTTTCTTTCCTGCATGGTTTTACTTTTTATACATCTTTTTTTTTAATCTAACGGATATTAAGAATATGTATTACGTCAAATCAAAGAACCAGGTGCAAGAGTATATACTTGATCATTTTATTTGTGTGAAGTTCAAAAACAGGGGAAGTTAATCCATTATTCAATGGCAACTGAGTTGTTACTCTTGGGAGGGTCGCGCCTGGAGGAGACCTGAGAGGGGCCCTGGGGGATGTTGTTTCTTGATCTAGGTGTTTGTTCTGTGCATGTTCAGTTTGTGAAAATTCATCAGGCCATACAGCGATGATTTATCTATTGTATTTCAATAAAGATTTTACAAATTCAGAGACACCAGTGAGTGTTCTGAAGCAAGGAATTGACCTTTTTTTTTTTTGGTGGGGGGGATTGCCAATGACTTGCTAATGATGGAAGACCATATTAAAATGACTGAGAGTTGAGTATTTCAGAAAAATGCCAAAGAGAGGTTAGCTGAAGGGCTGGCTTTGGATTCTGGTCAGTATCTCTGAGAAGGGATTCTGTGGGCTGCTCCAACTGGGGTGGCAGAGTGTGGTATGTGGCGAACTTTAGAAACCCTGGAGAGATTTGGGGGCAGGATTGTACCCCCGGCAGGCTGGCTCCTGAGCTTGACTCCTGACCACTACACTCTGTTGTGGGCAATACCACTAGTCCTCCAACCCAGCTGCCATTGGAATCAGCTAGGAGCTTGAAAGAAACTGCTGAGATCCCACCCCCAAGGATTTTCAGATAAAACTCATAGAGGGACTGGGATTTTTTTAAAGCTGCCCTGGTAATTCTGATATGAATCAAAGTTTGAGAACTGCTGTTCTTCTTTATATGATTATATCAGATTATGTTATACTTTAATACTCCACTATGCCATGTTGTGCTTTGCTATGCTTTAGTATAGTATACAACTACTTAGTGTTATGTACTGCTTAAGAATACACGTCTATGTAAGATAAAGAAATGCATGGAAATGATAAGCACTAGATTCAAGATAGTGGTTACTTCCAGGAGAGAGGAAGGTACCTGAAACCAGGAAGGATACATGAGTTACATCGGTAACACACACACATACATAATTTTTATTTTATTTAGATTATATGTATTTATAATTCTCTTGAGCTGGATGGTGGGAGCAGAAAAAGCTGAAATCATTCATTCATTACACTTATTCATTGAGCACCTACTGTGTCTCAGGTTCTTTTCTAGATTTGGGGAATATAGCAGGAAAAAAACAGACAAAAGCCCTGACGTCCTGGAACTAACATTTTAGTTAGGACCACCAGACAGTATTTAAGTACACAACTAAATATATACTGTATGTGATTGGTGCTATGGAGAAACACAAAGCAGGCTAAGGGGATATGAGATACTGAGTCTGGCGTTGGGCAGAGAGAGCTGTTTCATTCAGGGTCGTCAGGAAAGGCCTTTCAGATAAGGAGACATTTCAGAGAGGGCTGAAGAAATCAGGGGAAGGAGTCCAACAGATATTTAGGAGGAGAGTACTGAAGGTAAAGGGAACATTGTGTGATCATGTTCTGGGCCCCAACCAGGGAAGCAGCAGTGGCTGAGTGGAGAGGGGTAGGACCAGAACAGTGGGAAGTGCGGAAAGCGTCTCACGGACGGCTGGAAGGCCGCGTCGGGAATTTGGGTTTATCCTCTGTGAGCTAAGAAGTCTCTGGAGCATGTTTTGTAGAAAAGCTCTATTCTTCGTGCCTTTTGTGTATGCCTTCAACATCTCAAAATGCTTTAAAAGACAGATGTTATCTGATGCAGATATTGCAATGTGAATTATTTGATTCACCATGTCTGTGATAAGAGGGACTTGGGACAACCTGAGGGCCCCATGAAGGTAAATTTGTTAAAAGTGGGGTCAAAGGACCCACGAAGGGAATATGTGTGCACCCATGGGTGTGTGTGTGTGTGTGTGTGTGTAGGGAATGGTCGCTGAAGACGAATTGAACTTTCTCAATTTTGACGACCAGATAACAGTCCACCAACAATGTGCAGGAGATCTCCTCTCCATGCAGTGGGCTGTACAACTCTTAGGATTCCAGAAAACATTCTCAGTGAAGGCAGAGAGGGATGACAGCTCAGGTCAGCACACAACCAGGAAGACAAACTTCTGAGTCTGCTTTTATAAAGCGTCCATTGTAAATGCCTCCTACTTCTTCAGTTCAGCTACGGTTGAGGAAGCACTGTACAGAAATGTTGCATTAGAATTTAAAATGACTTGACTGTTCTTAGAAGAGACTCCAGTACATTAACTTTTTCCAGCCTGACATCTTCAGCCCATTTGCTTTGGGGCTAACTTCCTGCCCTGAAAAATTTCAGTGGTTCGTACTTTTCATTTGAAGTTCGTAAGAAAAGCATCGTCTTTGCTATGCTCTCAGCTCCTACTCAGGTGAGATAGAGGATTCTTAAAGACAAATGGTGAACTACTTATTTCTCTTAGAGGTTTTCAGAGAGCGCACACAAGTGTATTGATGCAGAGGGGAAAAAAAACCATGAGGAAAGTGCTGTTGTCCCCCAATCTTTGTTAAAATAGGCTCAAGAAAACTAAAAATGATCACCTCTTAAATTTTTACTATTTGTTCCCTTATGTTTCACCTTTTTCAGTCAATTGTAGGTGTGGAAAGCGGGAACCAAGGTACCAGAGTGTGAAGAATCTGTTTAAAACCAATATATCTGTCTGTGGCTGTGAGGAAGAAGAAAGGTCAACTAATAATTTCATGTTAACATCAGCTGGCCAATTCTGATAAAGCTGCATGTTTGTAGTCCACAAAGAAATCTAGCCTGCTTTTTAGGTGATCAGTGTCTACTATTCAACCCTGGTTTTATAAATGATCGTCAAAATTAAGAGAGTCAGTGTTTACACTGAATGTTGTATATTGATCTTTGCAATGGTGAAACAATTTTAAGAAGATGAAAGACATCATAGTACAATATAGTAAAGAAATGCATCTATCTTTGGGGAGAGGGCAAATCTATGTCTTATTTATATTTCTAAAATTTTCCTTACAATAATAATAGCAAATATTTATGGAGCATTTACTGTGTGCCTGGCATGTGTAAATGCTTCAGATCCACTTTTCTCACACTCTAATGTGCATGCGAGTCAGCTGGGGATCTTGCTAAAATGGAGTTTCTGATTCAATAGGTCTGGGGTTGGACTTAAGATTCTGCATTCCTAATAAGCTCTTAGATGATGCAGATGTGCTGAACTTCTGTCCACAACTTGTCTAAAGACATTATACAGTGAGTTATATAATTCAATCAGAGTACAGCACAGTGAGGTTGTTAATGTTATCACCTCTTTATAGGCCAGGGAACTAAGGGTCAGAGAGGTTAGGTGGATTGCCCTAGGTCTCAGGTAGGACATGGCAGACCTAATTCTGACTGCAGAGCTCAAAACACTCAACAACTGTCTTCTAACTGCCTCCTATCACAATGGAATCACTCTTGATGGTTTTAGCCTGTAATTAATGAATAAATTTTAATAGGCAATAATATGTCTAAGCCTTTTAGTTTAGTCAAGCCCTTCTCCCTTCATTTTAATAAATTTCTGCAGTCTGTATAAAGCTTCAGTTTATTAAAGGGAGCTTGTTTTCTTCATTTAGACCAGCTCGTAATCGCAAACCACACTGACGTTTCCCAGACTGCTTCTGGCACCCTGTTTTAAATGTTAGCCTGGTTTCAGGGGAGTCATTATGGAGAACATCAGGCTCAGCTCAGAAATGTACCCTGCATTAAAATGCAGGCTGGGTGAGGGTTTCTTTGAATGTTCCCAAACTACTTATTATGGATAAGTACATTGTAAACATTTGTATTTGGTACTAAAGCAATTTGTCTACATTCAGTTCAATTCCAGAAACCTTTATTGAGCACCTACTAGATTCTAGCTGCTGTGACTCAGCCTATAGCGGAAGCACAGACGAATAAAGGTGATCTCCGTTTTCTTAGGAACTTACAGTATCATCCTCACCTCTCAATGCAGCTGAATTTTGTGTAATTAATTAGCATCACAGCTAAAGAGTCAGAACCAACCACAGACACGTTTATGAATGTGGCAATGTCTACCTGCGTTACACACATTTGATTTTTTTTACATCTTTATTGGAGTATAATTGCTTTACAATGGTGTGTTAGTTTCTGCTTTATAACAAAGCGAATCAGCTATACATATACATATATCCCCATATCTCCTCCCTTTTTCGTCTCCCTCCCACCCTCCCTATCCCACCCCTCTAGGTGATCACAAAGCACTGAGCTGATCTCCCTGTGCTATGCGGCTGCTTCCCACCAGCTATCTATTTTACATTTGGTAGATACACATTTGATTTTAAAGAATCCCGAAAATAAACAGGCTCACTGCTGTTGATGTGATTCCTCGCCTTCGCCTCAAATGAATCATTTGCATTGTGTGAAAATGCTCAATCACTCCTGTCTTTTGTTGGCTCAAATTAAGTCAACTTTTTTTTTTGGAAAAAAGAGTCATATGATTATTGTGGGTAGGGACACTGGAGAGAGAACAATAGGTCTCATCCTCGAGCATCAAAATTCATCCAATCAGCTAATGTGTATTGAATACCTACTAACGGCAATCTCCTGTGCCAATTTTTTTGGAAAGTACGATAAATGTATTAGGCATTGTTCCTGCCCTTAAAGAAGCAACAATCAAATTCAGTGATTCTTACATTTTCATGTGCATAAACATCACCGCGAGTATATTCATACAATCGAATTCTGCTTAGCAATAATAAGAAGTGAACTGTTAATGCACTCAGTAACATGATGCATCTCAAAAACGTTATGCTGAGGTAAAGAAGTCAGACACAAGAGAGGATATACTGGGCGTACCCACTGTTATAAAATTAACTATTAGGAATACACCAGACAATTCTCAAAGAGACTCATGACTTTGAAGCTGTTGCATGGAAACTATCCCTGATCACCCAACCTAAAGGAGACCCTCTCTGTTTATTTCTTCATAACATTTGCCATACTTTGTAATTACATATTTATTTACCAATTTACATGCTTATCTCCTATCTCTGTACTAGCCTGTAAGTTCCAAGAGGATAGTAGCTACACGTACATAATGTTTGCCACTATATACCTGATGGGTTTTATAGTGACCAGTATCAATAAAATGTTCTATAGGTATATGTTGTAATAATGATCACCAACTCTGAGAAGAACAGTGGCTCATATTTCTTTATGTCTCTCATAAGTAACAATAAGGACACAAAGAGGGCTCTCAAAAATACTTTTTGAATGAAAAAAATCACCAGAAACGACTGTACGGCTCATAATCTAGAAACAAAGTGACATGAGATTCTTCATCCAAATTTGGATGGATGACTCTCTAAACAGTGAAAATTAATTCATTGAGTAAATGATGTAAATGAGTCTTCACTTCAGCTACTTTAAACTAATTAATGGAATACATAATGGGAAAGATGGTGCTTTAGGTTAATAGTTATTTTACACATCTCAGAAGAGAGCAGAGTCTAGATAAGTGGTTCTCAGACCTGCCAGCACAGTAGAACCACCTGGAAACGTTTATAAATTACAGGTGCCTATTTTCCCTCCACCCCCTGCTGAGGTGATTCAGTTGTTTCGGATGAGTCCTGAGTATCGATAGTTTTCGAGGCTGAGAACCTCTGTCTTACGGAGGGGTGTGTATATAATATAATGTGGGCTTTGGTCAGAAAAAGCAGGATTCAAAACCCATCTCAGTCACTTGCTAGCTGTGTGACCTGGTGCAGAATACTTAACCTGTCCCAGCTTCAGAGTTTACATTTATTAAGTAGAATAATAAGGGAATTCCCTGGCAGTCCAGTGGTTAGGACTCCATGCTTCCACTGCTGGGAGCCCAGGTTAGATCCCTGGCCAGGAAACAAAGATCCTGCAAGCTGAGGGGCACGTGGCCAAAAAATAAATAAATAAAATAAAATAATAATATCTACCTTTAAGGTGGTGAGGATTCGAAATTACATAAAATTGCAATACAAAGTAGGTCATCATAATTGGTCACTTTTATTATTCCTATATTTAGGTAAGATCATTTTTGTTTGTTTTCTTCAGTTTATCCCCAGACAACTCAGGTACATTTGTGTTGAGCATATGGTGATAGCATGTTGTCTGGGCTGTGGAAATGGTACTTGAATCTCTAACAGATTAAACTGGCAAATAAGGTGACAGCTTTATTATCAAAGCTAACTCTTGAATGGTAGAGCCCCCTCACATCACATTATTCCAAATGAGAACTAAGGAAATAAAGTAAATTATTAATAACAGAAAATCAATAATGATATTTAACCTTTCTGGAGAATTTACCATGGGTTAGCCATTGTTTTATAAGTCCTGCATGTATCTTTTTATTCAATCCTTAGGCCATTCCTATGGGATTGGGTACTTGGTACTCTCATTATATCCCTATTTACAACTAAGGAAAATAAGGCACAAAGATATAAAATAACTTGCCCAAGTCCCACAGTTGCTAAGTGGCAGGGAAAAGATTCAAAGACTGATTTCAGTTGCCCTGTTCTTAATTCTTGCACCCCCATTACTTTCTTCCAGAAAACAGTCCTTTATGAATATATCCACAAGACTGGGTAAGGGAAATGACCCTTAGTTAGTCTGAGATAAGGTGTGTTTGGGGATTGAGTGGCTACGGTTCTGAAAAGAAACAAAATGGACTGAGTATATAAAATTAATGAACTCCTACTTATCATGGAATTATCTTTGAAAGCTATCTATTGAATAATCAACTTTACATTTTCATTATTTTTTATAGGTAGTTTTCCTTGAGAAATAAGAAACTTCCCTGAATACGTTCTCTTGTATTTTCAACTGCAATTCTCCCCTCTATCCCTCAGCTGAATTACATCTGAGACAGAGGCCAGGAATCTGTCCCCACTGGGGTTGACTTTCATTTAAATTCAAGCATCTTGTCCAATACAGCCCTATAATTACCCTGAGCTCCTTTGGTCCACCTGCTGCCTAATATACAGGTTAGGATGGGTGGAACATTGATGATAGTTTGGAATGACTCTGCTTTTTAAGTGGATACATGGATACTTTTGGAAGCCAAATTGTATCTGGAATTTTTATCTCTGGAACTTGTTTGTGTTGTTTACCTGAAACTTGAGAAGTGTCAAAGGGAACATAACTTTTGGTTAAATTCATTCATTCCCTTATTCAAGGAACATTGGTTGATCCACAACCTAAGGCCTGACTATAGTAGGTGTTGGGTATACAATTAGAAGAAACATAGTATCTTCTCCAAGAAGCTCTTAATCTGAGCTGGGCTGAAAGTAAAGAATGCATATTCTTGTCCTGTGACTCTACTAGCCAGCCTTGTGTGGGGAGAAGTAAATGGATTTGGAAGGGCTGGGTCCTCATTCTGGCCCACCACGCATCCCGGTGCTATCAGCTATCCTATCCCAGCACCCAGTGTGGTCCAGCCCTGTGGTTGGAGGGCAGAGGAACTTGGCTTGAATTCCTGCTTCTCCACTTCTGAGTTGTGTCATCCTGGATGGATTACTTAGTCTGTGTAGGTTTCCCATATATAAAATGGGGGCAATTAAAGGCCTTCCTTCATAGGGCTGTTGTGAGAATTCAAGAGTTGTCATATAAAGCTTTTATCAGAGTGTCTCACACATAATAAATGCTTGGTAAAAGCTTAGGATGATGATTTATCTGCTGAATTTTTTTTTTCATGTGTGTGTGTTTCTCTCCTCTGCAAAGGAGATCGTCAAGGTCTCTTCCACTTAAAGCATCCTCAAATTCTAAAACATTAACAAGGAAGCAAGTGCCAACAAAGAACCAAAGGTGTTTTAGCCCCTGTGGTGGTCATGTGCATCAAAAGACCCTAAACCTTGACTACTGTTTAGCTGGAAACACTGCTGACCCAATAGCAGGAAATAAGGATGATTCTTTAACATTTTAAGAAAATTAGCCAATATCTCTGTTAATGGGTTAATAGTGAAGGGGCAACTCCTTCACTAATCAGGGCTTTGTTTGTTTGAGACATTTTCTAGTTTTTCCTCTCACAGAAGAATGTGTTGAAAGGTTGGCATGGCTTTCTTCTACCCAGTTGAAAACAGACTTCCCTGAGGTTTGGCCAACAGTCAGACTCAGTGTTTTTATTTACGGCATTCTCCACTGCATGCCTGACTGATGCCAAACACAGGAGCCCTGATTAATTTTGCGTTTGCCTTGTAGAGTGATTTAGAATAACTGAGGCTCTTCAGATTCTCAAGAGTCATTTCCTTTGGAAATGAGTACAGCTTGGGTCTGGACAGAGTAGAGCAATTTGAAAGTAATGGAGTGCCTTAAGACTGTTAAGAGGGCTACACTGTGTAAACCTTTGGAATTTGGGAACTGGTGAACATCAGTGAATGTCAAAGATCTGGGCCACTGAAAAAATATGACGGCTGTGCTTAATAGCTGGCATCTTGAGAATGCTACCCCCGCACTCACACCCAATATTTTGGGTTGGACACATAACAGTTTGCTGAAGAATCAAGGCCAGTAATATGGAGTGTAAATCTGCTGCTAAAAATGCACCAGCTCATTTTTCTCTTCTTGGTATTATTTCAAGTGGCTCTTAAAGGGCCAGACACATGCAAACCACCTTGCTTTCTCCCTCTTGCCTACCCCCTGCGCCCTAGATGCTTGAGTCAGGGTTTGAGCTCTGGAAAGAGGGAATGATCTTCCTCATATCTGCAAAGTCACAATCCTGAAACTGACACACTGCAGTGCCGCACTTCTGCTCTACTTTTGTGATTTGCTGACATGGCAGTGGCTGATGGAGAAAATACAAGCTAAGGAAAAATGTAAAACCACAGAAACACTATCAGGTTTCTAAAAACTAACTCTTTCCCACGCTTTTTTTTCTTGCAAAGAAATAATGCTCCTCTATCTAAGATATCCATCCTGACCTTCTTCAAGTAATCTGCTCACCCTTCAAGATCCAGTGCAAATTCCACCTGTACCGGCAGCTCCCCTGAGAGCTGTGTGAAGCAGTAATATGCTTACAGCAGTTATCTCATGTACTGTCCCTCTCCCTCGCCAGCAGGTGATCCCCTTCAGGGCAGGGACATGTTCAATCTTCTATCTCCAAACTCTTCACTGAAGAGAGAATATGAACTGACACTCAGCACATCACTGCTTTATGCCTGGCATGGAAACGCAGGCACTCCTCCTCTCCTGGGGCAGGAAGCTTACGCAACTCAGGTGTTGGGTACTGAGAATCTCTTAATGCATCTCTTGCTTTGGCTATTTGCCTTGTCACTTGTAGGTATCCCTTGGGCCCACTTTTTTCATACTGTAGTGATCAGAGCTGACTCGTGTGGGCCTGGGAAGAGGATCTGGGAGATGGAAAAATGGACACTTCTCATCTTCTGTTTGACTCTAGATGTTAAGGTTTTTTAAAACACAGCTGGAATTTGATGTGGTAAGACATGCAGACACAAAAAAAAGACAGTCATGAAGGAAGAAGTTTTAAAATCTCACAGATACCTAGAACCAGGAAACACATCACTCCCACAAAGGGCTACATAGGGAAGCACCAGAGTCATTTAGGAGCCAGAAGGAGGGGGGAAATGTGGTGAGACCCTTTACTGTAGTTTCTGCAGGAAGAAAACGTATGAGGCAGGGCAAACAGGCTTAGAATTGGCTACTGTGAATAATTTTAGCAGACTCTGTGGCATGGGGGCTGACCTTAGTTGTCTGTTACCTGGCCTGGGGTGATTAGGACAGGTGGATGTCAGCCTAGAACATAAGAGGACATAAAGGAACATAAAGAACATAAAGGATGTGGTTGGGGAATCTGGGTGCTGGATGGTTAGTTTCCATGTAAAAGGTGCAGTCTTGAGGACTTTTTTGCTTTCTCTAGGAATTAACTAACTCTGGGAAGGGCAGTCCTTTCCAGTGTCAGCAAGGCCCCAAGATGTCAAAGCATCAGAATAAAAAGACATGCTTTCTACATAAGGGCTAACTAGTTCACCAGATGACATCCTTACTTGTCCTTTCTAAAGGATGAGAGTTCTGCACTGAGGATTGGAAAAAACATCATGACACTTTGGATTGAAAAGAAAAAAAATTAAAGGAAAGAAGAAAGGAAGAATGGGAGCAAGAAGGAAAGGATTTTTTTAAAGAAAAAAAGTAGAGGAAAGGAAGGACCTGAACACACAGTAGGTGCTCAGAATATATTTGGTGAATAAAGAAATAGATGATAGAGTATCAGTCTATCAATCTATCTTCTTATTTAATCATATTATATCATTAATATGAATGCAAGACTCTGTGCTCGAGCCAACAAGGATATTTGCAATTTAAGTTTTTATTTAATTATGTAAAAGAGCCTGTGCTATCAATTTCAGCTATCACTGAGCAGATGAATGGATATATTTTCCATAGCCTTAAAATTACAGTTTGTAAGGAAATTGTCTAGTTAGTCTACCTGGAAGGTTCTGCACATTCACTTAAGGGACCATTCAATCAGTCACTTAATCACCAAGCAGTAGCTCATTGGTTTAAGGATGACGTTTTGATTCTAGGTGAAACCTCAGTGTAAACACTGCTCAGGCAGTTACTCTGATTTCCGCATCTACCAAGGAATATGTCCAGGGCTGCCTTCATTTAAAAAAAAATCCTATTTTCCAAAGCAGACAGGTGACTGAAGCAAGGATTTGTCACCAAATTGCTTTACAAATGCAATAAATGGAAGTTTGTTGACAAATCATTTACAAATCAGCTTGTCAGAGAGGCTGGGATCAGAGAAATCTGGAAGCCAAGGGTTAGTGGACAGCAGAGGCTCACAGATCCTGCCAAGATCAATCAGAAATGATGAGAACAAACATAACAGGGCTCTGGGGAAATAGGATCAATTTATAACAGTTGGATCTGCATCCGACTTTTCAATATCGCCTCCATGAAGTGGAGTTCTCTGAGATGGCGGTGAAGGTTGGACAGGGATCCTGCCTGAAAGTAGCTGAAAACTCCACTTTTCCATCATTAGGAAGGATACAAATAACTCTCATGATTGGCCGTCAGTCTGTCCTAAGTTTGTAGCAGGGCAACCCAGCTTGAGCACAAGATGAGACTGGGGTTATGGTTTGACGCCCTCTCCTTTCCACACAGGCATTGACTTGCATAAGCTGATGTGTAATTAACTGCAATCGATTGTAAAACAGCCTCAGTCCTTCCTACCTTCTCTCCCCCCTTACCCACGCTCATTGCATGGCCAGTAGTTGACAGTGACTGGCTGCAGCAAATATTCAATAGAATGTGGTAGGAGAGACGACGGTGGGCCAGCTCCAAGTCTAGGCCTCAAGAGGCCTGGGTATTTTGCAAGATTCTGATCCCAATATTGTCGAGAGAGAAAGAGAATGGATTAATATTTATTTAGCACTTACTTAATTTCAGCCATCTAATTAAGCTTATAAATAAGGTTAGCCACAAACATAACCATGATCATAATAAAATGGCAAAGACTATTTATTGAGGACTTTTTAGGTGCCGGGTCCTGAGTTAAAGGATTTATATGTTTTCTTTCAGTCTTCATAAAAACCCTAAGAGGTTGGTGTTATCAATGGCCCCATGATACAAATAAGACAAAGAGTACCTCTAGGTTAAGGAACTTGGCTTAGAGCAAAGAGCAGGTAATTCGGAGAACCAGTCCGTATACAGCTGCCCTCCATGTCAGAATATACGAAACCACAGACACAGAGGGCTGACTGTACCATCCGTTTCATATCAGGGACTTCAGCATCTGGGGATCTTGGTATGGGGCGGGGGTCCTGGAATCAATACCCCTGTGGATACCCAGGGACGATGGTATATACAGTCTCTTTTAATGACCTGTGTGAAAGCACCTGGTCCAAAAATGGCATCGCTCCTCATTTGATATGTGTGGGTACTAAGGATATGTGTGTGACCACGTGCTTGTGTACAGAAACCCTGGATTCTCCTCAAGGAGAATACGCACGCATTTGCGTAGAGAAGAAGAGATTAGGTGAAAGGAAATGGCTTTTTCCAAGACACAGAGGGAAAGCTGGGCTGACTAGGTAAGCCTTGATTATTTTCTGCAGCTTAAAAAAAAAGTAGAGTAATTAAAGCAAAACTGGTAGCAAAACTCCCCAGATAGACATTCCACGTTCTATCAGTGGCTGCCACTTCCCTCTCAAACTGAATAGCTTTGCGTGCGCCAGGGAGACTGAAGACACAGTTCTATTGTTCTATTTAGGGGCAATAATTCCATACTTTGCAGTCACTTTGTGTTCTACCCTGGCACACTTGTGTTCCGCTAAGCCTTATTTTCACTGTCTCCAGGTCATTACCCCAAAGCGAGAGTCCTAGGAGAGCAGGTTTCCCTGTCTTGGTGGAGTAAGCTGGTTAGTGGGAGCCAACACGTGATGACTGGAGCACCAGGGAGCTGTCCGGTTACAGAGGCTCCAAAAAACCCTTGGCTTCATCGGCAGACTCCACTTTTCTCTCATAGCCCGCCATTTAACCCATCAGCAAACCCTACTGGCTCCACCTTCATGATACATCATGTGACCCTTGCCACTTTTTTCCGCTGCTGTTCCCATCTATTTTATCATCATTTATCTATCATCTTCATTTTGCCTGAGTGGCTGCAGTACTTGTAAATGGCTCCATGAGCCTCAAAAGCAAAGGCAGATGGATGTTCTTGCAATATGAGATCATGCCCTTCCTCTGCTCAAAACCCACCCATGGCTCCCAGCTCCTTCTTAGAAAAGCCCAAGTCCTTACAGGGCCCACAAGACCTTCCAAGGTTTGGTTGGCCGCTCTCC
This sequence comes from Leucopleurus acutus, assembly GCF_964270905.1. NCBI lineage: Eukaryota > Metazoa > Chordata > Mammalia > Artiodactyla > Delphinidae > Leucopleurus > Leucopleurus acutus. The sequence goes on along the minus strand of NC_139153.1, from coordinate 27,275,759 downwards.
TCCTCACTCACCCCACTGCAGCCACACTGACCTCCTTGTTCTTTCTACAAGGTGCCCAGCCTGCTCGCCCCTCAGGACCCTTTCATGTAGTCTCCCAGGCATCCTCAAGGGCCCCCCCTTGACTTCCTTGAAGTTTCTGCTCAGTGTCACCTTGGCTCAGGAACCTTCCCTGAGGCCGCTATATCTGAACACTGTAACCCCTTCCTACAGCCCCTACTGTCTGCTCCTGCTTTCTTCTTGCCCCATAGCACTTGACATCTCCCCAAATATTACGCAACCTGCTTACTTGTCTATTGGCCTCCTTTCTGTAAAGACCCGAGGTTCAAGAGGCCAGAGATCTTTGTCTCTTGGGTTCACTGACAGGGTCTGACACGTACTATGTGTCAAGTGGATTTCTGTTGAATAAATGGATAGACTTGAACAGGGCAGAAGTCAGTGGGGTGTTTGAGAACAGGGACCATGGAGGCAGACTGCCCAGCTCAAAGTTCCTGTTCTGCTTAATAGTTTGGGGACATTCACTGCATCTCTATAAGTCCCTGCTTCCTCCTCTGCAAAATGGGTATGAAAATAGAACAGAACCCTTGGAGAGGATGCAGATGGAATACTTAGCCCCGTGTCTGGCATATACTGAACACTCAATAGACACTGACTGTTACCCTACATTTTGAAAAACATCAGTATTTAAATTCTTCTTTTGCTTTCTTTGGAGGTACAGTGATTTCAGAAGGAAAATGAGGTATGAGGGAAGGGTATTAACATGCAATGGACACCTCAGCTCATTTCATCCTCACAACCATCCTATGAGGCAGTTATTTTCCCTATTCAAAAAATGAGGCAGGGAGCCTTAACGAGGTTGACTGCAGCGTCCAAGGTCACATAAGAGGCAGAGCTGGGCGTCACATCCAGATTGGCCCTATCCTACTCGTCTTCCTCTTGCCCCTCCGCAACACGCTCCCCTCTTTACCCCATCAGTAGCAACTTCCAGCATCTTCTCGTTCCCTGAACACATCTGCCCTTTCCCAGCTCCGAGAGTTCGCTTACGTTCGCTCTGTCTGGACTTACCTTACCCTCCACTTATCCCCCTTACCATCCTACCTATCTTTTCAGGGCCGGCTCAAATGCCACATCCTCCCTTTAGCTTCTACGATTGTTCTCAGATTTAACCTCTTCCTCTGCTCTGCTTAAGACATTCACTGCCTTGTTCCTTGTGCTTTATGCTGTACCGTCTTCCTCCCACATCAGGGTGGGATCTTCTTGAATTTGGGAACAGCACAAGGCTCATCTTTGTGTCTCCATGGTACCTAGCACAGCACAGTGGACTCACAACGCAGGCAGATCCAACCTGCAGGATCTCATCTATGCTAGCTTGCAATGCTACCATTACACTTGCTATTTTAAATAATCAGTGTAAGCATGTAAGTGAGCCACTCACGGTCAATGCCTGCTGGCAAAACCTATAGACAAAAACGTATGGATGACTCTAAGGTGTTCCAACTAGTGACCAAGAAGTGAAACACATCGATCAAGTGGCCAGGCAAATAGGTGGTGATGCTGTATAAATATCCACAAGGAAAGAAATTCAAGTATTGATTGTTAATCAGAGTAATACTAAAGCAAGGGACTATAGGTAAACTGATACAGGGCTATCAACACAAAAGTCACAAAAGTGTGATACACATTGGGTGAATTAGCAGCATTTTGTTTGTTTGTTTAAACAAAGTAGGCATTCAATAAATGTTCACTAAGCAGTAGAGTTGATTTGAATTGCAATAAGCCATAAATGTATGACTTTGCAATTCGGGGGATACGAAAAAGATCAGCATAAGAAAATTCCAATCTAGCTCCAAAATAGTTTCCCACAATTTGTTATATAAATAGAAATATTTCTTGAATGCTAAAGATAGCACAAGTAATTGAAGGTGGACTGAAGGGTGACAAGTGATTTGACTGGAAAGGAAAATTCATCTTGTCACTTATTACCTGCGATCCAAATTTATGCAAGACCAGCCGGGAGGCAATTTTCATTTTATCCAGGATAAACCAGAGCTTAAGCTACCAAAGCTTGTCATCTTGAATGTCTCAAACAGTCATTCAAATGGTTTGTGTCCTCTTATTTAGAATGTCTGCCGTTACGGTAATTGTCAGGATGCCTTGATTTTTCGAAAACATTGCACAGTGCAATCTCATTATAACAGGATTTGCTGTAGAATGACACTTCAGGCTAGAATAGCTGTACCTGGCTTTGGCACTTGGAATTGAATGTCAGGCTAGTGGCCTTTAAACTACATTTGGCTTAGAAAAGAGGTTTAAGGCATGTCCTACCTCTAGTAACAGGAAACACAATAGGTATGGGAGATTTCAAAGAGAGAATCAGTTATAGCATCTGTGACCATCTTGGGAGCTCAGGGAACTTACTACCACGCCATTCCTTCATGGGTAGATTAAAAATGATTGATTATATGATATAAAATGATTGTCATGGTCCTAAGATTTTATGGCCAAGTGGTACTTAAAGCTTTTACACAGGAAGAAATGGCTAACCTTTTCCACTATGACAACTGGGGAATTTTCTTTCCTACCAAATAAAGAAGCAAAAACTCACGTGGAGGTAATAGTCCAAAAGCAGAACATAGAAGTAGAGTGCAGAGAGGGCCCAGAGAGATCTCCCAAACTGCAAAGACATGCAAAATGAAAGGGAAACCATTACTAGCTAATGGGCAAAAGACAATTTGCAGGATGCATGAGAGAGAAGAAACCACTATTTTTAATTTAGTTGATCAAGACTTTATTGTACTTCAAGTGAATTTACCACACAGAGATGCACAATATCAATAGAAAAGCATATTGTGAAGGTCAGAATAAAGCAGTTGAGGACTTGAGTCCACAGAGCTTCTCAGAAACAAGGTAAGTCAAGTTTCTCCTTCAGGGATCCCTTGAGAATAAGCCTAATTAGTCTAAAGGGTTTAGAAATGCCACCCATTGTGCTTAGGCTCCTTTCTGCAGGACTTTTACTGCTGAACCATGTCTTCCTTAATAAAAATGATTAGCACTTAGCAGCATCTAACAGGAAATGGATACCAAACCTTTCAGAGACATGCCAGGCAAACTCTGAATCTAGTCCATTAGCCATAATGGAAGCGTAATGGGTCCTTACGGAGGGGGTATGGTGCAGGGATGCGACTAAAAATTGTGAATGAAGATAGAACTTGGGATAATGTTATTGCTGGGATTCACTTCCCCCGTATGTGTTTAAAAGACGTTTTTCCTTCTTGAATCACAGTTGCCAGGCATTCTAGTTTCTACTTCAAAATACATTTTCTTACAAGGACTAGCTTTTAAATTATGGCAAAGTACAGATTTTAAATTGTTAGGAGGAATGGGTTCTCTATGTCATGGGTCTGTTTTGAAAATGACTTCCCTACCACTCTCTTTCTTTCTTTCATGGAGGAGAGAATAGAATACCTTAGGAATGGCCCATCAGTGAAGATGAATTGACATTCTACCCATATATAACATCAACTTCTGCTTTTCCAAGAATGGAGACCATTTCAATTCTTATCACTCCCTTTGGTTTGTTGATCTTACAAGCTTATCCATTTTCTTGTTCTGCATGAAATTTCATCACTTCCAACTTCAGAAAATGTTTATAGAAGAATAATATTCAAAGACTGATAATTCAGTAAGATATCCCCCAAGCTCCAAACTCCCTCAAATTAAGTAGTTTAACTTTTATACTATCAAGTAACTTGGCTGTGAGCACATCAGCAGCAAGGATGGAACTCCATTCATCATAACATGTTGCTACTTAATTAGATTCAGTAAGTTGGTTGATTAAATGAAATACAAACCTGTACTTTATAGAATTAGTTTGACCTGAAATAGCTTTTAACCACGCTAGGTTCATACCCCTTAATTCTCCCATTCTTTTTCTCCTTTTGAGGTTGGTTTTAAACAGCATGAAATGATATAAAATTTAAGAATTATCTGGTTACGGTAGTTAAAAGAGATCGTTAAAGTAAATGAAAACATCCAGGAGATTGCTATATAGCTGAAATGTTGTCTATACCATCAAATCAAAGTCAGTTACGTCTGTACAAAGATTGCACAAGAATGTTCATAGTAGCTTTTAATAATGGCCCCAAACTGCAAACAAAGCAACTGTCAATCAACAGGGGAATGCATAAACAAATTGTGTCTATCCATACGATGAGATACTATTCACTAAAAAAAAAAGAGCTAACTACTGATACATACAACTGCTTGGACAAATCTCAAAAATGTTTTGCTACAGGAAAGAAGCCAGACACAAAAGAATACACACTGTATGTTTCCATTTATATGAAGCTCAAGAACGGGCAAGATAGTCCATGGTGATAGTAGTCAGAACCAGGCTCCCTGCATGGGTTGTTGATACCTCCTGGCAGGGGAATTTGAGAACTGCCTACTTCTACCGAGCCAGTCGGGGGATGGGAAAACAGCTTCCCACTTGGCCTTGTCACCTACACCACTTGGGTGGGGGAATCAGAATGCCCCTTGCTTGGGCCCTGGATGGGTTGGGCTTGAGGAGGATGCGTTTGTTCTACTGGTTTTTGGTTGGTGTAGGGTGGGCATTACCAAAAAGCTCTGCTGTTGTTAGCCTACGCTTTTCCTCATCCTTTGGTTGGGGAAAACAGGCTTTTCTTTCTTTCTTTTTTTTTTTTAAAGAAGATGTTGGGGGAAGGAGTTTATTAATTTTATTTATTTATTTTTGCTGTGTTGGGTCTTCGTTTCTGTGCGAGGGCTTTCTCTAGTTGTGGCAAACGGGGGCCACTCTTCATCGCGGTGCGCAGGGCCTCTCACTATCGCGGCCTCTCTTGTTGTGGAGCGCAGGCTCAGTAGTTGTGGCTCACGGGCCTAGTTGCTCCGCGGCATGTGGGATCCTTCCAGACCAGGACTCGAGCCCGTGTCCCCTACATTAGCAGGCAGATTCTCAACGACTGTGCCACCAGGGAAGCCCAACAGGCTTTTCTTGACGCTTTTTAGGCTGTACTGTTTGGTGGTTCATAGCTGAAGGCTTCTGAAGTGCCCTGTCCTGCACAGGTGGGGAGAAATTAGGAAGCCCAGGGAACTAATTGCTGTGTCATTCCTCAATTTTTAAGATTCCTAAGCAGTCTGCCTCCTTCCTTCCACTTTTCAGAGTTTTCTTATGCTGTATATTATATTACGTCCAGGGATTTTTAGTTGTAAGGAGAGCTTGGATGGAGTGGGGCTACTCCATCTTCCCCAGAACTGGAAGTCCTCTGCTCCATTCTGTTTTAATATCAACATTTAATAGTATCACCCAACTGAGGGCTGGCACACAGTAGGTGCTCAGTAAGTGCTGGTTGATTTGGAATCCAAGCTTTGCTTGATTTGACCCACCTGTATATTGTTGAAGAGTTGTGACTTGATTACCTGATTGGTGTACTTTCAACTAGCCAGTTCTGGTTGTAGGCTTACGGTGTAACGATTCCTCTCATGACTTCGTGCAGGAGTCCCCAGGCCACCTATGGAATGCTAGCACTCACAGGGGCATGGCACCTTACTTGTATCTAGGATTGGCCAGATTTCTGAAATTCTTTTCCTAGCATTTGCTTCTACCTGTCCTTCTCTCTGACCACTTAGAGTAACTACTTACTTCAGCCTTGCTGCCGTTTGCTTCATGTCTCTGTAGACTGCCTGCTTTTTAGCCACAGACGTATAATAAGGCTTGTTTGGGTTTCCAAAACCCTTTGAGGTATTTGAGTTAAAGGTCCTATAAAGCTGTAAATTACCATGATTATCATAATTTAGCTGCTAATCGAGTGAAAGCAGCAGTCTGGGTCACCAAAAAAAATCACTTCCTTTGTGATTTTTTTTGCTTATGTGGGAAGCTGTATTTTCAATGGGTTCCTCACAATTTTCCAGAGGCTTCTCGTTCCAACATTGGTAATACGCGTTTACCCCTGCGTGTCTGGGACGACCTATAAGCAAGACGAAATACATTCTGCCTCATTTTAGCAAGTGTAGTGAGAAGAATAAATAAACTTCTCCAGGGAAACCCCAAACAGGAGCTCTTGAGAGAATGATGCACCCTCACTCCATGTTAAAAGTATCAGTGTATTCAATATTAAAGGGAAAACACTAACCAGTGAGTTCACAGATCCACTTTATTATGTTTTCTCATTCTGTTCTGTCTTATTTGAGCAAGACTTTTGTGAAATTATAAAAACACAAACCTATTATTGAATTTCCACCGAAATGCTTCCACCGATAAGCATTACATTAGACACAAAAGATTCAATGAAAAATTTTCTGAAATATTTAAATGAGTGCCCACATTCTCCAGTAACGGCTCTTCCAACTGCTTTGATAGCTTCACGAGTGTCCCTGAAGAGGACACCCATGCCACAGCAAGGGCTCCTTTTTCATTCTCACCTCACCAGCTCACAGTTGTAATCTTACTAGGAGACCACTAAAATAATCCTGTGATGCTCTACATGCAAGGTTGGCAAACTATTGTCCGTGGGTCAAATATAGCCCACCAGCTGCTCTTGTAAATAGAGTTTTATTGGCACACAGCCACCTTCATTCATTTACGTACTGTCTAAGGCTGCTCTCATGCTACAACAGCAGAATTCATAAGGGCGACAGGGTCTGTATGGCCCACAAAGCCAAAAAAACTTTGCTATCTGCCTCTTTACAAAGAGTTTTCTGACCCCTGCTCTACATTCCATTTATCTTGCTTGGTTTTTGGCTCCTGTGCTGGCCCCTTCTCATCTTCCAGATTTATGAAGTCTAGAGCCTTCCAGGGCTTACTTCTTATACCTCCCTTCCTCTCTTCATTGACTCTGTAGATCAATGGTTGTCAACCCCAGCTGCTTTTTAGAATCACTCGTGAGGCTTTTTAAAAATACTGATGCCTTGGCATCACTCTCAGAGGTTTTGATTTAATTAATCTGGGGCAGGGCTCAGCCCTCACACTTTCTGAAAGCTCCCCAGGTGATTCTAATGCACAGCCAGCATTGGGAACAATTAAGTAATTTTTGTCTAGTCTCAGGCTTTATATTAACTATATATCAGCAACTCCCAACTTCTATCTCCAGTCCCAATATCTCCCCTGAATTCCATATTCACATATCCAACTGCTTATTTGACATTTCCACTTGAATTCTTAACAGGCCTCTCAAACTCACCATAGCTGAATCAGAACTCCTGATTTCCTTCATACCATTCCTCCCATCTTAGTCAATAGGACTCAATTTCTTTTTCGGTTGCTCAGGAGAAAAACCTTAGAGTCATGCTTGGCTCCTTTCTGTCTCTCATGTTCCATCTCTAATCCACTGGCAAATCCTACTGTTCCCTCCAAATGTAGGAGAATTCAACCACTTACAATCTCTTGTGGCCCCAGCCATGAGCATCTCTCATGGGTCTTGTTTCAGCGGTCTCCTGTTGCCATGGTCTCCTGGTTTCTGCCCATCCACCTCCGCAGTCTTTGTTAAAGCAGAAGCCAGAACGATTCCGATAATCCATGAGTCGGATAAAATCACCCCTCTGTTCAGAGGCTGCTAATGGCTTTCCATCTTCTTCAGAGTAAAAAACAAATCAAAGTATTCCTTGAATATAAATACCAGAATGGACAGAAATGAATGGTACCTGAAAGCCTGAAAACAACTATTTTTCCCATGGCCAGTGGATTTTAATTTGCTTCATTCTTCCTTAGGACGGTGAAGGCAAGAGCAAACAAACTGATAGCGAGGAAAGGCAGGTTGTTCAGCAAAGGTTGAATAGAAATAGTCATGCTTTCTAGAATTCTTTTCAATGTCCTCATATGTGTGAATTATGCATCCTGTACCTTTTCATGAAATGTCACCAACGTCTTTTCTCCAGTCAGCTTGAGTCTGCTATACCCGAGAAATTATTTGCCTTGAGCCACATAATTGCATATTGTGGGAAACTCATCTTGCAGATGCTAGAGGAAAGAAACTCAATCTCAAAATTATACCTTTCTTATCTATGGATAAGGGGGAAATGTCTTATATGCATTGTCACTTTTCCTTAGAAAAACTGCCATCTCTTTAAAAAAACATTGTTTGAAAGCAGTAAATGATGCAGAACAACAAGCTGTCAGAGGAAAGACCAAAGATATTTTAAGACCTTGCATAACATTTGTAGAAATTCTCAGCATCAGAGTAGAAATCATAATCTTGAGAAAGGTTGCACTGAATTCAAATGACTGATCTTCATATGGGTAGAGAGGTGTTTTTGCCTTAAAAATTTTTTCCTTGGAGAGAAAGAAACACTGCACAATTTGCGCCTTTCCTCAGATCTTTGTGTCAAACAAATTGTCAACAAGAACAAAAAAGTCTGCTAACTGATAATCTTTTAATTTTAATTCCTTTAGTGGACTCAGAGACAGGAAAGACTAAACATCATTGGGACATTGGGAGTGCTGGTGGAGAATAAGGTGAGAAATTTTTTTTTTTTTTTTATTGATACGAGGCCAAAAATATATAAGAAGAATGAGGTGCAGTTAATGATGACTGTTTAATTTGAAAAATAATGAAAAATGTCCAAAAGGGAGCAAATTCAAATAAGAAAGTGATTTCTTCTCTTAAACACACTCTTTAATATAAACATTTAATTAACTACTTTATCTTTCACTGAGAAAAAGAAAAATAGAAGACCAAAAGAAAATAAATACTAAGTCACACTGACCTCAACCAGGAGTGAAATACTAAATAAAACTATAAAGAAAATGGCTTGCACTTTAAGAAAAGAATTATAGAACTAAAATCAGATGAGAATATTTTCCTTATTTCCTTCTTTAATTAACCAACCTGGGCTGCTAGCAAGATAATCTGTTTAAAGTGTTTAAGGAGATTGAAAATGATCACTTTAGCTGTGTGATCATTTTTACAAAGGCAGACATTAAAGAAAACAATCTCAAACAACGAGAAGTCTATCATTTCTTATGATCAAGCTTTCTACCTTTGTAGCGTGGGTTTTACCTGAAAGTATCTCTATATGTATTGTGGTTATTGGATAGGATGAATCAAAGCAGAAATATCTATAAAGCTAAGCTGGCGAGTAATTTCAATGATAACTAAGTTCTGAATGGCATTTCCATTTCTGTTCTGTTGATTCAAAGATGTTAAGTCCAAAATTTTAATTATTTTTTAGCTGGAGATAAAACCTATCCGTGTTTTTTTTCCCCTAGTTCTTTTGTTAGTTCAGATATAATAGTTGTAAATCCTATATGAAGATATATTCCCTTCCTCTTCACTCCCACACACTCATGCACACACACAAACTCACATATCCATTTATAGTTTAGTATAGGGTTTGCAAACTCATTGCTTTAAAGACAAGGGAAGTAACATAAAGGAGGAGAAAAAGCTCTATGTAAGACAATAGGGAGTAGTAAGGATTACAGCAAACTTGCCTGAACACATCACTTGAAGGAGTTGCTGCTAATTATCTCCTGTCAATTACTGACACACGGGAATGTAACTCAGTATTTCTAGGTTCTTACTTTGTAAGGGAAGCCATGAATCCATGTTTTATTAAATCTCCCAATGTTTATGTACTGTCAATTAATTCAACTAAACAAACAAGCACACAGAACACCTTCCTCACCAAAAACTTAGGTCTGTGGCTGTATTTAATCAGTTCCCTACCAAGATGTTGCCTCTGGCTTGGTAGGTCATACTGTCAGGAGGCTTACTTTTCAGTCTCTCCTTTCCACTCCCCAGCTGGGAGGGCTTGGCCAAGTCCTATGAAAGATTTGCACCAGAAACACAAACCAATTTGAAATCGTAAGAGAATTTAGAGGATCTCTCATCCCACCTACTTATTTTTGAGATGAAGATGTTGAAGTCTAGAATGAGCTCATTGATTTATCTAAGGTCCTAGGGGAGAGTAATGACAGATCTGACACTACAAATATGGCTTCAGACTCCCAGCCCACAAAACCACGCAATGACTAAAGCCATGGGAATGTTCAGGTCCATGGGGGATACAATCATGAGTATTATATTTAATTTTAAAGCATTCAGTTCTTAAGAACTGCTGAGGGGCGTCCCTGGTGGCGCAGTGGTTGAGAGTCCGCCTGCCAATGCAGGGGACACGGGTTCGTGTCCCGGTCCGGGAAGATCCCACATGCTGCGGAGCGGCTGGGCCCGTGAGTCATGGCTGCTGAGCCTGCGCATCCGGAGCCTGTGCTCCACAACGGGGGAGAGGCCACAACAGTGAGAAACCCGCGTACCACACACACACACACACACACACAAAAAAGAACTGTTGGAAGGCAGGGTCTATTCTATGCCTGTCCAGCACACAGCGTACTCCCTATCATCATCTTGTCCTCAAATCCATATTGAATGAATGAATGAGTAAATGAATAAAGAACTAAATTATATTCAGAACAAAAGAGTCATCATTAAGAAGCCAGTGACCAAAATAACAGAGGAAAGCTGAAGTTCAGAGATAAATAAACTGAACTACGAGAAAATGCCTTATTGTTCACTGGAAACATTAAAACAAACAAAACAAAACAAAAAGCTCCTTCCAGCTGCATCTCTGACTTGGAGCTGAATAGGAATGTAGTCTTTCCTAGATATGATTTCTGATTACTCCTTACTGATGCTGGCTGGAAATTCAATTTATTGACTCCATCAAAATGCCCTGCAGAGACGAGTATAAGCTCTGACTGAATGTAGACGATAAAAAGAAACTTGATATTAAAGATGGTTTACATGATAGCCCACAGAAAATACAGCCAAGTCAAGTATGCCCTTGCTTGTGGCTTATTAAAACACAATTTTTTTTGGGGGGGACAATGTATATACTTTACAGAGCTTTGGCCTAGAATTTAATGCATGTTGTTTTATATCCCCCATGAATGCCTGCTGCTCCCAAGCTCAGAAAGCTTGCCTACTGCCTTCCTTTCCAGCTGGTCTACTGATCAGTTTTTCATGAAAGAGAAAAATTAAAGGGTCAGATGAATAAGGCAAACATTGTCCCACTCTTATAAAGTTAAGGATTTATTTGAAATATTTGTATAAAGTATCAAGCAGAATATATAAACAATATACATGACAGTAAATGAATATGATGAATTCTGCTGTCAATATTCTGGTTTTGATGTAACCGGGTACATTTCCCCTCTATAAAATATTCCTTGTTACATCAAACAGAACAACTCAACTGTTACTTCACTTTGTCCTCCAAAATTCTCATAAAATGGGGCATGAGTAGAACATGTAAGGGCAGATTGGGAATCTTATTTATGATTATTTGATTCTAGATTTCTAGATAGCTGGCTGAAAAGGTCAGGTGGAAATAGATGGGGTATGACCCAGAGCCAAAGTCCATGCCCGTGTGTACAACATCCACGTTGATTGTGGCTATGTCTGGTTTGGATGTTTGTAGAGTTTCTAAAGATTATGTTAGAATCACAGAAACAATGACTTTGATAAATAACTTTTGAGTAATAGCCTGTCAATGCAAAGAGACCCTTCTCCTGAGATGAGAAACGTATTAACACTGGGTCATCCAGCTTCTTTCCTTTGTGTATGTGTTTGTTTTCAAATCTCCTTTTCTTTCCCTAGGCAAGTCTAGGCAGATATTTCAACTCAATGAATATGTATGAATTGGCCCATGTGGGTCCAATTCTGAGACACAACTAGCTATTAGAAGCTGCAAAACATTCTTTGTGAAAGCAATAACTGACACTTATTGAACACTTATTACATGCTAGGCACTAAACCTTAATTTACATGTATTATCTCACTTAGGTGTTACAATGACTTTACCAGTTTGGGTCTTCCTTTAACCTAAGACTTAGACAGTTCTATGTTTAAGTTTTTGAGGAGCCTCCATACTGTTTTCCTTAGTGGCTGTACTGATTTACATTCCCACCAACAGTGTCCTAGGGTTCCCTTTTCTCCACATCCTTGCCAGCTCTTGTTATTTCTTGTTTTTCTCACAATAGAAAGGTATGAGATGGTATCACATAGTGGTTTTGATTTGCATCCCCTGATGATTCATGAGGTTGAGCATCTTTTCACGTGGCTGTTGGCCATCTGTCTGCCTTCTTCGGAAAAATACCTATTCAGGTCCTCTGCGCATTTTTAAATTGGATACAATCCAGCAATTCTACTCCTGGGTATTTAGCCAAAAATACTAATTCAAAAAGATGTATGCACCCCAATGTTCATACCAGCATTATTTACAATAGCCAAGATATGGATGCAACCTAAGTGCTTCCCATCAACAGATGAATGGCTAAAAAATTGTGATTATATATATAAAATCACACACACACACACACACACACACACACATATACACACAGTGGAATATTACTCAGCCAGAAAGAATTAAATCTTGCTATTTGTGACAACATGGACAGACCTGGAGGGTATTATACTTAGAAAAATAAGTCAGAGAATGACAAATACTGTATGTTTTCACTTATATGTGGAATCTAAAAACCGAAACAAATTGACAAATATAACAAAACAGAAACAGACTCACAGGGCTTCCCTGGTGGTACTGTGGTTAAGAATCTGCCTGCCAATGCAGGGGACACAGGTCCCAGCCCTGGTCTGGGAAGATCCCACATGCCGCAGAGCAACGAAGCCTGTGTGCCACAACTATTGAGCCTGCATCTAGAGCCCGTGAGCCACAACTACTGAGCCCACATGCCACAACTACTGAGCCCACGTGCCACAACTACTGAAGCCCACGTGCCTAGAGCCCGTGCTCCGCAGCAAGAGAAGCCACCGCAATGAGAAGCCTGCACACTGCAACGAAGAGTAGCCCCTGCTTGCTGCAACTAGAGAAAGCCAGCGTGCAGCAACGAAGACCCAATGTGGCCAAAAATAAATAATAAAATAAAATAAATTAATTAAAACAACAAAAAAGAAACAGACTCACAGATAAAGAGAACAAACTAGTGGTTACCAGAGGGGAGGAGTGGGAGGACCGGTGAAACAAGTGAAGGTGATTAAGAGGTACAAACTATCAGTTATAAAATTAGTAAGTCACAGGGATGTAATATACAGCCCAGGAAATATAAACAATATTTTACAATAACTTTGTATTGTGTATAATCTATAAAATTATTGAATCACTATGTTGCCCACCTGAAACTAATGTCATATTGTAAATCAACTATATTTCAATCAAAAAAAAAAAAAAACCCTTGGGCTTCCCTGGTGGCGCAGTGGTTGACAGTCCGCCTGCCGATGCAGGGGACATGGGTTCATGCCCCAGTCCGGGAGGATCCCACATGCCGCGGAGCGGCTGGGCCCGTGAGCCATGGCCACTGAGCCTGCGCGTCCGGAGCCTGTGCTCCTCAACGGGAGAGGCCACAACAGTGAAAGGCCCGCGAACCGCAAAAAGAAACAAAAAAAACCCTAAGACATAGTTTAAATCACTTGCCCAATTCAGGTCTGTCTGACTACAGAGCCTAAAATATTAACTTCCTTGCAAGGTTTCAACTTCATTCTTTAGCTTCATAATCCCAGAAAGATGGGAGCTCAGTGATGGTCAGAGCATTCAGATCATTCATTTCAGCCATAAAAATAAACTCTGCAAAAATACCTGGGTCAACCAGGAATTGAACAGAGAGCCTCAGGTATGTTTTTTTGTCCAAGGTTCCTAATCTCTTTTGGCTTCGTTTCTATGGGGATTTATGCTGTTTTGTCAGCCACAGCTCGCTGTTGACTCAGAGTATGCCTACCAGCCATTAAAATCCCCCGTCCTTTTTTTATACATGTTACTGAGAAGTCTTATTTCCTCCCTTATCTAAACACACAGGTGGCACTTTGGGACATAGTGCTTCATTAAAAATATTCCATCTCATTGTTATGATCTTTGTTCTTTGGTAAACTCTAGAGAGTTCCAAGAATTATGATATTTTGCTAACTTTTCTATCCTGAAGAACGATCACCCATGTAGCGGATATTGGCCATTTTTGGAACTACCCAGTTTGGGCATGATTCCTTTGGGGTAAATCATGAGACTGAATCATGGTGGGGAGCAGAGCCCCCAGCCTCCTCCTACAAAACCCAAAGGAGGCAAAGAATTCCTCTCCACGCCCCTGGCAGCCTAGGTACGGGCCTGTGACTGGGCTGGCCATTCAGATGATCCTGCCGGGGCCTTAAAATCTTAAGGAAACAATGTGAAGATACAGGAAAAGTGCAAACATATTCACAGGGAGGTGGTGACATGGAGAATACAGCTTTGAAGGGCCAAGGTGTGTTGCTTGCACCTGTGCTATTTTTATGGCGTGGCCTTGGCTGGTTCCTGCTGCCTATATTTCTTTAGTCCCTGAGCATCTGCAGAGTTTATTTCTTCAGCCTTCACACATATCCAGCTCCCCTGCCCCAACCCTTGCCGAAACTCCCTTTGGTCCTAGAGATGCCAGAGTCAGTTTCTAGTGCTGACAACTAAAATCCCCGACAGATGCAGGTCACTTCTCTTCTCCACTGCTATCCCCCCAGACTGAGGACCCACCATCTCACAACTGGACCAGTACAATAGCCTCTGCCTGGCTCCCAGCTTCCGTGTTCCCACCTGCCACGACCTAGCCTCCTTCATCACTTAAAACTGCAAGTCAGATTAGGCCATTCACCCTATAAAGGCCCCCAATGACTTTCCATCACGTTAACACTAACATCCCAGCCTCTCACCTTGATTACTTCCAGTTTTCAGCCTCATGTCCCATCACTCTCCTCCCCACAGACTCCAGCCATCCCAGCCCTGCTGATTATACTAAGCTTAGTCCTGCTTCTGAGCCTTGAGTTGCTAGATTTAAAAAGCCCTTTTGTTACTAGAAGTATAAAAAGTATGTGCTTATCTGAAAATCACTTTTAACTGGGTGTCCTATATTTTAGTTGGCCAACCCAGACACTTATACTTGCTGTTTCTCAGCCTGGGTCCCTCCTCTCTCACTTGCCCAGGGAGGCATCACCTAATTACCTCTCTAAAGATGCCATGCCCACCAGTCACTCTGTCTTGACACTCTATTTATCAAAGCACTGACACTCTCTGAAGTGACCTTATACTTTCATTTGTAGGACTTTCCTGTTTCAGATGTCTCCACCTAGAAAGTGAATTCCACGTGAACAGTGGCCTTGACTGTACTGGCCTCTGCTATATCCCAGTACCTGGAACTGTGCTTGGCATGTGGTAAATGCTCAAGAAGTAAATATATATTGAACAAATGGAATTAATGTCTGATATCAAGCCAAAGAAGAAAACCCAAATTCAATAATTTTCCAAGTAAAACCTTTCTCTTGTCCTTTTTAAACTTTTCAATTGTATGCCAATCATCCCAGAACTTAACAAATAATCTATAAAGTAATAGTACTAGACATCTATAAGAGTCACAATGCTGTATATTACCCAGCAGCTATGGTTATTTCATTAGGAATGTTCAAAGGGACACTGACTCCTAAGAAGCTATGTGTAGTTTCTTCTCTCTTCAATCATGTTTCAAATCTAATTTGGTTTGTATTCTCCATCTGAAAGGCAAGATGGACACAATGAAAACTTGGCTTCTTGTTTTACAACTTCAGCTTGAACAGTGAAATGATTTGAAAAGGACCCCTTGTTGTTCCCCTCACTTCTCCAACACCCTCAATGTTCCTTGTGTTACCTCTGAAATGATGAATGGGACTCAAGAGCCCCACGAGCTTATCACATAGGGAAGCATCTGTTTTTCCCCTTTTCAGTGTAGCTTCATAAAAGCCATCAGCATTTTAATAGAGTCGGGTATATATCTGGAGGTTTATAAACCTGGGAAAACGAGTTTGTGTTCCACAATGTAGACATGGCTATTTTTATTAATTTGGAGAACTGATTCCCCCAGGAAAATGAGATTCTGCTTGAGCTGTTAGTCTTGCAATCGTTCTGATGTCTTGTGCCTGAATTTTTTGAATAGAGCTGCAGAGCCCACAGAGAGATGCAGCCTTTCCATAACCTTGGGAAGGCTGGAGCCAGACATGAGGTGAAATTGAGAACACACATCACTGTGACAAGAATCCCAACCAGAACCAAGAAAGAAAGGGAGAGAAATAGAGGGAGGAAGGCAGGGAGAGAGAGAGAGAGAAAGCAGAGAGAATTTACTGATCCTGTAAAGAAGTCTAGAGGCAGTTCTGGCTCAGGTGTTGTTTGATTCAGGGGTTCACATGAAACCATCTCACTTTCTCTACATTCTACTTCCTTCTTGCTTGGCTCTATTTTCAATGAGGTTGTCCCTAAACTGGTGGCATGATGGTTGCCAATTTCTGTTTTTTTAAATAAATTTATTTATTTTATTTTTGGCTACATTGGGTCTTCGTTGCTGCACGCGGGCTTTCTCTGGTTGTGATGAGCAGGGTCTGCTCTTCATTGCAGTGCACAGGCCTCTCATAGCGGTGGCTTCTCTTTTCGTGGAGCACGGGGTCTAGGCACGTGGGCTTCAGTAGTTGTGGCACACGGGCTTCAATAGTTGTCACTCGCGGGCTCTAGAGCACAGGCTCAGTAGTTGTGGCGCACAGGCTTAGTTGCTCCATGGCATGTGGGATCTTCCTGGACCAGGGCTCGAACCCGTGTCCTCTGCATTGGCAGACGGACTCAACCACTGCGCCACCAGGGAAGTCCCTCCAACTTGCTATTTTGTCCAGGTAGTGACCTCAGCAGGAAGAAGACCCTCTCTTTGCTAATTCTATCAAAAAGTGTTCCGGAGCTGATTCTCATTGGTCTAACTTGGCTCAAGTGCCTATCCCTGGACCAACCTCAGTCACCACGAGGATGCAACATGTTGATTGGCCAGCCCTGAGTCAATTCCTGTCCCTCAATCAAGGAAGAAGTGGTGAGTAATGTTAATTTCACCCACACCATATTGACTGTGAGTGGGGAAGGGATTATTTATTGAGGAAATTTGGGGTGCTGTATTTAAATAAAGAGGAAATGATTGTACAGCCTTCTTCCCCTTTGCCCCCCAAACTTTTCTCATAATGTCCTACTGCTCTTATACTACAAATGTTTTTCTAACAGTTCAGTGAATTTGGGGAGCCCAGAGGCTGCCATCTCTTTATTGTACCAAGAGGGACACCGTAAATGTGTTAATATAAGCCAGACAAGATGTAAACTTGGCTTTGAAAGCAGTACATGTCAACCAGCAGAGGACATGTTTGAAGCAGTTTTCTTTCAGGCAGCAAAGCAGAGAGCAGATGAAAGATCCCCTTCCTATACCCACTGCATTCCTCCTTATACTATTTCTCTCTATTATCTCAGCTTTAAGTGCTTTTGGAAAAAGCAACAGTGCTTCGAGGAAGAATGGGGACTGCCTGAATTGTTGATCTAAACTTGACGTATCTGAAATACTGGTGCTCCCTTCCTAAATGTATAAATCCTTCACAGTGAATAATAATGATACTCATAGTACTGTTTGCTTCCTACCTCCCAGCCGCTGAATGTATAATATTATAAACAACCCTATGAGGTAGATACTATTTGGAGGTAAGGAAACCGAGGCACAGAGAGGTTAAGTAACTTATGCAAGGTCACACAGCTGCTAAATTGTAGAGCCAGGATTCAAACCCAGGCAGTCTGATTTGGGCACCTGTGCTTTAACAATTACGTTTTGTGTTTCTTATCGGGCATCCCCATGGAAGTCGTGTAGCTGGGCATGATCAGCCATACGTTATGGATGAAGTAATTAAGGCTTAGAAAATGGAAGCTGGCAGGTCCCAGATATTCTGACTTCCACATCAGCGTTCTCAGAAAGTCCTGGCTCACCTCTAAGCAATGATGCCTGTGTTGTGCTGCCCCATCTCCCCACCAGCCCTCTGAGGCAGACCTGGCGTGGGAAAACAAACATCAGACCAACACATATTGCTATTTAGAACAAAGTCCTTGGAGCCAGAGTGCTTTTGTTTCAATACCAACTCTATCTTTTACTTATACGTTATATCAACATTCAGGGCTTCAGTATCTGCTCTCAGGAGTTAACTGTAAGTATGAAGTGAGTTACTACCTCTAAGAGTATGTAGAACAGCACCTGGCACATAATAAGTATTCAAGGACCTATGTGTACAGGGTCCTTCAGTATCACTTCTCAGTGCTTTATATTGTCAAAACAAAAGTCCTCCAAGGACACCTGGGAACGAGTGCACTTGTATTATGTTTAGCTCTTTCTTTCAACACCTACAACTATACTCAATCTCTTTACTAGTGCTATGTCTCCAATAAACAGTCTACTTTGCACAGCTGAATACTTTCTGTAGAGTTAGTCTGGTGGCTTACAATAAGGAGAGTGAGGACAGTGTGGGAGAAAAAGCCTGGGTGTGGCGCTGTCAGGGGAGGGGAGATTGAATGTAGGCTTTGATACTTATCACCTATGTGACCTTGGGGAAGTTACTCAACTTTTCTGAATTCCATTTCCTTATCTGAAAAATGAGAGGGACTTCCCTGGTGGCAGTGGATAAGACTCCACACTCCCAGAGGAAGGGGCCCAGGTTCCATCGCTGATCAGGGAACTAGATTCCACGTGCGTGCCACAACTAAGAGTCCGAATGCTGCAACTAAGGAGTTGGCGAGCCACAACTAAGACCCGGTGCAACCAAATAATAAATAAATAAATATTTTTAAAAAATGAGAATAGTTACACTTTCCTCACTGAATGGTATCAGGATGACTACTATATGTGTGGCACATGAGAGCAAGTCACAGCTCTATTAGTGTAACAGGGAAGAACAAATCTGACTCCATATTATATCTATTCCTTTTTACTTTAAACTTTGTGCTCTATTGCATGTGCTTAGTCATGCTGGCTCTGCACCTTTTAAAAAAGAATGTTGCCTACAGCCTGGAATATACAGGATAGCCTATTCTCAAGGCTCTGACCTTTTTTTTTTTCTTAATAGATCTTTATTAGAGTATAATTGCTTTACAGTACCGTGTTAGTTTCTGTTGCACAACAAAGCATATCAGCCATATGCATACACATGTCCCCATATCCCCTCCCTCTAGAGCCTCCCTCCCACCCTCTCTATCCGACCCCTCTGGGTCATCGCAAAGCACGGAGCAGATCTCCCTGTGCTATGCTGCTGCTTCCCACCAGCCAACTATTTTACATTCGTTAGTGTATATATGTTGATGCTACTCTCACTTTGCCCCAGCTTCGCCCTCCTACCCCATGTCATCAAGTCCATTCTCTATGTCTACCTCTTTATTCCTGCCCTGCAACTAGGTTCATCAGTACCTTTTTTTAAAAAAAATTCCATATATATATATATGTGTTAGCATACAGTATTTGTTTTTCTCTTTCTGACTTACTTCACTCTGTATGACAGACTCTAGGTCCATCCACCTCACTACAAATAACTCAATTTCATTTCTTTTTATGGTTGAGTAATATTCCATTGTATATATGTGCCACATCTTCTTTATCCATTCATCTGTCAATGGACATTTAGGTTGGTTCCATGTCCTTGGCTATTGTAAATAGTGCTGCAGTGAACACTGTGGTGCCTGTCTCTTTTTGAATTATGGTTCTCTCAGGGTATATGCCCAGTAGTAGGAATGCTGAGTCATATGGCAGTTCTATTTTTAGTTTTTTTAAGGAAACTCCATACTGTTCTCCATAGTGGTTGAATCAATTTACATTCCCACCAACAGTGCAGGAGGGTTCCCTTTTCACCACACCCTTTCCAGCATTTATTGTTTCTAGCTTTTTTGATAATGGCCATTCTGACCGGTGTGAGGTGATACCTCATTGTAGTTCTGATTTGCATTTCTCTAATAATTAGTGATGTTGAGCATCTTTTCATGTGCCTCTTGGCCATCTGTATGTCTTCTTTGGTGAAATGTCTATTTAGGTTTTCCACCCATTTTTTAACTGGATTGTTTGTTTTTTGATATTGGGCTCTATGAGCTGTTTGTATATTTTGGAGATTAATCCTTTGTCTGTTGTTTCATTTGCAAATATTTTCTCCCATGCTGAGGGTTGTCCTTTTGGCTTGTTTATAGTTTCCTTTGCTGTGCAAAAGCTTTTAAGTTTCATTAGGTCCCATTTGTTTAATTCTGTTTTTATTTCCATTACTCTAGGAGGTGAGTCAAAAAAGATCTTGCTGTGGTTTATGTCAAAGAGTGTTTTTCCTATGTTTTCCTCTAAAATTTTTTTTAGTGTCTGGTCTTACATTTAAGTCTTTAATCCATTTGGAGTTTATTTTACATGTAGTTGTCCAGTTTTTCCAGCATCACTTATTGAAGAGGCTATCTTTTCTCCATTGTATGTTTTTGCCTCCTTTATCAAAGATAAGGTGACTGTATGTGCGTGAGATAACCTCCAGGAATTCTATTCTGTACCATTGATCTATATTTCTGTTTTTGTGCCAGTACCATACTGTCTTGATTACTGTAGCTTTGTGGTATAGTTTGAAATCGGGGAGCCCGATTCCTCCAGCTCCATTTTTCTTTCTGAAGATTGCTTTGGCTATTTGTGTTTCCATACAAACTGTGAAATTTTTTGCTCTAATTCTGTGAAGAATGCCATTGGTAGTTAGATGGGGGTTATATTGAATCTGTAGATTGCTTTGGGTAGTATAGTCATTTTCACAATACTGATTCTTTCATTCCAAGAACATGGTATAATTCTCCATCTGTTTATATCATCTTTGATTTCTTTCATTAGTGTTTTATAGTTTTCTGAGTATAAGTTTTTTGTCTCCTTAGGTAGGTTTATTCCTAAGTATTTTATTCATTTTGTTGCAGTGGTAAATGGGAGTGTTTCCTTAATTTCTCTTTCTGATTTTTCGTTGTTGGTGTATAGGAATGCCAGAGATTTCTGTGCATTAATTTTGTATCCTGTGACCTTACCAAATTCATTGATAAGTTCTAGTGGCATCTTTAGGATTCTCTATGTATAGTATCATGTCATCTGCAAACAGTGACAGTTTTACTTCTTCTTTTCGAATTTGTATTCCTTTTATTTCTTTTTGTTCTCTGATTGCTGTGGCTAGGACTTCCAAAACTAAGTTGAATAAGAGTGGTGAGAGTGGACATCCTTGTCTTGTTCCTGATCGTAGTGGAAATGCTTTCAGTTTTTCACCATTGAGTATGATGCTTGCTGTGGGTTTGTCATACATGGCCTATATTATGTTGAGGTAGGTTCCCTCTATGCCCATTTTTCCTCCCCCCTCAGTCCCCCTACATCCTACCAGTTCACTCTGGGGTTCCTCCCATCTCCTTGCGGGTCAGAGTCCCCCATTAGTGGCTGGCAGGCACCCTAATTGTGGAGAGACACTAACTCCGCATCTTCCCACACCACCATCTTGACTCCTCCCCTACAATCCAAGGCTCTGACCTTTAAGAGTCCATTCATATAAAGACAAAAAGTTGCAGAACAGAGAATAACATTTGTTTTATGAGAGGTTTACAGGAACGTCATGACCTGACCTACATGAACAGCTACAAGAATAAAGGATTGTGACACCAAGAAGTTTGCAACTAAACCACGTTCCTCCCTCACCTTGCCTTTAAAAGTGCTTTGCTGAAACCCTTCAAGGATTAGGGTTTTTTGGGGGGCACAAGCCACCCATCTCCTTGCATGGCCCTGCAATAAACCTTTCTCTGCTCCAAACTCCGATGTTTTAGTTTGTTTGGCTTCACTGTGCCTTGAGCACGTGGACTTGTGTTCAGTAACATTAGTAATGATTTCAGAGTGTTACATCACTGTTTCCTGACTATGTGCTCTTCGCCTGTGAGGGCAAAGTCTTTTGATGGTCTTTCAGAAGATTTTGCATGCTTCATGATGGTCTTTGCGAGCAGACTGTTCATGACAACACAACTACTTACTGGCCAACACTTTAGTCTGCAGACATAAACGTTTATAAATTTACTTTTTATGAATAGAGCAGATATGTGAAGTTTCAAAATGGTCAGAATGCTAAATATGGCCCAGTGATAACTAGTGAGCAGGTCAAACTCCCATTTACTGACTCCCTACATGCCAGGCATTTTACTTCTCTCTATGCACTGAGAATCAAAGAGGAAGTGTAACTTGCCCAACGTCATAGAGTTCCACGTGTGCAGAACCAGCCCCCAAAATCATTAACTCCTTCCCTTCTTTCTTTCCTTCTCTCCTCACTCTCTCCTTTCTTCCTCTTTCCTTCATCCGTTCTTCTTTCCCTACTTTTCTCCCTGTCCTCCTTTTCCATTCAGTAAATGTTTTCTGAGGACCTACAGGAGTGCCAGTGCGTCGTAAATCCCTGGGAGAAAAAAACAAAGGGAACATTTCCAGCTGCAGATGACGTACTTGTCTTGAAAATAAGTTTCTCAACTAACTTTGGGGTTCTCCTGAGTGAGTATTCATCAGACCTCAGATCATGGACAATCCACTGGGTATCTATCCATCCCAATTGATTTCAAGTAAAGTTCTTTGGTTTCTTTTGAAACTTTAACGTATAGGCTCTGGTAGAAAATTTTAAATTGGAGTATAGGTTTTATTAATTAAAGAAATAATACAAATATAAAAATAGGGCAACCTCTGAGAGCCAAAGTTAAGCCGTGAAACAATCAGTACTATAATTGCTTAAAAATATATTACAGTGGTATCATATCCTGTACCTATTTAACTTACTTAAGTTCATCTGTATAGGCTTGGCAAAGAGAGAGAAAGGTAGTGGGTAGGAAGGAGGCAATACAAAAAGTGAACAATTTAAATAATGCAGGAAATTCAGGCCATATTCCATCAGTATGCCTCCTCTGGATTGAGCTTGAGATGTGATGGGAATCTACTGTGATGGGAACCTACTATTTCTATGTTTATCTCATAGGGTGGGCACCTTGCCATGCTTAATGGGATTCCAGTATTTAAAAGTAATCATTTTTCATTCAACGTGTCTCCTAAATGCCAATGCATTGCTATTCCAGAGAAAAGGGTGGTCTGTGTGGGTGTGCAGCCCTGATGGACTCCAGAATGTTGATCTCCAATGTAGTGCCATTGAAGGGCTTGTCAAGGGGGTAAATTTGACTACACACATTTCTCATCATACATTCTGTCTTTTGAGCTTACATTTTCATGGTTAGAGACACCTCTGCTTGATGTTTAAAATTAGTGTCTGTTAAGGCCCCTACATAATAAATAATGGCTTTTCATCTGCAAATGGTAATAATCTCTAGAAGGAGATAATTTGCAAGGATATTAACTTGAAAGGCAAGCCACCATTAATTAGAAATCTTAGCATGTTGGCTTGTAAATGGCTAATTAAGTCTCTATTGAGATCAACTGCAGGTAAGAGGCAACAAAGAACAACCTAGGAATATGAAAGCAATGTTCTCCTTTGAATTGGACTGTGCTCAAAAAGAAAGGGAAGTCCAGGTGGAATTGTAGTTAAGAAGAAAAAAGTATCCACCAACAAATTGAAAAGGAAACAAAGGGGGAAAGTAAGAGCAGTTAAAGTTAAAAATGGAATCCATTACCTGTGTAAACACTTGTATCACTGCATGATCTGAAAATACTCTCAGGACTGCTTGTTTTAAAACAAGTGTGTAAAATGTCTTTAAATCCCCCAGAGACACACCAATGATTTTACTAGAATTAAATAGTTCTAATTATATGTTGTATAATTTGACATTCTGTTATTTCCCCCCCAACACATCACATGAGGGTAAAGCGATGTTGCCAAATCTGGCTCCCTGTTTATATTGTTTCCCCAGCCTGTTCACTGTTTCCTTATTTTCCTTGTTTACCAGAAAAATCTCATTTCTATTTTTGCTGCAACAGTAACACCATTTTAACTGTCAAGAAATACATAAGCATCACAATTATATTTAAGGCCTATCATTTTGTCTCTTCTCTCTTTCTTTCATATTTAATGGGCAAAAATCAGGAAACTCCACTCCTTAGTTCTCAATCTATCCATCATAACCTAGATTTGGAAATTCCTGAGTAAATGCTTTCGAGAAGTTCGTTTTGATCTCTTTAAGCCTTGATCATTGGTTTCAGTTTCCTGGGTGCAGTTTGGACTGAAAGGGGCAAGCCAGTCAGAAATCACCAAGAAGGAAGATGGCTGCTTGATCGAAGGACACCCAACGGTCTTCTCATGCTCTTCACTGACCACTGTCCAGAGTAACGCCTATCAGTAAATAAACAAGCTCCTCTTTCCCTCTGACTCACACACCCCAAGAAGTGTGGTAGGGAAGCCCCCAAATTAAAGTATCCCCTCCTCTAGACATCTCATTATTTGGAAATCCACAAAAAGTCAGGTGACCATTTCACACATACTTGACCAAATTTCCTGGTTTTAGGCAACAGAAACCAACTCTGGGCATCCTATCTTAAGCAAAAGGAAATGTACCGCAAGGTCATCAGAAGTTTGTGAAACCTATGAAAGTTGCAGGGGCATGATCTGGGCACAGGAAGGCTCTAAGACAACTGCAGAGAGCCAGGACTCCGGACACATCTTTGCAGAGGCAGGGAGAGTCTGTAACTGGACACTTGCTGGCATAAGTCCCCATCGGCCACTCCTTCTGCTTTTCTGCTACTTACTCAAGATTCACACACCTGGAACAGAGAGCCTACGTGCCTGAGTTTAGGTAATACAATGCCAACTTTAGCCTAATCCAGCTTCCTAATGGACTCTTTTGGTTATAAGGACCTGGTTTTAAGTTTCTTTTTAAAGAATAGGCAAGAGCTAAAGTTTCTTACTTTCATTTCAGTTACCTGCATTCCATTCGCCATGATATTCTTAAACATTTATTTTGTTGGGCCAATAAGTTGGCAGATAATGAATTAAGTAAGTGTTTATTCAATGACAATAAACCATTACTAATTAATTCATCTGATTTGGAATTCATTTACTGATCTGTGGAGTAAAACATGAGTTTTCTCCAGAGAGCCAATGAAGATAAATTTGTTTTCTAAAAGAATGGGAATAAAAATTTGTCACGCTCTTTGTTCAACCCCTCAAAAAATGCTCATGGAGAGCAAAGATTCTTATTTTACTGGTTTCTTATAATGTTCTGATAACAGAGGTTGTTTGAAAATACAAAGAAACCCCTGAGGGCTTCCCTGGTGGCGCAGTGGTTGAGAGTCCGCCTGCCGATGCAGGGGACACGGGTTCGTGCCCTGGTCCGGGAAGATCCCACATGCCGGGGAGCGGCTGGGCCCGTGAGCCATGGCCGCTGAGCCTGCGCGTCCAGAGCCTGTGCTCCACAACGGGAGAGGCCACAACAGTGAGAGGCCCGCGTACCGCAAAAAAAAAAAAAAAAAGAAAAGAAACCCCTGAAAACACATTTTATAGTATGGCATGTCAAGCTTCTCTCTGGAACCACTCATATTTCAAGCAGTGTGAGCTGGGGACATGCCTTAGCTCCAAGCACAATGTAGGCAGCCAACAAATAGTGAATTGCACTAAATTAAATTGACCCAAAATGCTCGTCCAAGAGAAAAGCACTGGTCTCTCCATGATTCCCCAACATAGTTCTGAAAGAAGTATTTTTCTAGGAGTAAGGACATCCTCGTATTTTTTATCTTCCACTAGCCAGGCTCTCAAAGTTAAAGGAAAAATCCCAGGGTCTGTCCTTTCTGATTCCTCTTCATCAGCACTAGACTTAATTATTTACATGTAATTTGTTGAAATGTCAAGTTTAATTTTTACAGCCAGTGATTATCAGTGCTTTAATAAATAATGTTTAATATCAACAAGGGTGTAAAATGTATAAACTATTCCAGCTTCTGTTTTTCTCACAAACAAAGTTTTTAAAATGCTACCCATTTCCCATCATCTCATCATAATCCACTCCCTTACTTTCTCTTTACTGTTGAAACTGGCATAAGCCTGGCTGGATCCACTATTCACTAAATTTTGCAGAGATTAAATGTCATAGAAGAAGTATGATGGCTCTTCTATGTGAAGAATCTCACCTGAAGTCCCCCCTACCACTCCCCGGCCCGGGAAGGAGCATGACACATGTGGGGAACGTGGCACACTAGAGTTTCCAGGTTCCTACGGACTTTTACAGTCTACTAAATAGGAACTCTGCCACTGTCCATCCATTCTCCTTTCTGACTTTCAGTACTTCCTAAATGGCGTGAACTTTCTAAATGGTGTCATAAAAACTTGGTCACATCTGACTCAGGAGAAGTGGGATGGAATTTTATTCATTAAATAAGGACATATTAAAACGTGTTAACATAAATATTACTGGATATGAACATTAAATTTCATCAGCATATAGCTTGTGAATTTAACTGTCTGTTAAAAATGAGATTCATAGAAGCTTAATCTACATGTATCATTCTAAGAAAGAGATTCCAATGTGTTCCTTCATAGAAGGAGAACTTCTGTCATCACAGCGTTTTCTGGACTAACTACAGAGAGTTGGCATTGGGACTTCACATTTTCATTTTGGCATTTTAAAGACGGCTCTGTCCTCCCCCCATCATAAGCGTCTCCATTTCCTCTCCCTGTTCCTTCTTGTTTTCTCTCCTCTTTTGCCATTTCTCCCTAGAGACACAGTTCCACTTCTCATTTCCATGAAATCTTGGTCTAACATCAGTTAAACATTCTCTGCAGTGCCCGGAGCTCTTTGGAATAGAGATGTTATATAAATCTAATGAATAAATAAAAGACTCGCTGTATCCTTGGGCCCTTGTATTGCCTAGTGCTGATGAAGTTAGCCATTTTCTAGGATATGAATAAGTATGTTACTGAAATGAAGGCTAAATGAAACAATAAACCTCATTTAAATGAAGAGAGGGTACTCTTGTGTAATTCCAACCACACTAAGGGTCTAATCATAACCTCTGTGCATATTCTTTTTTTTGTTTTTTGCTAAGGTATATGTATCCAACTCTAATTCTAATACTGTTATTCATAAGACATTAGAATGCATTTTATAAACCTTTACTTTTTCTGCATTGCACGTAAGCGTATTTTTCTGTTGGCATAACACATGCAGAGCTAAGAAGCCTGTGTGTTTATGTAATTATATTTGGGTTTCTGGTGAAATCCTCTAGGGACACTTGATTGATTTAAAATAATGAAATATCATTTGTAAGCTTAAGGGAGGTTTGGAGAGCTGGATGCGGTGCGTGCTGAGCACAGATTCTGGTATCATTACAAAAGCATCATTTCAGCTTTGGTGATCCCTTAATTGCCACAAATTCTCCACTTAGACACATATCTCAGCATCTAAAAATTAGAAAAATTTACTGTTTTTTCAAGTTTGCCCCAACATTAGGCCTTTTTATTATCCAAAGGGCAATGACATCTTTGAAACTGACAATTTATTTCATACCTGGTTCTCTCCACTTGTGTCAGTGGGTGGAGCAACAGGGAAAATGGCGTAAGTTGCACTCTGTGAAAGAAAGAAGCCAATAAAGTTCTCAAATGGGAGTGAGCATATTTACATTTGGAAAATTTTCCTATATGGGTACTTTCACTGTGCAAAAATAATTCACTGATGTGGACATAATGCAGAGTGGCGAGTGGGGGAACAGAGAAGGATATTATAGGCACTCCCATTGGGCCAGTTTTCTAGGAATGGATCAGGCTTACTCTCCTAAGCTATATGGATGATGTGTTTTCTTGGTTTCACTGTCATTCTAATAAGATGATTCTGGTCTCAGATGTATCTGTCTTTTAAAAATATATTGGCCAACGTGGCAATGAGCTACTGCTGCTAAAAATTGGTATGCCATTGAGTGGACTCATCTTGGAAGCTTTGCATTTCTCTTCGGAAAATGTTTATAAAGTAAATATTATATCTTGCAAATTGCCTAATAAATCTAACCACAGCTGACTGGCTTCAGGGTGAGCATCTGACATAAACTGAGTCAAGCCATTAATGACTAATGACTTGTGAGGTGGCAGGATTAAAAAATAGAAAAGAGAAAATGAGCCAATGTGATTACCTCTTGGGAGTCTGAACTGGGAGACAGAGAGAGGAGGTAATTAGTAGGAGTCAAGGCTGTAAGGATAAGAAGAGAGGCTCTAAGAGGGTTAGATCATGGTAAGCTGTAGCTGGAAGGAATCTAAAATCATGAGAAAGTACCAGCTAGAAGACAAAGTTAATGTCAACAGGGCAGACAGCTAGTAAGTCACAGCTGAGCAAGGAACACAGCTCAGTCACGAGTATTTGATATAATCCTTTCCTTCTTTCTTTTTTTTCCTTCCTTTCCTTTTTACCTTTCTTCCTTCCTCTCTTCTTTTCACAATGAACACTTGCTGGGATACTGATTGTATCCCAGGAGGCAGGCATGATGATAAACAAAACGGACACAGTTGCTACCATCATTTATGGAGGTTTAAGTCAAATGAAGGTGATGGAAAAGTCCCAGGGCCGTGCTCTAACCTTCGTCTCCAGAGCTATGGGGTAATATAAATTAAGGCATTTGCTCCAATGGCAGGATCTCAGGGGCTACAACAAGGACAGTGACACAGACCAAACCTGAAACACCCGGGGAAAAATTGATAAGCTCCAGACAGGGAGCTTTCTCTAGTCCACTCTCAGAAATCCCACCCTACTCTCCCTCCTCATGATGCAATATTGTAGACGTGTAATTCTCCAGAAGGGACAAAACATGTCTGTCACGTTTGGCCTGTATCTTGAGAGATCATGTCCTATAGTAGCCTAAAGAGGCCATGGTCTGGTTCCTTGGGATTCTCTGACAGAACTAAAAAATTCTAGAAAAATCTCTATTTGAGAAACCTGATGAGTCACTGGAAGTGTGCTCAGTGTAGAAGAGATTGCATGAGATGAAATTGATCAGCCTTGTTGCTCCAGAATATCTACTGAATGAATTCATGAATAACGAGGCTGGAGAAGCAAGCAGAGACCAGGTCTTGTGGAGAATGCAGCTGCTTCGGCTACAGAAAGCACCTGGGGTATCGCGATCAGGGTAAGCATACTTTGAGGTTCTGTATATAAACACCTTGATTTAGGACTTCTGACCTCCAGAAATATGAGAAAGTAAATTCCTATTGTTTTAAGCCACCCAATTTGTGGGATTATGTTATGGTAGCCCTAAAAAAAAAATACATTCCCCATAAAAGAAGACAACCACTAAACACTGCATGCATGAACAGATAAATGAATGACTTGAGGACTCGTTGCATGGTAACCAATTCTCTACATCAAACCACAGAGTTTTAGAAATTTAACATGTAGCTAGATCTCACCAGGAGAGTAAACTGATATATACAGAGGTGAAAACATCTGCTCAAGGTCCCAAGGTAAGTTAAGAGCCCACATCTCTTGATGATCACTCCTTCCCACCCACCACCAAGTTTTGCCGGAACTGTGTTATCAGGGTCTAAAGTAACATAGTGGTAATTAAATTTGAGCTGTGTGAGAGTTTCATGATGGAGACAGAATAGAAGTAGCCTAGGCACGGCAATAGATGAGCTAAAAAATTAAAATGTACAATTAAGAACCTCTTACCTCCAGTGTCAGTTGCAAAAATTCTCCCACAAGCTTGAAGGCTGCAGAGTGGGAGGCTGTGGCAGCCTCTTTCTCTTTGCTCATCTCAGCCAATTTGATATTTTGTTCTTGTAGGGGAAAATGCCAGCCCTGAACCTCTTCACCTCTCTGCCTTTGCCCACTCTGTCCCCTCTGCTTCGATTGCCCGACTCTCAATGACTTCACTACCAAATACTACTCTCTTTGAGACTTAACTAATACCAACTCTCCCCTGACCCCCTGAGCTCTGTGCTCCCCAGCACTTTGAGATCTCAGCACCTTCGGGGCCTTAGCTTGCATCACCTTGTTCTGGCCGTGGAACCACAGATTAAGTCTCACTTAATTTCTCTGAGCCTTACTTTTTCCATTCATTTATTCATTCAGTCATACAATCTTTGGTATTTTGTGAGCAACTAATATTTTCCAGGTAGTGTTCTTAGTGTTGGCAAATGGAGGGGAAAAAGACAGACTAGGACCTTACTGTCATAGAAATTATATTTGAAATTGGGAGGGGCAGATAATAAATACGTAATGAATGGCATACTGTAAGTTCTATGAAGAAACAAAACCAAGGTGTCTAGGAGAAGGCGGGTAATGAAACTGAGGGTTCAAAGAAGGATTCATGAAGGAAATGATGCTTTAACAGGAACCTGAGTGACGAAAAAGAGCCTGTCTGGAGAAGATGTGGAGGAAAACACACTCAGTTAAGGGAGGAGCAATGGCTCCAGTATGGAACCCATCTTGGCACCTTCAAGGAACAGAAAGACCACTGTAACTGATTAAAGTGTAATGGGATAAGAGTTACTGAAGATGAATATGAACTTGACACAGCAGATGCTGAAGGACCTGCCAAACTGGGAAGCATTTGGGATCTTATTCTATAAGTAATGGAAAGCCATTAGAGAATTCTAAACAGGGTACTGTCATAATGTAATTTACTTTAAAAAATTATTGCTCTGGCAGAATGGGTAGGGAGTTGAGAGTGAAAGCAAGGAGACCATTTACAATCCTTCATAGTAGTCTAGGGAAGAGACGATGGCTTCCGGGGCTCAGGACTACACAGTGGAGCTGGAGAATGGTGGACGGATTTGGAATACACTTTGGAGGTAGAACTGACAAGATGAACTGGAAGCTGGGGGTAAAAGATGGAACAGAGTTATCCAGGGATTGCTCCTAGGTTTTGACTTGGGCTACTTGAGGTGCCATTACTGAGTGGAGACTAAGTCCACACCCCCGTACTGTCATGATCCAAGCACTGCCACCCCTTGGATTTGTGACATGTGTATTTGTGAGGGACTACAACGTAGTGAATAAGAATTTGAACTCTGGAGGCAGACTTGGGTTTGAATCCTGGCTCTGCCACTTCTCAGCTGTGTGTGTCCTTCGGCAAGTTTATCAACCTCTCTATGGCTCAGTTTTCTCAACTGAAAAATGAGCAGTAGAGAATGGCTGTAATGTTGAGGATTTAATGAGATAACGCATATAAAAGGCTTAGTACAATTCCCGGGACATTACGCATTCAAAAATGCCGGCAGTAGGGCTTCCCTGGTGGCGCAGTGGTTGAGAGTCCACCTGCCAATGCAGGAGACACGGGTTCGTGCCCCGGTCCGGGAAGATCCCACATGCTGCGGAGCGGCTGGGCCTGTGAGCCATGGCCGCTGGGCCTGCGCGTCCGGAGCCTGTGCTCCAAAACGGGAGAGACCACAGCAGTGAGAGGCCCGCGTACCGCAAAAAAAAAAAAAAAAAAAAAAAAATGCTGGTAGTACTAGTCATTGTTGTCATCTTTCTTTTGCAGTGTTCTTTCCTTGAAGGAGTATCCCAGTTCTTAAGACTTCCCGAGGTGCTGTTGCTTCTCTCTGGTTCTCCTACACTCCCCAGTAGTGCCACCCTAAGGCTGCTCTCCCCCTCACAATGCCTTGTTACTCCTATCAGAGCTTGCTTGTCCCAAGCCTCTTAGATATGTCATAGTGCTGGCCTCCATGATCAGTTCCATTGCTACAACTTTAGAAGAAGCCATCTTGTGTAAGGGAAAACTCACTGAACTTGAAGGCAAACATCTCGTTCACTAACACATAAGCTGGGACTTCAGACTTTGATAAGGTTAAATGAAAAAATTTTAACAAATCCTTCTGAATTTGGAAAGCTGAAGTATCAAGAATTTAGGAGAAATTTTGTTGGGATAAGGGAAGAGCTGTTATTTACCACTCTAAGAAACGAACTGGCAGCACAGCCTTGAATTCCAATGAGACCAAAGTGGCCCTATGAACCAGAGTTTATTGCAAGGCTTTGTGCATAGTAGATGCTGAATAAATACCTCATCAATTGGTTTGAAGTAAATTTTTGTGCATTTTTTAGTATCTCTTTGCACTGCACAATTGAACAATGATTGTAGAGTAGCTAAGACTAGAGATATTCAAATAAGACAAGAGACTTCATTTGTACCTATTATTAGAGCAAAATGTATCCTCTTGCTCTATAATTTTAATTTTCACAAAGCCCTGAGTCAACATTATTTAACATCACAAACTTTTTTGGCACATCCCCGATGATGAATTACTTATCTGCATAATTTATTACAATTTTTACTGTCACGAAAGAATAAATGGTAATTAAATGAGGTTCTATCATTTATTATGCTTTTGAGATTTGGTCAGCATGAGTGACACTTAAGTCTTTTCATTGTAGTTAAATCTCTGCTTACTGGAAATTCCCCCTCAGTTCCCACCCTGTTTAGTGATTCAACCACATGTAAAACAATTAGGCACAGTTCTTGGAAGTCAAATGGGGCTTGGAACAAAACTGGAAACTCGCGGAGTTTCAATTTGAATGTTGAGTTCAAAATGTAAATGACTTCCTTATGGTAACTATCAAAAGTGAAGAATGACAGGCGAATTCCTTACCTAATTAGGAAATACTTTTTACAGCCATAAAGTCTCTATAGTTTTAAAATTAGACTGGTTGTTAACCTATGGGAGTTGCTTGAGTCGTGGAATTCTAATACAATAGAATCTCGATCTTGGCTTCTATATTTAGCCTCACTCTAATTCATTCGTTTTTATTTTTACATGCATACAACCTAACTTAGCAACTGGTAATTGCTGGGTAGGAGAAGAGACATCCAGGGTTTTTCTTAGATTGCAAGAAGGGCCTTGTCTATAGAATTATGATTCTCAGCTAATGAGTTCTAATGAGGTCAAAACTTGAATTTGACATTGAATGGTTGATACGGTTCACATGGAAAAAGATTGAGCCCTGATGACCACTCACTCTTAACCCTCTTAACCTTGATTCACCATCTTGAAATTCATGCTATTTGTCATGGCCTTTCACAACCTTTTTAGAGGGATTAAAGTACCTTAATAGGAATTTAAAAATATTTTTGTGACCTACAGCTACTAGTGGGAGAAAATTTAATGCACATGTCTTGATACACTAATGGGTCTTTAGCTTTGTCTCTATATAAGAAAGATCATGTATTTTAGGTAAAGCTGAGCCGGTCTTACCTTCTATAAATTATAGAATAGATGTAAATGTGCTCAGACATGGACATGTATAATAAGATCTTTTGAAAGAACCAAGCGTTTCCTGCTAAAGTATTATACGAGCATAATTTAGAATGATTTAGAGTGTTTTATGAAATGCCTGCTTGTTTATTATACTCACTTATCCTTCACAGTGAGGTAAATAACACTTAAGGGCAAAATATGATTATGGTCAAATAAAGGGAACGGCACATAATATTGCCAGCATCTAATATGGTCTTTATGAAAGCTCTAAATGGGAAATTATACAATATTCATTTGTAGTCCAATCCCAGCATATTTTTAAAATAAAATCAATCAATCTTGACCACATGGGCAAACTGCATTAAAAATTCATAAAGACTTTTTTTTTTCAACAGGGCCAGTTGTTCTCTTGTTGATTCTTATCTAATTATTTTACTCAGTATTGACAGTGATCATTTCCCCCCATAAAGAGAGGCTCTCAGGTCTGTGACTAAATCTTAACTTTGGTGGCATCATGAAGAACAAAATGGAAATGTTCCTAAAATCGAGGGGCATGGAGAGGAATTCCACAAGACCATCTCTCAGCTTCAGATGGCCCAGAGAACAGTCAGACCTCAGTTTGAGGGATCAGATTTTCATTTTTCAGTCAAATGAATATGCTGTTTGCTCTTCAAAGAGAGTTGGTATTACCTATTCATTTAAAAAAGTGGGACTAGGGCTTCCCTGGTGGTGCAGTGGTTAAGAATCCGCCTGCCAATGCAGGGGACATGGGTTCAAGCCCTGGTCCGGGAAGATCCCACATGCCGCGGAGCAACTAAGCCCGTGCGCCACAACTACTAAGCCCGTGCGCCACAACTACTAAGCCTGCGCTCTAGAGCCTGCAAGCCACAGCTACAGAAGCCCGCGAGCCACAACTACTGAAGCCCCGCGATTAGAGCCCGTGCTCCCCAACAAGAGAAGCCACTGCAGTGAGAAGCCTGCGCACCACAATGAAAAGTAGCCCCTGTTGGCTGCAACTAGAGAAAACCCGCGCAGCAACAAAGACCCAACGCAGCCAAAAATAAATAAAAATAAAATAAATAAAAAAGTGGGTCTAGCATTGCTCGACACAGACTTGGGAACAAAAGCCATTTTATTGAACAAGTAATAGTAATTAAACCTTCTAACCTGAGGCATGGAGTTAAGCCAGGGTGAATAGCAAGAAAGGGTTTTAAGAAGGAAAAACCAAAAATATGCATTGGAAACAAACAAGATCAATTCCATATTAGATCGCTGGATAATCCCTTCAACTGGAAACATACTCTTTTGTTTTTCTTAGCCTTTAGGCCTTAGTTTCTAAGCTTTAGCTTATTCATTTCATCTAAAAATATCTAATCTCTTACTGACAAAGACATTTTATGTTTTCATTATCATCCTGTTCTTCCCTTATAGATGTGTAGGTCCTTAAAATTCTCAGCCTTTATAAACTTTCTAAGGTTACTCAACCAGTGAGAAGGAAAATCCATTTCCAAGGAGCTTCTCTTCCCTCAGCTCTCAGTTCCTGGTTCCCTCGTGCTACCTTTGCCACCTGGGTCTTTTCATTTTTGTGGTCCTCTCAATAGATCTAGGTGCTTTCAGGCAGACTGGTAAGGTTTCCAGGACTGCTGCCCTGGAGATCAGATTTATCTGGCTCCAAAAATGGCCCTGTCACATCTTAGCTTAGGGGCTCTGAATAAATTACTTTTAATCTCAATGTCTTCCTCAGTAAAGAGAATAATAATGTTGCCTACCTCATTGCAAACACTTTAAACACTAAGAATATGTGCCTGAAAAATTTCAGCCATTTAAAATTTTTATTATTTTTAGGCATTTCCCTGCCCCACCCAAAATAGCATGGTATAGTGGAATATATACTACTACTAATGATAATAATAATAACTAAGATTCATTGAGCCTTTACTATGTATTAAGCTGTTCTAAGTGTGTTATGAATTATTAATATATTTAATTTTTATAACTCTTTTAAGTTGTTCTACTATTATCTACATTTATAGATCAGGAAGCTGAACCTCGAAAAGGTTAAAAACTTGCTCAAGTTCATATGGTTAGTAAATGGTAAAGGCAAGAGTTAAGTCCAGGCAGTCCATAAACTGCTGACATATGTAGTCGTAAAGTTTCCAACTAGAAGTCAGCAGACCTGGGAAAGTAAATAAAAACATACAAAGCCGTCCGAGATTTTCCAGGCTGGTCAGTTGTAAGCTGAGTTACCTTCAATAATTCACTGCGTCTCTCTGCATTTCAGATTCCTCATCTCTAAAATGAGCGTAAGTGTTCCCTACCTACCTACAAGATATGGTAAGGATTAAATAAGGGTAGTTGGGCGTACTTGATTAGTTCTCAAGTGTACGTTATAATTATTAATTTCAAGTAACATCTGTGAAAGTGTTTCATAAACTCTGGAAGAGCTATTTAAATGTAGAGATGCTGATGATGATCACGATGATTTCCAAAGGGCCTTGATCACTGCAAGAAATTGAGAAACGAATCCTGGCTAAGATCCTCTTAGCTCTTGGGAGCTTAGGATGCTGTCTTCTTTGTTAATGACATGGTATTTGGGTATATTCCTTCACTGCTCAACTCAGTAGCAAGGATTTTGAGAACTAAGGTTCCTGAGATCATCCCACTTAAGCCAAGACCTCTGTCTACTGGAAAATAATTGTGTGAGGCTTGCTTTGGTGTACCAAAATTCATGATGATGAGCCAGGTCTTTCTACGGGAAACTATTTTTTAAATCACTACAGCTAGAGTGATCTTGGCACAATCCAAATCTGAGTGAACCATCCTCTCTGTGTTATTATCCTTCGATATGTTCACTGTTCTGGAGATAAAATCCAAAAATCCACATTCTGATCTCCATGTCCAGCATGGCTGTCTGTCTCTTTGTCTTCTTGGGTCATAGCACACTCACTGCCTCATTTTCTACTGTAATGACTCTGGTCTTCTTTTAAACCCTTCTCCCCACAGGGAGCTATTCTCTTGCATGAGCTATTCTCTCTGCCTAGCATATTTTTGCCCCTAGTCTTTTCCTCTTTTAGCTAATTATTTGAAAAACAAATAATTGGAGCCAAGCTCCCCTGCTTTTCATCCTCTAGAATATATGATTTTCTTCCTGGAAATGGTGGAATTTGGAAAAGTCAAGAAAAACATACAAAGCCGTCCAAGATTTTCCAAATAGATCAAGGCAGAAAAAGTGAAAGAAAAGTGATCTTTTTCTCCTTTTGTATAGAAACACTTGAGAGAGGAAACAAAGTAAAATGATAAAAGAGAAGGTAAGTAGATTGAATTATAGTGACTTCTAAGAAGTCGTCAATCAAAACTTCTTTGTAAGAAGAAACTGGAACAAAGGGAGCAATACACATAATGGGATTGTGAATTTTGATGAGAAAATGTAAGGGGAAAGAATCAGGGCTTTATTTTCTTTGCATGGTTTTGAATTTAACATGCTGTCATAGTTGTGTTTTAGAAGAATGTCTTTCAGGAACTTGCTTGTGTTTCCTTTGCTTTAATGGAGGCATCGTCCCGAGGTTGTATGGCACACTGGTGTGGAGTGGGGGAGTCACATCTATGGGCACCCTGCCTGGCTCTGCCACTCACTAGCTATGTGACTCCTGGTAAGTTACTTCCACCTCTGGAACCCACTTTCTTCATCCATTAAATGGGGATAATAAAAGTACCCATCTCAGGCAGTTATTGAGACGATCCAGTGAGATGACACAGAAGGTCTTGGCACACAGTAGAAGCTTAATAAACATTAGATGTCATTATTATTGCTGGGAGTTCATGGTTGTCTTTCAGTATTCTCATCTGGAAGCCTTGGTTTGCAGGTAACTGCATCTATCTCAAATGCTAGGTTAGGAAGCTCCCTAACTGTTAGGAAGCTCACGTATGGATTGATTGCCTTCTTGACAATACTCTGAACTCTCCCAGAGCAGGCTCCATCGTATAGGCCTCCAGAGAAGAAACCAGTTAATTCCCTTTCCCTGAATCTGGGAATCTCTCTTGCTCTCTCCTACCTCTGAATGCCCAAGAAGGTCTTCTCATTCTGGCTTATTGCATACTGAAAGAAGAATATGAGAGGAAAACCTCATGTTACTCTAAGGGATGTGGATAATTCATGTGAAGATTCACACGTATATTTGCACAGGATTACTGAGAGGTAGAAGGTATTGTCATTATCTAGTCAAATCTAAGGCTAAGGAAAATGCTTTGCTAAGAATAATCAAGGAAGAGAGTTGGAAAAACACCAAAGGAATCATTCAGTCTACTGTTCCCAAACCTGCCTCATGATCAGAATCACCTGGAAAGCTTTCAACCAATGTACAGTCCCAGGCTGACCCAAAACTACTGAATGTTATTTCAACAAAGTAGAACCAAAGTAGAAGTCTACCAAAGTAGACTTACTGTATCAGTTGGCTGTAGCTGCTCACAATCTTTCCCCAACATCATTGTGCTTAAAAGGACAATCATGTATTTGCTCATGATTTTGTGGGTTGCCTGGGTCGGTTTTCTGGTTTGGGTTGACTTGACTAGGGTCAGATGATCTAGAACAGTCTCACATTTGGATGCTGGTTAGTCTAGTGGGACAGCATTCATTCACAGTCTGGCTATAGGCTTAAATTTAAGCATCATTAAGCAGGCTAGCCTGAACTTTCTCACATATGGCAGAATGGGTCTCAGCCACCAGAGACAGCAAAGCCCAGTGTGCAAGCACTTTCAAACCTCCGCTTACATTTATTTGCTAATTTATTTCCATTGACTGAAACACATTACTTAGCCAAGCCTGGCTTCAAGGGGTAGAGAAAGAGATTATACCTCTTGATGGGATGGGATGGGATGGGATGCAAAGTCACATGGCAAATGATTGCGCACACAGACGAAAAGGACTTTGTGATTACTTTGCAATTTGCAATACTTCTAAAATCACACCTTTGATTTGTAGAAGAACTAGGACTAGAACTCAAGGTGCTTACTTCCCAGTTTTGTATGAATTGAAACCAAAAGAAGTGTTATGCATGTATAGCCTCTAATGCATATTTCGACCTGAAAAGTAGGACAGACTTGGCAGAACTGGAGCTAGAGATAACTAGTCAGTCTGTAGGATGTAGGGCTTGCCCCTACCACCGACGGACGGCCTTAAGGAAGATGTCCAATGGGTTATAACAGACTCAGGCTGATTTCAACCAAGGTCATATCCAAGGAACCTAGCCTGGTGAGCGAGGTGTGGCAACAGGAGATTCCTTCACAGTGACTACTTAAAATCCATAGAGTAGCAGCATCATGATTCCAGGTGGTCCCAAAGCCTGCCAGCAGAACAGGGTCAGCCTGGAAGGCGAGAGAGATCTTTTGGGATCTATATAGGTTGCTGAGTTCCAGGGTAAGTTCCTCCAGGTTTTGCAATGCTTAACTCAAAGAGAGGATATTCACATGGACTAAAATGTGAATGGCACACTCTGGAGTGGGGTTGTGCAACGTGGTAGCCCTGGTTTCCTATTCCAACAAGGGAAGTGTAGTGCAATCAGCAAAACAATGTATTGTCTCAATCAGATGAACTGGATAAAAATCTCTTATCACAACACATCAAGCAGTTTGGATACAACAGAATATGCACCGGTTTGGAAAGTGATAATAGAAATATTTAAAGCTATCATTTATCAAGCACCTATAATGCCTAGATATCATCCTAAGTACCTGATATATGGAATTGCTAAATTCACAGAAGATGGGAATTTTTAAGCCCTTTTTCTAGATGAGAAAAATAAAGCTCAGAAAATTTATCAGATTTATTTGCATAAGATGATATGACTAGTTAGTGAAGGCAATTGGCTGCAGCCCCAGATCTATCTGATGCAAAATCTTGAGCTCTTATACTTTTCTTACTTCAAATGGACGTTGATGGGCTCTCTGTGCCTGGATTGGACCATCACCAAGACCATCAATGACCCCCTCTTAAAGGTAAATTCAACCATTTTCCCCTCAAAGTATAGACTCATAAGCAGCTTGAAAATGTATTATTTTGACTTCCACTTAGGAAGGTAAAATAGCCTAATATTTTATTAAAGCCATGGGTCTAAAAAGAGAAACTTAAAAAAAAAAACCCTAAATATCATTTTTGCCCAGTCACTTGGAAATCAGGCAATTAACACATCATTACTCAGACTGGTAATGAAATTAAGATAAAGTTTCATCAAAATAGCATATGCAATTTTACAGCCGCAGCAGAATCGATATAAATAGGAGCAGATGTGTCTGAGTCTCTGGGATTTATAAATACAGAAACATTGTTTCCATTTGGGGTAAAAAATCATTCCTTACCCTGGATCTGAGAACAGTGCAGCTCAGGGCCCTGGCGGGGACAGACAAGGTGAGGAGACATAGCCAAGAGGCCTCTTCATTCCGTGCAACTTCCAATGACAGATGTTCTTACCTGGGAGAACCTCTGTATTTATGGCAGCAATGATACACACTGGGGAGTTGAGGTCAAGTGGTGAACGAAGTATCAAGCCAAACAGAGGGATTTTTGATATACTTGGGTTTTTCTCTCCTAGGAAAACAAGCAATGTCATACTACCAATGTTTTGAGTTCCAAACACAGGCAGGATTGGGGCTTCAAGTCTATTCTACATCACAGGTAGCTTTGCAAAGGTGAAATGACTTATCCAGAAGTGTGCTTTGCTCTTTTACCCCCAAAACTGTTTCCTTACAAAAGAGTTAGCAGCTGAGCCATGAGTAAAAAGCCTCTGGTATTGTCTAACAGAGAAGGGAGGTAAAGAGAGAGAGCTCTGAGTTCCTGATATCAAGGGGAGGGCACCAGGAGGAATCGGTTCTGCTCAGAAAGGCCAAAAGCATGGGGGTCCAGAGCACAGGCTCAGAAGGACCTTGGATGTGTCAGCTCACTGCTTCTCTAAGCTGTCTCTTCTCACCTCTAAGATGGCATTTTGTGTCTCTAGAACCCAATGTGCCCTGGGGAAACAGGAGACTGTGTTTACACAGATGCCTGGGGGAGGGGTGTGTAAACGGTGGACTTCCTCACCATAGAAGTTCCTGCTGCAGGCAGTCTACCCTCCCTGTCTGGAGCCTCTTTCAGCTCTCTTGAACAGGACGTTGGCAGAACACCAGAGCAGCTGAGTCATCTTCAAGAAGGAGCTTTATCACCGCATCCACTCTAAGCCTTCCTCCAGTGGAAAAATACCCAGTGCTTTCCACAGCAGTCCTGAGTGCAGGGGTGGGAGAACGGGGGCTTGAGTGACAGGGGCGGCTTCCTTCTTGTCCTTAAGCTCAAATAAACAAGTCCCTTTCCCTCTGCTCTGCCTGAAGTGAACGGGAGCTACGTCTTCGGCGGCTTGGCCACAGGCTGTGGGACACTGACGTGGGTGCCTCCTAATTTGTCTCTGTCTTGCCTAAGAAGTGTTCTTTACCAGCCAGGCTTCCCATCCGCGCCTTTCCTGGTCCCTGCAGAGAAATGGAGGCTCCGGAAAGAACACATTCTGGGGACAATACAAGCTCTGCACGTCATGAAGAAGATGCGGGTGAGGCTGTGAGCGCTGGTTTCTCCTCACCTCCCTCCCAAACACTGGAAGCCCCAGAGCTCAGGCCCTTGTCTTCAAATGGAGGTCTCTCAATCTGGCCCTCTTTGCTGAAGTCCATACTCCTTACAGCTGTCTCCTTAAATCCTCCACTGGGTCATCTAATAGGCATTTCAAACCTAGCATGTCCACCAACTCCTAACTCCTGGCCCCATCGCATGGACACCTTCCTCTCCTCATACTTAGATGCTGCTTGTTCCTTGTAGCTGCTCTGGCCAAAACCTTCGAAGTCGCCCACAAATCTTCT
Source organism: Leucopleurus acutus (assembly GCF_964270905.1). NCBI lineage: Eukaryota > Metazoa > Chordata > Mammalia > Artiodactyla > Delphinidae > Leucopleurus > Leucopleurus acutus. Next base: position 27,234,921 of record NC_139153.1, on the reverse strand, counting down.
CTTCCTTTTACTCTTCTCAACTCAGCACATCCCGTTGGTTCTACCTTTAAAATATTTCTAGAATCATATTTCTTCTCGCCAACTCCACTCTTCCCATCGTGATTGAAACCAACATTCTCTCTCCCTTAGATTCTGCCTTGGCCCCCTGTCCAGTTCTCCCTCCTTCTATTCTGCATCATCTCCCAATCTATTCCCAGCCTGGCAACCAGAGTGATCCTTTAAAACATACGTTGGACCATGCCACTTCCATGTCCTAACCCTCCCATCTCACTCGGAGTGGGAGCTAAAGTCTTCACCATGGCCTGTAGGTCCCTCACAGTCTGCCCTGGCCTTCCATCCATGGACACTGCCCTCAGCCACATTGATCTCCTTGCTTTTCCTGGAACACACCACAGCAAGTACAGCTCCGCTTCTGCCCCAGGACCTTTGCATTTGCTGTGGTCAATATCAGAAACACCCTTGACCTTTTAACTCTTTCTAGTCGTAGCTCAAATGTCATCTCAGAGCAGCCTTCTCAGATCACCATATTTCAAATTTCAACCCTCACCCTCAACACCCCTTATCTTCTTTCCCTGCTTCAGTTTCCGACATAGCACTTATCGCCCACGACATGTTGGATAACAGCTTTTATTTCCTCATTTGTTTATATAGCCTCTCTACCTGTCCACTGGGATTTAAGCTGAGTGAGGTTAGGGTGTTCTGTCTTATTTTGTCTACTGCTATATTCTTGGCCAATAGAACAGTGCCTGGCACATAACAGGCATAGTAGACATGCAGTAATTATACCTGGAATAAATGTTTAAAATTCTATGAAGAGGCACTGCAAACTGTAAAGTGCTATTACAGGTGCAAAAGGCTTTTGAACTCAGATGATTCCAGATCTATTACAACCTATCTTCCCATTAACCTATGATCTATCTTTGCTTTCTAGCTTTAGATACACGTACAATCAAATTAGATATTCACTTATCACCTTGGGAGTGTTCCTCAAGGAGATGAAAAGCGTGTCAGTGTTACCGGCAAAAAAAGTACTAATTTCGAGGACCTAATATATTCCTGGTACATTTTTCTGGTGATGCCGTATCTCTCTGTGACTTTGTAGGTGCTAAAACACTCTGAGAGGTTTGCCTAGTGGCATGGTTGCTCTTCAATGAGAAACTGGGCACAGTGCCAGGAGCTCAGGAATTGAGAGTCACACATCCCAGGCAGCAAGCTCTGCCTTAACTGTGTTGATCACAGGCATTTTACTGTCACTTTACCTCAACGAAAATTAAAATATAAGTACGTGAATATATACACAATCTCCGGGTCAGGAATTGCACTGTGTCCAGCTTTTCATACCCAAGAGGAAACTTCAGATCACGGGCTGATTGTGGCATTTTGGGTGAACAGGACAGCTGGGATTCAAATGCTGATGACATTTACTGCAACACTCATGCCTTGCTCCTCTTAACACACTGCCCAGTGTCCTGGAGAACAGACCCTTTAAAAGCAATTAACCAGCCTCGGGATCTTCAAGCAGCTTTCACCCTGCTGGGTCCGTTTCCTTGACTATATCATCAAGGGGTGTTTTACCCCAATTAAGGACAGCTCCTTTCTTCAAGCAAGATTACAACTGATACTTATTATCAGGACTAAGAAGGGACAGAAACTTGCCGGGAGGAATTGACTATGCCTTTATTCCCTGTCAAATCTAGTGCTCGGCAATATAGAAAATTTCCAGAACTGTTCTCTCTGAATTGTTCATTTTCCCAATTGGTCTTGGACACCAGAATGAGCCAAGCTGTCTCACTGTTGGGGGCAGACAACAGAGGGGTTGCCTGCAACTCTGCAGTTGTGACTGTGAACGTGACCAGGCAAATGCAGCCTCCTGCCTCGTTCCCTGCAGTGCTGAAATTGTGGGTCCAGGCTTCAAATAACAGTCTTTAGTGTCATCTGCAACCTTGAGGGATGACTTTGAGTGTCTTTTGTAAAATCATAAAAATCAAGCAAGTTTTCTAAACCAAAAAGGGATGTGAGCAGGGGATTTGGAAAAGGAATATGTATGTCCTTTGGTATTTGGCTTATCTTCAAGTAAAGTGCATGTAAATCCTATTACGTCTTACTTAACTCTAACAGCTTATACAGCCTGTTTATCCCATCAACCTCTCAAGAGGAACTGTGAACAGAGACTCCTTGGTCTTTTTTTTTTTTTTTTTTTTTGCGGTACGCGGGCCTCTCACTGTTGTGGCCTCTCCCGTTGTGGAGCACAGGCTCCAGACGCGCAGGCTCAGTGACCATGGCTCACGGGCCCAGCCGCTCCGCGGCATGTGGGATCTTCCCGGACCGGGGCATGAACCCGTGTCCTCTGCGTCGGCAGGCAGACTCTCAACCACTGTGCCACCAGGGAAGCCCTCCTTGGTCTTTTGATGGACATGTCCCAAGGGTATTGTAGCATGAGACATAAAATTAACATAATGCTCTTCCTTGATATCTGATGAAATCAGGGGAGTCTCTAATGGCCCCATTTTCCTCCATGGAAAGGGTCCACTCAACTTCTTATCAAATGGACTGAATGCAGTTCCTACTTCTCCTGAGTAGTGGGTTTCAGTTCCCTGCCAGCCCATGGAATTTCCCCAACCGGCCAACTACATCCTCTCATAGGAACCGGGGTCACTGCACCTTCTTGATACTACAAAGCCTGCCTCCCGAGGTCCCTGACTATTCACTCCATCCCCACGCACAGCCCCCATATGGCCCTGTATGGCACATGGTGCCCTTCTCCCCCAGTCTACAGATCATAGATGACTAATAAACTGTTGTCAATCTCATCTGTCCAGTATCAAGTGACATGTCTTTGGTCACCCCCATAACCCTAGGGCGGGGATTCCTTCACTAGTGGAATCAAAAGAAGGTATTCAAAATAGGTACATTTCATAATAAAATAACTTGGCTTACTAACTACCTTTTAGGACAAGGTAGGATGCTCAAGTTTGAAATGAAATTGAAGTGTTATATGATGGTTCCGTCCCAAGTTGAGAAACAAATCCCTAGGCTCCCAAATTTACAACCTTCCAAACTGTATTTCAATATTGTATATACCCAGACTTTATGTTATTTAAAGGCTGTTTTCCTAGATTGTTTTTCAAGAGTAAGAGTAGCAGGGCTCAGGGTTTCACTCGATAAGTTTGACAAACACATACTAAATGTAAGAGTCAGGAATCAATTGTGTAAAGTTAATTGAATCTCGTTTGGCTGTAACACATTTTTGTTCAAATACATTTGTTCAGATTATAACTTCAGTTACTATGTCCAATAAGCAAGTCATTGTTCTAGATGGTAAGTTAGGCCCAATTAAATCAATAAAAAAGTTACAGAAAGCTGGGCAAGTGCTTCACTGACCTGTTTAAATTCTTCCTCTGAAATTCTTTTGAAAGCTAGTGCACCTTAGTAGTAAAAACAAAAACAAAATTAATACCTCTTCTGAAGCTCTTTGCCTTTAGAAAGTCATAGAAAAAGATTTTGGCCTTTATAGTGCAGCTGTATTAGTTACGTATTGCTGTGTAACAAATTACCCCAGAATTTAGCAGCTGAAACCAACAAATATTTATCATCTCACAGTTTCCGTAGGTCAGGAATCTGGGTGTGACTGAATCATGTGCCTCTGGCCCAGGGTCCCTCCCTCCCAGTTTGTAGTCAAGCTGGCAGTCTGGCTTGCAGTTGTCTCAAAACTGGATCCACTTCCAAGCTCACTCCCATAGTTGTCGGCAGTCTTCATCCCTTGTGGGCTATTGGTCTGAAGGCCATGTCACATGGGCCTCAAGGCTCTTCACTTTTCCCGTGAGAGAAAGAGAGAGAGCGAGGGTGAGCACGACAGTTTTTTTGTAACTTCAGCCAGGAAATGGCATCCTCTCACTTTTGCCATATTCTCTTCCTTAGAATTGAGTCATTAGATGGAGCCCACACTCCAGAAAAGAGGATTACACAAGGGTATAAATCCCAAAAGGAGCACTGGTGCGTGGAGGCTGTGGGCTACGAATACATTACAGGTACACAACGCACACACCGTTCTAGTACACGCGATGGCAAACCACTTCAAGAACTTGCAACTCTCCAAGGTCTTTCTCTGGCCACAAGGGCATGCCTGGCTCACAGGTGGGACAGAGCAGAGCGCTGGGGAGGTACTGTCTCCAGGAACAGAACTCAATCTGTAAAGGATGGGAGTAGTTGAATAAATACTCCAGGACTCTGAGGCTACCCTGCTTCTCTGATGCCCCTGTGGGCATTGAGCTTTAGTTCCCCAGGGTGGTAACTATTGGTGAAAGCACCCTTTACTAGTTTTCCCCCATTCTCCAATTCCTCATCCCCCCCTAGCTATATTTCACTTCCTCTCCTTACTGGTACTTCCTGGAGTCACCCCTGAAGTTACTTAACTCTAGTCCTTGTCTTGTGGACTGCTACCAGGGAAACTAAGAAAATCTCAAACATTAAACATTTTTTGCATGTTCCAGAAATGCCAAGGAATCACACAGCTGTCTAAGTTGTTCTTTCTCTCATTTAACAATTACTTATTGAGCAGCTGCCAAACTCACGCACACAGCTATGCACTGAGCACCCCGAATTTTAAAAAGTCAATCTCTGCACTTCATGGCCTGCTTTGAAATGAAGAAAGAATGGAAATTTTCGTTTATTTTTAGTTCTCATGTTAATTGTAGGCTTGAGAGAAAAATCTATGGGCTGATAATGTTGATATTTACTATCAGTTCCAACTTGGTGGACTATCCATGTATCTGATGTGTATGTGTGTATCTTCATACCACCTACACACATTTTGAAGGAAATACAGGTAGCATTTTTTTGAACAGTTGATAATCTCAGCTTTCATGTGCATACTCTCCAGGGTGCAATCCATTCCATCCCTGAAGAGCTGCTGGCAAAGAAGTAATCAAGGTAACCATTAGGGTCACCATGCCCAGCAGCCTTCTGCCACATCTGTCACTGTATGGAGAATGGGCTGTGGGCAGTCATGCAGCTGAGAGCTCTAGAAATAAAGTGAATGAAGCAATGGACGGATGGTGCCTATCCTCAGCCTCACAGGGACACATTCTAGAATGTTCTTCGATTCTTCTGGAGGCAGGAAATCCAGCTGTAAAGCTTTCTACATCTTAAATGAGAATGTCAATGAGGAATTACGTGGCGGGAATCCTTGAGTAACATAAAATAATCTGAGTCATATTTCAAGGAAAGCAGTTGTCTCAGCTAAACCATCAACTCTGACAAACAATCTCCTGAATCGGGAATTCCTCTCATTTGTAAAATTTCCCAGAAACACCCCACACCTGTTCGTCAATGCAAGCGGTGCCCATGACCACTGTGCTTGTCAACTCAAAAGACAATAACTATAAAATCCTTCAACAACAACTAGAAAACAATTCTTACAGCAAGATGTATTTCCCTTCAGCACAATCTGTGCCCATGTCAAATTAGTTGTTGTGAGAGTTAGAATTTCCATAGTGACATGAGTACAGGAAATGTAGGACAGGCTCTTTGTGGAATGGAGAATGTCTGCTCTCTCACACCTGCCCAACTCAAAATGGCTCAAAGGATTTTCCTGCGATGTTTTAAGAGCACCTGTCCTTGAGCTGAGATGGAGAGCGAGACATTCCAGTTTGAAGAGGGTGGCTGTTTTTTCCGAAGTGGCAGAGCTGTAGCTATTGTGAAATGGCCTTTTCACCTGTATTTGGTGTCATTACAAAAAGATCGCTTGTGTGTGGAGCGTCTCAGAGTCATTCAGGATTATGTCACCTCTTTTACAAAGCATTTCAAATATGGAACACGGAGCCAAAAAGGGGACGGAGTATGACTCTTTCCGAGAAGCACAATGGCCTGTTATTATAGGGAAAGTATCAGCTTTGGAGTCTGACAACTTTGCATTGGAAACACAACTAGGTCATGCTCACATCTGCATGGCTTTGGCAATTCATTCAAAGCTGACAACTGTCAGTTTCCTCATCTGTAAAATGGTGATAACCTACTTAGAGATGCAGGCTATAACCTTTCTGTCCACAAGGGAAGCCGTCTCCAGATTCTCATACATTTATAAGTGATTTTAACTGACCTGGGAAATGCCATTCTACATGCGGCCATTCATATTACAACAGCTTTGAAAAGAATTTAAAATAGTCTAAAGATGATTTACTTGATCTAGTGCATTAAGAATGGGTTCAAAATGGAGAATGGCTTTTAGAAAATAAAAAGAGACTCTTGTCATCCTCAGGGTTCTCTGATTTCTACACGATGAATCACAAGAAACTTGCCTGGCTTGACTTTACATCTCAAACCTGTTTTAACTCCTGGAGGCTTGAGTGACCATCTGCTACATTTGCCTTTCTGGCCCCATACCTCCTTCATCTGGTAATGGCGTCTCAGTTTTATTTTGGAGACTCATTTTTCCCACATGCTTAGGCCATGGAGTTCAGGTGGGGTTTGCTCCCTCCCACTGCCCCTGGGCTCAGAAACATGAGGCAGCCGTGCATAATAAGAGCCACGACAATTAGTTTAGAGATGGTTAGGTAGGCATCTTAGCTCACTGTATGCCAGGCCTAGGACTTTCTGTGGACCTTGGGGAAAGGATTCAATTTCCAAGGGTAAAAAGAAGCTGCTGGTGAGTACTCCCACTCTTAATGATATAAGTTCTGGACCCAGCTATGTCTGAACCTAACAGTTCCCTAGACTTGCAAGTTATGTGAGTCTGCAGATTTACATTCTATTATTTTTATCTTTGCTTTATGTGAGTTTTGGCTTTAACCTGTTTAAGCTGGATTTCTCTTTCTTACAAAAAGATTATTGTCTAACATCTGGATGATAAGATACTATGTAACACCTGTGGAGCACTTATTACGTGCCAGACATTGTTCTAAAGCACTTCACAAACTTTATATTTCATTTAATCTTTACAAAAAATCCTATGAACTAGGAGCTAAGATTAAGTCCCATTTGACAGGTGAGAGAATTGAGGTGAGGTGTTTCTAAGAAAACCACCTGTGTCTACACAGCTAGTATGTGCTAGAGGCAGAATTTGAACCCAGGACTGTCTGATTTCAGAGTCATGCTCTTCACCTCAACGTTATGATGAATACAATGAGCAAACGTGCACATGTCTTCACATAATGGATAGTTTATCCTGTGTTTATCCAGGATGTAAAGAATTACTCCAATCCACCTCTTTTTCGATTTCAGGGGTGATCCCTCATTCTCCTCTTTTGAGTTCTTCACCTAGGGTGACCTTATGGAAAAGATTGTGGCTAACAGGATGAGAATGCTGGCAACTCTAGACTTTAGTCAGCATGTGAGTAGAGAGAAATTGATTCTAGTCAAGGGCCCTCCTTGGACTTCAGCATTCTCTTGTGTGTGTGAAAAGGGAAGCAGGGGGAGAGTGGAGGTGGAGTGTTTATGGGGAGATGTGGGCAGCTTGTTGAATTCTAGTGGTTTAAAAGCATTTGCTTTACATTATTGGGACTAATTGAAATAAAAGGTTCGAGGCTCCCAAGAATTGACTCATTCCCGTCATCCTAATATTAGATGAATCGAGTTCCATGCGGCTGATGGTCTGTACCAAATTTCTCAGTGTTGGCTGACAGCCTCGGAAAGATCTATTCATTTTTCACAACATTGCGGTGAGTCATTCCACACACATTGTTGGCATTGGTTCCCCGAGGGGAGGTGAAGGAGGCAGGAAGCCTTCTGAGCCAGAGTGAAGGGCTTGGAAGTTCACTGGGGAGCAGGAAGCCACCAGCAACACTTTAATCCAGAACAAACTTGGGGCACAGGGTCCTGGCTTTCATTCCTGAGTGCCATGCTGATTAGCCTGGATACTGCACTCTTGGGACAATGATACAAATCATATAGTCTCCAAAAATGGAAGGAAATGGGTTTCTTTTGTTACAAATTCAGCTGATTCATCTTAACAAAGCACACACACACTTATTTACGTGTACACATATATGTGTGTCTATGCATGTACATGTGCGTTTGTGTGTGTGTGTTTATCCCCCCATCCCCAAAACAGTTTCTTCCATGTATGAAAGGCAGTTTGGCATACTGAAAAAAAGTAACTACTATAGAATCAGATAGCTCTGAGTTTAAATCACAGCTATGCCATGTATTACCTGGATTTAGACCGCCTAACCTCTTGGAGGCTCCATTACCTTCTTTTTTTTTAAACATTCTAATTTTTTAAAATTAATTAATTAATTTATTTTTGGCTGTGTTGGGTCTTCATTGCTGCACGTGGGCTTTCTCTAGTTGCGGTGAGCAGGGGCTACTCTTCATTGCGGTGTGTGGGCTCCTCGTTGCTGTGGCTTCTCTTATTGCAGAGCACGGGCTCGAGGCGCACGGGCTTCAGTAGTTGTGGCGCACGGGCTTAGTTGCTCCGCGGCATGTGGGATCTTCCCAGACCAGGGCTCGAACCCGTGTCCCCTGCATTGGCAGGCGGATTCTTAACCACTGCGCCACCAGGGATGCCCCCCATTACCTTCTGTTTAAAATGAGGATAATCTTTACTTGTCATGCACTTTTTGTAAAAATTAGAAATAGTATATTCTAAGTGCCCAGTACATAGTAGGTACTCAAGAAAGCAGTAACTCACAGCCTTTAGCTACTGAGAGACCTGTCAATATTTCTGACGCAGCCATTTATCAGTAGGTCAGATTTGGGCAAGTCACTTAACCTTCTCTCACTCTCAGTTTCCTGATCTACAAAATGAGGTAATACTACTCTGTAGGAGTACTATGGGATTGAGTGATGCATTATTAACTACTATAATTACTGCCAGTCATTATAAATCTCTTTAATTGTGTTAAGTCCTTTCATATAATGCATATAAAGCATTTGATATATTTCCTACCACATAGTAAACAATGAATAAACATTTGTTATTATTAGGTTAAATATTCAACCATTTTGACCTACAAAGATGGCAATTTCATATGGCTCCACTGGATATTACTGTTCTTAGAGGGTAGCTGTAATTGCCAGATTTCTGTGTAGCCTAGATGCTCCTGTTTGAGCAGTAGAAACCTAAGATGAATTACTACCTTTCTTTTCAGTGCTTTCGGCAGTGATTGATTGAACTTCACAAGAGTCTAATTAATTCACCAGGTTCCCGGTGAACTTCTCAAGAGCTTAAGAAGCCAGGTCTCCCTCCTCGAGTTACGGGGATGGGAAAATAACCCTAGGAAGAATGGCTAAGCTTGAAAGAATATACGTGACCTGGTGCCAGGTTATGTCAGCTCAAGTTTCCTCAGCATGACACTCCGATTCCTGATTCTCAAGAATTCCTAGACTTTGTCCTGCTTTGAGAAAATTCATTACATAGTGCTTTGACTTTTCTAACTTGCAGTGAATAATCCTTGGTTGAATATGATCTTCAAGGTGTACAAGGGGAAACAGTATTGATGTTGGAAATCACCTCTGTCTTTATCAGAACTGTCCCATGGTCACCAGTTCAGGGCAACTCAGAACTCAATGATAGACTAGTTGGGTTGCTAGGAGACCAGGCAACAGGTGATGGTGACTTTAACTAGGGTGATAGCATTGGCAGTAATGGAAGAAGTGGGGTCATTATGTATCTAGGAGGTAGGACCAGTAAGACTTGCTGCTGATTTGGATATGGGGGATGAATAAAAGAGCAAACTCAGCTGGGCACTGGCTAGGTGGTGGTGCCATTTCCTCAGCTGGGGAAGACTGAGGGAAGACCAGTCCTGGGGCTATGAAGGAAATCAAGAGTTCTATTTTGGCCGTGTTAAATTCCAGGTGCCTATGGGAGAGCTAAGTGGAGACATCAAGGATGCACTTGAAGATAGAACATGGGAGCTCGAGGCATGTGTTGGGGCAGGGGATTTACGGAACGCCATTCTGTGTTCTCCAATATGCTCTATTTGGGGAGGGAAACAAAAGAAGTATGGTCACAGAAACGTTGGTAAAGAGAGAAATAACAGGAAAGGAAAGCCAAGAGATTGAGAGTCTGAGGGCCAAAAACGTAACTGAGAAAAAAAGGACCGAGCGTCCAAAACCTCTTGATTTGAGCTCATACAATGTGCAAGGCATTGTGTTGTGTGTTTTTACACACGATAGCTTGTGTAACGCTCACCAAAACCGATATTACTGTTGACAAGACAGAGACTCATAGAATTTAAGTAACTTACCTAAGAATCACAGCTACTCAGGGGCAGAGCTGAGACTCTGAACAAAATCTACCTGACCGTAACACCTGGGTTCAGAATGAATGAAGTGGTCATTCTCCCTTGACATTGAAATAATTTGTTAACAATCAGCAAGGAACAAGGCTCAAGAAAGACACAGGATTTCTATGGCCTGTAGGATGCTTGTCCGCAGATCATCATCCACTGGAGGTCATACTCTTTTGTCTGCACAGTACACACCGCATTCGGAGGGAGGGGGGAGAAAAGAAGTCAAAAGAAGACAACAATTCAAGATAGGGTCATTTTTTAAGAATAGGTAGCAGAGAATTTTTTTTTTAATTATTATCATATGTCATTTCTATGTACTGTATAACTTCTTTTTGTTTGGGTTCCTATCAATGCTCCTTGTCTTTCCACTGAGAATTCTCTGATAGGCATCTGGATTAAAACTGTCCTTCCACCCATCCTAGTCAGTCAATTAGAGTTCACATTTAATTGCTCCATCACCTCAGTGCATGGCTACTTTTTATTCTAAGTTTTTAGCAATAGTCTTATGGAATTCATTGGCTTACTTAAATTGGAATGTCCAAGGGATGAACATTTTTCAGGCACCATTGGATTTGGGAATTAAATGGTATTGTCAGGGACTGGAAGATGGCTGGCCACGTCTGAGTCATGTGTTTTCCTTTGCATGTGTAAGGTAGGCAAGCCCCTGGGATTTATAGTTCCACTGGTACCATATGGGGCAGGGGAGGGCACTTCACCAACATGAAAACAACAGAGATCTCCTTCAGTGCTTAGATTAGATGGAAGTCATTGCTATTATTGCTGCAGTTGCTAGCATCACTGCTATTTTTACTCCAGCCCCGGGCAGTATCCGAAGCCACACAATAAACCTGAGATTAGCAGCCAGTCCCTGATTTGATTATTAACATAGAGAGTGTTTTTTTCTTTCTCTTTTGATGAGTTACATGAAGCTTGAACTCCAAGTAGCTCTGCAATCAGTTTCTGAGATCTTGTCAAAAGGATGACAAATCAAGTTGGAAGACAGACCCATTGAAATGTGTGAACAGATTCAATCCTCTCTATGACCTAATGATTCAACTTCCTTTAGAAATCCAAGACTAGAATTTTATGGAGAAGCTGTTCCTTTTCTTCTTGAGTCTAGGAAGGCAAATCTGGCTTCTCATATCTGCAGGATTTAGTGTTCACATAATAATTGTTCTTTGGTGATCCTTTTGTGGGTTTCCTATAAGACCAACCTGAAAAAGCGGTAGTTAATTTAAGACAGAGTTTACAAACTTGATATGCATAGTGCTCAAGAGCTGCAGAACTGTAGCTCTCAGACCTGGCTTGGAGGTGTGTCTTGTTTGGCATGCACAATGTTTTACTAATTTGATATAGTTGCCAGTATTTTAAAAGTGAATGATTTCACATTTTTAAAAAATCTAGATTTCTACTTAATGGAAGATGTGGCAACAGTGGGCCCACATTCCTGTAATCGGTAGTCAGCAGGAGCTGAACAGCAGCTGCCTCTGTAGTTGGGGCATGGAGCAGTTAGGGATGCATTCTGCTGCAAGTAATAGAGGCATAACCCACAGGGACATCTATTGCTTGCTTAGGGAACCTGAAGGTAGGTTTTGGGGCCTCATTCAAGAGCTTTAACAGTGGTATCTTTTGCTGCCATTCTCAGTGTGTTGGGTTTTTTCTTTTTCTTTGCTATCATATCAATAAGAAGGGAAAGGGGTCATTCAAGGGAGCGCTCCTTCCCATTTATCTCTTTTTTAAGGAAGAGAAAGATTTCTGAGAAGCCACCTCAAAGTCTTTCTCTGCATTTCACTGGCCAGATGCTGGGTCACATGTCCACCCCTAGCTACTAGCAAAGGGTAATGGGATATAATCGTTTGTTTACATCAATGCTGATTTATCCCCAGGGCTTGAGAACACTGTGACCTCAACAGTCAGGGTTCTGTTAGCAAGAGAAAGGGTTTCAGGAGTGAGTTGTCCTGGGCAATCAACAGGGACGGCCACAGGGTTTGTGCTCTCCATCTTATCACAAATCCTCTTCAGGGGTATTGCCCCTGGCCACCTTCATTCATTTACTTTACCTCAATGACCTTTGCAAATGTTGGCATTTTTGGCTCCAAGCCCAGATCAACTTTTATCACTTTTCTAGTTCTGATCTGGTTCTGGCAAAACAAGATGCTTTATTTGCTATATTAGGGGAACTTTGATACTAAGTCTCCATTGACTATGCCTAGCTCTGTGACCAGGGACATTGTGAGTACTTTTTGTGATTTTCTTAAATGTAAAACAAAGGTGTTTTATTAGTGCTAAGATTCCCAGAATTTATATTAGTACCTGATAACTAGTAGTTATTCAAGAAATATTTTGTCCTTTCTAACTCTTAAAAGCTTTGAAAAGTCTTATGAAGAATGTCTTCCTTGTACACCCTAGAATAGTGCTTGGTATATAGACAGTTTTTCCTATGTAGAGATATTCTGGCCTCCATATAATTCCTCCTCATGTTAGAAGCAGGAGAAGGAGAAAAAGAGAAAGACAGAGGCAGAGATTGATGATTGAGGAGATTATATGTTGTTGTGGCAGTTTTTTGTTTTTATTTTTTAAACGAGCTTAGGGCCCAAGAGATAATTTAGAATATAAAAGCTGTCAGTTAAAAAGGTGATAAAATTAGAATATAATTTTTTTCTAGGTGTCAGATGAATTTATTTGGTCTGATAATGAAATTAAATCTGAGATTTTATTTGGTGGCAATCAATCATTTAACATGAACAACTAGAAGTGGTTTCTATCTTCAATTACATCAAATATATTTTTCATAAAACCACATTATTTTCTCCCTTTTTTGTTTTAAGATCTCATTGTCCATTTAAAATTTTTTCACATACTCACATGATAAAATAATAGGTACCATACATTTAAGCAGTGAGTGCTTACTATACGCAAGACTCAATGCCTAGTATGTAGTAGGTACACAATAAATAATTATTAATGTAAGACAAATGAATTCAAGACCATTAGAAAGATGGAGTCTTGCCCCTTCAACACTGATATGAATGAATATTTACAGAGGTGGTGTAGCAGGTGACTAGGCGCTAGAATCAGATTGCCCTGGATTTGAAGCTTGACACTGCTGCTTGCTAATCATGTCTTCAGGACACTCCCTTAACTTTTTAAATAGAAGAATCACTCCTACCCCCCCAGATTGTTTAAAAAATTTTTAAAAATCATGAATGTTAAGTCCTTAGTTCAGTACCTGGCACAGTGGAAGAGCTCAGTTGGTATTAGCTGTTGCTATTAATCTGTCAACTATTGTGCAGTAATGCTGCATAAAAAAACTCACCTAACTCAACAGCTTACAGTAGTAAGCATTTATTTTTCTTGCCCATGGGCCTGAGGGTCAGCTGGAGAGGTTCTGTGTTGTGATGTGGATTGACTGGTCTTGGCTCACTCAAGTCGATGGGTTGTGTTCAGTTCTGCTCATCCTCCCTGGATCAGTGTCTACCTGGGGATGTTCCCTCTTATGATAAATGGCAGGAGTGCAAGAGAGAAAACCAAAGCATGCCAACATATGAGACACTAACTTCATGTCCACATTCTATTGGACGAAATGAGTCACATGTCCAGGCCCAAAGTCAATGAGGCAGGAAGTGTTCCACTCAAAGTAGGGAAGTAAGTATTTGCTGAAAATAATCTCACCTATCATAATTTGGAAATTTGGCATCCAAGTAAAACAGCATTTTCTTTAAGTGTCCACCTAATTATTTTTGCTGCATCCTTTTTTGCTTCACAGTGGCACCACCATCCCTTCTATAGCACCAGTAGACGTTCTATGCCTATTCCCCATGTGTTAATGGGATTTGGTTACTCTGAATTAATTCATACTAAGGCAATAGTAATAATGTGTTGCCTCCTCCCAGGAATATTTGTATTTTACATAAGATCTGCTGCAAGGAGAATGGGTAAGCCCAAGGAGTGAAGGAATAATGCCGATATGTTTTGGTGCTGTGACACCTGGATGAAGGAGCAGAGATATCTCTGGATCAATGAGACCCAAGGCAGCGTGGCAACGCCCAGCAGTAGATCAAGCAAAGCTCCCTTGCTGGAAAGCTATTCCTCTGTAGTGTTGCCAGAGAGGTAACGTGCTTACTAGTAAATTTCCTTCTAGATAAATCTCCTGGGCTTCTTGGGCTGAGAGGAGTCTTTGAGAGGAATTTTTATTTGACATCTTTTGGCTCCTTATTTAATTGGAGTCATATATCTTCTCTAAAGCCATTTATAAACTGTACCACATTCTACTGATGCAAATTCTGTACAGACACAAGCTCCGTGTTTGAGTTCACATTTCTACTTTTCTATTGTAAACTCAGGAGAGTATGTTCCATGGAAATTAGTGGGAAATTCTTGCCACCAAATAGCTGTCATCAGTTAGTGCTTTTACTATGATATTAGTAGTAATATAGACTTTACCATGAATGTGTTTTCCATGATATTTTAAAGCCACCTCTTGGAAGAAGACAGAAAATCATGGGACTTTGACTTATTTTTTATGCTCTGTCTCCATTTCGGCAACTCTGATGTGTTTCCTGGGAAACCCTACATTATCATTATGGGATGATTGCTTCAGTGAGCTGAACAATCTACTTGGCCTGGTATTAATCCTGAAGTTCTAATAAGGCACTCAGAGGATTACATAATTTCATAGTACAGCATTCTGTAGCTCAGTTATGTTTTAAATTACTTTGTTAGACATTAATATGTTTTTGTCTTTGTCACAAAGCCAGATGGTATTTCAGGGACATTCCTTCTAAAAGTTCACTATTTTACTTCCCAATTATTTGTCAACTCTGCATTAGATCCTGGGTGCATACAGATTTAGGATTTCAGTTATTTGTAAGGGACGCTGAAGGTTAATACCATAAAGGAATTTTAAATTTTTCTAGGACACAAATATAAGTTGTGTGTGTGGGATGAGTCATCTAGCTGGTAAATGGGCTTCGCTGAAAACCCAGCATATATATTTTAAGGTGCTTTGCTGTTCTCTATTCATTGTTGCAGAAGCAATTGCTTTCCTAATATAATTTTTTAAAGCCTTTTAAAAAAGTAGTTGCTAATGTATACTGAGCATTTATGAAGTACCAGACACTTAACGAAGTGCTTAAAATAAATGTCACATGAAGATGCTGTCATGAAACCATTTTCCAGGTGAGGGAAACGAAGCTTACTCAAGAGAGGTCTTGTCAAGTTCACACAGTACTAAGTGGTGCAGCCTGGATTTGAACCTGGGAAGTCAAACTCCAGAGCCCAACTCCTTGCTTACTTCCTCCTTCCAGCATTTGTGGTCAACATGAAGAGCTTTACACAATTGGGACTTCTTCTGGACATTCCATGTATTGAAGACATGGAAGGGGAGATGTTATGTTTGGCAGCAAGTCAGATCTCTGTACTACTAGGAAAGCAAGAACAAGGATTTGTGAAATTGTTTCAGTGAGTGCTCCAGCCAGTATTTATTCTAATGGCTGTGTAAATGACTTTAGTCCTGTATTTCTAGAATCATTAAAGACCAAGGGGATTATTTATACTTTCTCCACTACGCTTTACTGCATTTTGTGGGGAAAAATATAATTCAAAGGGATATACTTGAGAATGTGGTGGTTTTCAAAGGCCTCGGAAAATATCCCACTGAGCTTTCAAGGGCTGTCGTGTTACCATCATTACTTTTTGTTTTATGCTATAGGGTTTATCTGCACAAAGGTGAATATAAATGTAATATACCTAACACAGGGAATATAATGCCAGATTTCTAGCACATAGCAGTTGGTAATGTACTCGAACTCAGAGAATCACAATTTGTGCCTCAAACTTGAGTCTTTAAGGCCGCAGCGTGCAGAGGTTGAGCAGATGGGAAGGGCTACTCTGTGTTTAGAGTTTGGAGGGATAAATGAGAAAGAGTAGTGAAGCTTCAGGGCTTGGGGGCAAAAGCCAGGTAGTGGTAAGAGGGGGGTGTCTTCCAAAAGTGATGCATTTCCAGAAAATTCTAATGTTGCTGTGATAATTATTAGGGCTATAAAGGATGTATTTTGGACAAGGCAGAAAAATAGCAAGACCATGCAATAGTAAGGCAAAGCTCTAAGACTGGTCTTTTTTTTTTTTTAAAAAACAAACTTGTTTACTCATTAATCATTTATCAATACCTCTAGCCCTAGCTCTATAGCCCTCTTCTTCTGGTTCCAGTAACTAGTTTTCTTTTGGAGGAATGAGTTCTCCTCCACTGCATGCCATTTTGGTGGAATTGTCATTCCAGGTATACCACCCTCCCTTGCCAAGAGGTAGACCTGTAACACAAGCTGGACAAATTTTCTTTTTTCCTAGTATTCTAAATCTTTAATAGCATGACACGAAGGCTGCAAAAGCCATTGGAGATGGTTCATTCCAGCTCTGGTGGCTGAAATTTCAGAAGAGTAGCATTATCTGAAATTCTCCGAAAAAAATACAGCACAATTGTTTTCAGAAGCTCTTCAATGGTGTATTTTCCTCTACAACCCAATGGATGCCTGGACAGTAGAACTGAAAACAAATTTCCAAACTGATCTCTCCCTGATGGTTCTAGCAAGAACAGAAACAGGTATACTGAATGTTTGTCTAAAAGAGCACTCCTTGCCCCTCCCCTGCTATATATTTGTATATATATGCACTTATGTATTGTATATATGAGTTTATATATATATGTATATATAAACTTATCCTCCATACCTAAGTTTTTCTCTTATTACTTATGTGTTCTTTCATTCAACAAGTATTTTTCTTTTCTTTTTCTCTTTATGTCAGAGAACAAAGCATGATGCTACTGTTTATTCTCAGATTCTTCTAAAAGCCTGGGGGCGGTAATCAATAGAACACAAAATGGGATGATCTCCATGGCCATCAGATTGCCCAAAATAGACACATTCTGAACTTATCATCAGAATGACTTGTTACCATTTGAAAGTAGATGAAGAACGGAGATGCCAGTTATTCATCAACATTCAAATTCCAAGAAACGGTTTTCTATCCATTCATTTTTGAGTAAGTCTTTAGGTCTGGCTGGCTTTTGCTTGGCTTTTTCCACTCCCTCCTAGTTTCTCTCCTGCCAAACATCTAATCATTCTCGGATGCATTCTGCATAATCAACACACTCTTTGCACTTTCAATGACTATTTTAGTACAATAACATTTTAATATCAGTCTGTTCCTTCCCCCACCCCCACCCCCGCTTCTTTGGAATAACTATTTAGCATGATTTGGGCTGAATGCTTTTTTCAGAGTTAATGGTAAAAGTAGTAATAATAGTAATAAGGTCTCCATCTTCTGCTTGATAGCTGAGAGTGTGTGTACTAGTTTCTGTGTCAGATATTGAGGAATCCATTGTAATTTAAGGCTTTGCTTGATTCCTTCAGACAGTTGACTGGAACCTCTTCCTTGATCTAATCTGAAGGCAACTAACAACAATGGAAGCACAGCACAGGAATTTTACAATTAGACATACATGTGTGTTTCTTAGGGCTTCCCAAGAACATGACTCTGAGATAAGGATTAGAGTGTGCCCATTTATAAGGGAAGTGATCACAGGAAACAGTAGAGGAATAGGGAAGAAAGCCACTGGAAGAAACTTTCACAAGCCAGTTACCATGGTGGACAACTGCAGCTTGATACTTTGGGGGGATCCTGAGAGACGATATAGAACAATGGAATACCCCAATGAAGAAGGAAGGAGCTGGGGTATGTATTTACCAACTGACATTGGTTGAGGGCAGCCTTAGGGGCACTTATTCTTCAGTCTTTCACCTGGACACACCTAAGTGAAGTTTCTTTCCACGGCCAGACAAAAATACCCTCAGACACCCAGACAAAACTATAATTCAGAAAGATACATGCTCTCCTATGCTCATAGCAGCACTATTCACAATAGCCAAGACATGGAAACAACCTAAATGTCCATCGACAGTTGGATGGATAAAGAAGATGTGGTACATAAATACAATGGACTACTACTCAGCCATTAAAGAAACGAAGTAATGTCATTGCAGCAACATGGAGGCAACTAGAGATTATCATACTAAGTGAAGTAAGTCAGAAAGAGAAAGACAAATACCATGTGATATCACCTATATGTGGAATCTAAAATATGGCACAACTAAACCTATTGACCAAACAGAAACAGACTCACAGTTATAGAGAACAGACTTATGGTTGCCAAGAGGGGAGGAGAGGTGTGGGAGGGATGGACTGGGAGTTTGGGGTTAGTAGATGCAAACTATTACCTTTAGAATGGATAAACAACAAGGTCCTACTGTATAGCACAGGGAACTAATATCCTGGGATAAACCATAATGGAAAAGAATATAAAAAAGGATGTATATATGAGTATAACTTAGTCACTTTGTGTACAGCAGAAAATAACACAACATTGTAAATCAACTATACGTCAATTAAAAAAATAGGTAACCCCCCCGAACCATCAGACAGAGGCTCAGGTGTCAGAGTAAGCAGTCTTCAACGTGAAGAGATTGGTACTGGGCAGGGCCCTGACAGCATCATTTATCCACCTTGCAAGTCCTAACACAAAGGAAATCGGGGTGGACGCTTATGAAGAGACCAGATTCAACACTTCTTATGCAGTGTGCTTTGAAGGGAAAGGCATTCTTGCTCCAAGGTTTCTGTTCTTCCAGAAAAATTCAGAGATTTCTATATTCTAGACATACAGTCATTAGAGAATAATTCCTTCGGGTTAAGCCAGTGGGATTCAAAGTAAGGTCCCTGAACCATCTTCATCAAAATTTCCTGGGAATGCTTTATAAAAATTCAGATTCCTGCGTCTTAACATCCAGACTGACTGAGTCAAATCTCTGAGGGGTTGGAGGACAGAAAGCAACTCCAGGCAATATTTATGGAGTCCTCCAATCTGACAATACCCGAGTATCTGCCCTTTGCCTGATGACCTCAGCATCTTAAACATGAAAATAGTTTATTTTTTCCATTATAATATTAATACATACTCAAATCTATCTAAGTCAGACCTGTCTTATTTCACTTCTGCATGTGCAGTGTTCACCTAGCACAGGCTTGCCACATAGTGAATTCTCAACAGATACTAGTCAAATAAGTGAATGCTTATTATAGAAACTAGAATACAAGCATTCTTGGTGACTGAGTGACTCACACCTTAGTGTGTATATATTTGTCCACTCTTTTCCTCAAGGAAGGAGGAACAGATGCAGTACTAGAACACTGGGAGCCAGAGGGAAGGAACTCATAAAAATGGAATAAGGATCCGTCTTCCAGCTACAAGATTATCCATCTGCAAAATGAAGATACAGTCAGCACCTGATGTTTTTGCCTGCTCAATAACCATTACTTTCCCATTTGATCTGTCACCCTGATATTCCTTTGGGAAACCACTCCTCCCCCATGCACAGTCCATATTGCTTGTGAAGGTCTGACTTAAATGTGGCGACCATCTGATTTCATCTCCCAGCTCACAGGTGGTTGATTCAAGAATGGATCTGTGATCCAACTGAGATCAGTTAGAGTTAATCCAAGTAAGAAGTTCAAGAGGCTTTCTTAAATTTATACAACAGGGAAGATAAATACCTGTTGGCTTTGCTCCAATGGTAAGATATAGGCCTGTAACTGGTAGTGGCCATCTTTATCATCACACAGGGAGATGCTGCTTGAGAATGAAACCAAAAGACAAGGAAGGAGAACCAAGAGTTGGAGAGGGACAGACTCACAAGGACACAGTTGGAGCTCCTGGATCCAGCCATGTCTGAAGCTCCTATAACTGGCATGACTTGCCACTTACATGAGCCAATGTTGGTTGTGTTTTCATCACCTGAAGCAAAAAGAGTCCTGACTGAAAAAAAAGGGTTTGAGACTAACTGATGTCCAAGGAACATCACCAGGTTGTCACTGAACATCTATGGTTGTCTGAAAGAGTTGGACCTGAACCCTTGCTGTACCACTTCTTATCTGGGTGAAACCTGAACTGTTACCTAAGGTTTCCAATCCTCAATTTTCTTCTTACTATAGAGAACTTGGAATATTATTTACCTATTGGCTTGTGAGGATTATACGCACATTAAGAGTAGGCAGGAAGGTGCAAATAAATGGTAGAATTATTTATTATAGTTCTTTTATAGCAATTTTTCTCACTTTAGGACATCCTTGGCTACCACCAGTTACTTAGGACCTTTTGATAATTCCAGAAGCCTCCAATAAGTACTACTGCTCATGAATTAAGGCATGCTCCATACAGAGGGTAATATTTTTCTGGGAGAGTTCAAGACATTGGATAAGCTCTTTTTCTCCTCATTGCCAGATCATTTGAGGCTGGCAGGGAAGTTATTAGCCTCCTGCAAGGTGTTTGATATTCAATATGATAAAATAGGGAAAATGTAAAGTTGAAGATTGTAACAGACTGTATTTTCCAAAGATTGACACAGCAGTATCTCCCATTCCATGTGTTCTTCAGCCTTGTGACCTTGCTTCCCTCCATCAAGAGGCAGAATCTAATTCTTCTCCCCTTGAATCTGGGCATTTCTTAGTGATCCACTTTTACCACAGAGTACAAAGGAAGTGACACCAAAGATACATCTGAAGACTGGAGTGAACACTTGTTCTCCAGATGCTCCCACTTGGGATACTATCTCACAGAACTGAGCTGCCATGCTGGGAGAAGCCCAAGCTACATGAAAAGCCCACAGGTAGGTGCAGTTCATGGTCCCAGCTGATCCCAGCCTTTGAGTCATCCTGGCCCAAGTGCCAGGCATGTGAGTGAAGATACTGCTAGATGACTCCAGGCTCTAGACAATACAGTCACCTCCTAGCTCCAAAGTATTTTCAACTATTTTCTTAAATTTAAATTTAAAATACTTTCAAAGTATTTTCTGCAGATGTTATAAGCACAGAAGAGCTGTAACTATTCAGCCCTTTCCAAATTCCCAGCTCAGAGTCTGCTGTTGTTTTCCACCACTGAAATTTGAGATGGTTGCTAACCATTAGCAATAGATAACTAGAACATCAGGGACAGCATAGCCATCAGGGAGCATTCCCTGAGCCTTCAAGACATGATGGTGTTCATTGGGCCAAAGCTCTTTCAAACAGGACATATTTACAATGGCGAACACTAAACAAATGGAACGTAAACTAACTAAATCCTTTAGAATAGAACTCGGCACCTTAGGCTGCTGATTGGAAGTACATCTGATGTTCCTCAACCAGAATTCTCTCATTTATAGAAGAGAAAACCACCCCAAGAGTTGGTGTTGTGATGGAAATATTTCCTGTTCAGGAGCCAAGACATGCAAGTCCATACTTATATGAATGACATAACAAGCAAGGTGGTATAGTATTGCTGGAGCCCTGCGGTCATCCAGACCTGGGCACAAATATTGACTCCTACCCTACTAGTTGAGTGATCTTTCACAAACCTTTACCAATCTAAGCCTCAGTTTCCCCTATCTGTAAAGTGGAGGGACTCATATCTACTTCTTAGATTTATTTTCAGTATTAAATGGGACAAAGAAGCACTGAATATATTTCCTGGTACAGAGTAAACATTCCACACCTTAACTATTAATATTATAAAAGCTGTGTTGAATACTGTGCTCAAAGCCAGTTGCAAATTCTTTTTAATTGGATATATTCGACATACGATATTGTGTAAATTTAAGGTGTACAACATGTTACTTTGACACATTTATATATTGTAATATGGTTGTTGTAATAATGATATTTATCGCGTTACTTACTTACAAAGCAATATGATTGTCTATATTCAATATACTGTGTATTAGATCTCTATGCCTTATTTAGTGCTTATTGCAAGTTTGTACCCTTAAATGCCATCAGTCTTATCCTCCTGGCCCCCATCCCTTGGTAACCACCTTTTTATTCTCTGGTTTTTGTTGTTGCTATTGTTTTGGCTTTTTGGATTCCACAGATAAGTGATATCATACAGTACTTGTCTTTCTTTGTCTGACATACCTCAGTCAGCATAATGTGCTCAAGGCCCATCCATGTTGTTGCAAATGGCAAGATATCCTCCTTTCTCATGGCTGAATAATCTTCCACTGTGTATGTATATCTCATCTTTTTTATCCATTAGTCTGTTGATGGGCATTTTGGGTTGTTTTCATATCTTGGCTATTGTGAATAATGCTATGATAAACATGGGAATGCATATATCTAGTCAAACTCTCATTTCTCTTTCCTTTTGGCATATACCCAGAATTGGAATTCCTGGATTCTAAAATGTTACTTTCAATAAATACAGTAACAATATTCTATGGAGGACCAGAATAAGAATTCTAGCCAATATTCATTAATATGCACACATGCATGAAGTATGACAAGTTTCTTTACAAGAATTGCTTCCCTTAATTATTACCACAGTGCTATGAATCAGACACCGTTATGTCCCATTTAAGAATAAGAAATTGATGTATTAAAAGTAGGTACTTGGGGCTTCCCTGGTGGCGCAGTGGTTGAGCGTCTTCCTGCTAATGCAGGGGACGTGGGTTCGAGCCCTGGTCTGGGAAGATCCCACATGCCGCGGAGCAACTGGGCCCGTGAGCCACAACTACTGAGCCTGCGCGTCTGTAGCCTGTGCTCCGCAACAAGAGAGGCTGCGATAGTGAGAGGCCCGCGCACCGCGATGAAGAGTGGCGCCCGCTTGCCACAATTAGAGAAAGCCCTCACACAGAAACGAAGACCCAACACAGCAAAAAAAAAAAAAAAAAAAAAAAAAAAAAGTAGGTACTGTGCTCCAGGTCACACAGAGATTAAGCAGTAATCAGATTGCAGACCAACAGCTCTTAATCAGTCCGCCATACTGTGTTTCCCTGTTGGATACATTTCGTTTCAGTTTTGATGTGGGAGTCCTCTTTTAGGTCAAGCCACTGCCATATTACACTACCAGCATGGTCCACTCTTCTTCAGAAACATGAGGTCTCTCAGGGTTACTACACAAGGTGTAAAGCAGGTAACTCCCTAATGCATGCAACAGAGTGACTGAAAGAAACAGAGACATAACTGAATAGGGAATGAAGATAGATTCATTTTGGTTCCCATGGGTGATTCAGCATTTTCAAGGTGAATTTAATACAGGAAATGTTGCCAGTTCCTGCTCATTGAAGACCTGATGCCTGACGCCAAAACCACATAAGTGACTCAGGAAAATCTGTCCTTATCATTTTGCACTGGATGTGCCTTTTAAAGATGGGATTGCTCTTTTTTGCTTTGGTCTTTGGCAGGATGGCAAACAACTCTAATGTTTTTTTCAAGGATCCTCAGCTTACAGTCCACTTCCTGCCCTATAGGTGAAGCAGTAAAAATATTCACTAGACTCTCCCTGTTCAAAGAGTGGTCCACGGACCCTCAGAATCAGCATCTTCTGGGAGCTTGTCAGACATGCAGAATTTCAAGACACTCCCCACCCCAAACCTACTAACTCAGAACTTGCATTTTAATAAGATACTTAGGTGATTCAAATACACATTAAAGTTTGAAAAGCACTGTCCTAGACACATATTTATTGAAAACCTCCTCTGTGTCACATACTTTTCTAGGCTTTAAAAGAAGCTGAGAAACTTTCTGGATTCATGGGGGAGAATTTGTAAGAATCAAGTAAAAAATAACTCCAGTTATTAATAAGTTTTAGTAAGAAAATAAGAGTGGCTGAGACTCCTGGGAAACTTTATTTAGCATGATTGGGAAAGGCTACTCCAAAGATCTGAGACCCAAATGAATAGAAGAGGTAGATGTGTAAAGATAAGGGGGAAGGATACTAAGGCAGAGGACAAAGGCAAGTGCAAAGGCCAGGAGGCAAGAATGACCCTGGAGTGTCCTGAGAACTGAAGGAAGGTCACAGTAGTGCATGACAGCAAGTGCCACAAGAGATGAGGTCATTAATTCAACAAATAGTCACTGAACACACAGAGGTGCTAGGAACTGTCCTAGGTGCTGGAGACATGGCTATCCACAAAACAAAGGTCCCATCCTAAATGAAGCTCATATTCTAGTGACTGAACCAGACAAGTAACAAACAAATGTGAAAATATGTAACAAAAACTAAAGGAGGATATGGGGTATGGGGGTAGCAAGTTATGGAAGGCGTCTTATCTTAGGAGAGGTGTTGACAAATTATGGAACATGGACCCAATCCAGATGGCCACCTGTTTTTGTAAATAAAATTTTATTGGGGCACAGGCATACTCGTGAATTTATACGCATTCTATCGATGCTCTCATACAACAATGGAAAAATTGAGTAAGAGATGATATAGTCACAGAGATGATATGGTCCCCAAAGTCTAACATATTTACTATCCGTCCCTTCACAGGAAAGTCTGTCTCAAACGATAGAGTGTCTGGTGGTGGAGTGAAGAGATGGCTCTGTGAGAAAATGATACTTGAGTGAAAAGACAGGCAGGACCCAGGTGACATAGGGCCTTTTAGACCATGGAAAAGAGTTTAGGTTTTAAGTGTCACAGAATGTCATTGGATAGTTTTAATTAGTGGGGTAAAATAATCTAATTTATCTTTTTAAAAGCTCACTAGCAGTCCACAGGGTTCAAAACTATAGTTGAGCTTCTGCCAAGTTTTAGTCAACCAAGGCACCTGGAGATGACAGCCGAGGTGTTTTCCCTTTGATCTTGGCTCTCTCTAGGTGATGTGGATTTTTGGCCAGGATAAGAACCAAAAGATGTCTAATGCAGAGGAGATGTCCCCTTTTCTACCCTTGTGTTTTGTAACAGCATTATGATTAAAAGGGCTTTGTACAATTCCTCATGAATGACTGATTTGGAACAATTCTTTGAAAGGGATGTGGTAACTTAGCCCCACTGCGTATCTACAGAAGAACAAAGCTGCCCTTATTTTTAGCTCAGTGCCACGATTACTTTTATTTATTTATTTATTTATTTATTTTGCGGTACGCGGGCCTCTCACTGTTGTGGCCTCTCCCGTTGTGGAGCACAGGCTCCGGACGCACAGGCTCAGCGGCCATGGCTCACGGGCCCAGCCGCTTCGCGGCATGTGGGATCCTCCCGCACCGGGGCACGAACCCATGTCGCCTGCATCGGCAGGCGGACTCTCAACCACTGTGCCACCAGGGAAGCCCCACAATTACTTTTGAATGTCTTGGCTGTCTTTATTCATTCATCTATTCAACAAATATTTATCGAGTGCCTATTATGGACATCTGGCAGAGTAGATGAAAGGCCTACCTTAGAAAGGTCTTATGTAGTGTTGCCAGAAAGACTGAAAAGGCAGCTCTAGGAAAAATTACCAGGCGACTATATCATTCAAAGGAATGAAAGAAATGTGGACTCTCTAAAAGGATTAGGGCTTTTATATTAAAAAGAGGAGGTTGAAAGGAGATATAATTGAAACCATTCCAATCCTGAAGGGCAGGGACTCCTTCAACAAACCCAGAGATATTAAAATGAGGGTCACACAACAGGATAAGATGCTAAGAGTGCATATACCTGACATTTATGTAGCACTAGTCCTTTTCAGGTACTGGAAAATGCATTGACTGATTTAATCCTCACAATAATTATTAGTAAGATTATTATTTTAAGAATGAGGGAACAGAGAAACAGAGAGCATAAGTAACTTTTCCAAGATCACACAGCTTGTAGTGGTGGAACAAGGACTAGAAACCAGGGGTGTCTGACCCCCAAGCTGATACGGAATGTTTCTCATTCACCTGTATCCTAGGGAAAACTACTAGATTCAAGAAGTTTGGAGGACAAGGAGAGGGGAACTTGAAGAATTCCGTCTTTACCTTTTAAAGCTGATTTTCAGGAAGACGGCTATCTCTTCTACAGCTCTCTTCTTGATACCTTTAACAGGGAATGAATGTTGGCCCAGTGTGGGAATCTATATACTGTGTGGCAAAGAGAAATTAGCTGAGTATGAATCACTCCATTCTCTGGCTCGGAACTGAAAATCCTGAAACTCCTCCTACAGATCCAGCCTAAAGGTAATTGAAGGGTACATGCCGAGTCTCAGTTTATTATTTACAGAAGATAATGTATAAAAGCATTAATAGATGTGACAAAGGAAGTTTGAGAAGCTTATGAATAATAATGCTAGCTAAAATGTGTTGAATGGTTAATATGAAGTCAGTTTTGGGCTAAACACATTATGCACATTATGTGCAACAATCCTATGAGTTAATTATTACTGTTATGTCCGTCTCCTGTGTGAAGGAATTGAGGATCAGAGGTGTTGATTATGTAACTCTTAGGTGACAGAATCAGGACCTATGCATATCTTTCCGGATATAAACAAAGCTTATGCACTTCAGCGCTCTCTGTTTGACTAATGTAATTTTCTCTGCGGCTGACTGCATATATCATCCAATGTGAGTTTTTAACCTTTAATTCAACTGACCTGCTGGATTCTTGGCAAGACGGCC
This sequence comes from Leucopleurus acutus, assembly GCF_964270905.1. NCBI lineage: Eukaryota > Metazoa > Chordata > Mammalia > Artiodactyla > Delphinidae > Leucopleurus > Leucopleurus acutus. The sequence continues at coordinate 27,208,255 of NC_139153.1, read as the reverse complement.
AAGAAAGAACACAAAGGAAGCTGGTAATCTCTCTGATGTGCAACTCGTGATCAGTAGCTCCTGGTATGCGTTCAGCTGTGAATTGGAGCCACGCTGACCTTCCCATCGGTGACTTGGGAAATGAGTCAGACTGAATTACACTCCAGAGGAGGCAATGCCCATTGCAACTCCACATAGAGCAAGACAGAAATAGGGAAAAAACAGCTTGACAAATATCAGTCATACCATTTTTATTAGCCATGAGTCACGTGAAAGACCGTAGGGAGAGAAGGGGCAGAGCTTTTCATGGCTTTGCAATTAAAAAAACAACCACTGTAAAAGCTATCTCTGTGGCCTCCTTTTATCAGGACTTTACGCTATTGATGTAGTGATGGATTTGCCCTGATTGGCTGATTGATCCACCCATTCATTTATCCATCCAAATATTTATTAAGCCTAACTGTGTTCTAACTTAATATTTCATGTCATCAGGTCCGTGGCCCTCAAAGTGTGGTCCCCAGATCAGTAGCATCAGCAGCATCACCTGGAAACATGTTAAAAATGCAGAATCTCAGGCCCACTCTGGACAATCAGAAGTTGGGGGTAGCGTCCAGCAATCTGTGTTTTAACAAGCCCTGCTGTCGATTATGACAGATGCTGAATCACAGACCTAGGCAACACCTACGCCAGAAAGACTTCCCTAACCACCCTCTTCTCCCCAGTCTTGACTGGATCCCTTCAAGGCAGGACCCTGCTTCTCTAGATCCCTGGTAGGTCTCTATAGCCTAGTGCAGACTAAGCATGTTCTAGTCTCTTAAAAACACTTACTGAATGGATGAACAAGCAAAGGTATAGAGCTTCATATGTGCGGGGTACCCTTCGTTTTGATCCAGTCCAGTTTCATGATTTGTGGATAAGAGACTCAAGAGTAGAGAGTGGGAAGGACTTAGTCAAGATCTCGAGAAAAGACTCAGACACACCATGGTCCCAATTACTAATCTAATGCCAATGAACAGAGGATATAGATGACTTTATTCCTCACCCCTCCTTTCTCTTGGAGTTTGACACCATGACCTAGGTCTCCTTCAGAGAAAATCATCAAGACAAAAACCTCAGATTAAGACTTCCGTGGTGGCACAGTGGTTAAGAATCTGCTTGCCAATGCAGGGGACACGGGTTCGAGACCTTGTCAGGGAAGATCCCACGTGCCACGGAGCAACTAATCCCGTGCGCCACAACTACTGACCCTGCGCTCTAGAGCCCGCGAGTGACAACTACTGAAGCCCACGTGCCACAACTACTGAAGCCCATGTGCCTAGAGCCCGTGCTCCACAACAAGAGGAGCCACCGCTATGAGAAGTCCATGCACTGCAACGAAGAGCAGCCCCTGCTCGCCTCAACTAGAGAAAGCCCACGCGCACCAACAAAGACCCAATGCAGCCAAAAATAAAAAAATTAAAAATAAATAAGTAAATTTATTTAAAAAAAACCCTCAGAATAAGTATCTCTGTCATGGTTTATGATTCTATGAAGGGCTCTGACATGGAAGCTGCTGGCCACCTGTTTGCTATTCATCTCTACTGAGGACAGAGCAGGAGGGGATATACTTTATCTAGAGCAAGAGAAAATAATCTTAGAGAAGAAAAACGATCTCCCAACAATGAAAAAAGTAGCATACATTCTTCAGGAGGCTCACACTCATGCATTCGTTCAGTCACTCACTCAACAATATTGAGGCAGGCATCGTGCAAGGCGCCGGAGATGCATCAGTGAGTGAGACAAATAATCACAAAAATTGATTAGCTGCAATTGAACTAAGTGCTGTGAAGGAAAATTATATGATTCTGTGAAAGTTTTTAATCTGGGGACCTAAACTATTCCAGAAGGGGTCAGGAGCGCTGCCCTAGAAAGTAACATATACTCCGGGACCTGGAGGGTAGGCAGGAATCAGTGAAATAAGGAACAGCCATACCCGGGAAACATTTTACATTTTCTTGTCAGGGTGGTTTATCTATGTTAGAGAGAAGATATAGGCAGAAGGGAATTTGTGCCCAAAGTTGAAGCCATTGGTAACTTCTCAGAGCCCTTTGCCACCTAAGTATTTAGGCTTTCTGGTTACAGCCATCGGAGGGAGTATGAACTCAAGGCAGGATTCAGGCCAAGGTTAGATCATCTTTTGTTTGTTTATAAAGCCAAACCTTGGAATAATGACCATGGTCGAGTAATCAATAGCCAGGTTCTTAAAAGACAGTGTGTGCCCTGAAAGATAAAGATGATTTGCTTTGACTTTCTAAGTCAGCCGGTGCGTTGGGTATCGGGAGTGCCTGAGGACAAAGATAGGAGCATGGAGCCGTGATCTGGAAATGCAGTCTAGATTCTGCAGAGACACTGCTTGCTTATTTATTTATTTATTCACTTCAGAGCGAGAGTGTTGAGAGAGGCAGAAGAAATAATAAATGGAAGAAAGCCTAACTTTCATACACTGCTTGCAAAAGACAGACCAAGAGAACGAGGATGATCGTAATTTGTGTTCAGGAAAGCATGTGGTGTTGACTGGGAATAGGATGGTCCCACTGGGAGTAGAATGATCCTTATGCCATATACAACTGAAACATCAACGGGTTCTAGATCTCTTGTGCCAGCAACTCAGCCCATTTTTCTGCTAATTCTGTTACCCCTGGGGTCAAATGGTACCCAGTGCAATCCTAGGTGATTAATTTCTGTTGAAATTGAGCTTGCTCATAATGTGGTCATGTCCTGTGTGCTAGCACTGTAATTATTCAGGATGGTCATGGGGCTTTTTCTTGCAGCTGGAATTAGTACTAACTCCACCTTGTAACAACTGCAGTGTAGACAGGTGAATCTTATTGTCAAGTGGCAGGCTGAAGTTATAGACAAGAAAACATTTAGCTCCTTGAAAGCAGGGATAATAGCTTCTTCCTCTCTGTATCCTTTGTACCTAGAACAGCACTTTGATACTTTGGAGCCAGAGACTTAGGGAGAGGAAGACTTGCGAGGGTGGACCTGGGGAGGGAAGGAATAAAGAGAGGGAAGAAACCTGATCTGAGCTAGCGACAGATGGTTTTCAACTGCCTGTATCTCAGACTCACTCAGAGAGTTTCTGTGCATTTTAATTTTTTACTGAGTATAACAAGCATAAAGAGAACTGTCCACAGCATTAGTGCACAGCTTGATGGACACACATTAAGAAACAGAACATCATCACCATCTCAGAAGCTCCCCCTATGCCCCTTTCCAGTCATCTCTCAGGACAAAGGGGAAACACTTTCTGGACTTCCAGATGAGTTTTGGCTGTTTTGGAAATATACATATTGGAATTATCAGCATATACTCTGCTGTCTGGCTTCTTTCACTCAATATTAGGCTTGAGATACTGTGTGGAGCATTCGTTTGTTCATACTCATTGTTTATTGTGTTCCTTTGTGTGAATGCAAAATTTATGTAATCTCCAAAGGCAATTGGTTCCTCTTCTTTTTTGGCTATTTTGAATAGTACTGTTGTGAACATTTTTGGATATGTCTTTTGGCATGCATAGGGACATTTCTGTTGGGATATATTTCTGTTTGGAGTGAAATTTCTAGGTCATAGGGCGTGTGTAAGTTCAGCTTTAGTAGATTTGCCGATCGGTTTTCCAAAGCGATAGTCCCATTGCTGTCCATACCCACCTGCAGTGTAGAAGAGTCTGCTTGCTCCACATCCTCATCTACACTTAGTTTTTTTTTTTTTTTTTTGCGGTACGCGGGCCTCTCACTGGTGTGGCCTCTCCCGTTGCGGAGCACAGGCTCTGGACGCGCAGGCTCAGCGGCCATGGCTCACGGGCCCAGCCGCTCCGTAGCATGTGGGATCTTCCTGGACCGGGGCACGAACCCGTGTCCCCTGCATCGGCAGGCGGACTCTCAACCACTGCGCCACCAGGGAAGCCCTACACTTAGTTTCGAGTGTCTTTGTCATTCGCACCTTTTTGGTGAGTATGCAGTCATATTGCTTTGTAGTTTTAAGGTGCACTTCCCTGATGAATAATGAAGTTGAGTACCTTTTCCTATGCTTACTGATCCTTTATATAACCACTGTTTCAAATTTACTGCTCTAGTCTTTTGCCCCATTTCCTATTGGGCTTTCTGTCTTTTTCTCCCTGATTTGTGGGAGTTCTTATACATTCTGGATATGAGCCACTGATGGATTTATGTATTATAAATATTATTGCCCAGTTTCAATGAACAGAGTTCTTAATTTTAATATAGTCTGATTTATCACCTATTTCTTTATAGTTAGTGCTTTTAGCGTCATTACACAGAATTTTTATCTACTTCATGGTAATACTTGTTTTACTTTTTCTTCTAAAAGTTTTATTATTTTACTTTCTTCTTTTAGACAGGAAATCCTTTTGGAATCAGCATTTGCATATAGTGTGAAGTAGGGGTCAAGACACATTTTTTTTTTTTCCATTTGGATATCCAGTTGATCCAGCTTCCTTTACCTTTCCCAACTCACTAGTCTTCCTTTGTTATAAATCAGGTGACCATACATGTGTATATCTGTTTCTGGACTCTATTCTGTTCCATCTTCCTATCTGTGTGTTCTCACACCAATACGACACTAGCTTAACTCTCATAGATAACAAGACCTATTATGAGCCTGAGCGTAAGTCCTACAGATTTGTTCTTCTTCAAGATGGTCTTGGTTACACTTGACTCTTTGCATTTCATTATACGTTTAGCATCAACTTTCCAATTTTTACACAAAAGAACCTGTTGCAATTCTGACTGGGACTGCATTAGACATATTGATCAGTTGGGGAGACTTGACAATTTAGAATATTGTCTTTTTCCTACTCATGTACATGGTATATTTACTTAAGTTTTCTTGTATAGTGCTTCATAGTTTTCGGTAGTAAAGAGTCTTGCAATCTTTTGTTAGATTTATTCTTTGGTATCTGATACATTTTGATGCCATTGAACATGGTACCTGGGCAGCTTTTAAACAGTGCTGAGAGTGGACCGTACTGCCTAGAGATGCTGACATAATTCATCTGGGATGAGGACCCGTCCTCAGTGTTCTCATACACAGCCAAGTTTGAATACCTATGCTCTTGATCTAGCCCTTTGCCTGCTCTCAGCAAATTGGTTAACCCTTTGAGTCATCATTTCATTATCTGAAAACATGGAATAAGATTATCTGCCTCACCAGGTCAAGAGTGTTCTGTGTTTAGAATTCAGGGCTGAGTGTAAAACTCGGAAGCATAATTTGACCTAGATATTCTATTTTTTATGGATAAATGACAAGATTAATTTTATTTACAAAGTACAGTAAAAGCAAACTAATCTGAGGTTGATTTGATCTCATTCTCCTGGGGCTGATGAAGGCTCAAGGTTGAAAATAGTCATCATCAAGGCAATGTAATTCTTCCCCTCACTCATAGGAGAGCCTTCCACTGCTTCATCTAGAACCTGTTCACCCTTATGTTCAGAACAGTTCTAACAGGCGTAGTGATCTGGATTCCCAGACTTCAACAGAAGAGCAGAGGCATGAAGAATAGACCAAAAGGCAAGACCACCAGAAATAAACCCACAGGCATCGGGGGAAGTGACACACACAGCAAAGATAGATGAGCTCTAAGGACAGCAGGCTGGAGCCATTTAGTATAAGCTTAAGGGAAAAATGAGTCAGGAACACTGGAGAGTATTATTTTGTTATGCACAGTCCTATAGCTAATTATCATTATGTAAGCCCCACATCAGCACAAAAATGCTGTGGGCTTTTCTTAGGATGGTAGGAAAATGGGTAACCCAGAGCTTTCAAAAAGAATGATTAAAGTGAAATGTTGGCCCTTCTGCTATCTGAAAATACACTGAAATGGTGCTGCTCATCTCTTTGAAATATCAGATAAATGGTATTTTCATTGACCACCTCTCTATGGGTAAAGAGGTAAGCCCTTTTCAACCTCTCTCATTTTATTCCACCTTATGGGGAAATGGTATTAATTATCACCGCACAGCTCTGTCATGGAGGAGGTGAGGGGGGGCACCCTCACCTCAAGTCTTTCCTTGAGGAGTGAGCATCCCACATTTAACCCTTTGCTTGTCTGTCATTTAATTAGCATAGAGCTCATTGTTACAACCTTGCCTGACTCACACATTTGATTTCCCTACGTTGTCTTCAGGAGCAAATTTAGAAGCAGGCTATTTCCACGGGAATCCGAATTACTCCTCCCTGGAGTTACATCACGCCAATTTCTGCTCCAAAACCTCTGCGCCCAATCGTGAAATAGAATGATCGATACTGCTTTTTATCTGTGAAAATAGACCCTATGAAACCGTTATTCAGCACAGAAGAAGCCAGAGCACATGTTTACTCACACTGAGACAAACCAACCTCAGATTAGTGTCCTCTCAACATCTGGGGAAAGCCTAGGGATCTGGGTGGCAGATGTTGCTTTCTGCCCACAAGCAAGCAAAAACATCTGTAGGAGCCAGACCTTTGAGCGTTTCTCTACCTGACTCAGTAAACACTTATTCCGTCAACAAACATTTATTCAGGCCCTTGCTCTGTGTCTACTGCTGCAGATATCTGGGCAATGGAATCATGGCTCTGACCTACAGGCTTGTTACTCTGGGAACCCGACAACTTGCTGTATTGTTACATTTTCCTAGTATTAGTATTATAGGGAAATTTAGTCAACATTGAAGCTGCTCTATTTTCTGATAGAAAGATGCCTAATATATTAGGAGAATTGAGATACAGTTCCTCAAAAGATTTACTCAGCTGTAATTTGGGGGGCGGGCAGTGGTGTATAACTGAAGGCCATCTGGGTTTGTGATGATGAGCATAGACCCTGGGGCTTGACTTCTGGGTTCAGGTCTTAGCTCTCTATCACTTACTAGCTGTGTGACTCTGGGCACATTGACAAGCTTCTTTGGTTCTCAGTATTCTCATCCATAAAATGGGGATAACATGAATATGTTCCTCATAGTTTATTACTAAAATTATTAAATGAGTTAACATACATAAAGAAAGTACCTCGTTTTTGAAAAGTTCCATCCAGTGGCAAGGTGTGGGGTTGGTAGTGGAAGTGATATACCCCAGGGGTGGGGAGAAGTGTTTGATCCATGACATTATTTAGAATTTCTGATACTTGGTGACAATTTAAGAAGACTCATTTTAGTTTAGATTATTATTAGTCTAGATTGTTATTCTTTTGAAATTACCCACCGACAATGTACCCCCTTACTGCCTGCACCTGCAGCAGCCTGTGCCTCACCCTACACCCCTCCTTATCCACTGCATACACTAGTTTCAACTTCTACATTTAAGGAAGCCCCCTCTCCATATTTCTTATCAAAATCTTTTGACATTTAAATTACAGGCTGGTGTCAATACCTAAAAGGGATATGCTTCAATAACTAGCACTAGGGACCTTCCTGGTGGCAGAGTGGTTAAGAATCCACCTGCCAATGCAGGGGACAAGGGTTTGATCCCTGATCCGGGAAGATCCCACATGCCACGGAGCAACCAAGCCCATGCGCCACAACTACTGAGCCTGGATAAAATGCTTCCCTTCATTGTGCCTTGATTTTCTCATCTATGAACTGGAGAAACATATTGGTCAAAGAGCAGAGGACTTGGTGAGAGAGAACTGCAATTCTTTTGATCCTTCTCCTTTATTAGATCATCTGGTATTTTATGGCAGGAAGTCTAGAGCTGGCATACAATTGGCACTTAAGACAGTTTGTTGAATGAATGAATTGATGCATTCTTACATGAATGAGTAAAATAAAAATGATAGGATGGCAGACACCTCAGAGAACTTTCCCTCCCTTGACTTAAACATCTTATCAAGATTTGCAAATTGTATTAGAATTACTAGGCTCCATATCTTAGCACCCCACCCTCTTAGAGTCATTTCCAGGCAATGAACCCAGAGCAACACTATTTACCTTCTTTGAAGAAAACTATGGTTTTCGCTGATTATGGTGGTAGAAAATTATTAGTAGTATTCACTTGATCATGTATTAATAGAAATCAAAATCTCAGAGTCAGATTGCTAAGGCCACATACAGTTCTTCCTAGTCCACACATCTCCCAGGCAGCCAATTATACATTTTTTTTCTTGCTTTGAAATATGGTGATTTAAAAAGCAACAGTGGTTGAAAATCTTCTCTCCTGTTGTTTAATCCCAACCTTTTAACTCTACCATCTAAAGCACCCAGTTACATTTTCCTTTTTTATAATGGTACAGTTTAAAAGTACCTGTATGGACGACTACTCAGCAAGAAAAAGGCATTGACTGTTGATACATACAATAACTTGGGTGCATCTTTAAAGTTACTGAGTTTCAAAAGCCAGTCTCTGGGCTTCCCTGGTGGCACAATGGTTAAGAATCCGCCTGCCAATGCAGGGGACACGGATTCGAGCCCTGGTCGGGGAAGATCCCACATGCCGTGGAGCAACTAAGCCCGTTCACCACAACTACTGAGCCTGCACTCTAGAGCCTGTGAGCCACAACTACTGAGCCCTCCTGCCACAGTTACTGAGGCCTGCGTGCCTAGAGCCCTTGCTCCGCAACGGGAGAGGCCACCGCAAAAAGAAGCCCGCGCACGGCGGTGCAGAGTGGTTCCCGCTCGCCACAACTAAAGAGGGCCCACACACAGCAGTGAAGACCCAACGTAGCCAAAAAAAAAAAAAAAAAAGAATAAATAATTAATTAAAAAAAAGCCAGCCTCCAAAGATTATATATGTTTGGTTCATATACTGAGTATCAAAAATTAGTAAACAGAGATCTCAATTAAAATAGAGTCAGAAGCCCAGAAACAGGAAATCTCATGTACCGCAGGAAGAAGAAAGACTTCCTCTTTTTGCCTGGCAAGAACTCAGCCAATGAGAGACCTTCACAACTTTGCCAATGAGAAGTCGTTCTGCTTTGAACTCTCCATCCCTCCAATGAACTCTTTGTTTGCTGTAGCCCTCCCAACTTCCTTTCCCCTCTTTAAAAGAATTCTCTCCTTGTTGGGTTTGCGGAGGGAACTTCCATGTGGCTCATCATGATTATAGACCTCAAACTGCAATTTTTTGCTGATATCAAATAAACCCATTTTTGCTGGGGAACTAACTGGCAGTCTATTTGTTCTAAGTCAACAACAGCCTTCTTGAAATGACAAAATTATAGAGATGGAGAACATACTAGTGGTTGCCAGGGGTTAGGAAGAGGGGAAGGGAAAGAGGTGGCTATGGTTGTAAAAACCTAGCATGAGGGACCTTTATGATGGCACAGTTCTGTATCTTGACTGTGGTAGTAGTTATCTGAATCTATACTTATGATAGAATTGCATACAAGTAACTATACATACACAAATAAGTGTATGCAAAACAGGTGAAGCAAATCTATAGATAGTACTAATAGCAATTTCATGGTTTTGATATTGTAATACTACAGTTATATAAGATGTTACTATTGGGGGAAACTTGGGGGAAGAATATATGGGATCTCTGTATTATTTCATATAACTCAATATGAATTATCTTAAAATTATCTCAGAATTAAAGTTTTTTCAAAGTATATTTGTATTTTACGGGTATCTCTATATATATGTATAAACACACACTATAAAACTCTATTTAGACATCCACCTTAAGAAAGTAGAACATTATCATTCCTTTGATGGTCCCGCATCCCTCTTTCTAACGCCAATTTCCCTTTCTCACCTCCAAGAGGAAACACTGTCCTGAATTTTTTGTTTATCATTCTCTTGCTTTTCTTTATAATTTTAACACATGGGTATATACAATAAAGATTGTACCAGTAGTGGTTGTAATAACCAAAAACTGGACATAAACCCAAATATCCATCAAAAAGATAATAACTAATAAGTTTCAGTCAACTCATCCAAAGGGAAAATAAAGATGACTGAAATAAACTGGTCATATGAATCAGCAAGGTGATTCTCAAAAACATCATTTTGGCAAGAAAACAACGTAGCAGAAATACATCTAGTATAAGGCTATTTACATAAACTACAAAACCTATTTGAAGCCAAACTATATTGCGTAGGATAAACCATATTAGTATTTTACTCTGTAAGCTGAACTACCAAAAACCCTAAGGCTTTGGGGGAATACAGGAAAATTTGATCATTTGTCTCCAGGATGATGATAGCAGTACCATATCAATGGTCTTTAGAATTTCTTTTGGTGACTCTGGTTCCCTTTTCAAATCTGCTTCCATTTCCTGGTGAAATGATTTGAAGTGAAAATGGTGTCATTTCCCCCATTTTTGAGAAGTCACTTGAAAGATCGTGCTGGCTGCCACTTGAAACTTTGGTTCTGGAATAATGAAAGATCACTTGAAGTTCATCTCATTGGAAGACTTGAAGAAAACCGCATTATTTTGCAGAGTTGCTGACAACCTATGCAACCCATTACGTGGTTTATATAGTCACAGTTATTATCAAGTGAGCAAGGGCTAGGGAGTGCAGGTGCTGATGCATGCAGATCGGTGCAATTTTAAAACAAATCATCAGTTGGTTTTTCGTCTTTAGTATCAGCCTTTTCCTCTCCTCCGAGAACATGCATTTATGGAGCTATGGCTATCCTGATGATTGATGATCTAACAGGAATACTAACAGACCCCTCAATCCTCTCCAGGTACTATTCTAAGACTTCAGATGTGTTGAGTTGCTTAATCCTCACAACAAACCTGTGTGGGAAACTGAGGCATGAGAGGTTAGAGAATCTCTTCAAAATCACAGGCCTGGCTTGGGGCAGAGCTAGGATTCCATCCCAGGCAGTCACACTCCGAAGAATCATAGGCAACTGTTGCTACAAAGCTGAAGACATACATATTTGTGTGTTTCATGAATAGACATATTTCAGAACAGACAATGGAAAAGTTCAGCCTAAATGGTGAAAAATCTGAAATACATTTAAGACACGTGGCTTTATAATTCTTTAGCCCAGTAAACTCATTCTTTCAGTAGTATTTATACTTCACGGAGATAAAACAGGAAGTGTTGCTTAACTAGGGCTGTCTTCTTATAGGTTAGACTCTAGCTATATGTTAGGCTTTAGATTTCACCAGGGAGCAAGGAACCACACACACACACACACACACACAACACACACACAAAATTGATCCTTAATAAGCTCAGGGAAAGATTTTCAATGAATGTGTATAAGAAGAAGCAATGGGGACCAGGTGTCTATTTTTAATACCCTCCCTCCCCATTCCCTTCTTCTCACCTCTCTCCCCTCCCTTCTCATCACTTCTCCCCCTTCCCTCCCCCACCCATCCCACGTCCCTTTTTCCCCCCTTCTGCCCCTCCTCTCCCAGATAATGGTTAAGCTCAGCCAGGGTTAAGAACACTGCATCGCCGGTCAACTGTGCTTCTCAAAGAGGAGCTCTTTGAATTACCAGAGAGTAATTATACCTTGAAAATCAGAGTCATCTAAGGTACTTGTTAAAAATACAGTCACGGGCCACCTGAGTCAGAATCGCTTATAGACACACTGCTTATTTTAAAAGAGGGATACGCAAAGGTGTATCTTCAAATGAGAAGGTGTGGTGAGAAACGGTCCCCAGCTGTGGGCAGGGTGTATAGTAATTGTAATAAAGACATTTTCTTAATTCTAGCTGAGGTTGATCATCTTGTCCTATGTTTATGGCCTTATGAATTTCTTCACCTGAAACGCCTGCTAGCTCCCTAAACTAGATCGTATTAGTTTACTTGTCTTTTTCACATTAATTGGCAGGTATAACATATTCTCTGTTTATTCAGACTCTGGTAGATATTTATTGAGCATTGTACTGTAGCGCCAGGGCTGTTTCAGGTGCTGGGAATACAATCCAATGAAGCACAGCAAGGCGGCTTCTCTTGTGGGGTCTGCTCTATAGACGTGCGGGAAACAGACACTAAAGTACAAAAGAAATGCTGTAATATTAGATTTTGCTAAGTATATAATGAAAAGTCTCAATATAATGAGAAAGTTACTGGTGCAAGAGGGAATAGTTTCTGTTCTGGAATTGGCTCGTACTTGCTTGCGAGAGCTGACTGATGAATTTTCAGGAGTTTTTTAAGCTGGTTGTTAAACACAGCCTTTATTAAAGTTTAATTTATGTGAATTTAAAATTAAATAAAGTGAATTAAAAACAAAAGCAGTAAGTACTCAAAACTTCGTTTTCTAATTACTGCATGGCCGTGATCATCCCTATGGGTTATGTAAGGTGTTACCTCTTTCTAATTCCAGCATCAGGATATCCCATTGGTAGCTTGCAAGAGGACATGGTGGGAGTATGCACACCACAGAAATCGGCAGAGGCTACAAATCTGGGCTTGATTTATTGTTTTGTTGATTGTCTAAAACTTAAGAAAGTTATGGAGAGAATATTAATACTGCAAATTCAGCTGAAAAATGTCTCGTATCAGGAGCTGCTCCATTGGATTAGCAATCAAAACATGGAACAAAGTATTCTTTCACTTTTTGAGCACTGTTCTCCAATTCCCCATTTTCTGTTGACCAGGCCATCAGTATTTTCTCCCCCACTCCCATATGCAAACTCCCCCCAAGTTCAGAATTCTCTGGATTATTTAGAAACAAAACCAAAACCCCTGGGGAGAAATGCTGATCAACTGGGATGCAGCGTCTTTGTTTCACTCTGAGGTCCCTCCCTGGCTGAGGCCTCAGTCCCCATTACAGCTTAATAGGCTGGATTTGACAGAGCTCAGAGATGACGTCGACAAGGCTTGATTCTCATTCCTGCTGTCAGTCAGTCAACCCTCCAGACTGGAGACTCTACCAGTCCTTTCCAGTGCCTCCTGGAGATGGTTTGGATTGATCAAGTCTGAAACCACCCCCTAAGAATGTTAGGTCTTGGAAGCTTTTATATATAGAACAGATAAACAACAAGGTCCTACTGTATAGCACAGAGAACTATATTCAATATCCTATGATAAACCATAATAGAAAATATATTTTAAAAATATACAGGGAATTCCTTGGCGGTCCAGTGATTAGGACCTGACGCTGTCACTGCTGGGGCCTGGCTTAGATCCCTGGTCGGGGAACTAAGATCCTGCAAGCCCTGTGGTGTGCCACCCTCCCCCACAAAAAAAGGGTATATATGTATAACTGAATCACTTTGCTGTACAGCAGTAATTAACAACATTGTAAATCAACTATATTTCAATTTTAAAAAAAAGAATGTTACGTCTTGGCCAACTGCACTGAGCTGCCACATGGCTTCTACTCACATTCTACTATCAATTTTTTCCAACTGTTCTCAATTGTATCTTTCAAGGAAGGTTTTTTTAAAAAAACTCTGTGCCCAGGCATGCTATAAAACAGGAAATCAAGACATGGAAACCAAGATCTCTGTTTTCTGGGTTTTTCAGGTAGAGTTGTTAGACAAGCTATGTTTGCGTATAAATTCAAGGTCATTCCAATGGCAGGATTTAGTAGGATCTAATAGAATTTTAGTTCAGAAAAGAGTGACACTCTGAACTAAAACAATCAGCAATAGTCTAAATATGGATTTAGTGGGGACTTCCCAGGCGGTCCAGTGATTCAGACTTCACCTTCCGATGCAGGGAGTGCGGGTTCGATCCCCGGTTGGGGAGCTAGGATCCCACATGCCTTGCAGCCAAAAAATCAAAACATAAAACAGAAGCAATATTGTAACAAATTCAACAAAGACTTTAAAAATGGTCCACATCAAAAAAAATCTTTAAAATAAATAAATATGGATTTGATGAAAATCAGAGTTTCAATCCAAATTTGCCTCCCTTGATAGGACCTAAGTATTTAGGAAAGATAGTCAAGGAAGAGAAACAAGATGCAGTGAGTGGGAGAGGTCAAGAGCACGGTTGGGCTAATACCTGCATCCCTGCATGTGATGGAGGGGCTGTGGGACAAGGGAAGCCAGGAATGGCTCCTGTTCTCTGTTTCTTTGGCTCTCCATCCTGCCCTTATTTCTCATCTTGCCTTTCCGCTTCCTCAAGGCAGGAAACAGGGGTAGTGAAAACAAATTTCCCTAAAGCATAGAGATACATACTCTTTCACTTCTCCTCACCTCTCGTGCCAAGAGCATAGAATTTGGAGACAGATTCCAATCCAGACCCGTCCATTTCTGGGCTGTGTGACCTTAAGGGTGTTTTGTTTTGTCTTTTAGCCTCTTTCAATCTCATGTAATTCACCTATAAATGGGGATTCGGACGATTTTCCTTGTAGAGTCAGAGGGATTGAATGAATCCATGTTATGACTGTCTATCATGTTATGATGTCTGTTATGACTAACATTGGCTTTTCCTGTGACATTTACTTATCTTTGAATTTATTGCTGGAGGCTCTTTTCCTCCTGCATCCTCTTTGGTCACCTTTGTTCTTCCAAGTGTTACTTGGTTCCTTTGGTGTGGAATCTTTTATATAATTGATGAAGAAACGAATGAATGGGTGGACAGAGCAAGGACCACCCTGAACTCTTGTTTCTGTAGAGAAGATCTGAGGGAAGGTTATGTGTCACTTTGCTTCCTTTTTGGTTCCAGTTACCCCTTCGTCTTTTTTTTAAACTGTAAGATCACAGCAGGCCTTGATCACTATTCCTGCTCTAACATTGCAAGAATGGCTTCCGGGACATTGGCTGGGAGAAAATAGCAGAACTTGGCTTTGAGTTCCACGAACAAAGGAGTTCTGAGCACTTCTAACAGTATTTGATGACATTATTTCTCCCATTGTATGCTGTTTCCTGCATCCTTGCTGCTGTGTATTGATTGAAAGTGTCTAAAAAGGGTACTGCAAAGGGAAAACTGAAATCATAGGATGTCTCCTACAGAGCATGAGACAGAATGGAGGTGGGGGGGAAAGGAAACAGATATGGAATAAGGCAATTTGGACAGGGAAAATAAGAATAAAAAGAAAAAGAACATTATAGTAGTGAGGATAAAGGAGAAATATGTGGAAAATATTCCTTTGTCAATTCCTAAAATTTTAGGCCCCCAAGGGTGGTTCTGAACTCTTTTTTGTCTGAATGTTAGGAGGGGACCTAATTTTATTCTCGGCACAGGAAGGTCAGATGACAGAATTCTCAGGTTGTAAGGGACTGTGTGTTCAAATGGTGTCACACCATCAGTAATACATAGTCTCCTCCTCTGAATCACTGCCTAAAAGGAATCTAAGATGAACTTGATTGCCACCAAACTCTACCGTATGAGCTCACTACATACGGTAGAGGCCCATTTCTTACTTGCCCTTCTCTGTGCTTAACTGAAATCTACTTCTCCATCATTTCTACATGCTTGCGTTGTATGCGAGCTCCAACATTCTCCTGTTGAGGGACCTCTGGAAAGTTACAAGTTCTGAGCTTTAGTTTCTTCATCTACAAGATTAGTATAATAGTATTTAGTTCATCCAGGTGTGGTAAAAATTAAATAAAAATAATGCCATTTAAAACAACGAGCATCCTCAGGTCCTTCCATGAAGTTTATCTGCTGTGTTTTCCAGGTCTCCCCAGTCTGAAAGTCTTTCAGTCCAACTATCATCCTTCAAAATCCTTCCTCGTTTTCAGATTCCATTGAAATTATTCGTGACCACTTCCCCTCTCATCTAACATTTGCATCACCTACACATAGAGTTCACAGAATTTTGAGAATGTGAAAGGATGTAGTTGACCTGATCTATGAATTCAGATTCCCTCCTATTAAGTTAAAGGTCTGACAGCTGCTTTGTGCCCTGTGATAGAGATCCCAAAATCCTCGGATGCCCTAAGATCCTTTGGATAAGCTACCAATGATTCCAGGAAAACATATAGAGTAGGATCTATCTGCTTAAAAGCACAAATTCATTTTTTATATTTTACTGTCTTTACACTTTAAATCTTACTTTATGTTATACTTATAAAAATACTGTATAATTATGATAGACAAAGGAGAAAATAAATATCCAGCTTATACAAAACATTCATATTTAATTATTTTAGGAATTTTGTTTATATCCTTTAGAATTTTTTTTTCTGTTTAATATCCAAAAGGAAAACATATTTGTTTTATGAATTATCAACAGATCTTCTGTTTCACTCTTACCAACTATTTGGAAAGATCTTTAAAGTTCAATTCATGTATTTTAACATTTTTAATGCCCGGATAATATTCCAAGAATTGTTTCCTCAATTGCCTACAGTTGGGCAATTTTGATTCCAAATCTTTGATTTTGTAAACAGTGCTGCAGTGAACATTCTTGTACACCTCTCTCTCTGCACATATGTGACTCTTCCCTTAGAGTAAGTTTAAAGGAAACTGGTGGATCTAAATGTGTGTGTGTGTGTGTGTTTCTTTAGGTGTGTTGGAGAAGATGATCTAGAGGATGTTACCACTGATTGACCCTAGATTGAGTCCTGAGCAATCACAGCCTCCTCACCCCCTCCCTCATCCTTGGAAGGAAAGCTCTGCCCACCCGTCTGACATTGGGAGCCATATTCAAGGACACAGCCTTGAGAGAGTAAGGTGTTGTTGAGACCATCCGGATGGTTTATGCGACTGAACCCCATTAAGGCCTCTACGTGAACTTTTAAGATTGTGGCAGGTGGGTGCAAAAATCTACTTGTTTTGTGACACCCAAGAAAAACCTGGTAAGTAAGTTCCCTTGCTTGTTAAAACCTATCACCTACCAATCTGGAGTGGCCCACCTCCTTCTTCAGTCTCTCTTTGCACTTCAGTGAGAGGGGTCAGTTTGTGAACCAACAAGGTCTATTGAATTAATATTCGCAAATTGACACCAAGAAAGAAGGTACAGTCAGCCCTCCCTATCCACAGTTTCTGCATCCACAGATTCAACCAACTGCAAATGGCAAATGTATATATTTCCTAATCACAGAAATTTCCAAAAAGCAGAACTTGAATTTGCAACGTCCCAGGAACTATATACATAGTATTTACATTGTATTGGGTATTATAAGTAATAGAGAGATGATTTAAATATAGGAAAGGATGTACATAGGTTAGATGCAAATACTACACCATGTTATATAAGGCACTTGAGCATCCATGGACTTTGGCATCCTTGGGGGTCCTAGAACCAATCCCTCTACGGATAACAAGGGACGACTGTATCTACACGGTGTATAAATGTGCTGATTTCCTCACCTCGTCTATGATTATTAAATAGAAAGAACTTAGAACGATGCCCAGCTCAATAAATGTTTCTATTGTGCTCACTGTCACCATTATTCAATTACTGCTGTTTTAAAAACATTTTTTTTGTTGAAGTATAGTTGATTTACAATGTTATGCCAATCTCTGCTGTGCAAAAATTCACCCCCTTTTTTTTTTTGTCCACACTGTGCAGCACGTGGGATTTTTTTTCCCCGACCAGGAATCAAACCTGTACCCCTTGCAATGGAAGCGCAGAGTCTCAACCACTGGACCCCCGGGGAAGTCTCTACTGCTGTTTTCTTGATGTTGACATCATTTTCCATTTTTTTCCTAGTGGATATCTGTGATGTAATTAAAATGGACTACTTGCTTTTTTCCTAAAAGTATCCCACAGCTCAAATCTCTGTATCTTGCTCATGTTTGTTCTGATTGTAATGTCTTTCTCTTTCATCATCACCTGTCAATATCCTCTGCAGCCTTCAAGGTCTATATCATATGAACAAACTTCATTAATTTTTTTTTTCTTTTGAAGCCCTCAACTGCGTAATCTCTTCATCCTTGTAATCCCTAATAGTTTTCAGGATATCTCTGAAGGAATTATAGCCATTTGCATTCTTGGTTTAGGATGTAACTACAGTTGACCCTTGAACAACTCTGGGGTTAGGGGTGATGACCTCCTCGCAGTCAAAATTCCATGTATGACTTTACAGTCAGCCCTCCGTGCGGCAGCTGTGCATCCTCGGATTCAACCGCCTATTGGATCATGTAGTACTATTGTACATATTTATTGAAAAAAATCCACATATAAGTGGACCCATGCAGTTCAAACCCATGTTGTTCAAGGGTCAACTGTATTAGAATGTAGCTTATTTAAATTTGACGATTGTGTCTTTTTCATAGCTGCATCCCCAGCAGTGCCTAGCACTCTGGCAGAGACATATTAGGTGTTAAATAAACAAGTGTGGAATTGAAGAGGCTAGATGCTAACAAGGTACCATCATCTCAAGCACTTTTCCATACAACCAATTGTTTATTATAAAGAATCTAATCTGTAGGCAAATCATCATGGAAGGCGATTTGCCATCCCTCTTAGCAGCGTATGTTGCCTTTAGGGACTTTCGGCAAGGCATAGGCTCACTTAATAATCATATCTGCGGTTGCCTTTATGGAAATGTATATCCCAGAAGACAGATTTATGCTTGACTGGCTTCCCCAGGGCTCACAAGTCATACCACCCTCCTCCTCTTTGTTGGTCATGGCACATTTGCACTGAACGATTCAAAATGGTTTACCACACGGAAGTCAATGAAAATTGCTTTTCATAACAATGAGAATTCCTTGCTCCGGCACGGAGATGTTGAGTTTATAAAGTGATTTCACAGATGTTATTGCACACTTTCAAATGCCAGCTGAATAGGCTGAAAACTGTGGTTTTAAAAAAAAAGATTAACAAAGTTTTCATTTCTGTTGATGTATCGGATAGCACTGAGTAAAGCGTTTTTAGTGGGTAAGTGTGGTCCACCCAGCAAGACCTAAAGACCACAGAGCCCAGTGGCATCCTGAATATCACTAGAGTTCTATCCATTTAAGCACTCACCCTGAACCCTAGGTCTGTACCCGTTTCTCATTCTTCAGCTGAGATGAAAGCTAGAGTGCGACTAAGGAGTCGTCAGACAACTGTAATACCTAATGACTGATATTCATTCCTGAAAGCCAAAGGTGGGGATCATGTCTAATCCAGACCCAAAATATGTTTTTTCAGGTTAATCTCCCAGGCCAAAGTTGTTTTTGTAGTAGTAGCTGACACACTGTGCTTTATGAAAAGTCCAAAGGGGACATAGGGAATTTACAAATAGAAGCTCAGACCTGAAATGGCACCTAAGTTCTAAGTTTAGTCCTATTGTTGGATGATTTGCCATTTTCAGCCAGGTCCCACTAGGATCTGCAATGGCTTGAGAGATCGCCATTGGATCAATACTCACACTGCAGTGTTTCAGGCTGCAGTTTCTATAATGTGAGAGGAAGGAGGCTCAGGATGTTTAAGTCACAGGGAAGAGAGGGAGATCTGGAGAAGAGGGGTGTAATTTGTGGAGCCAGGAAGCCTTCTGGCCTCCGAAGCGGTACAACAAAACCCTTGTTGCCTTCATATTAAGATGTGCTCTCAATGGATTATGTAATTATGAGGGAATGAATGAAATATGCCTTCTGTTTCTCTGTAATTTAAGTAGACCCACTTGAAAATAATATGTTATGAACAGAGGCTTCGAGTATATTAGTAATGTTTTATTTCTTACTCTGGGGAGTAAGAACACAACTTTCTGTTATATTTTCTATCTTGTGCTACATCTTAAATGTCACAAAACATATTCTACAAGGGAAGGAAAAAATCTGACGTATGGCTTCTTATAGTTAACTAATAAATGGTTGATTAGTGATATTATAATATTTTTCCTTTACACATCAATTCCACTTCTGGTGATGTGGACCCAGCATGGGGTAGGAGAAGTGAAGCATGAGGGTCACTTAAAATTATGTGAAGATAAGGTTACCATATAGTTATGGAGGCACAGTGACAAGACAGAAAGAAAGGCTTATCTTTCAGCCTTGCGCTTGTGCCCTGTTACTGGACCACATTGCCTGAAGTACACTGTGAATTGTTAATGTAAACAATTATATATATTCATATGCATACCACTATTGTTTAGAATCACATGTTGGTATTTCGTACACTAAGAGCCTCCAAACACTGGAGGAGTCTGGCCGTCCCCTGGCTGTAAAGGAACCCCTGCTGGTGACCTACTCCAGCGCAGAAAAAGACAGTGAACTCCGAGTATGGAGAAAAAGGTTCTAGTTTCACACCCAGTGGGCCATGGAAGTCAGTTCTTAAAGCCTTCCTGTCTCTTCTCAAGGCTCAAATGCAGTGAAATATAGCACTCTGATGAATGAGGACTCCTTCAAGGCTTTAAGCATAATTTGTATATATATATATATATTTTTAATTTGTATATTTTAATGATGGCTAAAGTCGATTAAGCCTTTCTTCTGTTCTCAAGTTCTTTACCTATATTATCTTATTTAATCTTCCCAACAGCCCTATGTGCTAGGCCCTATGATTATACCCCTTTTGCTGAAGAGGACATCAAGGCTTAGAAGGGTTAAGTATTAGTTTTCTGAGCTAGAATTTAACCTGAGGGCTGTCTAACTTCAGAGCCTATGTGTTTCAACAATTTGGCATTCCATCTATACCCACTATGGGCAATCAGAAGGCTCTGAATGATTTATCGACTCTGTCATAGTGATGGAGGGCTCTAGCCTGGCCTGCGTAGAGTCAGGGGTTTCTACAAGCCCCTGATATTTCAGCACTACCTGTCTTCATAAGATTTATCCACATTAAACTAGAAGCTAAGGATCATTTACTAATATGATTCCCAAACTGTATGCCTGAAATCCAGCCATTTGGTAAATCTTTGGCTAGAAGTAACGGGGAGAAATGGAAGCTCTGACTGTAGTATGATTTGGAAAACCATTTTATAACGTTTCTTTTCTTAAGATTTTTCAGATATATTTTGATTTAGCAATAAACAATAAGGAGAGAGGAAGGGAAGACATTTCAATCATCTTACAAATATTGTTAAAAAGATGCATCCCTTTGGGATATGTAATTCTTAACCAAGTGTCACTTTTTAAAATTCAAACGTCCTCGGGTAGGATGACTGACTATGTTAATTGATAGGAAGGCAAGTCTAACAGAACAGTTATGTACCTGGCTGTGGAATCATACAACTCTGGGTACAAATTCAGCTATCTCATAGTTGGTTTGTGTAGAAAGAAGGTGGATAAAACAATTCAAACCAACCTGTAACCCAGAGCATTTGCCCTAGTAGTGATTGGACATGTACCATCCAGATCCACCATAATTTTCTCAAATGCAAACAACAAAAAATTCAATTCAAATTCTTTAAAAAAAAAAAAAAAAGAGTTCTGTTTTAGGCACCGTGGGCTCCAGGCTGAAAATTATTTCATGGGGATCCAGGTTGTCTCTCTGTTTCTTTTGGCTACGCTTTGTTCCCTGTTGGCTCCATTCTTTTTTTTAAATTTTTATTTGATATTATAGTTGATTTACAATGTCGTGTTAGTTTCAGGTGTACAGTAAAATGATTCAGTTATATACATATATCCATTCTTTTTTCAGATTCTTTTCCATATAGGAATATTGAGTAGAGTCCCCTGTGCTATACAGTAGGTCCTCGTTGATTATCTATTTTATATACAGTAGTGTGTGTACGTTAATACCAAACTCCTAACTTATCCCACTCCCCTCCTCCCCACATTTCCCCTTTGGTAATCGTAAGTTTGTTTTCGAAGTCTGTGAGTCTGTTTCTGTTTTATAAATAAGTTCATTTGTATCATTTTTTTTTAGATTCCACCTATAAGTGATGCCAAATGATATTTGCCTTTCTCTGACTTACTTCACTTAGAATGATAATCTCTAGGTCCATCCATGTTGCTGCAAATGGCATTATTTTATTCTTTTTTATGGCTGAGTAATATTCTATTATATATATGTACCACATCTTCTTTATCCATTCCTCTGTCAATGGACATTTAGCTTGTTTCCATGTCTTGACTATTGTAAGTAGTGCTGTGATAAACACTGGGGTGCAGGTGTCTTTTCCAATTGTGGTTTTCTCCAGATATATGCCCAGGAGTGGGATTACTGCATCATATGATAGCTCTATTCCAATAAAGGCTGGAAAGGGTGTGGAGAAAAGGGAACCCTCTTACACTGCTGGTGGGAATGTAAATTGATACAACCATTATGGAAAACAGTACAGGTGTTCCTAAAAAAACTAAAAATGCACTTTCCTAATGGGATGACAAGATGGCTACAAGTCAGTCCAGTCTTATATTCAGTTTCAACTTCAGAACTGCAATGCCTTATTTCCTTTTTTTTTTCCCAAAGCAAAGTACTGGGTTAGTTTTGATTGAAGATGTTGGCTTGGCCTAGGTAATGTCCCCATTTCTCCAGCCATTCACTCTGGTTAAGAGATAGGCCTCTGCCCAGCTCTCCCAGAAATCATGTCATGTCAGTAGAGAGGAGAGTGATTTCCTCGAGACAGTTTGAGTATTTTACTAAAGATGGGGGTTGGTGAATTGTGGGCAGGCAAAAGAATAAAATTCTGTACCTAAACCTGTAAGAAGGATCTGTGCACTACTGGATATAAATAGGGCCCGTTCCCTCACTGGCACAGAATGTACATCATTCCAGCAGGGAGGCTTGCCAGCCACCTGATGGATGGCTCTGCTGCTTTCTAGGCTGTTCTGAGTTCTGCTGTAGCTGCTGATTTGAAAAGTCCCCTCCTACATACCACTGACACCTGGCACACTCGCTTAAGAGCCAGAGGGGGAATTTTCTTCATCCTTTCTTAAAGATGCAATTGTTTCTGACAGCCAGTGTCATCTGCGGTGAGAGATGTCACAGCAGACAGCTGAGCTCAAGGAGACTGCTAGTCTTTGATGATGGTATTAACTCTTACCTAGAAAAGCCAGAGCACTGAAATGTTTGGGTTCGAGGGATTTTCTTAGTAAAATATGTAGTAGGGCAAGGGCTCCCGATGCAATCGCACACAACCCACGTACGTCCCCTGTCACCAGCCATCACATGGTGCTCAATTCATTTGTTCAAATATACTACAGTGTAAACTCCACGAGGGGCAAACTTTGGGTCTCGTTGTTTGCTTTGTCTATTGTGGCTAGCACAGTGCTGGGCAGGCAGTAGAAATTTAAAAAGTATCTGCTGAATGGTTGAGTGAATGACTGAATATAGGAATTTTAAAAGAAATTTAGCACTCATGTGGGTATATGTGTGTGCGCATATGTGTGTGTATGTATATGTGATTGCTGTCTGTCATTTTCATCTATTGCTCATATGGGAAATTGAGACATAGTTTTTAGGGAATTTGTATAAAGCCCAACAAGAAATTAATATCATGGCTGTAATATATAATAGATTATTTTAGCACTATTTTTGAAGTCGCTCATGGAAATTACTCAGCTGGCTCGAATATATTCCCTTTTTACAGTGTTTTCCAACCCATTTGTATCATATTTCATTCAACATATACTCGCTACAGAATTAGTGTTTTCCAGACATGTTTACCGTCTCATTTTGATGCTGAACCTCACAACTAGTAGGTATTATAACTCAACCTACAAAGGAGGAATAGAGACTTAGCAGGTAATGTGACACGTCCATAAGCAAGAAGAGCCAATGGCAGCCAAGAATCACACTGAATTCTCCTGATCCCCAGGCTGATGCTCGTCTCCACTGGGAAATCTACTGAGTATAGGGTATTGTCTGTTCCCACGGAGTCTCAGGAACTGTCCTCTGTCTAGTGAACTTGGTGTCTGACATGCCCATTTACTGGGCTTCAGTGATGCATGGTTATAAAACAAGAGCTGTCAGGCACATTATTTTCCACAATTATGGCTGACGCTGGAACTCAGTCTAGACTTGCTGTTGATTTCTCTTTCTTTTCAGACATAAGTTAATGAAATGGAATATAAAACTAAAGGTCACAATAGGCACAATTCTCTTTGGCTCATGAGATCTGAGTCACCATTTTTCAATGATTGATTTCTGGCAGAAACACAGTTTCAGATTTTGATCAGCTCATCAAAAATAAGGACAGGAGAATAACAATTTTCAAGTACAAGAAGGATCAGATTTCTGTCTATATACCTCACCAGAGCTGGTTTTTGTTGTTGTTTTTGGTGGTGGTGGTTTTTTTGATGTTGTCAACCCTTGGATGTCTGACTTCTTAATCAAGATTATTAAGAAAAATAATATTTTTGGACTCTGAGCTCCTGTCACAAATACTCCACAAATTTTCTTAAATGTGTATGCTTTGGAGTTTTAAATCATGAATGGTAGAAATAATACTGATAGTAACATGGATAAATAACTATAATTTCTTGAGTCTAACTAGTATCTTTCTTCCAATGAGGTCAAAAAAATCCCCATGACTTATTTTTCATGTTCTTTGGTTATTTCCCATGTAAGCAAATTAGGGTATAGAGAATTTGAGAAAATTTCAAAAGGAGACATTTTAGATCCAGAGGCATGTCCCTAGATTCCTAACATCTCCATTCTACCAGGCTGCTGGTTTTGGTTACACATTTTTGGATAAAGGAATAGAGTCTTAAAGAAGACAATTCAAATGAGGTGAGTTGTAAACTACCATAAGGATGTTTTGGGAGGATAATAAATGAACCAGGAAAGATAACATGTAACCTTCATGGCTTATATGCTTTGCTTTGTTTTATTTTCTGTGGGACAGAGGTCTTGTTTTCATTCATCACTGTATCCCCAGTGTGTAGAGGACTATCAAAATTAGAGTCTCCACACATATTTGAATGAATAATAAAAAAACAATAATACAAGTGAAAAAAGCTCCATTGATTACTTACTGTGTGCCAGTTACTATGCTAATACCCTTACATGGATTAGTTTATCTTTACAACAATCCAGTGAAGCTTGTACCATCATTATACCACTTTACAGGCAAGGAAAAGGCGTCATAGTGAATTTTAAATTACTAGCTCAAGATCGCCAAGTTAGTAGGCACGGGAACTGAGCTGAGAATATAGGACCACATGAAAACAGAGTCCTTATGTCTAGTAGAATCCAAAAACCAAGGACTGCTGGAGACAAGCTAGGTCTGGTGAGAAATGGAATTTGAAATACACTTAGTATTATCTCAGATCTTATTTCTCTCTCCATCTTTCTCTCTCATGGACCACATGGTCTTCTGTTATTTTTGCTAATTTTCTGTTTATCTTGCACTCTTGACTTGCCTATTCCTTCCCTCTTCTCTCAATTTGTTTTCTATACCTCATGACTTCCACTTCCTTATGGATCCTGCTGCTTTCATAACTTGGAGTTACCATGATTCTTGCATCCTAATTCTACCTCAGAGGGACTAAATCTACCTTATATCTTCATCTTTGAAAAAAAAACTCTTTAATACTTTAAGCTTTAGTTCCTATTGCCAACAATATTAGTCAGTTTGGGCTGTTACAAAAAACAAAAACAAAACCACAGACTGAAGAGCTTATAAACATTGATTTCTCACAGTTCAGGAGGCTGGAAGTCTGAGCTCAGAGCCAGCAGAGTTGAGCTCTGGTGAGAATCCTCTTCCGGGTTGAAGACAGCTAATGGCTAACTTCTTGTTGTATCCTCACGTAGTGGAAAGAAAGCAGTGAAGCAGCTGTCTTGTGATTCTTACAAGGGCTCTAATTCCATTCAAGAGGGCTCTGCCCTCATGACCTCATCTAATCCTAATTACCTCCCAAAGGCCCCATCTTCTAATACCATCACATTGAGGGATAGGTTAAATTTTACATATTCTGAGGGGACACAAACATTCAGCCCAGAATACCCACCATCTCATTCTTTTGTTTTTTTTTCTGAGTTTTCGAATTAAAATTGGTGAGAGCAAGAATCCAGTTAGTCAGCTCGCTGGCTGCCTTTACATCCAGCGCCTAACCCAGGCCCACTGTCTGGGCTTTGGGCAGGGTACTCACTCTCCTTGGAACAGAGCTGGTTCCATGCCTGTCTAGAGTTTGGGTACTATCTAGAAGTTTATATGTCTCTAAGACATTGTCCTTTTTTGGGCTCTTCATCCATTGGGACTCTTTTAGTTGAATATGATTTTTAAAAATCCAACATGAAAAACCAGTTTAAAAATAAAAGGAAATACTTATGCTCAATTCAGAGTACTAGCAGTGTTATGGAGTGCCAGCATCCTTCTCTCTTTTGCTCTGGGCTCAGCTCTCCTCTGTGTTAGAGTCACTCTCACGTAAAATCCTTCCGCATACAGCCCATGCAAGCTGAAAGCTTACATTTTAACGTTTCTAAGTTTAGCAAAAAAGACAAACTATGCCTCTATCCTTCAACAAGACATAAACCCCAGCAAAAGGAAGTCAGACTGTGTCTTAAAGGCTCATATTGGGTTATGTGCCCATTCCTGATCCAATCTCAGTTGTTGGGTTGAGCGTGGAGGTGATGAAATGCTCAAGTAGGTACGATTGAGTAACTCGCTAGAGATGAGTTAAAACTAATACCGCATAAACAGGACTCAGACTTCCCTGGAGGTCCAGTGGTTAAGACTCTGCTTCCACTGCAAGGGGCATGGGTTCTATCCCTGGTGGGGGAACTAGGATCCTGCATGCCCAGCAGTGCGGCTAAATAAATAAATAAGGTGGACTCTAAGTGGATCGGGGGGGTTATTCAGAGGAAAAATTGGGGGGCTGCCCTCAGAAGAGTGAACGAGTGCTGGGTCCATGGATTTCCCAGTTACAGCTCAGGATGCTGTGCTGGGTTTTGAAGCTGAAACGGAGGTAGTAAAAGTCCATGCTTTCCATTCTAGGTCACTAGGAGCCTTATCATGACTGAAATTAGGACACATAAAGAAAATGAAGTTTTTCCTTTCTGGCCTCTGGTCTAAGGCCTGCAGCAAGACTTCCATTTCAGAACTTAGTAGGGTGGCATCTCCTCAGCAGAAATGCATCTGTGAGTTTGGTCACACCCTCAAACTGCTACAAGAAAGCTCAGTTTCCTCCCTGCCCAACGATGGTTGGATGGGTTCTGCTGCCCATTACAGGAAGAAACAGGGCGCTTTAAAGGAAGAATTTTAAATCACAGGAAGTAAAATGGAAGAACAGAAGGCTGAGGTATGAGAGGAGGCACATCATCTGTAAGAAATGGGTTTTTAAAAGTTTTGCTTTCGTTCTTGATTAGTTGTGTGACCTCATGCGAATTACTTAACTTTGGGCATCTGAAAGGTGATGGAATGGGATTAGTTGAGCCTTCTACTTATATTTGGGTTCAATCTGTCCTTCTTACTAGCTTCTGAACATGGAAGCTTACTCAGTTGATTTTAGAGCTTTCTTGTTTACTAAAATAGGCACTGGAAACCTATATATTCCACTATAAGCACTACTTTTGCTGCATGCCACAAATTTTGATTTACTGTGTTTTCATTTTACTTCTCTTCAAAATATGCTTTAATTTCCCTTGAGATTTCCATTTTGATCCATGGATTATTTATAAGGGTGTTGTTTAATTTCCAGACGTCTGAGTTTTCTGGACATCTTACTGTTAAAAACTTCTAACGATATTGTTGCAGTAAAGAGAATTTCAGTCTTAGGACTGGGTCATAAAACAAGTCAGTATATTTTATAATGAACGTGCCATGTGCATCTGAAAATCATATATATTCTGCAGTTGTTGGGTATAGTGTTTTACAAATGTTTATTAGATAAAGTTGTTGAAAGAATTGTTCAACTTTTCTCTATGCTTGCTGGGCCGTTTTTTGGTCTTTGTGTTCTATTAATTCATGAGACAGAAATTGTCTATTTCTTTCCTTAGTTCTGTCAGATTTTGCTTTACATATTTTAAAGCTTGGAATTGGATGCATATAAATTTAACAGGTTATGACTTTTTGATGAGTTGACCCTTTTTAATTAGGTAATTTGCCCTCTTATGTCTGGTAATACTCTTTTTCTTGAAGTCTACCTTGTCTGACATTAATGTAGTGCTTACAGCTTTCTTAGGCTAAGTGTTTGCATAGTCTATCTTTTCCACCCTCCTATTTTCAGCCTGTCTGTGTCATCACACTTAAAGTGGTGTTTCTTCCAAACATCATTTCAAAATCCAGTCTGATAACCTCTCACTTTTAATTGAAGAATATAAACTGTTTACATTTTATGTAATTATTGATATAGTTGGGTTTAAGCCTACCATCTTGATATTTGTTTTCCATTTGACCCATCTGTTTGTGTGTGTGTTTCTCCTTTTTGTCTTTTGATGAATAGAAATGGTTTTAGAATTTTCTTTTTAAAATTCTTTAGTTTTATATCTTTATGTATTTTTTCAGTGACAGCTCCAGAGGCCAGAATGTTCACTTTTAACTTAGTGCTATCAACCTTCAAATACTATGGAACTATTTCATGATGTAGTATATTACAACAGTACCCTTCCATTGCCATCTCTCATCTTTTGTCTTCTTGTTTTCATATTTTACTTCTGCACATTCTGTAAGCCCCACAGAATATTCTTATTCTTTCTTCTTTTAAACAGCCAAACATTTTTAAAGAAAGGTATTACTGTAGATATACAAATAGGTCATAGAAAGGTCTTTACATTTACCTACATATTTATTCTTTCGATGCTCTCCATTCCCAAAGATTCAGGCTTTTCATCTAATGTTTCTTTTCAGCTGGAAGAATTTCTTTTAGCATTCTTAATATACAGACATGCTGAAAATGAATTCTCAACTTTTAGATGTATGAAAGTATCTCTATTTTACCTTCATTTTTGAAGAATATTTTCATTAAACATAGTCTAGTTTGACTGTTTGTTCTTTCAGTACTTTAAAGATGTTGTTTTGCTGTCTTCTGCCTCTATTCTTTCTGGTAAGAAGTCACCTATAATTTGTATTATTGTTCCTCGATATGTAGTATTTCTTTTTCTTGCTTTGGCTTCTTTAAAATTTTTTTCTTTATTTTTGTTTTTTAGCAGTTTGACCTCTCTGTGCCTAGTAATGGGTACCTTCTGATTTATCCTGGTGACTAGATTTGTGGGTTGATTTTCATCAATCTTCAGGTATTTTTTGTCCTATTCTCTCTCTCTCTCTCCTTTTTCTGGGACTCCAGTTACATATATGGTAGATGGTTTTGATAGTGATCCACAGATTGCTGATCCTTTGTTTTATGTTTTGCATTCTTTTTCTCTTTGGGTCAGTGTGGGTAACTTTTCTTGACCTATCTTCAAGCTTGCTGATCCCTGCATTTATTGTATTTAGTCTTCTGTTAAAGCCAAATGAATTTTCTACTTCTGACTTTTTTTTTTAATTTCTAGCATTTTAATTTGGTTCTTTTTATAGTTTCTGCTAAAATTCCCCATCTGTTCACACATATTGTCCACCATTCCTTCTAGCTCTTTAATCCATTTTCATCATTATTTTAAATTCCCTGTCTTATATTACTAACATTTGGGTCATCTCTGAGTCTTTTGTCTATTGATTATCTCTTATGTGACCACAGGTCACATGCTCTTGCTTCTTCAAAAGGTCTCACATTTTTTTCTTGTGTCCTACATACTGTGTCCAAAGACCAGCAGAAATGTAAGTAAATATTATTTGTCTCCTGAAAATGGTATGTCCCTTATTCTGTGGGGCTAATCATATCGGGAGCTGAGTCAATCTAATCTATATTTAGCTTTGACTTAACTTTAGTTAGATCCAGTTCACCTGAAGGGTTTTCCCTTCAGAAGGGCTTGAGATCAGAGTCCTGTAAAAGACTTCTTGGACCTCTCCGTTTTACGGCCTTTCTCAGCATTTTGATCTCAGAGAAGTTCTCTTTGCTCTCAGTGCTGGGTACTTGGGGGATTTCTCTTGGCCTCCTGGCCCATCCTCGGCCTTTGAGGACCACTGAAGTACAGCTTGTTCAAAGTCTGGGATCCCCTGAAAGAACCTCTGTCACCTCTCCCTCACCATTTTCAGTCTTCAGCATCACACCCTCAAGCATTTAGTGAAAGCCTATGGGAAAGAGTTGACGAATGAGTGCAGAATTTCTCCATGGTTGAGGCTTCTTAGGATTCTCATTGCTCCTGCCAGCTCGCATGCAGCCATTAAAAGTCTGTTAAATGTTTGGCTGGTTTATCTTAATCCATGTTTTCACAGATTCCTCTCCCCCACCACAAATCTACCAAGGATAAAATAACTATTTGTTCTCCTCTCTCTTAGGAAGGTCTTATCACTTTCTAGAATTTTAGTTCATTCAATTTCCTTGCACCCTCAGCTCTATGTAGCTAATCCAAGAAGCCCCTTTAGGGTCATTTTAATGATAGCTTTTCAATTCTGAAGACAGTGGACATCTGAATAAACTGTTGGAGACAAGGCAAGCATTATCTACTTGTATCATCAGAACCTGTCTCAAACTCCCCTCCTGGGCGATTTTTTAATAGTTGAATAATAGACTCAATTACCAACACAGCAGTCAATGGCAGAAAAATATAGGTGATGGAAGACGGCATACTAATAGTCACTGAAGACGATCCCAAGCTGGGACTCAGCACGGCTGAAGCATGATTTTTATTTTTTTTTTTTTTGCTGCTTTATTTTTGTTGCTATTGTCATTTTCTGTAATAGATACTATTTTGAGTAAAAAAAAAATGTCTTCCTGATATGACAGATGTTGAGATGGTTACTTTTGCTTTTACCAAATACATAGAAGGAAAATCTAAGCTACATTCTGTGGAAAGGAGGTAATTGACCAAATATCAAGTAGTCAGGTCATCAGTGGAGACAGTGTCCCTGCTGGTTCTTCGCTATGGGTCTTGCTGTTTTGGATCTGTTGTGACATTGATGCAGAGGGAAGAAAGGGAGAAAACACTTTGTATCCCGAAGAAGTGAAAGAGGCTGGACTGAGATCTCAGCCTTTACATGAAGCACTGTCCTTTGCACTGTACCTGAGACCTCATGCCCCTCAGTATCCTGGGTCCAACTGAAGTCCCTAATACTATGCCCTATTAATTGTCACCCAGTTCACATAGGCATAAAGAATGTGCTAGGAAGCTGAGACTTTTTGAAAGTAGAATCTTTTTTTTTTTTCCTAGCACATTCTTACATCTCTCAATATTGGCCTTTTATAGTATGAACACTTAGGTCCCCAGAAAGTCTATTAAATCATCTACAAGGGCAAACGGATGACATTAAGTGCAAGGTGAGTTTGCAGTGGAATTGATTATTTCTCCAGCTGATATCAGTGGAAATCTACTGAGTCTTTACTGCAGTCATGAAAAACAGATCATGTTTGACAAATGTGACTGGATATTTTTATACGTTTCCTCTATTGCCTGATAAGTAGGAGTGAGGGAGGTGGAATATTTGTAAAGTGCATGACATTGAACCCATCGGTAGAATGATTTCTAAACCTAGAAACACTTCCTTTCTTGGAAGAGTGGAAGTCATCTAGCACAGGGCTTAGGAATATAGGCTTTGAAATTAGACTTTCCTGGCTTTGAGTCTTGACTGTGCCATTTATTGGGGCAAATGTCTATGCCTCAATTTCCCAAGGGTAACAGAAGCATTTGTTATCTATCTACCTCTTGTTATTCGTTTAAACATGGTGGTATTCATATGCAATTCTGCACACTGCTTGGCACACAGTTGGTGCTTACTAAGTGGTAATAATTGTAATATATGAAAATTAGATCCATGATAGAAGGCCTCAAGAAAACCCAATAGCAACAAGCATGCTAATAACTGAAGGACTTTCTCCAGTTGTACTTGTGTACTCATGTTATTCTAACCTGGAGGTCTGAATGATTATTTTTTCTGCCAATACGATTGACTAGCAGAGAATGAGTTGCTCACAATCTTTTTGTTCAACTTTGTAACGCATGGTAGGATTTAGCAGGAGTGTATTGTTTCCTTTTCTATTAGCTTTTTCTCACTATTCAATATTAAATAGAATTTGTACCTAGAGGGAAAGGAGGACAAGAGAAATTCATCTCCAAAGTTCCATGAGTGTTGGGGTGAAACTGTCTGGAATTCAAAATGTTACTGTGGATAATTGAAAGCTGAATGTCTAAAGGTGCAGGAATGGGAGACAAAGTCAAGTGCCTTTTATTTCTTGGGATGGCCTCACCAAGATCTCAGCTCCAAAGTCTAACATTTATGCTTAAGCTCAGGTAGGAATGCTTCCAGTGTTTATTAGTAATGAATCTTACATAATCATGCCACATAGAGCATAAGAGTATAGTTATTAATCTTGTCTCTGGTTACTTATCAATTTCCCTCCCCTGCTTCCCATTACCAAAGGAAGAGGCAAAAGGCAGAAAAATAGAGTGGTTAAGATAAGCCAAGAGGGCTTCCCTGGTGGCGCAGTGGTTGAGAATCTGCCTGCTAATGCAGGGGACACGGGTTTGAGCCCTGGTCTGGGAGGATCCCACATGCCGCGGAGCAACTAGGCCCGTGAGCCACAACTACTGAGCCTGCGCGTCTGGAGCCTGTGCTCTGCAGCAAGAGAGGCCGCGATAGTGAGAGGCCCGCGCACCGCGATGAAGCGTGGCCCCTGCTTGCCACAGCTAGAGACAGCCCTTGCACAGAAACGAAGCCCCAACACAGCAAAAATGAATTAATTAATTAATAAACTCCTACCCCCAACATCTAAAAGAGATAAGCCAAGAGGCTGAAGTCAGACAACTTGGATTCAAATCTTGGCTTTCCTCTTGGTAGATACTAAGTCTCAGATTCCCCAACTGGAAAACCAGGGTAATGCTTACCTCACTGGGTTCTTGTGAGTTTAAAGGAGATGTATAAAATACGGTGTTTCATACATCTTGACTCATCTGATTAATTCAGAAAAGAAAGCTTATGCTTATAGATTCTCCCTCTTGAGTCTGAAGATGGGTGAAGGTTCAGATGTGGGGTGGGGTGATTGTGGGCCACAAGCCACATCTTCAAAGGAGGCTCCAGCCATCTTGCTACTTTCACCCATACACCCATAGTGGCTGTCACTTGGGGTTTGCTCAAGAGAAGTAAAAAAGACCAATTTGGAGGCAAGTGATGAAGTAGCATTTCCTGTTTTTCTCTTAAATTCAGACTGAGTACAGAGCTGTGTGTAAGAGCTTCAAAACCTGCCTGATATCATGAACATCAGTGTGAGGATTAAATAGGGCCAAACCACTGACAGCCGCCCTGGCTGAGCCAAGCATTCATCAGTGAAGGTTCAAAGCTTTGAGACGCACGGTGGGAGCTGCTCTGGGGTAAGAGTCACTGTTTCCAGAGGCGTCAAGTCAGCAACAGTGTGCCCATCCTTCCGTCAGGGGTGCCAGGAAGGCTAATAGGGACCAAGAGACTGCTTGCAGCAAATATCTATACTCAAGGTATTTCACTCTGTGAGCCCTTTTGTGGTTCCTCATCATTTCTGTACAATAAAATTCCTTATTTCAATCAGGAAAATTTGGAAATATGGGCTCTGTTATGCCAGTTACCTAAAAAGTTAGATGCCCAGAATGATAGAGTCTTAACACTCATCTGTGTCTTATTTATCATTGTAGTCCTCTGGGCTTAGCACAAAGCTTAAAACAGGCATTCTTCTTTTTAAAATTTGCTCATCATCTTATGCATACTCCCTTATTGGCTCATGTATAGAGACCATCCAATCCAATTTATCACGCCCATTATATAGATAAGAATATTGAGGCCCAGAGAGGGGAAGGAAATTGCTCAGGATCACATCCCTATTCAGTAGTTGAGCAAGGCTGGTGTTACCTGATTGCAAGCAACAGCAATCCCGTGTAGATTAAGCAATAGACACATAAATAGACAGACAAATAAGATGGTTACTGGACAACTAATGAATTGAAGGAAGAGCTGAAGACCTAGGCATTGGGAGAGAAGGGAACAAGCATCTTCAGTGGTCTTGGTGGCAGGACCTCATTAATAGCCTCTCCAAGATTTTTCCATCTGGTCATTCAGCCTCAGCCACCTCATGTATATAATTGTCTATGGTTCAAATTCCTGGAGGAAGAGACTTGATTTGTCATCAGTTCTTGGGACCTTCACCTAAGTTGTAGTCAGGGACTCTGGACCCCATGAGTGACCTCCCACTAGAATCACCTAGGGTCAGAGTCAGGGGAAAGTCCCCAAAGGATTCTGAGAAAACAGAATGAAAAATAATATTCATGAAACAAGTGTAAACTACATGTTTAATATAAGACAAACCCTTTTCCTGAGGCAAAACAATAAAAAAAT
The DNA here is from genome assembly GCF_964270905.1 of Leucopleurus acutus. Classification (NCBI taxonomy): domain Eukaryota; kingdom Metazoa; phylum Chordata; class Mammalia; order Artiodactyla; family Delphinidae; genus Leucopleurus; species Leucopleurus acutus. Next base: position 27,174,297 of record NC_139153.1, on the reverse strand, counting down.
ATATAATTCTTAACTTTCTAGAAAGTTTAACAACAGGCACCTTCTTGGCATAAAATGGTTTCTTTAGTGTAGTTTTGGTTTGATGGTTGATGATCAAGTCCCTTGGGCCCGCCTCCAGCTTTTCTTCCTGGGACATGGCCCTGTTTCTGTTTCGGAAGTAAAAGGAAACTTGCTGTTCCGGGGCTTAACCTACATCTAGAGAATGACTCAGACATGGTAAAGAAGGCACCCAGTGTATAATATCTTACCTCTCAATGAGCATTTCAGTCACTTGAAAAGCTTTATTTGCAGGATTTTTTAGAGCTGTATTAAGCATATCTTGGACAAAGCAAGGGTCAGCCTGAAGCAAAACTATGATGCAAGGGAAAAACACCATTGCCCGAGAATAAGGAAGATTGGGTTAGGGTTATGTCTCTGACATTTGCTAGTTTGGATGAGGCTTCTTTACCTTCCTTGACCTCAGGTTTCTTTTAACCTGTGTAATGAGGATGTTGAAGTAGATACTTTCTAAAGAATTAGTAGAACAAGTGAATGTGGAAATGAACAAATGTTTTAAAATTTAACAAAACGAAACTTCACTCCATGGATGAGCCTTAATTTGATTCTTTCAAACACAATTACAGGACATGTAGAAGTAGACAAGACAGACATTAATCAAGCATTCTAAAAAAGTAGTTTAATTGCATCTTTATCCTGTCTCTAGTATGAAAATCACCATTGAGCTATTATGGCCACTGTCATCCACCCTGTGATGAAGGTGTGATTGTTTTAAATGCCCGAGCCATCTTGGACGCCCCTTCTTTTCACTACTCTTTCCCAAGTTGTAAGTCACTTGGACAATCTGGTGGATTAGGATATCTGGTTAGCAGGCCACCCACCTCTGACCGCCCCCCCCCCCCCCCCCCCCCCCGCGCTTTTTCTTTTTTCGGATACGCGGGCGGGCCTCTCACTGTTGTGGCCTCTCCCGTTGCGGAGCACAGGCTCCGGACGCGCAGGCTCAGCGGCCATGGCTTACGGGCTCAGCCGCTCCGCGGCATGTGGGATCTTCCCGGACCGGGGCATGAACCCGTGTCCCCTGCATCGGCAGGCGGACTCTCAACCACTGCGCCACCAGGGAAGCCCCTGACCCCCTTTTTTATTACTGTATCAAGAGAAGAAATTTTAGGCAATAATGGCATTGGCTAAATGCCACTTGTATAACTTCTTCTCTTAATGGAAACATTCAACAGCAAGTAAGCATAATTTCTGAGCAAAAGAAGTTTTTAGAAGGATCTTGCAAATATTACACATTTCATTCCCTTTTTTTATGTCTAATTTAATTTCTTTGGTGGAGCCCAGAGAGTTTAATAGTCATATTTTGTTAATTTTATTCCTATCCCCTGCAAGGCAAAGAGAAAATTAACCACTTCATATGTCACCAGCTCCCTGGAGAGTCTCCTTGAATAATCCAGGTGCTCTGCTGGACTCTAAATATAGTCTGGATTCTTGCTCTCAAGGAGCCCACATATGGTGGGCTTGGGAGAGAAGCTTCTTTCCATTTTCCATTCACTGCATCCTCTGTAGGTGTAATCAATACCTACCCTGTGAAGTTGGCTAAAACCCAACTTCACTTGTGCCTAAGCAAGCTCAGGTAGGAGGCCAAGTGCTGTTTTGTCAGCTGTCAATCAGGTTAGGGAAGAGGCAAATCAGATATAGGAGACAGACTTGTTGCGAGTATTTGTTACATCTCTAAATAATCTGCAACTTTTAAGAAAAGAATTCCCCCCCCATCCCACCCTGGTACTAGCAAAAAAAGTCATCAAAAATACCCTAATGCAGTCAAAAGGTACAAACTTCCAAATATAAGATAAATAAGTACTATAAGTTAATCACTAAAGGGATGTTGCCTATAAGCTTAAATTATACCTAATGGCCCATCTCTGGGAGCCCTGCCTCCCAGGTAATGAGCGTTAAGCTAAAATACCTTTGTTTAGCTCACAGGAAACATCCTGACCAGGCCCACCTGTGAATGGCTGCAGGAAGAAAGAAATTAACACATCCCCTGCTGAGTCTGGCCAGGGACTTTACACCCTACGCTTTTAGCAGAAAAGAAGGCTGAATTCTAACTCGGGGAAGATGGTTCTTTGGGGGTGCCAGTCCACCATCTTCTCCATCTGCTGGCTTTCCAAATAAGGTTGCTATTCCTTGCCCCAGCAGGTGTTTTTCTTTTTTTTTTTTTTAACATCTTTATTGGAGTATAATTGCTTTACAATGGCATGTTAGTTTCTGCTTTATAACAAAGTGAATCAGTTATACATATACATATGTTCCCATATCTCTTCCCTCTTGCATATCCCTCCCTCCCACCCTCCCTATCCCACCCCTCCAGGCAGTCACAAAGCACTGAGCTGATCTCCCTGTGCTATGCGGCTGCTTCCCACTAGCTATCTATTTTACGTTTGGTAGTGTGCTGGGGCGTATATGTGGCATGGACATATACACGCCCCAGCAGTTTATTGGCCTGTTGTGTGGCGAGCAGTACGAGCTTGGACTTGGTTAACACTTGCAGTTAGAATGGGGCTATGTGACTAGATCTAGCCAATGATCTGTGAGCAGATGTGACTTGTGTTACTTCTGAGCTCAGGTAGTTAACAGTTTGTGTGTCTCATCCATCCCCTTTTTACCCTGTCACATGTTCCCAATGGTGCCAGGTCAAGGTGTCAAAGTCTCTGTCAGCCTCTTTCCTTGAGGACTGTGAGTAAGCAGAGTCCCTACATTACCAGACATGTCATGAAAGCTAGAAATAAATTTGCTGAATTAAAAAAATCGCCTAATGAGCAGACTTGTCTGCCACTTTGATATTATTAGACTCCAGGGGATAAATATCTCTCATTATTATAAGAGAGAATTATGGCCTATTTCTCTATGAACCACAGACAACCTTATCTCCATCTTTATTCTTCCAGGCAGTTATGTTGAACATGTAAATATTCCCCCTACTGTGATTATTAGTGCAGCTGGCCGGAGATGCTCTATTTTCAAGATGCAGATGCATCAGGAGCAAGGCACCAGGTAAGACCTTCCCGCCGGCAGGTGCTGGTTCGGGTAGTGGTAGCAGGGGGCTTTTGTTGGGACAAGGTTGAAATTGTACTTTGTGTGTTACAAGTAACATATGTCCTCCCCCCCAAATTAGATGAAACATAAAGGGGGTTATAGTGCAAGGGTCCAGGAGCATTTAATGGAACACAGTTGTGTTAATTACAGTCTGACCTCTGAAGAGACTGGGCTGAGAAATCCAACATCTACTGTCTTTCTGAGATCAGGTGGTCTCTCATTTCCCCTTATTTCTGCACCTCAGCTTCATTTTTTTCTTTTCCAGCACTCCTGCCATAGCTCCATCTCTGTACATGCAGAAGATGGCTGCCCCGGGTTTCGTCATTCACCCGCCCTTGACATTCATAAGTCAAACAGTGAATGAAGACTGAAATTCTCATATCTTTGGGGACTCCAAATCCCCAGGATCAGCTAAATTTGGTCCATTTTGTCCACATAGGGTTCCGTCAGAGATTGGAAACCCTCAAGCCCAAATACGGACCCTCAGGAAACTCAAGCCTAATGTGAAGAACCTCTTGCTGAGCACTGCGGCGAACCCTTTAGGTGGACTGTCTTTGTCTGAAATTCACAGAAACCCTATGAGGTAGGGATTATGATCTCACTTTATACATAACACAGCAGGTCAAGAAATTTGCCCAGGATCAAATACTTTAAATGGCAGAAATTCAATTTAAACCCACCCCACCTCAACTTCAAAATCCAGGCGCTGCACCACTGCCCTCTCCTGCTCCAAAACAGGGCTTCTCAAATTTCAACCAGCTTCTCAATCGCCTGGAGGGCTCATTAAAACCCAGATTTCTGGTCCCTGTACCCAGAGATTCTGATTCTGTAGGTCTAGGATGGGGCTTCAAGCTCTGCTATGAAGCTGATGTTGCCAGCTAAGGACCACACTGAGTAGCACTTCTGCTGTAACTGATCATGAAAGGAACCGTCTTATGAGTTGACAGATCTCTGAGCTGTGAGCACACCACAGAGGTATCCAGAATAAAGGAAGTTCTTGGGAGTTCATTAATTTGCTCTTTCTACTCCCAATGTTTTATGCATTCTGCTTTTAACACATATTTCTAAGAAAGAAAACTCTCTCTGACATAGGGACTCTTGGAGTCTTGGAAACATACACAGTACATAATCTTTGGAGGTCATGGTGGAAGTTATCTTCCATACTTCTTCATTTTAGCTCTCCACTTGAATAAAAAGTCACTCTGAAGCTCTTGAGAGAAATAATTCTGAACAACACTGCCTTACTGGGAGATGGCAGCGATCAGTTTTCTCAAGTAGGATAAACAACAACTTCACTCTTCTCACCTGCATATTTTTAAAAAGTTCTTTGTATACAGTAATGAGAATGAACTAAGGGCTACTACACATCATGGGTGATCTCACACATAAATTGTTAAATAAAAAAAGCCAAACACGATAAAGTACACACTGCATGGTACCATTTATATAAAGTTGTAAAATAGGCCAAACTCATCTACGGGGATGGAAATAAGGATCCTGGTTGCTCCTGTGACAGGGTAGCAACTGCAGGGCATCGGGCAGGGGGTGGGAGCGGGGGAGAAGCTGGGGATGGGAGGATGCAAGGGTGCGAATGACCTCTGTTTATTGGTCTGGATGGTGGTCACGTGGGCATGTTTAGTCGGTGGAAATGCATCAGCTTGTACATGTATGAAGTGAGCACTTTTCTGTATGTACATTATATTCTAATATAAAGTTCAGAGGAGGTAAACAAAACTCCTTTGTAGAAAAGCAGAAACTAAACTTTATTGAGAGCTTTATCACAACCATGCTAAACTTTCACACCTAGAAAGAAAAAGCCTGAAAGGAAACACTCCAAAATGTTAACCATGGCTGACTCTGAGCAGTGAAAATGTGGTTGGATTTTTAAAAATATTTTTCTGCATTGTTTCAGTTTTTGGCAATACGCTTGTGTTACATTTATAAAGATATTTTCACCTAAGTTCTAAAACTAATTAAAACTAAGTTTTTATACAGATGCTTTTATTTAAAAATCAATTCTATTAATTTAGAAGTAAGAGAACCCAGTCCCAGCAAATTCACAAAAAGAAACCCCATGTCTACAAATGCCTATTTAATACAAATGTCAAAACAACAAAGTGGCCATGGGAATCGAGGGACCTTGACATTCACTTTACACCCCATAAATGTTATTTCCCAAGGGCTGCTTTCAGCTTCTACTGGTATTGGTAAAGCAAGATTCATGAGGAAGAGGCACTTAGTAAGTGTGGAAATGATCATTTCATGTGCTTTGCAAAATAAGATACATGTGCTTCGCAAAATAAGAGTGTCCAAGGACCAAGTAGTAAATAGAGTGATGAATGAGATTTTAGACCAAAGCTCAGAGATGCTCACATTCCAGGAAACCCATCTCCTGTTCTTTAGTACTTTGAATATTTGTGACAGTAATAAAATTGAATAAAAATATCGATGTGTCTGTGACCGGAATTTTAAAAGCACTCTTTCATTTCTCCTTGAAACTCTAGAAAAGTGAAGCTTTTCAAAGAGGCGATACTTTTTAGGTTCAACATCTCAACATCTTTGACCAAAGGAACAATAACAGCTTCTCGAGAGTTGAAGAGAAAAAAGGAATGGTGATGTGATCCTCTATTCTGATCTGTAAATATTTCCTGGGGTGTTTCCAGCCATGGGCAACATCCAACACACAAAGGAAGAAGAGGAGCCATTGGGAAAGGGAGGCCAGTGCCAAGTTGGCTGGCCAGGTGCATATTACTTGGCTGCATTTGGGAGACAATGTTTTTAAAGGCTTCACGGGTATACCCACCTCCCCTAAAAAACAGAGGTAACTCTTCAATTCACAATGAGTTATCCAAATATATATATATATATATATATATACTATGCACACACACACACGAAGCAATATACACGCATGTAAATATATATGAGCAATGGCACAGTGTGCCAGTACCTGTGGAACACAGGCTCTGAAATCAGTCTCCTTGGGTTTCAATCTTCCTACATGTATGACTGTGGAAAAATTATTTATTTGAATCTCAGCTATAAAATGTGAGAAATTTTTATCCCTTCCTTACTGGGTGATTATGAGGATTATGAAAAATTACACATGTGCCAGTTATCCATGTACTGCCCCTCAGCGCCCAATTCACCCTTCACTATCTGTTCTGTGATAATGGATGGAATTTAAGCATTTCTCTTTTACAATGAGCACAATGATAAGCCTTCTCTGTAGAGGGCACTGGAGGGACATTTCAGGAGGAAACGGGCTCTCCTGGTGGTTCCAGCAGTGGCAGTGGCAGTCACCGTATGGATGGGGGGACATCTGGTGGGGTTCTGCCCCTGTGGTGAGCCCAGAACATGAGTTCCTCAGTGACCTAGCAGCCCCAGTTAGTCTCATCTTCCCAAGGTCCTTTCAACAGGACACTGACATCTAGACTCCATGCTTCAACCTTCCAACTCCTTCTGCAAGCTTGCACGCCCAGTTACCAGCTCCACACCACCTGCTCCAAGAGTTGCTGCCTGCTTGCCCAGGCCACTGTGGACCAGCTCTGGCCCAACACACCAGGGAACTTTCCTACCACCTAGTGAGCTGCAACTATACCTTCTCTGGTGACGACTCAACAGCAGCCTTGAGAAGGGGGTGAAGTCTGTCCTTTTTTGGTACTCTCCCTCAGCTCTCCTACCATATTCAGTATTTTATATCTTACGATCACTCTTTTGTCATAGGAATCAGCAAACTTTTCCTGTAAGCACATAGTGATTTAAGCCAGGGAAGCATAGGGTCAACAAAATACAGCCCCAAGGCCCAGTGTAGCCACAGGCCTGGTTTTATATGGCCTGTGATCTAAGAATGGTTTTTATATTTTGGAAGGGTTGGTGGGTAAAGATGAGGAAGAAGGAGAAGGAGAAGGTCCCATGATGAAATTTCCTGCTCTCTGTGGATGTTTAAACTTCCCCAGATGTGTCTTTTTCTCTGTTCTATGTGACCCACATATGAAACTCAATTCTCTTTCCCTGATTTCCATGAAATCACTTTTGGGGTCTCAGTGGGCATGGGGACGTGCCCAGACTATGAACCCTACAAGGGTGGTCACTAAAAGGCAGACACGTCTATGTGTGCTCATATGTATTCATTCAGTCACTGTTGGGTTTGAAGCTTGATTTTTTGGCTCAGGTGAACCTATCACATTGTTCAATGTCCCCTGGACCCACACACTGGAAAGGGAGGGTAAAAACAGAGCCTCATCAGATTGGGTAATTGCCAGGTTCATTTGGGTCTGCTCCAGTTCTGTTATCTCGGTAGATTCATTTTCATAGACTTGTAAGTGTCTCTGTTTGGTGGATATCTTCTCCATGTTTTCTGGCAACATCTCTGCTGTACATCCTTAACACTAATGTATTGTGTGTTTTTTTAAGCTAAAATGTGTAGAGCTTGGCCTTTAGTCCCAATGGACTAAACAGATACATGTAGATAGGTAGCATACTTCCTTTTTTTTTTAACATGTTTATTGGAGTATAATTGCTTTACATTGTTGTGTTAGTTGCTGCCGTTTAGCAAAGTGAATCAGCTATACGTATACATATATCCCCATATCCCCTCCTTCTTGGGTCTCCCTCCCACCCTCCCTATCCCACTTCTCTAGGTGGTCACAAAGCACTGAGCTGATCTCTCAGGAGGCATACTTTTTAAATAAAGGAACAGAGTAACAGTCACTGAAGTTGGGAAGTGATGCTGCAGCTTTGCATGCAGATAATTTAAAACTATTATGTGTTTCAGGGCTTAAATTCTTTAACCATTTCTGCTAATTCAGACATCAAGCATCAGTCTTCAGCTCAATTTCTCGACATTGTTTTCATCCATTCTTTACTCACTAACCTCCAGCAATTAGGAAAAAAAGAAGCCTCCTACTTTATTATAAAGAAAAGTTCATCTCTGAGTCAAACTCTAAATCAGTTTGGGATCTCTCTTACACATCTGGAGATTCATTACTGCTCTCCTTTCCCACCTGGAGATTCATTAATGTATTCAGCCAACAGAGAGCCTTCTGCTCTGGTAACAGAGACTGTGGCATATACAAAGATGTACCACCCAGCTACTCCTTCAAGGAAGGACTTGCTGTCTAGCTGTGGGAGAATGGGGTCAACAGACAGACTCTAGATTTCACCTCTGTCAAGGTTGCCCTCAGTTGCAGAGAGCTTCCCTACCTGTGGTCGTGCCCTTCCTGGGGAAGCCTGCAGGGAGTGATTCAGCAAGTTGGCGATATAAAGGGCTACCATCTTGGTGATCAAGACACTCTGATAGGCAAAACTGGCTCCAAAGATTCCCTGCCAAGTTGGCGAGTCTTGTTAGATCTGCAACACAGTTTGGCTTCTTTCTCTGCCCAACCTGGACCTCTCCCTTCTTTGCAGTAGTATTGATCCCCAATAAAAATCTTGCACCCCGAATTCTGACTCAAAATCTGCTTCCAGAGAACACAACCTGTGACAGAAACTTATATTCCCATTAACACCAAATAATCCATATTTAACCAACACATTCTTGAGTGCCTATTATATGCCAGGCACTGTACTAGGTAGTGGGTTCTCAGCAGTAAAATGATACACTGTGGTTTCTGCCCCATGGAGCTTGAGGTATTATGGAGGAAACAGACAAAACACAAATGAATAAAAGTAGATGGGGGGAATGAACTAGAAATGTTTCAGTTTGTTATAGGTGGCTGGTTCATATTTTATATACCTTCAGTAAATTGACCCAATCCAATTTACTTTGGATCTTTAGACAGAACCTGCTTATAGAATATTGGACCAGCTGTCACTGGGTTTTCTTTCAGTTTGGTGAGTTGTCTCTCTGCCTTCTCATTCTTTATTAAGAAAACTATTCAGACTGCAGCTTTCTGGTTTTAGACAACCCCATTGGCAATTGGAGCATCTATTTTGGAGATATAATTGAAAAGACTGAAGAATGCGCTGAGGACCTTTTAGCTGACAGATGCTAAAAAAGAAGCCAAGAGAGCTTGGTCAAGATTTCTGGAATGCCAGAGTTTCTAATTAGAGGGATGGTATTTACTTCCTGACCTAAACAGTGGCAAGGTTTTAGTCCAGGTGATTTAGAGGAGATTAGACAGGAAGGTAGATGCTTGGGCATATTGAAAGAGAAAACTAGTTATTCTGCCATTAGCTTTTACTCTGCAATGTTTTTAGCTTCTAAAATACTTTAATATTGACTTGGACTTTTTGTCCCTTGGGAATTGGGCAGGCTCTAGAACTAATACATGCAGATTGGCTGTACATTTTCTCATTAAGTGTTATTTCCGTTAATCTCCCTAGTGGCAAATTAGTTAGGTTTGAAGCATTATTATTGTATCCAAGCCATCACGGTTGCTTTGGGATTATGATGTAACCCAGAAATATTAAGCCCCTCATGTGGGTACCTAGAGTCTTGGCAAAGTTTCCCTTAGCTAGCCAATGTTTGAAATAAGTATATAAAAACAATAATAGTTAATTGTTGAATGTTCATTTTATGTTAAGCACTGTGCCATGTACACAATATACACATTTTCCCATTCCATCCTCACAAGTATCCTACAAGGTAGGTATAATTATCATCTCCATTTTGTAGGTGATGAAAATGAGGGTTGGATGGGTTAAATAATTTGCCTGGAGACAAAGCTAGCAGATGGCAAAGTCAATATAAACCTCATTGTACCTGAATCCAAAACCACGATTACATTCATAATAAAAGTTAAGGTCCCATTCATTTAGAAGCCACTAAAACAAAGTTTATAAGGTAATTGTTTCATATTCAACAATTCATGTCATTCTGCTTACACATTGCTTTCAATTGTGTTCTAATCGGACTCTGTGTCTGGAGTAAAAATGGCTTGGTCTAGTCCATTTTAATTCAATCCACTAGAAGATGCATACATCCCATAAAGTGTTAATAGTTCCCGGGAAGCGAAACGAACACAAAGATTAAATAAGATACATTTCCTGCCCTCAGTGAAGTCCATCAGAAGATTTTGGTCTTTATATTCTTGGAGTCTGTTACCCCTCACTTTTCATTCCTTCTCTATAGTATGTGGAAGCTAGACTAGGAAAGGAATGAAGGGAGACTCTTAACTAAAACATTATTGAGACAACAATTGAAGGCTCAATGTGACACTTTACAAATAGCCAAGCAAATCTCCCTTGCTCATGTGGGGATGGAACCTATGGGCCCTGCCTTAGTACTACTAGTGTTAAGCAGGCAAAGACTGTGTTACATAATTACAGTGTAATGAACACCATTTCTTTGGGGTATGATTCCATCTTTCAGGGGACACTGCCATGCACACATCCACAGAAATATGCCCCTAGCAGTCATATTTGAACTGTATAACCGTTTCCCATGATATAGCTGGTTAGTCAATGGATTAACACTACCCCAAGCTGGGCCAATCACATTATCTTCCCTGGCAATTTTGTATGCCCTATCTCTGTCCTTGTGATTGGCTGAACCAGTAATACCTAAGCTTGGGGGCTATGGGGTGGCCATAAATTTGTATGCAACAAGGAACAAATAAAATCTGTCTGCATCTAGAAGACAAATAATACAGGCAGGCAAAGGAAAAGAGCCATGAGAAATAAAGAGGATGTCCTGAAAGTTTCTGAATTTCTGGTTCCAGGTAGGTTTCATAAATTCTGGTTGTATTCCCCAAGTCATTCCTCTATTCTCAGAATAAGTTCCCATTCTTGGCATAAGCTAGCCAAGAAACCAGAGTGGTTTCTGTCACTTGTCATCACAGATACCTAACTAGTACAGAGACCAAACTTCGTCTTTACCAGAGCTGCCATGTATGGTGGTCACTGCACAACACAAGGCGGTGATAGTCACAAGGCAGTTTGCATTATATAACCATATGCAGTGGACCCTGATCTTCAAAGTCACCAAGTCCTTGAGCAACTTATCTCCTGTGTTCAACTCAATTCATTAACTATTGATCGAGTCACATTTCTAAGCCAGAGATTGCACTAGGCAAAGGACACAAAGATTCAAAAGAAAATGGTCACAACATAGGAAAGCAAAACCAATGAGAAACAATCACAACATCATGTGATATAGATGATACAGAAGAAGGTCTGAGGGGAAAGTCACTAACTCACTTGGGGAAATCAAGGGTGGGCTTCACAGAAGAGGAATGCTCGAGCAAGTTCTAGGCAGTGGAAACAGCAAGTGTGAAAGTGGAAGTGGAAGAGCAGAGTACGTTTGCAGAACTGTGGATGGTTTGCAGTTGCTGAAAGTAAAAGGAAAGTAAGGCACGGGGCAGAGCTCGAGGGAGGAGCTGGGCCTACCAAGCTAAGCTTGAACCTCATGCTGTAGACTAAGGCTTCTCACATTGTAATAACATACAGATCATCTGGGACTCCTGCTTGTAGATTCTGATTCAGTACCTCTGGGAAGCCTGCATTTCTAACAAGTTCTGTGGTGATGCCAGTGCTGGTGGCCCATAGCCCATGCTTTGAGGAACAAAGATTGAAGCATTGAAGATAATGAAGCAGGGAATACTCGGGTATTCCAGCAACATCACCCCGCTGTACTGGGATGGTCCTATTAGGCATAGGAGGTGGGGAAGACTTAGGCAGGAAAACATTTAGGAAGATATTTCAATATCCACGTGAGAAATGGTGAAAACAGGAATTAGATTTACTGTGTCAAGTGCTAAGGAGCAATAAAAATACTTATTCTTTTACTTTCCTGATTCCTCTGGATCAATGCTACAGAATGGAGAATTTTAGATTTATATCCTTAAATAGCACAGTACGTCTGCTGAGTGTTTATTTCTGTATCCACTGCATTCTCTTTTTTTTCGTATCCACTGCATTCTTAAACCCGTTTCAAAATTATTTTCATTTTAACGCGCACAATCAATTCTACTCTTGATCAAATAATTTGCAAGCAAGTGGTCCTTTCAAGTGGGCTGGATTTCGTGCTAAGATAGGTTTGTGATGAAATGAATTTTTCACAAGGAAATGGAGGGCACTGTCATTTTAACTAGGCTCCAAGCACAGAAGTGAGGTGGCACCTTGCTTTGCTTAAGAATCACCTGGGGTGTTTATTAAAAATGCAAACTCTTCCCCATCCCTCACCTTCCCTCATCCTTATTTTGAATGTCTTACATGGGCTCAGGCACCCACATTTTAAACCAGCACCTCCAAGATGATCTAACGCAGGGGAAATACCCAAGAGAAATTAATACCAGTCTAGCTCATTTAAACAAAAACGAATTGCCTCCCTATAATGTACTGTCATTACCTACTACTGACTGGTACCTCCAAATACTCAAGATGATCCCTGCCTCCAAAGGAATAAATATTCTCAATGAGCTAAGTGATCAGGAAGTTTTATATATCTCTACCGGACATCCTTATTCCTACACCATGTTTATAAAGACACTTGCATCTGGCAAGATTCACATTGCATCACCGTTGTTAATAACCAAAATGTAATTCCAAAAGCGTTGTCATACCCATTGTTTCCTGGTAATACAACTCCGACTTTCCAGGTCTGTGTAGAAAACCTCAGAAAGTATGGGTCTTGCTCGGCATCATGTTGCTGCTTAGTAGGGGAAGCAACACTGCAGCAGAATTTTGTCCTATCTTCTAAACAAGTAAATCCAGAAATCGGCAATTCTTATGGTCAGCTGCCTCTCCAGGAATCCAAGAAGAGCTGTAGCTCTCAACCTTGGCTAACATCAGAATCCTCCTTTCAGCTTTCAGTCACCTTGATGCCAAAGCCACACTCCCAGACTCAGGTGGGAAACAGATATCAGCATTTTCAAAGCTCCAATATACACCCACATTTGGGAAGCCTGATCTGGCTCCTCTGCCAGAGGAGACTTTGCTCTGGTGCTAATGAAGCTCAAGCCTCAGGGCTCGCCATGTCCACACAGATTGCGTACAAAGATGTGTATTTAAATTTGTATTTATGATTTATTTTTCTCAGAGAAGGCCTCTTCAGTCAGTTTGGGTCCTCTGAGATGTGGACAGCAAGAGAGTTTACTGACGAAGGATAAAGGGGAGAAAAAGCAGGAGGAGGTGGGTAGAGCCTTTAGATTGCAATTCAGGCCTGACACCTATGAAGGGAGAAAAAAAAGGAAGAGTTGGGATTGGGTGGAAAGAACCTCAGAACATAGTCAAGTTAAAAGAAAGCCTTGGCCAGGCCAAGGTTCCTTGAAGAAGGTTACTCCTTAGAGGAGCGTGGCATCAAGCAGAAATGGTAGGGCTTTGGAACCTCTCTTGCGCTCAGTTTTTGGCTGGAACAACCAGAGGAAAGCAAGGCCTCGGCAACGATGTCCCAGGGGGTCTAAAGGTGCTGCAGCTGAAGACTGTCAGGCCCCTAGACACCTGCAGCAGTTTCTCTGCAAGATAAATGTGAGCAGCGTGCCTCCATGGACACCCCGCCCCCCTCTATATAAGCTTCACACCCCAAAACCTAGACCTGCCCCTTCCTCTGTATTCTTGGCTGAGTTGGGGAAGGAGGGAATTAATCTGACTGCACCAGGGTTAACTGTGAGAATTTACAGTAGCAATCCATGGGCCATATTCACAACTTCGATTTTTCTCTTAATTTGCCGAGAAAGCTTGGCTGTGATGTGCAAGTGTTTCCTCTCAAGTGAATAAACACTGAGTGAATAAACACCACCAAGTGGTGATCAATCTGCCAGGCTGTTGTCTTCACGGACCGGCCATGAAGGAAAACAGGTGAAACTTGGATTTATTCAGTTAGTCATACAACGATTTTCATTAAGTGCTTTTCTATAAGCCAAACACTATGCGATGTTGATGCCCAGTGTTCTGGATTCAAGATCTGGTTCCCGTTTTCATGAAGCTTATATTTATCACGGGGAGCTAGACCAAAAGCCAGTGAATGTGTAAATAAGTAAAATAATGACAGCTGTAACAAGTCTTTAAGACAGACACAGAGTACCTTGATAGAGGGTAAGGGGATTGGGCGCTCTCTTAGATAAGCTTGTTAGAGAAAGCCTCGCTGAAGTAGGGGACATTGAACTTGAACTTTTGGGGATCAGGGTAGGATGAAGACGGGGAAGGGGGGGTGCTCCATGTAGAGAGGAACTCTTGGTTTGTTCTTAGTGTTGATCCAAATCTGGGGTGTCTACACAACACTGAGCAATGGGAACCCCAGCACAGAATGAGTCTGGAGAGGTGAGAAAGTCGGACAGACCTTATGGGCTATGGTAGGGAGTCTGAACTGTATTTTAAATAGAAGGAAAAGTCATAGCAGGATTTTAGGCAACATGGCAACGTTGGTGGGAATGAAGGTAACATGATCTAGTCGGTGTTTTAAGGGGATCGCTTTGGCTGCCTTGTGGGAATGGATAAGGGGGGAAGGGGGGAACTGGAGACACCAGTTAGACTGAGTCTTGAGATTTGGTGTTGGGTGGATGGTTCAGGGGGAGTTGTGGTACCTTAAATGCTTCCAGTGTCATTTTTCTGCAGAGTATCTCAGTAGCTTCAAGAACAAGATCAAGGGTTAAAATCTGATAAAACATTGACTCGAGTGTATTTGAGGGCAGTTTTATCAAATGATGTTGATAAGTTCACATTACAGGTTAAAAATGCATCCCGTCATTGTTTGAAACTCATTTTTTGATCTTGACTCATGTCAACATGGAAGTAGCACAATTCTTTAAAGGATTTCTCTGCCCACAATCTGATTCTGTGTGTGTTAGGAAAAGTCACACTTCTGGGTGTGAGATGTTGGCCTCCATAAACTGGAATTCACCATCAGAGAATCTTTCTTGCCGATCTTACCACACACTGGCTGCCTCCCGAAACCAAATCAACAGCCCTAGAAATATCCATCAATATCCCATTGTGAAATGTGACCTGCTTAGAGTTTATATTAAATCCTTCCCAGAGTTACATTCATTTGAAACGTGGTGGTTCACTTAAAATGTGTTTCATCTTATTCACTAAGTAAAATCATCTCCCTAAACATACCTTCTATTTGTATGGGGCACCACAGCTTGCAAAGCACTTTTGTTTTATCTCATTTGATCTTTTAGGGGCAACTAACACAGGGGCTACCATCCTCTTTTTAACAGATGAGGAAATTGACTCTCAGAGATGAAATGATTCTTTCAAGTGAGATTCTAGATCTAAAGAAGGGTTAAGAGACAGGAGGAGGACCTAGGCAGTATGACTTCAACACTTTTACAAATATTAAAAGTAAAGAAGTTAGAAAAGGCTCTAAGCCATTATTATTTAAAGTCAGTCAGTTTTACATATAGACTCATCATCCCCCTATCAGGAGGAAATTTTGACCTCCTGGGGAAAGGGCTGGTTGGTAAAACGTCTTGAGATATTTGTAAGAATGTTATAAATAACATAAATGTGAGTCTTTTCTATACTTAGCTGCTCTTGGCAATATTACTATATTGATTTCCTGTCCTTCTTTCCATCCCTTGCTCCTTTCATTCACAGCTGGCCTCTGTGGAGGATTCTTTTCCCCTCATGCATTAAATTCCATTCTGTTCAAAACCACCTTGAATCAAATATAACTATGAGAGGTGCCTTATGGACAACACAGAGGCCATGCTGATGCTTTGATATGCAATGGAAGACAGAAGGTGCTGAGGATGTTTAGATGGTAAAAAAAAGTCAGACAGGGTATAAACTCATCCTGCAAATAATGGAAGGGATCCCGTAAAGAAGTGGAACCAAGCCTATTCAGTGAAGCCCCAAAGATGGAATCAAAAGTCATGAGTAAAAAATCGCTACCCATTCCATTCACCCACCCACCCATCTAACAAAAGGAGAGAGTCACAGGACTCAGTATTTTAATCTAATTGTTGGATTCATGAAAGGTTTTCCTGAGGAAGTGACATTTAAATTTAGACCTGAAGGATGCCTTCATCACAGCCAGATGAACAGAAGAGATAAGCATGTCAAGTAGAGGGAACAGAAAAGGTGCAAAGAATTTGGTACCTCCATGGACCTGAAAGGAAGCTAGTAGCCTAAGCAGAAAAGGGAGACACTTGGAGGAGAGATTGGAAGGAAGCAGAAACCAGACCATGGAGGTAGGCTGTGACAGCAAATTGATTCTAGCTGAGGGTAAATAATACAATTCTGCCACTCAGATCTGTCCAAAGATGAACTGGCCTGCTGATGAACAAAGGTTGTGAGAAGCTGGGTGACCCTCAAGAAAAATACTGGTTAAAGAAATGAAGCAAGAGACAGGGTAGAAGGAGAAAGGGAGGACTGGATCTCATGGTGCGTTCAGGCCCTTCCAATGCTGAGGGTCTGTAATTCCATTATTCCAACAAGTGTGCGACGCAGGCATTTTCGTTTCTTAGGAATTCCAAGGCTGCCTGTCTTTCTACAGTAAGTTTGACGGGCAACAAACCTTGGGGTTTTAGATGCTGTAAACAACAAAAAATAAAATGGTGAGGGGGAAGAGATCCATGGAGGGAGGTGCAGAGGTGGAGATGATAGGGTGGTAGTGACGATTAGAGACTTGATGTCAATGCTCTTAACGTGGGGGGCAAATTTCAGCTGCAAGACACAGGACCTATAATATCATAGTCTGTGGCTAAGAAAATGGACTGCTGTCTGTTTCCTGCTGCAGCCCTAGGCCTAGTGTGGCCTATTTGCTGAATGAGTAAATGAATGACAGTCCCTGCTATGGTGGTGTGCTCACAGCTGCCCCTCGGTCGTTACAAAATGACGATCACTCCAACTCTGCCCATAAATTCCTGGCAATGCCTGAGAGAGGCAGAGGGAATGGAGAGTTAATCAGCTCCTAAGTGTAACCTGCTCATAAACCCTTCATTCCCAGGGAAGAAAAATCAGCCATCCTCCCTTTTCACGTGTCCCTGAGGTTCAGCGCTGATCATTTCTCTTTTCCTTCAAGGCTGCCTGTGATATTCCTTTGACCTGATTTCTCCTGTACAGTGTGGCAGCTGAGGATTAGCAGGCTTGTTTGTGCCTGCACTGGAGGAGCTGGCTGAGACTTCCCCGACGGAGAGCCCTGCACCTCCAGTGTGGGCAGTTGCCTGCTCTATTGACTCAGACTATAGACCGTCATTGGCGAGGTCAGCTGCTTCAGTACTAACTGAAGACCAAGGAAGAAAATCTGGGGAAGGAAACATAGTGCCTGGCAGCACCCACACTAGTGCGTCCTTTTCTGCGCCAGATCTCAGGCATTCCAGCAAGATCCCTGCATGGTCTAGAGCTCCTAGAAATGGCCCATTAAGAACAAGACTCCCTGCCTAGTAAACATTAGGACATTGAAAGGGCAGTCTCCTCTGATTGTGTGGGTTTCCTAGACTCACTCTTTGTCCACTTGTTTCAGTTTGGGCTCCCTGCAGTTGGAGGCTCATGGTTACAGGGACAGAGATCACAGCAATGCTGTACAACGTGGCCTGGAGCCAGAGCCAGCGAGTGGCTCTTAGTTATTAACTGCCTATGAGGTGCCAGGCACATATATCATGAGTGTGGTGAACACCGTGACGAGCCACCCAGGTCCCCCTGCAGGCTGGTGCTGCAGCTGCTCAACGTGCCCTTGGCAGACAGCCTTCTCTCATCAGCTCCTTTAGGACTTGCCTCAGCTGCAGAGAGCTGCCTTCCCCAAGGTCACGAGCTTCCCTCACTGACGAATCAAGGTGACCCTATAACGGCTGAGCCAAGTCAGCCCAATGTAGGACAGCTTTGATGGGCTGTTTTGATGTCAGACTTTCCTTGTGGGGTCGGCTCAGGCTGGCATTGGACCTGTGTGGCAGCTCCACGTTTCTCTCTGCCCAATCCTGTTTCCTTCCCCTCAACAGGGGTTTGTCCCAAGCTCCCTCCTTAAAAAAAATCTTTACATGTTCAACTTTGTCTCAGAGGCTACTTCAAGGAGAGGCCAGCCCATGAGAGTGACGAAGGATAAAAATGATTGACGTGTGAGTTTTCTCCACCTTGCATTTCCCTGTTGCTTCTCTGTGACCTTGAACTATTCATTTAACCTTCTTGGACCTTGTGACTAAAAGACAAATCTTAAATGCCAAAAGCACAAGTGAATGAACTACGCATTGAGGTCCCTTACAATCCTAAGATCCAGTTCTTTATAGAATTAATAAAAGCTTTTTCCCCTATTGTGATATGATTATATGAAATTAATAAGGTAATTGCAAAGTTTGTTTTAGTATCTTAAGTGATGCCTACATTACATAGTTGGATCATCACTAGTTCCTGTGAAATATGCAGGGATGTACTGTTTTCCCAGCTCACACTTGGAGAAACTAAAGCTCAGAGAAACTAAGTCATTAGTACAAAGATAGTGATGCTTAATTTTAGATCCAAAACACAAACTCACATCTCCTGAAACTTCTCCTAGTACTTACCCCATGCTATTACTCCAATTCTCTTTAGTCTGGTGTCCTTGTATTAGTTATCTATTTCTGCATAACAAGTTACCTTAACCATTAGTGGTTTCCAGTAACAAACACTCGTAATTTCTCACAGCTTCTGGGTGTCAGGGAAAGGCTTGGCTGGGTGTTCCTGGCCCAGAGTCTCTCTTGAGGTTTCAGTCAGGATGTAGGCTGGTGCTGTGGGCATAAAGGCTGGACTGGAACTGGAGAACCCCCTTCCAACATGGTGTGCTCTCTTGGCTGTTGACTGGAGGCCTTCATTTCTCACTGGCTGTTGATAGGAAGCTTCCCTTCTTCACCACATGGAGCTTTCCCCAGGATTGCTTGAGTGTCTTCACAACACGGCAGCTCATCTCCCCCAAAAACTCTTTCAAGAGGGAGAGCCACGAGGAAGCTGCAGTGCCTTTTATGACCTAGCTCAGAGGTCACACACCATCACTCCTCCCATATTCTATTCATTTGCAGTGATTCATTAAGTCCCACCTTTTTCCAAGGGGAGTGGAATTAAGCTCCAAATCTTGAAAGGAGGAATGTCCAGGAACTGATGGACGCATGTTAAAACCACCACAGTCCTGCTCTTTGGTTGGCTTAAACATTATCCACTAAGGGGGAAATTCAAGCCAGCACAAAGAACCAGATTGCCAAAACTGTACTGCACAAAATTGTTTTTCAGGTGTCACATTAGGTGGCAGTTTGATAGCCCTTTATTCCTTGGCCAGGGTTGGCTTTTAAAAAAAATTCAAATAATTCTGTGTTAATAATGCAATGATGAAGAATAACTACCGTTTGGCCTGCCCAGGATCCATTCCACTTTCTTCTAATTTCATTTGGGAACCCCCATTCACCTCTCTTAGTCCATGTGGAACTGACGATTTTAATCCATTCCTTCAGGTCCAGACATGGTCAGGTGGCCCAGGCCCGGCCCATCAGCAAATTCCATTATTCTAGCCACAGTGACTGGTGCTGGGACAGGCAAAGAAGTCATATTGGTTCAGTGACAGTCAATTCCCAAATTTTGTTGGAAGCAGTTTTCCTTCTGTAGGGTTTGCTAGGCTCCTTCCTTCATATGGGAAGTTTGCTGAGAGTGAAGTTATCACCAAAGCGAAATGGTGCCCAGACATGGAGAGAGAGAGATCCCTGGTGATGTCATTATTTGCATCTAGAAAGTCCAGCATGATTCAGGCCAGCTGTATCCCTGGATTTTGAAAGCCATAAGGCAATAAAATCCCTACTTTGGTTTTCCTAGTTGCAGTCAAGAAGTCCTAATATACTATCCTTAGTAAGAATGTCCATCTCTTATTGAATATAATATGCCAGGACATGTGCTAAGACCTAAATATCATCTCATTTATTTATTAAAGCAATACCATTTTGAGGGAGATACTATCATTCTCTCCTACAGAAGAGGTTCAGTGAAGGTAAAAATGTGTCATCAGTCATCCTTCAAGGAATAAAGAAGTTGGAGTTTGAACAAAGACTTGTGTGACTAGGTAGTCCCACTCCTGGCACTGTGCCGCCCTGACCAATCTTACTGGGGAATTTTTAAATATTTACTGAACCAATTAGGTAAGAGTAGCAATTTCTACCGATGACTCAGAGCCTGGTGCTATGCTAAACGTACATGCGTTGTCTCATTCAATCCTCACACTCACTTTAGGATGGAAATGCTCATTTCACAGATGAGGAAAGTGAGGGCCAGAACAGTTTAGCATCTTGTCCAAGGTTACACAGCTAGTAAGTAGCAGAGCTGGATTTTGACGCAGATATATCTGAGAAGCCATACATATTCACTTTAATATCCATAAAGATTTAACAATTAGAGTCCATGGGTATTTTAGAAAGAACACCGGGGTCCAATTCAGGACTCTTTAAAAAATATTGTCTCTCCTCCTATTAGGGTGACCAACATACCTTGGTTTCCCAGGACTTTCTCATTTTAAAAACTGGAAGTTAGGCTGTTCTCCCTACCTTCCACAGGCATTGGCAAGTGGGAAGCCTAGGGCATTTGTCCTTGACTGGCAAATAGGAAAAGAGAATTGGGGCTGCAGACTCCTTCCCACCGAATTCCCAAAGAGAACAGACCTTGTCTCAGGATTCAGAGAAGCTAAGAAACCAGGAGAAGCCTGTTGCCTTAGCAGCTCATCCATGAGATGAGCTTGGAAGGACAGACCTGGGGATGTTCCAGCTGAAGACGCCCTGAGCATCTGTTCCCATATGCCCTGACCCTACAAGATATGCTTTAGTTAATCAGCACTTTCAGTCCCAGCAGGCAGTGACCTTTGTCAATAAATACACCTTGGAAGGTGGGAACCTTTCCTTGGAGTAGTTGTGTGTAGTAGGCAGAGAGCAGGTCATGGGGTCCTGTGTCTTAGGTTTGCACCCAGCTTGGCCACAGCTCCTGTGTTACCTCTGGGCCTTGGATTCTTTCACCCTTAAAGTGCTGTGGGTAGTGACCACCTTAAAGTTTTGCAGTGCAGATTAACGAGTTAACATGCAAAATGCTTTGTATGCTGAAATGCTCCTGAAAATAAAGGATGCTGCTAATGATGTGTTTTACACTACATTTCATTGAAATCAGTATCCTTCTAGCTTAGGTTCTCCTTTATGTTCTCAACTATGAACACTGCTGAAGCATTCCATCCGAAGACAGAATTTACAAACAGTTCCATGTGATAGGCAGAAGAATGGCCCCCCAAAGATGCCCATATCTTAATTTCTAGAATTTAGGATTATGTTATGTTACATGGCAAAGGTGGTAATCAGCTGACATTAACAGGGGTCCTTAAATGTGGGAGAGAGAGGTGGTAGAGTCAGTATCAGAGTGACGCAACATGGGAAACACAAGACCGACAGGTCATTGTTGACTTTGAAGGTGGAGGAAGGAGCCACAGCTAAGGAATGTGGGCAGCCTCTAGAATTTGAAAAAGGCCAAGAAAATGGATTTTCCCTAGAGCCTTCAGAAGGCAATGCAGCCCTGATGACACCTTGAGTTTAGCTCAGTGAGACCCATTTCAGACTTCTGACCTCCAGAACTGTAAGACAGTACATTTGTGTTGTTTTAAACCAACAACTTCGTGATAATTTGTTATAGCAGCAATAGACAACAAACAAATACACTCTAAAACCAAGATAATCCAGCAAGAAATACACACAGGATTCTCAAAGGAAGTGAAGCAATTACCCTTCGCGAGGTGGATTATTTACTCATGTTTCTCTGGGCAGCCTGCATGCAAGTGAGCCTTTTAAGACCTTAAGACACAGTGTTTGATGGATGCATCTATAGTATCTCCCCTGGGTGGCTGTAATCCACAGGAAGACACAGAGGTGGAGGGTTTTGGAGGTAAAATTTGTTGTAAAAAAAAAAAAATCATCAATTTCACTTCTAGTATGTGCTTCCAAAGTCATCTAAACTGCTCTCAGCCCCCCTCTCTAGTTTTATTGGAATCAGTGTTTGAAGATAAATGACAAGGCAGCTGGTATTTCTTGTGGGTTGTTGTTGTTTTTTAATTTATTTTATTTTTGGCTGCACTGGGTCTTGGTTGCTGCGCGCGGGCTTTCTTTTAGTTGCGGCGAGTGGGGGCTACTCTTCGTTGCGGTGCATGGGCTCTAGGCGCGCGGGCTTCAGTATTTGTGGTGCACGGGCTTAGTTGTTCTGCGGCATGTGGGATCTTCCCAGACCAGGGCTCGAACCGGTGTCCCCTGCATTGGCAGGCAGATTCTTAACCACTGCGCCACCAGGGAAGCCCTGTGGTTTTTGTTTGTTTGTTTGTTTGTTTGTTTTGTGGTACGCGGGCCTCTCACTGTTGTGGCCTCTCCCGCTGCGGAGCACAGGCTCCGGACGCGCAGGCTCGGCGGCCATGGCTCACGGGCCCAGCCGCTCCGCGACATGCGGGATCCTCCCGGACCGGGGCATGAACCCGCGTCCCCTGCATCAGCAGGCGGACTCTCAACCACTGTGCCACCAGGGAAGCCCTGTGGGTTGTTTTTTAATGTGATATTTTTTGCATTCTCTCTAAAGAAGAGGTAGTCGAGCAAAATGGCAGAAAGGCTGCCATTTGCAATTAGACTGACAAGGTTTAAATCGTGCCCCTACCATGTACACGCTATGTGACCTTGCGCAAGTTACACAGCATCCCCCAATCTGTTTTCTCGTTGACAAAACTGGGCTGAGAGAAGAGTAGCTCCCTGAAGACTTAGGCACGTTAAACAGAATAATGATGGTAAAGAGTTTTGCGTGGTGCCTGCCTCATGGTAAGTTCTCTGGAAATGTTCACTGTTACCATCATTGTCTATTTCTGATCTGAAAAAATGAAGCAAAGCATCAAAGCAGCCCAGCATGCGGAGTGTCCTGTGCAAGGGTGGGCACAGCAGGATCAACAGAGGCTGAAAGTGGAACCCAGAAAACCAAGGGGGCTGGGCAAACACTGACTCAGCCATTAGCAGATTTTTGCGATGTGTCTGACTCAGTCCTAATGAAAGCTTATTCACTCTGCCAGTCTTCCCAGGCACCTCAAAACCTGTATTTAGAGAACAGCCAACGAGATGTGTGTATACAGTAAGTATTCATCAAAACTCATTTGCAGCCCTGGGTGCTAGTTTATTGGAGTACATATAACCGAAGGCCTTTATGCCGTTAACAGAATCCAAGGGTTCTATCTGGAGTTCACCTAATTTAGTGGGCAGGACAAGGGCTTTGGAGTCATACAGACATCAATTCAAATCCTGGCTCTGCCACTTTCCAGCTGCCCCTGTTTCTTCACCTATGAAAGGGAGATAATGTTACCTTTCCCCCAGAGATGTTTTTCAGGATGAAAGGTGATATGCAAGTGAAGGGCTTGAACACTCCAAGGCGGTCCTTGTCATAGTAGTTCATGTATTATTGCTATGTATTATTTGAGTTCGAAAGACTTGATTCTAGCACTAGCTCCACTGCATAATATGACCTTGGGGAAATCCTAAACCAATTCTGAAGCTGTTTTCTCCTTCTGTACATAGAGGATAACAAAAAGTGATGCATCTACTTTATGGGGCTGTTATGCATGTGAAATGAGACAAGGCTTGTATATACAAGTCTTATGTTTGGAGTCAATTAGAATATAAATTTTCCTGGTTGTGCAAAAAGGCCCTAATGTTTCCAATTTTTTCCCTTATGGGAACCTCTGCAAATGGTACAGCCACCATGGAGTTGTGCTAAGGTGGTGAGATTTTAGTGCTTGGATCCTCATGGTTAATGCCCTACGTGGTTGAGCTCAGTAGACACAGGCTGGGGAGGTGATATGAGGGTAGGGAGAGGTATAGTCAACAGACAACTGGTATCCTTCTGTGTAACCAGCAGGGTTAAGTTTCTAGATTCCAGCAGTAGAGCAGGGGCCATCAGCGTAAGTAACATGAAGGCCAGGATACACAAGAAACTGAGCAGGAATTAACCTCGTAGGGACAGGCACTAAGTCACTCACTTTCTACAAATAATCCCAGTTCGTCTACCCAACCATTTGATCAACTAGAAACAGCTTTTCTCATTTTCTAGCAGAGAAAGTTAAGGCCCAGAGAAGGAAGCTGTCTCTGATCACACAGACAGTAAAGAGTAGACCTAGGATCTGGGCCCAGATGTGTTCGGGCTCCAAAACTGCTGTTCTTTCCACACATCCACATTGTATTCCTGAAGTCCCAGTGTGATGATTTCATGACTCTGATACCCAGGTCAGATTGGACACTGACAGGATCCAATAGCATGAATAGCATGCTTAAACGATTAAGTCAGAGGACTTCAGGGGACATACTGAAACCTTCGATCCTGTGGGAGACTTGCAACAGTCTCAGGATTGCTCACTTACCGAGTTTCATTGATTGTGGTATGCAAATATTGACATACTTCTCATATAGCATTTCCCAGGGCATATTCTGTATTATATTATTATTAACAACAATAAAACCCATAACTACCACATCTAAAGTATAATTCAACAAACTACCACATTTAAAATTTACTAAAGGCTTTTTATCAACCACGTACCGGTTAAATATTATTTTTAAAGCTACCTTATTAAATACTTAAAATGTTCTTTTGAACTAGATTACCTTTATTTTACAGAAGAGGAAACCAAGTCTTGGAGTGGTTAATTATCATTTTGAAAACAATAAGTTATATTCTAAAATATATTTTGGAATCCCTTAATTAAACCAATTTTAGCCGTTTTTATTTACTACAGGACTTCTCAGAGCCTTTAATGGGCTCAGACTCTTCCAGAAGGGGACACTTATTCAGTGATTGACAAATGTATGTGACACAGGTTGCCTTCTCTATTGGACATCTCTTTGGCTGCCCTTCTATGACTGCTGGCTTGTCTTCTCTCCCTGGGAATCAGGCCTCATGTATTGTACTCATGCCATTCCTTATCTGATCATCTTGAAAAGTCATGAAATTTTTTTCTTTTTCAGAAGCTCTTCTTGTTTATGGACACTGAGAGGGGTGGAGGGAGGTGTGAATTGCTTTTTATAGAGGATTGAGTCACTAATAGTTTGGACTTAACATATGAGACAGTGGCTGTTTCCTGAAGAGTTGCAGAGTTTCGTTCTGAAACACGGAGATGAAGTCAGCTTTCCATTTTGCAAACTGCAGATGTCCCCGTGGATAAGAAATAAATGGGAAAATTGGGTTTGCAAAGGTGGCAATGTGAATGGTGCTCTAGCAATGTTCAACCTGGAGGAAAATTATAGGCATGTGTGGGTTTTATACCCATTCTTAATTTACCTTATATAATACTTATCAAATAGCTAGGAGTAGTGTGAAAAATAATAGAAGTGTGTGGGTTCCCTGCCCTCTAAGACCTTATAAGTTTATATGCAAAAAGTAGTAAGACAGGAACAAGATTTTATTTAAATAGCTCCCATTTTTAGTCTCCGTTTCTTTCCTTTTTTTTTTTAAATTTTATTTATTCTTTTGGCTGTGTTGGGTCTTCATTGCTGCGCACGGGCTTTCTCAAGTTGCGGTGAGTGGGGGCTACTCTTGGTTGCAGTGTGCGGGTTTCTCATTGCAGTGGCTTCTCTTGCTGTGGAGCACAGTCTCTAGGCATGCAGGCTTCAGTAGTTATGGCATGCGGGCTCTAGAGCACAGGCTCAGTAGTTGTGGTGCACAGGCTTAGATCCACGGCATGTGGGATCTTCCCGGACCAGGGATCAAACCCATGTCCCCTGCATTGGCAGGTGGATTCTTAACCACTGCGCCACCAAGGAAGTCCCTATTTCTAATTAATGTAAAAGTTACCTCCTTATAAATCAGTTGGCTTCACCATTTATTTACTTTACGTAAAGTCAACTTTCTCCTTTTGAAAATCACCCCCAGAATTTCAAGGAATACAGAAATACAAACTCCACCTTGGATTAAACCATCTTTGATTAAATATATAACTCCCAAACCACAACACATGAAAACAGAAGGCAGATACGTAGGTATGGTAAATGACCATTTACTCAGCTGTCAGATTGCACTGAAGAACCTCAGGAAAGCTCAGGAATTGAAAGCATCTGGTTTTTCAGATTGTGGCAATCAGGTAGTGACTGAAAACAGGGATATGTTCTTCCAAGTCAGTATAAGGAACAATTGTACCTGCAGGCCCCAAGACCTCTATCTCTTAAGACCCTTCACAAGATGAAAAGAATGGCCCCTGATGGAAATGAACCAAAGAGGCTTCAGACTTGGGATCCCAGCCGCAAAGGAGGGTAGGGTATAATTTTGCCACTGTTTGAGGGTAGCTTCCAGGGATATTTGGCTTGTTCACATGTAAGCCAAATGTGTTTCCATGGCCAGAAAAAAAGAAATCACTCATGGATAAAGTCACAGAAGTTTACAATAAGTAGCTGTATATGTTTTCTAGGGCTACTGTAACAAATTACCACAAAACTGAGTGGTTAAATGCAACAAATTTATTTTCTCACACCTCAGGAGGCCTGAAGTCCAAAATCAAGGTGTGGGCAGGAATGGTTTCCTCTGAAAGCATAGGGAGAAACCATTCTATTCCTCTCCCCTAGCTTCAGGTGGTTGTTGGCAATCCTAGGCATTCCTTGGCTTGTGGACACATCACTCCAATCTCTCCCTCCATTGTCAAATTGCCTTTTCTGTGTCTGTGTCCTCTCCTCTCCTTGTAAGGACACTGGCCATTGGATTTAGGGCCAACCCTAACCTAATATGGTCACATCTCAATCCTTCACCTAACTACATCTGCAAGGAGTTTATTTCCAAATAAGGTCACATTGTGAAGTTCCAGGTGGACATGAATTTAGAGGGGACACTATTCCACCTACTACAGTAACCTTTGGTGTGGAGGCAGATGCTGAGAGGATACGGACAGGGAAATACAGTATCAGCATCTGCTACAAAAATAATCGAAGAATACTGCATACTTTGGAGTAAAATACACCTAGGTTTTAATCTCAAAAAAAAAAATAGAGTTTACATAAGGTTGGATGAAATAACTAGGCACCTCTGATTGGTCTATTCAGGTTTTTAAAGTAAATTAGGATCATTCCATTAAACAAGTATCTTTACTATAGAATATGCCATCCACTGTGAGGCCCAGAGAAGATGCTGTGACACAGTTCTTAGAGTGAGGAAACTTCCAGTGTAGGGGGACAACATGGACACATCTGAGACAGTTAAAGGGCAGTGCAAAGCAATAAGCAATAAAGTGTTCAATTAAAGCATAAAATTCACTGCCTCAAGTTTGGGCAGTAGAAAGAAAGAAGGTTACGAAATTTTCAAGGACTGGAAAACATGAGTCTCCAGATTCAATGACCTAACTAGGTACACATCACAACGGCAACAGACAGACCTATGCTGAGGTGTCATGACATTTCAGAAGACCAGGGATGAAAATAAGACCGTCAAATTATCCAGAGTGGGCGGGGGTACAATTCACATTAAAAAAAAAAAAAAAAGGAAATCAGAAAGGCATTAGGGAAAGTTAGGAGAGAATGAAAGAATAGTTTCAAAATTCTGGCAAAGTTATTGGACCTCAAATTTTATGCCTTCTAAACTATCAAGTATAAGCGTGCGGGGACCACAGCGGAGGGACACTTTTAAGACGTCCACGTTTCAAAATAATTACCTTCAACGCACCTTTTTTCTTTGTTCTGGAGAGATGGAAGAATGAACTAAGCTAGAGGAATGGAATCCAGCGAGGAGGAGCTTCAAACCCAGGTTAAGGGAATTTACATAACGTTAGCTAAGAGAAACCCCAGGGTTCAAGTTATGCTACAGAGATGGCGGTGTCGATTAAAGCAGAGTTGAGGGCACAAGGAGAAATGTCTTCAAGAAACTACTGAAACTAACAGATTCTAACTTTGTCATTGAAAAGTGTTTTGAAGAGTTATTACAAGGTGTGGAGACATTTCATTGATGTACATAAAACGGAGAAATAAAAAGCAATCAATTTTAACTCCATGTGAGACAAAGTGGGATAAGAGATTAAATGTAATGATGGTATACTACTTCACTGAGCAGTGAGAAGTATTTACATAGTCATAATAGTGAAAGCACTGATGTGTAGTTAATCAAAAATTGTGATGTAATTATATTGAAAGGGGTAGAGGTAAGGGAAATGGAATGTAATAGTACTAACAACATCTATTTAAAGAGGAAGTAATGGACAATGTCTAAATTTGAGAATTCAAGAAGAAGCTTAGGCATTTTTTTTAGAAATATAGGAAAATAACCAGAAGAAACAGCTAAAGGGTTTTCAGTAGTTGCCCCTGGGGAGATCAAGAGATAATAAGTGAATGTATCTTGGGGTTGTTGAGTATGTCCTGGTGACTTGCGGTTTCTCGTTCTGTTCTTTCAGTCCCAGGTTTCTCCAGCTCTTCTTCCAATCTGTGAGCTGCCTCAGTTTCCTTCACTGCCACATAGTCCAAAAATATATATATTCTGTTTCACTTAGTGCAATTTGAACTGAGATTCTGTTACAACTAAGAGTCCAGGCTACTACAATGATAAATGTGGATCCCATTAATGTATGTATTCTGATGACTCCCTTTAGAAAATTAGTTCTGATCCATGTTCAATGTCCAGTCTATTCCATATGCTGAATAGACCAGGCCCTTATTATGACACGAGGTTAACCACATTCTGCATCTTTCTCAGGCTTCCCTCCCATCACTACCAGTTTCCTGTCACACTCTACACACACCCAACTCCTTTTCGTTCTTCCACTGCGCCCCTTCCTCAACATCCCCCCTGCCCAGCACTCCCTCCTAAATTGCTTTTTCTATAACCTCGTTTTACATCTGGTTAGTGCTTACTTATTTTTCAAGACTCAGCTCAACTGTTCCCTCCCACAGCCTTCCCTGATTCAGTAGATTGGCCTTCATGGTCCTCAACTGCACAGCTCTGTGTTAACCCTTCAAACTTGTTGTAATTCTGCAATTGTACTTCGTATCCTCCTTTAGACAAGAAGCTACTTAAAGATTAGAACCATGGATTAGTCATTGTTGTATCCCCAGCACTCACAGTAGTTGTTCAATAAATGTGTATTGAACTGACCAACTCAGCTTATGTCTACATGGAACAGAGGTAAGCGTGACTATCTTGGTGTTTCAGATGGCTAAAAAAACCCACTCCTAAGTATGGTGGCTTAAAACAATAACTATTCCTTCTTTTTATGATTCTGAAGCTAGAGCATGGCAAGTGGGTACAGCTTGTCCCTATCTTATGGGGTATTGGCTGGGGTCACACATGTGGCTTCCTTGAGCTGAGAATCCAGCGAGAACTAGAGCATCTAAGATTCACTCACGTGTCTGGCATCTCAGCCGGGTTGGCGGCAATGGCTGGGGCTGGCTGGACCGCTCTCTCTCTAGGCATCATTTAGTAGCATTACCTGAGCTCCTTGACATGGGTCCTAGATCCCAAAAGGACAAAACCGAAAGCTGCTAATAGTCTTAAGGCCTCGTTGTTTGGAATACACCATGCCACTTCTGTTACCTTCTCTCGGTTAAAGCAACTTGCAGGCCCAGCTCTGATTCAAGGAGAGAGAATAGGTTCCAAGGGAAGGATTGACAGGACAAGCCTGGGAGAAATTCTTGGCGTCCGTCTTTACAGACAGTCTACATTTGATAATTCAATCATTTCGGGTAACTAAACCAGATAATTCCATTTGTATATTTTGGAACTAAAATATTTCTGTGGATTAGATTATCCTTGGAAAAGTCAAGAAGGGTGACTGGGGAGGAGGCACGTTGTTTTGCACACATGATGTTACTTTCAAAGATAAAAATAAATGGCTCAATTATGATATTTGGAGAGCCACGCTCGGACACAGTGCTGATGTTCTTTTGTACAAACAGGAAAGGGATAAGTTGCTTTTGTAGAAAGCTAATGGAGGAGGAAGGGGGCTAATGTGGCTCTATGATAATGGAAACTTTTCGTTAAAGATGACCTATATATACACTACCAAATGTAAAAGAGATAGCTAGTGGGAAGCAGCCGCAGAGCACAGGGAGGTCAGCTCGGTGCCTTGTGTCCTCCTAGAGGGGTGGGATAGGGAGGGTGGGAGGGAGGCTCAAGTGGGAGGGGATATGGGGATATATGTATATGTATAGCTGATTCACTTTGTTATAAAGCAGAAACTAACACACCATTGTAAAGCAATTATACTCCAATAAAGATGTTAAATAAAAAATGACCTAGATGATATTTCTGAAAATATTAACTGTCCTTGGCCAAAATTTAAAATAATGTCCATGTTTAAAATAATCCATTATACATAGCCATTCTGTCTCGGGATATACTTTTGCACATTAATGCTTTCAAGAATATGGAACTCTCAGAGAATAATGAATGGATATACCTGCATTTTAGCCATGTCCATTACAATAATTAAAATCTAGTATGGCCACAGTTTTTAATTACTTTTCATCATTGCTGCAGTCAATGAAGCTAGCTTTATTACCCACGATAATGTCTCACTTGTAATATATCTTCATAAAACCTGAAAAGAGTTTTCAATTCTGAATTCGAGAGAGGCTTTTCTGTCTAGCTTTGCTTAGAGCAGAATGCATAAATGAACCTTATTTGCTTATTACCTGAAGACAAACAATACAAATGAGACTAAATAGGACTCCTGCTTTTTCCTCTCTCTATTTGAAATATCCTTTTGTGTTTCATTGTATTTTTAATTCTGTGTTGATAACATTTACCCCTTAGGAGAGACAATTCAAGGCATTCAATGCAGCTTGAGAGAACTAAAGGAAAGGTCCGAAATCTTGGGTTCCAGCTTTGGTTCTGCCACATGCTTGCTGTTCTTAGGCCTTAAGCAAGTCCCTGAAACAAACCAAACCTTATTTTTTTTCCAGTTGTATCAAAAGGATAAGCTCATCTTTTCTGCTTTCTTCACAGGTAAGAGAAAGACAATGAAAGGGCTTTACAAACTATAAATCTCTAAGCAGACGGGAGGAAGCAAATTGGTGAAAACATAAATGAGACAGTAGAAATGGTAAAAAATCAAAAGTAGATTTGGTCTTTCATTATTTACTCATTTAATATTTATTGAGTGTCTAGAATGTGTTAGGCACTGTGTTCAAGGCTGGAGATTAGTGGTAAATCAGACAGTTGAGGTGCCCCCCATCTTTGTGGAGCGGGCAGCCTGAGAGGGGAGACATATATTAAACATGTAAGCAAGCAGTTAACATCTCTGTAATAAGTGCTAGAAAGGAGAGGAATAGGACATCATGAGAGAAACAAACAGGAAGAGCTGAATCAGTAAGCCTTCCTGGTATGGGAAATTGAGCCTGGAGGGTGGGATGGAGTCAGACCAGCAGATAAAGGGGTATACAGGCAGGTCCCCAGCAAAAAGCAACTCAAGGAAGACAAGTATGCCTAGAGGAGTCTGAGGAAGAGAGAGAGGGCAGGCACACGAGATAAAAAAAAAAACAAACATGTAGACCAAGAAGGGTGCTGGCTTTGATTCTGAGCCATGGAAAGTGACTGAAGGCATTTAGGCAGGAGAATGATGGGATCAGATATTATGCTTTATACAGGTCTCTTTTGCCACTGCGTTGTTAAGAGTCAAAAATGGAAAGAGGAAGCTACTGCAGAGGACCAGAAAGGTGAAGATGGTAGCTTAATTCAGGGATAAGCAGTAGAAATAGTGGGGATTTGATGAATTCAAGATATATGTGGGAGGTGAAACTGACAGGATTCATTGATAGAATAATTATAATTAGGAAGGATTCCAAGATTTCTGGCTTGAGCAATTAGAAGGGTGGTTCTGCTGATTACAGAAATGAGGAAATTGGAACAAGTTTGTAAGGGAAATAAAAATATACTGTTGTGACATGTTGAAACTGACATTCAGATGGAGCTATCAAGAAGGCAGTTGGCTAGAATCAAGATATGGGCTGGAGAAATATGAAAGTCCTGAGAAGGCAGACCCATGCTTCTAAATGCCCTCTGGCACAGACTGGATGAAAAGCTACCAACCCAGGCCAGCGCTCTGCTGCCAAGCTTAATCATGCCATGCCTGTGACTGGCTGTGTAAGTGGTTTTCTTTTCAGGCCAGGATCAAGCCTTTCCGATTTCCTCCGGAATATCCCTATTCAATTTACCAGTTCTATCCATACACAATTGACCAGAGGGTAGGTCAGTTTTCAAACAGATGAAGTCACCTTGTTTATGAAGGAGTCAACTGGCAGACCTCCTACTACCTTTCTTTCTTTCTTTCTTTCTTTCTTTCTTTCTTCCTTCCTTCCTTTTTTCAGAACCCAAGAACACTGTGTTAAGAAGTGATAAACAGTAGTTACCAGTAGTCCAGGCCTAGGGTCAGTTCTACTGAACACCTAGCTTAAAGCGGAGGTATGCAACACAGATGTCAAACGTACTTCACCCTGGCCTGTTCAGTCTACATATCAGAGTGGTACAGAGTTATAACTTTCTGGATTTCTCTATCTATAGTTGGTGTTTTCTTATTTTACGACTAAGGTAAAGGAAATTGATTTCAATTGGAATACTTTACTGCTTTCCATATTTATTTTTTCCTAATCTACATAACGTTAGTGCTCTCCTTTTCTTTGATACTGCTGATGACTTAAATGACGAAACACTGTCCCCGATAGAACTCCTGTGTGACATTCTAGACTTGAATCCGAGTGCCAGCACTTACAAGCTGTATGACCTTCAGCTTGTCACATATTTCTTGCTCTTAGCACCATTTAACAAACGGGAAAACTAAATACCTTGTATCAAGTAAATGAAATATATAGATAGTCTTAACACAATGCTTGGTACAGTGTTAGGGATTTGTGGTTGTTACTATTACTAGATGGATCTAAAGCACTGATTAGTCTTGGGGCTGCACATACCAGGGTCTTAGGAGCTCTGGTGAGGAATACAAAATCAGATTAACAACCATCACTGAATAATGAGAAAGTAGGTTGCTATGGTGATAGAAGTGAGGCTGACCTGAGTGGGCATCTTGAAGGTTGTGCTATTCAGGAGTCCAGTCTGTGCAAAGTTTTGTGAAAACTTCTTCCAATGAACTGAGCTTGAGGCATTGTCTACTCCCAAGAAGGCGGTAGGTATCTTGAAGTCAGTATTATTTCCTTGTATCCTACAAATTGGATTGGTGTCCAAAGTTTACCATGTTAACCTGGTGGGACACACCCATGAGAGATGAGGATAGGTTTGGGGTGGGGGGGAGGGAGAGAAAAGTCTTGATACTTACAGGCTATAGAAAGAAATGATTGACAAGCAAAGAATGTGTGAAGTGTAGCATACTGCATTTAGAGACAGTCAAACGCTACTATAAATGGCTTGCTTTGGATTTTTAATCATGCTTTACTTTTTCTAATAATTTTCCATACATAACGCCCTTTATTCATATGAGATCCTCAACCATTTTACAAATAATTAGGGAGCACCCATTCCATACCTGACTCTGAATCTTACCCCACCTCTGCTAGGTAGGCAGAGAAGGTTGGAGAAACTGATTCTTGGGAGGTGACAGGATTTGCTTGTCACTGTCAGGCCTATTCAGTGCTGTTCGGTTTTACCCTTAGGAGCTATTTCTAATGACTTTGGGACTAAGAGAAATGGAATATATATTAGACCCTTGGAATTCAAAGTTACCATTTCTGTTTTTGACTACTTGTGAACAACCTGAAGCTCCCTGACTTGTAGCATGTGTGCATATATTTTCATTTTTACTGAAGCACGAGTCTGAGTTGCAACAAGGCTGCTGTGTGGGAGTGTGTGTACTGTACATCTGTTGTTTTTGCCTGCCTGGCACCTATTTCTCCATCCTTCAGTAAGAGCTCTTGGGTTCACTTTGAGGCACTGTGTCTCCCTGTGTTGGATACTGCTATAGTGGGAATGTCAGCCAAGGAACCCTGAGAAGGGTCTAGGCATGTGATCCAAGTTCAATCAGCCAGACTCTCTCTCCTAGGAATTTGAAACTTGAAATAAAGAGATAAAAGGATGGAAAGTGATTGAGGAAGATCTAGCCCCATCGTGATAGCCTGAAAATACTGTCCATCCATTTCCGTTATTTGGAGTAGGGATCACCAAAACTTTTTCTGTAAAAGGCCAGCTAGCAAATATTTTAGGATTTGTGGGGCATTAGGTCTCTGTCTCAACCACTTGATTCACAGGTTTTCCTTTTTACTCTGTGATCTCCTTCCTCATCCTTCTAAGGAAATTCCATGTTGGCAGAATTGATTTCTGTTGCTTGCCACTGAAGAACTCTACTAATGTAGGGTGAATCTCTTGGTTAATGAGCGAGTCTAGTTGGCTTCCCAACATCCACACAGCAATGGAGCTTTCTCTTTATGCCTCCTACTAGTGTAGGGAATAACAAGTGAGAAGAAATTAATAAAAGAGTGTCTTAGTAAAAGGGCTAGGCCTGTTGACATCAACAAAAAACTGAAAAGTCTATAAAAAAGAAGGTGCGTTGTCAGATGTTTAGCATAAATTAAAAAACAGAATGTTAAATTTGTCAGTGGCTGAATTCTATGACTTGAGCTAGCTAGCCCTTTATAATTAAACAAATGGTGGGTTTATCACATTGTTTTAGTAAGGGTTCCAAAAAAGATTTTTTTTAATGATCAGAGAAAGATTTAAAATGTTAAAAAATTAACATGTTTTTTAAAAAATATTAAAATGAGGTTTACTTTTGGTATAGGTTCATCCTAGGA
This sequence comes from Leucopleurus acutus, assembly GCF_964270905.1. NCBI lineage: Eukaryota > Metazoa > Chordata > Mammalia > Artiodactyla > Delphinidae > Leucopleurus > Leucopleurus acutus. The sequence continues at coordinate 27,139,618 of NC_139153.1, read as the reverse complement.
ATCCTGAGCTTTCCATGTTGGAAGATGGTAAGTCTGTACAAAGCTTTTTACATTGTGAATCTGGGATTGTGCGATGGTCTCTGAGTATATTCTTCCAGAGTGACAAGATTTCACTTCTGTCAATACTTCTTTCTGTCTCTGTCTCTTTCTGTTCAAAAAGTAAATATTGTCCTATTTAGATGAAGCAGATAAAAATCAAGTTTTTTCACAATCTGGCACTAGAAGGAATACAAAATGAGCACCATCCCTGCCTTTAAATAACTGCCCACCTAGCTGAGATGAGAACATTACCTACCCAGGAAATTGTCAGTAGTACAAAGCGGTCAGGTCATTTCAACCGAGAACGCATGGGTCGCTGAAGATTTCTCTAACAGTGCTAAACCGAGGGATGCAATAAACCCAGCTTCATCTCAAGCAGCATCACAATCCTTGAGCTCCAGTTCCTTAATTTCCCTGAAGGCACAGGGGAACCTGAAGGCACAGGGGAGCTAAGTAACTTTGTCTAAGGTCCTACTTCTGATCCTGGTGTCACTGCAACTAGCAGTTGGTGTTCCCGATTCCTATGCTTAGTAACGTGAGTGTATTCACTCAACCTCACAATAATCCTATGAAATAGGTACCATGACTATTTCCATTTTACAGATGAGGAGACAGGAACTCACTGCAAGGTTAAGGAATTTGTCCCTAGGCTCTGTGGTCCTGCAGTGTGTTCTTGAATACCTCTCTCTACTTTGATACCAAGAGTGTACGAGTATATTATGCTGTCTATGACTGGACACAGTTTTGAGATACGATCTTGAGGGAGACTGTATAGAATGTAGATTTCCTTCTAACATTATTGTCCACTTGGATCGAGGTCTATTAATAATTTTATAGGTGCATATTGTGTGTGAGATAGTCCTCTAGGTGTTTTGCAGACACTGTATTTGATTGTTGCAGCAACACTGAAAAGGAGGTATTATTTTCCTCATTTTGAGAGGAGGAACCTGGATTGGTTTGTCCAAGAACACATTAATAATAAGTTGCAGAATAGAAATTCAAACCGAGGTCTAGATGGTCCCAAAGCCTATGCCCTTTGCTGCCTTCCAAATCTCGGACTCTGCCTTCTTCAATGCTATGCTCTAACTTACTGAGCATTTTCTATACTTCCATCCTCATGCCTGTAATCAGAAATGAGTTGGATATTCTTGCTCAACAAAATGCATCCTATTCCAGCCAAGCAGTTCGGCCCCTCAAGGTTCCCCATAGCCAAATCAACCAGTATTTGGAATGGAAGTCAGACAACAAACCCCAGTGTACTGGAACTGAAAGTTACAACCTAGCTGGGTTGGTGGCTGAAAAACGAATGCGAGACACATAGATAATAAACAGCAGGTTTGGGACAGGAAAGCATGGCATTAAATAATTGAAGCCAGTGAAAGTGGAACACGGGGCCAAGTGTACACAGCTATTTATGAAACTGAGAAATGGAATATTGATGTTTGGTACCAGTACTGAGAGCTTTCCAGTTAATTACATTCTTGGGTGAAATCAGAGAGAAATATGATACATTTTTCAGGGAACAAAATAATTTTTAGTCATTCACTGAGAAATCGGTTAACTCTCTAGCTCACTTACTGTCCGTAAAACCTGGAACAGCAGTCACTGTGAAACACTGAACTTGTGGCCTTGATGTGTCCTAATTTTATTATGAATTTACTGAGCACATGCTACTTCCCAGGCAAAGATCTTCTCAGAGCTCATAGTTGGTGGAACAGCCACAGAGACAGCTAGATCTAACATATTAAAATTACTAGAATAAGATCCCATTCCTTATGGACTTAGGACATGGAGCGGGGGGAGGGTAAGCTGGGATGAAGTGAGAGAGTGGCATGGACATTTATACACTACCAAATGTAAAATAGGTACCTAGTGGGAAGCAGCAGCATAGCACAGGGAGATCAGCTCTGTGCTTTGTGACCACCTAGAGAGGTGGGATATGGTGGGTGGGAGGGAGACGCAAGAGGGAGGGGATATGGGGATATATGTATACATATAGCTGATTCACTTTGCTATACAGCAGAAACTAACACACAACTGTAAAGCAATTATACTCCAATAAAGATGTTAAAAAAGATCCCATTCCTGTCCCCATCAATCACTACCTTACACAGCTTTTTTCATAGTATTCATCAATACCGAAAAATATATATTTATTTGCTTACGTGCCTACTGTCTCCCAATGTAGAATACAGGCACCAGTGAAGCAAGGGTTCTGCTTCTTGCTCTGTTCCCATCATTTAGAACTGTGCCTGGCAGATGACAGACATCAAATGCTGAATGAAATGGAGGTAACAGACAAAGAGGTGACCCAATTTGTCCAGGGTGGGCTGGTGAAGGCACCAGAGGGGGCAATGTTTCAAGCAGAGCCTTGGAAGGTGCACCAGGGTTAATCTATGGAGGAATAAGTTACGAGCATTGTGGAGAAAAGGCAAGGTAGAAACAGACAGATGGATGCATGAAACTGCATAACTGCACGATGTGTTTAGGCATTGAGGCTGCAAAGGTTGAGTCCGAGGGAGTGACTGTAAATAATATACAGTGTGGCCAGATGACGCCATACACGACACACAGCGACGACACAATGGGTTAATCCCCATTCATCAGCCCCCACCTTCCTGGTACCCACTGACTTCCCCTACTTCCCACTTTGGTTTCCAGAGGTACTTTCTCAAAGAAGCCTTCAGCACCTGTGGCTGGGCTCTAGTATGTTAACTAAGCATGCGGCTCTCTTTAGCCATCTCCGTTCTATTTCCTTTAAACTTGGATACATTAACTTGCTCAACCCATCATATGGTTCTAGCAAAAGAATTCTTAATTGACATTCCCAGTGGCAGAGCTGAATTAAATTGCTTTTGATGGTGAAGGTTTTCATTAACCTAAGATAATTAGGTAGCGTTTGAATGGATAAGAAGCAGCCTAAGTAGTCTCCAAATATGTCATAATCTATCATGTGTCACTTTTGGGCTTGTATTCTTTTTCTTTTTGCTTTTTCGCCAGCACTGCTGTTTGAATGAGTGCCAAGCTGTTTAGAGTTAAAACTCTTCCGTTGCAATGAACAGAAAACAACAAAAGCTCAAATTATAGAAGGGGGAATTATTGAGAGAACATTGTGTTAACATTGTGAGAACATGGAACTCTAGAGCACCTGGGCCTCTTCAATTACTTGAAAAAGAAATTTGAAATAGGTAGTTTTTAATCTCTTAATCTCTCACACCCAGCCCTTTGCCCTCTGTGTCTTTGCCTCTGGCTCTGTCTCCTTCCATCACTGTTTCTTCCTTTCTTGCTCCCTTTCCCCCCCACCCCTCACTCTTATTATCATTCTCTTCCTCTCTTATTATTCTCCCTTCCACTGGCTTTCTTTGCTTTTCATGTTCATAGCTAAGCCTTCCTCACAGCTCTCCAGATTATATTTTCTCCATTTAAGAGACCAGCTCAGATGACTGGCTAATTGCTTAAATCTCTCAGGTTTCCCAATCCATAGAAAGGAGGATCTGACTGGCTCAGCTTGAGTTAGGTATTATCCATGGTCCAATCAACTGTGCGCAACGAAACAGTCACATGATACAAATATGCATAGGAGTGGGTGTGCAGAAGTCCTCTGCGGGTATGGAGAGGAGTATTTCTCAGAGAAAGGGTATCACCACAAGTTGAACGTGTAAGCTAAAAGGTATCTGCTACCTCCAAGCACAGAGTCTGGATGAAAATTCATGGATGAGTTAATATTCTTCTTAAACTAATGCTGGCTGATCAAGAAAGCTTGATGAGAGATACTATAAGGAATTTCAGCACTTCGTGTGGAGTGATTCTTCCCTGGGAAAGTTGATCAGACTTTTTGAATGTCAGGCCATTCCGGAGATTTGTAGAGTTCAAGTTCCTAGGTCACCCAAGGCCAGAGAAGCAGATTCATGCAACCAGTTGCTTTAGGGGGAACAAATGTACCCATTAGCTGAGAGGCAAATGTCCATGCCTCACGGTGTCTCTCTGCAAAGCGGTTTCTTTCCTGTCCTTGGCTTGCTCAGGTGTGAAATGAGATGGGTAGATGTGACAGTCTAAATTCCCTGTAGTTCTGGTTTGCTATGATTGCCAGTGAAGGTAAGAGAGGCCCCACAAGGTGTGGGCTGCTCTCGGAAGGAGCTGCCTTCCTAATCACGGCTCACATGTACACATGTGCTCGCCAGGCCCTCTGAATTCTCCTCAAAGCCATTATAGCTGAATTTGGGATCCTATTTTTTTTTCCCCTAGGTAGTCTAAAATTAGATTTGCCGACTTCGCAGCTCCTGTCAGGTGTCTGTTTCTCAAAGCAGAGATTTTTTCAGACTTTGAGCTTTCAGTTCCAGGGGACTGTGGTTACTTTTTCATCTCTCTAGGCAGAACTCTGAATGGCAACGTGGACCTCTGAGCAGGGGCTGCTGGGGTCACCCCCCCAGCGGTTAACCATGGAGGCCCTGCACCAAAGCACCCAGCCCTCATCTGAAGGAGCTGTCATCGTGAGAACGCTACACTGCAGACAAAGTCCAGGCCGCTGAGGCTGAGACTGGGTGTAAATGGTCTTATCTGGAAATGACAAAATTATTGAACTGCGGTTGTGATTATGCTCAGATTCCTCTGGGCCTTTGGTGGATGGTGTAAAAATAAAGATGAAAGAGGAAGGGTGCTGCTATTAGGGAGAAGACTCCTTTAACTCCTTCCTGTGGAATGGGTTGTTCATTCACTCAACACTCGCCGAGCACTGTGTATCTTCTAGTTCCTGTATGTTCACCTGGTGTTCTGCTGGATGCGGGGGAAGCAGGAATGTAGACACATGGGTCATCCTCCAGGAAGGGAAGACGGGCTGGCAAAGATGTGAACATCAGTCTGGGGCTGTGGTCAGGAGTATCTGTATTCTCTCCTAGTCTTCTTTAAATGTTTGGTAGAATTCACCAGTGAAGCCATCTTGTCCTGGGCTTTTCTTTGTTGGCAGGTTTTTGATTACTGAGTCAGTCTTCTTACTTGTCATTGGTCTGTTCAGATTTTCCATTTCTTTATGATTCAGTCTCAGCAGGGTGTATGTCTCTAGGAATCTATCCATTTCTACTAGGTTAACAAATTTGTTGGTGTGTAATTGTTCATGGCAGACCCTTGTGATCCTTATTTCTGTGGCATCAGTTGTAATGTCTCAATTCAATTTTTATTTTGAGTCTTCCTTTTCCTTCATTAGTTAATCTAACTAAGCATTTCAGTTTTCTCTCTCAAAAACCAACTCTTAGTTTTGTTGATTTTCCTGTCTTTCTATTTTCTATTTTTGTTCCAATCTTCATCATTTCTTTCCTTCTACTAACTGTGGGAGTAGAAGTTTCTACGGGTGTAAAATTAAGATCTTTGTTTTTTTAATGTAGGTATTTATCGCTTTTCTCTTAGTACTACTTTTGCTGTAGCCTGCAAGTTTTGTGTTTTTATTTTTGATAAAATTCTTAAAAGAAAACGTCGGGGAAAGCTTCATGATGACAACCTAGGTAATGATTTTTCTGGATATGATACCAAGAGCACAGGCAACAAAAGCAAAAATAGGCAAATGGGACTACATCGAACTGTAAACCTTCTACATAGCAAAGGAAACAGTCAATGGAGTGAAAATGGAACTTCTGGAAAGGGAGAAAATATTTGCTAGTCACATATCTGGTAAGGGGTTAATATCCAAGAAAAAAAAGAAACTCTCATAATTCAATAGCATAACAACAACTCATTTTAAAATACTGGCAAAGGACTTGACTAGGCATCTCTCTAAAGAAGCATACCAATGGCCAACAGATAGATGAAAAGATGTTCAACATCACTAACCATCAGGGAAATGCAAACCAAAACCACAATGAGATATCATCTCACACGTGTTAGGATGGCAATTATCAAAAAACGAAAGGTAGTAAGTGTAGAGAAATTGGAACTCTCGTACACGGTTGGTGGGAATGCAAAATGTTGTGCTCATTAGGGAAAACAGTATCTAGCTTCCTCGAGTTGAAAACAGTACTACCATATCGTCCAGCACTCCCATTCCTGGGTATATATCCAGAAGAATGGAAGTCAGGATCTTGAAGAGATACTAGCCCTCCCATGTTCGTTGTAGCATTATTCACAATAACCAAGCTACAGAAACAACCTAAATGTCCGTTGACAGACGAATGGGTAAAAAAAATTTGGTATATACACACAATGGAACATCATTAGCCTTAGAAAAGAAAGAAATCCTGCTGTATGTGACAACCTGGATGGAACTGGAGGATATTATGCTAAGAAAAATTACCCAGTCACAGAAAGACAAATACCGCATAATTCTACTTATATGAAGTATCTAAAATAGTCAGACTCCAAAACAGAGTAGAAAGGTGGTTGCCAGGGATTACGAGGAGGGGGGAATGAGAAGTTGCTTCTCAAGGGGTATAAAGCTTCAGTCATACAAGATGAATCAGTTCTACAGATGTGCAGCATTACAATACCGTGCCTGTATTAACAATGCTGTGCTGTGCACTTAAAATTTAAGAGATTAGATCTCGTGTTAAGCATTCTTACCGCAATTAAAAAAAAAAAAATCCATTTCCCCTCCCCCCAAGGAAATAAGAAAGGATTTATTGTGACTTTCTACCACTCAAGGATTCTTGGAAGCCAAAGGCCTCACAGCCTTATGAATGCTATTCTTCTAAGAAATGAAGCTATTCATTTTGGGAGGCAGAGGGCCTGCTCTTTTTGGCATGAAACAGATCTTTCTAGATATTCCAGGTTCTTCAAAGGCCCAAGAAGAAACAAAGAAGAGCTGGGCTGAGTGTCCCGAGAGGTCTGCTCATCAGCTTTGAATCCAGGCCCATGCCCCTTCCCCTTTGGGCTGGCTGTCATGGAGGGCAGCCGTGCCCTGTGGCATCTTCAGAGCCTGAGTGCCTTCCAGGATGATCCTCGGGTCTGCTCCAGGCTGTTATTCCAAGGACTGTGTCTTAAGGAAATACAAAGGCCGCCCAGAAGCTCCATCCCTCCTTTAGGATGGTCCTGAATGCAAACTGCTTTTTAGGCAGGGAGAAGCCTCTGGCTAGAATGGAAGAAGGCCATGGAGGCAGGACACCTGGACTCGGGTTCCTGCTCTGGCAGCGTAACCCTTGCTAAGTCCCGTAGCCATTACTGGTTTTAGTCGCTTTCCCAGCCTGAAAAATAGGTGATCAGCCCATCTCCCGGGCTTTACCACTGTCGGGCTTCAATTTCAAACAGACCTGAGTTTAAATCCCTGCATTAACACCCCTGTGGCTTTGGACATTCTGTATCAACAACATTGTTTTATCTACTTGCTATTTCAGGTTAAAATAGTTGCATGGATTTTCCACCAAATTTGGATCTTAAATCTTAAGTCAGACCATCCAACTAACTTAAGTCAGATCACATGACCATGTGGGCATACTCTATATCCAGGGTAAGAGATGACCAAGAGGGAAAACTGAGAGGTTACTGTGCTCCAGACCCTGTACTAGGCACTGAACATGCATTATCTCTTTTATTCTTCACCAGCTCAGGAGGTAGTTACTATCATTACCTATTCTTTGCAGAGACGGAAATAGCAACTGAGACTTAATTAACCCTGGGGAGAACAGGTAGTAAGTTATGCAGACCCCTTAGGACAGTTAGTTATGCAAGTCACCTAGCACAGTGCTTGGAAACTGGCAGTAATTATTACTAAAGCTGCTTGATAAGCAACTAACTCTAATACAGAAGAAATCAAATAGCAGCTGTCTGTGCAATGGGCTATGTTAGACTTTTGGTTTTGTGCAGATTCAGAAAAGACTTTGTAGAAGGAAAGATGACTGAGCTGAACCCTGAGTAATAAATGGGATTTGCCTATGAAGTCAAGGGTACTGAGGCATGCATAGGGGAGGGTGTTGTAGAAGCACCGAGAATGGCAGAAGCAAAGGCATCAAGGAATACGAGTGCAGGATGTGTCTGGGGTTGGGGAACGGCAGGCGCGCTAGAGCCACTGGGGAGGAACAGCAGGAGTCCAGCCTGGGCTGGCAGCAGTTCGCCCACGTTGGTGAAAATCTGAAATTTATCTTATGGGTCAGAGGCCTCAAACTAGTGGGCCTCTGGCCACATTTGGCCAACATATGTCTTTTATGTGTGCGACCCAAAGCTGTTTTCTCTGAAGTTTTGAATTACCAACATTAAAAAAATCTTATGTTTTCAGCCAAGCATCCTGAATTCCAGATTTTCCTGAAAAATGGGAATATTTGACCATATTGATTCACCCTTCAGCTGTGGGTGATGTGGAATAATTAAAGGTCATCTAAAAATGATTTACTACGTACTTGTTGCCTACCCCTCTGCTAGAGTAAACAAGTGTACGAATCATCATTGTTTCTTTTAAGGAACTGTCACTCGAGGGCTGGCCTAACCAATATCGTAGCTACTTGCCACATGTAACTATTTAAAATGAAATTAAATGAAATTTTAGTTCCTCAGTCGCACTAGCCACGTTGCAAGTACTCAATGACCACATGTGGCTAGTGACTACTGTATCGGACTGCACAGATACAGAAATTCCCCTCGTGGCAGAAAGTTCCATTGGACAGCACTGCTCTAGAGAGCGGCCAAGGATGAGACACATGAGGCAGTCGGAAAAATACACAACATAAAATAGCAAGCTTAAATGGTGCTGGAGATGTTGGGAGAAGGTGGAAGTTTTCACAAGCCTTAATGCAAAGGAAGCTTCATGAGGGAGGTTGACTGAGGATGGATAGGATTAGATTGGAAGAGAAAAAGAGGGTAGGGTATGAGTAAAGAATAGAAAGGGAATCTATCTGGTAGGAATTTAAATCATCGGATAAATAATTAACAGTAGCTTAAGCAAACAGGAGTTTATTTTTCTCATGTAAAGATATCTGTCCCAGGGACCCAGTGATGTCGGGGCCAGCATGTCTGATATTCTCGTGGTCTTTCCCTGATTATTGCAAGATGGATGTTGGAGATCTAGCCTTTGTGTCTTTAATCAAGGTAAGAAAAATGAGGAAGGAAGGTGTGGTGGCTGACTTCCATTCACTGGCCAGAACAGAGCCACGTCATGTCACATGCAAGGTACTGCAGAGGCTTTTACAGCTTCTAGTACACGAAGGTAAGGACCGAGGGAGTTGTTACTGGCAGTTCAGCAAAGCCATCTGGCGTCTGCCACAGCTGGGGCCTGGGGAGACATGGTGGGGGAAAAGGCAATGGGCTGAAACCCAGAGACGTGGGTCATAACTGTCACCGTCAACTCTCTGTGGCGAGATTTGGAAAATCATATTTATAAAAGCCTCCCAAATCTCATCCCTTTATGATACTTAAGGCCCCTTTTGAGGAGGCCCACAGTCCACGGTATCATGAGATCCCTGAAGCCATCCTTTCACCCTAAAGTGGAACGAAAAATAAAAACCAGTCGAGAAATGATGCTGACTCTGACTCGGTTAATCAGGGAGTAGATTGTATTAGCTTTCTATCATTGCTGTAACAAATCACCACAAATTTGGTGAATGAAAACAACACACATTTACCGCCTTACAGTTCTGTAGGTTAGAGGTCTGACATCGGTCTCCCTGGGCTAAAAATCAGGATGTTGGCAGAGCTGTGCTCCTTTCTGGAAGCTCTAGGGGAGAATCCATGTCCTTGCCCTTTCCAGCTACAGGCTGCCCACATTCCTTGGCTCATGGTCTCTTACTTCACCTTTCTTCCTTTCATTCATTCATTCATTCATTCATTTCTTCCTTCACCTTTAAAGCCAACAAAGTTGCATCTCTCTGTGCCTTCCTTCTGTGCTCACATCTTCTGACTTTCTCTTTTGCTTCCCGATTACGTTGGGACTATCCAAATAATCCAGGATAATCTCCACTTTTAAACATTTATCTAATTAGCAACCTTACTTTCATCTGCAACCTTAATTCCTCCTTGCCACGTAACCTAACTTTTACAGGTTCTGGGAATTAGGATATAAACATCTTTGGGGAGGGGGTGCACATCATTCTGCCTGCCACACAGACTTGGGCACAAACTAATCGGATACCAATCCAGAAATTCCACTTTTAAGAATTACCCAAGAATACAAGGAGGTAAATGTATATGATTGCAACTTATTGTGCAGATATTTATAATAGCAACAATTCAGGAGGAAAAGCGATATCCATGAAATGGCTGTGGTCAAAAAAATTATAGTCCATCTGTAGGGTGGAAAATTTTGCAGCCATATCTGTTTATTGATATGGTGTCAATAATACGTCAAGTGAAAAAAGCAGATTATAGAATAATTGTATGGTATTAGCCCATCAATACTAAATCTATATGCCCACAAAATGTATGTATATACATACATTGAATGACTACTAGTGATTAATTCTGGGAGCAGTAGATTTGAGATGCAAGAGATTTTCACTAGATATTTTTAGAATGATTATATATATTCAGAGAAAAAATTTCATCCTTTTAAAGAGAAAAACTCAGTGTTTTTAAAAACAAAAACTTTATCATTCCTGAATTATTCACCAGTACATACTTCTACTGACAGAAGTCTTCCTTTCCACTTGGAATTCAAACAGTAGTGGCTAAACAAAAAACAGTGCACTGCTGGGAGCCACTGTGTGTGTCTGCATTCAAAAATCACAGAGAGGGCTTCCCTGGTGGCGCAGTGGTTGAGAGTCCGCCTGCCGAAGCAGGGGATGCGGGTTCGTGCCCCAGTCCGGGAGGATCCCACATGCCGCGGAGCGGCTGGGCCTGTGAGCCATGGCCGCTGAGCCTGTGCGTCCGGAGCCTGTGCTCTACAACAGGAGAGGTCACAGCAGTGAGAGGCCTGCGTACAAAAACAAAAAAAAAAAAAAAAAAAAAATCACAGACATAATTGTTTGCCACTTTAACTATCTTACTCTTCTGGGTTTTTGAATAATCTTCCAAATGCTATTCCCATTTGCTAGCCTAATACATAGAACCACATTCCACCCAGAAACTTGGAGTTCATTTCTTCATTTCTCTCCTGAGATAGACTAAATATGAAACCTTAGGTAGCTTGGTATTTTGATTTCCAGGTGTCTACAGGGAAATGCGTTCACCATCTCAACAACTAAACCTAGCAAGGACTTACTATGTGCTAGTTGTGCTGCTGTCATTTCTGGTTCGTGTGAAATGTTCTTATATTCTTTCCTTAAACTTCTTTGTTGTGTGACTTAGTTTGAATGTATTTCCCTTTGCAACAGTACATGCCCTAATTCAGTATTTCCCAAACTGCATTTCTTGGTACTAGTGCTCTCTGTAGTGTATAGGTATTCTAAAGGTAACATTCATTTTTTTCTCCAAAGTTTCTCTAATATGTATGCACACACGCACGTAAGTGTATCATAATAAAAACACGTAACTGACTTGGGAAATGGGGCACCATTCTGAAGATCAAAAGGAACATGAAAGGCTATACCCAATTCATCAATACTATTAATCTGTAAATGGATGCTTGAGACACACTTACCAGCTCACCCTAGACTGGTATACCACCCTATTAATGAGCTCTGGTCTCTGTTATGTATCTTATGCCTTATAATTCTAACATACTTGTGATATATTTTATTCTATATTAAACAGAATAGTCACAAGTTCATTGTTTCTTGCCACAGTTATTCCACCTGAAAGAACATTTTACTTTAATCCTATCATGAATTTTAATTTATAAGCATCTGATGCTCCATCAATCCATTATAATTTTAAAAGGAGCATCATGGTCAAATAATTCTTGAGTTGCTGGCTATAAATAAGAGGTGTCAAGTTTAAGACGGATGATGATATATATGTACATGAGAGTTATGGAGACATTCTCATAATAACACATTACAGTGGTACCCAAGCCTGAACACAGACTGGCCACACCTGGGCAGCCTCTGCTAAAATACAGAGGCTCCGACTCTAGATCCAATCTCACAAATGAGAGTTTCCTACGGAACGAATCCAGGAACCTGTATTGCTCAAAATCTCTCTAGATGATTCTTCTGCAGTATGTCCTGCAGTGTGACCTGGTTTATAATCCACGAGTACATTCCATTTTGTTACATTTCTAAGGAAATTATGCAAGATGAAAATAAATTAAGGTTTTTACTGACTTAAGGGGTATAGTAAACTAATGAAGTTTTATAAGTGAACAAATAAAATGTAGGTCTTTTGGGAATGTACAAAAAATGCTTACTAACATTATAGCATGTTTGATGTAGAGAACAAACGTATGGGCACCAAGGGGGGAAAGTGGGGGGCAGACGGGGGTGGTGGTGGGATGAATTGGGAGACTGGGATTGACATGTATACACTAATATGTATAAAATGGATGACTAATAAGAACCTGCTGTTTAAAAAAATACAATAAAATTAACTTTGGTAAAGTTACCAAAATGTGTAAGTGTAGAGGACTATTTTAATAAATGATCACATGTGCACAGAACATTATGCAGCCTTTACAATTATATTTATGACATTTGGTGGCAAGGGATAAACCTTCAGTGACAAACTACTTAAACTCTCACGACACTTTGTCCTGGGAACAGGAAGGAAGTGTCCTGTGGTTCCCCCCTCTTGAGAAGCTCCCTCCTTGTGAACAGGAGACGGGATGCCGACCGAGGCCTATCTTTTCTACAGTCCCCTCCTAAAGACTGCTAGAAACACCCCTGGGGGTTCAGCCACGCTTCCAGCTTTAGCCTGCCATCGGGGCCACCGCAGCACTGAACAGCAGTCTACACATTTCCTATCATGTTAGTAGATTTACAAGAATCAGTTTGTAGTCCCAACGCTGGTTCCAAGCATGCACACGAGCTTGGAGTTCAACATTTAAAACTCTAGGATAACATATCCACCACTTTCCCTTCGCTTTAGTAGAAGAACTGATTATTTGTCGTAAGGAAAAATGACCTTGTTCTCAGTACAAAGAGATATTGGGAAGACGCCTCAGCAGCAAAAATCGAAGAGAGGGAAGGAGGGAGGAAGGAAAAATAATTTTTAAATAAAGATTCATTGTTGTCAAATTAGGATTTGCAAACTGGCATCCGTAGGCCACATCAAACCCCAAATTACGTTGTGTTAAGCACACAAGTTTACAAAAAAATTGAATTTGAACCGCTTTAAAAGGGGTGTGCAATCTCTAGCTCACCCTATCACAGTCCTCATTACTATACCGAGGCCGCTTGATGCACTCATGTCACATGACTGGTCTCAACAGTCACTGAGTGATTCATGACCACTAAACTCTGTTTTTGGCATTTTAAATTCTGGATTCTCTACAAAGGTTGACATGGAACGCTGATCAGTGTTACGGAGATTCCAGCCAAGAACCACCTTCTCTATCCTCTCCTTGAAGGATCTTGGACACAAACTTGGATCAACTTGTGAATTACTGGCCAACGTTACGCTGAGAAACAGCTTTCCAATTCTGCAGAAACTAACCCAAACTAATTACAGGATTCACCAGGGATGGGACCTGTGGCTCCATCTGACACCACTCCACCAGAGCACCACCTGCCCGATTCTGCTTTTGGCCACACAGAGGCTGAGATGCAGATCGCCAGCAACCATGCAGTGGGACTAAGACAAGGCGGGAGCTGGCCTGTGTGCGGGTCCCCTGAAAGGAGGAGTTGTCATCCCCCACCTTTTCCTTTTATACAGAGTTCCGCAGTGCAAAGTAATCCATCTCCCTTTGTCTAAGTGACATGCAAGTTTGTAACTGTTCTGTTCTTTTTTGGAAAGCCCATAGAATGGAAATGGGCTTGTCTGCCCATTTGTTGGATAAATAGAATTCAATATAGATATGGTTTAGGATATTATCTCCCCATCAACCCCAGAGCACTGATTCATACATAAAGAGTTCAACAAATATTAGCTGAATGAATGAATGAACCTATCCTTGGCCTAGCCTATGCAGTCAAGTACCTATAACTCAAGGCAACATCTGAAATGTTCTGTAGCTGCTACAAGCAAAATCTGCTGGGTGTTTTGAGGAGAAGGGTTCCTTTTTATTAAAGGTTAGGAAAGATTTTTAGAAGAAGTAGTATCTGAGCTGTACCTAGAAGGATAAGGAAGATGCACACTTCAGCAAGAATAGAAAAGTATGGAATATTTTGACATAGCAATTTCCTTTGGTCCCTGCTCCTATGTTATTAAAGGGAATCCACTTCAAGTGCGAACCAAAAGTTCCTAAATAAATGGAGGAAAATTTGATTGGAAATTTCTCAAAAATGAAAAACTTACAAAGTAAGTTTATATTTTACAATCTGTCAATTATAATCACAGCAATTTGCTAAGTCTTAAACGATGGATCAAGGCTGAGGGGTGTGTGTGTGTGTGTGTGTGTGCAATACTTTTGTCACAATTGTATGGTAACATGAGATGACTGACCTCTTTCGCTTCATACTTGACTTTCACAGATTGGCCATGAAGAGGTCATAAAACTTGGAGTTTTGATTCCCTTTGGGAACATCATCACTACGGAGACTCTGATACATACTAAGGTAATAAAGATCCCTTGTAGTTGACTTTGGCCAGTATATAAGCAATACATTGAGAAGCTGTGGCTAATAAGTATGGCCAGGTTGATTGGGGCCTTGAACACTGGGATGAAAAAGTCGGGCTTTATTTCCTTAATGGACAGTATGGAGTCAATGAAGATGTTTGAGTATGAAAGTAAACAAAGCTGTCCTTTAGGAAGATTTCCCCGGCAATGCTAGGGAGGGTGGGTTGCAGTGGAGGCTACAGGTGTGCAGACAGTGAGGAGGCTGATGTCATCCATCAACACTCGTGTTTCCTTACAGAATGTTTGTCTATGAGGAGAGGCAAAGATTCCTCGTTTATCAATGCTTTCTGTCCTCCTTTGACTTCCACTGCAATTGATGGTGATGCATACCTTCATTTATCTTTATAGGATGAGAGGCATTTTTCAGAGCCGTTTGCATGTTTTAAGCAGCCCACACAGAGACGAATGTGATGGGCAATTTGGAACATATTGTCTTTATTCAGATCCAGAATCAGGCCTGAGGGAAGAAGGGTTAAGTAAGACGGAAAACAGCTCCCCATAACCCTTTCCCACATCTGTGAAAACACGAAATTAATCTTTCCTCTTGTGATGTTTACTTTAGAAGGTAAACTAAATGAGAAGCCTAGACCTTTGTTTAGGCTAAAGACTCAGTGAACTCCCTGAGATGAAGAAGAGACGACTATAGAGCTGTTATTTTCTAAACATCTTTCTAAAGCAACTTATTTAGTACAACTGCATGTTATCCTTTCAGGGCCTCAAATGGAGTGATATAAGTGATGTACTTTTTCCAGAATGTTACATGGAAATGCTTTTCAACTATGGTACTTCTAAAAATGTGAATACATCCATGTTTCCCCTTCATTCTTTCTTTCAAAGCCCCCCAACCCTCAAACACACACACACACACACACACACACACGAATGCACACACCTGCTCACTCAACAAAGGATACAGTCCAGGAAGAGGATAAATGGAGGTTCTGTAGAAGAAAATTAACCTTCCAGATAAGAATTTCAGAAGTTAACCTCTTTCTCTCAATTACAAGTTCTGAACATGGGTACTTAACCACCTATGAACCAGGAATGGGTCTATTTCCTAAGCAAATATTAACAATGACAGCGAAGGGAAAACATGGTAATTTCCTTTCTTGAAACATAAGTGTTTCAAAAGGGTATTGCTAGCAGGTAGAAGGGCCTCAGATATTTTGGTCCGTCTCTCACTTTCTGGGCTACAGATTTTTCAACAGTTTTTACAGCCTCTGTATTATAATTTATACTGAATCCTATGAAAACCAGAAAAATCCGAAATTGAACGTAACGATGATTTATTTATTTTTAATCAGGTCCTTTACCCTAAAGGCTCAGTGACTCTTTCTTGGCAGGATGACAAAGGCAGGAAGCATATTTCCCCCCTCCATGTCAGGCAGGCAATCTTAGTACCTTTGTATTGAGCTCCTAGTGCACGTTGGCAGTGTTCTAGCATGAACCAGGCAGAGAGGTCCCTGCCCTCAAAATATTAACTTTCCTGAGGGAGGAGAAGAAACAAATGAACGCAATAAATTCTATAACTGCTAAATGCCGTGAAGAGATAAAAAGAGGAGCTACTTCCTGCCAGGTCATCTGGATAGACCTCCTTAAGGTGGTGACAGTTGAGTCAGACTTAATTTGGACTTGAATTCCTGTTTGGACTCAAAGGCAGGTTGAGCACATTGATCTAGGTTTAGTTTTCCCAAGATAAAACACCCATTTTAAAAACTGTTGTTTTTTATTTTATTTTATTTATTTATTTTTGGCTGCGTTGGGTCTTCATTGCTGCGCGCGGGCTTTCCCTCGTTGCGGTGAGCGGGGGCTACTCTTTATTGCAGTGCACGGGCCTCTCACTGCGGTGGCTTCTTTTGTTGAGGAGCACGGGCTCTAGGCGCACGGGCTTCAGTAGTTGTGATACGCGGGCTCAGTAGTTGTGGCTCGTGGGCTCTAGAGCACAGGCTCAGTAGTTGTGTGGCATGGGCTTAGTTGCTCCACAACATGTGGGATCTTCCCAGAGTAGGGCTCAAACCCTTGTCCCCTGCATTGGCAGGTGGATTCTTAACCACTACGCCACCAGGGAGGTCCCAAAAACTTGTATTTAAATTCTGCAACCTCACAAAGGCCGTCCGTTTCCACCTTCACAGAATGTAGCAAACAGGGAGCTTGTGTTTTCACAAACTTCTTTGTGGAGTAAGAAACTCTACTACCAGTTTTACAGCAAAGGTTAAATAAATGAACAATTTTGTGGGGTTATGGGGTTTATTATTCCCATATCATGGATGAGGAAATAGAATGCAAAAAGGCTGAGTTAATGGCCAAAGCTTATATGCACAATAGGTTGAGGAACCTTAGTGACTTAGTACAGTGTTTCTTTAAGGTTCTATAGGTTCTTAAATTTTGATAATGTATTAGCTCTCCATTGCTGCATAACAAATTACCCCCAAATTTAGCAATTTCAGACAACGTACACTATCCCACAGTTTCTCTGGGGCAAGGCCTCCGACTCAGGGTCTTTAACACAACTGTGATCACAGTATCAGTGGCGCTGTTGTCACTTCAAGACTTGACTGGAGGAGGACCTGCTTCCACCACCATTTACTCATCGGTTGGCAGGTGTTATGGGCTATTGGCCGGAGATACCAGATCCTGCCATGTGAACCTCTCCATAAGGCTACTCATGACATCACAGCTTGCTTTCCCCAGAGCCAGGGGTCAGAGGCAAAGAGAGAACGAAGGATGGAAACTGGAGTCTTTTATAGCCTAATCACAGAAGTGATCTATCCCTTCACTTTTGCCACATTCTATTCATTAGATCTGAGACCCTTAGTCTAGCCCACACCTAAGAGGAAGGGATTACACAAAAGTGTGGGAACAAGGAGGGGTGGTTGGGAACTATTTTAGAGTCTGCCTACCAAAAAAAGTTATTTTAAAGTAGTATATAAGTCAAAATAAATCTTTCATTAGACAGCTACTTAAAAATTCAATACTGTATTTGGGGGTACACAATTAAATTGAATGGCTTATCAAACTAATGATTAGAGATGAAAAATAACTTCATTGTTAAAATGGAAAAAACAGCAAAATTGATAATCAATTCAAACTGACAAGGGAAACTTAAAACATGCAAATATCTTTTCATTTTATTATACTCATCAATTTAATACCAGCAAAGCAAAATCATCCATCAATTAATGTCAATTTGGATTGTATAGGTTGATTGTTTCGGATGCCTTTATTTGTCAACTTCACAGCAACACTTCAGAGCAGGTTCTAAGATGGGCCTCATTCTACAGCTGAGGGGGCACGGGCACTGAAGTAAGGCAACTTGCCCAAGGTCAACAGCAAGTGAGAGCTAGAAGTTAACAAAGGAAATCTGATTCCAGAGCCCACACTCTTAACAATTTTGGTGAGATCCTGAGATCATAAGAAAAATAAACATTTTAATTAACATAGGTTGCCAGCTCACTTGTGAAGGGATTACCCCACCCTTATTTGTCAAGGTGCACTGGACGGGAATCAGATGCGCTCCTTTCCATTTCCTTTCAATCAAGTAGCACCCACTTTGCACGGGCAAACAATTAAGCTAAGGGAACATCTTACATCACACACTTATCCCTCATGCAACCATCCAATAGTCCAACCATCCATCCATCCACTCATCTATCCATCTAACACTCCTGAATCATGTACACATCTACCCACCCACCCACCCACCCATTTTTCCAACACTCCTAGTTGATCTGTCTTAAATCTGTGTTTCTCAAACTGCAGCCATTAACCCTCTGGTCTCAATATTTATAGTCATAACTACACACTACTTGGTCTAATTTTTTAGAATATCTACTTTAAAAAGATATAAGTGGCTCCTTTGGCTCCTTTCACAATAGTTGTGAAATTGAGGGCTTCATGTGCCAGTTTATTTTTCTTCAAATATACTTTGAAATAAATTCACAGGAGTTAATTTTTTTTAAAAGGGAGTAGAGGTTTACCTACAGCAATTGCCAAACCTTGGGACTCAATTTGTCCCTGTCCTGAAGTGTTTAGAAAGAGGAGGGGAACAGATGTGTTCCTTTGTCTTTATTTCAGGAGCCCCCCCAGAAGAGAAGGGGAGGAAGTATCTGGATCCAATGACCCAGGTTATCCTGAGGCTCAGGGGAGAGGTAAAGGGGGGCCGGTAAAGGACTCTCTCCCTCCCCCACCTACCTAGCCTCCGGCTCAGGGCAACTGACTGGTTTGAAATGAGATTGTTTTCCTGAACACCTGTGGGACCATCCTTGAGTCAATATTTCATATTCATTAACTAATGAACAGCTGGAGACCGGTAAGCCTTTCTGTGAAGGCTGCTTCCCGAGCTTGCTCAAGTAATACCCTCCCTCGATGGTTCCCCTTCTAGCAGCTGCATCTGGCTCCCTCCTAAGCATTCACTAGTAGGCGTGGACACTGGAGCCTATGTGGACATTGTCTGGTATCATGTTGGGCCTCTGAAATGTGTATTTGGGCTGTTTGTGTGTATGAGAATAAAGGGAACGGTGGTCACTCAGATCTATGGAGGCCTTTTTGAAGGCTCAGGAGCAGCCTTCCCCCCCAGTCTCCCCTCCCTCCTTCTCTTTCCCTTTGTTGCTCTGTCTCTTCTCTCCTTCTTCTCCATTTGTCCCCCCGCCCCCGTCCTCCCCCGCTTCTTTCTCTCCGCCTGCCTGGTCCTATCCTTCCTTCCTCTCGTTATCTTCATCTCTCTCCTTCCTCTTGGTTTCTCCATCCTCTTAATTCAACGTAAATTTCTTAAATAATCTGTTTATTTCCGATCCTATCCTTATGGAGGAGACTATTTGGATGGGCCCGAAGAGGGGCTAGTGACAATGATCCCTTCCTTACTGAAGTGTTGGGGGGAGGGGGGTTCGGTGCCTACCTCTGAGTTGCTGTAGAATATTCAGTCATGTTCATAGACATATGTTTGGCATATAGAAATTGCTCTATAAAAGTTTGATTATTTCCTTCTCCATACTCATTAAACAGTAATAACTCTGAGCACCCTTTTTCACTAAACCAGTGTGACAATTCAATTAGATTATTTGAGAATATACCATGTTTGACAGATATTAAGTTTTATTTTAGGCCTTGCCTTATTTCTCAGAGATGAACTTGGGCATTCTTGCTCTTCATCCCTTCATCACGGAGCTCTGCAGAATAACTTTAGTTGCAAAACTGACCATGGTTTGCTTTCCCATGCTTAAGAAAAAACATTCACTGTATACTTTAAACTACTTTGGAGGCACTGTTTGCTGCTGCTTAAATATTCTTAGGGTGCCCTCTTCTGTTTCCTGACAGTAGTAGTGCAGATTATTATATCTTAGGCTGAAAAGTCAGATGCAGTTATTCTGTATAAGATACGGAGGAAAGTAGGGTACTGTTAGCATCACCTCTAACTGCCAGGGTAGCTAAAGGATCCTGAGAGTGGACTGGATGTATTAAGAGGGAAGAACAAATCTGACCCCATATTGGATCTGTTTCTTTTACTTTCAGCTTTGTATTCTATTGCTTTTGCTACAAGTTAATCACTAAAGGGATGCTGCCTATAGCTTAAAGTACACCTAATGGTCCATCTCCAGGAACCCTGCCTCCCACGCCTATGAGTAAAGCTAAAATACCTTTGTTTAGCTCATAGGAAACATCCTGACCATGCCCAACATCCAAACTCAGGCAAGATGGTTCTTTGGGACACCAGTCCACCATCTTCTCCATCTGCTGGTTTTCTGAATAAAGTCGCTATTCCTTGCCCTGACATCTGGTCTCTCGATTGGCCTGTCCTGTGAGCAGTAGCAGCTTGGATTCGGTAATCGTCTACACAGCGTTGTCAGAATACCCTATTGTCTGTCAAAATTCTCTAGCAAATATTTTTGGTCTTTCCTATAAATTCATAATTTGCACAGGGAAGAAATGTATCACGAGCCCTTATTATCGGTGAAAAGGTGGAGACAAATCTTTCCCCCTATTTATGGACCCTCCCAAGTGAAGATTACAGTTGACCCTTTAGCAACAAGTGCTTGAACTGTGTGGGTCCACTTATACATGGAATTTTCAATAGTAAATACTACAGTACTCCACAATCTGCAGTTGGTTGAATCAGTGAATGTGCAGCCGTGGATTCACAGGAATCTTGGGTACCAGAGCTGACTGTAATTTATATTCCAATTTTCCACTATACACAATGTCGGCATCCCTAACCTCTGCCTTCCTCAAGGGTCAACTGTATTTCTCACTTGTTTAAGCTGTGAGTAGAGATGAGTTTCCTTCCTTCCTTGGGACCCTTTGATTGTAAGCAACTGAAACCAAATGAATTCAATTTGAGCAAAATGAGGGAAATTTTTCCAAGGTACAGGGGTTCCTCACAGAACCCAAAGACCATGGGGCCTTGGGCAGAGACTGGAACTTGGCACAGCTGAGCCATCAGGACTGATGTTCTAATTGCCCCCATTTCTTACTCAGCTGACATCCTTTCTTTCCGCTTTCTAAAAGTTTTCTCTGCTGCCTGTAAGTATGCATGTCTGAGACCACAGAGGCTGTCTGAGACCAACACCCTTTTCATCCCCATCAAATTACTGTGAGACACAGAATCAGATTACCCCTGTTTGAGCCAGGTGTCTAGCCGTGGACCAGTATGGTGAGAGGTGCATGGTGACACAGCAGAACATGGAACTCACTCCTGCAGACAGTTCCTGGCAAGAGTTCGTAAGCAGACGGGCCAACGGTTGATGCCCTGAGCTACCTGAATGACTAACCATGAAAGCCAGAGCTGAGCGTGACTACATTCTGTGCCTTAAGGAGGAACTTCTGAAGCCAATGGCCCAGCCTCTCCCATTCCAAGTGGCAATACCCTGATCAATGGGGCCGCTCAGGGTGCGACCAGTGAAAGGCATGTCCTTTTCAGTTCATAGATACAGACCAAATATCTGAGGACATCTAGAACCCTCAGGAGACTAGCAAACAAACTCTTATCTAAGTCTGAGAAGGTCCTGGAAACATTACTGACAACTCAAAGCTTTTACTGTGGGCTTATCTTTTCCCAAATGGTATTATTATTATTATCATCATTATTATAGCAATGCATAAGTTTCACTGTCCTCAAAACATATAGAAAAGTGACACAGTAAATTGAAGCCCCCTCTAGTTTCTACCCCATCTCAAGAGACAATGAATGATGACACTTGAAAATATACCAAAATATTTTCCCACGAGTATACAAAATTGTATCTGGGAATCCACTGTGAGTATGTAAGATAGAACTTGAGGTGCACGAAATATAACATCCTTTATTTTTCTAAACCAGTTCAGTCACTTGCCAGTGTGTGTCTGTTTCCCTTCCTACCTTAAAATCATATAGAAATGCTTGGATTTATTGAATCCAGAAATAGGGGGAAGGGTCCCTAGTCCTTAGTCCCCCAGGGTGCCTCTTCTAGCGCTGTCAGCTTGATCCCCATGCTTTCTCTGTGCAAAGCATGCGGTTGAGGTTCCCCATGACTCTGAACTCCACCCAGCTCCCCGGGGCCTCAGTTTACGCAGCCTTCTCCTTTCAGGGCTCTGTGACCCGTGGGTGGTTCACGGAATGGGATTCAGGTCCCTACCATCCCTAGAACCACTTAGTGACTCAGTGTTGCCAGACTCCGGAGAATATGCTTTCTTCCTCAAATAGAGCCCTTCCAGATTTCTGTATGATGCTCCCCCTACTGCCCCGCACTCCCTTTGGGTGACAACTCTGACTTGCCTACAAAGCCTTTTGAAGGAATTTGCCTTTTAATGAATTACAAAGAAAGGTAATTAAACTCTATAATCTGGCTACACCGAAACTTCTCTCTCTGTTATAGTCATTTAATAATTAGACACTTCTTGAAAGCCCTGTATGGTATGTAAATAAGTACTTAAATCCATAGTTTTCTGTTAATTATAGCAACCACTTCTGAAAGTTCCCTATGATCCAGACACTACGCTAAGTTCTTAACCTTCATTAGTTTTGATCCTTACAATTTACAAAAGAGGAAACTTCATTTACTAAGGTTATAGAGCTGTGCTAGCAAACAGAAATATGTGACTCACAAAATTTCACATTTTTTACTTCAAATTTTAGATTTCATAGGCAATTAATATTTTTCTAGAGCCACATTAAAAAGTCTAAGAAATTAATTTTTAAAATATATTTAACTCACTATATCCAAAAGGTTACCATTTCAACACGAAAACAGAAAAATTGAGTTATTTTATCTTTTTTGTACCAAGTCTTCAAAATATGGGTATGTATTTTTCACCTATAGCAGATCTCAATTTGAACTAGCTGATAAAAACTGCATTTAAATAGTTCTGCCTCAACATCACTAATAATCAGGGAAATGCAAGTCAAAACCACAAGGACATACACCTCACCTGTTAGAATGGCTATTATCATAAAAACAAGCAACAGGGCTTCCCTGGTGGCGCAGTGGTTGAGAGTCCGCCTGCCGATGCAGGGGACGCGGGTTCGTGCCCCGGTCTGGAGGATCCCGCGTGCCGCGGAGCGGCTGGGCCCGTGAGCCATGGTCGCTGAGCCTGCGTGTCCGGAGCCTGTGCTCCGCAACGGGAGAGGCCACAACAGTGAGAGGCCCGCGTACCACAAAAAAAAAAAAAAAAAAAAAAAACCAACAAATGTTGGTAAGGACATGGAAAAAACGGAACCCGTTTACACTGTTGGTGGGAATGTAAACTGGTACAGCCACTGTGGAAAGCAGTACGGAGTTTCCTCAAAAAATTAAAAATAGAGTTACCATACAGTCCAGCAATCCCACTTCTGGGAATTTATCTGAAGGAAACAAAACCAGGAACTTAAAGATGTATGCACCCCCCATGTTCATTGCAGCATTATATCTACAATACCCAAGATATGGAAGTAACCTAAGTGTCTACTGACAGATGACTAAATATTATAATTTTGTATATATAAATATACACACACAATGGATTATTACTCAGCTATAAAAAAGGAAATCTTGCCATTTGTGATAGCATAATGGATGCTAAGTGAAATAAGTCAGAGAAAGACAAAGATCTCACTTACATGTGGAATCTTAAAAACCAGCCAATCAAATAAACAAAAAATTAACTCATAGATATAGAGAAGAGGTTTTTGGTTGCCAGAAACAGTGGGTGGGGTGTGGACAAAGTGAGTGAAGGTGGTCAGAAGATACAAACTTCTAGTTACAAAGTAAATAAGTCATGGGGATATTAAGTACAGCATGGTGACTACAGTTAGTAATACTATATTGCATATTTGAAAGTTGCTGAGAGTAGATTTTAGAATTTCTCATCATAAGAAAAAAAAAATCGTAACTGTGTGAGAATGTTAACTAGACTTACTGTGGTTATCATTTTGCAATACATACAAATATCAAAGCATTATGTTGTATACCTGAAACTAATAATGTTGTCAGTTGTATCTAATTAATAAATATTCTGACCTAAGCATGAGGCAGAATATTTATTAGATACAATTGACATAACATTCAGTTTCAGGTATACAACATAAGCATTTTTCAGCCTTTGCGTTTGTTTCTGTATGAACTAGGAGAGGGAAGACAATATCCTTGGCGTCCTAGAAGAAGGAAATATATACAGGGCACAGACTAATACATTGAGATATAATATCACCACTCTACCTCAAGTTGATTCCTGTTACTTAACTCTGAGTCCTACCTAATTAATGCACTTTTCATTGGGAGGCCCTGAGGATTAGTCTCTCACACACCTGAGCCCTAATTCTAGTCTTGTTTTCTTCCTTTGATTTATTCTGGAAGAACTCCAGCAAAGAGTTTTTCTGCTGTTTCAAACAAGGGGCACTTGCAGTGCCTAAGGCCTTGGTCTAGAAATGTGGGCTGATGTGGGAGGTTGGTTTCTCCTGCGGATACTTTTTAGCCTACGGAGACAAGGAGAAGTCTCAGGGAAGAGACTGCCCAAGAATCTGGACAGTATCTGAGTTGAGTCACTAATGTGCTGAAGCTGGGAAGAAGCCCTGACACGGGGACCAGAAGTATCCAGCTGGGGCCTGGAGTGTGGGGACTCCAAGGGGAAGGCGGGAGAAACTCAGTGTCTCAGGTGGGCAATTGTTGCCACCTTCACTGGTGCTTGTGGCTGAGCATTGAGGCCAAGTGGAAGTGATATTACTGCCTGGTCAGCCAGCCGGTAACTGCAACTCAATAAGGCCTTGCTTAGTCGCTTAGGTTGCCTTAGGAAGGGGCCTCGGCTATTCACAGCTATGTCTGAGCAGCTGGACTCCAATGGAATTTTGTTACACTCAAGTTTGTTTAAAATTTGAGATATAATGTAGGTATATAAATTTATCCTTTTTAGTCCATGGTTCTATGAGCTTTCATAAACATCACCATAATCATGATATATAAGATCTCCCCAAATGCTCATGCCCCTTTGTAGACAATCCGTAACCCCACCTCTGGCCCCTGGCAATCACTGATTAGGTTTCCTGCCTATTCCAGAAAGTCAGATAAGTGTATTCCTAGAGTATGCAGCCTGTTGAGTTGGCTTTTTTCACTCAGCACAATGCTTCTCGGATTCATTCACGTTGTTATGTGTTTTATTAATTTGTTCCTTTTATACTGTGTAGTATTCCACGATATGGATATGCTACATTTTGTTTATCCATTCATAGGCTGAAAAATATTTGGGTTTTTCTAGCTTTTGATGATTATGAATAAAGCTGTCAAACATTTGTGTATAAAGCCAACCCAGAGGCATTCTCATTTGGATCTTATAAACTCTATAATTTCACAGCACTTCAGTACTTTTAAGACTTCAAATTAGCCTCCTCAATGTCAAATTATATGTATACACACACATAAACATATGCTTACTATTAAATAACATGAATTTCCATATATACCTGCTACTTAAAAATAACGTAAAATTAGGGCTTCCCTCCCTGGTGGCGCAGTGGTTGAGAGTCCGCCTGCCGATGCAGGGTATGCGGGTTCGTGCCCCGGTCTGGGAAGATCCCACATGCCGCGGAGCGGCTGGGCCCGTGAGCCATGCCCGCTGAGCCTGCGCGTCCAGAGCCTGAGCTCTGCAACAGGAGAGGCCACAACAGTCTATTGACTCCTGGGACATCCAGTCTAGGATCAGCAAGAGCAATCCATTTGAGTTTGACTTCATTCATTGGACTTTTTCCCCCAAATATTCTTTTCCCAACTGGTATTCACACAAAGCAGTAATGTAATAAACATTTCCTTTTATTTTCATCCCACATCACACTGGTCTTCCTTGCTAAACCCCTGCACTGCTCTAGACTGGGGCTGAGATGTTTCATCCTCGCACCATGATGATTAACAACTTGCTGTCAATGTTCCCATGAGGTAAAGAAAAACTGGGATCCTTCTGAAAAAAATTACTTTGCTTTTACCCATGAAACATGGGTACATCTGCTGGATTTCTCCTCGAATACTTGCCATTTAACACAGATCTAGATTTCCTATCTAAATAGAAGTGCTATTATTTCAGCTGTCATATCAGCCATTTGGCTAGGACTAAGACAAAAACTTCCCCACTGGTTACACAGCTAAGTATCTTAGTTTTTGCTCTAGAAGAAAAGCTGACAATCGAGCTAAAAACCAAGCATGCTTCACAAGACTCACACCTCATGTGTGATGGTTGTAGAGCATGGACTCTGTCTTACTGTATGTTTCTTGATGGCTAGAAATAGTTCTTCAGATTTGTCCTGCTCTACTGATAGTCACCATCTAATTTCCTGACTGTTTAGAGGAGAAGCATCCACCAGAGAGAAGGATTTTCTTTTGTTTCTGTCTCTAAGCATTGGGTTCCTATTATGCATTTGGGGGCGCTGAAAGGCTGAAGCTCGGATTACAGGTGAATCAAATTTGCTCTTAAGTGTCTCAAAAAAAGAAAAAACATGAACAGCAATAATTATTGATAGCATTTACTGAACACCTGCTACTTGGTTGATATTGTGCAGAGTACTATGTATTCATTGCAATATTACTCCCCAAAACAACTCCATAAATTAAATACTATTATATTACCCCTTTTCTACAGATGAGAAAACTCAAACCACAGAGGTAAATAGCTTGCTTAAGCAGGCACAGCTAGTATGTGGCAGAGCTGAGACTGGAACATAGCTGTATTTGACTCCAAATGTATGCTGTTAATCACTGCATTTAATTGCATCCTGGATCTGTCCAATAACCCCATGAGTCTTCTCCCTGTAGGTAATAGTGGAATTGATATGGCCTATATGCTGCACTGAATATTTTGATTTGCTTAAGCTCTAATTCATGGAGCTTAGCCCTCACTATGCCATTCCATGGAGGCAATTTCTTGTCTATTCTGTATTGTTTCCTCAATGCATTGCTTTAATGATATTGTATTTAAGTCTAGATATTACAGACTCTGGATGACAGATTCCTTTAGGTTAAACTTTCACAAAGAACTTTCTTTTAGATACACAGCTGGGCATTTAATTTCTGAAGCTACTTGGGTTGAATACTGAAGTTCAAAGGAGCCAGAGAAAGGAAGGGGAAGTGTACATGCTGAGAGTTTTGATATGCCAGCAACTGAAAAGATTTCGTAAAGCCTCAGTTGCTGTCCCAACAATATTCTGAGTAAATATGATCACTTATTTTACAGATGGGGAAACAAGCTCAGAATAATGAAGACATTTATCCAAGGTCCCTCAGCAAATAAGTAGTGGGACCGTGACTGAGACTCTTGCTTCTTTTTTAATTTTTCAGTCTTGCCCTACACTGGGCTGCTACCTGAATCAGAGAAAGAAATACTGACTCCAACTTCAAGGTGTTTATTGCCATGGGTGGGGCAGCATTTTAAAGGCAGCTCCCCAAGCATTTTGGAAGATTTATCTGCTTTCTGAGATAAGCAAACATTAGGACCTGGATGTGTTTTTAAGTTGGCCCAAAGGGATGATACCAATGTTCTGTCTTAATAGAAGAAGCAAAATGGGCCAGCAAGAGGCAGATGGGCATGAGTAACTCTAGGTGTATCCAGGCGGTATCACTCCTGTTTAATCTTGGTGAAATTCCATGTGGAAGTATACATTTTGTGCGTGGATTAGGTTCTAAACCTAGCTAGTAAAAGAGAAAATTTGCACAGAGCCAGAATGATCCTTAAAAATTCCTGACAAAGATGAAATGGTTACTGAACCACTGTCTCAGGTTCCCTTAGCCTGGCTATGCTCCAGTATTAGAACAAAGTGCTCCTCCTTCAGTGGAGTACAAGGTGGAGAAGCAGGTTTGTGCGAAGGGGCTGTGTTGCATGGATACTGCTTCTCTGAGTGGCTAAGATGTGCACATCCGGAGAGACGCCTGTGCATGTCTCGCAGCCGAAACTCATGCTCAGGCAGCACCATCTCCAGGGATGCAGCTTTCTTCCTGCTGTGGCCCCATCACCTTGTCTGAAAGGCTTAGGTGTTGAATTACAAATGCAAAACATGTATCTGTGTGGGGCAGCAGTGACAGAATGATCTGAAATTGACTCCCATAAATGCACTGATAAGGATTTTTAGCAGCCTGGATGGTAGAAAGAGCAGAGATAGCAAAACATGACTTTCCTCTCTTAAATGGGTGATGCTGATTGGGAGATACTTGCTATCTGCAACCAGAAATTGCAGAAGGGAAGGAGAGAAAAGAAAATCGAAAAGGAGGTAATTTTCAGAGTCATTTTAACATTTCGTTTAAAGGAAATAAACTCCTTCAAGAATAGAGAACTTATAATGAATATACGAAAGTGTCAAAGGGGTTATTTTGTGGTAACTTAAAGGGTATCATTTATGTGGTACATGGGTAACTAGTACATAAAACTTTCTAGGGTATTATTTTTACTATGTGCCAAAGTTTCTTCCATGTGTTATTGAATTGGTTTATTGCATTGATTAGCATCACTCACAGAGAAGGTATGTGCTATTGAGACTCGAACTAATTAGATTGCCTTTTTTGTGA
Source organism: Leucopleurus acutus (assembly GCF_964270905.1). Taxonomy (NCBI): domain Eukaryota; kingdom Metazoa; phylum Chordata; class Mammalia; order Artiodactyla; family Delphinidae; genus Leucopleurus; species Leucopleurus acutus. The sequence goes on along the minus strand of NC_139153.1, from coordinate 27,111,034 downwards.
TCTTCTTTACCTTAGCTATTAATGTCAGGATCAAAGGCTGTCAGGAGTTTACGTTTTTTTAAAAAGCCCCAGAAAATATATTTCAAGAGAAGGGGGGCTGGGAGCAGACAGCTCTGATCTCCTTCCAGCTGTCTATCTGATCAGCTGTGTGGCTTTGGTGCTGTCTCTGGCTATCTATGCCTTAATTTATTTATGAGCAAAATGAGCATTATTTAACCAAATGACTCCTGGAATCCTTTCCAGCATTGTTGGTCTTGGTTATGATGGCCAACATTTTGAAGTTTGGGGCTACCCATTTCAAATCGCATTTGAACCCGTCGTTTGAAAAAGCATTACAATTCCTTTTGTCGCACTTATTTTTTCCCATACTCTGCTTGTAGAATTGCTTGACGGCAGATCCCTCAGATGAGATTCAGATGGGAGAAGAGAAGGGGAAAGGAGATTTGAGCTTCACAGATCCTAAGCAGCTATCCCCCCAGCACGCCACATACTCAGGGAAGAGAGTAAGAGTAGAGCAAGCTTTCATCTCAGGACTGGGTAGAATTCCCTGGTTCCCAAAGTGGGTTGAGAGCATGAAAATACTTTTTAAAAACCTGTCTGCATGTCCCAAAGTGAATTCGTTAGGATGTTAACAGGTAGTCTTACCTATTTCTGGTTTTGGTTTGACCCAAGGGCATTTCATGATCAAACACATTTGGGGTTCAACTCTTTCTTTACTGTAGCACTTCCCCGAGACCTCATGTTAATACATATTATGACTCTGCAAGCAAGAGGAAACACTAAGAAACTTAGTGTTTAACTCTTCTTGGACTATGGAACATTTTCTAAAACGTGTTTCTCAGAACTCGTGTTCCATGGAACACCATTTGGAAACATCGGTTCGGGTGCTCTGTATTAGTCAGTACAGAAAGCTTGATTCCCGTACTCTGGGGTAGTTGGGGGGAAAAAAAACTGATCTATTTGGGTGGCTGTTTTGAAAGGTCAGTGATTTGCAACGTTGGCTAACTAAGTCTCACATCTTTCCAATTCATTTACTGAAGAAACATGCAGGTGAGCAAAAAAGCACACTGGTCCTCACACAGTACCTAGTCATTATTGCCTCATTGCTTCAAAACATTAATTTAACTCCCCCTTGTTCTTAAGAGAAAGACCTTTAACAAGATCTCCTAGGCCCTGTGTGGTCTGGCCTCATCTGTGCTCCAACTGGTTAAACACCAGTCTTAATTCACATGCTCGTTTTCTGGGGCTGCCATAACAAACTACCACAAATTGGAAGGCTTACAGCTACGGAAATTTATTCTCACGGTTCTGGAGGCTACAAGTCTGCAATCAAAGTGTTGACAGGGCCGTGTTCCCTCTGAAGCCTGTAGGGGAGCATCCTTTCTTGCTTTTCCACCTTCTGGGGCATCCAGGTGTCCCTTGACTCACTACAGCACAACTCCAATCCCTACCTCCGTCTTCACGTGGTCATTTTCTGTGTCTGTTTCCTTGTCTGATAATGACCAATCACATTGGATTAACCAACAACCCTACTCCAGTCTGACCTCACCTTAGCCCGTTACATCTGCAATCACCCTACTTCCAAGTAAGGGCACATTTTGAGGTACGAGTGGTTAGGACTTCAGCATATCTTTTGGGGGGACATGATTCAACCCAAAATAACACCTTGCTGTTAGGAGTCTTCATCAACTTCTTGAATTACTTAGATATCTCCTCCACGCCCTTCATCCCAAGACCTCTGCAAACACTCTTCCTTCCGGCTATTCTTCAGCTGGTTACTCCAACCATTACCCTACTGCTCTTTCCCAGCGTCACTGCTCCATTTCCTAGCCTCGCACAATACTGTCCCATAGCATTTACGCCACTTGTTATTTTCTATTTTACCTGTGACTCTTGTCTTCACATCGTCTTCCTCACCTTCCTTCCTCACAGACAGGGTCTGTGTCAGTTCTGCATCCAGGTGTATCCCTAGCACGGAGCACAGTCCCCAGCACCGCTTAGTGAAAACTGTGCCTTGATATGTTTACCATAATGTATGTGAACAGACAAATGAATCCTAAAATCAATGAAATTAGAGCCTTTCTAAACAGACATTCCAGAAAGAAGTCTCTACCTTTTCACGTACCACCTAGTGCCTAAAATGAAAGAAACAGAACTGCCCTCAGTGTGGTGTGTTCCTCTTCACTCAGGGTGGGGGCCTGGGTGTGCCTCTGGAATTTTGGAGTCGCTGTTAAGTTCCTGTCACTGTTAAAGTCGACTCTTGCAAAACAGTGAAATGATCGGCACACTTCTGAGTGCCAGCTCCTGTCTGTAGCCCCTTTGTGGAGCGTGTATGCTCTTCCCTTAACAGATGCTTGAAAAGAGAAGCTCTATCATTTTCATTCGGTGGATCTCTAAGGAGAACTGAGCTCTGTCTGATCGCAAAGCTGCCTTTGTATCGACAGCTTGTATGAGCAATAGCTCTGGCTATCCAGCCTGGCAGGAGTACGTAATGTGCTATCTAGCTCAGTTAGAAACTCCCCTGAAATGAGATGTTGCACATACTTTCATGGGAATAACTGGACGAGTCTGACCACAAGCCCCAGGAGCATGTTAAATACAGTGGTGAAAATCCACTGGGTAAGCTTGGTTCAGGAATAAGGGTTTGATGGTTCTCCTGGTGGTTGAGAGAGTTTTTAGCAAGGAAAGGATTCCCCAGAAATATATGACTGCTTTTCTTCTGTTCTTCCTTCCACTGAAGATCCTTCTCTGAAATTCTTAGCCCCTATTCTTTTCTTTTCTTTACTCTAGCACGTTCTTTCAAACTGCGGCCCATTTACAACTGAATCACCTAGTGAGAGCATGTCCAAATCTTAATTTCTCCCCAGACTTACTTAGACTTCCCAAGGTAGGGCAGAGGAATCCTCCTTTTTAACAAAATTATGGGGGATTCTTAAGTGCCCTAAAATTTAATGACCAGTTTAAGATAAAAATCTATGGTAAGATTTCTTCAATGAGTATTTTATTAATTCATCCCAATAGAAAAATTACAATATTTAGGTTTTATATGATTTATTTGAATCATTTAAAGTTTGCATTGTTGGAGTTAAAACTTTGAATGCTACATAGAAATGCATTTAGATTCAAAAAGGAATGCAAAGTGTAAGGGACACGCCAATCACTTTGTGTACCATGCCTCTCCTTGTGTGAGGAGCACTGATCCTGGTCATAGATCATGCCACTAGAAGTAGGCACCTGATCTGAGCTGGGCCAATCAGATTAACCCAATTAAATTAGCTTTGAGAACAGGAATCAGGAGTAACACCTAGGGCTGTGGCTGGGATTGGGTTTATGGCTATCGTCTTGCTCCAGTTGCAACAGAGAAGTAGAGAAAACCATTCTGCAGAAGAGAACAGAATGAAGACAGAATGACATGCGTGCATAAAAAGAAGCACGAGGCTCTCAGGGAGAAGGAGGAAGTTTAGTTACTGATTTTCCAGTATCAGGTACCAGGTCTGATGGGTAATGTGCAATGTTTTTTGGTAAAAGAATACCATTTAGTTTTTGTATTCTTGTTATCCTTGTAACCAAGGTTTTCGTTAATAAAAGTGCAGAATTAATTGGGTGATGAATGAGGTAGGGAGGATGAAGGCTCCACACATCTCACTGGGTTTTTATTCAATGGCATGTACCAGCCTGACATGTATTTAAGTGTTCAACTCAGTATTAATTTTCATGTGTTCTGGTCTGGTTTCTCCTGTCACATAGTTTGAAAATACTAATTCTCTTAAAAGTATATTTGAAATCAGGAACCAGAGCAGGTGGAGTTAATCTTTGACTTGACAACTTATGGCATTGTCACCAAAGGGAAAATGACTCATAGGCAACATTTGTCACTAGCAAGATTTAACAATTGAATAAGCATTCTTAAGCCCCTTTTATGTACTGAGACATCTTCATGACATGGATTTCTGAAATAAACCATGTTTTGTATCCTAAATAAAATCACAAAACAATACCCATAACTCAGTGTAGTGTGAATCGTGAGGATCGACAAGAAGTAAAATTCTTGAAAAAATAGCTCATCAGAAAGGAAAACTGAGATGCTAGAATTGAAAGACAAGTCATCTGGTCTCTTGATTCTAATATCAGTAAATCTGTCTAATTACTGTCTTCAGTAGTTTAGAAAAAAAAGAAATTTCTATTCAAAAACTCACCATCAAGCATGATGAACTTTAACAGACCTAAAATAATATGAAAACTAAGCAGCTCTTTCCACTGCTCTACCCCAGCAAGATGCCCATTTTCTTCATTTATTTGGGCAATGCCAATTTGGTGTTTGTTCTCTGGGAAGAGCCCTTCAGAGAAGATTCTGGGTTCGAGATGGCCAGAAGATAAGTGTTTCATTACTTTTAAACACACACACACACACACACACACACACACACACACACAGAGTCATCAACTTCCACATATGTTTGCTTTTAGAGGACAGAGATGGTTGTCTTAAATTAGCTTCACATCTAGAGTAATACCCTTCTCTGAATTAAAATTGCATCCAACAGACACCACACCAGGACCTAATTATTGCAAAACTGGCATGGGGTTTAAATTACTTGGGAAACTTTAACTGATTTGTCTCCAGAGTTGGTATGAGGAAAGATGTGGGTTTCTATGCTTATCCCGAGAACTCCCTAATGCTGCTATCAAATCCAGCATAGGAGTTATTATTTCTCACTCTGGGGCACGTATGGTCTTCTAATGATGCTACTTCTTCATTAGTTAAAAAGGGCATCCTACCACATGTCATCTGGTTTGCCTCCAAGAAACAAGGTCTTGTCTGGCGTTTTTAAAAATGTTTCCATAAAACTCAATCTACGTGTTTGGGGGATGCCTAGTACTGATTCTTCTCGATAGGACTAGCAAGCATTTCTCAAATAATGTCCTCTGAGATGCTCTGATGAAGAAAAAATATTCTGCACTCAAGTAATCTTGGGAAGTCCTGCAAAGGCTATTTCCCTCCTGGAGGATCACAATCCACGTTGCTACATGAGGTCAGGGACTAGGTCTTTCACAGTCATTCTATACCCCTGGGCTCAGTCTGAGATTGGTATATAGTAGCTTAGTATGAAACACAGATTAGATAGAATAGTAAAGGCTCAGGAAGTCTTCGATAGGGAACTATTTACCTTTATTTTAGCCTACTATTTCCCCCAAAGGTTTTACCTTAAAAAAAAAGTTCTTCGGTAACACTGCAACAGAGGAAGAAGAGAACTAATGCCATGTTTTAACTGCCTCCCTCATTCTTTAGGGTATGCATTCTATTACTTTAGCTCTGCATGTCAAGAGCTAAACATTAGAGAAATGTCGCTTATGCCCAAAGAGCTCATTAAGTTCCCTTAACAAAGTTTCCATCCCGCAGTTCCGAGTTAGTTGTAGCTATTACTTGTTGTAGAGAAGTTTGCAGCCCAGAAACCTTGTAAATAAACAGAGTCAAGAATCGTAAAGTGAAAATAACTGTTAACAACTTGAAGTTTTACAGAAGCCTTGTGATCTAGCCTATGTGAGAAGAACAAAGAAGTGTTAAGCTTCCCTTGAAGCCCAGGTGGCCCCAAGACTGCAATCCGCCTTTACCCTTTAATCTTGAACCCTCCTGCTTCCCCTTTTCCCTTAGTGTAAAAGAAGCCCAAATTCTACTCCTAGTGAAGGTGGTTCTCTAGGACTTTAGTCCGACGTCTGCTCGGTTTGCTGGCTTCCTGAATGAAGTTGTTATTCCTTGCCCCTTGTCTCTCGACTTACTGGCCAGTCCTGTGGCGAGAAGTAGGAGCTTGGACTTGGTAACAGCACCGTATTACATTCACAGACCATACTTTGATAATGATTATTGTCCTGCATTCTCTAATGTTTACTTTCTTCCTTCAGTAACAGAATTTTTAAAAAACCTAAACTCAGCTATCATTCAAAAATACACATCTGGTCTGGAAATCTACATAGCATTTTATATTTGAAAGGTCAGGAAAAGGTAAGCAATGGGAGAAATTTTAGAATGGATAAGTCCTTGTACACCAGAATCAGCTGTGTCACAAGTTCAAGACACCGACAATTTTAATGTACAATCCAGGGCTTACCACGGAAACTTCTGAGTAATTTGGGGCTCAGCTTAAAACAAGACACAGCTAGGGACAGCGTCTCATAATCTTACAGGCCTCTGTCATCCTCTCAGACCCTTTTGGTGCTACTTCTCCCTTGCTAACGGGTTCAGCTACATCACCTTCTTCCACTGTAGCATTCAACACAATTTTAATCAAATAATTAGGTAATGATTTGCTTAATAACCATCTTTCTCTATAGACTGGAAGCTCCACAAGACGTAGATGGTGTTGGTCTTGCTCGGTGCTGCCTAAAATCCTGTGCTTGATGGGTATTTTGGTTTTTGATATTTCTTGGATTCGTTCAGCTTTTCCAATTAAACGGGGCTTAGAAAACGCCACAGAACTCATGTTAGCTAACATTTTTTCCCTAACAGGACATTGTTTTTACTAAGAGAAAAAACAGCCAAACATCATTGTGGAAACAATTTGAGTAATTAAAATAGAGATTTCAGTTGTACCTATCTCACTAATGAAAGTCATTATTTCCTTTTATATCTCTGGTCAGCATTAGTTAAGTACTTTTATTTAACTCAGCTGCACCTCCTAAGCAAGCCCTGGTGCTGAGAATAATGAAAAGGCTATTTTTAGGGATTGCTTTCCTCCAGGAACAAGTCATCTAGCCAAAAGCTAAATCCTCATGGAAATTAGGACTGATCAGGCCCTAAGAGAAATTTCATTCTAAGTGAAATAGATTGTCGATGAAAATTGTTTTATACAAGTTCTCTCCTTGGAATTCCCTCTTTTCTCTCTATCTCAGGATCAGACCTTGGCAAGGTTGCTCTAAATCATGTTTGCGGCAAGTAAAGATGATTTGCTTGGTCTGGGTTCCTACAATCTTATTTTCCATTCTCTTTTCCTTTCCTTTTTAGTCATTTTCACAATCACCATTCCTGCCCTTTTAACCAGCTGTTCAGAAGACTGAGCAACAGGAGAATAGCTGAAGAAAGGATGGAGGAAGGTAAAACCACTTAGGTTTTACTTAAGAAAAAGACATTTATCTTGATTTTCTGTAAGCTGTTTTTGTTTTTGCTCTCCCTTTTTTCCCCCTCCCTCTTATTTCGTATTTTAACCCTTGTTTCTTTCTTTCCATCTTCCTGTATATCCTTCCTTTGGATTTTCTTAAATATCTGATGGCTGTTTTATCTGTCTCTCACCAATATACTGTTTTGTGGATTCTCAAGCATTTGTATGCCCAACACACATTCCTACCAAAAATTTAATGTTAAAGATGAATCATTAGCCAATTCATTAAACTAGGACTTGGTTTATATTTGAGAAATCCCATGTAAGATTCTCTTCATTAGACTGTTTTTAATAGAAAAAATTCTGCCTAATACTGAAAGCTGTAATCAAGTCAGTAGGTCATAGGAAACTGAAGAAATGCCATGTGGAAAACACCTCACAGAAGAAAAGCCATAATCCCAGAAGGTAACCACCTTTAGGGGAACTTTAGGCAGGGTCTGTTTTACACTGGAAACTCTCCCAGTTCTGCAGATCCACACTTAGAATCTGGAGAATCCTCAAGTCACCTACTATTGTAACTTTGTCTTTTGAAAGCAGTGAACACGTTTTTCGGACACAGAATTAAGACAGTAAGAAGACAGACTGGAGCTGCTTGGGCTGACAGAGGGGTGCACCCGTTCTCTTTCCCCCAGGTCCCCTCGATAAATTACAAGGTTCAGCAGAACCCATTTCAAAAACTGGATTTAATTTTATCCTAACTGTAGACGAACAGCACTTCTGGTCATTTAACTGCATATTTAATGTCTTCCTGGGTGCTTCACTGATACCTCACTCAGTATGCAACAAACGCTTGTGGCCACCCTTCAGCCTCTTCCCCAAACTAATTTCATTTACTTTCACAAATTAGACTTGTGGGACAGGGACCACACTGCCTTCCTTCACTTCATGTCTTTTTCTAAGGAGACCCAAGGTGATAGCCTTTTGCAGAAATAGTATTCTGTGGAATCCCTTCCAGACATCCCTCCGCACAGGTTAGTCCTGCTGTCATTTTGTTCTCTTCAGTTTCTATCTGCCTTAGTAGAGAACAGAGACTTTTCAAAGGTCAAGGGATTTTCAATTTTGGTGAAGAAGAAAAATTAGTCTGCCATTTGAACTTTCCAGTGTTCCTGAATCGGCTTCGTTTTGCCCGGCACTCAGCAAACCCAAGAAGCGCAGACCCCGAGGTTTACAGCAAAAAGGAGGTTCAGTAGAAAGCCAAGAAAGAAAACAGAAGAACACATCTCAAACCCACCTCCCGCCCGCCCGGAAGGCAAAAGGCTGGAGGAGGGTAGCAGCCTGGGGTGGGATATTTATGGGATGAGGAACAAAGCAGCAGGGCGGGCAGAGGAGTGCGGGGCGTGGGGAAAGGTGATTGGAAAAAGGTGCAGGAATCTTCCTTCTGCGCAGGCGTAACTAGGCTACAGGGCTCCGCACGGGCAATTGGAGGTGTTTAGCACGATCTGAGGGTGGAGTTTTCCGTCCTCTGACGTCAAAAGGTCACCGAGCGGACACTGGCACATGCCCAGTTGGAGGGTCAGTGGGCCTATCTCGGCGTAACAGGCTCAGCTAGAACTAGACACAGCTGAGTCCATGTTCCTGGAAAACAACTCAGGTGAACATCTTACAGTTTAAGCCCCTTGGAGGACAAGCAAGGCTTTTGTAGCAACAAGTAAAACGACCTTGATTAGCGAAGGCAGGTTACAGGTGACATGGACTTAACTAATGATTGGGTAATCATTACCCAATGATTTCATCAGGGTCTGTAATGAAGTACTCTGCTGAGAAGTCAGGTTTTAGAAAGTAGTTTGGATCTTTCTTTAGTTGGGGATTTTTGAGGACAGACTGCTTAATATGTGCCCTGATCTTGGAAGGACACATTGTTAAATCAGAATTTCCTTTTATTTGGGGTGGATTTCCCCAAGTCCATCCAAAAGTGTTTGTGAAACTGCTCAGTATAGGAGGCTCCCTAAGAGGAATCGCAAATCCATGCCTTTATGAGAGAACCTCAGATATGTCAAACCTTATGCCTCCTTTCTTATAACTCTTATTTCTTATTGGCATCTTTTATCTCTCTAGTTATTTCTTTTCAGTTAGTTGTTTTTCCCCAATTATTTTTAAATTCTCAAGGGCAGGACCATGTCTTACATTTACTGGAGAGCTGAGCAAATTATACAGATGAAAAATTATAAAAATGCATTAGTTGATAATCCTGTCCTAGTAGTTAATAAAATCTGTACCAAGGTTTTGCTGTCTATTTCTCCATTATTCCCTGCAGACTGTTAGCTATTTATGTCTCAATAGATGGACAAAAGGGAATAGGTGAAAGTGTGGGAATTAATATTTATTGAGAACCTACTCTGTGCCACATATTATACCAGGTGCTTTGTGTGTTTTATTTCATTATACCTTTCCAACTATCCTGAAATGTCAGAATTGTAATCTTCACTTTACAGATGAGAGTTGGCATTGGAATCCAATCTTTTTAGAACTCAATGACCATAGCTTTGTCTCCAACCTAGGATGCCCCCTGGGGTCTCATAAAAAGGACCCATAAATCCTTTTCTCTTCGCATTTTGAGAGAGTAAAACTTGATTCTAAGTACTCTGTGGTTGAAAGGTGTTTTTACTGGAGTTAAGCAAGGGGCCAGAGAGGATCCAGCTGAAAGCTTGTGTTCCCCAATGTGTATTAACAAATCATGAGTTCTTCAGGAGGGTTGAGAGATAATACGTTAAGAATGATTCTGTGGCCAAGTTTGGATATTGCTGGGTTATACAACATTAAACTGACTTCTTGGAGCTTTTAAGTGATTAATTCATTCTACAAATATAGAATAGCTGGCACTGCACTATTTGCTAGCCTATAGACACTGATCCTGCTCTCATGAAACTTTCAGTCTAGTGGGGGAGACATATGTCTAACAAGGAAGAGAATTACTTAAAATTTTGGCATGTCCAGGAAACTGAAACTTGGCCACTGTTGTTCAGAGCATACAGAAGAAGAGGGACAGCACGTAGTTTGAAGAGGTGGGAAGTCATCAGATCATACCAGACTTTATACTTCATAGAGTTTGGCTTTTGTTCTACAGTATTTGAAATAGAAAAGCCTCTGACGCTACACAGTGTAAAGTCAATTTTAATCGAGCCACCTTGCTGCTCTGGGTCGACATGAGTGACTAAAATGAAAGCTCTACAAGGACAGGGCTTCATCTGTTTTCTTCACTGTTGTAATCAAAGTGACTGGGTTGGTTCCTGGTGCATAATAGGTGCCCAATAAACCTTGACTGAATGAATATGTAATTTGGAGGAGAGCAAGAGTGAAATTTAGAAATCCAGTTAGACAGATATTGCCAGAGTCCAGGTTAGAGGTTATGGAGCTTTAGATCAAGTTTATGTCAGGAAAGAAGGAAAAAAGTCAACAAAATTAAGGACTATTTTGGAGACAGTAGTATCAGGACTTCCTGGTGGATTTGCTGCTGCAGTTAAACAGGAAGAACGAACCAAGGATAACTGAATTATCAAGTGGCTAATAATGGATAGGTTGATTATTAGGTTACTGTCTCTCAGCTTGAAGGCTGCCCTTCTACACTCCACCGTGTGGTTCTGGGGCTGGAACGCAACAAACCACCTTTCTACTTTCCCAGCTGCTCCCTGTCAATCTCTGCCAATAGCAAGTGTGACAGAGAGACTGAAAAGCAGGAGAAAAGAGAAGGGCCCAGGTCCTTCCTGTAGGCTTTCTGCTCCCATAAAAATCACTCCAGCCTCCGACTTCTTGACCCCAGCAGAAGCTCTTCCTGCCCATGGCAGAGGCTAACCCAGGTCGCAGTTTTCCGACACTCACAGAACCAGCCTCATGGCCCTCCTTTCAGAGACACCAGTGCCAACTGGCACTGCTTCCTTGGGTGTCTGACCTTCACCTCTAATTTTTTTTTTTAATGTTTTTTATTGTCGTAGAAGTCACATAATATAAAACATACTATTTTAACCCTATTTAACTGTACAGTTCAGTGGCGCTAAGTACATTCACATTGTTGTGCAACTCTCACCATCATCCATCTCCCGCTCTTTCACCTTCCTAAACTGAAACTCTGTCCCCATTAAACACTAACTCCCCCTCCCCCTCCCCCCAGGCCCCTGGCATCTACCAATGTACTTTATGACTCTATGAATCTGACTATTCTAGGTACCTTGTAGAAGTGGAATCAAACGGTATTTGTCTGCATCGAATGTATATTGGAATGCATTTTTAACGTTAACTTAATATATGTTCTGCAAACAGACTGTACCTTTTTTTCCCCCTGTGCTATACAGTAGGCCCTCACCAGCCATATTCATATTATCTGGTTAACAACTCTATACCTATATATCAAATACAAATATATCTTTGTATTTGAACAAGTCTCTGTTCAATTCACTGTTGTGGTTTCTCTCCCAACTGGACTCTGATCGATCCACTTGGCTTCTAATTTGATTGAGAGGAGTATGGGAAAGACTGGAAGATGCACAAATCAAATTGAAGGGGAAGAAGTGAAGAATTTGGAACTAAATATCTTTAGTTTGAAAGCCTGTGATAACTGCAAGTGGTGCTGTCAAGCAGACACTAGGGTAGATAAGTTTAGTGTTCCAAGGAGAAGGTTAAATGATATATAATTTGGGAAGTCAAGACTTTCGATCCACGGGACTGGATGATTTCACCTTGAAAGAGAATGGAAAGAGATTAAAAGAGATTTCACCTAGAGACACAAGAAAAAGGAGCCCTAGGATTGAGTAGCTATTCAATATGTTTATACTCACTGTGAATCAACAATTGTTATGAGAAAGAATCAAATATATTTTAGGAAACACTGGTCTAATCCTGCTCCCCTTCAGCCATGCAAGGGATGCTGCTGGGGAAGGCAGTGTGGTGAGCAGCCAGGCCCTGGGGGTCTCCTCTGGACCACTGAGAACACGTTCCCCCTTGCGGGCTATGTCGGACCGACGGGCATTCTCAGACCCAGATGCTGAAGGGCAACCTCCCAGGAAAGGAGAGCAGGGAACAGAATCACCCCTGCAACGTGTGAAGACATTTTGCTGTCAGCTGCAAGAGCTGAACTGCTAGCTGTATAATGTAGCAGATGTCACCATCCACTTGACGCCACCCAAGTTCAGTCTTACAGGTCTTCTCTGCAGTGTCACTGGCAATTTAAGAAGGATACAGATAAACACCAATCCCTGACAGAGATGTCTTACAGAAAGGGGAGATTCTTCTTCAGTGCTTGGTGGATAATACCCCAGTGTAAAGGATGTCCTTGGGAGGGTCTCAAAGCAGCCCAGGAGGCTGGAGAGCCATGCAGACGGTCTGTATGGCTCTATCTTAGCCTCTCTGGCCGTGCTTGCTGGTTGCATCCTCATCCCTGACAACACGCCATTGGCACAAAGGAGCACGTGTGACGGTGTTTAGCCTGGCAGCAACTTCTCAGGCAAAGATGTAATCTGTCAGCCAAAATCTGGCTGGTGGGGGGAAAACAACTTTCAGGGAGTCCTTGCAAGAGCCATTTAACACTGAATTCAAGGGGAAAACTCACTTGTACTGGCTTTAAAATGCCTTTCCCTTCCCTCAAGTAAGGGCTATCAAACTACTCTTTTTTATGGAAAATGAATCCTTCCAAGCTGAAAAAGTATCTCCTGTGTCAGACCTTCTAGATCCTAAGCAAAGCACAAAGCAGCCAGGAGATAAACAGACAGACTGAGGGGAAGAATATCTCAGCCCTGCATTTGTGACTCTCCTCTTTCCCCACATGGAAGTCGGCAGAGGTCTGTGGTTAAATGCATGGGCTCTTAAGTCGGCAAAACCAGATTTGAATCCTGGCTTTAATGCTATGCAGCTGTACAATTTTAGGAAAGTTTGCCTTTTCTGAGTCTCAGTTTCCTTGGTGGTAAAATAGGAATAAGAACTTGTACCATACACTGCTGTAGGGAGAACCAAATTAAGTAACATCTCTAAAGGCGTAGCACAGAGCCAGGCACATTGTTGATTATCAATAAGTGGCAGCTGATGGTAGTAGTTAAGGCAGCCATCAGAACAGTAGTAGAAGAATATCCTATATGCCTCTATGAGAGAGTCCATACCCAATAGTTTCTTGCAAAGTGCTGAGCAGAGCATGGCTCCTTTCTGTAGACTTCTTGTTTAATGGAAGTTGTGTGTCAAGCTTCTGCCACTTTAGAGATCCTTTAAGCAAAATATTCTTCCTAATAAAGGGACAAGCAGTGAACAGCTGTGAGCATGGCCTTGTCTGTCTAGATGAAAGAACTCAACTCCTTATACAGCGTACTGCCAAGTTTCAGGATAATTCGTGGCTCAGCCAAACCCAAAAGGAAGGTGGTAAACGGCAGAACCTAAGACTAGAACAATACCGTGAACATTTAGAAAGACTGATCCGGAGGAGGTCAGAACTGGTGTTATGCCTTGAGTTTGAGGAAAAGGGCCTATTTCAAATTTTAAAATATTCTCATCTCTTACAAAATGCCTCCTAACCTCTGTCCTGTGATTTTTAACTCAAGGTGTAAGGGGGAGTCTATAGGTGGCTGAAAAAAGACCAGTCACATTATTTTTATCTTGACGAGCAAAAGGCATTTCAGAATAAGTGCCGGAAAGTTTTTGTTACATTTGTGTAGTCAAAACCCTGTAACAGGCTAGGCTAGTTTTAGGCTTTGGTAACAACCACCAAATCTCAGTGGTTTAACACGTAAGAATGTATTTCTCGATGACTCAAAATCTGCTGTAGATCAAGCACTCCCTCGGCTGCTGTACTGCATGCAATGACTCAGAGATCTTATGTTCCCACCTCTCAAACCTGGGCTCCACACTCCTCAGGGAAAGGGAAGAGGCTCCACGAGAACACAGGGAGGTTTTACTGCTTGAGCCTGGAAGGGACATGGATCCTTGAAAGTTGGGCTCCCTGAGAAGACCCATAGATGGTGATTAACATGCAGGAGGATTAATAAAATATATAGGTTGCAAAAAAAAAAAAAAAAAAACCACGCAGGAGGTTTATTAGGGAATACTTCGGGGATCGATATTTTTGGAAGTGAAGGGAAGAAGCAAAGTTGGAAAGAGAGAGTAGTTGGGCTATGACACAGTCTCAACAAAGGCCTCATCCAACCCCAAAATAACTCTGAATTTGGAATAGTCCTTCATGGTTGTCGCCTTTGGAAAAAGGATGGGGCTGGGATTTCTATCCCTAAGCCTCTTAGACATTGCATGTGGGCTGCCTCAGAAGGAGTGTGATACTTTCGGAAAGACACCTCTCTTCAAACAAGGCCATCCTCTAAGTCTAAGAGGTGAATACTGTTACTTAATCTTCCTAAAAGGTAGGAAAACAGACCTTTCTGTTTGAAGGGGAAGATCTGGGATGCACAGCACAGCACACCTGTACCAAGTGGGATGAGTAAGGGAGAAACGTAAAAGACAAAATCAGAGAGAGAATATTACATAAAATTATTTTTGGCAACTTGAAATAAAAACCAGACAACAGTCACTTAACTGAATATAGGTGTATTTTTATCACATTAGAAAAAATCTAGAGGTATGGGGTTCAAGGTGGTATCACATTCTGTGCTATCAGGGCCTCAAGATACCTTTATCTTTTGCTTCTCTATATTGAGCAGGTAGGCTTTATCCTCATGGTCATGAAATAGTCCCTCTCCCTATGGGTATTCCATTCCTCATCAAGGCAGGAAGAAGATAGGCGAAGGGTAAAAGAGCCATGCATGCTGAATTTGTCCTTTTCGGAAATGATGGGGAACAAAAGCTTTCCCAGGAGGACCTCACCAGAAGTCTTCCCCTCATACTTCCTTAGCTAGAAATGGGTTGTCTGGCTACTCCTAACTCACATGAATCCAGGGAGTTGAGAGTTTATGACTGAGCTCATGCTGTCACTCACAGCATCAGATTTCTGCTCACAAGAAAGAAGAGAACATTGATACAGTATTGGATAGTCAACCAGTACTGCCTGCCACAGGCAGGCAGACACCAGATCATGTAGGACCTTGGCATCCACAGGAAGGAGTTTGGATTTTATTCTAAATGTGACGGGTGGCCATCGAAGGGTTTGAAGGAGGAGAGTGCATGACTGAATTGACTCAGGCAGTTGGATGCAGAATGGGTTATAGAGAGGAAGGGAGGGAGAGGGGAGGCCATATAGGAGGCTGTTGTCTTAGGTCACCAGGGAGATGAGATGGCTCAGGTGACAGGGGCAGCAGTGCACAGGGGGGTTTATGAAGACTCTCCAAACTTGAATGTGTAACTGCCATCTTGGCCAGATAAACCCAGTCTGCTTAGACTCCTCCTACCATGAGGGGAGAGAGGCCTCTGAGAGGTAAACACGGTCTCAATTTGATCAGTCCCTTTAACAGAGCCTGCGGTCTTGGAGCTGAAAGCCAGCCTTCCCTCTAGGAAGATAAAGTATCATTATCTTCATTTTATAGATGAGACAGTTGCACCTGCGAGCGACCATACCACCTCTTTAACTTATGGTTAAAGGCAATTACTTGAATTTGTTTCTGAATCTGACATTTGTGACACTTTACTGAGTATTACATTTGTTTCCTTCCTCTATCTTTCTCCTTAGTTTCATTTCTCCTTTATTTATTTTCTCCTCAGTTTACTATGCTCTTAAGATTTCCAGATCTCCCCTTCAATACCTTTTTATGGGTTAAACCCGGACTGAAGATATGTATAAACAGCAAAGAGGAGAGGACTCCCTGGTAGTCTTATAAGTATAGAAAAAAAATTGTTTCTGGAAGTTTTGTCTGCAAATAAACAAACACAGGCCATCTGGCACCACCAAGCGGCTACTCCAGGAGTTGCATAGGAAAAAGTAAAACTTGTTTTTGCTTCCTGCCCACCTGAGACACCAGACACCAGCAAATAGCTTGATTGCATACATCTTGGAGTGATGTTATTTCATGAGCTTCTCTGAACCCTGGGATTCTCTCATGTAGATTTGGAGGAGAGTAAATAGTCTTTATAAGATGGGGGAAAGGATCATTGCTTTAGATCTTTCTTTGACTTGAAATATTCTTATCACCATATATTCCGAATCCCAGAGTTTCCCAATTTATCCAAGGTCCTTTAGCTGGTAGGCAGGAAAACTGGGACTTGATCACTTCTCCCTGGCTCTTTGTCCAGTGTTCTCACAACTATGGTATCATAAATCACTGTTATATATAGACAACAGTGGCCAGAAGAAATCATGCACTTTTAGTTAGAAAATCAGTCTTGACGATCAGTGAGGGATAAAGATTGGGACTTCTCTGACTCTGATCCCTGTATCATTTACTGGCATTCTTTAGTAATTAGTAACCTCTACATGATAGGAACTCATCAAATGTATTTTGAATGAAAGGATGCATGAGTTTCTTTTCCATTCAGCGTAGCTGGAGTGCAAACAAACAATGTCCCAAGCCATTCTACAAGTGATCGTGTACCCAGAATATTATTTAACTCCTTTCCCATTGGGCTTGTCTCACAGGCGTTTCCTTGACATAGGAGAACAACTATGGATATATGATGATTACAATGTTTGATTCAAGCAATCAGCAATAAGCTTTCTACATCAGTCTAGTCCCTCAAATTACCAGGTTGTTGGATGATGCCAACTGATGCTGCAAAAAATATGTCTGAACAGTTCTATAAGTATGGGGACAGCCATCAGAATCCTGTCATTATTCAGTAGCCTAACTTTTGAGAAAGACTTTTCAATAATTGGCAGGAGATACAGTAATGGGACCCTAGCTGTGAAAACTTAATACTCACTCTCAGTCCTGGCCTAATCCTAACAGTGACCCCCCAATGGGTCTTATGTGATTGAATCATCTCTTCTTTTAACTTCAGAGCCTTTATCTTCCTTCAAAGAAAATTCTGCTGAACTTATACTTACAGCTCTTTCTCCTATGCCTATGTCTGTTTAGAATTCTCCATTTTCATTATCTCAGAAAACAGCGTAGTATGGTAGACATTTGGAACCAAAGAGCTCTGGATTTGAATCCTGGTATTGGCACCTTATGGATTTATGGTCTTGGGCACAAACCTCAACCTCCCTGACTTACAGTTTCATCAGCTACAAATTAAGGGTATTCATACATTGAAAGATTAGACATGCATAAAATACTGAGCACAGCATCTGATATATACACACACACACATTATATACTAAATAAATGGGTGCAATTCAAATCATTATTACCATTGTTATCATTAAGGTAATTTCCATCCAAAATAGTTATCTACAAATTTACTTTTTTGAAATTTGGCCTGGGTATGTAAGGTCATTAGGATGAGTGTGTCTCTTCTGTGTGCAGATATTCTAGGTCAGATAAAAGATCAAATGAGGGTATTTTCCCCTCAGCACTATCATGTAACAGGGGAACTAATTAGCTTCCATTCGCCATCTCTTGGGCCACCTTTCTGTGTTGTGCACAGTTGTAATTTTTCCACAGTATGGAAGTTTAAACTGTATTAATAGGGAAAATCTGCATGGATGTGTGACGATATCAAAAATATCAATTGTACTTTTAGTATCTGTTTTTTGGAGAATGTACATTAAGTTCAAGTACCTATGCATTCAGTAGAGTTTTCACTTAAGTTAGTTCAAGTTAATTAAATTCATAACTAATCATGACAGCATCTATATGCTTTTGTACATCAGTCATATGTTTACCATTAGGATGTACTGACTGAGTCCCAAGTCATGGCTTACTGAGTACATGAGTTCTCAGATCCTTTGTGGTAATGCCAAGGTCTTCTGTGGGTCCCTGGCCCCTGGAAGGGCCTCCCTGATCTGGTCTAGACCTCTCATTTTTTAGTCAAAGGTACTGTGGATTAGAGGTGTGAAATGGTTTACCCACAGTCCTATGGTTGGTCCATTTCAGAACAAGAAATTGGACCCACATATCTAGATCCTTTATCATATACTGATTCTGCCATACTAAAGTTTCCCAAACTTCAATCCCTCTTGTATAACACCTTCAAAATTCTTCCCATGTCTGTCTATCTCTATGAATATTATTCACTTAATACTTTTGTTCAAATCAAATTTGTTTGCTCACTCCTTAAAACCCAGACTTGTCCTAAGAGCTATCCATAAAAACCACTGACTTATAGATGCTAGGTTTCCCCCCCAAAACTCATTTAATTGTTATGCAATTATTAACATTTCTCTATAAAAATGTATTCATGTACCATCTTGCATCATCTCAGACACCACCTGTGGTACATGGACCACCCAGTATATACCCAGGCCAATCCTTGGAGTAGGAATTTCAGTGTTTCTCTTTCCTTCCAGTGCTTTTCTTTTCCCTCTTGCACGTCTCAGTGAGCACTCTGGATAATCTTGTAAAGATGGAGCTTTAAACTCTTGTGAATTGAGGCACATACCCAATTGATGCCCCAGAAATGTAATTTAAGCTATATCTGAAATAACACCTGTCTCTAATGTAAATATGCACTGCAATTCTAGGTTCTGGTCATTTAATATATTTGCTATTTATTCTTTCTGTTTTCAGAGATTCTGAAGGAAGGATTCTGGTCTGCTACAGTAAATAGAGCATGAAAATCAGGTCTGGCTTGAATTTTATCCTAGACATTAACCCTATCTCAGCTTTTGCAGGCTATTCTTACTGGCTGAGTTGTGGCCAATAATTAACTTTTCCCGCTGCTAAAAACACGTTAACCTTAAAGAGAAGATAGATACACATCATGTTTCAATTTTAAATGGTTCTGCACCATGGGATACATTTCTCTCTGTGTTGCCATCCTAGGGGCTATATGTAAATTAAGCATGGGATAACAGAGTGGTGAAGTGCAGGCACTTGTACTTTGCCTGCCTGGATTTAAGTAACAACTCATCTAGTTTTTTTATATTAATTCCTTAGTCCATGTCAGTCTCAGTTTCATCATCTGTAAAATGGTGACAATAATAGCAACTACCTCATAAGGTTATGAGAGATAAATAAGATCTGATGGATTAACCTCTTAGCCTATTGCTTGACACTTACCAGGAGCTTGGCAAAATTAGTTTTTATTATAATAGTAAGGCTGGTTTACACCTTGGAAATTTAGGGTTTTATATAAGTGGGATGCTCAGGAGATACCATTTTAAAGGGCATGAAATGACCGGTGGTTTCCCATTAAAAAGGGGAAAATGTTAGGTTACTGCCTATTGACTCCTTCTTATACCCCAATTAAATTCTTAAATCTTCCATCTCAGGAGACCACTCCCATCACAACAAAGAAGTAACACTATTGCTACTTCCTCATGGGGATAATACCATAATACCATTGTTGGGCTGGCCAAATACTAGCACCTAGATTGAAAGTGGTCAACATCCTTCTAAGAAAAGGTCATTTTTTCTTTTAGCAGCTCTTGGGGGTGAGAACGGTGCCCAAAAAAAGCACGTGGCTTCACCAGACACTAAGGCATTCAGGGAAGCAAATGCCTCATGTCAGAAAAGAAAGAAAAAAAAAAAAAGAGAGAGAGAGAAAGTGCAACACTTTTGTACAGATTTCTTTATCAAAGCCAAGATGACTTAAAATATAAACTGGCTGACCTACTGGAACATTTATACCCATTTTTCCCTTATTTGACAATGCTCACTTGCTATTGTTCTTTTAAATCCTAATTCATTTCGTCCTTACTTGGAAGCTATGTTTCCACCATTTAGAAACAACAACAATAAAGCCATGCGCACAAGATCAAAAGACAGAAATCAAAGAGTTTTAACTCAGAACTGGTATAATCCAGCAGAAAAAGAGAAAAAGAGAAGTGGGGAGCTTCATCTACAGAGGAGACACCAGATTTATAAAGTCATTAAGCATGGTTACTTCATACAGCTCTCAAGTCTGTTTCAAATGAATATTTCAGGTTCTGACTCTCATTAGAACTGTAGCTAAAGGAACTAAAATGTGATAATGCAGCATTCCTTTCTCCATCCCCAGCACTCCCAAAATTATCTAAATTTTTTATAAGATGGTTTATGGAAAATGATGTTGAATTGATGGTCAGGCCACCTGGGGTCTATCCTCAACTCCACTCCTAACTGTAGAGGCCTTGAGCTAGTTTATTCCTGGGGTTCATGTCTCTCATCTGTAAAACAGAGGAGGTATTATCACTAACATCCTATAATTCCATCACCCAGAACGACAGTGCGTTAGCAACTGAGGAAATATTTTAATCTGAGCAAGTCATTTGATTAAACTAGAAAAAAACAAAGGGGGAATAAGTTTTCCAAAGGATGCTTTTTCTTTCAACATTTCCATGTGGGAAAAAATCCACATTAAAAAAAAGTTTTAAACCCTCTGATTCTCAAAACAACAAACAAACAAAAAACACCCCAAAACAACAACAACAAAAAATCGCACAATTTAAACAAGTTTTGTTCAAAACTCAGAATTCTGATATACTACCCTCTAGTGGAGACTGGAAGCAACGTTGCTAATTCCATCTGAAAGTACATTCAGACCTTTTGTTCACAGGACAGGAGTAGGGGGAGTTTTGTTTAAATTGTAATCATTTACAGTCCTCAAAGTGTAATCCAAAGATCTGGGCCCTCAGAATCAACCCAGCTTGCCAGAGCTCACTCAAGAGCAACTCAACCAGGCTCTTTGAGGGTAGGGTCTAGGGGTCAGCACGGTTAATGGAGAACTCAGCTAATTCCTAAACCCACTGGAATTTAAAAAACAATGTTCTAGCTCCCTGAGAGGCATGGTATGAATGTGAGCATTATCATAAATCTAGTGTGTAGTTAGGAGGCAAATCTCTAAACCTTGAGGAGAGGTACAAAGTTAAATTCTCTTTTCTTCATCTCAAGAAGTGGAAAATAAATACAACATCAGTTCCCTGGCAACTCCAAGATAAGGATCATGTTCCTTTGCACAGCACACAAGGTGCTTCACGGTCCACACGCTACATCCCAGCCACCAGGCCCTGGTGCTTCTATTACTCTTTGCCTCTGCCCCATATTGATACTATTGCCACCGTTAAATTCCACCTAGAAATCTATGCAATTGATTCTGCATATTTAAACGTTATTCACTCTATATGGAATATGCCTTCCTCCAACTTAAATTTGATTGGAAATATCATTCCATTTTTATTTATCATTAATGCAACTGAAAAGGATAATGCTACACAAAATTGAGATCAACGGCAGAAGCATCAAGAGTTGTTCTGCAGGCTGCATTTATTCTATCCCATTTCCATACGCCACTTTTTCCAAGTGTTTGCTGTGCAGAGACAGCCTATAGCAATGTTGCCAATGGCCATGGCCATTCCCCTTTCCAATCACATGGCTGACCTCAAGCCCCCTTCTTCTTTACCTGAGTTTAGAAATACTCGAGCAATAGACCCAGGGCAAGTATAAATAAAGATCAAAATGTCAACTTTATTTCTGACAAAAGCTTGGTTGGAGACTGCGGCTAGACCTTTGGGTACCACTGGAGGGAAGGTTTAGGACTACAGAACGGGCATCCTAACCAAGAACTTCTGCCCTGCGTTGTTTTGCGGTCAAGATGGAAGAAAAGGAATCATATTCTGATGTTGTAGTCTTTTAGCAGTTTAGCTCTCCCCAATTTATAAAATGAACAAAGGGCTGCCTCTAAGAAGGCCCAGCTCTATAGAAACTCTGGAGCTGCCCCTCTGCAGAACTGTTAAATGAGAAAAGTTGACTTTCTAAGCTCTGAAATTTATTTTTCAATATCTATTGAAATGATAACTTGCCTGTAAGCAGAGTTCTTGTTAACTGAGTGCAGTATGTTCTGCTCTGGGTCAAGTGCCTGTGCTGATTGCTTGTTTCTCATAAAGGATGTTTTGTACATGTTACAAGCGACAGTTAAATGCAGTAGTAAAAATTTCAATTATTAATGTGATACTGAAAAGCTATTTCCTTTCTTAACAAAGTTTTTCTTGATGTAATTGTAGGTTCACATGTAACTGTTAAGAAATAATACAGAGGTCCTTGCGGCATCAGGCAGGACACCGCCGAGGCGGACTCAATGGTGAGTGTTCCCACTGGGCCATCACCCATGGGTCACCACCTAGAACCGCGCACAGCACCGCACACATGTATAATCTGCAGCCTCCAAACCCAGGGTTAGACGGCACCGCTGCGGGCGAACTGCTCGGTGCTCGGGAATGACTGAGGCTGATGTAAATCCAAAGGCCTACCCTCTTGCAGATACCCACCTCACCAAGAAACTATTGGACCTCGTTCGGCAGTCATGTAACTACAAGCGGCTTCGAAAAGGAGCCAATGAGGCCACAAAAACCCTCAGTAGAGGCATCTCTGAGTTCATTGTGATGGCTGCAGACGCCAAGCCCCTGGAGATCATCCTGCACCTCCCACTGCTGTGTGAGGACAAGAATGTGCCCTACGTGTTTGTGCGCTCCAAGCAGGCCCTGGGGCGAGCCTGTGGGGCCTCCAGGCCTGTCATCGCCTGTTCTGTCACCATCAAAGAAGGCTCACAACTGAAGCAGCAGATCCAATCCATCCAACAGTCCATTGAAAGGCTCTTAGTCTAAACAGGTGGCCTCTGCCACACTCCCTGCTGCTGACTGCTACCCCAGGGGTTATGTATCGTTTGTCTGTTAGCATATAGTATTTCCAGCTACCTTCTATTGTTATAAAATATTTTAGTGCTCAATTTGGTTTTTGTATTTTTGTATTGTTTTTGTCTTGTTTTTAGGTTGTCATCTCCTTCCCAGCCTCTCCTGTAATCTTCACTTCCACTCTCTCTCTGCCATCTTATCCTCCCTTTTGGAAAATGCATGCCCAGAACAGGTGGAAGCAGGGTGGGTGACACCATTCAAAGGCAGGGAAGAGCCAAGGTAGAGATTTGGTTCCAGCTTTCAGGTGCCACCTTCCTACTGTGCAGGGCATGATGGAAGTAAGCACTGTCCACTTTGTATCCCTTGTGCCCAGCATCCAGGACCATGTTTGAATAATCAAGGGGTTTCCTTTGCTCTCTAGGACATTATGTATCATTTGGGGAGGAAGCATGTATTCTGTGAGGTTGTTGGGTGTATGTCCCAAGAGTCAGTTTCTGATATACCCCTGCTGTTTGCTTTTGGTAATATATTTCCCCCCAACTCCCACCTATGCCTCTGAGGGTGGCAGGGCAGCAACATACCAAAGAGATATGCTGCAAAATTCCAGAGGCGCCTTGGTGAGTGAGACATGGGACACTTGACCTAGGTCTTGAAGGTGTGGCAAGAGGTTCTGGAATGGAGGATTCTGGGCCAGTCATGGAGAACTGGAAGCTACAGCAAAGATGATGGAATTCAAGGGAACATCCTTGCTTTGGTGAATGGAGATTTCTTCAGTAGACACTTGGTACCAGCTCTGAGAGCCCTTACCCCTTGCCTATTTCCTGCCATGATGTGGGTCAGATGTATGTATTCTCTATCACATCAGAAGGACAGTGCTACTGTGTCATTCTGGTGAGCATCCTAATACAGAACACATACATTCATAAAATAAAAAAAAAAAGAAAGAAAGAATACAGAGAGATCCTTATACACTTTGCCTTATTTTTTCAGTCTATTTTCTCTCTTATGCAGATTGGGTGAATTCTACTGTGTCCTCAAGATCACCACTTTTATCCTCTGTCATCTCCACTCTACTCTTGATCCCATCCACTGAGTGATTCATGGGTGATGTTGTATTTTTGAGTTCTATAATTTCCATTTGTTTTTTTTAAGATAATTAATTTTATTTCCTTGCTGAAACTTTCTATTTTTCCATTTGTTTCAAGAGACTTTATAATTGATTGCTGAATCATTTTTATGATGACTGCTCTAAAATTCTGGTCAGGTAATTCCAACATCTGATTTACATCTGTGGATGTTGCCATCCATTGGCTGTCTTCTGCCTTTCGAGTTGTGATTTTCTTGGTTCTTGGTGTGACATGATTTCAAGTTGTATTGTGGACATTTTGCCTGTTATGTTAGGAGACTCTAGGTCCTATCTAAATCTTCCATTTTCACAGGCAGTCACCTGTTTAGATTTCACTTATAGATCTTGGCCTACTTTGTGGGCTGTGGTTTCAATGGCAGTTTAATTTTCAGAGGCTTTGTGGTATTTTTTTGGTCTGCTTAGTTTATGCCTGATGTTGCAAGCATGACTCCTTTTCCATCTGGGAGAAGAATGACCCTACCTGGGCTGCCTTCTCTTGTTAGGTCAGGGATTGGGATATGATGGGTCCAGGCCATCTGCCCCTGTTGGGGGACACCCTGCCACTATTTTATTCCTTAAGTCCTGAGGAGACCTTCTCACCTTCCTCTTACACCCTTTCAGCATTCTCCTTGGTTGTCTCTTGTGTGGTTTCCAGGGTTTATATTTCTGTGGAGTAACAGGGAGAAATTCATCTACGCCATCTTGCTCCGACCCGAAGTCACTCTATTTTATTTTAAGGAAGGAAAAAACTCAACTGACACAAATAATTCACATCATTTTTTCTGTGAGTCAGTTTCCATCTGCCATAGGGAAGAGGCAACATTAATTAGCCTTATTGGTTTTGCCCCTTTTTCTCCTCAGCAGTTCCTTCTTTTTCCACTCTCCACCTCCCCTTACTTGCCCCCCCTTTAACCCTCCCATCTATGGAGGTATAATTTTGGAATGATTTTTAAACAGGAGAAACCAGTGGCAGGGAATGCAGAAACACAAAACAAAACAGCTTCCATGTTAGGTTAAACATAAAGGCAGCTATAAAACAGGGAGCCATGGGGCTTCCCTGGTGGCGCAGTGATTGGGAGTCCGCCTGCCGATGCAGGGGACACGAGTTCGTGCCCCGGTCCGGGAAGATCCCACATGCCGCGGAGCGGCTGGGCCTGTGAGCCATGACCGCTGAGCCTCCGCGTCCGGAGCCTGTGCTCCGCAACGGGAGAGGCCACAACAGTGAGAGGCCCGCGTACCGCAAAGGAAAAAAACAAAAAACAGGGAGCTTTAGGTACCAGTGGTTTTGTAGTACTATTAAATGAATTCTGTGATTTCCAATAAGAAGAGATCTGACATTCATTCACTTAATTTTACTGACTGATGGAGCTTATATGTTTCAACATTCTTAGAGGTTATTTGTATTTCATAGGGATCAAAGTGAAACAAAACAGAGCCCTAAAGGCATAATTTCAGACAGCAAAGAAGTGAGGATATTATTTCCTAACAGTGAGTTTTGAAGTGTGGTAGAGGATAATTCAGTATATTCGTATCTTGGAGGAAACTATAGTATTTTTAAAGACTGGATTCTAAAATGATCACTGCTTTGTTATGTTTTTAATCATAATAGTTCATTTACTTTGAACTTTCAAAAAGTTTAGAGTTAAGATTTTTAGGTGTGATCAAAACCAAGACTGAGCAATATTGTTTTAGCGAATGAAGGGAAGCAAACTCTGTCTTCCTATGGAGCTGACCACTAATTAGGCCGTAAGGTGCAGGCTCTTGTCCATTGAGTGTAAGTTGTAGTGTGTGTTTTCCAGCTCTCTCTATAGATGTGGACTCAATATCTGTCTTTGCTGACACTGTCATCTAATACTCTGGCACTGGTCCTTCAAATCCACCTTCCCTCCCCCTTGACTGGGAAAGTGTGACTGGTGTTCTGTAGCCATCTTACCGTTGTCAAGCAACGGTTTAATGCTTAAAAGACTTAGGAGATAGACTATGAGATGGACTTAGGTCCTTGACAATCTCATTTCTTTCTTTTTATCCCTATTGGGCTAAGGAGATTCAGTTTAATTAGGCTGGGGTTATATGTGAGATGGGGCAGGTGTCTGATCTTCTGCATCTCTTTTACTCCTTTATATCTTACTTCCTCATCCGTCATGAGTTTTGGGTTTTTTTACTATTTTTAAAAAATACAAAATGCATTAAGGCCATAACATACAAATCAATCAATACTGGCAAGAGAAGAATTTACTTATTTAGCAGAATAAAATGTGCAATCTTCTTTACTCTAAAAACTTAGCTGTTTTCTGTTTTTCCCTTTTTTCATATTAGAAGCATTCATTCCATTTTAACAGAGCACTCACCTCTACTGTCTACACTCTAGGAGAAAAACAAATGCTTTCCCTCACCATGCAGACAATGTTAAAGGCAGTTTTCCCTGCACTTATGGAAAGAGAAAATTTTTCCTGTGACTTATGATCTGTGCTCTGAATGTATGGTCCCCTGAAGTCTAGAAGGAAATAAACGAAGAGACACACCTTTTGTGCAGAGCGATAAAGACGGTCTGGAGGTGTGTCTGGAGGTGGGGAAATAAGTGAGGTGACTGATAAATACAAGTGATCTGACCCTGGGGCACTGATCCAGAGGGCACTGTATCATAACCTGTGACATGCCCAGTGAGTGAACCAAAAGGAGGATCACTGTAAAGGACATGTTAAAAGGCCTATGACCTGCGGCGTCTTGGAGTCATTGCCAGTCACCCACATAGCCTTCGTGTGAGAATTTCCCATTATTCATAATGCAGGCCATGCAGCCTGTGCCAGTCGGGACTCCAGTTTGTACCGATAGAAACCCTGTTCACTTCATACCAGCACATCACCAGCTAACCTCCCCACAGCGGTAGCATCTCCCCATGCCGTGAGACTTTATACTGTCCCCATCCAAAGGCTCCCTGTGTGTGCACCTCTAGACAATGCCATGGGACCTCTGAAGACCAAGTTCTAAAGCAGGACAGGGATGAGTATGGGCCATATTTAGCTCACACATGGTTCAGTCTGAAGACGTGAAAAACATCTAGGCTTTCCATAGGCTGCAAGGTGGTACCAATCACAAGGTTCCATCTTCACTCTTACAGGATAGAGACAGAAACAGTGATAGTGTCGAAGGTTGTTTGTGCCTCAGCAGGGGCTGGGGTTGGGGGAGGAAAAGAGGATGCAAACACAGGGGGAAAGGAGCCCAGAGACGGGACCTGCCGAACCCCTCCTAAGGCCGACTCTGAGAGACCTGACCTTGCCCAAGAGCTATTTCCCGCTCTCCAAGGTAAGAGATTCCTGATCCTGTTCAGTCGTGGGGCAACCCTGTACTTCAGGGAAGCCTGGACTCACTACCAACCCCAGAGTGAGTCTAATTTGATCTCTGCCATTTGTGGTAACTCTATTTCCCTTGTCAGGGATCGGTTTGAGAACAGGCCTATGATACATTTCTAACCAATTAGAGATGAGGGCTACACCACGAGGACTTCTAGACATTCTTCCTTTCTCTTAAAAAGATACGCCTATGGAAGAACTAAATTCTCTTCTCCCCTTTCCTCCATCTTGATAGATATTCAGGTTGACACGCCTGGAACTGTTACTGTCATCTTGTGACCGTGCGGGGAAAGCGGGAGGTATGAGAAGAATTTGAGCTGCAGCAATAATGAGGTTGAGACACTCAGTTAACCGACTCTGAAATGGCCCTATTTTTAGCTCTTGGATAGATAAGAAAACAAATCTTTCTTATTGTTTAAGCCAATTTTCGTTGAATTTTCTGTTACCTTCAGCCAAAAGCATACCAAATGAATTAATTACCTGATGAGAAAAGAAATCTTTTGCATCATTTCATGGACTTCCTGTGGATTCATGATCAGCGAGGAGTAACAGTATCTTCTTTCTGGTAAGGGACTGTACCTACACCCCATTCCAGGTGGTTCTGAGATTGCACAGATGACACTCTATGAAAGAATCTTTCTGTAATTTTCAAGCATTTTTTTCTTTCAGCATGGTCAATATGGGGAATAAAACTGAGGAAAGGATCCCCCGAATTAGACTCTGAATAGATAAAATACTATATAAGAAAGTAAAAGTTAGGTGAACACATATGCAAATTCAAAACCAGAAGATAGAAATACCCATTTTCAGAATTGCAAAGCAAACTCAGAATCAGAGAGGTGGGAAGGGGCTTAGGTGAAAATGTATTAGAGTTTTATGAGAAGCAGGTGTAGGCCCTAACAGCTGCATTTGGGGGTTTGGATGCCTGTGCAGAGAAGCTAGTCTAGGACACAGACACTATTTATACAGGGAACTAGAGCTGTGATACCTGCAACAAGCCAGGAGTCACGGGGATGGGCAGACTCCAGCCCCACCAGGTGGGGGGATCAGCAAGGAAGCTTGTTTTACAGCCAAGGTTGAATTTAGAGAAAAGTAACCCAAGGAAATTCAAATGCATCATCACGTGAATGAGCAGGTCCAAATTCATGCCATCAGTGTGGAGCAGAAGCTCCTAACTGAGAAATCAACATAAAAACTGACCCAGAATGAGTGAAACCCGTGGACTCTCAGAAGCGGCAAAGCCACCATAACACAACAGGGAAAATACCACAGCTCAGGGAGCCCAGGATGCCAGGGAAGTAAGCCTCAACTGAAGATGAGCTTCCAGTTGAAGATTCAAACCATGGAAGGAAGTGAATCACTGAGAAGGAGAATAGGATGGTGCGACAGAAAGAAAACCTTGTACAAACAAGAAATAATAGAATTATCTAAAAGAAGATTTAAATAAGTATTTTTTAAATGTTTAAATAGGTAAAGAGGAAATAATAAAGATAAAGCAAGCACAAAACAGTATAAAAAGGACAGATTTGAGAAATGGGAAAGGATACAATGGAAATCTTTAAATGATGATCACAAAATTACTGCAATTTTTAAAAATCAATTACCTAGTTGAACAACAGTAAAAATACACACTCAAAAATAATGTATATATTGGAACACAGATCTAAGGAAGTGACCTAGAGTGTGGAAGAGAGAAATAAAAACAAGAGAAGTTGAGGCATGCAAGATAGGAAGATGGAGTCTAATATATGTCCAATAGGAGTTCTAGGATAAAATAAAGTGTATGAGGGAGACCTAATGTTATAAGAGAAAATGGCTGAGAATTTTCCAGAATTGAACAAATAGTCATCTAAGGCATCCTAAGATTTAAAGAGTACCCCAATATCCATATAGGATAGAGACAAGCAAACTCACGTCTAAAAGAATCATTGTGATAAAACTGCAGACTATCAAAGACAGGCAAAATTCTTAAAAGCTACCAGAGATTAAGAGACATATTCCTACAAAGGAATGACTATTCGACTGACAAAAGACTTCTAGTCAGCAATAAGAGCTGATGTTTTTAAGTAGTTGCTGTAGGCTGGGCAGTATTTTCGGTATCTCTTATTTAATGTTCATAACAATCTGATGGGGAAAATACCTTACTATCCCCATTTCACATATAAATACAGAACAATGAATAAAAGACAATGGAATAACATATTCAAAGTGGGGAGGCATAAACAATTCTACCTGTAACTCTATCTCTTACCATACCTTCATCAAGAGTGAAGCTTGGAGGTTGTTTCTTTCCTGACATATACTTAATAATCCATAAACATTTGGAAGTTGAATAATAATACAAAATATGTGTCAACTATAACCGCCCCAGAAGTGTCATATTGTGGTAAGTGCTTCAGAGTTATATATACGGTTGTTTTGTGTGTACAGTGAGCAAGGTAGAAACTGGTGGAGTAGATATATTTTTAACCTAATCTTTGTTTTCTCACTGCCCAACCAGACTGATCTAAAGAAGTTATGCAATAAAATATTTGGGTTAAACTAGGACAGTGAGTCCTTTCCAAATATTCCTACAGCACAAAAGATGGTCTTCTGCATCAGTAAAAAGAGAGCCCTTTAAATATTTTAAACCAAAAGAATCTAATACAAGGGACTGTTTACTCAGAGGATAGAATAGCTAAGGAACTAAACAGTATTATGAAGCGACCAGGCGTTTAGCGAAAGCAAGGAAGCTATTACCAACCCAGGGCTGGAGTGTGAAAAGCAGGAGGTGGTTGTATCAGAGCTCAGGAGTCAGGGTCCCTGGTGGGCCTGTCTGAAGAGAACTGAGACCATGGAGAGAGGGGACATCCTCTAGGAACTGGAGCCACACAGGCATTACCTCAAGTACTGGAGTTGCCACCTGAAACAGAATGGGGGCTGTCCCGGCTTTTTCCCTTCTTGCCCTCCACGCTTGCACCGAGTCTTCCATTAGCTAAACCCATCTAAAAGCAGAACGCGAGAGAGCCTGGGAAATGTAGTGTCCTCCAGTACACAACCGAGGAAAGAAGGGCAGAGAATGGATCTGAGAACAAAAGCCAAGTGATGGACCCAGCTCACCCTTAGCTGATGATGTCAGGTGAGTGGCTGCAATGGCTTTGAGCGTAAGGGCAGACGTGTTCAGTGTCAGAGGTCTGTTCAGTGTCTGCTCTGTTCTCTAACTCTCCCATCTGCCTGAGTTCCTCCGTTTTAGCTGGCTAGTCAGTGGTGGCTTGAAAATGGCACATGCATTTTGGGTGTGAATGACTAAACGAACTACTCTTTCAGGAAAAGGCTTTGCCTTCTTCCAATCAAGCTCTACAAATGGGAACTTCATTTAAGACCATCCATCTATTGAGCTTTGTGTAATATATATATCCTCTCAAAGCTGCTACGCCTAGAAACTTATAGTGGAGTATAAAAGTAGCTTTCCCTGTTGGAATGGCTTTTCTTATTTGTATTCTAAGTAACTCATTTAAGGCAGATATCGAAAGTTCCTCTTATTTGTATTTATTTTGCCCACAGAAAATTTACAGTTCACGTGACTGTTCTGCTTCAAAGAAATAATCAAAACACAAATTGCTTGAACTATAAAGGCAGGAGTTTAGAAAACCTTGGAGAAGGAAGAGAAATTAGGGCACATTTGAAACATAAGTGAGAGGGGTTTTTGCCATGGCTGTCTTCAAATAACATCTCTAAAGCACAAGCAGAAGAGAATTTCGAGATTTACTTACTTCACAGAAATTTCATCCTTCCTGAAATTTTATTTTAGAGTAAGTGAACCAGAAAAGATGTCAATGTTAAAACTCTGTTTTCCTTTGGAGTAGATAACCAGAAACTATAACATGATTTTTCTGGAATCAGAGTTAAGCAATAACTGGTAGTCATCTTTATCTACCCTCAAAAGAAAAACCTTTGAACAAAGAATATGCAGTTAATCAAATAAAATGTTATTTTTTATTTAAAAGATATCAAGGGCTATAATATGAAATTTTAGCCAAAATATTTTTTCTTTTGTTCATCTTCTTTTAGCTTTGATAGAGGTGAATGGTTTAATGAAATATCACAGCATTGACTCTGACGGGCATTTTTGGGATTGAAAGTATGCTACTTTTGGTGGTGACGTGGTTAACTGTTAACTAATCTGTCTAAAACTGAGGTAGATTTTATAAACTGTCCCAATTTTTTAAAAATTTAGTGCTATTGTTAGGCAATGATTTTGACTTTTGAACTGCCTGTGTTTATAAATTCTCTACTTAATGTTCAGTTGATATCACTTGATCAGTTATGTAATATAGTTGATATCACTTGATCAGTTATGTAAGAAAGCTTTCTTGAGTGAGTGTGTGTGTTTGTGTGTGTGCGTGTGTATATTTCATAAAGAACGTTAGCACCCTCATCTGTATGACTTTTGAGGCTGTAATTCCTACAATCTTTTTTCATTTCCTAACAGTGAACAGCTTGAATATTCATTAAATTTGCTCCTGATTAAAGTACCACCTCCGAGTAATTTAATTATACTGTATATTTCAGAAACACTGATAAGTGCTGGAGTCAAAAAACACTTCATTGCTAAATGTTACCCACTGGGAATAAGTGTTGGCTTATGAAAAGGGAAAAAAATGCTGCTTCCACATTTCTCAGAATGAGTATTTCCAATGATTTAAATATACAGAGCTATGCAAGGAGGAAGGGAACACAAGGACAGACAAGGAGAGCAGACTTGTATATTCTTCTCCCAGCTGTCAGTGCTTGAAGAAAAAATGGATGCCCTCGTATGGTTTAATCCCAGCCACTGACACAATTAAATATTCTTTTATTCAACTGGATTTTTTTTAAAGAAAATCGGACACCTTTTAAATCAGACTTCCTGGAGTCTCCGAGCTGCTCCTGATAGATACTGTATGAGGCTGATGAGGGAGATGTAACTGAAGTTGATTGATTCATTCATTCACACACTCATTCATGCTACAAATATTTTGTGAGCATCTATTGTATGCCAGGCACTCTTCCAGCTACTGGAGATCCAGGGAACAGATCCAAGTTCCCAACCTCATAGAGATGACATTTCTAGCTAGGAAAGATGGATACAATGCAGAAATACGTACAGAATATGCCTGATGATAAATTCTATGTAGAAAAATGAGGCAGGGTGAAGGGGATCAGAAGCGTGGGTGTACAGCAGGTGGGTATTTTATACAAAGTGGTTGGAAAAGTCCTCACTGATAAGCAGAGACTTGAGGTCAGTGAAAGTTTAAACCTCGTGGGGCATTTAGAGAAAGAGTATTCCAGGTGGAAGGAAGAGCATGGGCAAGCTCTCTGAGTTTGGACCCTTTAAATATTTCAAATGTTGTCTAGGGGCTCAGCATGACACAGTAGTTAAGACCTCGCTTGACTTTTGGAATTCGAAAACTTGGATAAGATTCTGTATATTAGCAAGTGACAAATGATTTGAAATCTCTGAGCCTTTATTTTATCACCTATAAAATGGGGATTCCTACAACTTCCTTCTTCCCAGTGTTACTGTAAAGACTAAGTGAGAGTGCAGACAAAGATATTCATTGTAATTGGCATTGTGCTGAGTTCAATAAATGTTAGCTATGACCAGGGAAAAAATGCTTCTCAGGGACACTTGAGTTTTCTGCAACATTTGTGTATTGAAATGGATCACACGAATGTTGAACTAGAACTCTCTTCTAAATATTAGTCCAACATTATAACATGAGTAGAAATGTTTCTTTTTCTGTGTGGTCCTGAATAAGCTGTTTTCCCTTTATGAACCTTAAGTTTTGCAAAATGAGGAATTAAGTTAAACCAGTCACTTCAGTCTAAAGTCTTCAAGGTAGTATGAGAGCTAGTTTCCCTGTTTGAAAATTCCTGAAAATGAAATTTTATATTTACTTCCTTTTTTAATTGAAGTTTAGTTGATTTGCAATGTGGTGCCAATCTCTGCTGTGCAGCAAAGTGACTCAGTTATACACATACGGACATTCGTTTTCTTTATATTCTTTTGCATTACAGTTTATCACAGCATATTGAATATAGTTCCCTGTGCTATACATTAGGACCTTGTTGTTTATCCATTCTAAATGTAATATATATATTTACTTCTGATAAGGGTAATGAGGGACTTGACCATCAGGCTTGCTGGGGGCTGAATTACAAAGCGTGGAATTCGGTGGCTAAGACCACTGGCTGTGAAGTGTGATAGTACAGCCAAGGTGCTATCCCAAAAGGTTGCCCAGTTTACATTTACCTCAAGAGCAATGCTTTCCCCAAATTCTTGTCTTCTTGAGATATTTTCAAAGGGCTCCATCATCCAGGTCTAAGTCCAACACTTGGACTACTTTTGGGTCCCTTCCACAGGGTTAATTCTCCTTCCAACCTTTCTCCCCAAATCCTACTCCTTCCCTTTCTGCCTCTAGAGGGAAAGCCATTTTTCCAAGCTCTTTCCATCAATCAGCCTAAATATGGTCAGATGAAGGGTCACAAGGCTGTGGGGGGAGGGCGAACCAAGAAGGAGAAGGCAGAAGAGGAAGGGGTCCATCTTCAGCCATTTCCATGAGGAAAATGCGGCCAAAAAATGAGATGAGGAGTCAGGAATCTAGTCTATTCCTTATACGGCATCTTTCTCCGTGTTTGAAAAGCAGTCTAAGGGTCATACAGCACAGACTGCCTTGCCCAACCATATAATCTTTAAATGGGATTAAACAGAACTAGTCAGAGCATTGAAGGGACAGTTAACTGCCCACAGGCAAAATCATGTAGAGAGGCTTCGGCATTGCTAGCTATTAAGTAGCAGTTTCAGCAAAGTCTACTCTGAGAAATGCTGCAACTCATATTAAAAATCTCCTTCCTTTTCCCTTGCAGAATGTATCAGACCTCAGAACCTGATACTGCTGACTCTGCAACTTACTGGATGTTGACTTTGGGCAAGTTTTCCAACCTCTCTGAGTGTCAGGCTCTATTTATAAAATGGGGGTCATGATAATGACCTAGCAGGGTTGCCTGGCACACAGTATGGCTTCAGGACATGGTAGCAATTATCATCAAGAAAAAGGGGCAGGGTGCTGGTTGTAAGGAGTTACTCAGATTGTAAGGTGCTTTCTACCTGGAAGACAGGATGCTGATTTGGTTAAGATACAGGTAAGTATGAAATAGAAAATATAAGAAATGGACATGGAGAAGATCTGAAGAGGGAGAAGTCAGATATTTTAGATGTTACATGATTTGATTAAGATGTTGAAAACGTAATCACGCAGTTGGCAATCAGTTCTCATTCATTGCTCCTGAAGTTCTTACGTGTCTTAGCTTCTCTGTGGAATGCTTACCGGCAGCAAATCTATTATAGTGGCAATTCTTTGAAGCAGTGACATCATGGGACATGTGAATGGATGTTCTGCAACACTTGAATTGAGACCAAATCCATTGTTCTAATTAGTTATTGGAATCTTTGCATAATTACACATGCTCAAGGGCCATTCACTGGCTTTGTTAGCTGTCTCCCATGTCTGCTCTCATGTGACGGTTGGACCGAATGCCATTTTGATGAGAACTAGCTCTGTGTTTACAGAGTGGAGATATTACAACATTGTTGGAGCATAATTATTGCCTCTGTGTTGGTGACTCAGTTTTTCATCTTCAGATTTATTTTGTTCCTAGCCTTATGTAATACTTATTCAGTTGCTGTCAAATGCAGTAAAGACTGAGAAGTAGTAGTTGCCTTAAACTCTATACAACCTGCCTCCCAAAACAAAACTCATTCAATCAATCAGTATATAACTCTTGAGAAAAATTCTATATAAACCACTTTAGAATTATTTAATACCACATTTTCATATCAATAAGCAATTAAGGCGATGCAAACATATATAGGGTGGATAAACAACAAGGTCCTACTGTATAGCACAGGGAACTATATTCAATATCCTGTTATAAAGTATAATGGAAAAGAATATATATATATGTACAACTGAGTCACTTTGCTGTACAGCAGAATTAAATACAACATTGCAAATCAACTATACTTCAATAAAATTTTTAAAAAGCAAACAAATAGAAAAAAAAGCAATTGAGGGAACACAAGGTGCAAAATGCTGGAACATCTGTAAGAATATGTTCAATCTCTCTTTTAATTAAAGACATGGGAAATCAGAAAATAAAGAGATAATATTTTCAGCTATCAATTTGGAAAAACTTTAAACATGGAAGAAAACCTAGTGGATGACACTATGGAGAAACAGGCATTTCTATACAAGATTGTGGTTTTGTAACCTTTCTGGAAAGGAGATGTGGTGATGTCCATTACTATTTACCATACACCTGCCCTTGTCCACTTTTTTCATGAATTCCAACGCTAGGATTTTTATTGTCAATATCTGTACATAAACTTCCAAGCTATGTAGGCAAGGACATTTACTGTAGCTTGTAACAGCGACAACATATGGAAACAACATAAATTACTAACCATAAAGAGTCATAATTAGTATATACGCACATATGTGAGATAATATTTGGTAATGTTAGCTGTTTAGGGAGGGCTGTTTGCTTGAATTTCTTTTCTCTCTGGTATACTGCATGCCTTGCTTCAGGATCAAAGGGCAGAGCAAAATGCAAATGTCAAATAAATAGAAAATGTTTGGCTTTTGAGTTTCAAAAAGTTTCAAAAGCCTTGACCCTGATATTTAGAAGCTTGTGCAGTAAATAAGAGAAACTTACCTATCTGGCCCCATAAATTAAAAACTTCCTGGCTTGGGGAAACGAGGAAGTCAGAAGGGGAGCATATACGTGCACTGGAAAGGAGCTTCCATTGAAGGCTGAATCCAGGGGTGGGAAGTAACAAAAACTACAGACTATTTTGCTGAGTCTGAGCGAAAAGAACATTTGCTCATTAGGTAGATGCCTAGAAACGACCAAGCCCTCTCCTGATCCCCTCCCCGCCATTTTCAGAGTATCCTGACATAGTGTTAAAAGAGTAGGAACGGAATGGCTGCCTGGTGTAACTAAAAGATGGGTCTAAAGAGCCTGCAAGACCTCCTCCCAGTCACAGCATGGCAAAGTAATCCCGTGTGTGTGTGAGAGTGACTTATACACATGAAGGAGAACCGAAGGATCTAACGGGACTGGAGTGAGAGCCAGAGATGATCACCAGAGATCTACTAGGGTGAAGGACCAGATGGGACAAATACATCTCAGCATCTGTCAGCATGGAAAGTCAACAACCAAGGACAAGACTCTGCAGCCACAACCTCTGTTCTACCTAAGCCTCGTGGAACTCAGCTA
Organism: Leucopleurus acutus; assembly: GCF_964270905.1. Taxonomy (NCBI): domain Eukaryota; kingdom Metazoa; phylum Chordata; class Mammalia; order Artiodactyla; family Delphinidae; genus Leucopleurus; species Leucopleurus acutus. Next base: position 27,074,545 of record NC_139153.1, on the reverse strand, counting down.
AATGCCAGACCCAGAATTGGCAGATATTAATTTGGACTGCCCAGGGGAATAGAATACTAAAATAAAATTAAGTTGAATTAAAGAAAACTAAGGATGACCGAACGTCTTCCTTGCCTGAGTTAGTGGGATGAGAGAGTCTCTCACTTCACATACCATGAAATAATGTGCAGCTATTGAAAGTAATGAGGCAAGTATATATGCTCCAATGTGAAAGATCTGCAAGATAAACTTTAAATTAAAAAGGCAAGAGAAAGAACAATTTGAGTAGTGTGCATTCCATTTGCATAAAAATGTTATATGTTCTAACTGTTCCCAGGATATGGAAGAAATGATTAACTGTGATTTCCTCTAGAAACTGAGACTCTTCATTTAATACCATTTTATAAAGATTTCTTTTAAACCAAGAGCTTATATTATTTTATGATATATATTTATTATATGTAATAAAATATCCTCTTTATCCTTAAGTCATGTTTTGCGATCCATTACATTTAATTAGAATTCCATTTATGTAGCATTTACTTTGATAATTTCAGAATATAGGATGAAAATATGTGTCTTTAACATCTTTTGAGTATAGCATAAAGCTGCCAAAGAGAATTCATTTGGTTTTCTTTTTCAGTGAGAAGAGGTGTTGCAATCTGCCTTAAGGGAAAACTGCCCTCTCTCCACCATTTCTGTAAAAGTGGATATGCAAACTTGTCTCACCACAAAGCTACAGAAAACTTTCCTAAAAACGCGTCAATAACCAGAATAAGGATGCATAATTTGAAGAATTGGACAAAGTCATACATTTTCATACACTCTAGCATATGGTCAAACATACAGGTCACAGACACTGGGCATATCATCAAAATTTACATATGCATATAAAGAATGGTTCCTTCAAAGTCATCCTATAGTTATTCCAAGTCACAGAAAACATTTAATAAGTCATTTTGGGGGAATTACTTCCACCGTTATGGCACGTTGTTTTGAATGACCTAGCAGGTACCAAATCATCACCCTTTAAGGATAAATTTAAATTTTAATAGCACTCAAAGGCCATTTAGAGTCAAGTATGGTGAATAAGGCAGTCGCTCAATTTAGATAATAAATTTAGAGTAAAAAAAAAAGCATGGTATAACTAAATTAACATGACTGCTCTACAGCACTGAAGGAAACAATGCCTAGCCCCCAAAGAAACTTCAGTGTTTTAAAAACTATAGCATCCTTTGAACAATTGCATTGCCTTCCTAACAGACTACTTTAAATTAATTTTGATGAATAAATTTTATCCTGTCTGTTAAAAACCAACCTAATGACTTACAGTAGCATTCTCTATATTATAATTGTTTTAAAATATGGAACTGTAAGATTTTTAAAGCTATATTTCTAAATACTTTAGATCAGCATTTAAAGTGGGTCATGACTGAATAGCCAGAGCAATCTTGAGGGAAAAAAATGGAGCTGGAGGAATCAGACACCCTGACTTCAGATTATACTACAAAGCTACAGTAATTAAGACAATATGGTACTGGCACAAAAACAGAAATATAGATCAATGGAACAGCATAGAAAGCCCAGAGTTAAACCCACACACCTATGGTCAACTAATCTATGACAAAGGAGGCAAGGGTATATAATGGAGAAAAGACAGTCTCTTCAGTAAGTGATGCTGGGAAACTGGACAGCTACACACAAAAGAATGAAATTAGAACACTCCCTGACACCATACACAAAAATAAACTTAAAATGGATTAAAGACCTAAATGTAAGACTGGACACTATAAAACTCTTAGAAGAAAACATAGGAAGAACACTCTTTGACATAAATCACAGCAAGATCCTTTTTGACCCACCTCCTACAGTAATGGAAATAACAACAAAAATAAACACACGGGACCTAATAAAACTTAAAAGCTTTTGCACAGCAAAGGAAACTATAAACAAGACAAAAAGACAACCCTCAGAATGGGAGAAAACATTTGCAAACAAATCAACGGACAAAGGATTAATCTCCAAAATATATAAATAGCTCATGCAGCTCAATATTAAAAAAACAACCCAATCCAAAAATGGGCAGAAGACCTAAATAGACATTTCACCAAAGAAGACATATAGATAGCCAAGAGGCACATGAAAAGCTTCTCAACATCACTACTTATTAGAGAAATGCAAATCAAAACTACAATGAAGGATCACTTCACACTGGTTAGAATGGGCATCATCAGAAAATCTACAAACAACAAATGCTGGAGAGGGTGTGGAGAAAAGGGAACCCTCTTGCACTGTTGGTGGGAATGTAAATTGATACTGCCACTATGGAGAACAGTATGGAGGTTCCTTCAAAAACTAAAAATAAAATTACCATATGGCCCAGCAATCCCACTACTGGGCAAATACCCAGAGAAAACCAAAATTCAAAAAGACACATGCACCCCGATGTTCATTGCAGCACCATTTACAATAGACAGGTCATGGAAGCAACCAAAATGCCCATCGACAGACAAATGGATAAAGAAGATGTGGTACATATATACAATGGGATATTACTCGGCCACAAAAAGGAACAAAATTGGGTCACTTGTAGAGATGTGGATGGACCTAGAATCTGTCATACAGAGTGAAGTAAGTCAGAAAGAGAAAAACAAATATCGCATATTATTGCATTTATGTAGAATCTAGAACAACAGTATAGATGAGCCGGTTTGCAAGGCAGAAATAGACACAGATGTAGAGAACAAACATGTGGACACCAAAGGGGGAAAGCCGGGAGGGTTTTGGTGGTGATGGGATGAACTGGGAGATTGGGATTGACATATATACACTAATATGTATAAAATAGATAACTAATAAGAAACTGCTGTATAAAAAAAATAAATAAAATTCAAAAAAAAATAAAGTGGGTCATGAAACCAATTTAGTGGTTGCAACCAATATTAAAAATACACAAGAGAAAATACCAGAGTGCATCAAATGTAATCAGCATAGGTGTGATTTTATCAAACTGTTTCACTTATATATTTTTAGTCAAGCATTCACTATTCAGCAAAAACATATTGAGCAAACACAATACACTTGCCAGCCATTTGGACCACCAACTGGTCATCTCTCACCTAGATGGTCTCTAAGATCCGTTCAACCTTAACATTCTCCGAAATATTGAAGTCCAAGTTAAATTGCCTTTTCAAATTTTTTTCCCAGGTAATATTTTTAAGTGATGACTGTATGCTGGAATTCTGTGAACACTTTACTATAGTATCTCATGTAATCTTTGTTCCAATTAAAATTGTTGCATAACAAACAAACCATTCTAAAACATAGTGGCTCAAAACCACAGCAATTACTTACTTAGTTCACGAATTTTCAGCTCAAACAGCAATCAACAGAGAAGGCTCATGTCTGTTCCATGTCGTGTCAGTTGGGGCAGCTTCACTGGGGTTGAAGAATCTGCTGTCAGGATGTGTTACTGCATGGCTGGCAAGTTGGTGTGGCTGCCAGCTGGGAGCTCAGTCATGGCCAAGGGCAAGGAGACCCCACTCCTCTCCATGAGTTTCTAGGTCTTCTTCTCAGCATGGCTGGGTGGATGGGTTCCTAGAACAAGCAGCCCAAGAGATAGTAAGTGGAGCTCCTAGTTTCTTAAGGCTCCAGAATCTGACACCATGTATTCCACTGGTGAAGTGACCATAAAGCCCAGATTAAATAGGAGGAGACACTGACTCTACTCATTTGATGAGAGAAGTGTCCAAAAATTGGGGTGCCATGTTTCAAACTGCCACATCTTCAAATAACCACATGAGGTGTATTTTCTATTAATACATCCCAATCTTATAGACAAGGCAACTGACACAAAGAGATATTCATCAATTTTTCCCAAGGTCACACAGCTTTTACATGTCACCGAAGACCTGAGTCCAGGTCTTCCTGTGTCCACAGCCAGGCTCCAGTGACGCTGCTGTTCTGTCTCTTCTTGTGATTAGTGCATATAAAACTCTACAGCCTTCATAATTTATAGTCAGGATTTGTTGCTTAAGGGTAAATGACCCATGAGTTCCATAAATTGAGAAAAATATGGGTAGGGGATCTCATCTGATAGTGAGTAGATGAAAAGGTGAAGGAACTCAGAAATCTGTGGAAGAAATATGGAAGGATTAGCAGATACACGATCAATATCATGCTTGAATTGAAGCAAAATAATAACGAGAAAGTCACTCTTGACTTATTAACTTTTTTGAAAAAATTATGCCAGATAGAGATGCACATCCCTTAAGCATGAACTGAAATTCTTTGAGCCTTTAAGAGGAAAAGTGCTCTAAGTGAAAAGTAATTTTATTATAAGCTGAAACAAGCCCTATCAGCACATAGCAGGAGTATGTGTGTTTTTTTCTTATGTCTCCAGAACTGAATACTAAATAGGGTCTAGTATTTTTTTCTGTGATTTTAATTATAAGTGGTACTTAGATATTCAACATGAAACTCAGTTCTACCCTTTGAGAATAACCCTTGCTCTCTAACACAAAATATAAAAATATTCAAAATTCAGTAGGGTGCAAGACACATTATTGGCTTGTTGACAGAACAAATTTCTTCCTAGAAGGAAAAACACAGGAGCCATTCAAAGTCGTAGAAATAAATGTGTTTTAAAGTGTTCAGCGCAGAGTGGCAGTTTGGTTTCCAACGACATTCTTTAACTTCCAAAGGTGTGCTTTCTGTTTTTAAAAAACAAAAACTCTTTAATCCTGAGAAACAATGTAAGGGCTGTTTTTTTGTTGTTTTGGGGGTTTTTTTACATCCTCATTGGAGTATAACTGCTTTACAATGGTGTGTTCATTTCTGCTTTATAACAAAGTGAATCAGCTATACATATACATATATCCCCATATCTCCTCCCTCTTCCGTCTCCCTCCCACCCTCCCTATCCCACCCTTCTAGGTGGTCACAAAGCACCAAGCTAATCTCCCTGTGCCATGTGGTTGCTTCCCACTAGCTGACTATTTTACATTTGGTAGTGTATATATGTCCATGCCACTCTCTCACTTCGTCCCAGTTTACCCTTCCCCCTCCCTGTGTCCTCAAGTTCATTCTCTATGTCTGCGTCTTTATTCCTCTCCTTCCCCTAGGTTCTTCAGAACCATTTTCTTTTTTTTTTAGATTCCATATATACGTGTTAGCATACGATATTTGTTTTTCTCTTTCTGACTGACTTCACCCTGTATCACAGTCTCTAGATCCATCCACCTCACTACGAATAACTCAATTTTGTTTCTTTTTATGGCTGAGTAATAGTCCATTGTATATATGTGCCACATCTTCTTTATCCATTCATCTGTCGATGGACACTTAGGTTGCTTCCATGTCCTGGCTATTGTAAATAGTCCTGCAATGAACATTGTGGTACATGACTCTTTTTGAATTATGGTTTTCTCGGGGTATATGCCCAATAGAGGGATTGCTGGGTCATATGGTAGTTCTATTTTTAGTTTTTTAAGGAACTCCATACTGTTCTCTATAGTGGCTGTATCAGTTTACATTCCTACCAACAGTGCAAGAGGATTCCCTTTTCTCCACACCCTCTCCAGCATTTATTGTTTGTAGATTTTTTGATGATGGCCATTCTGACTGGTGTGAGATGATATCTCATTGTAGTTTTGATTTGCATTTCTCTAATGATTAATGATGTTGAGCATTCTTTCATGCGTTTGTTGGCAGTCTGTATATCTTCGTTGGAGAAATGTCTATTTAGGTCTTCTGCCCATTTTTGGATTGGGTTGTTTGTTTTTTTGATATGGAGCTGCATGAGCTGCTTATAAATTTTGGAGATTAATCCTTTGTCAGTTGCTTCATTTGCAAATATCTTCTCCCATTCTGAGGGTTGTCTTTTCGTCTTGTTTAAGGTTTCCTTTGCTGTGCAAAAGCTTTCAAGTTTCATTAGGTCCCATTTGTTTATTTTTGTTTTTATTTCCATTTCCCTAGGAGGTGGGTCAAAAAGGATCCTGCTGTGATTTACATCATAGAGTGTTCTGCCTATGTTTTCCTCTAAGAGTTTTATAGTGTCTGGCCTTACATTTAGGTCTTTAATCCATTTTCAGTTTATTTTTGTGTACAGTGTTAGGGAGTGTTCTAATTTCATTCCTTTACATGTAGCTGTCCAGTTTTCCCAGCACCACTTATTGAAGTGGCTGTCTTTTCTCCATTGTATATTCTTACCTACTTTATCAAAAATAAGGTGACCATATGTGCATGGGTTTATCTTTGGGCTTTGTATCCTGTTCCACTGATCTATATTTCTGTTTTTGTGCCAGTACCATACTGTCTTGATGACTGTAGCTTTGTAGTATAGTCTGAAGTCCAGGAGCCTGATTCCTCCAGCTCCGTTTTCTTTCTCAAGATTGCTTTGGCTATTCGGGGTCTTTTGTGTTTCCATACAAATTGTGAAATTTTTTGTTCTAGTTCTGTGAAAAATGCCATTGGTAGTTTGATAGGGATTGCATTGAATCTGTAGAGTGCTTTGGGTAGTATAGTCATTTTCACAATGTTGATTCTTCCAATCCAAGAACATGGTATATCTCTCCATCTGTTTGTATCATCTTTAATTTCTTTCATCAGTGTCTTATAGTTTTCTGCATACAGGTCTTTTGTCTCCTTAGGTAAGGACTGTTTTTATTTTTCAGTCAGTAATAAAAATCTTGGCTTCCATGATGTTCAATATACTAATATGTGGAGAAGAGGATGATGTATTTGATCACCAGACTTTCACACTCCATCTGCACTGCTGGAACAATGCCTGTTGCATTCATTCTTGTAATGCCAATACTTAGTATTGTGTTTGTGTTAAGGAAACCTTCAATAAACAATTGTTGAATGAATGAGATGTTTCATTTGTTTCAAGAAACAATATTTAGTCATAATCTATGTCCACTTAATGGATTTAAATCAGATTCATCTATACTTAAAAATACACTTTACCTTGCTTCCTTTTCTTGTTACAGAGCAACAGGCACCTTAGAGACCATCTCTTCTAAACCTTTGTTACAAATGAAGAAATGGAGCCTAGAATCACAAAATCTAGCAAACCTTGCCAATGTTTGCAGATGTTGTAGTGATTCAAACCAGGTAGACCCCCATCCAAGTGAACAAAGACGTTGCTATCCTCATTATCAGTGTGAAACATGGCTACCCCTTACGAAACCAAACATGTGCCCACATTCCCCCAAGTGGGACGTGGCCTGGAATAGAGAAGAATGTATCACATAAACAAATTCAAGCATTTGTTATTTTTTTTTTAAGCACCATTAGCCTTATTATTCTATCTTTACATCACTTTTTTTTAACTGCTACATTCAAATGTTGAAAAGTATCTGTTGTGTTTGTTACCATAGTTCCTGGTACCCAGTAGTTTAACAGGAAGAAAACAAATATAAAGTTGTATTTGTTACAGCATCCTCCTGAGTCTCACTTGTTCTATATACTGGTTACATCTATGGAGACTGGTTTGCCCACTCTGCTCAAGAGGCACAATGACTAGGAACCATGAAGATGGTTTCATTTCTTTTAAAATCAGTAGAAAAAAAGAAACAATCCAGATTGGATTACATTCATCCTTATACCAAAAGAGTCATAAAATACAGTTGTTAATGTTTTTGTAGAGAAAGGTCCCATGAAGGCAAAACTTCCCAGGGTCCAAGAAAATCATGATGTGGCCCTGGGCTCTCCTAGGCTGCTTGAAGAACAGGTGACCCTATAGAAGTGCACTGAGCTCATTGAAAATTGGGGCTCAATGGGTGTTCCTGGCAGTTGGAAATAGTAAGCTGATGTCTGGCTCCCATCTGACAAATATCCTGGGTTAGGTATGGTGGGGAAGTCAAAGCCAGTGGTGGAAACTGTGGGGGACGTGCTCTCTCAACGTTTGTTGGGAAAAAGGATTCATATGTTTTTCCCGTGGACCAATCCTGGGCCGCATTTAAGAGCACTGTCATAGGGCTTTCCTGGACTGTCAATAGGACCCCAACAAAAGGGTGCCTGAAGGGACTGCCAGGTTCCTAAGCAGCTGCAGAAGGAGGACATGACCAGCTAAGGTAGGGGCACATGCCTCAGCTTAAGGGGGGGCCAGGTGAGTGGTCCCTAACAGGAGTTGGGAGTGTCATTTTGAAGAAGAGAAAATCTTTCAGGCTGAAAGAGAATAAAGCAATTTATAATAATGTCAGTTAACTAAGAGCTTTCCTGCTCCACTGACCTCTGTTTTTCTCAGAAAGATGTTAACAAGGGGAAGAGGAAGGGCCAGAAAAAGGAAGAAGAAGCAAACCACACCATCCTCCACCATGTGTATGCTTCTTACCTGCATTAGGTCCTGGGTGGGGCATCGGAGAACAGTAAACTTCTACTCAGTTTTGCCATTTTGATGATTATATGGGAATGGGAAGTCTACATTTCAGAATCAAGACTATTTTAAATGACCATCTAACATTTTGTTAAGAGAGCAATCCAGTCATGCCTGAGGTTTGTTTCAGGGGCCTCAGGGACCTTCCCCGCCTCCATCAAATACATTTTAAGAGGATCAAGGGAAGGGAAACAAACCAAAACAAAACCTGGCAATTTGTTCAGTATCATCCATTTCAGCAAAAATATTCTGATACGGTTAAGAATTTCAGAAATGGTTTCACAAATTCAGATTTCCTGTCACTTGAATATTCATTATTTCACATCATGGAATAATCATTCTTCATGCAAACAAACAGACAAAATGAGCACAGAATTTAACACGTGACTTTACATGCCAAGTCATAAGTGAGGCAAAAGAGTCCCCAAAGAGCCTTTAAAGAGAGGAAGGTGCCAGTCAATAATAACACGACATCCGGGCAGCAGAAAGACTGGGGGCTGAGCAAATCCCCACTTCATGTTGTAGATCGTTGATCACATCAATCAGTCCATTCTTGATACATACAAGGCATGTGTTTGATTGTGATCGTTTCTGTTTATATAAAAATATTCATGGAAAATATGGAATATTTTGAAAATTTAAAGAACTTAATATCAAACCTGTTTTCATATGGGGGAGTTGAATGGAGTTGTTTAGCATTCAAAGTGAGTTTCCCAAATATACAATTTTTTGTAATGTCTTCACTGTGTCAATCTTCAATTTCTAGGTAATTTTACTTATATGAAATATTTGTGAAAAAGATTTTTTAAATAACTTTAGTGATAATAAATGACTAAGAATCTAGGGTTTCCCTGGTGGCACAGTGGTTAAGAATCTGCCTGCCAATGCAGGGGACGCAGGTTCAATCCCTGGCCTGGGAGGATCCCACATGCCACAGAGCAACTAAGCCTGTGCACCACAACTACTGAGCCTGCACTCTAGAGCCTGCAAGCCACAACTACTGAAGCCCGCGCACCTAGAGCCCATGCTCTGCAACAAGAGAAGCCACGACAGTGAGAAGCCCGCACACAGAAACAAAGACCCAACACAGCCAAAAATAAAAAGAAATAAATTTATAAAAAATAATAAATGACTAAGAACCCATTTATATATTTAAGTATCCCCAATATATATTATACCAATTATAATATAAGCATAAATTCTATTTTCCTAATAATATAAAGATATGATGTGCTTATGAATACAGAAAATAACTAATGACGAATTTTCCTCACAAATGCTTGACCATGGAAAGGTAGGTGTGAGGGTTCAAGTTGAAATGAGTATTCACACAACTGCTTTTAAAATATGGAAAGCCTGGGACTTCCCTGGTGGTCCAATGCAGGGGACGTGGGTTCGATCCCTGGCCGGGGAACTAAGATCCCACCATGATAAAATGTAAAGTGAAAAATGTAGGCCATGTAATAATCTATATGGTATTATCTCATTTCTGTAAAATATAGCATATATACTATTTGAAATATATAATAACGTATGTATATTATATTTGGGGGATATATACATATATACACGCATAATATATGCAAATATATTCATATATTTTATGTATATATATCTAATATATGCACTTATATATACACACACATGCACATATATCTCTATACAGGAGATTGTATATTCTTCTGGGCAATGGAAGTAGCAGGTAGAAAAGAGGGATTTCTACCTTAAGCAGTTGTATATTATTTGAAATTTTATATGTATTACTCTTAAAATATCTGTAAAATAAAGAGAAGAAAGGCTGCCAGAAGTGTTAATGTGCTTGTATTTCTCTCCATAAACTCTCCATATGCACAAACACGTACAACTTACACATTAAACCAAAAAACATTACCTTCAATTAATCTTTATACAGCGAGATAAAAGCCATCAGAGACAATTACATTTTTCTCTTGGTTAATTTAAACCATGCTAAGGAAAAAGTAATCCAACACTCATTTTATTAAATGAAGACTTTCATAAACATGCTCCATTTCTTATTCTACCATTGAGCGTAATAGGTCCTTGGCTAGAGAAATAACAGCACTAAGTAGTGATTAACATTTTTTTTTTTAACTTCAAGACATCAACCTGGAATTGCTAGATCTATCATATTTTAAAATTAAATTATTTTTTAGAGCAATTTTAGGTTCCCAGCAAAACTGAGCAGAAGGCACAGCGATTTCTCATATACCCCCTGCCCCCCACCCCCAGGAGCATAGCCTCCCCTGTTATCAACTTCCACTACCTGAGTGGTATAATTTTCACAATTGATGAAGCTATACTGATACAACATAATCACCCAATGTCCATAGTTTACAATATGGTCAATCTTGGTGTTGCATATTATATGGGATTGGAAAAATGTATGACATGTATCCATCATTATGGTATCATTCAGAGTATCTTCATTGCCTTAAAAATCCTCTGTGTGCCACCTATTCATCCCTCCCTCCACCCTAACCTCTGGAAACCACTCTTGTTTTTCCTGTCTCCATAGTTTTGCCTTTTCCAAAATGTCATATAGCTGGAATCATACAGTATGTAGCCTTTTCAGATTGGCTTCCAATGTTTAAACGTACATTTAAGGTTCCTCCATGTCTTTTCATGAATTAATAGCTCAATTTATTTTTTTAATCAAGCATGTTCATGTCACCTCATTAGCATTTAACGTCCTATAACACTAAGGTAAAACAAGATATCCTTTGGATATCTTGAAAAATAAATGAGAACAGTGCTTTTCTTGAGAACAAATGATGTTCCAAAAATCATTACTCAGAAGACTGAAACTAAAGAGCATATAAAGATTGAGAACGTGGAATGTATAAGAATAAACTTAACCAAGGAGGTAAAAGACTTTTACAGTGAAAATCATAAACACTGATGAAAGAAATCAAAGGCATAAATAAACAGAAAGACATCTGTGTTCATGGATTAGAATCCTTAATAAGGTTAAAAACGTCCATAGCACCCAAAGCAATCAATCTACAATCAACGTAATTCCTATTTAAATCCCAAGTGCATTTTTCACAGAAACAGAAAAAAATTTCTAAATTCATATGGAATCACAAAGACCTTAAATAACCAAAACAATCTTAAGAAAGAACAAATCTGAAGGTGTCACGCTTCCTGATTTCAAAATACATTATAAAGTTACAGCAATTAAAATAGTTGGTACCCACATAAAGACAGACGTAGACCAATGGAACAAAATCGAGAACCCAGAAATAAACACAGGCATTTTACATTTAACAGATCTTCGACAAGATTGCCAAGATTACATAATCGGGAAAGGATAATCTCTTCAACAAAAGGTGTTGGGGAGGCTGGATATCCATGTGTTCTTTACCACAATTTAGAAACAGTTGAGAATGTAGGTGATCATCTCCGTAATATTTAATTAGGTAATTGGGGTTGGTAACGAAATAAAAGGCTCATCAAGATCTCCAGTTTCCAGTTGTGGTCTGAGAGATGCATATTTTAGACTCTGGATAATTAGAAGGTATTAAAATAAGTTCAAACTCTCAAGAATTACTGGCTTCAAACTTGGCTTCACTTCCATTTAGTTGCATGAACTTAGGCAAGCAATTCATCTGTCGATGCTTCAGTTTTATTATTTGTGAAATATGGATAATAACTAACTCATAGTGTTATAAGGAGCTTATCATAGTGCCTGGCACATAGCAAACTCTCAATAGAAGTAACTTCCAGGGATGCTGTTGATGATAACTGCTGACCATGGTTTGGGGACAGGATTCTTTCATTTTCTGTCTCATCTCCCTCTTTCTCTCTTCCTTTTTTTCTTCTTTCTTTTTTTCTTCTCTTCCTTCCTTCTCCCTTTTTTAGTATTTTTTTTTAAACCTGTCTTCTATTTCTGGCAAAGAGCCTGTGTAATTGTACCTTTCTTCTGGGTATTATTTGCCAAGCAGGTGTAAAGTGCAGTGCAATATAATTTAGTAAAACCTAATTTTAGGTTCTGGATTTGTGCTTCTCTCCGTGTGAGTGGCTCCAGCAGGGTCCTCACACAGCTGTCATGCCCTGTGAAAGAACCCAGGCCAGCAGAGAATACGACCATGAAGGACCAAAGGAGCCAATTTTCTAATGTTTCATATTTGACTTAATTTTTTTTTTACTTAAAGGTTTAGATTAGGAAGGAATAAGTAAATGTGTTCTTAGAATCACTGTACAGGGTAAGGTTTTCTTTTGCCTCGTTCAGAGCAGATGCAAGAGCCATTTTGTCATACTGCAACACAAGGTCTAAAGACCATCTGGAGAATTTATTAAAATTAAAAGGATGCAATACAATTTGGATTACATACTTTTATTAAAGATATCAGAGAATAGATCTGATCTTTTCTATCTTCATCATCTGTAAGTTTTTTATATATAAATGTTTCTTAAAACAAGAATAAAATTATTAGAGATTGCAAACACTGCCAAGTAAAACTATTTTTTAAGAAAATTATAAAAATCCCTGCCAAAGCTCTAGTTATAAACATTAAAGAAATAAAAAAACTTTCATATTGAACTGTTATTTTTTGAGGTGTATCAGGAAGCCTCCCTCCTAAAAATGTTTTGAATGACTCAATATTCTTACCAACCAAAAAGAGAGAAGTATTTTGGGGGAAAAGAAATATGAATTATGAAAAGAAGAAGGGAAATAGAAGAAAACAAATGATTTTTCTAAAGTGTTTATTATAAGTAGTGGTTGTGTGATAACTACTTGGGGTGCAAATATCATAGACCATCTCCTTACCACTGAGGTAGGTCATATTTCTTGGCCTTTTAGTAACTTTCTGTATTAGATTCTTCTGAGTGCTTAACTTGTAACTCCTTTATTCTTTCTTACAAAGTGATGTGGGTGGTATAATTATTAACCCCATTTTACAGATAAGGAAACTGAGTGACAAGAGTTTAAGGGACTTACTTGTTCAAGATCACACACCTAGGAAGTGATCAAGCCAGCATATGATGAACTCAGTGAATCTGATTCCAGAACTTGTGTCATCACCTTTTATGCTGGACTCTTGCCTGGGGAAGAAGAATTTACCTCATTCAAAAATTGCAGTGAGGGCTTCCCTGGTGGCGCAGTGGTTGAGAGTCCGCCTGCCAATGCAGGGGACACGGGTTCGTGTCCCGGGCCGGGAAGATCCCACATGCCGCGGAGCGGCTGGGCCTGTGAGCCACGGCCGCTGAGCCTGTGCGTCCGGAGCTTGTGCTCCGCAACGGGAGAGGCCACAACAGTGAGAGGCCCGCGTACCGCAAAAAAAAAAAAAAATTGCAGTGAGTGGTGTGAGATTAACTCAATGCTGTTGTGATCCATGAGTCTATGAAAACGAGGGAGTGATCCAAGGAGAATGTCAAAAATGATGAGCATTTTGGAAAATACAGCTAATGATGAATGACAAAAATAATTAGAATGATTGAGCCTTTGAGAGGGGAGGGTATTTTTCTACTTGTGTTCATGGAATAACAGTAGTAGTAGTCATAAAAGTAGTAATAGACTATGGTGCCCATCTTTACTTTCTTTCTGCAGAGGAATTTTGTTTATGTTTCAGCAAGAAAAATATTTTTGCCTAAAGCTTGTGACTTTTTCAGATTTGCAATGGAAAATGCATATCCTCTTTTTCTTGGAAAGTTATGAGGGTGGGAGAAAAATCATGACTCTGCTGTTTACTATCCATAAAAGATTAGCTGAGATTTTTAAATTTCTTTGAGCCTGTGTTTTCTTGTCTGAACAAGAAACAGCAGTACATACGTATATGGTTGATGAGGATATTAAATGAGGTATGCCTATAGGGGTGCTTAGCATTCTGTCCAGCAACTACTTAACACATTCCAAGAGTCATTATTATGATTACTGTTACCATTATTCCCTGCAGTCAATGATAATTGCTCTGACATGAGTTTTGGTCCTCTAACGGGCAGGTACTAAAGCTTGGTCATACTGACACAGATAACTTTTGTTTAAAACAAAGATGGAAGTAGAAATAGCAAAAGCATTTTATGATGTGAGTTCACCCTGGCCAACCACCCTTGAAATTTTATATCAGTTCTGATAGTTAATTAAGAATGATCCTACTTGAATGCTAAAAATTCCATAGGAAGACTATGGAATGTTATTTTGTGACGAAGTTTTAAGCCAAACAAAAAACACACATCCTTACATGTTATTGAAGCCATTTAAGACTGAAACATAGGTAAGTAAAGATGGCTTTACCCGATCATTGGGTGGAGAGATAATGCTATCTTTATTGTAAAATTAGAGATCTTGAAAATACTTCCACACCATCTCCTGTCCTGTGTACCAGTGACCCCATGCAAACCAAACACACAAATAAATATTACACAAACACGCTACTGGCTTTTGCTTTCACCCTCACTAGTTAAGAAAAGATTTGGAAAGATAAGGTTAGTAGTATGAGCAGAGGGTGAAATATGTAATATTTTGAATGACTTTCACTCATTACGTACTTCCAGTATTTTAAATATCATAATGTGTGGGTAGTATTTCCTCCTGTATTAAGTTGCTATGGATAAATTTTTTTTTTTTTTTTTCGGTACGCGGGCCTCTCACTGCTGTGGCCTCTCCCATTGCGGAGCACAGGCTCCGGACGCGCAGGCTCAGCGGCCATGGCTCACGGGCCCAGCCGCTCTGCGGCATGTGGGATCCTCCCAGACCGGGGCACGAACCCGTGTCCCCTGCATCGGCAGGCGGACTCTCAACCACTGCGCCACCAGGGAAGCCCACTATGGATAAAATTTTAAATTACTTTTTCCTTTTTGCCACAAGAGATATAGGAAGACTAAACCCAGGTATGTTATTCCCTGAGAATGAGATTTAATTTGCCTGAATAACTCAAGTCTGTCTACAGCAGGTTGGTACTTTGGTTTTTGGTAGTTTTGATTCAGGATTAACCCTCTTGGAGATTCAAAATGGTTTTTTGAATTTTGTTTATTTTCTTGTCATCAAATATTGGAGCTTGAACAAATTGGGCTTATGGTATATCCCACTACAAGGTAAGACCTGTGAATTCAGGAATTTTGTCAAGCTGTTTATAGTTTACAGAGCAATACTAACCCATAGTAGCAGGCAGTCCTTACTTGTCGAATGCATACGTCAAGGTTTCTCAACCTTGGCAACTACTGACATTTTCCATTTGATTCTTTGTTGTGGGCAGCTGTCTTCTGCATTGTAGGATGTTGAACAACATCGTTGGCCTCTAACCTCTAGATGCCAGTAGGTGTCAGTAGCACCAACCCACCCCTCCCAGCTGCGACAACCTCATATGTCTCCAATTATTGCCAAATGTCTTTTGGGGGAGGGAAGGGTCCACATTGCCCTTTATTGAAACCACTGCAGCAAGTGAATGTATTGCCTTGACATGTCAAAGGAAATCTTCCAAACTATAAGTTCCTGGCTGAACACGAATGAAGAATTTGGAAGCTATTTGATTTACATAATCAATACAGGGCACTAAAATGGATCATTTACTCTCCACCAATGTTAACAGGATTATTGAATCATTTCGAGAGATTTGTTATTGTAAGAGGGAAATTATCTTTCGTCATCATGGGGCAGAAGAGAAGGGGTCACCCTCAGTCACTGAGAGTAATATTGTGGCAGTGTTTTATCATCCCTCCTACTTCTCCCAACCCAGTTCTTAAAGGAACCTAATGTTATTTCCAGGTCCGAATACAGAGGTTCTAGCCCCAATGTCTACAAAGTATTTAACATTGCAAATGGGATATGGAACTCTGGGTTATTTTGGTGACGCAGCTGTTGACAGCTCATACATTTCTGGAACGTGAGAAGCATCCTCTGACAATGTGCAATTGTTGTCTAAGCGACTACATTGCCATTTGCCACAGTTCTGGCTCCCTTCACGTGGTGTTTAGAGGACTTGGAAAATTTGCCACCGTATTAGCAAGGAGGAATGTTGGGTGTGAAGACAGGCCTGGGGGAATAGGCTCAGTCATCACACTTCATCCTCGCCAAGTTCTCAGCTCAAATGAAATGCAAGTGGGTGGTATTTTAAATAAATCAATCTCTCTGTCTAAAGAGATACAAATGTTTAGATGATCTTAGGCACATCACTTAGCCTTTCTAACCTGGATATACTATCCATAAAAGAGGGGATGGCGGTGATGCTTAAATGATGTATTTAAAGTACCTAGCACAGTGGCTGGCATGTAGCGAGAACTGAATTGATATAAGCTATTATGATAATTATCATCATTATTAAACATATGCAGGAGGTGTTACACCGCATAAGCTAGTTGACAATAATGGAAAGAGGAAGGATTCAAGGACAATGAAGTCATACAGGGTGGAATCTTGGTTCAGCTACTTACTAGCTGTGTGAACACTTGTATCAATCAGCCTAGGTTATGCTGCATTGTAGTAAAAAAAGACTTTAACATCTCAGTTGCTTACAGCTACAAATTAATTTCTTGCTCAGCTCCACATCCATCAAGGTCCAGTTGCAGCTCTACACTACATCAGTCTTATGCCAAGACCCAGGCTGTGAGTGTAGCCTCTGTGTAATATTGTACATTGTATTCATCATAGCAGAAGGAAATTAACAAGATGGCAAATCATGAAGAAGTTCTTAAAACTTCCGCTCAGAAATGCATTCATCACTTCTGCCCACAACCACTGACCAAAGCAAGTAACACTGCAACTCCTGAGTTCAAAGGGGCAAGGATATATAGCGGAGGGGCACTGCAGAGAGTGACAAGACGGTGCCACAATCGACCACGCCTCTAATGTGGGCCTCTGAGCCTTCACCTTTGCTTCTGTAGAAGTGTTAGCAGTCAGAAATTCAACTAATACACACGGAGAGATTATGATGTACCAGACTCTGCCCAAGATACGTTATCTACAAAACCTCGAGTCCTCATAACAACCAGCTAAATTAATGTTGTTGGCTCCCTTTGACAGATTTTTAAAAACATGAGGTCTTTAGGACGTTAGATAACCTCACACACAAAATCATATACAAAAATTGCAGGACACACAGTAAGTATTTGTAGTTGCATAATGGCTTATTTTTGAAACAACTTGTTTCTAATTGTTTTAGACTCTATCTGCATGTAGGAAGAGCAGTAGGAACAAAACTGGCTGGCTGCAGATGGTGCAACTAGCCCTCTGGAGTTCTGACTCACTAACTTTCTAGTTTTTCTCCAACAAAACCCACGGGCAGGGGGCATCTACATTGGGACACTCTTTCTTACCCAGTTTTGGCCCGCTGCCTCCCCTTCTCAGACTCTAAACTATTCATTTGCATCTTTCTCCCCAACTCCTGAATATTAATTACTCTCCCTCCTCCTCTTCCCCCCATCCCCCAACTCCAGACCTTTTTGGCAAATCTTATTAGTAAACAGATGGGCTATCTGTGTTGCTGGGAGACCACTTCATACATGGGGTCCAGTCCAAAGGGAGTGAGAAGGAAGGGGACATATCAGCTACAAGGTGGAATGGCTAAGCGTGCTGAAGACGACTCCTCCTTCTTTTCTGATTATTTTGAATTCAACTCTGGCTTCATTCTCTGCACTCCCCTTCCATGGCCCTCAATTCCGTCATCCCTAAAATGAGAATAACACTACTACTAACCCATGGGGGTTTTGTGAATATTTAATGAAGTAATGTTTATAAAGCCCTTAACACAATTTCTGATTCATAGAAAGAACTCAATTGTCTTGTTGTTGTTTACTAGTTTTGGCAAGCTTAGCAGACTAAGGGAGAAAGAGTACGAGTTGAGGTGGGGATGCACTCAGGCCTATTTATGACGGACTGGGGGAGCTTCATTCGAGGGTTGTATCCTAGGCAAAGTTTCCCAGTAGAAACAGCATGAGTTTTGAAGGAACTTGAATTCCAATCCCTGTTTAGCCCCTCATGAGCTATGTTAGCTCGGCTAATTCAGCCTCGCGAAGTCTATTTTTTTTTTCCTACTTTAAAAAATGGACATTATAATTCTCTCCCGACCTCACACAGTGGCCATGGGATTACCTGCCTGGCACACTGTCCCATATTTTCATGATTTATTCGTTTCCCCTCTCCCCCTTCTAGCTCCCTTCCCCCTGGCCTGACCCTCTGCTTACCCCTGAGGTAACGGGCAGTGTTTAGCCTGTTCCTTG
Organism: Leucopleurus acutus; assembly: GCF_964270905.1. Lineage (NCBI taxonomy): Eukaryota > Metazoa > Chordata > Mammalia > Artiodactyla > Delphinidae > Leucopleurus > Leucopleurus acutus. Next base: position 27,056,010 of record NC_139153.1, on the reverse strand, counting down.
ATGTATCCCAGCACCTGGCACTGCTTGGTCACATGGAGAACGTTCCATGAAGGCTCAGAGGAATGACCGAGTCAGCAGTCTTTCTTTGGTGTTCAGAAGTCACCAGAACGCACACACCTCCCCACGTAAGGTGTGGGCTGCCTCTCTCTCTTACCTGGAAACCCCGTCCTCAGGCAGGGGACCGTCTTCCTGAGGGTGCCAGCCTGCTTTCCCCAAACCTACAGCCCCAAAGTTGCCCTGGAGCCTCACGGAACCGGGCGCGAGCGGCGAGCGGCGACTGCGCCGCTCCCAAGGTCGCAGTTGGGCCTCGCCCACCTCCTCGTCCTCCCTTCCGGACCTCGCAGCTGGCCAATTGCAGCCTCCCCCGGGCCGCTGGGCGGGCTCCAGCGCCGTCCCGGTCTCCCGCCTCCACCGCAGCTCCGCCTCCCCACCCGCCCCTCCCACTCTCGCCGCCTGTGCTCACCTCACCCGCGCACAGGCTTCGAGAACCCAGCGTCCGCGAGCTCGCGCCCGGCACCCAGCACTGCCCGGCCTAGCTCCTCCGGCTCTTTCGGAAAGGGGGCTTCTGGCTCTGAGGACGAGGACGGTAGTGGCCCTCAAACTTCATTTTCAAAGGCACCGCTGGTTGAGAAGACCGAGCGAGGCGAGCTATGGACCCCGTGAGCCAGGTAAGACCGACTGGGCAGCGCGGGTGATGCCGCGGGACCCCCGGGCTCCGATTGCTGCGTCTCCAGACCCTTCCTCACGCTGTCTCTTTCTCTCTCTTGCCTCCTTGGTCCACAGCTGGCCTCGGCAGGCACCTTCCGGGTGCTGAAGGAGCCCCTTGCCTTCCTGCGAGCCCTGGAATTGGTGAGTAGCGGTGTGTGTGCGGGGAGGGGACCGAGGCGGCGAACCAGTAGGTGAGGAGAGGTCGGGTGCGGTGCTGTCTGCTCGGTTCTGCTCCAAGCCTGGGATGCAAAAGCCACTTCCTTCAATCCTCCCCACTCCCCAGGTGCCATTCCGGGATGGCGGGGACAGGATGTAGGGTCCCGGCTTGGAGGCGGGAACGTGGACGAGTTTTTGCAGGCGCTTAGACGAGGTGTCATGTCTCATGTCACCGAGGCGCTTGCACACGCTCAGGGGCTGGGGAAAGAAGCCTCCTGGGGAGACCGGGAGGGGAACAGATGGGGGAGCTGCCGCTGGGCTCTGGCTGCTCACCTGGATTATTGCGGGGGTGAGGGCGTGAGAGGAGGGACCGGGGCTGAGCGGAGTAGCGAGCGGGGAGGGCTTTGCCAAGCTGGGAAAGTTGGTGAGCACTGGGCAGCTCTCCGCCCCGCCCGGGATGCTTGGAAGCTCTGTGATCCGCGCTCCGCAGCCGGAGCTCCAGGGAGAGAGAAGCTTCGAGGCTGTGAAAAATACTGCCGTCGAGAGCGGGACTCCTTCTTCCCATCTCAGAGTTTCTCTACCCTGGCTGCTCTCGAGGGCTTTTCTGATTTCTTTAGAACCTCCCAGCCTTCTCTGTGGAGCTTGCTTCAGCGACGGGGCTTTAGGAAGTTATAGTACTCTTCTCTTCTGTCCCCTTAACAAACAACTTGATAGTCCTAGGGCAACTTATCTGTTGGCAGAGGAGTGAGGCGCAGAAACAGTTACCCAGGGGGCCACAGAGCCATGTTAGTGTCAATGCTTGCATGATGGTTATTCAGAGTGAAATCTGCGGGTCACACATTCTCTTGCTAGGAGCTCTGAAAGGCAAGCGAACCTATCTGAACAGAAAGTTCAGAGCCCGTCATGTAGCATTAATCACAGGCCCTACCACCGACTAGCTGGGAAGTTATGTAAGAGCGTGTTCTGTCCTCCCAGATCTTAGCTCCAAGGCCCAGTATCCAGCTTTGGCAACACAAACTGTGGTACATGCTTACGTGGATGATCTACAGGGTAATCACATTTGCCTTGTTTGTAAACCTGCATAAAAATGCACGAATATATCAACCACACATAACATCAGGACAGCATTTGGAAGGCTTGAACTATTGGTTTGGGGATAGCTATTCTAAAACTGTTTTCCTCACAGCCACCGGTTAAAGCAAGCAGGAGTCACAGTCTGGGCAGCTTTCAGTTGACTTTCTCAGAGTTCTGTCCACATTTGATCATTCAGCCATTCAACAAACATTCTCTGTGGAAGAGTGATTTTTTTGCTCAGTGTAAAGTCTCCATTGTCAAGCCATTGTCTCTCAAAACAAAATTCAAAGGCCTGACATCATTTCTGACAGAATCTCTTATTGTTTCACACTGTCACTGTCACTCACCTGAAACATTAGTTTGTATCCCCTTCAGTTGCAACGTTATTTCATGTCACTCCCCACACACAGCCTCTATGAGTATCTTTCAGAGTGTGGTAAACCTGGATGAATTTTTTTTTCCATGCAGATTTCTGGACACGAAATAAAAATATTGGGAATGTGGGTGCCCAGGAATCTGGATTTTAAACAAACTCCCCGGATAATTCTTATGCACATTAAAGTTAGAGGACTACCACCCTAAGCTATACAAGGAGCCCCCCAAACTCCAAAGCGCTTTTTACCTTAAGGCTCTTGTTATTCTTATTAATACTATATGGAATGCCCTCACAGCCCAAGCTGAGAACAAATGTTTGTCTTTTAACCTCAGCTTAAAGATTACCTCCTCAGTGAAGATTTCTCTCATATTTGGTTCTTCCCCTTTCCTCTACCCCAAACTGAATGATTCACCCCACTCTTTGGGCTTCCATGACATCTTATCCATTCATTTATTCATGAGAATTTATCACACTGCCTTATAGTCTTTTCTTGGTGTGTGTGTGTGAGAGAGAGCGAGAGGGAGAGAGAACTTATTACATTTAAAATATTTTTTTGATTTATGTATAGTTGGTTTCCTCTCTCTCTTCTGGGCCTCTAAGGCTCTAAGGAAGAAGGTATTTTGCTTGTAAATCAGCGATTAGCCTCTCATTTGTGGGAGAGAAGCTGAATAAGGGACCAGTGAAACCTTAAAAGGTCAGATAAGTTAGTTGATCACTACCTTTTGAAAGAGCTAAGGTCAAGAGATGAGAGCAGGGACATAGAAGCTTTGAGAAAGTTTATCAAAATGGAGAAAGGAAAATATCTCTTCTGTGCATGCCATGGGTGAAGAGTCACTCTGAGGTCTTTGTTTTCTGTGGGAGAGAGTGAGGAGAGAGTTCTAGCTCTTGGATGGCAGGAAATTTGTTCTGCTTGCTTCTGTGTTCCCCACAGGTGCCTTTCATGGTGCTCCGTAAACAGTAGTGATCAGCAAAAAGTGTAAATTGACCGTGACAGAGCACTAAAACACCTGGTTTCTCCTGTTCTGTGGGGCGACAGCTTCAAAGTTGGTAGTCTTGAAAGACTTTGATCTACAATCCTTTTTCTTTTTCAGTATTTATTCTGTAGAAGTAAAAGTGTATGTAAAGATCTATGCTCAAGGCTATTTACTGCAACATCCTTTGTAGAAGAAAGAACTAGAAACAATTAGTAAGTCCGTTAATAGGAAAATCGTTAATGTATGATTCATGCATGCTGTGAAATATTACACTGTCGTTAAAAAGATGGGTTAAATTAATATGCATTGTGCTGGCAGTCAGCATAGGTAACTGTGTTTGATAAAATTATTAAGTGCAGAAAAATGAGTTTCATTCTTAGTATTTGATGAAATTGTTATGTGGAAAAAAGTGGTTTTTGGTTTTCCTTCTTTTAATCAACACATGGGAAATGTATTCAGTCAGATTTCAGACTGATGTATAGCATATAATATTTTTGTAAAAATAAAAAAAGAAAATATAGTTATGTATGTGAATGTGGGCACGTGTGTTTGTAATTTGTATAACCATAGATGTATACCTCTGAACTGTTAAAACTGATGTTTTTCCCAAAGGGTGTAATTTGAGATTCAGTGGGGAGAGAAGAGGGTGAAGGAAAGCTGTGGTCTTCAGGAAGAATCACAGGCGTATCACTTGTCCACAGTTGTGCGCATGAGTAATTAAAAAAAATAACATATTTTAAATGATCTTCTATGGATTGACCATTTGAAGCAGCATTACTTCTAAATACATCCTCCACTTTGAGATTTATTGCCTTGGGGGGAAAATGCACTTTATTGATGTGTTCTTTGCTTAGGAAAGGCTCATGTATACAGTACATTTAAAGTTTAAAAAACATATAAAAGTCAAGTCTTCAGGGAAAAAGCTTTAGCCAATTTCAAAGACCTTGAGGCAAAACTTCCAAATCCTTAATCTCTACTTAAATGAGATCAGGGGACTTTCCGCCATCTTTTGGGTCAAAACCAAAATTCAGGACACAGCACTGACTCTGGTGGTCTGTTTTGTTTATTCCCTGATGATAAAATAGGTCCAGAAAAATGTCTTAAACCATCATTTGGAGATGGTAAAAAAAATTTTTTTAATTGAACTTACCTTATTTCTCAGACTTACTAAATTGGTGTAGAATCCTGCCTTCCACTGATCATTCTTATTTTGCTACTTCAATTCTTTCCCAGTAGAATTTTGGCCTGCTTTTTTTTTTTCCTTTTAAAGCATTTTTCTTAATACATTCTTTTTTCTGTCTACTATTTACAAGGCTCTGGATTTGCACCTGTGGATTTATGTGTAATGGAATGTAGAGACCCCAACAGTTCCAAATTGTCCAGGACTTGAGTTGGTGCACATGTAAGGGCATCAAAGGGACTTCAGCTCCCCCAAATGATATTTGCTTGGCTGGCAGGTCCAGACTCCGTCCCTCTAAAATTAACTGCTGGGGCAACTTGCTTGATTCCTCTAATTCTTATTCTCTGACCTCCATCCCCCATTTTGCTACCATTTCTGCTACAACCCCTGCGCTCCATATCTCCATTCTGCCTTTCCTTTCTGCCTTTCCAAAGGAGGCCAGCTTATCCAGAGAAGCAGCATGTCTGATGTACGAGGCATAGAGCTCCTTGATTTAAATGGAGGTACCTGCTTCTCTAATCTTCATTCCTGAATCTGAATTCTGATCTATGTTTTTCAAACGTCATATTGCTTGCTTGATATGAATAGTATTTCTGATCATGTTATTGATAATAACACAGTAAGCATGTTTGATATAATATAATATAGTTATCATTTTAAACTCTTAAGGAGAGAAGTAACAGTAGCTACCTCTGTCATGCAGCCTTCATGTGAGGCACTATATTCCAGTGTTTTCCATACATCATCGTATTGAATCTGTATGGCTTACATTCCCATTTCACCACGGAATTCAGGGGATGTTTATAACTCATCAGGGACAAAATTGTAGGAAATGGCAAAGCCAAGATTTGACATTCTCACTCCAAACTGTGTTCTCCTAAATGCTACACTCTTCTGCTTCCTTCAGTGCGACAGGCACCTGCTGTAACTTATCCCTAATCCTCAGAAACGTTAAAAGGCAGGTGCTATCCGATTTTGCAGTGTTTATCTGACCCACTCTGATACGTATTTCAGGCGTTTTCTGAAAATGCCAAGGAGTGCTTATATTTAGAGACTAACTCAAGAGATGACAATTGTCTTTGATATTGTTTTATTTTCTGTTGGTTATTAATTAACCAAGGTAGAGTAGGTTCTAATTAAAAATCAGTATCTTTTCATTTAAAATACATAGAAAAAGATTTTGATTATAAAGCCAATAATTTAACCTTATTTTATGGGTCTTTTTTTTCTATTTTTTAAAAAATACCTGTGCATGAGTCAGACAACTCTTCTTTTCTAAGCATAAATAACACAGGAATTCTAACATACAACTTGTTTAAATTATGAGCTGCAATCTGCCACTGAGGGTGGGATGTAATTTCAAAGCTACATTAATTTTGATTTAATTATAACTTCTAGCTTCTCAAGTGACAAAAATCATGTATAAATGAAATATGAATCAATAAATACACTTTTCATAAAAGAGCAGCTCCCCAGTGGGCTAATGGATTTGTCCCTTCATGCTTTTCTGAGTTTCATTAAGACATTGGTATTTTGCGCCACGAATACAGAAAAAAAGATTAAAATACTGCGTATGGATTTGAATCCCAATTTTATTCTTCCACTAGCTTGGTGACCTTGGGCAAGTTATTTAACTTTATTAGGTATCATTTTTTTCTCATCTGTAAAATGGGACTGATAACATCAATAGTTGCTACTTCAAAGGATTGCTATAAATGACTTAATTCACATAAACCACCTTGCATAGTGCCTGGGCTATAAAAAGTGCTCAGCAAATGATTGTGAAGGTGATGATGATGACATGATGATGCTGATGGTGATAATGATGATAACAATTTGAGTGATTCTGGGAATGATGAAAAAGGAAGAAGTAGAAATCTACCAGAGAGTAATTTATAACATTATGGCAACTTCTTGCAAGTTAGAGCCTTGGCAAAGTTCTGACGTAGAAAATCTATATTCACAGTTATGTGTGTGCCTCTTTTGAGCCCCTCACCACTTATACCTTGCTGCCAGGGATTTTTTTTTTTAACCATAGCATGTGTGACTCTCTAGGGAATTGCTCCTTGGAATAATTGCATTCAAGGAACATTCCAGAGAGGCCAGTGTTGGACCTAAAGGAAAAGAAGAATTGCAGGAACTTAGTTCTAAGGAATTTTTTGCTGAGATGTGGGGAGACAGTTTTTCTGATCTTTCTGAAATCATAATCCATAGACATTGCTTATTCTTGAAAGAGTTACATGTATCCAACTGAATTCTCCAGGGTGTAGACAAAGGTTCTTATAGCATCAACCACTATAAGGCACTTACTAACCACACCCTAATACCCAGGTACACCTGGCTCTTGGGAATCACCCAGATAAAAATAGGAGAAGAACCCTGCTCTCATGCTCAAGTAGAAACATCACCCTTAGTTCTCTGTTCCCCAGAGGATTCACATTTCTTCCTGATTCAAGTAAGAAAAATAGTTTTATGTTAATATAAAAAAATAATAAAAAGCCTCTAAGGAATACATCTACAAAACAGTGACTTTCCTTTGAGTCTTCTCCTTCTGTCTTTGACCTTGGCTGTATTTGTAATTATTCTCGTTCATTCTATTAGCTTAGCCATCCTGTGAGAACCTCACTTCCTCACTGAATTTTGGGGACAATACCCCTTGCCTACCTTCTCATAGTTTTGGAAATTTTAAGTAAGAACAAGCAAGTAAAACACTGTGTAAACTACTAAATGTCCTCCAAAAGTAAAAGATAGTTGTGATCATGATGATGGTGATGATAAGAGGCAATTTTCTCCAATCTAGGAGACTCTGGATATCATGGGATAATTGATGAAGACTGGGGTGTGAAGTATCTCTGCTCCCTGCGGGGCTGAGCCCTTCTCAACCACTCTCCATCCTCTAGCTTTTGCCCCAGTCTTTTTGATCTCTTTGGAACCTGCTGTCTGTTGAAACTGATGCATCATCAAAACTTGGAGGAAATCCACCCTCAACCCTTTTCGCTCTCACACTAAAAGCCTGTTTCTTGCTCTGTACACTTTTCACCTTTATTAGATATTTCGGGGGCCTGGTGATGGTCTCTTGCTTGGCTGATGGACTTTTGCACATGCCCCTTCCTGTGCTTAGAACACACACTCTCTCTTTTCACCACCCCCCCTTTGTCTGGCAAATTCCTCTTCTCTTTTCAGGTGTCAATTTAGACATCACTTCTTTTGGACTTTTTTTTTAAATTTATTTATTTTTGGCTGCGTTGGGTCTTTGTTGCACGTGGGCTTTCTCTAGTTGTGGTGAGCGGGGACTACTCTTCATTGCGGTGCGCGGGCTTCTCACTGCGGTGGCTTCTCTTGCTGAGGAGTACGGGCCTTAGGTGCGTGGGCTTCAGTAGTTGTGGCTTGCGGGCTCTAGAGCACAGCCTCAGTAGTTGTGGCACGCGGGCTTAGTTGCTCTGTGGCATGTGGGATCTTCCCGGACCAGGGATCGAACCCATGCCCCCTGCATTGGCAGGTGGATTCTTTTTTTTTTTTTTTTTTGCGGTACTTGGGCCTCTCACTGTTGTGGCCTCTCCCGTTGCGGAGCACAGGCTCCGGATGCGCAGGCTCAGCGGCCATGGCTCACGGGCCCAGCCTCTCCGCGGCATGTGGGTTCTTCCCAGACCGGGGCACGAACCCGCGTCCACTGCATCAGCAGGCGGACTCTCAACCACTGCGCCACCAGGGAAGCCCGGCAGGTGGATTCTTAACCACTGCACCACCAGGGAAGTCCAACATCACTTATTTTGGGAGGGCCTCTCTGAGTAGGGAGGTCCCTCCAGATGAAGTCAGTCTCCTGATGGCTCCCAGAGCACACTGTTTAGTGACTTTTTTTTTTTACATTTTAGCTCCTCAAACAGACTAAAGGCTCTGTGAAAACAAGGATCTTGTTTGTCTTGTTCATCAGTACATTCTAAGTATCTAACACAGTGCTTGCCACATGGTAGGAACACCTCCAGGGGCATTCATAAGTCCCACCAAAACACCCAGGCAATTGAACATAGGAACCAGGCAATTGACAATATTCAATATCCTGAGATAAACCATAATGGAAAAGAATATAAAAAAGAATGTATAGGGCTTCCCTGGTGGCTCAGTGGTTGACAGTCCGCCTGCCGATGCAGGGGACATGGGTTCGTGCCCCAGTCTGGGAGGATCCCATATGCCGCGGGGTGGCTGGGCCCGTGGGCCATGGCCGCTGGGCCTGCGTGTCCGGAGCCTGTGCTCTGCAACGGGAGAGGCCACAGCAGTGAGAGGCCCGCGTACCGCAAAAAAATAAATAAATAAATAAAAGAATGTATATATATATGTGTGTATATATATATGTATAACTGAATCACTTTGCTGTACGGCAGAAATTAACACAACACTATAGATCAACTGTACTTCAATAAAAAACCTAAAACATCCAGGCAGTAGGTGCTTAGTAAGTACTGGTTGAAGAAAGTGAGGGAAGAAAGGAGGGAGGAAAGAGAATAGAGAATGAATAAATGAATCCTTGAGAACACATTGGGTGGAGTGTCAAGTACCTTTCATGATCTCCATTGTGAAGAGGAATTGTAGGGACTCCCATAGAAACAAAGGTTTAGCTGTCAGTCTTGGTTGTGGAGGAAAGTAACTCCTGACTCAACTGTCAAGGAAAGAGGGCAGCTGCAGGCATGCCCACTGCACAGCGCGGAAGGAGAAAGAACTCTTAGGGAAAATAATCGCGCGAGGAGTGGCACAGGCGCAGGCTGCAGGTCTTGGGTTCAAGGCAACGCCTTGGCAAGAGTGTTGCCGGTATCGTGCCTTGGCCGCCATCCCACTGCCTTCTTGGTGTGTTCCCTTTCTCCTGCTCGTTGAGCTCATTCTTTCTGTGATTCTCATCTCACGTCCTAAGAGAAGGAATACGATTGGCTCAGTGGATAATTTGTTCAGGGGACACAACCGTCGGCCCCAGGCCATATCAGGCTATGGATTGGCTGCCCTGGGCCAGAGGTTCACTGCGAGTCCCTGTCACTTGTGGCCTGAATACAAAGTGTCATGAGATTCAAAACATGTACCCTAGACTGTTCTTTAAGTCCCGGGCACTTTAGGCACAGGGAGAGGTGTATGTGTCTTGTGGACGAAGAAGGCGGAACTGGTAATTTTCTTAAGGAGAAGACATTGCCTCTTTGAGATTTGGGGAGCAGGCTTCCTGGAATTCGCTCTGACGAGGGGCCATTGGGGGGATCCACACTGATAATGTGATCTGGAGGGGCTGTGCCTTTGCCCTTTCAACACGTGGGCTCTGCCAGCTGGTGCCGCTTGTTCATCAGTTGAAAAGCCTCTTTCTGAGAATAACGACGGGGTTTTTCCTTAGTCATGAGATAGCCTATTCGTGAAGGAAAACGTATAACCCCAAACCACACATATTTCATCTTTGTTCATAAATTGGTAGGTTAATTCAACACTGGCCCTTAACATTAGAAGACTACATTAATGAGTACCTCAGTTATCTGCTTGTGTTTATTAACATGGTAGAAAAACATGAATGGATGGGGGGGTTAATTTAATATCCCTATGCAAATAAAATTTTTTATCCTGAATGTTTACTCATGGGAGAGTCATTGGCTTGCCTGGTGTGATGGGTCCTGTTTGTTTCAGGAGGGTATGGGGGAGGAATTGGTTGACAAGCAAGAATCCTATGAAAAACCTGGAAGGTAATATGGGGCTTGAAGGAGCCTGGGCTTTGGAATGAGCTTTTTGCTGGAAGCCTGGCTCTTCTCTCCAGACATGGGACACTGAGCAGATTACGTGATTGTGCTTGTTCTCAGGTCCGAGGCCGTCAAATGAAGGTCATGAAAGTCACATCTTTGGGTTACCGTGAGGGTTCAGTAAGACAGTGTTTATAAAACCCCCATCAGAGCATCTGGTTTATATTGAGGCTCCCTAACTGCAACTAAGGAAGAGGTTGTTAAAGACAATGATATGTTATCTGTAAAGAAAATTAAGCATTCCAGAATTTTTCAGGAGAGTATAAACATAAAGTTTGGTCAATATATTATCATCATATTGTTTTTATTTCTATTCTCTCTTCATTGTGAGATAGTCATAAAATATACACAAATAGTAGTAACACTAATACATAGAGACAAGGACTTAACCTAAGTGCCCTACATGTGTTATTTCACTTGATCTCACTTTACTTTTGAAGGACCAAATAATAACTCTTTTTATATGTGAAGGAACTGAGGCCTAGAGAGGGCAAACAACTTGCTTAAAATCATATAGCGAGCATGTGAGAGAGCTAGGACTTGAACCCAGGCATCTAGATGCCAGGCCCCTTGATCTTAATCATTTTTCCATATCACCACCCATTAGTAGTGATCACTCATTACCTCTGAATCTTGAAGTTAAATGATTTCCCCAATGAAAACAGCCAGGACAATATATATAATTGCTTCTTAAAGTCATGTCTTCTTATTCCTCATTCAGGTCCCTTTCTGCTATCTCATGTTGTCAGAGCACAAAGAAAAATATAAATGCTCATCCCAATAAAGACTAAGGATGTCCAGACCTTCTCAGGGACCTTTTTCCTTCTCAAAAATACTCCTAACCCCTGAGAAAATTTTAGTGGTCTGTGTATCTTTTCTAACAAAATCTTTATTCACTGATCCATTGCATAAAGAAATTCAGGTTTAGAAATGTGTTGTTGAAACATGCCTGTAAAGAGTTTTGTAGAAGTCAGAAAGGATCCAGATATTTAGCAAGATGATGAACACTTAAATTTTCTTTGGATGCCTGATAAATTACTTGAGTCAAACAGATTCCATCATGGATGCAGGAAGAGCAAATGAACTGTCTGCCCATTGTGTGTGTGTGTGTGTGTGTGTGTGTGTGTGTGTGTGCGTGTGCGTATGTGTGTGTGTGAGCTGCCATCCTTTGGATTTGTTACTTTGAAGGATTTGTGTGCCAAATAAGAAGACATACCCCCTATGGCTTTAACAAGAAGCACTCACACATCCATCTTGTCTACCATGAGACTGCCTTTCTGTCCCTGACTCTCAACTTCTTGAACTGTAAAATGAGGATAAAATCTAGAACACAGACTTGTGAAATAAGCTGAGCCAACATGTATGGAAGTTCCCATAAGAGGGCTCAATAAATATTGAATGTTCCCAGATCTAGAAAACTCAAGCTCAGGTGTCTGGGGACTCTTTACTATAGGAGCAATGCCTGATGTGTTACTTTTACTTTTCATCTACAGTTGCAGTTATCTGAGGAAAGGGAGAAGGCATATGTTCATGTTTCATAATCGTTGACTAGACTGTGTAGAAGAACTTTTGTCATCAGAATCGCATCACAGATTCTATTTATGAAGGAACTGAAAGCAAAACATGAATATATGTATTTGAAATCTATTTTAGATGACGTGCTTCATTGGTTAAAAAAACAAAGAATATATATGAAATTGTTTGTGGCATTAAACTCTAACCTAGAGTTTAGAGGGAAAAGTATAGTCTTTCTGGGGCAAAGACTATGCTTATTAGCAAGAATGATAAATTTGAAGTATATATATTATTTATACTTTTTATTACTATTTTAAATTGCTGGCCCTTTTTGTTTTCTTTTTAATGCCTGGCTTTATTCATTACATTTCCCTCATTTGGTAACAGAAAGAATGACTGGGCTTGACTGTCAGCTCCACCTCTGACAAGCTAGGTAACCTTGGGCACCTTACTTAACCCCTTTGGGCCTTTCATATACATAAGAGTAGAAATAATAATAATTAGCAGGAAGAATTATCGTGTTGGTTAAATGAGATGACACTTGCAAAGAGTGATGGCTCATAGCAAGCACTCAGTACATTTTTATTTCCTTTCCTTCTTTCCCTCAGAATGTGTTCTACTGCCAATGTAAATTTCTAAAGAATTTGTGAAATTCTGGAAAATTTCACAAGTCTTTTTGTTTCTCTAGGTGTTCCTTGGTGTTCTCACGTTCTCTCTTTCTCTCTCTCTCTCTCTCTCTCTCTTTCATACACACACACATGCACACACACGCATTCTTTGTATTAAAGGCCATAAAGAGCAGGTACCTAAGCCAAATGAATTCAAATGGGACAGTATGATCTGGCAGGTGTGGTCGTCAAGGAGAATGATTAGAGTAGACCATCAAGTCCTAGATCAGTGTCCCAGACACATTGGAGCCCCAGGCTGTCTGCAGGCTTTGGCTAGATGACCATGAATTTGCTTTTCTGAAAGGAATAACATACTTTTTTATTTTAAAGAAAAAGCCCCCATAAACAGTGGGAGTTCACTAAATGGCTGTAAATAAATGCACTCTTGTTATGTGCCAGGCTGTCCTAAATCAGTGCTATGTACATTATATATACAATTTACAATTTCATTCAACTCTTACATTGACCTCACAAGGTCCACTTGCCCAAAGCTACTGAGCTGATAGATGACCAAGGCAGGATTTCAAGCCACGTGTGTTTGACCTCCTGCCTCTCTCACGCTGCTGTGATCTAAACATACTACGTATATGGGTATTGGGGAGTGGATTTCTTTTGACTTGCTATTTACAGCCATTTTTATGCATAAGTTATTTGTTTAGTAATTTAAAATCACAAAACTATAAGCAAAAGTTAGTAAAGCAAAATTACTCAATGTCCTTCTACTGAGAGACAACTAAGGCTAATATTTGGAAAAATATTCTTTCAGACATGTTGATGTACCTTTTTTCCCTGAAAAAAAAATGATGCGTTAGATTGCTAGGGCTGCCATAACATAGTACCACAAACTGGGTGGGTTTTAACAACAGAAATTTATTGTCTCATAGTTCTGGAGACCAGAGATCTGAGATCAAGGTGTGGGTAGAGTTGGTTCCTTCTGAAGACCACGTGGGAGAAAACTGTTCTTTACCTTTCTCCTAGTTTCTGGTGGTTTGCTGTCAATCTTTGGTGTTCCTTAACTTGTAGATGATGTATTGCCTGAATTTCTGCCTTTGTCTTCACATGGTGTTCTCCCTGTGTGTGTATCTGTGTCCACATTTCCCTCTTTATATAACACAAGTCATATTGGATTAGGGCCCACCCAATGCCAGTGTGACTTCATCTTCACTAATTACATCTGCAATGACCCTATTCCCAAATAAGGTCACATTCTTAGGTACTAAAAGTAAGGATTTCAACATATGAATCTTGGAAGGACACGCTTCAACCCATAACAGATGGGTTCTTAGAATAGATACTACTTTGTCATCTGCTTTGCCACTAGATAAAATATCTTTCTTCACAATTTTAATGGCTGTGTATTATTACACTGTATGCCTATACTAGAAATTATTTAACTAGTCTCTACTTTTAATAGTTTTTAAATGGATATTATTTTTAAAACCTGCAAACAATCCCTTCTTAAAGATAAATGTTTACTGTACCTCTGTTATTATTTACTTAGTTTCCACATGTAGAATTTCTTGTTCAAAAGGTTATGCATTTTTTTTTTTTTTTTTTGCCACACCACGTGGCATATGGGATCTTAGTTCCCTGAGCAGGGATCGAACATGCACCCCCTGCATTGGAAGTGCATTGTCTTAACCACTGGACCACCAGGGAAGTCCCAGGTTATGCATTTTTAAGTATTTGAAACAAATGCCGGATTGCCCTCCAATGAGGTGCTTCCACTGTGGGCATTACCAGTTAAAAGGCTTCCTAATTTCATAGACAAAAATGTAATCTTGATTAAATTTGTACTTCTTTAATTTGCAGTGAGATTGCACATTTTTTTATAAGATTGTTCATCTTCTCATTTTCATTTGGAAACATTTTAATGGACAGAATGGATTTGTAAAGCAGTAGCTGAGGCTGCCAAATTCATGATGCTGTTCACGTGGGCTTTTAAGCTGCTGCCTTAATCTTTCTTGGTCATTGTACTACTCCACCATTTGGAAATTACTTAGATTGCTGTACTCTGACTTGGGTAGAGAGGCAAATACTGAGCCTTCCTTTCTCTGAATCATTATATAAGAATAGATTTATGTAATATTTAGCATACCAAAGTTAACTTCTGTGTTATGAATCTTTAATAATATAATTTTATAATCTAAATTTATCATCCAATTTGCATTTATTTATATTTTTAATATTAAACTTATTTATCATCAGTAACTTACTTTACCTTAAATGATACTCATAAGTGTTGGTCCATACTCAGTACCTTTCTGAAATGTGAAGCTCACGCATAGGTATGTAGTGACTTAGGCATACAGATTTATACATACCTTCTTCGGGTTTGAGGCACCTGGAACTTTAATAACTCTTTTAAGGGAAAGGCAGAGTGGATGGGGTGCTATCGCATCATCTGAGGAATCGTGGGGTGTATCTGGCTCATGATTGTAGAATGCCCTTTCGATAAAATAAAATGAATTCAGCAGCTGCCTGATGCCAAGGGCATTTCCTCTCTCTCGGATCACATTCCTGACCACACTTGCTATTAACAATGATAACATTATGGTTGCACTCTGCCTCTGCCTCACGCAGGGCTATTTTGGGCCACCTTGGCCTCTCTGAATTAAAATAACGGTTGTTAACATTCACTGTATACTTACTGAGCTCCAGGCCCTGTGCAAAATGCTTTCAACAAGTATGCCATTTAATTCTAGTGACTCTATTACAAGGCATACATCATTATTTCCCCTTCTTTAGGCAAGAAATCTGAAGATTAGAAAAACAAGTTTAGTTGTGTATGGTTTAAGTGTGTGTAGTTGATAACAAAAGAGCTGAGATTTGAACCCAGGTCTTCAGTACTTCAGAAAGTTACTGTGTGCTTCACCTAGCAGTTGTAGAGGAAGAAGAGTTCCCATTCTCTCCCAGAGACCAGATCCCTATGGGAAGAACCATCCCAGCCAACAGGGCTGCTGTCTGTAGCCCTCAGTGAACCCAACTGAGGGACAGTCCCAACCATTTAGCCAGACCGATGGTACCTGTCAGGGCAAAATCCACCAAGGTGGTGGTTTGACTGAACCTACTTATTTGTCTCAGTTAGGTGGGGAATTCTCTTGTGGGCCGGCAGAGCAAAATTCTTGAGTTCTCTTTGCAGCTTTGCAGTTCAAAGGCAAGTACTTTTTTTTAAAAAAGCATGTCTAAAAGCGAAAGAGTGGCATGGACATATATACACTACCAAACGTAAAATAGATAGCTAGGGGGAAGCAGCCACATAGCACAGGGAGATCAGCTCGGTGCTTTGTGATGACCTAGAGGGGTGGGATAGGGAGGGTGGGAGGGAGGGAGACGCAAGAGGGAGGAGGTATGGGAACATATGTATATGTATAACTGATTCACTTTGTTATAAAGCAGAAACTAACACACCATTGTAAAACAATTATACTCCAATAAAGATGTAAAAATAAAAAAGCATGTCTAATGAATTCACTTGATAAAACAATAAATGAAAGAAAGCATGGTTTTTATTTGCTTTGAATTGTAAAAGCAATTCTGATTTGTAGAAATCAGTACCACAGTGGCCTAGGCAAAGGATGGAAAATACTCAAAAAGAGCCAGGGACTGGTTGCTCCCTGCCTTTTCAGTTTGTCGGGAAGGTCTCCGCCACCCCTTAACTGACCCCCATCTGCTTGTAAAAATGCAAAGATCCTTGAGCTTGTAAACCTTTTGTTTTATTGCCTTGTTTGGGGCGACACTCAGTTTCCTCTCCCATACTGGTTAGCCTGCCTTGGAAGAACCTGGGGAACATGCCCATGGCCATCTGGCTGGTCAATGTTGGGGGCCAGAATGCAAACCAGGTTTGCTGGGGGCCAGGCAGCTAATGTGTGAGGAAGCAGGAAGCAGGCTGCCGTAAGAGGCAACGCTGCTGACCAGAGGTGATGGCATTTCTGCCTATAGATGCAGCTGCTTCCACTCTAGCCAGCTGTTGCTGAGCAAGAGCATAGGCCTAAAGTGTCTAGAAATTTCCAGTTTTCTTAAGAAAACGGCAATAAGAATTCTGGTGCTATCCTTGGGAGGTTTTTTGTTTTTTTAAAAAAATTTATTTATTTAATTTATTTATTTTTGGCTGCGCTGGGTCTTTGCTGCTGCTGGCGGGCTTTCTCTAGTTGCGGTGAGCAGGGGCTACTCTTCACAGCGCGTGGGCTTCTCAATGTGGTGACTTCTCTTGTCGTGGAGCGCGGGCTTCAGTAGTTGTGGCTCATGGGCTCTAGAGCGCAGGCTCAGTAGTTGTGGTGCATGGGCTTAGTTGCTCGGCGGCATGTGGGATCTTCCTGGACCCAGGGCTCAAACCCATGTCCCCTGCATTGGCAGGCGTGCTACCAGGGAAGCCTCTCCTTGGGAGGTCTTAATGTTGGAACTGTCTTCTATTTTTCAAACACCAGGAGGCCCATACTTTGCAGAATACACAAAGCATGGCTGACTTCTGGATGTAGCCCACAGTCTCCAGCTTGTTCCCACTGAACCCCAGAATCCTGGCACCTGGAGGCTTTGTCTCTGTGCCCCCAAGGACCTGGCCCAGTTCCTCTTGCACAGAAAGTTCTCAGGAACCATTTGACTGATGGATGAATGGGAACTTTGGTGTTCAGAAATTAACCCTAGCTTGGTTTTTGAAATGATGGAATTAGTGACTTCAAGGATCCCTTTTGCCTTTTGTCAGATAAAATAAAAATTTATTTTCACTAAATATCTAGGAAGCATAAAAACATAAGGTCTATGTCTTGGACCAAAACCGTAATGGGAATGGAGGCCATGGCTCCTAGTAGCAATGTAGGATAGGTTAGTAATACAGCCCTGGGTCCCAGACAGTGCATTGAGAAGAACTGAATTTCTCAGTCAATCAGTGTAATCTCAAAGAATTCTGTTCATAAAAAGTGCAGTTTAATTGTTTATAGTTTAAGGAATCAGTGACTAATGGGGGAGAAGTCTGTATATCTAGAGTAGACTGTCCAATAGAACATTCTGCAATGATGGAAATGTTCTATTCTTCACTGTCCAGCGTAGCAGTCACTAGCCATGTGTGGCTATGGGTCACTTGAAACTGAGCCACCAAATTTTTAATTCAATTTATTTATAATTAATTTAAATTTAAATAGCTAGTGTTTACCATATTGGACAGCCCGTGTGCAGAGAATCAGACCATCTATCTGTTTTGCAAGGGTGATGTGCTAAACTTCAGCAAAAAACTTAATACGGACTGGCTCTGTTCTTTAAAACATTCAATTTTACATTTATTTTTCAACACACATCACACAGTTGGTGGCAGGGAGTTTTTCAAGCCAACTTCTAGAAATTTATCAGACCCTGCCTGAATTTTCCAAGCTTTACCAGCCCTTTATGCTTTTTATGCATTTTATGTACTTCCATATATTTGTGAACTTTATACATTTATACATCAATTTTATAGATTGAAATAAAAAGATAAAACAAACTAATAACCTTTTCCATTTGCCCCTGATATGAAGCAAGATGACAGTTGTTAAAATTTGTACTAATTTGTTAGCACAAGAATATCTCATAATGATAGTTACTATTTTTTAATGAGGATATGCATTTTATTTGGGAAGCAGGCTAAAAGTTACACAGATTGCTCAGTATCATGTTATGCAGAAAAATTAATTTCTTTAAGGTTTAGTTATCAAGAAATCATGTTGAGACATTTATTTATTCCATGATAAGCAAGGTAGTCTGGTAATGTTTTGACAGTGGCCATTTGAGCAGTATAATTAGCATGCAAGTATACACTTAAGAGGAATAAGAGCATGGTAATCAGATCAAGAGAGCAACAGTGGTACAGATGCATCACTATTGTGGTGTCAACCATATGAGCAAGACCTGAAAGTGAGCAAGTCTGCATGTCTCACACCCTGCTTGCCCGCTGTTTCAGTCACCCATAGATAGTATAGAATTTTCAAGTTGGCCCTAGTGTCCTAGTTTTGCAGTGTCTTTGTTTGGGTTCCCTTGAGAGCAACACCTAAGTCAAAAGCAGCATCTATGAGGGTAATTTACTGGGAAGTGATCCCAGGGAATAGGAATGAGGCACCAGGGAAGTGAAATGGGGATGGGAAGGAGGCATAACCAATAACTCATAGGGCTTCCTGAGAGAGCTTCGTGCAATGCATCTCAGAACTAAGTACCTTGGGGACAAAAGGGGGAAATAGTAACCTTTTGGCTCCCACCCCTGTTACTCAGGAGTGGCCTCATGGAAAGTAACTCGTGTCTTAGTTTTAGTTTCCCAAAAGCACACTCTGAGGTAAGGATGACAGTAGTTTCTTTGGCAGGTAATTCCTGCAAACACTGGTAAGGGGGTGGAGAAATGGGACAGGGAATGGGAGGCAATAGAGAACACATTATTTAAAATGTTACCACCATTGGCAATTGAAGGTTAATCCCAGTGGGAGATACTGGAGGCCAGCGTAGAACACTCATTGGCTATGATTGTGTCACCTTGCTATTTCTGAAGAGGCTGGAAAATGTAGTTTGTAGCTAGGTGTGTTGATACCTCCAACAGAACTGTTACTAAAGAAGAGGAAGAGACTGGATCTTGGGGAGTTACCAGTTTCTGACACAGCTCCTCAACAGATATTTTTCAAATAGTTGCTGAATTCTCCACTTTGCTTTGGCTGAATATATATTTTAAAACAAAAATCTTTTCTGATCCTTATCAGAGATCATTAAGCAGGAATCATTTGGTTGCAAGGAACAGGAACCCATTCAAACTGGCTTAGGGGAAAAATAGGATATATTGGAAGGAATCAGGGTTATCAAAAAACAAGATTAGTCAGGCTTCACGAGAGAGAGGAAGAGGAAAGGGAGAGCTGGGAGGTGAAAAATCCCTCCATCGTCTTGCCGCGCTCTTGTTTCATTTGCTCTTCGCTCCTCTTTGTATCTTGGCTCCATTTCTCTGACTTTTACTGTCAGTGTCTTGCTCTGCTTTTTGTATTCAAGGAAGGCACCATCTGCCCGCTGCCTGATTCTAACCACACAGTAGGAGCATCCAGCACTGTTGCTCTTGGCACAAATTCTCCAGAGACGGAGAATGGCTGACTCAGACTCACCTTTGGTGTGGTTCAGGTAAGGTTCTATCCCCAGATCTGGGCAAAGGAGTAGGACCACACAGTATACAGAGGCTAGCCAGTGTTGGAGGGAAGGAGATTCTTCTAGAAGGGGCAATGAGTGGGGAGAAAAGGGTTGCTATCTCTACTTCACTGAGAGTGACTTTCTTCAAGTATGAGAAATTGCAACATTTATAAGAAAGCAGAATCCCAAGGCAGTTGGTAATCATTGCTGAATCACAAACTCCCAGGAGAATGGTGGTAGTAGTTCCACAATAATTGAGAAATGAGCACAAATGAGGTGTCTCTGTGGGTGGTGACCGCCACTTAGATGGTGGGGACACTCCTTTTCAGACCATCTCCTGTGCAGCAGGAAGAGGCTCTTGCATGTTTTGAACGTGGCATTGTTGAATTCATTAATCATTAGAGGTGCTTGGTATTAAAATTAGCAGCAGATGATGAGTGTCCTTGATTGCAGAATTGGAATATGTTTTTCTCTGGTGCTCCAGAGTGATTGGGATATATTTTTGATAACTGTTCCAAGTTTCCCTGCCAGTTTCAGAAGAACTCTTCACAGAAGAGCTGGTTGGGGTACAGAAATGGGGAGTGGAAGAAGGCGGGAATATGACTCACCTCCAAGTGATGCCTTGCAAATTGTACTTTGGCAAGTGATATTTTATAAAATGTGTTACCCAGAACCCCCTTTAAAAATGTTACTTGTGTTCTGAGTTCTGAGTGTGAATTCTAGAGGGTACATTCTCTCTCTCTCCATCCATTCATCCATCCATCCATCTTCATTCTAAGGTAATGTCAGCATGGATCTGCTGACTCAAATGCTTTGGTTTAAAAAAATGTGGCATGGTGTTGGTATTCACTAGCTTGATGCCAGCCTTCAGGTATGCTTTAAGGATAAAATAATCGTGCTGGGTTCGTGTACTTCCAACTTCAGCTATTGTGAATGTTGATTGCTAACAGATCACAGCTGTCCCCTACCCAGAAAATTGCCTTTGGCTGAATGAAAGCCACCAAAACTAGGAACTTATTCTCTGCCCCAGGGGAAACCTACAGCTGGTAACTGTCTAATACTGGAGTACACAAAAGACTGGGTCCCTTGCCTCAGGGTGGGACCATGTCTGGTACAATTCACACTTGAGAGCAGCTGGCGGGGTCAGACTGAAGCTGGCCTCTGGCTGACGCCACATCCTTGAGCATCCCCTTCCTTGAGCTCTCCAGGAGACAGCTCTCTGCTGTTCCCTGGAGAGCACTTCCCTAGTAAATCAAGAGCACTCCAATCTCTGTCTCAGGCTCTGCCTCTAGTGAACCTGTTCAAAGATAGGGATTTTACTGCCGTTAGACCCAACTTTTTAAAAAGCGTATTGGCGAAGGAAGCTGTGGAGGGTTGGAAGTAGTTCTGTTACATGCAGTGAAATAAGATTTAGTGAAAAGAGAACTGGATTTGAAAATCCAGGCTTGAATCTCTGTTCCCCCACATGACCTTAAACAAGTCACTTTCTGAGCCTCCGCTCCCTCGTTGGGAAAATAGGAGTATGTACTGATTTTTCCTTCATCATCTCTTGCGAATCTGGTGTTTTGTAGACATATCCTTTTTTTTAGTAGTGTTACTGTGACAAGTTGGAGAAATAGATCTGGATATTTATATAATGTTTTGAATGACCTTTAGCATAAGATGTGCTTATTATACCTAATGTAGAGTGGGCCCTTAAAAGTGTTGTGAATTTTGAGCAATTCTTCAAAAATATTTATACTTAAAAAGGCATACGTTTGTAACTATTGGCTTACTTAAGAGACAGCTCAAGCCATAGAACAAAATCTAGAAAAGGTTCCATTACAAGGATTTAGCTTTTTTTTTTTTTAAGTTGGACTGGTAGGGAAGAAATGGGTGGAGGACGTGGTTTACTGTCTCATACTGGGTTTCATGCATATACCAACATTCACTAGTTTGATAAATTTATTTTTGTTCTGAAGTGTATCAACAATTAAAATTTCCTACAGTATTCCTTCACCAGAGTAAAAGACCTTCTGTCCTGGGGCTGTGATATGAATCTTCTGGAAATGACATGTTGCAATATGTACAACTCTTCCACATATATTGCTGCAGGCTTCTGCTTAAATACATATGATTTAAGGAGGAGAGTTGAACTATTTTAGAAAATTCTCCATAGAAGCTTAGCAGTAACTAGCAAATGGATGCTTATGACATGAATTTGTGTAACTTTCTGATGCCTTTGGATTTTGTCAAGTTCCCATCTTATCTTCTGCAGCAGCTGCTCACCTGTTGTCTGTCTAATGAATTAATTTCACTCTAATATTGAATGTTACCACAAGCTTCACTGGAACGTATGCTTCATGAGGATAAGCCTATCTGTGAACTTCACCTCTACAATTCCATTACCTAGAGCTGTGCCTGTTTCATTGCAGGCACTCAGATATTTCCCAAGTGAATGGATGTATGAATAAATGAATTAGTCCTTTTCCCACCTGGAATGCCATTCCTCATCAGCATCCCTTGTTTGATCATTTTTTTCCCCTGTTGAAATTCTACCCATTCTTCTAGAACCATGTCAGATTCTCAGATTGTTCCTTTTACTTACTTGAACTTTCATGAAAGAAATTTCTTACCCAGTTTTGGGAGACTCACGGTTTCACTGTCTGCCCTAATGAGTTAGGCTGGTGTTTCCCAACATAAACTAGGCTTTGCAGCAGGAATCTCTTCCTGTTATTATTCAAACATAATGAACATTATGTCCAAAGCCACAGGACTATACGTCATTGGAACAGAATTAAATCTTATTGGGCCTGATCCCAAGTTTATTATGCAATCCTCTGTGGCACTTTATTTCAATAGTCTTCAGATTATCTAGGCATATATTACATTCTTCGGTAAAAGATAAATTTTTACCAAAAATTTTAATGTATTGGTTTTCATTTTTGAAATAAAGCATTGATACTATTCAACAGCCACGTTGAATAAATGTGCATAATTTATCCTATTCATTTAAAAATAATTTTTTCTAAATATAAATGTAATAGATGGTCATCATCCTAAATTTAGAAATGAGCAGTGAGTACAGTAAAGAATTCACTTTTAGAAACGTATATTTTCAGAGGTGAAGATCATCAGGTATAAAAAGTTGCAAAACATTCATATAGAAATACTGGCTTTAGAAATATTCTACCCTGTAATTCAGAACTCAGAAAAAAAATCTGAGAATAAAATGCTCTGTATGATCTTACCTTATAAACATCACTGCTATTTTCATGGTGCCCTATGTGCAAGTTTCCCTTTGAAGCAGGGTGACATGGAGGGAGGGAGGCCTGAGTTTGTTCATCAAAAGACTTTGATTCTGGTCCTGACTCTGTCATGTACTAGCTGTTGAGATTCTGGGCAAAGCACTTCTCTCTGTGAGTGGTACCTGCTTAGCTTATTTCCCAGATTTTGGAGATCAAATAGTATATGAGGCATGTGTGTGATCATGCCTCCTAAACTCTGTGTGCACAGAAGGTAATTTATCCTGTGGAGTCCGACAGATTCATGTTCAAGTTTGAACTCAGTTACTTCCACGTGTGGGAAAGTTTTTCATCTTATCTGTAAAACTGGGATTAATATACCTACCTCATACATTTATTGTGACCATGAAATTTTTAAATGCATGTAAAATACTTAGGATAAGTACTCGGCAAAGGCTAGCTACTATAAAGAGTTATGAAGAATGAGGACTTTAGTTTCTTCTATTTCTCCTTTTAAAAAAATCCATTTTCACTTTACAGACATGTTAGACTCTGCCAGCAATTTTGGGTGAGGTTTTGAAAAAAGCTACATCATTGTTTGGTGTTACCTGGTCATCTCCTATAGAGCTGAATGGTCCTTTTGAGTTTTACCAAGAGAGAGCTGAGTTATCTGCAGACATTGGCCATCATCATCTTCTGTGGGGTTAAGGGCTGAAGGGTTCATGGCCCAATGAGATCCTCTGTAGTTAATGAAACCCTCTCAGTGGGTAATTCTGGGGAGCTGAGGAGCAAAAGTCTGCTGTTACCAAGGGCTGTAGAACTGATCCAGCATAAAAAGCTGCACCAACCAACTTTACCTTGAAACATCACATGAATTCTCCAATGAGTGCTTTTGGTGTTTCTTTGCTTCTTTTCTTATTCTAGGACTGTTCAAAAAAGCCGTTCATTCCACAGTCAGTGATAGCATTTGAATGGCAAATTTTCTTCAAACAAGTAACAGCTGGGTTCATTTTATATTGCATTGTAAATGGCTGCTAGCAGATCCTTTTCTGCAAGTGGGTTCTGTTATAGGAGAAAGCATTTGGGAACTAAGGGGAGAGAGAAAGGTATCACCAATGCCAGCCCAGCTTGCCAAACAACTGTAAGGCCTTCAGTCACCTTGAGAATCACTCACCTTGAGTAAGAAAAGTGTGGGTGTCAAAGAAATTTTAAATTACTGGTCATTTGGATGTAGTTTGTCTCTTTAAACAATGTCAGAATTGCTAAGAGCAAAGGAAAGACCAGGCCAGAGAAATGGCATAACGTACAAGGCAATTGATCCTTCAGGTCGCAGGGCTTGCTACAACCGTTCATTTCTTAAAAGATTTTGTCCCTCTCAGAGCCTCCCAGTTGGAGTTCTCTGATTTAAAAAATGACTAGTGAGAATTGTATGAATGACTCATGAAAAAATACTCAACATTTTCTTCCTCTTGGGACTAGAAGTATCACAATCTCCCCCACTCTTTTAAAACATCATTTATGTCTCACTGGAAGGAGAGGATTGGTAATGAAGGGTTGGCCTTTCTGGAAGTTAAATTTATGTTACTTAATTTTATTAATTAAGTTGTTTAATATAAAATGGATAATTGCATTGTTTAGTGATAAGACAAATTAGTGTCTTAGTAAATATGATTTCATATGATAATTTTTATTAAATCCTTCTTGTGAAGAAGACTACGATAGTGATTACAAGATTTTACACAAGTTAAGGATCAGGGGGAAAAAAGAGTTAAAAAAAAAAAGGGAATTCCCTGGCGGTCTGGTGGTTAGGACTCCTCGCTCTCACTGCCGAGAGGGCCCAGGTTCAATACCTGGTCGGGGAACTAAAATCCCACGAGCCATGCGGTGCGGCCAAAAAAAAAAAAAGTTTAAGGTTAAGATAGATCTTGATTTCGGTCCTGATCCTGCCACGTTACCTATAGAACAATGGGGAAAGTTTTATATTCTCTCTGAGCCTCAGTTTCCAGAGGTATATAATGGGTCTGGTTTTGGAATGACATTATGTACTAGCTGGTCTCCAGGATGGTCCCCAATGACCCTCCCTCCTGGTGTTCACATCTTGGTGTGGTCCCCTCCCACACTCCGCCGAATTGGTCTGTCCGGTGGAGAGGCCCGGCCCGGGAGGCAGAAAACTGAAACCTCCAGCCAACAGCCAGAGGGGAAAGGAGGCCTGCCAAAAAATCACATGAGTGACCTTGAAAGTGTATTCTCCAGCCCTGAGTTGAGCCTTGAGATGCCTCTAGCCCAAGTGGACAGTTTGACTGAGTCTCCTGACACACCCTGAGCCAGAATCATCCAGCTCAGCATTCCTGGGTTCCCGGCCCAGAAAGTATGTGAAATAGTAAATGTTTGTTATTTTAAGTGGCTAATTTTTGAGCTAATTTGCTACGTAGTAGTTGATAACCAACATGCATGACGACAGGAAGAAGAGTATTTCTTATACTCTACACATTTGAAAACTTGTTGAATATTTAAGTAGGGAGTATATGAGATTTGTGTCTTAGATTTTCTTCCTTACCTAAACCCTATGTTTTTTGTCAGTTCTCAAACTATATTGTGATTAATAATCACCTGGGGAACTTGCTTAAAAACAGTATACCTGGGCCCCACCACCAGAAATTCTGACTTAATAAATCAAGGCCAGGGCTTAGGCATCTTTCTTTTTAACAAGCACCCACACACCAGCTCACAGAAACTCTGCCCTTGTCCAACTGAGCTGTTTCTCTCAGAACCAACTCCAGTCCTTATATATCTTAGAATGACAGTCCATCCTGGTTTGCTATGGACTTTTCCCAGGTCTAATCCTATGTCCCAGGAAATCCCTCAGTTGTGGGCTCACTAGGAGGATTGGTCATTTTCGCAACTTCCCATACCAGCCTCTGCAACCAGAATGCCCTCTTCACCCCAGTTTCTGCATCTCTACCTGTCAGCGTCTCACCCAACCTTCAAGGCCCAGTTCAGATGCCACGTCTCCATTCCAGACAGCTTTTCGGGTTCCTCTGAAAATCCTGAGAGCCTTTAGATCCTCAGAGCATGTTTCCTTTTCCAGCAACTTATAAAAGTAACATTTGTACCTTCTTTATCCTTTGTAAACTCCTGGAGGCAAGGACTGCTGTCTTATTCATCTCATAATGTCAGGCTCCTTGATTTGAAGTGTGGATTCAAGATCAGGTGCCAGCTTGCTGCAGCCCCAAGGAGCAAACCTTTGGGGCAGGAAAGAAAGCCTCTCTCTTTAGTGAGGTTTCTTAATACGCTCCCTTTCAGTATGTTTGAATTTAAAGCAATCCTGTATTCCTCACTCTGGAAACAGTAAATAGGCTGCCGTTATGAATAGGACGCTGCACAGAAGCAGGTGACTTCTTTCCTGACACCTGACAGTTCCTCACGGGCAGAGTGAACTGACATTTTCCTAGGGACTGCCATTTATACCCGACCTGTGTCTGTCAGATTTACCCATGATGAAAAACAATATAAAATTAATTTGTAGATGGCCCATTAAAATTTGCCAAGGAGTTCATTATAATGATAAAGATCAAAGAAGCAGGGAACTCAATATGCTTAATTACGACTTCAAAATGCAAAGAAATCCATCAAAGCACTCTCTCATCCTTGAAAAGGATGAAGTTCTCTATGCCCAGCTTCAGATGGATTCTATACAAAAAGAAGACTGCCCTTGGGGGACAGGTAATTTTAATCATGGGTTTGACGTCAACTCGGTTTCGACTGGAGGAAGGCAAATTCATTCAGTTGATCTAGGGAGGGGAGGGAGGCTTTTCTTTTCAACTGTCTTCATTTTTTTTTTTAATTGGGATATAGTTGTTTTACAATGCTGTGTTAGTTTCTACTGTACAGCAAAGTGGAGTTCCCTGTGCTATACAGCAGGTTCTTATTAGTTATCTATTTTATACATATTGGTGTATATGTGTCAATCCCAATCTCCCAATTCATCGCCCCCCACCCCTGCTTCCCCACTTGGTGTCCATACGTTTGTTCTCTAACATCCGTGTCTCTGTTTCTGCCTTGCGAACCGGTTCATCTGTACCGTTTTTCTAGATTCCGCATATACGCATTAACATACGATATTTGTTTTTCTCTTTCTGACTTTCTTCACTCTATATGACAGTCTCTAGGTCCATCCACATCTCTACAAATGACCCAGTTTTGTTCCTTTTTTATGGCGGAGTAATACTCCATTGTATATATGTACCACATCTTCTTTATCCATTCATCTGTCGATGGACATTTAGCTTGCTTCCATGACCTGGCTATTGTAAATAGTGCTGCAGTTAACATTGGGGTGCATGTGTTTTTTGAATTATGGTTTTCTCTGGGTATGGGCCCAGTCAACTGTCTTCATTTTTATTGTGCTTGCTCTCCTAAAATATAAAATGTACAGTCTCCCTGGTGAAGGCAGAATAACTGGAGGACATTTCTGGACAATAATAATAATACTAGTTGTCATGTATTGAATACTTAGTGTGTTCTAGGATCTGTGCTAAGTGAATGCATCTCTTTTGGGTGAAGTTTCTCACTATGATCCCTTTGTGAATTTAAAGTAGTCTTGTGCTTTATCCAATATCGGATAGTGCTTTATTCAACTTAGGTTTCCCAGTAAGACAAAGGAGGAGTTACTGTCTCCATTTTACAAGTGAGGAGATAGAGACTCTGAGATGAAGTGACTCACCCAGGGGTCACACACAAGCTACAAGAATCATCCAGGATTCAAACCCAGGCAGTCCGACTTCCAAACCCAAGGTCATAGCTACTGCATTACTCCACCACCCTCACCACCTTCTTAAACAAGAGGTTTCTATTGAAATCAATTTGCTTCTAGATACGTCATTTAAAAAACGGTTACTAACACATTGATAGAGTATCAAGTTCACTTTAATTCCTTTATTCCTTAATATGTTTGTTTTCCCAGAAGTTGTATACTCATTATTCATATTTTCTTATTGACCGACATATAATTTCAGAAATGTTTCATCCTCCTTTCTCTTTGCCCTTTAATTAGCAGCTTCCTTGGCTTCTAGCTGGCAGTTTTGTGGTCTTTCCTTTCCCTGTCATCTCACCTCTGCCAAACAATTTTAAGTTGAAGAAATTTCTTCATGAAAATCCTTTCTCGTGCAGATAATCAGCCCTCAATTTACAAGTTCTATAAATTTCGATTTTCTTATATTAAATTGTCTTAACAGAGGTCACACAATGAGATGAAGTGAGACATCCTGTGTTGATAAGATTCCTAGGGGGAGTCTATTTAAAAAGTTCTCTTTCAAGAAAAAGCTAGACTCTAGTCTAATTGCAGTTGGTATTAAGGGGCTAATAGAGATCTGATATCAGACTTGGGAAGGACATAGTTCATGGCTCACATTAGGGAAAAATAATGAATAAGGATTTTTACCAAAGTTAAGGACTTTGAAGGACAAAGAGTAAAGGAAGATTATCTTTAATAATATTAGAAAATATTAAGGAAGAGGAAGACTGAGGGCCTAAGTATCCATTAAATATAAGAAATAATAGAACTAAGAAAACATTGGTACGATTTATGTCAGAGAATGTTTTGCCTGTGTTCTCTTCTAGGAGTTTTATGGTGTCATGTCTTATACTTAAGTCTTTAAGGCATTTTGAGTTCATTTTTATGTATGGTGTGAGGGTGTTCTTACTTCATTGATTTACGTGCTGTCCAACTTTCCCAACACCACTTGCTGAAGAGACAGTCTTTTTTCCATTGTATATTATTGCTTCCTTTGTTGAACATTAATCAACTGTAAGTGTGTGGGTTTATTTTAGGTTCTCTATTCTGTTCCATTGATCCATATGTCTGCTTTTGTGCCAATGCTTTTGTGCCAATACACTGTTTTGATTACTGTAGCTTTGTAATATTGTCTGAAGTCTGGGAGAATTATGCCTCCTGCTTTGTTCCTTTTCCTCAGGGTTGCTTTGGCAATTCTGGGTGTTTTGTGGTTCCATATAAATTTTAGGATTATTTGTTCTAATTCTGTGAAAAAAGTATGGGTAATTTGACAGGGATCACATTAAATCTGTAGATTGCTTGCGTAATATGGCCATTTTAAGAAGGTTAATTCTTCCAATCCAGGAGCATGGGCTATCTTTCCATTTCTTTGAATCATCTTCAATTTCCTTTATTAATGTTTTATAGTTCTCAGCATATAAAGCTTTCAGTTATACATATGTATACATTCTTTTTTATATTATTTTCCATTATAGTTTATCGCAGGATATTGAATATAGTTCCCGGTGCTATACAGTAGGACCTTGTTCTTTATCTATTTCATATACAGTAGTTTGTACCTGCTAATCCCAAACTCCTAATTATTCCCCCCGCCCCGGCCTTTTCCCCTTTGGTAACTATAAGTTTGCTTTCTGTGTCAGACAGGTTCTACCTCGTGTTGTCAAGATGGCTATGGCAGCCCCAGCCTATGCCTTCTCAGGTCCAAGTCCACTGGAAAAAAGGTCTACTCTTGTTCTCTAAGGTCTTAACAAAAGGTTCATGCTGCCCCACTGGCTCTGATGGACTCACGTGCCCAACACTGAGCCAGTCCTGAGGCTGCTATGGGGCACTGGCTGGCTTAGGCCTTAGAACCAGCAGGGGAGTCCTACCTGAACCGCAGCATGAATGTTGGGAGGGCTTGTTTTCCTGATAAAATTAGGAAAGGGGCACATGGGACCAGCTCAGACCATGAGAATGTCTTGCTTCAGATGCCTGAGGTAAACACGTGCAGACCAGTGTGTTAGAGGGGCTGCTGGTGGGCTGTTCCCTGCACTCTCTTGCCTAGCTAACTCAAGGCCATCCAGAATACACACACACATCATTTAATGCAGTTGTCCTTCCCACATTCTGCCAAAAATCAGATGTGTAAAGTTGAGTGTGCACGTGTGAACAGAAGGCAAGAGACAGTGGTAGTATTTTTGTTGTTTTGTTGCTTAGTTTCATTTAAAAATCTTTTTGCTTTCTTTGTGTTTTTAATTAACCTGGCTTTCCCCTTAACATCTTACTCTAAGAAGAAATGAGATGTAATTACATTCATAAGAGAATCTCAGTTGTTGGTTTGAGAAATTTCATCTGTGCCTCTGACAACCACTGGCTGACAGTAGGGAAAATGATGGTGAAGGAAATCTGATAGACTTTTCCATGGACGTGCCCAGTGTGGCATCTGTAGAAATAGGTGATCTCAAAGGTAAAATAGATGATGTACATAATGCAATCCAAATCTAAAGTTGTGTGTATGTATGTATGAACATATATATGTACAAATATATACACGTATTCATATCCATCTATGCATACTTTGAAATATTACACAGGATATGTCTTTATCTAAAAAATACCTTCAACACCCATGTTAAAGCCAGTTTTCTATGCATTATTTTCAATTTAATACTCTATCTAAACTTAGCATAGGAAAGACTCTTGTGTGGCAGTTAGGAGGCCTGGGACACATTTATCTCTGCAGTTCAATCCTTGTAAGACTTAAAAAAAACAAAACAAAAAAAAACCTTCCTCTTTCTGGGCCTCACTTTCCTCATTTTTAAAAGGAAAAGGCAGACAAGATGGTTCTTTTCAGATCTAGAATTCCATGGTTCTCTAGACCCTCCCATTGGGAATATCATAAAGTCCAATGCTGTGCAACTAGGAAATAAATCTAACATTGAAGTGAGTCATATAGAATAATTCAAACAGCAAAGAATAATGTGTACATCAAAGTCACTCACCCTGTAAGTGGATAGTGTTGGACATGTTGATGAAATTTCATCTAGGATTTTCTTTGCCTCTGTGCCCAAAGATACATGCATATGATTTTACATATGTTAACATTGACTGTACTTGCTGTTCTGTAACCTGATGGTCAAAGACTTAATTTGCTCTTACTAAAACTATAAATTCACGACCTTTTACCAGCTGGGATCTAGGTGCTGCCCAGCACTCTCTCTGTTTCCTTAGTCAGCTCTCTCTGCTGTTTAGGGGGACTGTTGCAAACTAGGCCACATCTTAAACTTCAGCCATCTCCATCTCTCCCTTCCCTGCCAGCAGACGCACTCATTTCCTACTTCCAGAGAAGACAGAACCCGTTTCTTTCAACTTCCTGCTATAAAACCCACTTACATAACTTACCCGTGTTCACGCACATCCTTTTCTCCTTCCTTCGTGAAAGAGGTTCCAGGCCTGCTCATTGCTGTTCTGTCCACCTGTGTCCTGGATCCCTGCCTCTCCCGGAGTGGCCTTGCTCCATCCAAGTCTGCAGTACTGAGCTCCCCAAAGGTCTCCACTCCCTGGCCACAAGCCCCATCTCAGTTCCTTGAAAAGGGCAACTTCTTTCCTGTCTTAGGACTCGTTCTTGTCCCTGTTTCTGAAATGGTCTTTCCTCCACTCTCCCCAGGGCTGGCCACATTCCATCTTTCACATTTCCATTTCCTTTGCAAGTGCTTCTGTAACAGTCTCAGGAGATGTCTCTTCACCTTGATAGATTCTATATTAGTACCACACTTGTTTCTTTCACAGCAGTGATCACAGTAGACATTGTAGGATTCTTGGGTTGTTCCTTTGTTCATTGTCTCTCTCACAGAGTTAGAAACTTCATAATGGCAGCAACTCTGTTTTAACGACTAAGGTATACTCAGGGCCAAGCAGAGTACCAAATACTGTTATCATGTGTTGATCGAATGAATGAATGAGTGAACAAATATCTTCCTAACTTGGGAAACATTTCATCTGAAGAAAAGTTGACCTAATGTTTTATCTAGGCCAGACTCGTAAACATTTAGAGATTAAATTTTGTGGTATTACCCCATAGTCTTCATGATTCTAATCCAGGTCTTCTTGAAAAGTTTGCACTGTCTTCTCAGAACCAACTGAATGTCACATACAAGTTCACCTGAGAAGTAAGATATGAATAGACATTTTAATATGTTATATGAATTTAACCCTTTTCCTTACTTGTATGGTAAGAAGCTAATATGGAAGAATTTCCATTTGAAATTGCCCTTACTTCGTGGATATAACACTGGAGAGTTCTGACAACGTTCTGCTGAGTCAAAACTTGTTGTAGCCTATTCAAGAGGTTTGAAGTAACACATTTTCACAGACATGTGAATTTGGGATTTAGAAAAACTACTTAATTCTGTAAGGTCATGTTATTTTTGTCACTCTACTTTGAGTCCAGTAAGTTAGGAGATGTCTAGTGAATGACTGAGTGAGTGAATGAACCATTATTAGCTGATTGGTGTAACAGAACTTTTAGACCCTAATAACTCATCCGTACATTTCAGGGATTGTAATTACTAATTTTTTTTACTGACTTTCTGCATGGAAATGGCATCACTTGGAGAGACAGAAATTTTTAATCGTAGTTTTGTGCTTTACTCTGTGACCTTGTTGTTCTCTGTTTCCCCCTCTGTAAAATGAAGAGGCAGTACTTGGTTTTACAGAAATCCCTACCATTTCAAAGAAATTGTAATCCAAAAGCCAGGAGCAGTAACAGTGCTAGAAAACATGTATTATGGAGAAGTCGGGAGAACAAAGGGCATTGCTTGGATAAGCATGCTGGATGTGGATTGGATTCTTAACTCAAAATAACCTAATTACTTAGACTGCATTTGGAAGTTTGGAATTTCTGACTGCATGCCCGTCAGAAATTTCTTTCAATTATAGAAAAGATTTTACATATTTTGGACTTATTTTTTTTTAAATATCAACATTTTATAGCCTTTTCATTTTGTCAAAATATGCCTTCGGGGGCTTAGTCCAATTCTGACCTATAAATACAGTAACACTTTTCTTTATCATCTTAGTATGTAAGTAAAACTTATTTTACTGTAGGAAAATGAGGCTCCTGGGGAAAAGATCAAAGAGGAAAGTGTGCTTTATTCTCTCTCTAATCTTGCTTTGTTGACAATTGTGAGGGTCACATATTTCAGTAAGAATCCATTTCTATTTCTGGAATAGATTAATGTGATTACTGTTATAAAGATTATGAAAGTCAAGTTATGGGCACAGAGAAAGGAGCAATTAATTTTGAGCCCCTGAAGGATGAGTGGTATGTGTGTCCAAATCTCCTGTGAGTTTGCTGGTTTCTTAAAAATATGGATTGTGCTTTATTTTGTCTGTCATTCGAATACCCAGTTCATTGCTTAGCACATGGTAGGTGCTTACGCTTTATCATCTAGAGCGGGAGAAACTCTCTCTGCTTCCCTTTTAGGGAGAAGAGTTTAAATTTCTAGCCCTCTGTATATGCATGGAAGTTCTCTGTGTGTGTACACACATGTCTCCATGTGGGTAGCCAGTCTGAACACAAAGAAAACACCCCTTGAATAAAATCAGCTGAAGGTTTCCTTGTGCCCTAACGTTAGAAGCTCCCGGTGGGCCCTCTGAAGTTTCCCTTGAAGGGGGCAGCTAAAAAGCAGCCATGTCATGCTGGCTGCCGGGGAATTTGCAGTTCTCAGCTCTAAGGAGGTTGACGTTGTGGCTGTTCTTTTCACCAAGGCAGTCCACCCTTGTTACTCACCCAGTGAGATCTGTGACAACAGTCAGTGGGGAGAGATGTTGCCTTGCAGTGTCCCTGCTTGGCCAGAACGCTAGGAAATTATTCCTAATGGAGGAATAGTAGGAGAACCGACACCAGTTGGAGACGTTCACAGCAATCCTTTGCATTCAGGGCTTAGAGGAATATAGGGTTCCCATGATATCACCCACAAACATTTGTATAGATGCTGAAGATATGAGCACATGTAACAGAGGAGATGGACACACACTTTTTTTTTTTTTTTTTGCGATATGCGGGCCTCTCACTGCCATGGCCTCTCCCGTTGCGGAGCACAGGCTCAGGACGCGCAGGCTTAGCGGCCATGGCTCATGGGCCCAGCTGCTCCACAGCATGTGCGATCCTCCCGGACCGGGGCACGAACCCGTGTCCCCCGCATCGGCAGGCGGACTCTCAACCACTGCGCCACCAGGGAAGCCCGGACACACACTTTTGAGAGCCACATATGGACTGGTTACTGTGGTAGGCACTTTACTTTCTCTAACTCATTGATTTCCTATAGATTTTCAAGTAAGTGGTAGTATTTCCACTTTCCAGATGAGGAAACAAAGTCAGAGAGGAGAAGCACTCTTCTGAGGTCATATAATTTGAAGAGGATAAAAGAGAGCTTGGATCCACATCCACCTGATACCCCAAAAATCTGCATGCTTGACCACTGGTCTGTACCGCCTCCACAAATATAAATGTATTTAGAAGTGTTACATTACTGATCATATAAAGGCTTTTTTTATGTACGTCTTTAATCCCCACAATGACTCTGTGAGTTAGGTGACTCCGTCCCCATCTTACAAAGGAAAAACTAAAGTGCTAAGAGCCAAGTCATTTGCCCATGACACTCAGCCTTTCGGTGTTACAGCTTAGATCTGTGTGGGGTCAAAGGCCAAGCCCTTTTCACTCAATCCCAGTGTCTCCCCTGCCCTTGAGAAGCTCCTCACGGAGACGAATAGACACAGATGTAAAGAGATTTACAAGTCCCCATCGAAGACTTACTTGCTCCTTAGGAGTGATCTTTTCTGGAAGAGGCTGCAAAGTCACGGTAAGAGCCACCTGTCCATGGGGCATTTCTCCTGCATAATCATCCCCTTAAGGAACGGGGCGAGGCCATCCACTGGGCATGATCCAGTAAGAGCTTGCTCAGGTAGACACTGAAAAGAAAAGACCGGAAGATAAGACCTTAAACCTCAAAGAGACCTCTTTTTCAAGATCCAGGAAAGGCTCAGACAGAAAGAGTAGTTTAAGCACATCAATAGAATTCAAGTAGCAGGACTCTAGCTGCAGAGCCACTGTGCCATTTGTCAGGGCAGATCTTTTGACATTGATTCCTTTTGAAACAACAGCAGAGCTTTTGAATCCTCAGCAAGCTTTCTCTCAAGGACAAAAGCTGGCTCCAGAGGAAATAAGAAAGGGCTAACGGAATAATATACATTGACTCAAGGATTAGCGATGCTCACTTTGCAATGAACAGTCCACCATTTTTCTCTTCATTATGTGGTTTCAGTTTCTAAACTTCTGGGTCCTTTGGCAAAACAGCTGGGAACTGGATGAAACATAGTCAGTTCCATGAGCATTCACTGAACTCCTACTATGATAGAAAGATGAAATTAAGTCTCTATCCTTGAACTTGATAATTGTTGAGATAAAATATACACAGTTCAGTGATTCAGTTAAGATGGCTGAGTGGAAGGATGTGCGCTCACTCCCTTTTGAAAGAGCACCAGAATCACAACCAACTGCTGAACAGTCATCAACGGGAAGACACTGGAACTCACCAAAAAAGATAACCCACATCCAAAGACACAGGAGAAGCTGCAATGACATGGTAGGAGGGACGCAATCACAATAAAATCAAATCCCATAACTGCTGGATGGGTGAGTCACAAACTGGAGAACAATTATACCACAGAAGTCCACCCACTGAAGTGAAGGTTCTGAGCCCCACGTTGGGATTCCCAACCTGGGGGTCTGGCAATGGGAGGAGGAATTCCCAGAGAATCAGACTTTGAAGGCTAGCGGGATTTGATTGCAGGTCTTTGACACGTCTGGGGGAAACAGAAACTCCACTCTTGGAGGGCACACGCAAAGTAGTGTGCGCATCAGCACCCAGGAGGCAGGAGCAGTGACCCCAGAGACTGAGCCAGACCTACCTGCTAGTGTTGGAGGGTCTCCTGCAGAGGCGGGGGGTGGCTGTGGCTCACCGTGGGGACAACACTGGCAGCAGAAGTCCTGGGAAGTAATCCTTGGCGTGAGCCCTTCCAGAGTCCACCATTAGCCCCACCAAAGAGCCAGGTAGTCTCCAGTGCTGGGTTGCCTCAGGCCAAACAAACAACAGGGAGGGAACTCAGCACCCCCCATCAGCAGCAAAGCAGATTAAAGTTTTTCTGAGCTCTGCCCACCAGAGCAACACCCAGCTCTATCCACCACCAGTCCCTCCCATCAAGAAACTTGCACAAGCCTCTTAGATAGCCTCATCCACCAGAGGGCAGACAGCAGATGCAAGAAGAACTGCAGTCCTGCAGCCTGTGGAACAAAAACCACATTCAAAGAAAGATAGACAAAATGAAAAGGCAGAGGACTATGTACTAGATGAAGGAACAAGATAAAACCCCAGAGAAACAACTAAATGAAGTAGAGATAGGCAACCTTACAGAAAAAGAATTCAGAATAATGATAGTGAAGATGATCCAGGACCTCGGAAAAAGAATGGAGGCAAAGATCGAGAAGATGCAAAAAATGTTTAACGAAGACCTAGAAGAATTAAAGAACAAACAAAGAGAGATGAACAATACAATAACTGAAATGAAAAATACACTAGAA
This sequence comes from Leucopleurus acutus, assembly GCF_964270905.1. Taxonomy (NCBI): domain Eukaryota; kingdom Metazoa; phylum Chordata; class Mammalia; order Artiodactyla; family Delphinidae; genus Leucopleurus; species Leucopleurus acutus. Next base: position 27,019,842 of record NC_139153.1, on the reverse strand, counting down.
GGAATCAATAGCAGAATAACTGAGGCAAAAGAATGGATAAGTGACCTGGAAGACAGAATGGTGGAATTCACTGCCATGGAACAGAATAAAGAAAAAAGAATGAAAAGAAATGAAGACAGCCTAAGAGACCTCTGGGACAACATTAAATGCAACAACATTTGCATTATAGGGGTCCCAAAAGGAGAAGAGAGAGAGAAAGGACCTAAGAAAATATTTGAAGAGATTATAGTCGAAAACTTCCCTAATATGGGAAAAGAAATAGCCACCCAGGTCCAGGAAGCACAGAGAGTCCCAGGCAGGATAAACCCTAGGATAAACGTTCCAAGACACATAGTAATCAAACTACAGAAAATTAAAGACAAAGAAAAATTATTAAAAGCAACAAGAGAGGGCTTCCCTTGTGGCACAGTGGTTGCGAGTCCGCCTGCCAATGCAGGGGACACAGGTTCATGCCCCGGTCCGGGAAGATCCCACATGCCGCAGAGCAGCTGGGCCCGTGAGCCATGGCCGCTGAGCCTGTGCATCCGGAGCCTGTGCTCCGCAACGGGAGAGGCCACAACAGTGAGAGGCCTGCGTACCACAAAAAAAAAAAAAAAAAAGCAACAAGGGAAAAACAACAAACAAAATAATATACCAGGGAACTCCCATAAGGTTAACAGCTGATTTCTCAGCAGAAACTCTACAAGCCAAGCCAGAAGGGAGTGGCATGATATATTTAAAGGGATGAAAGGGAAAAGCCTACGACCAAGATTACTCTACCCAGCAAGGATCTCATTCAGATTCGATGGAGAAATCAAAAGCTTTACAGACAAGCAAAAGCTAAGAGAATTCAGCATCACCAAACCAGCTTCACAACAAATGCTAAAGGAACTTCTTTAAGTAGGAAACACAAGAGAAGAAAAGGACCTACAAAAACAAACCCAAAACAATTAAGAAAATGGTGATAGGAACATACATATTGATAATTACCTTAAATGTGAATGGATTAAATGCCGCAAACAAAAGACACAAGCTTACTGAATGGATACAAAAAGCTGTCTTCAAGAGACCCACTTCAGACCGAGGAATACATACAGACTGAAAGTGAGGGGATGGAAAAAGATATTCCATGCAAGTGGAAATCAAAAGAAAGCTGGAGTAGCAATACTCATATCAGATAAAATAGACTTAAAGTAAAGAGTGTTGGGACTTCTCTGGTGGTGCAGTGGTTAAGAATCCGCCTGCCAATGCAGGGGACACGGGTTCAATCCCTGGTCTGGGAAGATCCCACGTGCTGCGGAGCAACTAAGCCCGTGCACCACAACTACAGAGCCTGCGCTCTAGAGCCTGCAAGCCACAACTACTGAGCCCATGTACCACAACTACTGAAGCTTGCACACCTAGAACATGTGCTCCTCAAGAAGAAAAGCCACCACAATGAGAAGACCGCGCACCACAACGAAGAGTAGCCCCCACTCACCGCAAGTAGAGGAAGCCCACATGCAGCCATGAAGACCCAACACAGCCAAAAATAAATAAATATATAATTTTTTTTAAAAAAGGTTTAATAAAAAAATAAATAAATAAAATAAAGAATGTTATAAGAGACAAGGAAAGACACTACATAATGATCAAGGGATCAATCCAAGAAGAAGATATAAAAATTATAAATATATATGCACCCAACATAGGAGCACCTCAGTATGTAAGGTAAATGCTAACAGCTATAAAGGAGAAAATTGACAATAACGCAATAACAGTGGGGGACTTTAACACCTCACTTACACCAATGGACAGATCATCCAGACAGAAAATTAATAAGGAAACACGAGATTTAAATGACACAGTAGACCAGATATATTTAATTGATATTTATAGGACATTCCATCCAAAAATAGCAGATTACACTTTCTTTTCAAGTGCACACGGAACATTCTCCAGGATAGATCACAGCTTGGGTCACAAATCAAGCCTTGGTAAATTTAAGAAAATTGAAATCATATCAAGCATCTTTTCTGACCACAATGCTGTGAGATTAGAAAGCAATTACAGGGAAAAAAACGTAAAAAACACAAATACATGGAGGCTAAAGAATACATTACTAAATAAGCAAGAGATCACTGAAGAAATCAAAGAGGAAGTCAAAAAATACCTAGAGACAAATGACAACAAAAACACGACGATCCGAAATCCGTGGGGTGCAGCAAAAGCAGTTCTAAGAGGGAAGCTTATAGCAATAAAATCCTACCTCAAGAAACAAAACTCTCAAGTAAACAATCTAACCTTACACCTAAAAGAACTAGAGAAAGAAGAACAAACAAAACCCAAAGTTAGTAGAAGGAAAGAAATCATAAAGATCAGAGCAGAAATAAATGAAATAGGAAAAAAGAAAACAATAGCAAAGATCAGTAAAACTAAAAGCTGGTGCTTTGCGAAGATAAACAAAATTGATAAACCTTTAGCCAGACTCATCAAGAAAAAGAGGGAGGGGACTCAATAAAATTAGAAATGAAAAAGGAGAAGTTACAATGGACACCGCAGAAATGCAAAGCATCATAAGAGACTACTACTCTATGCCAATAAAATGGACAACCTGGAAGAAATGGACAGATTCTTAGAAAGGTATAGCCCTCCAAGACTGAACCAGGAAGAAATAGAAAATATGAACAGACCAATCACAAGTAATGAAATTGAAACTGTGATTAAAAATCTTCCAACAAACCAAAGTCCAGGACCAGATGGCTTCACAGGTGAATTCTGTCAAACATTTAGAGAAGAGCTAACACCCATCCTTCTCAAACTCTTCCAAAAAATTGCAGAGGAAGGAACACTCCCAAACTCATTTTATGGGGCCACCATCACCCTGATACCAAAACCAGACAAAGATACAACAAGAAAAGAAAATTAGAGACCAATATCACTGAAGAATATGGATGCAGAAATCCTCAACAAAATACTAGCAAACAGAATCCAACAACACATTTAAAGGATCATACATCATTATCAAGTGGGATTTATCCCAGGGATGCAAGGATTCTTCAATATACGCAAATCAATCAATGTGATATACCATATTAACAAATTGAAGAATAAAAACCATATGATCATCTCAATAGTTGTAGAAAAAGCTTTTGACAAAATTCAACACCCATTTATGATAAAAACCCTCCAGAAAGTGGGCATAGAGAGAATCTACCTCAACATAATAAAGGCCATATATGACAAACCCACAGGAAACATCATATTCAGTGGTGAAAAACTGAAAGCATTTCCTCTAAGATCAGGAACAAGACAAGGATGTCCACTTCTGCCACTATTATTCAACGTAGTTTTGGAAGTCTTAGCCACAGCAATCAGAGAAGAAAAAGAAATAAAAGGAATACAAATTGGAAAAAAAGAAGTAAAACTGTCACTGTTTGCAGATACATGATACTATACGTAGAAAATCCTAAAGATGCCACCAGAAAACCACTAGAGCTAATCAATGAATTTGGTAAAGTAGCAGGATACAAAATTAATACACAGAAATCTCTTGCATTCCTATATACTAACAAAAGATCAGAAAGAGAAATTAAGGAAACAATCCCATTCACCATTGCGAGAAAAGAATAAAATGCCTAGTAGTAAACCTACCTAAGGAGGTAAAATACTTGTACTCAGAAAACTATAAGACACTGATTAAAGAAATCAAAGATGACACAAACAGATGGAGAGATATACCATGTTCTTGGATTGGAAGAATCAACATTGTGAAAATGACTATACTATGCAAAGCAATCTGCAGATTCAATGCAATCCCTTTCAAATTACCAATGGCATTTTTTACAGAAGTAGAACAAAAAAATTTCACAATTTGTATGGGACACAAAAGACCCCGAATAACCAAAGCCATTTTGAGGGGAAAAAAACGGAGCTGGAGGAAATCAGACTCCCTGACTTCAGACTGTACTACAAAGCTACAGTAATCAAGACAATATGGTACTGGCACAAAAACAGAAATATAGATCAATGGAACAGCATAGAAAGCCCAGAGTTAAACCCACACACCTATGGTCAACTAATCTGTGACAAAGGAGGCAAGGATATACAATGGAGAAAAGACAGTCTCTTCAGTAAGTGGTGCTGGGAAAACTGGACAGCTACATGTAAAATCATGAAATTAGAACACTCCCTAACACCATACACAAAAATAAAATGGATTAAAGACCTAAATGTAAGACCAGACACTATAAAACTCTTAGAGGAAAACATAGGAAGAACACTCTTTGACATAAATCACAGCAAGATCTTTTTTGACACACCTCCTACAATAATGGAAATAAAAACAAAAATAAACACATAGGACCTAATGAAACTTAAAAGCTTTTGCACAGCAAAGGAAACCATAAACAAGACGATAAGACAACCCTCAGAATGGGAGAAAATATTTGCAAACGAATCAATGGACAAAGGATTAATCTCCAAAATATATAAATACCTCATGCAGCTCAATATTAAAAAAACAAACAACCCAATCCAAAAATGGGCAGAAGACCTAAATAGACATTTCTCCAAAGACCTACAGATGGCCAAGAGGCACATGAAAAGCTTCTCAACATCACTAATTATTAGAGAAATGCAAATCAAAACTACAGTGAGGTATCACCTCACACCAGTTAGAATGGGCATCATCAGAAAATCTACAAACAACAAATGCTGGAGAGGGTGTGGAGAAAAGAGAACCCTCTTGAACTGTCGGTGGGAATGTAAATTGATACAACCACTATAGAAAACGTATGGAGCTTCCTTGAAAAACTAAAAATAAAATTACCATATGACCCAGCAATCCCAGTACTGGGCATGTACACAGAGAAAAACATAATTCAAAAAGACACATGTGCCCAAATGTTCATTGCAGCACTATTTACAATAGCCAGATCACAGAAGCAACCTAAATGCCCATCGACAGACGAATGGATAAAGAAGATGTGGTACATATACACAATGGAATATTAGCCATAAAAAGGAACGAAATTAGGTCATTTGTAGAGACATGGATGGACCTAGAGACTGTCATACAGAGTGAAGTAAGTCAAAAAGAGAACAACAAATATCATATATTATCGCATATATGTGGAATCTAGAAAAATGGTAGAGATGAACTGGTTTGCAAGGCAGAAATAGAGACACAGATGTAGAGAAGAAACATATGGACACCAAGGGGGGAAAGCGGGGAGGGGATTGGTGGTGGTGGGATGAATTGGGAGATTGGATTGACATATATACACTAATATGTATAAAATAGGTAACTAATAAGAACCTGCTATATAAAAAAATAAAATAAAATTCAAAAAAATTATACACAGTTCATTGTCAACTAAAAAAAGGCACAGCCTACAAGCTGACAGTTATGTTTTATTCCTGGACCTTACTTAGGACTATGGCCCAGGAGACAACCTCCCAGATAGCTCTGAGGAACTGTTCCCAAGAGGTAAGGGAGGAACCAGGATATATAGGAGTTTTTGCTCAGGGAGAAAAAAAAAAAAAAGACTTGTAGTCAAACATCAAAAGATTACTGCTAATCACAAAAAAACAGACATCTCAAGTTAATGATCTCAGTGAGTCTGGGCTCACTGAAATTATTTCTTTGATTTGCATTTCAGCTGTCTCGGGCCAGTATCCTGTTTTTCTCCATCCTGAATTCCCCCCAGGGTGCACCATTAAGGTGGCTCCAGTGACTGGTGGCTTGTTGCGCGGAATGGCAGGCAACATTCTTTGTCCACACCAGAATGCCTCAGTTATGTTGGAAAGTACTCCTTTATACTCACAGAGTAATTTATTCCTGAGAGGTGATTTCCTGCTAAGACATCAGGAAAGGCTTCTTGGAGGAGGAAACATTTGAGTAGTTGTTCTGGATTTAAAGAGTATAGGACCTGGTGAGTTATAAATAGAATGGTGGTTCTAGAATAGGGGGGGAAAGCAAAAGCTAAAGACGCAAATGAAAGAAGGTACATTCAAAGAGATTACATTAAAGTAAGCTCAAAATAGGACAGGAAGTAATGCTTGACTTTCCTTCAGCCCTTACTTTGTTCCAAGAATTATGTTAAGTTTTTCACATGCATTCTCTCATTTAATACTCAGAACCTCTCCACGAGATAGGTATTATTATTTGCATTTTACTGACAAGGACAGTGACGTCCAGAAAGGTTAAGTAACTTGCTCAAGTCACACAGTAGATAGCAGACTCGTCATTTAACCCCAGTCTGATTGCAAAATCCTAATGTTTAGCCACGGACAATATACTGCCTCAATAGATAGTCCTTTGTGGCTGGAATATTGGCCAATAGCAAGAAGTAATACTACTGAAAATTTAATATTATAACTATCACCTGCCCCCAGGGAGTATTTTCAGTGTAAAGGTACTAGGCAAATCACTTTGATTTGACTTGATCCGCACCACAGTTGTGTAAGTATCATTAATTTCATTTTAAGATGAGTAAACTGAGAGAGTAACTAACTTGATGAAAGGATGTTAAGGGAGCAGCAGATCTGAATCAGTATCAGTGACCTCAGCCATTACATTGTATTGCTTCGTAAGACTGGGACCAGATGACTCCTGTAGCTAACATGGAAATATGAAGGTTTGTGAGCTGGGAGATGCTATGGCTTGATCTGGGCTTTTGGATGATTAACCTGGAACTGGCATTGGATAGATTATATTGATAGAATGGAAAATCAGAAGAGAGAGAGAGCAGTTTTAGGACCTACTGCAAGAGTCCATGTAAGAGGTCCTATCCAGGTGAAATGTTTGGTCCTGAAAGCTGAAAGTGCAATAGAGACCCCTGGGAGGAGAGACAGGAAGCATAAAGTATTGGGTCTATGAATGATAAGGGTGGCTCTTTGGTGCCTTGAAATCTGGATTACTTGCTAGAGAGAGAGGCTGCCTTTAGTGAATCTGCTGGCCCTTGAGCTAGGAGCTATTTAGTATGGAGAGAACCTGGAGCTGTGATTACCAGACACTGGGTTGCAGCTGCAGCCACCCAGAATTAGCCTGGCCAGATGGTGATGGGTAACTGGCTGTTCTCCACGGACCTTGAGAGAGAACACAACAAATATCACAAGTAAGAGGCGCATGGCTTCCCATGGACTCAGGAAACTTGCGTTGTGTGTTTCTGATTCTCTCAAGGTATTTTCTTCCCATTTTATCTCAGTTATATGAATTCAGATTGATAATGGTGAAGAATGCTTTATACAAATCAGATATTCTTTTAATGAGGCCATCTGGTAGGTTGTCTGGATTTGTATATCCTGATAGCCAAAAAGTCCTCCCAGCAGGTAAGAAGCCGAAAAATTCTCTGCTTGTACAGTATTAGTAAAAACTATTTATAGCATGGCAGAACAGCCACTGCAATTACAACTTAATTCTGCGGTGACGAGAGACAGGATGTTAATTAGACCTCTCAGATAATAGTAATGACCACTGACTAGTACCAGGCATTTTTTTCACATGTAAAAGGTATGAATTCTCAGCATGACTCACTTGGGGTATACAAGAAACATAACTTAACAGTTTCTTTAATAAAATAATTTGAGCCCGCAATCTACCTAGTGATCAGAACATCATCCACATACTTTGAAGGAAGGTGTGATTCCGAAATGTGTTAGTCAAGCCAGGTTTGGAATTCAATCATGTTCAGAATCACGCTTCCTCCAGTGTATTCCTCCCTTTGACCCGGGGAGGGTACTAAGCCCAGGAGAGCTTACTAAAGTGCCAACCTGCTGACAGTAGGGACTGGGTGTCCACTTCTCTGTCTGGACCTGGCAGGCCCTCTGCTAGCCTCCTACACTCAATGTAAAGTCATTTAATCAGATCTTTATAAACCTGCAAATAGAGACCAGTTAATCTGCTAGTTCTGACTTGCCCCCATTAGACTCCTGGCTCAGATAACCTGGTGAGGTGAAGCTCAATCCTCCCGTTATTCCCAGTGGAAACTATCTACACAGTGGGTGTCTCACACTTAGCTCCTTGTGCCTGTAACAGGACCTGGTACCAGTCCATTTTACCTCTCCTCTTCAGCCAACTTTCACTTCCCCCTTAAGACCCAGGGGAAATTTTGCAGGTCCCATCCTCACAACACTTTAGGGCTCTGGAGGTCTTGGGACTGTAAGAGGAGATTCATTTCGTCTCCATACCCCTGTGTGTCTGAGATGGAACCAGAAGCTGAGAAATTGTCATTTTTATTCATTGGTCCACTTCTGAGGACTCCAGCCCCAGGACAAATGGTGACCCATGTCTCCCCATCTGAATGGGGCTGAGGCAGGGAGAGTAAAAGAAGAGATTGGTAAAGACCTCAAATTATGATTCGGCCACACATGGGTGATCTCTAATCTCCACAACACCTCTTGGTCATGGAAACAATGACTTTAATGAGAAAAATGAGGCCTTGAAAAGTTAAGGAACATGTTAGAGGTCCCACTAAAGCCAGCAGCGGTGCAGGAGTTTGGACAGAGCTGTTTGACTGCAAACATCACTCTCCAGGTAGTAGAGGCAGAGGCTGGCTTATGTTAATCACGTAGAACTTATTTCTCAGGGTATGTATTTGGGACTGTTGTATGAACCAAATTACCTTGTGATGGAACGACTTTATTTTTCCATTATCAGCTATCAGGAGCCACAGTTAAGCCATGTCAGTGTAGTGAAAGTCTCCTTCATACAAATGGGATTATGCTGGGGTTCCAAAGGACATCACCATTTCTTGTGGATTAAAAGGAACTTCAGAAGGTCACTGGTTGGGATTTTGCTTTGTTTACTCCAGATCACCGAGTGGCCAGTCTTGTCCCAAAGGTGATATCCTGTCATGATGAAACTGAAAGCCTGGAAGCCTAGATTCTGGTCCTTGGTCTTCACCTTCCCACAGTGATGCCCCAATACCCATGTCTTCTTCATCCCCCATTGGTGTCTCTCTGTTAAATAGCACCAAGAAAGGGAGTTGTGGTTGTTAATAACTTGGAGATCTTCAGAAGAAAGCAGAAGTCCATGGCAAGAATTGGACTCAGTAACTCATGGAAGTTAATTGAAGGGTTGTGCCTGTACTCTTGCTAATTAAGTTTACATTGGGCTGGTTTTAGGATGTGTAATATGGAAATATCTTGGATTTAAATGACCATCAGATCCATTTCCCCACTCCTAACTTTTCCCAAAATTAGTAGTGATGTTTTCTCAATCCATTAGAAGACTAAATCCCTTCTAGAAATAAAATGAACCACTGACATTTTATTTTTAGCATTTTGTTTTCTTTTTCAGTGACTTGATATATATTAATTACTAGCTATGTTAAAGTTGCAGTCATTTGTGCAAATTGGGAGGAGGAAAATAGCCACTGACTGTGACGAATTGAGATGAATATACACACTATAAAAGGAAATATGCCTCCACCAAAATGACTAAAATGAACAAAACAATACTACGTGATAACAAGGTTAGAGAAGAATGGAAGCTTTCTTACACTGCTGGTTGGGGATGTCAGTGGATGTGACTTTGGATAACTATTTAGTAGTACCTACTAAAGTAAATATATATGTAGGTTCATGTGGAATATATGTAGGTATATCATATATATGCAGTATGTAATTGTATATAATATATATTATATACAGTAATATTATATATTATTATATGTAATGTAACTTACATGGCCAAGCAGTTCTTAAGGTTGTGTTCCCCAAAAGATACAAATAAATATGTTCATAACAGACTATTTGTAAAACCACACATGTTCATCTGTAGCATGATAGGCACATCCATTGTGGTGAATTTATACACTGAACTACTTACAGCAAGAAGAATGATCAGACTGAGTTCACACACCATGGATGAATTTCACACAAAAAATAAAAAGAAACTAGATACAGAAGAGAATATAGTAGGTAATTCAATTTTTAAAATGATCTACGGTCTTGGAAGTCAAGACAATAGCTAACTTTGCTGGGAAGAGGGTAGGATGGGACTTCTGGGGTTCTGATAATATTCTTTTTGTTGATCTAGGAACTGAGTCGATAGATGTGTTCACTCTGTAAAAATTCATTGAGCTCTTTTGCACTTTTCTGTATGTGATAGGTCAAGAAATTTGCTTTGCAAAGGGCACTGTGTGAAAAGGACCAGAAGAGGCCCAGGTGGAAAAAGCAGGGCAAACTAAATATTGTTAACAAATGAATAAGATATAAATTGTGAAATTTTATTCAAACATAGACTGTCACGTATGCTGAATCTAAAATAGATTTTCATGGGCCCATCACTAGGTGTTAGCATTACTTTTACGAAAGTCTACAAATTTCATATCTGTCATAAGACCAGATATATCATTCAAGATGTTCAATACTAAGCCATAAAATATATACATACCCTCAGAAAAACTGTGATAGAAGCAGAGAGATCCTTCTCACTCTTCCCTTTATCCCCAGGCTCTAGAAGCTCAGAGCCGTCCTCTCCCTCTTTGGGTCTGTCCAGATTCTTTTATTCAGGCAGCACATTTCACTACAATTAGGTGACCCGTTTAGCATTCCTAGCCTGAGTCAGCCCATTTCATATCAAATGAAACTGGTCTATATTTAAAAGGAGGAATTCATAATGTACCAGCGTGATCTAAAAACTTAATCACTGGGTTGAGAGCTCCCGGCCCCAGTTCCCCTAACATGCCTGTTCTCTCTGGCTTTGACTCACAATCATGTGTTTTTTAAATGGACAAGAGGATGAGCATAAAAGCAAAATTGCTGGTGACTAAGAATAGTAGCCAGCAGTCCTGGGAAGAATGAAATGCTCTAGGGCTGAGCAGGAAAACTGTGGAGGCTTGTGCACTGTGGTCATGCAAACCAGCATATGACCGGAGGATGGACCTGACCTCTGAAGAACTGAATTCCTGAGAGCTGGTGTCTGAATCCACTATGATTAAATAAACCTGCCACGTTTGTTAGTGGCTTGTGTGTAGACACGAGTATTGGATGGCTTTACTTTTTTTCTGCCTTTTACTTATTATAATGTCCAGGAGAGTCCAGGACCTGTTTTTCCAAATTTACTGTCATATCTCCAACAGTTATCAAATAAGATGCGCTATAGTAACTGCACATTATATTTCCTATTTGAATGATTTGAATACAATCTGTAAGTCAAATCCAACCTTCTGATGATCTCAGCTATCCCAGTTCTGGAAACTAGGGCCAGTCCTCAAGGTCCTTAGTGCAAAAGTAATAATTATTATCAATGAGCCTAGAAAAATACACTGCCTGTTCAAGCAAATAAATGAAAGACTTGGACTATTCAGCAACCTGGCTCCAGAGCTCTCAATTCATAGTCGAGGGTTTTTTAAATATTAAAAAAATAGCTAATAATAATTGAAAGCTCACTATGTATCAGCCACTAACCATTTAACCTACATTATAATTTAATTTTCACAATAACCCAAAGAGGTAACTACTCTTCTTAGGCCTATTTTACAGGTGAGACAACTGAGGCACAGAGAGGTAACTTGCCTAAAATGGCACAGCCATTTAGTGGTCAAGTCAGTATTTGAACCCAGGATCTAAAATAGATAAATATATCTAAAATAGTCGAATCCTTTAACCAACCTGCTCTGCTAACCTTTAGGAAGTCATCATGATGTTGTAGTTCACTAACCTGCTAACCAAGTCATCATGATGTTGTAATTTGGAAGAAAATGAATGAATTTGTTCTTAATACAAATTATTTCTTGAATCAGACCAAATCTCCAAATGTAATGCAACAGATTTCTTGAGGAGAGGACTGTACTTCCTAGTGACTAGTAAGGTGGATTACAAGTTTAAGACCATCTTGGTTTACACCTGGGGCCTGGAACAGTTCACAGTATTCCTTTTCACTCACTAAAGTGTCTCGGGACAATAAACTATATGGTTACCCTATGAACATATTTGTCTTTGCCAAAGATGTCCAGACTTCTCAATTAAAGCTCAGGTGTCTAGAATCTATCAAGGATGAGACCAATTTTTTCATCTGACCCGGGGATTTCAGGATTAAGACCAGGCTGCGGCTTGACTAGAAACAAGCTGTCCAGGCACCTCTGGGCTTTACCCATAAAGGGGATCCTTGGTTGGCCAAGCAACCCCCTCTCTTACCTTCCCCTTATTAGAGCAGGGAAGTAACAGCACAGCCTTGAAATCAGATGGCCTGCAGGGGGCCATGTAACACCTTATTCCCAGGGCTACGGGCATCTGGGCAGAGATTTTAGCATCAATTTGGGCTGGCTGAGCTGAGAATCCTGTGATCTGACACGTGTCAGCTCAGCTGTGCCTGGTGTTGTCAGGAAGCTCAATGACCCTTTCTGGCCTTTAAAGTGCTTCTCAGCCCTCAGGAGCTTTTTATCCAGCCCATGTACCCTACAGAAAAGCAGTCCTGGGGCCCTGTCAGTCCTTGGTGGTGGGACTGGTCAGTCTCCTCCAGGTCCTTTGCGTGCATTCTTCTGAAACACAGGACTTCAGGAACAGACCTCTACATAAGAGTTAAATGCCCCTCATGGGAATAGTGAGGACTCTTCTAATTGTGAGCGTTAAAAACATTCCTCAACTGGCTTAGGCAAAACAAACAAACAGACAAATAAAAAGTCCTTTAAAATCTGGGTTCAGATTCCTGCATGAGATATGGCCAGTTCCAGGATTTCAAATGATGTCTTTGGGATCTGTCTTTCTCCATCTCTTGGCTGTTCTTCCCTGTATTTGTAGACAGTCTCATTACACGCAGCCACAATGATCACAACCAGGTCCAAGCGTCCGTAGTTCTTCATGCTTGAGACCTCAGAAAAAGAGACCACTGCTCTCTGTGTGCGTTTCAGCCCTTAGATAAATGCTCTAACCAAACAAGAGATAAAAGAGGAGATGGTGAACACTTAAAAAAGTGTTTTTATATGCTAGGCACAGTTTAATACTTTATTCACATGTATTAGTTCACTTAATCTCTCCGTGAGCTGTATGAAAGAAAAATTATTAGTAGTATTACTATCTCTATTTTACAGATAAGGAAACTGAGGTACAAACAGATTAATTTGTTCAAGGTCATATAGCTTGTAATTGGTGAGCTGATTTTTAAAAAAATTTAGTGAAGTATAGTTGATTTACAGTGTGTTAATTTCTTCTGTACAGCAAAGTGACTCAGTTATACATATATATATTCTTTTTCATATTCTTTTCCATTATGGTTTGTCACAGGATATTGAATATAGTTCCCTGTGCTATACAGTAGAACCTTGTTTTTTATCCATCCTATATATAATAGTTTGCTTCTGCTAATCCCAAACTCCCGTTCCTTCCCTCCCCTCCCCTCCCTCCCTGGTGGCAACCAGAAATCTGTTCTTTATGTCTGTGAATCTGTTTTTGTTTCATACATATGTTGATTTGTACTGTATTTTAGATTCCACATATAAGTGATATCATATGATATTTGTCTTTCTCTTTCTGACTTATTAATACTTCGCTTAGTATGATAATCTCTAGGTCCATCCATGTTGCTGTAAATGGCATTATTTCATTCTTTTTGATGGCTGGGTAGTATTCCATTGTATATATGTACCACATCTTCTTTAGGTGAGCTGATATTTGAACCCAGGGAGTCTAACTATGGATATCCCACTGTACCATAGAGGCAAATAATGGATAGCTCCACCAGATGAGGAAGAAACAGTTTTCTAAAATAAAACTTTCTGTTCAGACAAAAATCTAACAATAACAGAGGTCACTAACATTGTCCAATAGACCTAAATCATACGTGTACAGGTCACTGAACCCTCCAATTCTTCATCCTCATTATAAGGAAAGTATGGGTCTAGATGAGGATCTGAAATATACAACACACATACCACAACCACCATTATGCCCGTTCTATTCCCCTGGCAGACATTGCTAATCTATCATCACATTATTTGTCCCTTAAATCTGGATGCAGCCTCAGGATCCTTCTCCACACACTAATCCAGGGAGCCTTGCTAATTGGACCGAGTTTACAAGTGAAAATGAAACCTGTTGCCATTCTAGGATTAAAAGATTGCTGAAGACATTTCCAAGGCTAATGTTTCAGAATTCTTCTGAGGCAGCTGAGGCAGTCAGAAAGCATAATTACAAAGCATAATCACAAGAGTTTATTAGTTGCTATGAGCAAGTGTAGTTCTAAGAATCCTTCAAGACTTCTCTAACCAATTCTCCAGTTCATCCTGCCAAACTGTTTGGTTTGTTCCATCCTTTTTCCTCCTCTTCTAATAAGAACAGAAATAGTGATCACATACCATAAATCCCTCTTCTTACATGTTCATGTACGTTTGCACCCACTCTCTGAAGTGCATTCCATTAGGACTCCTGAGACAAGCCAGAAGTCTCGAAGGGGTCTAGGGCTCCATTACAAACCCAGGTACATATTTTTACCCGGGGAGCTTGAAATAGATTCTTTACAGGGCCTGAACCTGTTCTCAGAAGCTCTGGGTAGTACACTCTCCCACTTCCTTTATGAGAAAATGGAAACTCAGAGAGTTCAAGAGACTTTTCTAAAGTTACACAGCTGGAAGTAACAGAATTGGGTCCTGGATCTCAGGCTTCTAGCAACACATCTACAAATATATACTGAGCTTTTCCAGTCCAGGTTGCGTGTTCAAACCTAGAAGCTGAGGGTTTGAAAGAGGCTTAAGCCAGTGTTTCTATCTGGCATGTACTTTCTAATTGGCGAGACAGGACGAATAAAAAACACTGATGAGGTAACAAGTAGGTGCTCTATGAATCCTGAAGTTACCTTTAGCTTGTGGGCAATCTTGAGGGCTGTGCTTTCATCCTCTCCGGACTGTGTTCTCTTTCAAATGATATCTACCATATAGATCTAGAATAAAAAGTTCCAAACCAAGCAAGTGAGGAAGGGAATAAGATGGCTGAGTCTTCTAATTGGACTTCCTGGAGTCTCATGCCTCCTTGCCTTGGAAACTTGAGGCTTGTGGTTCCCAGGGCATGGCTTTCTCTTTGCTCATGTCTCTGACTCATCCTTTACATGAAGCTCCAACCTCCCTTCTGCAGGAAGGTGTTCCCTGATGGCCACCTCCCACTCCTGCCCTCACATTTGGTCTCCTTTATTGCCTGTGTGGCTCTGGGCAGCTCACCTGTGTTAGGCTCATAAAGTAACTGATCATTTAATGATTGTTTCTCACCCTGGAGTGTAAACTCCACGAGGGTCAAAATATGTCTGTCCCTTCTCCTGTTGGATCCCCAGGACTTAGTTCAGTACTTTGCTCAGAGTACCCCTTCAATATATTTATTGGAGGAAGAAAGAAGGGAAGGAGGATGCAAGAGAAAAGAAGAGTATACAACTTACAGTCTTAACCTTAATAATAATTATGAAAATGAGACTGACATTTATTGATCTCTTATGATGTCCCAGGCTGCTTCTCTCATTTCCCTCAGATGTAGGTTTCATCATTCCTATTTTATAAATAAAAGCTCAAAGCCCAGAAAGGTTTCATAACTCACCTAAAATCACTCTGCTATCAGGTGATGCATGGAGGATGTATCCCCTCTGTCTGACTCCAAGGTTCTTCCTGGAGTCTATATCATTCAAGAGGAGAGTTTCTTAACGTTGGCTCTATTGACATTTGGGGCCGCATAATCCTTTATTGTTGGGACTCCCTTGTGCCCTGTAGGATGTTTGGCAGCATCCCTGGCCTCGACTCATAGATGCCAGTTGCACCTTCCCCTACTACCATTTCCAAAAATGTTTCCAGACAGGGCCAATGTCCCCTGGGAGACAAAATCATCCCTGGCTGAGAACCACTGTCGTAGAGTAATAAGCCACTTCCTAAAAACAGCAGATTGAAATTCATACTTTCTCAAGAACAGGCTTTTTCTTCATCCTTATGTTTATCTTAACCTTCCTTTGCTGAATTCAAATTAAGGAAACTTTCAAATCTGGTGAACTCTTCATTGGTTACACTCTCTCTTTGGACTTTTCAGAAACTTGACAAGTAGAAAGTTCCTGCTGTCCTCAGCTCAGCCTGGTGTCATCTTTGAATGGGAACAGCAAAGACAATAGCCTCAATTTCAAGGGAAGCCAAGCACTAAAGTAATGGCTCAGACTGAAGGGGGAATTTCTGATTTGCTATCAGATTACCTCTTTTTCGTTCATGGCAGTCACTAGTCCAAAGACAATTATAAAATTTAATCTGCAACTACATTTTGTCTTTTCCAGCTAACTCATTTTTATATGTTTATTCACATTCAGTGCAAAGGGGAATTGTTTTAAGAGCTGAAATGTTTCACTGAAAGATTTTCTAAACAAACTCTATTTAAAGAATGAAGCAATGGTTTGTATTAATAGAGAAATTGGTGACACCTGGTGGTAGACCCTATTAAAGCTTCTTAGAGTTTAAACCGGGTTACTATTATTTTTTTAAAAGAGAATAATCTGTGCTATTTCAGTCACGTACTATAAAGTATTTTTGGCTCACAGCTGTTTTAATGAGCAGGGCAGGAGTATATAATTACAAATGTTTAGCAGTGGAATTCAGAATAGCTAATACATCTTTTCTTCTGGCATGTAAGAGCCTCGTGCAGGCGGAACGGGGTCAGAGGCAATCCATATGCTTATAAGACCTCCATCAGGAATTGGCTTTGACTCTTACAATCAGAAAGTTAACCTTGGGTGACTGTAAAATGTGGCCCACCTGGAAAGGGTATGGCTTGGACGAGGTTGCTACAAGGGAGAGTCTGGTGAGATGGGAGATAACTGCTGTTTGCCTGGTGTGGCAAAGGATATAGTCAAGAGACACCAGGTAGGTACACGTAACAGCCATTGTCATGGCTACCTTTCATTAGCTCCTCTGCTAAAGTTTGGACTGAGTTGTCTCAGTGGAGAGAGAGAGAGAGAGAGAGAGAGAGAGAGAGAGAGAGAGTGTGTGTGTGTGTGTGTGTGTGTGTGTGTGTGTGTGTGTCTAGGCAGATGATGGTGTTTAGAGGCCCCTTCACTAGTCACAGGCACTCAGAGTGAAAGCTGGGTGCCTCAGAGGAAAATGCTTCTCTTGCTTTTACAAACCCATTGTGCAGATTTTGAATCCTGGGCTGATTCATAATTGCTATTTCCCTGCAGTCACTCCTGACCCAGCCTCTTGCTAATGAGTGTTTCCTTTGCTTCCTTGTAGCCGCTGAAATTAGTTCCATTAGGAGATGCCTAGAAATCATGCTCCTGGAAGACAGTTTAATTCTGGAACAGGGACTGAGCCCCCAAAATGGGCCCTGCACTAACATCTGGAGTATAAAGCCGACTGAGAAATAGGCCTGTACTCGGGGGTACAAAGTCCAGGGGAAACAGTGGTCACGACAGTGTTGGGTTTGGTGCTATGTAGACAGAGCACCAAGTGCAAGTGGGCATGAAGGAGGGCTGGGCCAGTAGAACCCACCAGATCTGGAAGTCCACGAGCTTTCCACCTTCCTTGAGTTTGGTTGACCCAGTGCCCTAGGAGTAGTCATGCCTTTGGAAAACTGTTCATCTGAGGGCTTCTTCTGAGCTCAGTAGCCTTAACTCACGTGTTCTCTTGATTAACAAAACTCTCTCACCCTCCTGGCCTTGTACGTTCTGTCTGGGCCATTGTTCTCTGCAGACTCTTCTGCTTGCCTGTCTCCTATCTTTTTTAAAGACCACTTTCCTGGCTGCACTCAAGTTCACAGTAGCTTCCTTTCTTATGTCTCATTTATCAACAAATAGAAATATTGGAAACAACCTAAATGTCTGACCATTAGAATTTGGTTAAATATATCATGGGATGATAGGCAACAGCAAAAAGTGATGACATATAAAATTGCTTAAAAGTATATTCATAATATTTAGTTAAGCAAAAAATTAGATTATAAAAGAGTATGTGTAACATATTCCAGTGGCCACTGCCACAAATTGCTGCTTTAGGATGAAACTAGCAATCGTCCCAAGAAAGTACTGAGTGAGGACAGGGGGTGGAGGGTAGAGATCATACATAACAGGATTCCAAATGTGTAAAATACACATATACACACACTACATGGAGTAAAAGACTGATGAAATATTCACCAAAGTGTTAACAGTGATCACCTCTGGGTATTCATAAACATTTAATTTTTTATAACCTAAAAATTTTATTTTAAAATCTAGCCTCAAAGCAATCCAATGGAGAAAGGATAGTCTTTTAACAAATAGTGCTGGAACAACTGGACATTATAAAAAAAAATAAAACTAGACACTGACTTATGGCTTTTGCAAAATTCAAGTCAAAATGGATCAGAGACCTAAATGTAAGATCAAAATTATATAACTTCTAAAAGAGGACATAGGAGGAAGTCTAGATGACCCTGGGTTTAGTGATAACTTTTTAGATACAACACCAGAAATATGATCTATGAAAGAAAAAAAATTGAAAATTCAACTTTATTAATTTAAAAAACTTCTCCTCTGGGAAGGGTACTGTTAAGAAAATGAAGTCACAGACTGGGAGAAAAAAATTGTGGAACACATATCTGATAAAGGTCTACTAACCAAGATACATATCTATATTTTAAATCTTGAAACAACAATAACAGAACAATGAAAGACTGTATAGACACCTAGCTTAGGAAGATTGTAAATGGAAAATGCTCATATGAAAAGATGCTCAACATCAGATGTCATTAGAGAATTGCAAATTAAAACAACAATGAGATACCACTACATATCTGTTAGGTTGGCTAAAATGCAAAACAATGACACCACCAAATGCTGGTGAGGATGTGGAGCAACAGGAACTCATTCATTGATGGTAGGAATGCAAAATTCTACAGCCACTGTGGAAGGCAGTCTCTACTTATAGTCTCTACTCTGGAAGGCAGTTTGTCAGTTTCTTACACAATTAAACCTAGCCCACTATATGATGAAGCAAGTGTGCCCTAGATATTTACCCACATGAGTTGAAAACGTATGCATACACAAAGCATGGCCCACAAATGTTTATAGCAGCCTTATTCACAACTGCCAAATACTGGAAGCAACCAAGATATCCTTCAATAGTTGGATGGATAAACAAACTGTGGTACCTCTGAACACTGAAATATTATTCAGCAATAAAAAGAAATGAGCTATCAAGCCACAAAGACATGGAAGAACCTTAAACATATATTAGTAAGTGAAAGAAGCTGGTCTGAAGAGGCTACATACTGTGTGATTCCAATTATATGACATTTTAGGGAAGGCAAAACTGTAGAGATATGATCAGTGGTTGCCAGGGCTTCGGGAGGGATGAATAGATGAAGCTTAAGGGGTGTTTAGGGCAGTGAAACTATTCTGTGTGATACCATAATGGTGTATACATGACATCACGCATCTGACAAAACCCATAGAATATATATCACAAAGAGTGAGCCCTAGTGTGAAGTATGGACTTTAGTTAATAATATTGTATCAGTATTGGTTTCCCAGTTGTAACATGTCCACACCGATGCAAGATGTTAATAATAGGGGAAATGTGTTTTATGGTGGAGGGGGGCAGTGGAGAGAGGGAATGTATGAGAATTATCTGTTCAATTTTTATGTAAACCTAAAACTGCTCTGAGAAATAAAACTCTATTCATTGTTTTAGAAAGAAATCTGGCCTCCAATAAACCCTTCGAAAACTCTCTTCTGACATTTGGCCCTGTGGCATACCAGTCTGGCTTCTCACCCACTCACATTCATGAGACGACAAGTCATAAGCGGGAGGAAGTCTAGATGTCTAATTCCCTCAAAATACCAAAGAAAGCACCTGGGGGTGGGGGCATCTGGCTTTCTTGGTCATCCCTTTTCTTCTGTTTTGAACATCTTCAAACAACGAATCAAGTTGATGACAGTAGAGTAAACCTCCCGGTAGGAGATCTGTCTGAAAAGCCTTCTCAGATGCCTTCTGAATGTTTTTCAGAGGCTCCAAATTCAAACTTATCTCTGTCAACAGCCTGATGTGTAAGAACCATTAGAGAACCATGGCCCAGATCCTAATCTAAGAGTTACATACACACAGGAGTAGGGTTATTAATTCCATTTATACCTGAGAAAAATTGCAGCTCAAGGAGTCTGAGTAGCTTGCTCAAAAGGGCACATAGCTGGTGAACACACATAGTGACACTGCAGGGACCAGTGATCATCGTCTCTGCTCTGTTCAGACGGGCTTCCCAGAGGCAGGGACATCTCAGAATCCAGCAGTCCCAGCACATGCCAACTCGTTTTCTAGCTTTGCTTGCCTCCTTCAACTCTTACTTTGCATTGCAGTTCCATCACTGTCCAAAGTGGGGTGACCACGCCAGTGAACGTTAGGGTACCCTCCCTTCTCCCATCAGTCGAGACACTACTGATGATTTAAGGTCAGGCAGACAGTCCCTTTTCTAGAATCCTTGCCTCATGCTTTGGCTTTTAATTCCCTGAAGACGATGACTTTTTCTTGGCTTCATCTCTGTTGTCTGGTACACTGTCACGTGCTTGGGTAGCACTCAATAAACTTCTGTCGGATGAATAAGTGAATGAATGGAATAATACCTCTATCATAACAGTCATTTCATGCTGACATGGTGTCATTGTCATTTATTAAGCACATTTTTATGAAGCACCTACTAAATTCCAGGGAGCCATGATGGGGATACAGCAGTGAACACGACAGGCAATGTCCCTGCTCACGTGGTGCTTGTTTTCTGCTGGGAAGAGACAGAGAGTAAGCAAATTAACAAATTTTGTAGTGCATTTAATTTTTTAATTGAATTTTTGTTGAGATAATTGTAGATTCACAAGCAAGTGTAAGAAATATATATCCCACATGTGACAGTGCAGGACCCATATTGGGGGCTCAATTCCTGTTCCAGAATTAAACTGTCTTCCAACAGCAACATCATAGTACAAAATCACAACCAGGATAGTGACATTGATACAGTCCACCTTCTTTTTAAGACTTCCTCAGTTTTACTTGTACTTGTGTGTGTGTGTGTCTACACATCTATATGATTTTATCATGTGCAGGCTCATGTATCCTCCACCACAGTCAAGACAGAAAAGGATCAAGGATCTCTTGTGTTGCCTTTATAACCATGTTCACCTCCCTTTCCCATCTTGTCCTGAACCCCTGGCAACCAGTGATCTGTTCTCTTTTTCTGTAATTTTTTCTTTTTTAAGAATGTTATATAAATGGACTCTTTCAGTATGTAACCTTTGGGGTCTGGCTTTCTTCAGTAAGGGTAATTCCCCTTAGATTGATCCAGGTTGTTCTGTGTATCAATATTTAGTCCTTTTAATTGCTGAGTAGTAGTCCATGGTATAGGTGGAACCCAGTTTGTCTAAGAATTCACTCACTGAAGAATATCTAGGCTGGTTTTGGTTCATGGCTGTTAGGAATGCACATTTGTGTATAGGTTTTGTGTGACTGTAAGTTTTTTTCTTCTCCATATTTTATTATAAAATGTTTCAAACATAAGGCAAGGTTGAAATAATTTCAGTGAACACCTATATGCCCACTACCCAGATTCTATCATTAGTTTTTTAATTAATAGGCTTTATTTTTAAAGCAGTACTTGGTTTACAGAAGGGTTGACCAGATAGTGTAGAGGGTTTCCATATACCCGTCCTCCTCTGTATACAGTTCCCCTATTATTTATAATCTTGCATTCATGTGGTATATTTGTTACAATTAATAAACCAATATTGATAGATTATTATTAACTAAAGTCCATAGTTTACATTAGGTATTCACTCTGTATCATAGTCTTACGAGTTTTGTCAAACGCACAGTGTCATGTATACACCTTTACTGTATCATACAAAATAGTTTCAGCACCCTAAAAATCCTCTGCGCTCTGCCAATTCATCCCTCCCTTCATCTCTGCTGGGGTCCCTGACAACCGCTGATCTTTTTACTGTCTCTGAAATTATACAATATGTGGCCTCTCAGGCTGGCTTCTTTCACTTCCCAATGTACATTTAAGGTTCTTCCATGTCTTTCATGGCTTGAGAGCTCCTTTCTTTTTATTGCTGAATAGTATTCCATTGTTGGCGGTAACCCAGTTTGTTTATCCGTTCAACTATTGAAGGATATCCTGGTTGCTTTCAGTTTCTGGCAATTATCAATAAGACTGCTATAAACATCTGTGGGCAGTTTTTGTGTGAATGTATGCTTCAACTCATTGGAGTGAGTACTGGGGACACAATTTCTGGATTGGATGGTAGACCAGGTTCAGCTTTGTGAGAAACTGCCCAACTGTGTTCTAGAATGATTGTACCATTTTGCATTCCCACCATCAATGAACGAGAGTTCCTGTTGCTACACATCCTCATCAGCATTTGGTGTTGGGAGTGTTTGCATTTTAACCACTCGTTGCTGTGGTATCTCACGGCTTTAATTTGCAATTCCCTAATGACATTTCATGTTGAGCATCTTTTCATATGCTTTTTTTTTTTTTTGCTGTCTGTGAGATATCTGTGCAGACCTTTTACCCAGTTTTAATTGGGTTGTTTGGTTTTTTTATTGTTGAGTTTTCAGAGTTCTTTACATATCTTGGATACAAGTTCTTTATCAGACAGGGTTTTGCAAATATGTTCTCCTATTCTGTGGCCTGCCTCTTCGTTTTATTAACAGTGTCTTTTACAGAGCAAAAGTTTTTAACTTTTAATGAAGCCCAATTTATCAATTATTTTCTTTCTTGCATTGTGTTTTTAGTGTTGTATCTAAGAAGTTTTTAGCAAATCCAAATAACTAGATCTTCTCTTGTCATCTTCTAGAAATATTATGGTTTTGCATTTTATATTGAGATGTATTATTCACTGAAGTTAATTTTGTGAAAGTTGTAAGGTCCATGTGTAGATTTTTTTTTGTGTGTGTGTGTGGGAATAAGTACTTGCTCCAGCACCATTTGTTGAAAACGCTGTTCTTTCTTCATTGAATAGCCTTTGTTCCTTTGTCAAAATCAGTTGACTCTATTGATGCAGGTCTATTTCTGGGCTCTCTGATCAGTTCCATTGGTCTAGTCATCTATTGTTTCTCCTATACTGCATTGTATTGATTATTGTAGATGTTCTTTACCAACCTGAAGAAGTTCCTCTTTAGTCCTAGTTTGCCTGGAGTTTTTAATCATGAATGGCTGTTGGATTTTGTCAAATGACTGATATGATTGGACAATTTTATTTGTTTAGTTTGTTGATGTGGTGAGTCACATTGATGAGTGATGAGTCAAATTTGCATACCTAGGGTAAATTTTAGGTACATACTTGATCATGACCAGTGACCAGGTATACACTTAGTCATGGTATATAATTATTTATCTACATTGTTGGACAAAGTTTGCTAATGTTCTGTTGAAGATTTTATGTATAAATTCATGAGAGATACTGGTCTGCAGTTTTTAATTCTGTGATGTCTTTGTCAGGGTGATGCTGGCCTCATAAAATGAGTTGAAAAGTGTTCCTTTCTCTTCTGTTTTCTGGAAGAGATGGTGTAAAATTGGTGTTAATTATTTTTTAAATGTTTGGTAGAATTTCTAGTGAAACCTTCTGGGATGAGGATTTCTTTATTGGAAGTTCTTTAATTATAAATTCAATTTCTTTAATGGCTATAGCATTATCCAGATTGTTTATTTCACGTTGATTGAGTTTTGGTAGTTTATTGTTTTGGAGAATTGGTCCATTTCTTCTAAGCTGTAGAATTTATGAGTATAAAGTTATTTGTCATATTCCCTTATTATTCTTTTGCACATGCTTTTAAATAATAAGTGTTATGAGTACAGAAAACAAGGATGATAAGGAAAGGCCTCTCCAAGGAGGCGATAAGTGAGTTAAGATCTGAAGGAGCCAGCCGTGGATAACTGGAGAAAGCATTACTGGCAGAGAGAGACGTCAGTGCAAAGGCCCAGAGGAGGGGACAAGCTTGGCATGTTTAAGGAAGAGAAAAACAGCTGGAGTAGGAAAAGCTATAAGAGAGAGGAGGACTGGGGTTAGTGAATGTGGTGGCTTTGGGCCATGGGAAGGACCTTAGATGTTATTGTAGAAGTGGGGCATAGTTTCATGGTTTAAAGCAGGAGGAACCATGCCTGAATTTATGTTGATAAAAGATCGTTATGGCTGCTATGTGGGAATGGATGCTAGGAGAGCCACGAATCAGAAGACAAGTGATGAAGAGTTGGCAGTTTTCTCTCCAAAAGGATGGTGGCTTGGCTCTAAGGGGTAGCTGGGAAGATGGAGAGTTGGAGCCAGAGTGGGAACATGGTTTGAAGATACTGTTTCTATCCCTCTTTGCCCAGCTGGCCTGAACTTCTTCTCTTGAGGACGAGGATTAGCCATACTTTTTGGTTGCTCTTTCAGCACAGTTACTTTTTTTTTCAGACCATCTAAATTTGCAAAGTTGAAATAAAGTTCAGACCATCAAAAATCATTTCAGCTATATTTTTTCTTTCCTTCTGTCCAGAAAGACCATAGACTGGGTGGCTTATAAACAACAGAAATTTATTCCTCATAGTTCTGGCGTCTGGGAAGTCCAAGATCAAGGTTGGGGCAGGTTTGGGGTCTGTTTCCTGGCTGATAGAGGACCATCTTCTTGCCCAGTCCTCACGTGGCAGAAGAGGTGGGGAAGCTTTCTGGGGTCTCTTTTTAAGGGTATTAATCCCATTTATAACCTCATCACCTCCCAAAGACCCCACTTCCAAATACTATCACACTGGAAATGAGGATTTAACGTGAGTTTTGGGGGGACACAGACATTCAGTCTGCAGTTCAGACCATCTAAATCCCTGAAGTTTAAATAAAGATCAGACAGTCAAAAATCAGAGCAACACTATTTTGGCTTTTCTTCTACAGCGTTAACGAGCCTAAAATTTTTGTACAGGCTCATAATTCCCAGCCTCATGTTAGAGGGTTTCTCAAAAAGGCTTCAGCCGTTTGTTTTCTCAGAGCTTTAGGCCATTGTTCAGTTTTGAGAGATAACAAGAGTACAGTTTAATGTGCTACAGATGTCTGGGACGGTGACTCAGGCTCCTGGCAGAAATCCAAGTCAGGAAACCTGCTGTTGCAATTCGTATTCTTCGTGTCAGTGCCGGAAACGGCTCGAGCTGTAATTGCAGAGTTTATAGTGATAGAAATGCAGCCAAACCCCAAGTGAAGCCTCACAGATGTACATCATTAGGAAAGCTCTCAGCCTCGCTCCTATGCTGTTCAGAAGCGATTCATTTGCAATCAATTTCAAAGATTCTGTGGACGGGAAGAAAGTTCTCTCATATTGTCTAGCTCCCTTTGAAATCTGCCCTCCTGACACTTTGATAAAAGGTAATGACCAAACTTCTTGTGTTCGACAGAATTTGCTTATAATAACAAACTGGGCATGAAAAAAAAAAGATCCGAAGTATCAACAGCCCTTTAGATAATGGAATACACCATTTTCCACTTGACGCAATTGTCCAATTGTCTGCAACCTCTCCCTTTTCCTTACCTATTTTATGATTCATAAGGAGGCAGACACTTGACCTCACAAGTCAGAAAGCCCTGGATCCTCATTTTAGAAGCTCTGCTTTTTTTCCTAATATGAAAGTCCCCCCAAAATTTCTTTTGGTCAACTTCAATGCATAAACTTTTTGAAATATAGAGGCAATAGTTAATATGTAATTATAATATTAAATCTTACCATATTAATATATAGATTAATTCCTTCTTTAATGTATTCAGATCCCAGTGGGAAACAGGTGTAGAGTCAAAGAAGATGGTTCACTACAAAGGGAGTATTAATAAGAGTGTAGTTGGTTTAGGGGGACCACATGGGGCAGGGCATTTGCCTGGGGTTTGTAGCAGCAGAGAGGTTCTCATCATAAGCCCAGAGGGATGCAGGAAGAAGCACCTGTGGAATCTGCAAAAAGGGAGCTGTCATGAGAGAGTGGTGACCTCCAGTGAGGGGCATAGCCTGGTCGAGGGGCCCTTGCAGGGAACAAGGCTGAGGAATCAATCACTCTCCCCCTCTTCCCCATCCTCTGATCTCTGGCTGGGCTCCCGTTGGCTGAATCCAACCCATAACAGAGCCCAAGGGAGCCCATGGGTGTGGTCTACCTAGGTTATCTCCTGGGGAGAAGATAGGGGAGAGAAAGCTGGGAAGTGGATCTGAAGAGACAAATTCATATGTTTTTAAAAGATTTCTATCCTAAAATATTAATTTTGAAATATTGCCTGTGTCAATTTCATCATTTACTGAAACTATTATATTTGAACTCTATTCATGCCTCAATTTTGTTTTCATCACTAGAGCCATCTCTGAGTCACCTAATATGGTTTTATGAGATCTTCACTTTTTAAATAATAGAACTTCTAAATCTTTCTATGATCCTATTACTGGAATTTTTTACCCAAGTCACAAACAGACTTTCACATATTATTATTTTTTCATTCTTCTTATAGATAAATTATGTTTATATACTTTGCTATGTAACTACTTACTGTTTTACTTCTAAAAATGATTTTAAGCGGTTATTTTTAATGGTATTTGTTCCTTCTACTTGAAAGGTCATACTAATAGAAAGTATAAAATATGTATTAAATTTCTTTGCTTCTCTTTTGACCAATTCTATCAGCTTGCCTTAATAAGTGTACAAAAGTAGGATTGACTGAGGTCACTTCAGAACTGTTGTGCCTTCCCCAAGTGGCACTTGGTGTTGGAATACTGTATAATTTGAGAGATTTTGTAATGATATACATGTAAGGCTGTTCCTTTTTACTTCAGGAATAATTTTGTGAGGGAAACATTCTCTTGTTCAGACATATGATGCTAAAACTATCTAGATCTCAGTTTCTTCATCTGTAGAATAAGAATAATACTTGTACTTACTTCAGAGAATTACTGAGAAAAATTGAGAGAAGGTAACACAAAATTGAGGACATTCTAAGTACCTAATGTCATTTGGTTCATGTTAATTATTTATAAGGTTTCTCAATGGCCCTAAATAATCCATTTCTTTAAAGAACTATCTTTAAAAAAGAATTTATTTGGCTGCACCGTGTCTTAGTTGCGGCATGCAGGATCTTTTTAGTTGTGGCATGTGGACTCTTAGTTCTGACGTATGGGATCTAGTTCTCTGACCAGGGATGGAGCCCTGCATTGGGAGGGTTCTGCATAGGCAGTGCAGAGTCTTAGCCATTGGACCACCAGGGAAGTCCCTAAAGAGCTATCTTAACTGACGATTACTCAAAGTCAGACTAGTAGGTAGTAAGATTAAAGGCATGATTCAGCAATAATGAAATGCAAATGTGTGGTTGAAAAACATTTTCATCTGGTTGCTGTGGATAAATTCCAGCATTTCTAGTTTGAATTTCGGCAGGAGGCAGGCTAGTTTCTGGACGATTAGAGATGGTTTATGAAGACCTATTTATCTTCTGCCTGAATTCCACACCTACCAGATTCCTTCCTGTAAGTAAACTATTGCTGAATCTACTCGGACCTCTTTCTGTTGGTTTGAGAACTGAAGGACCTTCTGCCTCATTTTAAACAGTTCTCTTTGCCCAGTAGGTGGCAGAGCATGGGTGAATCAGCTGTACCTGCCTCAGGTACCAAATGATGCTGTTTTGCCTTGCTTTCCATATTTGTCTTTTAGTTCCATTCTGGTTCTTTTTCTTGTCTTTCTCTTAAAGGTAAAATGCAAAAAATAGGAATAAGCCATTGAGTTTGTCCAATTATATTTAAGCTAATGAAAGCTTAAACTGTAAGCTGTTCTTAATACCCTGGCATTATATTTCTAAAAGGCAGGTCTTTCTGTAGTCCCTTCATGCAGAAACTGGTAAGAAGAGGTAACATGTCATGATTTTCCATTTCAGTATCCCTTCTACAGCATTGTAGGAAAGGAATCTTAATTATCACATTTACAATTATAATTAGTACTCCAAATACTAACGAGAAGGGAAAACATGTAGGTTAATCCCCCCCTACACACACACACACACACACACACACACACACACACACACACTTATTAACTTCTCAGTGGACAGGGAGATTTTTCCTTACAATAAGGACCTGTATCATCCTAGCTTCTCATGCTTGCTAAATTGCCTACAAGGTCTTTGCTGGGGATGAGAGACAAGGAATAGGGGAGTTCTGTCTCGTTCATTTTTTTTTTTTTTTTTTTTTTGGCAAATGAGGACGTCAGAGCATACCATGATAGAGGGAGAAAGAAAATGCATATTGCTAAAGTCGTGTGTTTGTGAGTGAGTGTGTGCTTTGTAGTGAAGAGGACAGAGATGTTTCACCATTATGCAGAACATCCCAAAGGTATCAGGCAAAAGTGTAAAGTCAGGTGCCTCAGGGGCCAGGCAGGTCACATGATGCAGGAAGCAGGCTGGCTGTTAGAAAACCATCAATGTGTGAAATAGAAATGACTCTTGCACTCAGTAGTGACATCACAGAAGTGTGCATGTGTGCACATGAGAGACAGACACACTGGGGTGACTTGGAGAGCCCTTGCCTCTCGTGGTTAATAGTTTAACCAGCATTGTGTGAGCTGAACCATGTCTGTAGCCTGGAGCTGCCCCAGAGCCCATCAGTGAGTGATTTCTTGACCTCTTATCAAGGCACAGCTACTCGTGGGCACCTCTTGATCCCTCCTTGTTTCACCAGTGAGGAATTTGACCCCCACTGGGGTTACCTGAGGCCAAATCCTCACTTTCTTGACTATGTGCCTTTTCTGAGACACTTTGCTTCCCTCTTGCATATTTTTCCCTCTAGTACTTAATCCTAATTGTTTCTTAGATTGTCCTAAAGTGACCAGTTATCTCTCATCTTTGTTGGTTTTGCAGGCAGACATATGCTCAGTGTCTCATAGGTCAGAATTCTGAGTGATCCACTCACTTGGTCTTGGTGAATTTAACCCTCAGAACAGATAGGCACCGTGAATTACTGCTCGTTTATTTGTTGCAGGTCTTGCTCTTTTCATCTGCTTACTTCATCTGGTTTCAGGGATAAGAGGATACTCTGTGCCTAATGGGTTTGACAGTTTGAGTTCAAGCTGCAATATGATATACATCCAGTAGAGGGCAGGTGTGCTTTTCAAAACAAGTGTGTGAGTGTGCAGTAGTGGGGAAATCATTTCAGCTGGCTTTCCTCTAATGCTCCAAGAAGCAAGAATTCTTGGTTATTTGTTGCTTTAAGGAAATGTAGGCCAGGTTCGTCCTAGCTGATAAAGTAGAAGCAGTGGTTTTTTCGCACTTTTAGGCAATAGGGATCAAATTTGGGAGCAGTGGATGATATACTGAGAAATATTAAACCGAGACGACAAATTTCTAAAGGTTAATGTGACATTTGGTTTTGTTAATCCCAAGCTAGTTTGTTTTTTTTTTAAACATCTTTATTGGAGTATAATTTCTTTACAATGGTGTGTTAGTTTCTGCTTTATAACAAAGTGAATCAGTTATACATATACATATGTTCCCATATCTCTTCCCTCTTGCGTCTCCCTCCCTCCCACCCTCCCTATCCCACCCCTCTAGGTGGTCACAAAGCACCGAGCTGATCTCCCTGTGCTATGTGGCTGCTTCCCACTAGCTATCTATTTTACGTTTGGTAGTGTATATATGTCCATGCCCCTCTCTCGCTTTGTCTCAGCTTACCCTTCCCCCTCCCCATAGTCTGTCATACAGAGTGAAGTAAGTCAGAAAGAGAAAAACAAATACCGTATGCTAACACATATCTATGGAATCTAAGAAAAAAAAAAAAGGTCATGATGTACTTAGGGGTAAGACGGGAATAAAGACACAGACCTACTAGAGCGTGGACTTGAGGATATCCTGGCTAGTTTTAGAGTAATGTCCTATGTAACATAGTGTTCAAAGATTATCTAATATTCATGGTTTCCTTTATTCAACTAATTCAACTAATTTGAACCCCAACTAAGAACTTGCTATATGATAAGTAAAGTTCTAGGCACTGGGCATACTGCAGAGACAAGAAAAAGCTCATCCGTGTGGTCATGCAACTTACATTCTAAGTAAGGGTGAAGTAAAACAAGTGAACAAATGAATGATGACCGATTCGGGTAGTTATAACTGCTAAGATGCTATGATAGACAGTGTGGAGTTTGAGGGGCAGTGTGGTTCAGGTGATATGAAACGTGCTCTCTGAGGAGGTGGCATTAGAGCTGACCTGAATGAAAGGCAGGAGCCAGCCAGGCAAAGACTTGGAGGAGGGGTTCCAGACAGAGGGGACAGCAAGTATGATGGTCCTGGGGTGGGAACGATGCCAGTGAAGCTGGAGTGGGGAGAGCTGGGAGGAGAGGGCGTGAAAATACACTGAAAGAGGTGGTGAGGAACCTTGCATCAAGACGTGCAGGTGTTGGCAAGGAGCTGCTGTTTGCCTCGTAAAATTGTAGTTTTAGTGTCATCCCCCCGTTGTTCTCGAAGCTCGCAAAAGAATCTCCCAAGGAGCTTGTCAGATAGGCAGAGTCTGCTGGAAGTTCTGATTCGCAGGTCTAAGTTGAGGCCTATGGCTCCTTCTCTTTAAGCTCCATGGCTTCCCTTTGCAAGGGGTCCGTGGACCACATTTTGAGAAAATGCTGGTTTATCAGTTAGGGTTCTGTGGTTGCAAGCAATAGATTTCAACTCCAGCTAAGTGAAGTAAACAGAGAATTTATGGAAGGCAGCTGGGGAGCTAATGGAACAAGGGGAAGTTGATTAACAAGACCCAAAGATGTTCTGGGCAGCTAGATTTGCAGAAACAATGGGGCATCTTTTCCAGACACTGCAGTGTAGAGATCAAGTCCAAGCCAGGTACTCTGCCTTCCAGTGCTATTTACCCTTTCATTACCACCTAGTTATTAAGCATCAACCAAGGGCCAGGCATTGTGCTAGGCACTGGTGATACAGTGATAAACAAGTGAGTCCTTCTAAATCCATGTCTTCCTTTCTCCGTGTACATTTATTTGTTAATTGAGCAAACATTTATTAACACCTACTGTATACAAGGTGCTGGGGGTGAAATAGAAATCCACCAAAGAGTCTTCATCTTAAGGAAACATATAATCAGGGAAGATAGGCACAACTAGTTTGTTAGGGGAATTCAGAGGAAAAAGAGATTGCTATCAACCCACAGGAGTTGAGATGTCCTCCCAGGAATAAGCTGGATCATCATTATTCATCCTCCTTGACAGTGAGGGAGACTTCACGAGGCTGTGTATAGTTAGGCGTGCCATGGGTTACCTTCTAAAATGGAACCTCTGACTTTGGCCTTGAGCCTCCTGTGGTTTAAGCTGCACATTCTGGGCTTATGTAACATTCATGATGGGTTATAGAGTCCTCGGTCATGCAGCACTGGAGTGGAGCTTTGGGGATTAGCCAGGAGTTGGATCACAGTGAGGACAGGTCAGTTGGATGATTCCGGCCCTCCGTAGTCACACTCCTGCCTGACTCACTGGTGACTCCAACCCTCCTCATCTCAGCTCCACTCGAAACAAACCATCCCCTCCACTTAAAAACGTTTTACATCACTCTAAGCTGTGAATGCATCCAGCTAGGTGACTGAGGCGGGCTTCTTAATGCTGGGGGTGGTGATATGATAGGAATCCATGAAGAGGCATTGTCTTAGCATGGAGAGATCTAATTTTTTGTGTGAATTTTAATACACAAAAGTAGAGTGCTGTCAGCTCCTTGTTTTTCACTTACTTGCTTTTCATTCTTTATGTTACATTTATTTATTTTTTTAATTTTTATTTTATATGGGGGTATAGTTGATTTACAATGTTGTTAGTTTCTGACATAAAGCAAAGTGATTTAGTTATACATATACATATATCTGTTATTTTTTAGATTCCTTTCCCATATAAGTTATTACAGAATATTGAGTAGAGTTCCCTGTGCTATACAGTAGGTCCTTATTGATTATCTATTTTTTGTGTTATGTTTAGAAAGACCAACTGACACTTTAAATTTGAAGGCTTTGGCTTTCTTATGAGGCTGTATGTAGGAAAGGTAAGAACACAGATTCTGAGGTCACGCTGCCTGTGTTCAAATCTCAGCTCTGGCACTTCCTCGTTACAAGAACTTAGGCAAGTTGCTGAACTTCTCTGTGCTTCAGTTTCCTCTCTGTAGGAGCTCTGATGATAATAACCATCTTATAGAGTGCATCAGTTAGCAGTTGCCATAAAAGTGCTGCGTAACAGGCTACCCTATAACTCAGAGGTTGAGTTGTACAAATAAGAGTCAGTTGGAGGTTAGTGGATTATGCTGAGCTGAGATCACCTCGGCTGGTTCCGCTCCAAACTGCAAGTTAGGGTTTGCTACTCCCTGGACCAGCAGACTGGCACTTCTTATGATGATAGCAAAGTCATACGATAAAAGCACATAAGGTCTGTTAAGAGGTAGACTTGGAATTGGCACACCATTACTTCTGCCTTGTCCTGTTGACCAAAGCACATGGCCAAGTCCAAACTCAAAGGGCAGAGTTATATACTCTGCCCCTACAGTGAAAGGAACTGCAAAGTCATATGGCAAAGGGAGTGGCTACGGGGAGTGAAGAATGGAGACAAATAATGCACACAACACATAATGTTATTGTGGGAATTAAATATATGAATATGTCTTAAGTGCTTCGAAAGGTGCCTGATACATAGTAAATACTATATCAGTACTTGTTTTTTATCACCATTCTTTTTCTAATGTCGTCTTGGTCTAGAAAATTTTGCAGGAATGATCATTAGCATCTTGAGACAGAATGAAGCCTGCTTTATAAGCTAGGGACATGCATGTTTATAATAAGCATCATCAATATTTGTTGAGTGTGTTTTCATATCCATTATGTAATGTGACCTTCACAGTAAAGCTGGGGAGTGCGAATGACTTTGCCTTTTGCAAGTAAGGAGGCAGAAGCTCACAGATGCAGACTTACAGGACAAGAGATCTTAGGATTTCACCCAAGGTGTCTGGCTTCAAAGCCTGTGGCAGTGAGACCAGCATCTGCTGCAGGCCCTAAGCCCCCGCCTCCCAGATCATTCAGATTTCCAGGGCTAAGGTAATGGCCATTGATAATAGTTTTCCCACTGGTTGTCCCAGATCTTCACTGGTCCCACTTCCCAATCCATTCTACACTCATCAGCCAGGGTGATTCTTTCAAAATGCAATTTTGAGCATGCTACTCACCTGCATAAAATCTTGAACAAGTCACTCTTTCAGAAATCTTAAGATTCTTAACATCTCCTCCAAGACCCTGATGTTCCAGGTCCTACTTTGCTTTGCATCCTCCATCCCCTCCCATTCTCCCTTGCCTCTGGGTGCTCTGACTTCCCCAGCCCTTGCTCAGGCCCCTTCCTTAGCATGAGACCTTTGCAAATGTTCTTCCTCATGCCTGGGCCTCTCTCCCCCTCTCCCTGGCTCTCCACCTGGTTGTTGGACTCACGTACCATGTTGTAACCTGGAAGACCACTTCCTCAAGGAAGGTGCCCTGTCCTCCCCGAAGGTCAGTTCCTTCTTGCCTGCATTCTCTCAGGGCTGTTCACCTGCATTAATAGCACTTGTCAAAGCTGTGACCCTCTGTTGGGTATGATGTCGCCACAGGTAGGATGTGGCTCTTCAGCCTGTGACCTTCTCTACATGCCACCCAGCCTTGGGACTCCAAATTCCCTCCTACTCATCCTTGGTCTCAGCTCAAGCCTGTCTCCTTAAGGAGCAGGACATGGCATTGTTAGTCTTGTCTTGCCTCATCCTTCTCTTCTGTAGTACTTTCCACAGTTGTAATTTTTTATTCATTATCTGCCTTTTGTACAAATCGGTAAGCTCCATGAACTTAGCAATGACTGCCGTGCTCATTGTATTGCTAGCAGCCAGCACAGGGGCTGGTGAAGAAGCTTGGTTAGAGTTGTTTCACTAAACAACATTGGAATCACAAGGCATCAGGAGTGTTTCATCAAGAGTGTTTGGCTAACTTCTGTGGGGTTCTTTGGAACTTTGTTCAAGGAATACAACAATTGCATGGCATTCATTAAACACTTACTATGTGTTAGACACTATTCTAAATGCTTTACAAACATTATCTCATTTAAACCTCAGAATAACGCTCTTAGGGTTCTGTTATCATTCTCTCTATTGCTGATGGGGGAATAAAACTGAGAGAGACAGGTAAAACAATTTGTTCAAGGTCAATAGGCAATGGTGTCTTCCCTGAATCCCCAAGACTGGGTCAGTGCCCTCCTCATTTTGCTGTGCTCCCAAAGGACTCAGGACATGTGTCATTGTCATTACTGCCCCTCTCCTCATGAGACTGTGAGAGCCAATGGTCTCACTCATCTTTCTAGTCCCCATGTCTACATATCAAGTACCCAATTAATGTTCACTGAATATGAAATATATTTGTCCCAATACAAACCCATAAGCAGCTTCAGAAATGGAAAAAGAAGGATTTTCCCAATAGATGAAGGCAAACGAAACTAAGCAAGGAAATCAGTAGAGGTAAGCAAAGCAGAAGTAATAATAAAATCTATACCCTCATTGACTTGTTGTAAGACCGAAATGATTTAACATGTAAAAAATGCTTAAAACAGTGCTTTTCACGTGAAAAATGCCCTGCAAATAGTAACTATCATTATACAAATCTTTGTGACTTGGCCCAGACATCAGAGACCTGTTTCTCACTTCTCTGGAATTGGAATGGGCTTTCTTGGCTTTGGCAGGGTTTGGATCCTGTGTCCTAGCTCTGTCCCTGGTTGTGCCTGGGGGGTGAACAGCCCTTAGCTCTACTGCCGCCCTAAGGCTCTCACCCCCTCCCTGTTCCCTAGTCCCACGGTATGCTTTCCCATCTGAGACCCAAAGATCCCTCCCACTTTAGGCTGCCTCTTACCAACCTCTCTGGAATCTCCACTCGTAGCTTGGAGCCTGGCCTAGCTAGTTTCTGGCTGAGCTAGGATAGTGGCCCAGGCAGTTTGACATTAGAACCACTGAAGGTAAGCACTTTATGATCTACCTCTCCTTCCTCAAGAGTCTCACATAAAATTTAATGTCTTTCCATTATTTTTTTATGATACTAAGAATTTGTAAAAAGCCTTCTATTTGATATTAAGAAATGCAAATATTTTCCATGTTTTTCTTCAACATATACACAGAAAAATGCTGAATACCAGGCACTGTGCGGGGCTCCGAGGAGCACATGAGTGAACAAGAGAAACACCCTTCTTCTTCTAGGTAGTAACCTAATGAGAGGCTGGCCTTCAATAAGATCTCCATAGGACCTCACCTTGTACTTCATGTAGAAGAACTTTATCAGATTCTCCCAGCAAGAGAGTATACCCACCTCTAAGTGTTTGAATGTGAATTGAATGTCTATACCTGGGCACAGAATAATAGCTTTCCACCCTCAGAATAGCTCTACTGTTAGGAAAATTCACCTCAAAGTTGGATTGTTTGCACTTTGTGACGGAGGCTCAGTGTAAAACCACAGTGTGCTACCAAAGGAGAAAAAGCAAACTCCCTGTGGCTTTGAGACGTCTCCTGAAATTTCAGGTTGGCGACTGCTGGCTCTCCCAGAGAGAGGCTCTTTTCTGTTTGAAGTTGTGCCTCTCTCCAGCCCCTCCTCGCCACCAGGAAGTCACTTTGAACTGCACTGTTGGCTCCAGGCCTTTGAAAACTTCTTGCTAAGGAGACCAGGCGGCAGCTGTGTAATATTCTGGCTTTAGAGAGAGGTGGTTATCTTACAAACACATCTGGCTTCAAGTCCCAGCTCTTTGTGACTACCTGTGTGATTTTAGTCAAGTTTCTTAACGTCTCTGGACTTCAGTATTCATATTTACAGAATGGGGATAATAATAATTATATGCGTATTTACAGAATGGGGATAATAATATATGCCTCAGTTTCCGGTTGCAAACAACAGAAACTTATTTTTGTAAATGTAAGGGGACACAAGGTGGAGAATTTATTTGAAGATTATGGGATAACTTGGGTTATCCCATAATCTATGGGATCCCATAGGTTATCTACCCATAATTGATGGGTAGATTTAGTGAAAATACAAAGAAGCCTACTCAAAGAATGACAATTAAGCAGTCCTGGGGATTCATGAATTAGGAATTAAAAGCTAGTCTCATCAGATTGTCAAATATACATCCCAGTTTGTACCCCTCTTCTGAAATCCAGACTTAATATCCAACTGCCATGTGAAATCTCCACCTAGAGTTATAATAGGCACCTTAAAATTAATATTTATAAAATAAAATTTGCTTCTTCCTCCAAATCCTGGCCATCCCTATTTTTGTAATCATATCCCCTTTCATCCAGTTACTTTAGCCAAAAATCTTATAGACAGCTTCATTGTCTTCTACTCACACCTCACATCCAGTCCATCAGCAAATTCTTCAGTCGTGCCTTCAACCTATACCTGATTCTCACCACGTCTCACCTCCCACACGTCAACCACACAGAAGCCCTCCTAACTGGACCATTGCAATCACCTCTTATCTCTTCTCCCAGCTTCACTTCTTGCCCCTGTCCCAATTCTATTCTATGCAAAGAAGTCAGATTAATTATTTTTAAAACAAAACTAAAACATATCACTTATCCTTGAACCCTCTAATGACTTTCCATTTCATTAAAAATAAAATCCAACATCTTGAGTTTGGCCTACAGGACCCAACATTATCCAGACACTGGCTACATCTCCAAACGCGCTGTGTAGCTCTCTCCCCCTTACTTGGCACTTGAGCCTCCTCCATAGTCATTGAATAGACTATAGATTCAACCAACCTTGGGTCAATATATTTGAAAAAGAACTCCAGAAAGTTCCAATAATCAAAACGTGAGTTTGCCATGGGCAGGTAACTATTTAAATAATATTTACACTGCATTTACAACTACTTACATAGTATTTACATTGTGATAGGTATTATAAATAATGTTGAGATGATTTGAAGTAAACAGGAGCATAGGTTGTATGCAAATACTACACCATTTTATGTAAGGGACGTGAACATCCATGGATTTTGGTATGGGAGCCTGGAGGAAGGTATCTTGGAATCAGTCCCTCATGGGTATGGAGGGATGACTATATATTGATTCTACTTTCTGAAATCTGTTCCTTTCAGTCCTTTCTTTCTACAACTTGCTCTATACCTTCAGCCTCTTGATAGACAAGTAATAAGACAAAATTTCATGGAGAGCCAAAGCCATTATCTGAACGATTCCTGAGGAAAGTGACTGTTGGCACCAATAGAATTACCTGAATTCCAAACAGTTTCCTGAATATGGAGACTGGGTAGTAGTGAGTATGACGCAAAAATTTCTACAGTATTTATGTGCAACTAATCTTCATAGTAGCAAATACAGCTTTAGGTTTTTATACCATCCAGAGTAATGTTCTTGTGTACTTAAAATATTGGAAGCCAGCATCATTTCTCATAATTATTAGTTGTTTTATTGCTATCTGGTGCTGCAATTTAAAAAATTCTCCATGCACACCATCTGTGTTATAGGAGGAAATATCAGCTCTTTGATGTTTAGCTATTTAGCTATTTTCTTCTAAGGAAGATAAGAGAAATAGTAATAATAATAATAATTTCTCATGTTTAACTTCACATCTTCTCCTTTGAGTGTTAAAAAATTAGATAAGCAGAGCCAGCAACATTTTCTCCTTTCTTTTGTGTATGAATACCAAGACTCTAGAAGTTTCTGAGACTTTCCCAGGGACTGTAGCTGGTAGGTGACTGAAGAGCAAAGCAAATTCAATTGTCTTGAAACCATGGCTTAGAGACAGATGAGGTGTATTCAAAATCTGGCAGCCGAAATCCATGGGCTTGTGTTGTTGCTCTTACACTGATTCTGTGATCTTAGGCAAGTCACTTAACCTTTCTGAGCCTCGTTTTCCTCATCTAGAACGTAGAAAATGATAGTGAACTCCTGGGGCTATTGTAGGGATTAAACAAGATGAGCTGCTTTGTACTCATGTAATCATTTATTTACTTATTCATTGAAGTATTATTTGAACCCCACGCAGTTTCAGGTAATGTCTAGATACTCAGAATACAGCCCTCAGTAAGACAGTCTTTGCTTTTATGTAACATCCAGACTAGTAAGTAACAGTGAAAGCGCTTTAAGGCTCACGTAATAGTTTTTCCTTCTGCTCTTTTTTTATAACCTCCTCTGTAGAATCATTGCCTGCACCAGTTATGAAAATTGTGTATGATAATGAGGAAGAGCATTAAGTATGAAAGGAAATTTATCACCACTACCTTATTACTATTGTTGGCACTATTATCCCCAAAGAAGCAGGTTCCTGGATTTGGAAGGATGATAAAATGTTAACAAATACCACTGAGTAATAATAATATTGAAGTTACCATCTGCAAAAGCTTTCCCATACTCAGCTCCTGTTCTTTTTCCCATTTTCTCTGACAAAAAGAGGGACCATCAGTCTAGAAATGTAAAACACGTCACTGCTAAGGATATTGCATCTACACTGATGTGAAGTGGCAGACACCTGGATGAGTCCATTTGTCTATTCTAGATGAACTGTACTTTTGTACAAGGTAATAAGCGAGCTTCTCAGTTTGTTTGGATATTGGTGATGCTTTTTAAAAAGGGGTGGGAGAGGTAAGTAGATAGTACGACCTATAGATTCAGGAGCTTAATGTCAATCCAGTGGCAAATTTTAGATAATCCAATAGCTAGATGGCTTATGAGCACATAGAGAAGGAAGAAGGTAAACTAGAAGTATAAACTTCACTGCCTCTTTAAAAAAATAAGGTTAGATCAAAAGAAATTTTGAATGGATATGTCTGGCTGTAAGTAAGGTATTTGGAAAAATCACTCAAGAAATTCTTGTTGTCAGCTTGGATAACAGAGTCAGTGAATTCTAAATTGGTTGAGCTGTCAAACATAAACTATAAATTAAAAGCCACCAGAGTTCAGATGGTCTCTGTCCTTGGTCCTGATCCATGCACTGCCACCAACAACTTGTATTAAGACCTCAAGGAGTGGTTCCCAAACATTTGAATTACCAGGGGCACATGGGGGAGATAAAACTACTTAGATCTAATGTTGGAGATTACGATTCTGTGGGCGTGAGATGGGACCTGGGGTGTTCTACTTTAAAAAAGTTACTGTCATCAGTCTTGTACATGACATTAGCTTGGAGGATAAATGAATACATTAGGTGGCTGAATTATAATCTCAAGTGACCTGGATAAACTGAAACAAGGGCCAAGTTTAATGAAATGACATCAGAAACATAGGGGTAAATGCAGAGGTTTACTTTGGAAGGTCTGGAAAGCCATCGGCACTAGTACATGAAGGGGGAGTGATAGCTTAAGATCAGTGATTACAAGCAATATGTAGAGGTTGGCTGACTGCAAAGTAAAACCATGCCAGCAGAGGGCTGTGGCTTCCAGCCCAGCAAATGTGAGCTGACGCACAGGCGATTTGCCAAGGGACGAGAGTTCAACTGTACAGCTTATAACTCACCCCGCAGATTCCACCGTGTGACACCCTGTGTGTTCAACAACCAGAATGTCCTTCTAGAAGAATAAAATTCGGAGTTCCAATGATCTACAGCAGTCTAGTCCAGAGGTACTCAAACAGAGTTGCGTGGATCTCAGGGTTCCACAGGGAGGCTTCCTGACTCGGGGTTGTGTCGGGGAGGCAGTTGATGGTGCTCAGCATTCCTGCCCCCAAGGGAGCTTCAACCCTAGCAGCTCTGCTGATATCTCGTTTACACTTTAGGTGTCCACATAGAGGCTTGTATGGGAAATTTAATTTTAAATCTGGTTGATTAAAATTTAACGTGGGGAAATAAAGCTGAAGAATTCCTGAAAAGTCTGTCAGCCTTACAATTTGCTGTCAAAAATATCATCAGGGTGTATTTTCTCCAAAGGATGCTAAAAGAGGAAGGAAACATATACAGCACTCTTCCCATTAATTTGGGGAAAAACTGTAACCCAGGGCAAAAAAAAAAAGCCTCTATCTATCTATCTATCTATCTATCTATCTATCTTCTGAATGAAATTGTTCTTTTATTACACTTTCTATTTACCTGAAAAGCAATGCAGATGTTTTGACCTTTGGTACCACTTCAGCATGATGAGTCTAAAATAAGGACATGCCTCATCTTCTGATTATTTCTCACATAAACGTGGTGAGCAAATGATCTGTGTGCAGCTTTTGATGTTCTCTTCCCTGATTTCCTTTGTTGCAGCAGCAGCTCTTTGCTATTTTAAATGATACTGAACATTGTCT
This sequence comes from Leucopleurus acutus, assembly GCF_964270905.1. Classification (NCBI taxonomy): domain Eukaryota; kingdom Metazoa; phylum Chordata; class Mammalia; order Artiodactyla; family Delphinidae; genus Leucopleurus; species Leucopleurus acutus. Next base: position 26,979,665 of record NC_139153.1, on the reverse strand, counting down.
GTATAATTCATTAATATTTGCATTTAGTGATTACATCGATAAAAGATTTGGGAGACAATTACGCTGAACCTATTTTATTTTCTGCAAAAGAGGCAGAATCTTATTTAGTTTTACTCCTGGCACTCATTAACCCATATATATTCTCTGATTGTGTACTGAATTCAATTAGAATTTAAATCTTTTCAAGACTTCCCTGGGATAAAATTGAGGGTTTACTTTTTCCCTATAGGTTTCTTTTTCTTCTAAAATGCTAATTTTATCTGGGGGTGGGATGAGGAGAGGAATATTTATTGTCTTGGATAAATTTAGACAATCTATATCACTACAATTATAGGGCTAGAAGAGAGTAACTTCACTATGCTATGAAAGGAAAAAAGCCAAATATGATATAAACCAAAAAAAGGTCACTCTCAGAAACTTCTGGATCACATCTTCAAGTAAAGAATGTACACCTTTAAAGATAACATTGTCATCTGGTAAATCATTCATTGTCATTCACTGAGCAAGGGTTTATTATACTTTCTATATGCTGTTTGCTCCTGTTCAGAAAACAGGGTACATAGAAGACACAGTTCCTTCTTGCTGGCAGCTCATCAGTCTAGGCTAGGATATAGGAGAGGGATACACTTGGAACACACGTAGTTTTACAGTCTCTATGCTGGAGTTACAATAAGTGTTGCTGAGTAAGAGTCATAGGACCATTAGTGAGAACTTACTCTGTGCCAGGCACTGTCACTTGCATATATTATCACATTTGCTCCTTACAATGTCCCATTTTGAAAATAAAAAGCACCCAAGAGTGGTTAAGAAACTTGCCCAGTATCACACAGCAAGTGTACAGAGTGAGGATTAAATGAGATACTAAATAGTAAGCAGTAATCACAGTGCCTGGTACACGATGTGCTTCTGGAGCGTCAGCTTATACAGCAGGTGGTGGCAGTGGCAGTAGTAATACCACATGCCAGTGTCCTTCATATCAACCCCATGAGCTCCTTAGCAGTTTTGATCCTAATATTTCAGTTGAGAAACAGGCCCAGCGAGGGTAAATGACTTGCTTGGGGACACCAGACATTGAAATGGCAAAGCGGGAACTCAAATCTGTCCTTTTTGTCCAGGCTTCCTAGCTCTGGAGTTTGGATTTTGTTTTTCAGAGGGCTGGTATACTCACTGAAAAATTTCTGCAGGGGATGACGGTGACAACACTGGTGGTTAAAAGCTGGCATTGTAGTGATATTTTGGAGAGACTGGCTGGTGAAGGTCAAGTCAGGTAAGAGGCCTAGGATCAGTTTGGAGATGATCACATCCATCAAGTGGGATAAAAATGATGTAATGAGAAACGAGATGTGGGTTTTGACAGTAAGGAATGGTAAAAAAAAAAAAAAGAGGAGATGCACCTGAGTGATGTGTAGAAGGAAGGCTCTATGGAAATTAATGTCAGGCTGTGGGGTATGAAAAGGAGGGTTGGCTAGACCAAGAGCAGGTGCAAGGCTAAGGACTGTGTCTCTTTCATTCAACTGGTATCTGCATTGCTTAGCACGGTGTGTATGTCCCAGCAGGGCTCTCCAAACACTTGTAGGAAACATTCATGAATGTCCAAGACAATGCCAAGCTTCCAGCCTGAGTATCCTGCACAGAAACAAAGAGAGTGCTGGCAAGGGTGCTGGTTTGAAGGAAAGAGGAATGTGATTTTGCAGATTCTTTTTTTTTATTTTAATTTTATTGGAGTATAGTTGATTTACAATGTTGTGTTACTTTCAGGTGTACAGCAAAGTGACTCAGTTATACATATATGTATATTCATTCTTTTTCCGATTCTTTACCCATATAGGTTGTCACAGAATATTGAGTAGAGTCCCCTGTGCTATACAGCAGGTCTTTGTTGGTTATCTATTTTATATATACTAGTGTGTGTGTGTTCAAACAATTGTGGATGCAGAGCCTAGCATTGAATGTAAGAGACTCAAGTTCAGAGGCAGTTCAGGTCTGGAGATACCACTTCAGGGCCACCTGTGTAGAAGGTGATGGTTGAAGTGAAAAGGGCAGAGTTTTCGTAAGGAAAGTGAGAACAGAGAAGACCCGGAAGAGTGAGGAGCCCTTCGGTGCGGAAAGTTACGGTCCCAAAGGAAGCAATGTATTTCCAAAAGAAGGCAGCGAACAGTGTCCAGTGCTACAGAATGAACCAGGAGAAGTAGGATGGAGAAATGGTCCTTGAATGTGGCCAAAGAACTTTATCGGTAGCTTTGGAAAGAGCTATTTTATTTATATGGTGTTGTTTCAAGTAGATTGCAAAGACTTGCTGTGGGGATTGTAGTGTGAAAATGATGGCCTCTCGTCGATAGATACTCAAAGCAGACCTGAGCCGGGGGGTTTATTAGAGTTGAGAAGCAAGTTTTATGTGAGGATGCCGTTATTTTCAAGATTAGGAAGAAATAAAGCATCTGTGCTTATGGTCTGTGTTGTGGGCTGAATTTTGTTCCCCCAAATTCACGTGTTGATGTCCCAACCCCTAGTAACTCAGAATTTAACTGTATTTGGAAGCAAGGTCTTCAAAGAGTTGATTGAATTAAAATGAGCCATTAGGATGGGGTCCAAACCCAATATGACCAGTGTCCTTACAAGAAGAGAAAGATGCCAAGGGTGTGTGTGCACAGTGGGTGAGCACGTGATGAGGCAGCAAGAGAACAGTCATATGCAAGCCACAGGGAGAGGCCTCAGGAGAAACCAACACTCCTCACACATTCTCTTGGACGTCGAGCCTCTAGAATTGTGAGAAAGTAAATTTGTGTTGTGTAAACCCCCAGTGTGTGGTACTCTGGCAGCCAGAGCTGACTAAGGCAGTCTGCAAGGCGGGGACAAAGGTAAATGTGCAAAGAGGGACAGCCTGGAAAAGAACACTGTACATGCAGAAGCAGTATAAAGTCAGTTGAGAAATTAAAACAATTAAGTGCTTATTGCCAAATAACCTGACCTATGTGATATTTCTTGATCATTTACTTTTCTTAAAACATTTCAATTCTTGTCTTTTTCCACTGAACACACCCATCCCTTCCTTTGAAATTTGGAGCCAGGTGTTCAGACTCCCTAAGGTCTGATCTCTTTTTCCATTCTGCTGCCTTTTTGTGGCTGTTGTTATTTAATAAATTGCTATCTGTTGGTGTGAAGGTGAATGAGAGAGGTATTGCTCTCAAGGCCTTCTATGTCCTTTTCTTAATTTGCTCATAATTGGGATGTTTCTCGGTCCTCTAGTACTATATTTTACTTACCACTTTAAAGCATTTTTTAGACTCCCTCTTGTTTCTTCATCATTGTATGAAATTCTGAGATTGATTCAGGCCAGTGAAGACTAAGCAGATTTTCCTTCCCCACCCACAGTATCCAAAGATTCAGAACCTCAGAGCTTGTCCAAGTCCTTTTCTTATCCCATGAGATTTGTCATGGATGAACTCCTTCACATTAGCTTATTTGAATCTTCCTATCTGAAGCAGAGAATAAAATTCAAAAGTGGTCCGGGAGGGTCCCACATGCCGCGGAGCGGCTGGGCCCGTGAGCCTTGGCCGCTGGGCCTGCGCGTCCGCAGCCTGTGCTCCGCAACGGGAGAAGCCACAGCAGTGAGAGGCCCGCGTACCGCAAAAAAAAAAAACAAAAACAAAAGCAAAAAAAAAAACATATTAACAAGCTGTCTAGTGCACCAATAAAGAATCTGTTGGACACTGTCTTTTAATAGAACTTCATAATCTTCTGTAGAGATCTGAAAACAAAATTTGTGCTTATCCCAAATATTATCCTGGAACTTAAATGTGCCCATTTCATGCTGGGTTGAAAGCGGACCGATGCCACATGGCTTTTTCTATATGATTTGTGTGCATAGTTGGAAATTTCTAGGTCAGAGGCAAAACTGCAGGATGGATCTTTTGGCACATTTTGGGTTTCAAAATAAGGGAAGTTTTTCAAATTTTATATTTTATACTATCAGGTTGAGCTCTGAATTCATGAGTGAGAACCTTGCAAAAATTTAGTGCTGAGCTGAAGAATCCTGTATAAATAGAGTACATTCAGAAGCTCAGAAAATATCCTCCAAGCCACATCAGTGAATGAAAATTTAAATAATCTCATTTTTGATTGTATAATTAAAGCACTTTTAGACCCTGAGTCTCCAAGTCCTGCAGGGTTTCCAGTTACACTTATATGATATTTTGATTATAGTTGGTATAAATGGAAGTGCCTACCATCAGTTTTTGCTGAAGACTTAGGTTTACAATTAAATTGTATTCTACACAGTCGCCCTACATGATATTTAATGTCAGTATAGTGATTTCATTGGGTACTACTTTAAAAGAAATATTATCTAGATGCCAGTGTGTCCAAAACTCCTATCGCCAGCCCTGACCTGCCCTTGAAATTCCAGACTTGAATATGTAATGGCCCACCAGACATGTCTACTTGGATGTCTTAAGGCATCTAAAAATTAACATGTCCAGAAAAGGAATTCTTGGTTTCCACCTTAAAACCTGCTCCTCCAGAATTCTTCTATCAGGACATAGCACCACCAGCCACCCAACTAAACAGCCCCAAACCTAAGAGTCAACCTTGGTTTCTTTCCTTTTCTCTCCCTTCCCTTTCAAATTCATCTGCAAGTGCTGTCACTAGCACTTTTTGGACATATCTCAAATCCATCTGCTCCTGTCCATCTTCACTACTCCTACCCTAGTCCAAGCCATCACCATCTTTCAAAAGGGCTCCTGCAATCCTCTTCTTTTTTATTTTTTTGTGATTCAAAATTTTTATAGATTATACACCATTTATTGTTACTGTAAAATATTGGCTATGTTCTCTGTGCTATACAATATATCCTTGTAGCTTATTTATTTTATACAGAGTATTTGGTACGTCCTAATCCCCTACTCCTATCTTGCCCCTCCCCTGTATTAGTCTTCTAACCTGAACCTTCTTCTACTCTTGCCCCTTCAAATCCATTTCCCTTAACAGCTTCAGGAATGATCTAGTTGTAGTGTGAATCAGTTCACATCACTTCCCTGTGAAACCTCTTATGGTTTCTCCTTATACTTAGGGTAAAATACAGACTCTGTAACATGGTCCTACATGATATGACCTCTTGCCCACCTCTCTACCTCACTATACACCTCTCTCTACCTTAGTCACTCTTCTCCCTTCACCCTGAACCTCTTTCTATTTCTGTAAATACATAAAACTTCCCACCCCAGTGCCTTTGCACTTGCTGAATTTCAGCCCCAAACAATGCCCTGCCTACCACTCCCCTTCTCTTTCATGTCTTCCCTTGATGAGGTCTTTCTCCTCATTCAGGCTTTAGCTCAGGTACCAAGTTATGGGAGTGACCTTTCTTGATCATCTCACCTAAAGTAGCTACATACATCTCCCTTCTCTTTCTATCACTTCCCTTATATTTGATTCATGCAACTAGTTACCATCTAAAAATTCTTTTTCTTTCTTTGTTTATTGACTCTTTCCTCCACTACAATGTAAGCTTTACAAAAACAAAGACCCTACTTGTCTTATTTGCTATTATATTCCTAGTGCCTAACACAGCTCCTGGCACATAATAAATGCTTAGATGCAGAGTCATGTCAGTGTTGTATGCTCATTTTAGTGGTTTCCAGAAAGTCATGCCTTAGACTAATTTCCCTCCTTACCATTCCCTCTTAAATATCCCCTTTTACCAACTTCAGCTTACTTAGCTCTGTATGAGTTGAGGTGATAGTTCATTTCTAAATCATCCGTAAAAAGGTTAGAGAAAAACCAGGATTAATATATGTTGATAGAGTTTATAGATTCTGATGCTATATAATAGAGATGACATTTTTGAAAAGCATCTGCTGGTCAATGATTTAAACATTTATTTAGCAAAGAGCACATGAAAAATAAATATTTAAGCACCAGAAAAATGTTTTCTTACTGAGATCTCTCTACACAATGTGACATTTTACTTCCAGCTTTTTAGCCAGTGGTTCTCTAGTTTCCTGAAGCTTAAACAGACAAATTTAACAATTGTAGGTTTAAAGGGCAATGTGCTCCGTGTTAGAAGTCACTTTCAGGTAAGAAAAGAAGTCTTATTTTATAAGTATAATTATCAGGTTTAAGTGAAACTGACAGCCTGGAAAGGTACAGTAAAATAGCTTCAGGACAATAGCAGATTTCGGTAAGGTAATGCCAACATATCATCTTTAATGAAATCACATACTTTGAGTTAAAGTCTTTGTTTTAGTGTACTAAAAAAATAAAAGATGAAAAAAAATTTTAAAGAATCAAACAGCAAGGGTGAAGCATACCAAGTGAGATACATTTTAGATGCTTTAAAAAACCTGCTTCATGAAGTCACAATGCTCCAGAAAATTGGAATCTATGTTATTAAACAAAAACATTAATTATATGGTTTTATACTAAGCAGAGCACTGTAGAGTTATTATACAGAATGTTCAGTGTTTTGTGATTTTTTTACCCTTACTGCCAAGTTGAATCTTTAATAAACAAATAGAATGGAAACTGGAGGAAAATAAGAAACTTGGACTGTTAGAATAAATAGGCACAAAATATTAAACAGATCAGGTTCACTAGGAAGTCTCATTAGTATTGGTTCAGAAAGTAAAGAATAAAAAGTTCAAGTTATGATTCTTTAGAGTTGATCTATGGATCCATATAACATTTACTATAAGCATAAAATCAAACATTTTATAAAGAAAAATGATACAATCTAGTAGACTATTTTCAACAAGGAATAACTCCATATGTGTATTTAGATAAAATTACAGATATTTATAATATTAGTATTATAACTGGATATCTAATACAATATTTCATTATGTGACTTTACATTGCCCAAAGTCATAGCATTAAATAACATTAAATCATAGACTGGAAAAGGTATTCACTGTCAAATTCTTTCTCTCTTTAAAACTATTATGGAATTTTGCAAGCACAAACAAAAGAGAATAGTATGTTCATACACTGATCACCCAAGTTTATGTCTCTTGCTAAATTTTAGAAATTTTCAGCCATAATTCTCTGGAGCACTTTTTCAGCTCTATCCTCTTCTTCTCTCCTTCTGGGACTCCAATGACATGAGCGTTAGATCTTTTGTTTTAGTTCCACAAATCCTTGAGTCTCTGTTCAATCAGCAAGACAGAAAACTTTTAGACGCTAGCTATTCTATACCAAACACCACTGAAAACAGCTGTGGACCCCACTTTCCCCCGAGCCAGCAAAGGTCACGTGGGAAGGCTAGACTTCCAAATTCTCCAGGCTGTAATGAGGAACGCTAACCACCTACTCCTCACTCCCAACCAGGGTGACGGGAGAAGGCTGTGTAGGTAGCCAGGACTTTCCTGCCTGCTGGGCAGTAACAAAGCCCCATCACCCCCTGCAGGGTCCAGAAAACCACCTAAGGAGCCTGGATTTCCATCCCTGCTGAAGTGGATCAGAAGAAGCTTAGTAGAGATGCACCTGTGCCGCACTCCCCTGTTGTCAGTGGAGAGAGCAGTAACCAGACACTTGTACTGCTCCAAGCCAGGGAGGATCATCAGAGACCTAGGCGGAGGCTGGATTTCCCGCTCCCACCAACACTAACAAGTAACCCTCTGCTTCTTAGGTGTCATTGGAGGCCCAGTGGGGAACTTGGACTTCTCCTCCCATCTGGCAATAATGAGGCAGCATTCTCCTCCCCCACCCCTCCTAGGGTGGTATCAGAGGAAGCCAGTTAAAGCAGAGATTTGGAGTATCATCAGACGAGAGAGACTCTGCTCTTTTCCTGGCCCTTTGTCTAAACAGAGTAGGGACGTTTTGGTCTGCACCCCGTGGTGTTTTCAGGGTGCTGGTTTCTTCATCTCTGTGTCTGGGATAAAATAGGCAAAAAGCAAACCCAAGGAACTCACCGCCATGTTGTTTCTTCAGTTGCGAGCTCCCTAGCAGCCTGCCTTTTCCTTTCTCCCTTTCAGAGTCTTCTTATGTCTGTTTTCCATATAATTTCCAAACTACAAACTACAATTTGTGGTTGTACTTTGCGTGAGGAATAATGAAAACGACGCCTACTCCCATCTTTCCCCTCGGCTGGTTTTTATGTTCTCACCTCATCCCCTTCTCCTGCCATTTATTTATTGGAAAAAGGAGCGTTTTTATTTTTTTGTTTGTTTTGAAGAATTTCCAACATTCTGGATTGCTGATTGCATTTTTATGTATCATTTAGTAGGTTCTTCTATTTCCTGTATTTCCATAGGCTGACAGAACCAGAGACTTGATTAGTTCTGGGTTTAATTCTTTAGACAGATATTTTGTAGATGGTGCTGTGACCGTCACACTAGGAGATGCTAAACATCTGGATCTCTTACTTTCAGGGAAGTACAGATTTATCAGAGAGCTAAGGAGTTGTTGGCTTTACTCATCCATTATATAGTTTCCTATCCACTTTCCCTGATGACTTTCACATTCAATTCTCTTTTGGTGCTGATAAAATAGCCCACCTTTTACCCAGTGGCATTCTGAACGAAATTGATCATAAAATCGAGGAGTAGCAAGTACATGGCAGCCATTGAAGTGTTAATTTGGGAAAACAACTTAGCATGAGACTTATTAGCTCCCAAGAGAAAGAAGTGGATCTGAACCAAGATTTTGCTTTATCCTTCCCACATTCATTAGGCAGATAAGTCAGTCTAGCTCTCCTGGAGCAGCATGAGCAAAGGGATGGAAGAGGCCATTAGTTACCCTAGTAGGACTCCTGCCTGTATGTAGTGACAGCTCTCCTCCTTGCAATCCCAAGAAGCACGTCTTGGCTTCCTGTCTTTCTCCTCTACAACAGTTTAATGGAGAGCTGTCAATACAATTTTACTAAAGTTTAGTAAAATGTTTGTTTTTTACAGATGACTTCTGTTTATGTCATAAGATACCAGTTTTTAATTATGATAGTGATAGAGGCTTTCTTTTGAAAAATAAATGATTAAAATAAAAACATGAAGTAATATAAAGAATGTAAAGGTAAAGAACGGTATGGTGAAATATAGCTATGACAATAATTGTATAATAACTAAGCATTAGGTAAATGCTTAATATTTGTAATACTCAGATTAAACACCTAATGACATTGTTGTATCGATGTGGACACCCAGAGAGGAAAAACGCCTTGTCCAAAGCATCACATGATTTGAAGGCAATCAGTGCTGGATCTGAACTTCAGTTACCTAATGCCTATTCGGTTGCTCCTTTCTGGCTATGCTTTTTCCCGAATAGTGCTAGGGAGATTGTGTGACCTCAGGGCTAGAGTCTGAGAACATTTCATTGCAGCACTGTGAAGGCAGGGCCCGGGTCTCTCTTATTTATTGCTGTATCCGCAGCACCTAGTGGAGAGTGCAGCCCAGAGTGAGTGCTTCTTAAGCATTCCTAAAATTTGTTGGATGCTAATCTACATCCTGCAAAATAGTATCTTTTACTTCTAAATAGAGCATCCTTTGTTGAGATTCAATTAAGGTCAATTTCTCACCTCCCTTTCTTCCCCAGAGTCTGTTTATGACATTATCTTTGCCTGACCAAAATGTGTTTTCAAGTTTCCTATATCTCAACTAGTCAGTCTCAGGAAAAAGCCTTAAAATTCCTTAACCATGGTTAGAGTTTGTCCTAGAAAGGAAATTAACAGTATGTCCTAAGGTAGACCGGTTCATGGTGGTAAAAATAACCACCCATTATAATGCTAGAATGTTCAAGCATTTGGCAAAGTTCTGATGTTAAGCCTTTCAGTCAGTATTTTTTCCAGTTTATTGAGGTATGAATGACAAATAAAAATTGTATGTATTTAGGTTGTACACGTGATTTTTTAAAGTGTCATACATGATGATTTAATATACGTATGTATTGTGAAATGATTACTACAATCAAGTTAATGAACACATCCATTACCTCACACAGTTAGCTTTTCTTAGTGAATTTCAAGTATACAATATAGTATTAACTATAGTCACCATGCTGTACGTTAGATCCCCAGAACTCATTCATCTTATAACTGGAAGTTTGTACCCTTTGACCAGCATCTCCCCATTTTGCCCACGTCCGAGCCTCTGGAAACCACCGTTCTACTCTCTGGTTTTATGAGTTCAACTTTTTCTGATTCCATATGTAAGTGAAATCACACAGCATTTACCTATTTGTGTCTCGCTCATTTTACTTAGCATAATGTCCTCCAGGTTCATGCAAATGGCAGGATTTCCTTCTCTGATATAGATAAATAATATTTCATTATATGTCTTTTATAGATAGAAGTGAAATATATATATATGTATTTGAATATATCACATTTTCTTCATATGTTGATGGATACTTTGGTTGGTTCCATAATAATGGAACAGTGAACACTGGAGTGTAGATATCTCTTCGAGATAGAAATTTCATTTTCTTTGGATATACATCCAGAAGAGAGACTGCTGGATCATATGGTAGCTCTATGTTTAATTTCTTGAGGAGCCTCCATACTGTTTTCCATAATGGCTGCACCAATTTACATTCCCATCCATACTGTACAAAGGTTTTCTTTTCCCTGCATCCTACCCAACCTGTTATCTCTTGTCTTTTTTGGTAATATCCATCCTAACACATGTGAGGTGACATGTCATTGTGGTTTTGATCTGCATTTCCCTGGTGATTAGTGATGTAGAGCACCCTTTCATGTACCTGTTGGCCGTTTGCATGTCTTCTTTGGAAAATGTGTGTTCAGGTCCTTTGCCCATTTTTTAATTGGGTTGTTTGTTTTTTTGCTGTTGAGTTGTAGGAATTCCTTATATATTTTGAATGTTAATGCCTTATCATATTTATGGTTTGCAAATATTTTCTCCCATTCCTTAGGTTGCTTTTTCGTTTGGTTAGTTATTTCCTATGCTGTGCAGATGCTTTTCAGTTTGATGTGATCCCACTCGTTTATTTTTGTTTTTGTTTCCTGTGCTTTGGGTATCATATCTAAAAAAATCACTGCCAAGACCAATGTCAAGCTGATTTTTCCCTATGTTTTCTTTTAGGATTTTTACCATTTCAGTTCTTACATTTAAGTTTTTAATCCATTTTGAGTTAAGTTTTTTGAATATGAAGATAGGAATCCAGTTTCATTCCTTTGCATGTGGATATCCAGTTTCCCTAAAACCACTTATTGAAGAGACTATCCTTTCCTCATTGTGTGTTCTTGGTGCCCTTGTCAAAGATTTGTTGACTGTATATGCATGGATTTATTTCTGGGTTCTTGATTCTGTTCCATTGGTATATGTGTCTGTTTTTATGCCTGCACCATACTGTTTTAATGACTGTAGCTTTGTAACACAGTTTGTAATATAGTATGAAGAAGGAAGTGTGATGCCTCCAGCTATGTAATCAGTATTTTTTAGTAGAAATTTATGGAGTTCCTATGTGTGTGGACTGTGCCAAATGCTTGATATTGATTTTTCTCTTTCAGACACCATAACAACCCTGTGAGTTAGGTGCTATTACTACCTCCTTTACTAAAAAATAGAGACCGAAGGTTAGAGATGTTAAGTAACCTGTCCAGTGAAGCATAGCTACTGGCTTTGAAACTGGATCCAATTTCAGATCTTTCTAACTAGAGAGGAGAACTCTTAACCTCTCTTCACACTTGTCCTTGAAATGACTTAATAATTTAGAAGGCATTCTTGAGGTGGAAAGAGCACAAGATTTAAAAAAAAAATTTTAGTTGAAGTAGAGTTGGTTTACAATGTTGTGTTAATTTCTGCTGTACAATAAAGTGATTCATTTATACATATATATATATACATATATATATATATATACACATCCTTTTTTAATATTCTTTTCCATCATGGTTTATCATAGGATACTGAATATATTTCCCTGTGCTGTACAGTAGGACCTTGTTGTTTATCCATTCTGTGCATAATAGCTTACATCTGCTAACCCCAGTCTCCCACTCTATTCCTCCCCAAACCCCCTCCCCCTTGGCAACCACAAGTCTGTTCTCTATGTCTGTGAGTCTGTTTCTGTTTCATAGATAGGTTTACTTGTGTGATATTTTAGATTCCACTTATAAGTGATATCATATGGTATGTGTCTTTCTCTTTCTGACTTACTTCACTTAGTGTGATAATCTCTAGTTGCATCCATGTTGCTGCAAATGGGGAAGAGCATAAGATTTAGATTTGAGAGGACCCCCTGGCCCCAGCTTTCATACTTACAGCTTTATGACTTGATGCAAATATGAACTTTACTCACCTAAAACCACTTCCTCGATTTTTGCATTATACTGATACCTCCAGTATTATTATTTACTCAGTATGTACCAGATATCCTTCTTTGAGTAGATAACTCTGAAGGTAACTACAATGAAGAAGAAAGTATTATTAATATCTTCCTAAATACTACTCACTGCTTTGAAGGTGACAATCATATGTTCCCCCCATCCTTCCATTGCCTTCTCTCCCTTCTTCTCTCCTTCCCTTTCTTTCTTGAAGGTTATTTAGAAATTATGGAGGTGTTAAAGATGTGCTAGCACCAAACTGAGACTTTCTCCTGGGTGTAATAAGAAATACTGAAAAATAATGTAAAAGGGAGTAATTTTTGATAATGTGGTTCGATGTCATTAGTTTAGTGTATCACCTATATATGTGATATAGTGTATCACCTATATCACAATATTACCTCTCATTCTAAGAACGTGCCCCACAATTTGAAGATCATTGGCTTAAACTCTTTGAGAATGTTCATCAAAATCAAATGGAAGCATGGAAATGAAATCACTCAGTAAACTGGAAATTTCCTTTAGAACTTCCCTTCACACTGAAGAAACATAAACTCATAATTTGGCTGTAACATTAATAGCACCTCTAGCTCTCCTCTCTGCTACCACTAATTTATATTTTTTCCAAAAATTATCTAGAAAATGTTTTCAAATGAGGTAGTGGCTGAGGACTGGGAGTATGTGCTTAGACTTTCTATGAGGCCAAGAGAAAACCCTCTATTGCAAGTTTGGGAAAACATACATGATATGCTGTTTAATGCTCTTTTAATGATGGAGTCAGTCAACAACTCTTTTGAAGCACATGCTATATGTAAGTCACTCTATGGAGAAAAAAACAAATATGGTTCTTAACCTCTCAGAACTAAAAGTCTTGCATAGACTATCAAAGCTGAGAGACTCAAGACCAAACGTTCGCCCTATCATAGAGCATACCCGATGAATGCTGAATTATATCTTGGGAATCATAACTAGCTAGAAGGTCATTAACCTTAATTTCATCTTGTTCAACATCTCCTGGCTCCCTGTAATGCATCAGGTCTATGGTCCGTACTAATTATTGTGGTAGCACACAGCTAACATGTGCAGAGTACTTGTTACAGATGAAGCTCCGTGGTGGATGGCTTCCCACATTTCTCATAACCGCCTGTTATTTTACGGATAAGAAATGGAGACACAGGGCTTCCCTGGTGGCGCAGTGGTTGAGAGTCCGCCTGCCGATGCGGAGGACGCGGGTTTGTGCCCCGGTCCGGGAGGATCCCACGTGCCGTGGAGCGGCTGGGCCCGTGAGCCATGGCCGCTGGGCCTGCGCGTCCGGAGCATGTGCTCCGTGACGGGAGAGGCCATGGCGGTGAGAGGCCCGAGTACCGAAAAAAAAAAAAAAAGAAAAAAAAGGAGGCACAGAGTGTGCTTATGCTGAGTGGCATTTGAACCCTGTTTTAATTGAGCCCGTAGCTTCTGCCTTGGCTGTTGAGCCTGATTGTCTCACCCCCAAAGTAAAGAAATAAACTTCTCCCCTGTAGGAGTCCACATGTTCCTTTGCCGCCTGCCATCTTAGATGGCACGGGGAAGTACTGAGTTCTGGAGTAATGACAAGGTGTCTGCCTTTCTCGTTAGCAGGCTTTGTTTGAATCTTTTCGATGGCATTCTTAATGTTCCTGAAACCTGCTTTGTGTTTGTTTAATTATAATATAGTCTGGCACTTTGATATTTAATTTTCTTGTTTGGCTGTAATTACCTTCTATGAGAGTAAGAGCAGAGTTGGATTATATTTACTTCCTTTTTTCTTTTTCTTTTGTTTCTTTTTCTTAACATGCAAATCTAACTGTGACTCACTGTGTTCCGTTGCGGGTGACTGACCTGGGCTTACCCTTAAGGGATGTAGCTGTACAGCCAGCCAGGGTCGAGCTGCTGGACGCAGGGGGCTGGTCCTGCGGAACGCAGCGTGGGGCTGCCCAAGGTCAGCACATCAGGCTGTGCCGGACATCCGCGGCTCATGGTGAGCCTCGGGCCATAGGAGAACCTCGACAAGACAGCGGGGACCCTGCCAACTGGCCTCGGCTCTTCTTTCCAGATAATTAGGATTTTTCAGAACAAATGGTCTTGCCCCTCAAGAATCCCATGTCTCTGGGGTGAGGTGGTATCTGGCCTGGTAGTCCTCTTAGAAGAACTGCCATCTCTCTAAATCGGGACCATCCTTTAACAGATCATGCAATGTTTCATAGAGCAAAGCAAATGTCTGGCACTCACACACAGCGTTATGCTCATGTAATGATTTGACCTGATCCCCACAACAGCCCCACAAGAGAGGGTTTCCTCTCATTTAGTTATTTGCATACCACCTCTGCAATTTTTATTACATCCATGTACTACCTTGTATCCAAGTAGACAATGGTATTTTTTTTTCAATCACTACTTTTTAAATAAATGTAAAAATGTAAAGCGCCAAAATATTCGGAAGGAGGGGTACAAATCTGTGATTTTCTCATAGATGGGCTTTACTTCTCTTAACCTTTAGAATTTTCCACTGGCAAGTTCATCGTAATGATCTCTAAATGTCACTGCAGCCCCTGCCTCTTTCCATACTTAAGTTTACCACTATGTTAAGAGAACTTTAGCACTGCTGTGATCCTATGTGATTAGAACAACTTTGAATGTATTCTCCTAAATCTTTCTCATCCAGCCAAAGACTCCTCTGCACTAACCTAGCTTCAGAATTTGGAGTGTGGGTAGAGAAAGACAGAGTGGGAAGGAATATAGGAACACAATCATAGTCAAAGAGGCCCAGTTTATCAAAGAGCTGGGCCAGAAGGGGGAGCTGGGGAAACAGGAAAAAGGGGGTGGAGGCTATGGAGGGAGCTGGGGGTTTGAAATGAGAGGTACGAAGCCGAAGCCGCTGTGGGTGTGAGAGCTCGAGGGGAGGGAAACATCTTGGGGATGGGTATATCGCTGTGTGTGAAAGGTTGAGTTTCCCAGGAAGTTGACCCTGAGTCAGAGATGAGTACTCAGGACATTTATCAGCAAGGGCTTGAGTCAACACCTGGGGAGAGGAAGCAGGATCGGGCAGAGGAAGAAGATGAGCCGCAGCATAGTCAGAGAAAGACGTCAGCTGAGCCTGCAGGAGTTCTGAAGGCAGGATGACCCTTCAGAGCTGTCCCCGCATCAGTCAGCCCTTGAGTGTGGGTTGTCCCAGGAAAGGGGGAGAGGACTCTGGGCAAGGCGGCCCTCTTCATCTGAAGCCATCCCTGAAGGGGCTGCCAGGTGGGTGCTGTCTGCTGGCGGCATGACCCACAGCTTGGGTTGATAGGTCCCTTCTTCCTGAAGGGCTATCTGGGTGGCATATCACAGCATCCACCATACTGTGCATTATGAACTGGATGCCATTTAATATTCAAGTAAAATCTGGAGTTACTTTTCAAGCTATATATATATATATATATATATATTTTTTTTTTTTAATGGTACATTTAAGCACTGGCTGTGCAGAGACTGAGCCCCGTGAGGTCCAGGGAGTTATTAGATTTATACCCAGGAATTTAATATTAGATTCCCAAAGCCATTAATTGATACCTGCTCACACAACACAAATTTCCGTCAGTAGAAAAAAAGGGGTAGGGAGAAATGGTTTTTATTATATTTTAACAGAACAGTGGTCCTTATCTCTGAAATTAGATCTTTTTAGCCTTTGTATGAGGAGATTTAGAATTTTGGCTACAACTGGGCTTTTATTTTTATCAAATTATGATCAGCAAGAGTAAGAGTGGTGGTATCTTTGGAACTGCTGTGAGAGAAATTAGGAATAAAAGAATATGTTTCATTAAGCTCCCCTTGTGCATAGCACATGGAGAAACATGGCGTTAAATGGATGGAGTGTGAGTTTGGACTCCAGACAAAATTTTTTGGGGGGCTCCAAATAAACAAAGCGTATCTTACGCATAAAAAAGAGAGGAAAGAGAAAACTGTGAGTCTCATCATGACTGGGGCCCAGTGCAAATGATGTTATCAGGTTGGCTCCTTTCTCAGGCAGGCTCCCCCTAAGATGGCTGTTGATGATCGTGGGCTTACATCATCCCAGTTTAAGTACGGAACAGAAAGAGTGTCTCCCCTATCGATGGTTCCAGCCAACTCTGTGGGACTGATGCGCTTTGGCTGTGATATATGGGGTATATGAATGCCAGTCAGATAAAACACCTAACATCTACCATCCTTTCATACCAAAGTGAAAATTACACCTCTGCCACTTTTATTTGGCAAATTACTTCCATTCTTTTCCCCTCACTGTTCTCATATATAAAATGGGGCTGATAATTCTGATTTGGCAGGATTGGTGTTATGATAGTTGTTGATGTGTACATAAAAGCTCTTTGAAACATAGGGGGTGCTCACTAATTAAGAACTATCATTACAGTTAATAGCAAGCACGCTCTGGGTTCTATTCTGTTTCCACAGTATTATCTCACTTTCCATTAGGAACCTATGAAAAGCCTTTAAATTGGACCAATCACTAATGACATCCATCTTTTCATAGGATAGTTAACGTTGTCCTAGCACCATGAAGAGAAAAAACATGTGATATCTCAGCATTTTCCACCCTGCACACAGATTGGCAACAGGGAAATAGTTCTCTCTCTAAAGATCATGATCAACAAATATGTTTTGCAGCCCAATTTTGAATCTTAGTCAAAAGAGTGAACAGAAGTAGATAGAATTTCAGTCAGGCCTTTCTCTTGATGGTGCATTTAACAAATCAGAGTAGCAAGAATACGTTCTCCAAATGCTACCCAGG
Source organism: Leucopleurus acutus (assembly GCF_964270905.1). Lineage (NCBI taxonomy): Eukaryota > Metazoa > Chordata > Mammalia > Artiodactyla > Delphinidae > Leucopleurus > Leucopleurus acutus. The sequence goes on along the minus strand of NC_139153.1, from coordinate 26,962,614 downwards.
TGGCTGTTAAATACCTCAAAGGCAGGAAACCCAGAAAGGGATGAATGACTATGAAATTCACGTGTGATGGGTTTTGATGTGAGTGACTGAAAGGTTAGAGATGAATGAGACTTTACACCTGAAAGAAGGGGATCTGGGCTGATCTCTGAAAGAGGATACAGTGTCATTGATGATTGCTTTCTGAGGACATGTATCTCCTTTGCCATCGTGGGAATATAATGCCAGCAGCACCATGTAAGAGGAAATAGAGCAGTGTTGTGGTCGGACAGTCGTGGGCAAGCATCCTCTTGTGTGAACTTGGGCAAAATGTTTTAATGCCCTAGACCTCGGAGTCTTCATCCTTTCACACATTCCTAGTGATCCTCTGGCTCCAGCCAGATTTTTTTCTTTAATTCTCTTAAAAACGCACCTTTCCCCAGTGCCTTCTCTCACAGCATTTGCTCTGCCTGGAATGCTCATCTCTAACTTCTCCCAGCTACTCACCCAAGCCCTCCTCCTTCTTGGAAGTTCTCTGTGCTCCCTGGGTTTCCTGATGCCTCCACAGTTCACTGTGCTGGTCCAGAACCCTCTGCCCTCTTTCTTGTGTTTCCCCGTAGACTGTGAGCCCATGAAGCTCAGGATCATATCTGCTGTGCTCCCAGGTGTATGCTCAATGCCAAGGATAGTGCTGGGCCATAGTAAGTCCTCAGTATTTTTTGAATGGATTAATGATCATTAAAATTAGATATACTGAATTTCATCACAACCCAGCCACTTCTAATAATAAGCTTTTGGCCTATTTATGGGGGGAAACATCGGGGATGGATCTTCCTAGAATCCTCTCCATCTCTACTGAGCATTCTAGCCAGGCTTGAAAATGGGCTGGTGGACTCCTACCTGCCACCCATCTTTCCAGTCCCTCCCTGGGGCCTGCCCTAGGCCACTGCAGACTCTGCCTCATTGTGACATGGCAAGTCCGTAAAACTGGCACCAGTGTGTCTTTGTGACTCTCCATTTCATATAGGCGTTTATTTTGGCTTCCTGAGGACATTTGTATCTGTTAGTCATTCAGGTAACAGGAATCTACTGAGTACCACTTTGCACCTCTACCTGGCTGGAGGAATCCGGCCTCATGTTTATCTGAATTTGAAGAATTCTCTTTCTGAGGGTCTGTAGTATCAATAGCACCATTAGCACCCACTACCATTAGCTGAGGACTTACTATGTGCTGTATACTATATTAGGGCAATCATAATAATTGCTAATACCTATGATCATTTATGTGCCACACACACATTAGGTATGTCTGTGTGTTTGTGGGTGTGTATATAAATACATACTGGCTTAATTCTCACAACAACCTTATGAGGTGGGTACAATTATTACCTCTCCTAAAGATGAGAAAAATGAGGCAAAAAATATATTAAGTAGCTCGTTGGAGATCACAGGAAGATAGTGGCAGAGCTGAGGTGTGAACCCAGATGAATGGGTTCAGAGTCTGCTTGAACTCCTCTGCTAACCCCATTTGACAGATGAGGAGACTGTAACTTATAAAAGTAATTTTATGTACCCAGAGTCTCATGGCTAAAAAATAACAGAGGCGAAATAATAATTCAAGTATGCCCAACTTTGGTGGTCCTTGATGACCATGTCTACTGCTCTTCCCTAAGCTGTGCTGCCTCTTATCAGACGTGAGGGATGAGCAGAACCTTCTAAGTGTGTGCTTATGTTACCAGTCATCTCCACCTCCATTAGGACTAGCAACTCTATTGCCTAACTAAAATGGCCTATCAATGATTACTATTTGTGTAATGATACATTTATCATGGAGAAGAGAAGACACAAGGATCAGCCCAGTAATGGCACCGCACATCCCTCCTTCAAGGTCTCGCATTAGTATACTCAGAGTGGAATATTAGATTGCCTAATTCCAGGCAGTAAGAGTCAAGTTCTCAGAAATGATACTGCTCTTTGGTTTCAGAGGCAAAAATCAAATAGATTCTCAGGTTACACTATTGTACACAAACTCTCCAAATTACTGGTTTCCATCCCACATTTGCCCAACCAGAGGGATGACCATATACACAGAAGGACCCCTAAAATAAGGCTCTTCGTGATCCTTGAAGAAATGGCATTGTGTGTCTGTGTGTGTCTGTTTATGGAATCTTGGAAATCTGTTGTCTTCCCTGTGGTCTTGAGCATCATCTGGGGAATAGAACTGCATCCTTATAAGGCTGCTGTGAGAATCTGGGGAGATAATGTATGGGGGAAGAACTTTGAAAACTGCAAAGTGCTGAACAAATGGAAAGTGGTATTATTCATCATCATCCCGGGAATTCAGTTATACCTCAGGTGCCTGATGGTTCAGCCATAATATCCCGCCCAAGTGAAAACTCTGCTTTTTCTGTAAAGTGATACTGAACGAGGAGGCCTCCATTTTCTTAATGCTGTCACTCAGTAAGCAACATTTTCTTTTTATTAGCTTTTCTTAACACAAGTAATGTATGAATGAATTATTCTTGGGAAAAAAACTATATTAAAATTGCATAGGTAAATCTCCAGTTTTTCTTGATTCACATCCTACTTCCCATCTGGCCTCCTTCCTCAGAGGCAAGCACTATAGTGAGTCTATTTTGATTCTTCTAGATATTCTTTATGCTTTTCTATATGTATATGGCCCTGGAAAACTAAATGGTATGGGTGGGAATCTTTAGCATAAATGATATCATTCTGTATGCATTGTTCTGCAGCTGGACTCAACTATAAATCACTGGAAATATGCTTGGACATTTATTATTTTGTTACATAGAGACATAAACCGTTCATTGGAAAAGCTGTGTGATTTTGAACAGGATCAAATATACCAACATTTATGTTATCCCTCTTCTTACTGTTAAATAGCTTCCTTCCTCCCTCGCTTCCTCCCTTCCTTCCTTCCTCCCTTCCTTCCTCTCTCTCTCCCTTTCTTTCTTTTTTTTCTTTCTTTATCTTTTCTTCCTTCCTTCCTTCCTTCCTTCCTTTCTTTCTTTCTTTCTTTCCTTCCTTCTTTCTTTCTTTCTCTGTAACATAGATAAGGCTACAATAAATAGTCTCATGCATGTTTCCTTCTGCATGTTATGTGAGTGTTTTCCTAAGATAAATACTAAGTACAGTTATTGGGTCACAGAGTATACAGGTCTCCGAAGTGGCTGCACATTTTATATTTACTCCTTTCATCAGTGTTAGAGAGTGGCTATTCCCCCACATTTTCATGGAAATATTGGCGTATTTCTTTATGTTTGCTAATTTAATGAATAATAAATGGTATGTCATTGCTATCTCCTTGTTGATGGAGAGCTTTTTATTTCATAGCCTTTGTTTATTTGTCTACAGAACATTTTCTTTTTTCATTGATTTGTGAAAGTTCTTTACATATTATGGCTCCTATTTTTGGTCTGTTATATACATATTATAAATACTTTCTAAGTAGGCAAAATTTTAACACCTATCTAAAAGTGTATATAAATAAAATTTTCCTTTTCATACTTCATGTCCTTACATAAATGTCTCCTCCTCAGGGAAATCTTTTTTGACCTCCCAGATCAGATCAGGTCTCTTGGTATACTCCTTCAAGACACCATGTGCTTTTCCTTCGTTGCATCTGGCATAATGCTAATTAATTATTTGACTAATCATTATTTTTTATATCTGTTTCTCCTGTCAGAATGTAATCTCCCCAAGGTCAGGATTGTGTTTCATCTTAGCCAATACTTTTCCCCAGATCACAGCACTATCACATAGTAGGTAAAAAATAAATATATGCTTGGTGATCATATGAGCTTTGGAACAAGTCTGAAGTGACCTTGAACAAGTCTTTTAAAGCTCTCTTAGCCTTTTTCCTTACCTGTAACACATTTTGTAATTCTGTTTTCTGCTTGTTCTTCCTTTTTGTTTAATTTGATGTTGGAGTCTAGTTTTTAACTCTACTCATTCTAACCCAGAATTTGGTCTAAATTAAATCTTGTTTTGACTCTGTCCAAGGGATTATTACTAGAAAAAATGGAAAACTACATTCACATTGAGGATCTCCTGGTTTGGTCCCTGAGGACAATATTGAATGAGATTCTAAGTGTACTTAACTTTTTGTTCTTGCTTTCTTAAAAATTGGGCAATTGCATCCACATTTTGTTTTTAATCATGGTGAAATCTCTTACCTTTAAAGCAAACCATTTGCAACATTTTTGGATCAAAGGAGCCATTCAGCTTTCTTCTAAAGAGGAAATGCTCCCCAGATTTCCGTGGGCGGTAAGCATGTTGAATTGCTATAGGCCACACTGCCAATATCTAACCAAAGAAAGCTGAAATACCAAGTCTTATTCTGTTCAGAATCGCTTCTCCAGGATTTTACCTCTGAGAGAATAGAAATATGTTCAAAGAAATAAAAATGTCTTAAGTAATCATGCTTTAAACAGTGCTTTAGCCAAAAGCCAATATTAACCACTAAAGCAATTCTGAGCTTTAGCATCAGATAAAGTTTACAATTATCTCATATTTATGGGGCAAAGTTTATTTGACAAAATCTTCAGTTTAAATAGGCACATTCATCAGGATATGAATCTACTAGTTTATACCACCATATGAAAAGCAGTGTGCTGTTATAACCCACACATGGTGGGTAATACTAGGTTTAAATCAGACTTGCTTCAGGGCTTGACTACGGATTATTAAACAGTTTTGATGCTTGAAGGGAAAATCATACTGGTTGCTGGTTTCTGGCCCCAGTTTCCATGTTATTCAGAGAGTTGTGTTGGATGTCCATCCTTCTTTGCCTGAACCACAAGATTATTGAAGATAATGCTACCAAAGGCAACTTGCATGTTGCTTCTTTACTCTGTTAAATTATTTCCTTATAATAAATTTCCAGAAGTAGAAATAGCCTCTTTATGACTCTTAGTATGTGAATTTATCCTAGTGTTTTTCCAGAAGGGTGGCACACATTTTCAGTGCTGCTGGCAAAATATCTGCAATAATAATAATAACCGTAACAAAATGACTAGCTTCTATTTGTTGAGTGGTTGTTGTGTGTTAGGCACTGTGCTAAGCACTTTACACACACATTATCTTTTCTGAACCTCCCAACAGCCCTGTGTCATAGGTACTATAATTATGCCTGTTTCCAGATGGAGGTGATGAGATTCAGAGAATCAGAGAGACTAATCAAGTTCCCTAAGGTCACACAGCTCGTAAGTGTTGTCTCTGCATTACATGTGAAGTAATAGTAGTATTAACTAGCAATAACAGATAACAAGTATTGAATGTTTAATATATACCAAGTATTGCATGTATAGACATCATATATTTTATATATATATTATCTGTACATCATCTTTTTAATGTATTTAACTTTATCACTATAACTTTATCTGCATTGGATATTGTACTTCAAATTTTCTTTCTATCTTCTTCTCTTTTTCTTATTTAGTGGGTACAAAATCATCCCTTGGGGTTAAAAAGAATGTTTCTTAATTGTAAAGGTGAGCATCTCTCCTATTCAATATCCAATTTCCTCATCCTTTTTAAGGATTTAATGAGTGAAAACATGGAAAGCATTGAGAGCATTCCCAGCCCATAGTAAGCAGCCTAATAAAGTTAGCTATTACTTAAGAATAACCTAATAATAACCACTCAAGCATAACCAGCCATCTATAGTTGAACTCCTGCCCAGACAGAGACCAGCTGTTGCTGGCTGCGTATTTACCCCCTTGGGGTGACTATACCCGCACATTGGACAGTCCCTTGTATGACGTCAGCTCCACAATTAATTAATTCTGAGGCTGGCATGCCCTCTCCATGAAAGGACTCTCTGCCCTTCAGTTCAGTGATTCATCATATCACAAGACTCCTCAAGATCTTTCTTCCAAGAAAAGCTATTAGTCTAAAAATGAAACTTTGAGAGCTCCCTTTCTGACAAAACAGGTTTTATAGAAACCCGAGGAAGAAAATTATAAAACCAACTCTGTGGGCTAGTCAATATCCCACGTCTAGAGGGAGAGGGTGCGGGAGAAGTTTTCAATCACTCCTTCCTGAGACATCCTTAAATCAACTTCCCATTCAGAAACAGTATTAGTTCAGGTACCGTCTCTTTCCAACCAACATCTTCAATTCCCAGATTGACAACATCTTAACCCATCAAGAACACTCCTGATTAATTCTCTGGGCTGTCAGGTCTTTGGTTTGAAAAGATGTGTGATGGGGGGCTGAGTTCTCCCTCCAGCTCAGGGACCACCAGTACTCAAAATCTGACAAAGAGGCAAATAGTAAAAGTTAACTATTTCATACCTGTGTTTTATTTTGTTTTCTGTGAGAACTCTCTGCTTATGATTCTCTAGTAATAGAATAAGGGAGCGGTCTGAAGCCTTAAGGGCATTGACATGAAAATATGGTGGAGTAAGTTAGCTCTAAGAGGCTTTAAAGAAGGGAGACAAGAGGAAGTGTTTTGTTGGGTGACAAGGTATCTTGGCACTGCGTTTACTGAGGCCTGGAGCCCACCACTTAACCTCTCTCCAGTCATGGATCTAGAAAATGAGAAAGTTGATTCAAATTGGTAGTTTTTAAACTTTTTAATGCAGTGGAACCCTTTAACAAACTCTTACTTGGAACTCTGATGTATGAAACAGACAGAAATCTACTTCAACTCTGGTTGAAGTAGAACTGAGGGGCCCGAAGTGCTTGGGCCTTCATTTCACTTATTTCTTCCTTTTCTTTCCCCTCCTCCGATTTCTCCCCCATTCTCCTCTTCTGGCAGCTTCTGAGGTACCTTTGAGGAACTCTTGGACCCAGATTGTCACAGTTAGGAAATCATGGCTTTCAGCAAATCCTAAGGTCTTACTAGTTCTGAAGATTTTTGATGTCAGAAGCCAGGTCAATATTAGGCCATTGAGCATGGTGTAGAAAAAAGACTGTCAACTTGGGAATTAGGCAGACTTGGGTTTCAATCCATGCTCTGCCATGGGCTAGCCACAGAACGTTGGACAAGTCAGTTATCTTCTTTACAAAAACGCTTTTCTCTTCTGAGGAAGATGAGTGCTTCCTCAAAAAAATGAACAGTAATAAAGCCCATGACCAATGTTCGAGAGATATTAATTCTCTTCTTTCCTGTGTCCCAAGAATTGTCTTTGGAGTAAGTAAAAAGTGACATTGAGATAGGCATTCCAGTAGCTTTGGCAAAGAAATCATCTGGGGGTATGTAACATACCCATAACATATGGAAAACAGAATTTCCAGTTATCCTTGGAGATGGACAGAGGAGGGAGAAGCTTTTCACTGTTCCAAGAGAGTTTTATGAAGAGGAGGATGAAAGCTTTCTTAGAAGAACCTAGAAAAAAAAGAAAAAAATAGAAAAAAAAAAAGAAGAAGAACCTAGGATACAAAATGATCAAGTAACCAATTTGGCTCTTGGGAGCGTGACTTAGCCCAAGTTTGATTGTTCTTCACCGTCTGTAAGTGAAGTCAGTTGCCAAAGGAAGGGAGGAGTCTTCATTTCAAGTGGTGACAAATTTGACTGCGTAAATAGAGTATGGGGGAAGTGTCTTAGGAGCAGTGCCTTATAAAAAGATTTTGAGTGATCAGTAAAAGCAAATGGCATCTTGGGCTCTGTTAACAAAAGCCGGGTCTCTATGACAAAGAGATATGCTCTTTTTACTCTCTGCTGCTTCAAACATGCACGAAGAACTGTATTTGAATCTGACCACTTGAGAGTATTCTTTCAGAGGGATCTATCAGGTGATGACAACTAAATGAGGCAGGAATGAAGAACACATCCCATGGGGCTTCCCTGGTGGTGCAGTGGTTAAGAATCCACCTGCCAATGCAGGGGACATGGGTTCAAGCCCTGGTCCGGGAAGAGCCCACATGCTGCGGAGCAACTAAGCCCATGCACCACAACTACTGAGCCTGCGCTCTAGAGCCCGCGAGCCAGAACTACTAAGGCCTACGTGCCTGGAGCCCATGCTCCGCAACAAGAGAAGCCACCACAGTGAGAAGCCCGCACACCACAATGAAAAATAGCCCCCGCTCATCACAACTAGAGAAGGCCCGCGGGCAGCAATGAAGACCCAACGCAGCCAAAAATAAAATAAAATAAATAAACAAACAAATAAATAAAAAGAACACATCCCATGAGGAATGTTTGAACGAGACCCAGGCTGGGAAATAGGCAGAAACGAAGACATTTCTTGGGCGAGGAAGCAGGAACACATGACTGCTTTTATGGTAGGAAAAGCTCACGAGGACCTACAGCTAGAACAAATGAGATGCAAGATGTTGGAGCAAGTTTCTCCAACCTTGAACCATTCAGTCTGAGACACAGAACCCATGTGGAAAGTGTCTGATTAGATCAGCTTAGGTCACAATGCCTAGTGCATTGAGGATCTGGCTGTGGTAGACTAGGTTATCACGCCAACACTTTACCTCCTCCCACGTAACAGAATTATACATCCACAGTCATTGCCACATGTCTTTGTAGTTCGTTTCACTAAATTATTTATTGTTTGTGTCTTGACTTTGTATTCAGCTATGTAGGTTGCTTTGTCCAATCGAAAGAGGTAGAAGTGACATGTCAATTCCTAGTCTGTGCCTTGAAAGGTTTCCCATATTTCTGCTTGTTCTTTTGTGCCTCTGCTACTTCTGTGAGAAGGCAATGCCTTTATTGTTCAATGGACATGAGAGTCACTGGAAGCAGAGCCATATAGCTGAGCCAACCCCCAGCAAATTCTATAGAGAAATGAGTGAGCTCAGCCAAGATCAACCAAGCCATCCCACCTGACCTGTAGATGTGTGAGGAAAAGAATGATGATATTTATATGCAAACAAGATCTGGGGGCTCTTACACAGCAATAGCTTGTTTTCTCAATGAGATACAGTGTATTAGTTATCTGTCACTGCATAGCAAATTAGCCCAAACTTAAAGGCTCAAAATAATAGTAAGTTTTTATTATTCCAAATAATTTCTGTGGGTCAGGCATCCAGAAGCAGTTTAGTTGAAAGGATCTGACTTGGGGTTTTACATGAAGCCACAGTTAAGATGTCAGCCAGGGCTACAACTACCTGAAGGGCTGGGTGGTTTCCTTCCAAGATAGCTTACTCACATGGATGGTGAGCTGGAGCTGTCTGTTGGCAGAACACCTCATTTCCTTGTCACACGGACTTTCCTGCTCATGTGTCCTCACAACCCTGGCAGCTGGCCTTCCCCACAGCAAGAAGTTCCCCAAGAGAGAGTTCAAAGAGGGGGCCCCAATTCCTTCTTGGTGATGGATTGGGAAGTCACCCACCATGACTGTTGCAACATTCTGTTCCTTTGAAAAGAGTCTCTAAGTTTAGGCCCCACTTAAGGGGAGGAGAATTCCACTCCACCATTCAAAAGTAGGTGTGTCAAAGAATCTGGACATATTTTAAAGCCCCACAGGCAGGTACTAGGTTAAGAGATCATTGAATCGAACAAAATGCAGGAGAGGTAGGTCCCCAAAATAAAATAAGGTAGTTCCCCCCCCCAAAAATATTTGAGTTATTTCTCAAAATAAAATGCTAAAGGAAGGGGAAGTGGAAGCAGAGAAATCAAAAAATAAACACAAAAGGAGGAAATGTCATATAAAGTAGGCTTAGACTCCCTTGATATGCCCTGAGGAAAAGGAATAGGGTAATGTGTGTAAGAGCTCCAGCAAGACAGAGTGGCGTGATATACTGTGATGGAAGATCCTCTGAGGTTGTCCAGAAGAAAGCAAAATTGGCAGTAGAGTGACCAGTGGCAGAGGTAAGGTCAGGGCACAAGAACTAGATGTAATACACACAGAAGGTTTAATTATAATGCTGATGAAGAAGAGATTCCAGATTCCAAAGAGGCCCCTGCTGTTCATCCTTAATTTCATATATTCAAGCCTGTCTACTCATGAAGAAAGAGGACTATTGCAGAAGAAGGAGCCCCTGCTGTTCTAGTTAAAGATGCAGGTGGAAGTAGCAAAAGGGGTTTGAAGAAGACCAGTTTCTAGATCAGGTAACATTGGCATTTGAGGCCAGATAATTCTTTGTTGTGGGGTCCATCCTGTGCATTATCAGATGCTTAGCAACTTATCCTCTGGACACCAGTAGCGCTCCCCACTAAGCTGTGACAATCAAACATGTCTTCGCATATTGTCAAGTTTCCTGGGGTGTTTAAAGGGTGCAGAATCTCCCTCAGTTGAAAACCACTGCTCTAGATGATAAAAATCACAGGATTGAATTCCAACATGAATCCCAGTTCCCATCTCAAAAATGAAAAAGTATTTTGTAACATGTCTGTCCATGATGATCAGAGCACTGAAGGATTCTAGAAACTCTGCCCTTTCCCCATTTTTTTCTGCATTAACCCCTCTGGCAGCTTCCCCCTAACAGGAGAAAGGGCCAGTCTGTTTGTGGGCAGAGCTGGGGAGGCTCCCTCCCATTCTGATAACTCCAAGATGGAGGAAGTGGATGGGGTGTGGACTGTGCCTTCACTGAAGGAGAGGGCAGCAAGTAGGGCCACAAGTCTAAAGTCAGTCCCTCTGCCTGGAGCTCTCTTCTCACAGATCTGCATATGGCTAGTTCTTTTTGATCAAACAGGGCTCAGTTCAAATGTCACTTTTTCAGAGACCACCCAACCAAAAATAGTGCATCCCCTCAATCATGCCTTATCTCATTATACTGTTGCTTTTTTTGTTTTTTTACCAAATTTGTTTTCTTAGTTTGAGCAGGTACTTATTTCCTATTTCCAAACACTCACTGGAGTGTGAGCCCCACTGGGGCAAGGATCTTATCTTTTTCATTCATTGCTGTATTCCTTGTGCCTGGCACTGAGTGGCAGCTCAAACAATCTGTGTTGTACAAATGAGTACAGCATACTATGCTTGACATGGTCATTACAAGTGTGATGGTATTGCAAATGTGGAAATACAGGGGGCCGTGGGAATGAGCACAGAGCTTGGAGATCTAAACTGTCTCATAATATAATATGAGACCAGAAGGCTTTGGCCAGGAGTAAAGACTAAAACAGTAAACAGCTATATATATATTCTAGAATATATATATTAACCCATTTAATCCTCGCAGTAACCCCACGAAGTGGGTACCTTTGTTGGACACCATCGCTGTTTAGCAAATGAGAAAATCAAATGGGTACCCAGAGGCTAAGCTAACTTGCTCAAGGTCATACTGCTCGTGGTATGGAGAGCTGAGATATGAACCTGAATGTTCTCATATTAGAGCCGCACCCTGAACCATCGCACTAATGGAGGAAGACAGAGGAGTAGCATGGTTGATGTCACAGAGGTGAGAGAGAACATGATGTAGGAAGCTGGAAGGAGTCCAGATGGATTATGTGGAGAGAACAAAGAAGCGGGTGGCAAGGAATGAAGTAAGCCAGATAGAAAGGAAGATGATCAAGGAAGACCTCATCAAAAGACCATCATTAGCAAACTCTGGGAGTCATCCTTAATGGAGCACAACTCTCACATTGCACCTTAACATCAGCCATCCCATAAGCCATTGGATGGATTTAATTTCTTATGACCAGGTCTAATTTACCAGTTGGTAATATTTAGAACGGTATTCATGGTAGCTGTCCTACCTTCAACCACCATTTTTTTAAATTAATTTATTTATTTATTTTTGCTGTGTGTGGTCTTCGTTCCTGTGCGAGGGCTTCTCTAGTTGCGGCAAGCGGGGGCCACTCTTCACCGCGGTGCACGGGCCCCTCACTATCGCGGCCTCTCTTGTTGCGGAGCACAGGCTCCAGACGCGCAGGCTCAGTAGTTGTGGCTCACGGGCCTAGTTGCTCCGCGGCATGTGGGATCTTCCCAGACCAGGGCTTGAACCCGTGTCCCCTGCATTGGCAGGCAGATTATCAACCACTGTGCCACCTGAGAAGCCCCCAACCACCATTTACAGGGAGAACAAAAACACTGAGCCGAGATGCATAGCATCCTGGTTGGGTTTATTTTTTTCAAGAAGAGGCAACAGCATTAGTTTTTATCCTGGAATAGATGGTTTGTCCAGTTGTAGATGCTGTAGAAAGGAAGCTGAATGTTAATTAGATGTCAACAGTAATTATGGTGATTATGTTTTTTGAATAGTTATTGGGAATAGCTGGATCCACATCTAGAATGTGATGTGAATGACATTTTAATAGTTTTTAAGAGAAAAAGAGAGCAGCCTGTTACTAAGAAAATTACAGTGAATAGAATTAGAGTAAAATAGGTTTCTTAACAAAGGACTGTAACAATGATAATAGTCACACGTGAAGTATATAAGATATATTGAGGAAAATCATAAAAAAAAGGTTTTGAGACAGGATCCCTTATTTAAAAGAAAACCAATTATCTTAAATCTCTGCCTCAAGGTTTCATTGGAATATTTTAGGCTGTATCCTTCTGATTTTCCTTAGAACTGGGTCATATCACAGATTTTATTAGCCTATCATTTTAATGATATTTTAATTACATGCTTTTTATCTACTACAGGGACTCTGGTTCTGCAATAACTTCTATGATCATCCACTTCATAAGACATTTTTATTTAATTTATTTTTAGTGTTTTTTTAAATCACAATTTGGAGTATCAATATTTAAGGCAGATATTTATTCTTTTTTTAATATTGAAGGAGCCCTCCTTATTTATTTATTTAAAGGATGCTCTATTTAAAAGAATCAAGTCACTTGATTCTTTTAAATAGAGCACCTGCTTCATGTATTTAACACATTTCATATGAACCTTGAAGGTAAGGCAAGCTTAATCTACCCTCTCAAGCTGGAATTTAAAAATCTACAGAAGGGAGAGGCATTGCTCTAATTCTTTGTAATCACAAATTACCAGTAGGCAGTGTCGACGAACATCCTAGCATTTATTTAGTCATTCATTCAAAAATATTTGTTGCAGACCTACCAGTGTCACGTGTCATGGAAGAGGAGTGGGCAGTAATCCACACCATTATTTGGTGACATTCCTAAGGAAAAGGACATATTGCCATTGGTATTAGTGGCTCCCTACGACAGCTACTGCAGCCCAGGTGATGGCTGTCCCTCTCCTATCCCAGTTGAGAAACGTGGTCCACATACAGTGATGAACAAGAGAGGCTCAGTCCCTGTCCATAACCATCTGTGGGAGGTCTCCAGAATGCAATAGGTGTGATCAATAGTCTAACAGAAGAAATACCTGAAACTGTGGATCACATGGGTGGTATACAACAAGGGTTAAAGAAACCTTCCCAGCAGAAATGGCCTATCAGCTGATAGAAGGTGGTACCAACTGCAGAGGTAGGGCAAGAGTGAACATCAGATGCAGAGCACTGAAAGCAAGAGTGTGGGACCCCCACAAGGAAGTGAAAATAGTTCTGTAAGGCCAGATTGTGAAAGATGGAGGAGGCTATGTTTAGTGTTGAGTTCAGCTAAGTTTAGGACCCTGTGACAGCCAGGACTTTATCTTAAGGGCAATCAGAAGCAGATAAAAAGTGTTGAGCAAGAGAGCGAACAGATCAGATTAACCTTTGAGGAGGCTCCTCCAGGCTGCCATGTGCTGAGTGGTTTGGAAAGACCAAGGCTGTCATCAGGGAGAGTGGTTTGGAGGCTCCTTCCTGTGAGATCCTGGGTAGGAGATGGTGGTGGCTGGAGCTAAAGGGTAAAAAAGAGTAAATGGATTTGAAGAGAGCATTAAGTAACAGAATCCACAGAACTTGGTTTACTGTACTGACTTCTGTGTTACTGGAGAACATTTCGATGTGCTGGGTTCAACAATACTGTGTTACTGGAGAACATTTCGATGTGCTGGGTTCAACCATAACACCAAAATAATAACAGCGATCATAATAATAGCACTTACTGGGTGTATACCCCATGAAGAGCACTTTTGATTAACACTTCTTATTTAATCTTCACACCACCACCATGAATTAGGCATTGTCAGGGACAGAGAGAGAAAACTAGGGACCAGGGAAGTTGAATCTCTTGCCCAGGGTCACACTACGAGTAGGTGGCAGAGCCGTGATTTGAGTGCTGGCAGTCTGACTCCAGAGCCCATGTCCTTGCTGGAAATAAATGTTGGAGACCAATAATGGGATTCATATAACATCTGAGTCTTGAGGTATGTAGGCTAAGAGTGTAGTTTGTTTGTTTTTTACTACCAATACTCTGTTTACTTGTCAGGACCAATATCCTTGGGTTTTCAATGAGATTTACTCCTTTTGCTATGGAGAAAACGTAGGTTTGGGGTGGGAAAGAGAAAAAGAAGGAAGAAATCAAATATTTAACAGTCTAAGCATGGATTAGGTATCCAGTACTTTACCTATACCAGGTACTTTTCTAGGTGCTTCATTTTTATTTCTCACTCTGCCAGGTGCAGGGGATGTATTATTTTTAATCTTCTAAGAAACTCTAGGTGGCAGGAGGTGTGGTTCCATTTGATGGATTCAGAACCCAAGATTGACAGTGGTTTAGCTTTATGTCCAAGGTCATTCCTCTAGGACAGGGCAGAGCCCAGCCAGGCTCTTGTTCTCTTTGCAGAGCACACCGCTGCCTCTCGAAGAGAAAAGTAGGACAGAGATGTGCAAGGCAGGTAGACCGTGGGGCAGAAAGAAACAAGGATGCAAAAAGTAGAGAAGAAAAAGGAAAGCTTTAATGAGTGTACAGTTTGGAGCTGGGCAATCCCACCGCAGGTCTCATTAGAATAACAGGATTCTCCTCTCTTTGCATTGGTGCCAAGTTCCTTGATAGCGGGAGTGTGTTCTATTAGCTTTAGTGCCCCACTTTGAACTCCACAACAATTAGAAGTCAGGACCAGAACATAAGTTCCAGTCTAGATATTTTTACTGCTGGTAGAAGTGGTTTGGTGCCCTTTGGATTGTTAAAGATCATTCCTTGTTGAATAATTGAGAGTCCAAGGAATGTTAGCTCACCTCTGAGTTTCCTTGGAGTAGATGATACCTCGACTCAGTCTGTCTGTCCTTCCCCAGGATCTTAAAATTGGAGGACTGAAGCACTGGCAGTTTAAATAACTTATTTACCTATTGAAAGTCACACATGTCCCTGGTGGTAAAGCTTACACAAAGTTATTTCCATTGCATCTTGGCTTTCCATGGAGCAGTCACCTGACCCGTACATGGCTGCAGCAGCAATAACCCATTGCAGCACAGACCAGGAGTGGTTCAAGAGTAGTAATGCTCTGTCCAGGTGGCTTCTTTATCCCTGTGATTAATAGAGGGTCTAATTTACAGCAAGCTCTCAAAAAATGCTTGAATGAATGAAGAGTAGCAGGAATGATGAGCAACTTATTCCTGTATAGTGAGGCAGTGTAGTTTAGTGGTCAAGCCTCTGGATGCTGAGATCAGATTGTCTAGGTTCAGATCATCCTAGCTACGTGTTTGACATTTAGCTCTCTTGCCCTCAGTTTTCTCCCCTGTAAAATGGAAATAATACTGTGGTAATATAACTCCACTTAAAGTGCTGAGTAAGACCTGATGTATATATAGTAAGTGCTCCATGTGTTAGCTGCTACTTATTCGTCAGTTTTAATAACTTACAAGTGAAATGCCTTATTTATATATCATCTTATATCATTGCCCAAAGATACCTTTGCTCAAGAGAAAAAAAAGAAATACACATGCAGAAATCATTCTTTTGAGAGGTGGATCCAGAGGTGCAGTCTAATTTTGTTGGGGAGCAAAACAAACGGGGTGAATAGGAAGGGTAATTGGATGTTAGGCTATAACGCAGAGCGGGTGTCTCCATTTTCCCACCCAAGTACAGATGCTTGGGCTCTCCCGGCAGTAACACCATGTTGATATTGATGGCCTGTCTTTCAGAAGGTTAGACTACCCAGGTCCATTTGAAGGGGCTGAAACTGTCCCCTTGGATTGGGGTCAGCAAAGACGCCGGACCTACTAAGGGCATCTTTCTGTTGAATGATTCACAGGCATCTTTAGCACACCGGCCGACTGGGCTTCTGAGAAAGCTCTGGGACACGGAGTGCTCACCCGTGGAAGTTCATAGGCTTTGGCTTGGCTTCCCCATGGCCGCCCACAGAGAGCCTCTGCAGTCTCCCTACTCACTCTACCCTCTACTCTTCATGAAGTCTCTCCTCTGTGACTCCACCACTGTCCCTCGGGATTTTGAGCCCCACTCCTCTCTTCCTGTCTTCTCTGCCCTCCGGGGATGAGGAACCCTTGTCTTGTCTCCCTACAGATGGATCAATCTGCAGCTTTCTTTCTTCTCGTTCTGATAAGATCAGAGCATAAACCTGATCTCCTTCCTTCATTCCTCAGAGGCTTCCATTTTGATTCTCAAAAGCCCTTTCTTCTCTCAACAGCATTCCTTATATATCAAAAGCCATGGTTTCAAAGCTGTTGTTTCTGATGTGGGCTTCAAGAACATAGTTTGGAATTCAGAAACACTGAACATCAGTTTCTTTTGTTCCTTTTACATTTCTGCTGTAACCACACCAGTTCTCCTTGAGGCAATGTGGTGCTTCTGACTGATAGGATGAAGGGTCATAATCAAGGAAAGGAAGAAAAGTACAATGATTGATGTTTTAAGATCCTATCGTGCTACATTACATCCGCTCATTCTGAGTCCCATTTTCGGGTTTCAGCAAGTTGCCGCCTGTCTTTGACTCCATGCTGACACTGATCCCTGGGCTCTGCTGTCATACCCTCGTGAAGATATAATACGAGTACTAGGGTGATGTGGGTTTCCTGAAGTTCACACTCATTCATCACGACATCTTTCATCCTTATCTTACAGATGAGGAAACTGAGATTCAGAAAAGTTGAGGCCTTCATTTTTGCTGTTCATCACATTTTCAGCTCCCCTTTTTAAGTGCTGTTCTACCCCCTTGGTATTAAGTATACCTATATAATTTATTTGGTAAATATGAGTAGAAGTGATGCATGTTACTTATGGGTGAAACTCTGAGAGTCAATGCACAATTCACCATACTCTCTTTCTCTGTGTCTCAACAGTGCGTTCCAGGTGGTGGAAACTCAATTCACTTACATCCTGGAATAAGGATGACATAGAGCAGAGCCCTGTCTAACCCTTAGTGGACAGGTAATAACACACAAGAAAGATAACTTTGTTGTTTTAAGCCACTGGGTTTTGGAGGTTGTTTGTAAGCCTAACTTGACCTTGATCATCCTGATTAATACAGAAGTCACTCATTCATGCAGTTATTTATCCATTTACTCATTCAGTAGATGATTAGCGAATATCTACTCTGTGCCAGATATAGGCTAGGTACTGCAAAAACAAAGCATGATACTTATTGTTATAGCCTCTGACAACTTATCCACCAAAGTCATGAAATGATTAAGTTAGGTTTCATACTTAAACCATTGGATTCCAGAGTTTGTGCTCTGAAATGCTGCATTCTACTGTCTCAAACAGAGATTTCTAGAATAGTTTACAAATGGTTTTTTAAATCTTTCAGGGGCTGGGTCTCATCTGTCTTAGCATAGCAGGCTAAATTCCTTATGTGTTGTCGGTTCAGTTGTAATGGACAAAGTAAAATAACTTAGACTCACCACCAAAGAGAGGCTGAACAAGATGCCAGAACTTGGCCATGTTTTACGGGGAAGGCATCAGTCATGTTTTCTGGCTGCCTAGCAACTTTTAAATCCTGTTAATGTTCACAGGATTTTCCCACTTGATGGTTCCCACCTCCCCAGTGTGGGAGCCCGAAAACTCACTTACAGCTTCCTTTGCAGCTAGAACACAGAGCCATATAACAATTCTCTACCAAGCAGACTCACCCCCTCTAGACTTTAATTCAGAAATGAGCAATCAGAGGGAAAAGGCTTACTGTGGAATCCGTTTAGCTGGGGAGGGGCAACAGAGAGGTCCCGGTGTTGAGAGCAGTGCTGGCAGGGGTGAGTGCCTGGCATGTGTGTTGCATCTGCAATGAGGCTGCAGTGTTGAAAGTAGCTCATTCAATAGTACCACTGCTGGGGGGAGCAGCGTTCTTCTCATCAGGCTAGTTCTAGAACATGATTTGGGACATTATTCCTGGAAATTTGGCATTAAGCCCAGTTCTCTAAACCTCCCAATAATTCTGTGAGCTACCCACTATCCTTTAATGAACTTGTTTTCTGCTTAATCAGCCACAGTCAGCTTCTGCTGCTTGTAAGGAAGAGCCCCAGCTGATGCAGTGTGGAAGCTGCGTCAGCAAAGTTTCCAGCCAGATCCTGGGGAAAGAGAGCAGCAAATGGCTAATCTAAAGGTGCATGGGTGTGAAGGTGGAGAATTAAAGTCTAGGAAATCTGAGATCAAAGGTGGGAAGGGTTGAAAAGGAGGCAAGCCTCGGGTTCCCCATGAACACATTGGGGTGAACAGCATCCTTCTGCAGGCCCATGACTCTTAGATCCATTCATTTAGTCATTCAACAAATATTTAGAGAGCATAGACTGTGGGCCTGGCTCCACGCTGGGCACCGGGGGATATAATGGTGGATAAACCAGACATAATCCCAATAGTTTTATGTAATGGGAAGGCTGGTCATAATCAAATGATTGCAGTAATGAACAAATACACAATTACAAACGAATAATAAAAGAAAGTGATGTTCTAAGTGCATATAATAGGATGACATGACCAAGTGTGGGAGAGCAGTGAAACCTTCCTGAGGAGGTGATTTTGGAGCTGAGATCAGAAGAGTAAGGACAAGCCGGGGGTGGGACACAGCAGAAGAACATTCCAGTAGATATGAGCAGCATGTGCACAGATGCCAGAGACAGAGTGAATGTGGTCTATTTGAAGAACTATAAAGCTGATGAGATTGAGGGGAACAGAAAAGGTGATAATGGAGTGAGGTTAAGGCTGTAGTGACACAGCAGAGTCAGGGAAAACCATGTAGAGTCCAGAAGCTCTATTAAGGATTTTGATCTTTTTCCGAAAATCCACAGGAGGCTCTTGAATTAAGTCATGCACTAACACTGCCAGATTTGCATTCTGAAATGCCATGCTGATTATAGTGGGGACAGAGTATGTGGTCCACGAGTGGAATGAATACAAGAAAGTGAATTAGGAGCCTATTGCAATAGTCTAGGCATGAGTGGGTTGCTAGATCAGGCTAGGGCATTGGCAAGAGAGATGGAGAAGGGTAGAGGGATTGGAGAGATGGAGAGGAGGAAAATCAATGAACTTCACGATGAGTTAGATATGTGATTTGTGGGCCCCAGCTTTTATGACTTGGGCAACTTACATAAGGACCATTGGAATAGCAACAGTTTGAGCAACAAAAGAGCAGGGACAGTACATGCTGAGACTGGGGTGTCTTTGTAACATTCAAGGGAGGAAATAAGTACAGAGGTAGCTGAATATGAAGATCTGAAGCTCCATAGAGAGTTTTGCCCTGGAGATATCTCTCTATTGATCTCAAAGGCAGAATCTTCTGTTAATCCCATACCCCTAATTTGTCCCTTCCCCCTCCCCTCTCCCCTTTGGTAACCACAACTTTGCTTTCTGTGTCAGTAAGTCTGTTTCTGTTTTGCATATACATTCATTTGTATTAATTTTTAGATCCTGCAAATAAGTGATATCATGTAGTATTTGTCTTTCTCTGTCTGACTTATCTCACTAAGCAGAATATTCTCTAGGTCCATCCACATTGCTGCAAATGGCAGTGTTTCATTCCTTTTTACAGCTGAGTAATTTTTTTAATATTCCATTGTGTATATATACCACATTTTATTAATACTATATAAAATATATCTATATAAAATAGATAAGCAACGAGGATATACTGTATAGCACAGGGAATTATACCCATTATCTTGTAATAACCTATAATGGAATATAATCTGCAAAAATACTGAATGACTATGCAGTATACCTGAAACTAACACAATATTGTAATCAGCTATACTTCAATTAAAAATAAGTAAAATCAAAAAACCCCCACAAAACTGGGGGGAAAAAAACAGAATCTTCTGAAACTACAATCTGACTAAATCCAGACTGAAAAACCCAAGTTTGGTACATTCACCCACTTATTCAATTCAGTTTTATCGAGCATAGACTTTGCACCAAGTGTGGGCATACAGAGACAAGAAGGGGACACGGACTTAGAGGAGCATATAGTATAGTTGTCAAGTAGAAGAGTCAAGACACGAGCATAATAAAATGTGAGTAGTGGAGGTATGGACAGAAGTCTTTAAAAAGGCGCATTTTGGAGGGCGTATTTTAGGGTTGAGGTACAGGTATGAGTTTTGTTCTGGGAATGGGGGACAGTGCTACAAAGGCTTGGAGACATCGGTCAGTACATTGTTCTTAAGGAATCACCAATATTATTAAGTAAGGCTGAAGCAAGGGAATTGGGGGCTGGGCAGTAGTAGAAGGTGAGGCTAGAGATTTAGGCAGAATCCTGGTATCAGCAATCCTATAAACATTTTTAACTTTAACCTAAAGATTGCCAGGTGTCACAGAAGCATTTCAAGAATGGGAGAATGGAATCAGATTTGTGTCTTGCATAGATGGGTGGATGGCTTTAACAAGAGATCAATCTCCAGTATCCAAACTTGCTCTCTGCATCTTTTCGGTAGAGGATTTTATATTTATTAGTACCTTTAGGGTTCCAAGTGTCCATGTCATTATCTTATCTCATGTGAAGCATTGCAGTTAGAAAATGCATACTTCATCCTTTCCACGGTTAAATTAGATAACGATCACAAAATGTCATTGGCTTGCTCCCTTGTTAGAAGCCGTAAAATAACCTTCCTCATTAAGTAGCCGTATTCTCATCACAGAGCAAATTTGGAACAAGGTACAGTGTGTCTTTAATCTCTCTTTAATCGATGTAGATTACCTCCTTTCATGTTCCATGACTCGCCATGTCTTGACTATAGGTGACTTGAACTATGAAGTCCTCTTACATCATTCTGCCACAATTTGCCAAAGGCTCAGAAGGTAGCTATCGGAGGTAAAAGTTTGGGTTTGTTTGGTCTGAATTTAAATGAGTAAATAATTGAGAACAAATTCTAAGAAGGAGTCCCTGCAGGCTTATGTAATGATTTATTTGGTCCACCAATGAAGCAAGACAGAAAATTAAGTTTTGCTAGTTAGGCTAAAGCCATTTTATGTTTCTTCGCTGACGTAGGTGATGAGGACAAAAATTAAGACAAAATACTTGGAACAAATAGAGCCCCAAGTACCACTTCAACAGAGAACAGCTATGCTAAGCTAGGACTTCAGCTAGCACTACTATAGATGCTTCTGGCTTAGCCTATTCAAATCACTGTGAGTGCTGGTCGTTCTGTATGTTGTTACATGTAAGTTGCTGGCAGCTGCTGCTCAAGGTGATTGCTGCTTGAGAAAGAGGAAATAAGGGACTGGGGAAAAACATCGCCACCAAATGTGTTTTCCACGCTGCCCAGATGCTAAAAGGTTCTGGTGCTATGGAAATTATGGGGGAGTTGAACATTAACAAAAGAAATGATCTTTTAAAAGCAAGGAGCTGCAGTATCATCAAATAAGGAAACTTCTCCGTTTATTTCTTTAGTGACAATTGGAGGTGAGAATAAGAAACTCCAAGAAGAAAAAACATATATATATCTCTCTGAAATAGAAACAAAGACCCATGGTTGTTTTTCAGGTGGTAACTTGAGTATCTTGATTGACAGCCTCTGTTATGAAGCCAATATTGTGAATAAAAAATGATTCTTATGTGGGAAGAAAAACAAAGGAGGCTTACAGTGGTTTAATAACGGCTTTCTGCTGGCTGGGTAGTTGAAAACTTAAAATATAGTTGACAGTAATTAGTTTTGTGTTTCTTTTTTCTTAACAACATTGAACATCCAATATCTTTTTTAAAAAACACACACACAATAGAAACCCATCTGATGAACTCCTTACTCTTTGGAGTTTTATTAAGCTGTGAACGTTTCCCCTGAGCCTAGGTTCTAAGTCTATTGAATTGGAAGAAGTGTAAAAAGAGATTTTACACAGCAAATCCGCCAAGTGCCTTCATCAAGGGAACAATGATAGTAAGATGTCAGCAATGTTGGGGCAAAAAAAACCCTACCCCTGTCTCTTCATTTTTGCAATTTATAAATATTGTCAATATTCAAGGTGATTACAATAACTTTCAAAACCACCCATCACTAATGAAAAACTGGAAACTTTATCCACTGAATATTTTGAAACAATCAAGATGAAATCCGCCTGCTACTGAGGTGTTTTGTTGTTGTTGTTGTTGTTAAAAGAGAATGTATTTGGGATGGAGAGTATGAGAGTCTGATTGTTGACTGACTGTATAAACGGCAGCTTTTCAGGTTAGATATATAGTAATTCAACCAAATCATTTGCACATGAGATGACGTTCTTTAGCAAACATGTTCGTGCTTAAGTCTTCCCCTTAAGTGTATGTGTATATTTTGAAATTTACCACTTTCTAACTTATAGTAAGGTAGTAAAGTGCTTTCTTTTTCTCTCTCTCAGCAGTGAATATTTCCTAAACTCAGTGATGTGTGCAGGAGGCTTGTCCTGGCTCCCAAGAGCCAATGGTCCAGTTTTCAAGGACTCTGTGAGCTGGTTGTTAAACATGGTCATTTTTAAAAATTAAATCATTTAGACTTAGAACTGAATAGGTTATATTAAAAAAAGAATAAACACTTAAAAGTCACCATTTTCTAATTATTTCACTACCTCTTACTGTAATCTGTGCTCTTAGGGTGATTCACGTGTGTTGTATTATTCCATTTCAGTTCACATGGCTATATGTAGTAAGAAGCTTGGCGTTGTATTGTATTTCATTCTATTTTATATGAGTGTGTTTATGTGTAGCTACATAGATACACTCATACACAGGATATGTATCAAACATGCCTAAGGTCTGAACATTCTCACTGTTCTCAGTCTTTCCACCCAATAATCTGGAAAGTCGCATTACAACCGCCCAGATTTTAGGCCCATGAGCCGCTAAGATTTAATGGAATATTTGGCTTAATAGAGCCTTCATAGTTTGTATGCATTTTTAATTTCGTCTTGAAGGGCAACATTTATGTACCTGTGCGTTCTTCCCACTTTGTCTAGGGTTTCTCCACAGGCATGCTGACAAGGAACTGTGCCTTTGTAGTATCTCACCTGTTAAACAAACTTATTTATTTGAGGGCTTGTGGGAAGGGCCACAGCCTGGCCCTCGAAGGCTCTCTAAATAATCAGACGGTGTGAGTAATGGTACGCCTACTCGATGTGGATTCAGCCCACCTGAGTTCTAGGTCTGGCCTTGCCTCTAGGTCACTGGGTTGAACTGGACTAGGTGTTTCCCTGCCTTAGCCTCAAAATTGCTATAACCACCAAAATGGAAGTAGGACTAGACAAAGTCTAGTCTAATATCCCTTAGATGTGATGTCAGATATCACAGATATCAGATACTTAGAACTACAAAATGTTTCCCAGGCACGTTATTACTGACTTGCCCACCCTCCTGGGCTCAAGGAAAGTGGTGCAAGGGGAGGAGGGGGGCTAAACTGAGAATCTTGTGGTGACAGAGCTACCCCTAGGGTTGCAAACTGGCAGCTCTTGTGTCATATCAGGTCTCAAGCCTGATAATTTGTCCCATGTAACGTTTAGTGTTTCTTAAAAATTATTTGCCAGTGTCTAAAAGTCAAAATTTCATATTGGGTTGCCAGCTTTTCTTGAAAAATTGAGGTCTAGCAACCTTGGTTCTCACATTTCCTGATTGCAGTGGGATCTGGGGCCTAGTAGCTGCTGCCTCAATTAAGTGGGTCAGGGACGTTGTAGGATAATCATACCTTGAATCCTGACTACAGGAGATGATTTTCCAGGAAAGGCATATGGAACTCTCACATGAGGCATCACAACACTCTTCCTTCTAAACATAAGATAGAGAAAATATCATTGTAGACATCAGCTTATAAACAATACCAGGAGTAGGTTCATTTTCTTTGTTGAAAGTAGTCCACTTGGTGAAATTCCAGTTTCTTCACAGTAAAGCCTTCCTAGGGAAATAGCTATTTGCATAAAATTTTAAGACTGTATCTACATAGGAATAAATCTAACAAAGGAAGTGTAAGATCTTATGGGGAAAAATGCAAAATTTTATTAAGACAGCTAAAAGAAGACAAGAAAAATTGGTTAGATACAAAAAATGCCCATGGTGAGAAGACTCAGTATTGTAACGATGCAAATTTCTCCAAACTGGTCTGTAAATTCAGTGCAATTCAAATTTTTTAAAATGCATCAAATGTTTTTAGATAAATTTATTTTCCACTTTATCTGAAGAAGTAAAATCCAGGAAAGGCCAAGATAATTCTGAAAGAGAAGATGAAAGAGATAGGGACCTTCAAGATGGCTGAGGAGTAAGATATGGAGATCACCTCCCTCTGCACAAATATATCAAAAATACATCTACATGTGGAACAACTCCTACAGAACACCTATTGAACACTGGCAGAAGACCTCAGACTTCCCAAAAGACAAGAAACTCCCCACGTACCTGGCCGGGTGTCAGGCCTGAGCCTCTGAGGTGGGAGAGCTAAGTTAAGGACATTGGGCCACCAGAGACCTCCTGGACCCACATAATATCAGTCGGCAAAAGCTATCCCAGAGATCTCCATCTCAACGCTAAGACCCAGCTTGACTCAATGACCAGCAAGCTCCAGTGCTTGACACCCCATGCCAAACAACTAGCAAGACAGGAACACCACCCCACCGATTAGCGGAGTGGCTGCCTAAAATCATACTAAGTTCACAGACACCCCAAAACACACCGCCGGATGCGGTCCTGCCCACCAGAAAGACAAGGTCCAGCCTCATCCACCAGAACACAGGCACCAGTCACCTCCACCAGGAAGCCTACACAACCCACTGAACCAACCTTGCCCACTGGGGACAGACACCAAAAACAACGGGAACTACAAAACTGCAGTCTGCAAAAAGGAGACGCCAAACACAGTAAGTTAAGCAAAATGAGAAGACAGAGAAATACGCAGCAGATGAAGGAGCAAGGTAAAAACCCACCAGGCCAAGCAAACTAAGAGGAAATAGGCAGTCTACCTGAAAAAGAATTCAGAGTAATGATAGTGAAGATGATCCAAAATCTTGGAAATAGAATGGAGAAAATAAAAGAAACGTTTCACAAGGACTTAGAAAAACTAAAGAGCAAACAAACAATGATGACCAGAACAATAAATGAAATTAAAAATTCTCTAGAAGGAATCAATAGCAGAATAACTGAGGCAGAAGAACGGATAAGTGACCTGGAAGATAGAATAGTGGAAATAAATACTGCAGAGCAGAATAAAGAAAAAAGAATTAAAAGAATTGAGGACAGTCTTAGAGACCTCTGGGACAACATTAAACACACCAACATTCAAATTATAGGGGTCCCAGAAGAAGAAGAGAAAAAGAAAGGGACTGAGAAAATATTTGGAGAGATTATAGTTGAAAACTTCCCTAATATGGGAAAGGAAATAGTCAGTCAAGTCCAGGAAGCACAGAGAGTCCCATACAGGGTAAATCCAAGGAGAAACATGCCAAGACACATATTAATCAAACTATCAAAAATTAAGTACAAAGAAAAAATATTAAAGGCAGCAAGGGAAAAGCAACAAATAACACACAAGGGAATCCCCACAAGGTTAACAGCAGATCTTTCCGCAGAAACTGCAAGCCAGAAGAGAGTGACAGGACATATTTAAAGTGATGAAAGGGAAAAACCTACAACCAAGATGACTCTACCCAGCAAGGTAGATTTGATGGAGAAATTAAAACCGTTACACACAAGCAAAAGCTAAGAGAATTCAGCACCACCAAACCAGCTTTACAACAAAATGCTAAAGGAACTTCTCTAGGCAGGAAGCACAAGACAACGAAAAGACCTACAATAATAAATCCAAAACAGTTAAGAAAATGGTAATAGGAACATACATATTGATAATTACCTTAACTGCAAATGGATTAAATGCTCCAACCAAAAGACACAGACTGGCTGAATGGATATAACAACAAGACCCATATATACACTGTCTACAAGAGACCCATTTCAGACCTAGGGACACATACAGACTGAAAGTGAGGGGGTGGAAAAAGATATTCCATGCAAACGGAAATCAAAAGAAAGCTGGAGTAGCAATTCTCATATCAGACAAAATAGACTTTAAAATAAAGACTATTACAAGAGTCAAAGAAGGACACTACATAATGATCAAGGGATCAATCCAAGAAGAAGAAAAAACAATGGTAAATATTTATGCACCCAACATAGGAGCACCTCAGTACATAAGGCAAATACTAACAGCCATGAAAGGGGAGACCAACAGTAACACATTCATAGTAGGGGACTTTAACACCCCACTTTCACCAATGGACAGATCATCGAAGATGAAAATAAATAAGGAAACGCAAGATTTAAATGATACATTAAACAAGATGGACTTAATTGATATTTATAGGACATTCCATCCAAAAAGAACAGAATACACTTTCTTCTCAAGTGCTCATGGAACATTTATGGGATAGATCATATCTTGGGTCACAAATCAAGCCTTGGTAAATTTAAGAAAATTGAAATCATATCAAGTATGTTTTCCGACCACAAGGATTTGAGACTGGATACCAGTTACAGCAAAAAACTGTAAAAAATACAAACACATGGAGGCTAAACAGTACGCTACTAAATAGGCAAGAGATCACTGAAGAAATCAAAGAGGAAATAAAAAAATACCTAGAAACAAATGACAATGAAAACACAATGGCCCCAAACCTATGAGATGCAGCAAAAGCAGTTCTAAGAAGGAAGTTTATAACACTACAGTCCTACCTCAAGAAACAATAAAAATCTCAAATAACCTAACCTTATACCTAGAGCAATTAGAGAGAACAAAAAAAACCCAAAGCTAGCAGAAGGAAATAAATCATAAAGATCAGATCAGAAATAAATGAAAAAGAAATAAAGGAAACAGTAGCAGAGATCAATGAAACTAAAAGCTGGTCCATTGAGAAGATAAATAAAATTGATAAACCTTTAGCCAGACTCATGAAGAAAAGAAGGAAGAAGACTCAAATCATAGAAATGAAAAAGGAGAAGGAACAGCGGACACTGCAGAAATACAAAGGATCATGAGAGATTGCTACAAGCAATTCTATGCCAATAAAATGGACAATCTGGAAGAAATGGAAATTCTTAGAAAAGCACAACCTTCCAAGACTGAACCAGGAAGAAACAGAAAATATAAACAGACCAATCACAAACACTGAAATTGAAACTGTGATTAAAAGTCTTCCAACAAACAAAAGCCCAGGAACAGATAGCTTCATAGGCAAATTCTATCAAACATTTAGAGAATAGCTAACACCTATCCTTCTCAAACTCTTCCAAAATAGAGCAGAGGGAGGAACTCTCCCAAACTCATTCTACGAGGCCACCATCACCCTGATACCAAAACCAGACAAAGATGTCACTAAGAAAACTACAGGCCAATATCACTGAGGAACATAGATGCAAAAATCCTCATCGATATACTAGCAAACAGAATCCAACAGCACATTAAAAGGATCATACACCACGATCAAGTGGGGTTTATCACAGGAATGCAAGGATTCTTTAATATATGCAAATCAATCAATGTGATAAACCATATTAACATTGAAGGAGAAAAACCATATGATCATCTCAATAGATGCAGAAAAAGTTTTTGACAAAATTCAACACCCATTTATGATAAAACCCTCCAGAAAGTAGGCATAGAGGGAACTTACCTCAAAATAATAAAGGCCATATATGACAAACCCACAGCCAACGTCATTCTCAGTGGTGAAAAACTGAAACCACTTCCTCTAAGATCAGGAACAAGACAAGGTTGTCCACTCTCACCACTCTTATTCAACATAGTTTTGGAAGTTTTAGCCACAGCAATCAGAGAATAAAAAGAAAAAAAAGAATCCAAATCGGAAAAGAAGAAGTAAAGCTGTCATTGTTTGCAGATGACATGATACTATACATAGAGAATCCTAAAGATGCTACCAGAAAACTACTAGAGCTAATCAATGAATCTAGTAAAGTAGCAGAATACAAAATTAATGCACAGAAATCTCTTGCATTCCTATACCCTAATGATGAAAAATCTGAAAGAGAAATTAAGGAAACACTCCCATTTACCACTGCAACAAAAATAATAAAATACCTAGGAATAAACCTACCTAAGGAGACAGAAGACCTGTATGCAGAAAACTATAAGACACCATTGAAAGAAATTAAAGATGATACAAACAGATGGAGAGATATACCATGTTCTTGGATTGGAAGAATCAACATTGTGAAAATGACTATACTACCCAAAGCAATCTACAGATTCAATGCAATCCCTATCAAACTACCAATGACATTTTTCACAGAAGTAGAACAAAAAATTTCACGATTTGTACGGAAACACAAAAGACCCAAATAGCCAAAGCAAGCTTGAGAAATAAAAACGGAGCTGGAGGAATCAGGCTCCTGGACTTCAGACTATACTACAAACCTACAGTAATCAAGACAGTATGGTACTGGCACAAAAAAAGAAATAGAGATCAATGGAACAGAATAGAAAGCCCATAGATAAACCCATGCACATATGGTCACCTTATTTTTGATAAAGGAGCAAGAATATACAGTGGAGAAAGGACAGCCTCTTCAATAAGTGGTGCTGGGAAAACTGGACAGCTACATGTAAAAGAATGAAATTAGAACATTCCCTAACACCATACACAAAAATAAACTCAAAATAGATTAAAGACCTAAATGTAAGGCCAGACACTATCAAACTCTTAGAGGAAAACATAGACAGAACACTCTATGACATAAATCACAGCAAGATCCTTTTTGACCCATCTCCTAGAGAAATGGAAATAAAAACAAAAATAAACAAATGGGACCTAATGAAACTTAAAAGCTTTTGCACAGCAAAGGAAACCATAAAGAAGATGAAAAGACAACCCTCAGAATGGGAGAAAACATTTGCAAACGAAGCAACTGACAAAGGATTAATCTCCAAAATATACAAGCAACTCATGCAGTTCAATATCAAAAAAACAAACAACCCAATCCAAAATTGAGCAGAAGACCTAAATAGACATTTCTCCGAAGAAGATATACAGATTGCCAACAAACACATGAAAGGATGCTCAACATCACTAATCATTAGAGAAATGCAAATCAAAACTACAATGAGGTATCACCTCACACCAGTCAGAATGGCCATCCTCAAAAAAATCTAGAAACAATAAATGCTGGAGAGGATATGGAGAAAAGGGAACCCTCTTGCACTGTTGGTGGGGAGGTAAACTGATACAGCCACTATGGAGAACAGTATGAAGGTTCCTTAAAAAACTAAAAATAGAACTACCATACGACCCAGCAATCCCACTACTGGGCATATACCCTGAGAAAACCGTAATTCAAAAAGATTAATGCACCACAATATTCATTGCAGCTCTATTTGCAATAGCCAGGACATGGAAGCAACCTAAGTGTTCATCAACAGATGAATGGAAAAAGAAGATGTGACACATATATGCAATGGAATATTACTCAGCCATAAAAAGAAACGAAATTGAGTTATTTGTAGTGAGGTGGATGGACCTAGAGACTCATACAGAGTGAAGTAAGTCAGAAAGAGAAAAAAGAATACTGTATGCTAACACATATATATGGAATCTAAAAAAAAAAAGGTTCTGAAGAACCTAGGGGCAGGACAGGAATAAAGACACAAACAGAGAGAATGGATTTGAGGACATGGGGAGGGGGAAGGGTAAGCTGGGAGAAAGTGAGAGAGTGGCATGGACTTATTTATACTACTAAATGTATAATAGATAGCTAGTGGGAAGCAGCCACATAGCACAGGGAGATCAGCTTGGTGCTTTGTGACCACCTAGAGGGGTGGGATAGGGAGGGTGGGAGGGAGACGGAAGAGGGAGGATATATGGGGATATATGTATATGTATAGCTGATTCACTTTGTTATACAGCAGAAACTAACACACCATTGTAAAGCAATTATACTCCAATAAAAATGTTAAAAATAAAAAAAAAATTTTAAAGTTACAAATTAAAAAAAAAAGATGAAAGAGAAGCGAATGTCATATGAAGCTGATTGCAACGATATTATATTTAAAACAGTGTCATATTAGTTCATTAATAATCAAGTACACCAGTGCAGCAGAATAGAAAGCTGAAAAATAGATCCATGCACATATAAGAATTGTTATATCAGACATTGAAAATCAGTGGACTAAGAATGAACTATTTGATAAGTAGAGTTAAGAAAATTGGCTTTCCTTATAGAAAAAAAAATAATTGTGCCCCTACCTCCCTTCATACAAAAATAAACTCCAGAAGGATTAAAGATGTTAATGGGAAAAACAAAACTCTAAAACTATGATAAAAAAAAAAAATTAAGAAAACATCTTTATTACAGGTCTGGGAGGGGGTTCTTAAAACAAGTAATAAAAACAAACATTTTTAAGATAAATTACTTAGACTTTATTAAAATTAAAATTTTATATGACAAAGGATATCTTAAAGTTAAAAGACAGTAGTCAACTTGGAAAAGACATTTTCAACATGTATAAGGATAAACAAAGCACTTGCATTTTTAATACATGAAGAACTCTTACGAATCAGTGAGGAAGAATCCACAAAATAACCCAACAGAAAAATTGCAGAAGATAGTAAGAGGCCATTCACAGGAGAGGACACTCAAGGAGGCAATAAAATAGGAAAAATTAATCAGTGGCACCAATCAAGAAAATTCAAATTAAAATAAGAGAAATGAAAACATATGTCCACATAAGACTTGTGGTTTTATTTGTAATTTCCAAAAAACTGGAAACTCCCTAAATGTCCGTGAATGTATACACAAAATGTGGTGTATCCATACACTGAATAGAAACTAAGTACCGGTATACAACAAAATGGGTGAATCTGAAAAATTATTATGCTGAGTGAAAATCCAGACCGAAGGGGAAAAAAAGTATATGCTGAATGATTCCATTAATTTAAAAAATCTAGAAAATGCAAACAGATCTTTGGTGAAAGAAAGCAGATCATTTGTTACCTGGTGTATTCATTTTCCATTACTGCATGATAATTATGACAAACTTACTTACAGACCTAAAGCAACACATTTATTATCTCACAGTTCCCACAGGACAGCAGTTAGCTGGGTTATCTGCTCAGGCTGAAATCAGGGCTGCAAACTCTTCTGAGGCTCTGGGTCCTCTTTCAAGATCTCTGGTTGTTGGCAGAATTCAGTTCCTTGCAGCTGTAGGATTGAGACCCTAAACTCTGCAGGCAGCTGTCTTTGTTATGTGGCTGTCTCTACAACACTGCAGCTTGGTTCTTCTTGTCTGCTTTCTCAAATCTTTGTGGCTTCTTTCTCTGACCTTTAGAACCTCTTTTAAAGGGCTCACATGATTAGATCAGACCCATCTGGGATGACCTTCCTTTTGATTAACTTAATCAAGTTAATCAGCCTGATTGGGAACCTTAATTATATTTGCAAAATTTCTTCACCTTTGCCACATATGTAACGTAATCACTGGAGTGCTGTTCTATCCTCTGTACAGGTCTCATTCACGTTCAAGGTGAGAGGATTACATAGGATATGTATACCTGTGGGGAAACTTGAGAGCCGTCTTAGAATTTTGTTTATCATACCAGGGTCAGAAGTTGAGAGAGATGCAGAGAGGTACTTATCACTCCAATTTTATTATAATTATTATTACCTCAGATGTGTTTTGTATCAGGTAAGAAAACCATAGTATCCAGAATCCATATTTGTTTTTTTTTAAAAAAGCAAGCTTGGGACTTCACTGGTGGCGCAGTGGTTAAGAATCCACCTGCCAGGGCTTCCCTGGTGGCGCAGTGGTTGAGAGTTCGCCTGCCGATGCAGGGGACACGGGTTCGTGCCCCGGTCCGGGAAGATCCCACATGCCGCAGAGCGGCTGGGCCTGTGGGCCGTGGCCACTGAGCCTGCGCGTCTGGAGCCTGTGCTCTGCAACGGGAGAGGCCACAACCGTGACAGGCCCGCGTACCGCAAAAAAAAAAAAAAAAAAATCCACCTGCCAATGCAGGGGACACGGGTTCGAGCCCTGGTCCAGGAAGATCCCACATGCTGCGGAGCAACTAAGCCCGTGCACCACAACTACTGAGCATGGGCTCTAGAGCCTGCGAGCCACAACTACTGAAGCCCGCGCGCCGAGAGCCTGTGCTCCGCAACAAGAGAAGCCACTGCAACGAGAAGCCCGCACACCGCAACGAAGAGTAGCCCCCACTCGCCGCAACTAGAGAAAGCCCACGTGCAGCAACAAACACCCAACGCAGACAAAAATAAATAAATAATTAATTTTTTTTTTTAAAAAAAAGCAAGCTTGAATTGTCTGAGTTTAATATACCAATGCCCCAGGACAGGTTTCTAATCCCTTTATTAACAAACACATAATGTTTGTAAATGTGTGTAAAACGTACACAATGTTAACAGTCCCTTTGACAATATGGGACACTTTGGAGAGTGGAGGCATATCCGTAAGGTATACTAGACGTTATGTTTACGCAGGAGAATTTTCTCTCCCACTCTTCATAAATCCAAAGCCAAATCTCATTACACCACGCTCTATCCAGAGAGCAGAGAGAACAAAGGAAAAAGTGCAAATGACGGTTATCTTCCTCCTTCAGCCAAATTAAGAGAGGGAGACAAGGGGAAAGCAAGAGCTCTGGGTGTGAATATTTAACACAGTGATCTTTCTTACTAGGGCGTGTGCAGGATCCCAGTCACATTAGCCCCATCCTCTAAGGAGGCAGGAGAGGGAAAGGGCAGAGTCTGCCTACCTCGCTTGTTTATAAAATGAAATGATGTGCCATTGAAAAATCCTGTTTTCACAGACTAGTATGTGGAATGGGGGAAGTAGTTAGAATATAATCATCAGGAAGGGAAGGCAAGATTAAATCCTATGTGTAGAGTAATCCATATTTTGGTTAAAAAAAAAATGAATATTCATTTGCATAGAGAAGAGACTGGAAAGATCTCCTCTTCACTAAAAGTATTTATCTGAATGGTGGGATTCAGTGAATACTTTTCTGCATATTTCTGACCATAATAGACATAATTTGAAAGAGAAGGAAAAGATGCAGGTGTAAGTTAATTTATTATTATAGGTATATGCACTAGGGATCATTAAAGGCACACATGAAGGTAGCTTACAGCTCTAGCAGAGGGTTCCCCGTGTAAGTAATCCATCTCAAGGTACTCCTCTGCCAGTAATGGTATTAGAACCGCCGTTTTTGAGCTCTCACTATTTCCAAGCACTTGGTAGAGAACATCTTATTTATTCCTTGTAGCACTTCATAAAGACCGATTCACTGTGGCCTAGTTGCTACAAGCTTAGGTTCCAGAATCAGCCTGCCTAGTTTCAAATTTATCCCTCACTGCCTATGTGACCTAGACGAGTTAACCCCTCTGAGCCTCAGTCTCTGCATCTATAAAATGGGGGTAACAGTAGCACCTACATCAGAGTTCTTATAAGTAATAGATGAAATAATGATATGCGGTAAATGTTGAGCATTCAAAAAAAGTATGCTATAATTATCCCCATTATATGGATGGAGATGTTAAGGCTCAGAGAAGCTGAGTTATTTTCCAAGGTCACTTGTCTCTAAGTAGAGAAGCATTCAAACACTTGTCTTCTCAAGTGTCAAGCTTTTAATCTTTATACTAGGAATTACTTTCATTGCTAAACCACATGGAGCTTAAGACTTTACAGATAATTAAGTTGGGCTGGAATTTTTCTTTTTGTCTCTGTAAATAGTTTGACTTGCTTTGAGCTGGAATTCAACTTCCAAATTAATTTAAAATAATTTTTAAATAACTCTAAAACCCTATCAATCCTTCCAGGTCTACCAAAATAAATACTCTTGTTGTGATACCTATCTTGACAGCTCCATTTCTTAAAGAAATAACATGACAAAAGAATGTCTTCCCAAACCTCGAATGTGGAAGACAAAACAAATCTTGTGCTATTTGTTTGAAAGGATGAGTTATATGCAACGGTAAGCTCTTTATCTTAAAAAAAAGTATTACAAAGCTTCATGGAGACAATAAAATTTAGAAGAATCTGTTGTCTTGATTTTATTTACTGCTTTCTTTTTTTGAAAGCTAACACTGAGCTCTATATTGATATACAAGATAAACTAGTTCTTGGTATATTTCAACTTGTCTGAAAGTCAGTTACTTTGGTTACAGTTCAGAGGACATGTTCTCAGTGAAGAAAAAAAGATATTCACATTAATCATTTTCCCAGTGTATAACGTATGTATCAGTGAAGATGAGGTAAAGGCTGGCCTTGGGAAGAAAAGTTAAGTGCTTGGAACAAGGGTGTCAGCAGATTTCTGTCCTTTGATGAACTCAGGATTACTCTCCCAGTTGTAAGCCATATGGGAACAGTGGCTCAGAAGTCCCAAAGCGTAGGTTCCAATCCCAGCTCAGCCATTGCTTGACTCCCTAAGGAGATTTGAGCTTCTTATTTCATCTTTCCCGGTCTTGATCTTCCACCTGAAAAACGAGGAGGGGGTGGTTAATGAGGCAGTGATTCGCCAAACTGGCTGTATAGCAGAATCACATGGGCAAAATCTTAAAACATACAGATTCTCGGACCCAACTCCAGACCTGTTGCCTCAGAATCTTTGGCTTTGTGCCTCTCAAGAATCTGTACGTTAAATAAGTTCATTGGCTCAGACTTGTATACCCACTTAGTTCTTGCCAGGCGTTGGTGTTTGGAAACCACCAGACTGCTGATTTCTGATTTACAAGGTTGAGGACAGTTGTGCTGTTGTTGGACATTGATGCTTGCAGTGCTTCTCGTCTCAATAAAAACTGAATAGATGAAATGGAAGCTGAGTAAACCCATAATTCCCTCTAAGCACTGGTTTCCTCAGATGCATTGTCGTCTATCTGCTTATTTATATTTAACGTGTGATATTACGATATCACAAGAAATATATATTTTGATCTTCATCCCCAGTTTTTTGCACCGAGATCCTAAAACCTTGTAAATTTCTGAGTGATGGGGCTGATAGGACTGTCTTACACAGAGCTCCTAAGTCCCTTGCAATTTCCTGACTGATAGGAACGTATTTTGTTCTCATGAGGCAGGCCCCAAGATAGCATCAAGATGGGGGCTGGTCACCAGAAAGACCAAATCTTCATGAGAAGCTTAAAACTTTCAGCCCCACTCTCCAGCCTCCAAGGACTGGAAAAGGGCTAAAGATTGAGTTAATAATCCATCACGCCTGTGTGATGAAACCTTCATAAAACCCCCTAAATGATGGGGTTTAAAGAACTCCTGGGGGGACTTCCCTGGTGGCTCAGTGGTTAAAAATCTGCCTGCCAATGCAGGGGACATGGGTTTGAGCCCTGGTCCAGATGCTGCGTAGCAACTAAGCCCATGAGCCACAACTACTGACCCCACGAGCCACAACTACTGAAGCCCGCGCTCCTAGAGCCCGTGCTCCGCAATAAGAGAAGCCACTGCAGTGAGAAGCCCACACACCATAACGAAGAGTAGCCCCCACTCGCTGCAACTAGAGAAAGCCTGTGCGCAGCAACCAAGACCCAACGCAGCCAAAAATTAATTAATTTAAAAAAAAAAAAAGAACTGCCGGGTTCGTGACTGCATCCACGTGCTAGAAGGGTAGCATAACTCCAGCTCCGCAGGAATAGAAACTCCTGTGCTCAGGATCCTCGCAGACCTTGCCCTATGTACCTCTTCATCTGGCTGTTCATTTGCATCCTTGATAATATCCTTTATAATAAACCAGTAATAGCAAGTGAAGCGTTTCCCTGAGTTCTGTGAGCCAGTGCAGCAAATTAGAAGACCAATAACATGCTCATTGCACTGCATCATTGCCTCTCCTAAGGAACTGTAGACAATTTAAATATCCAGCAATAGAGGGAATATTTAAATAAATTTTTGTATATCCATTGTATGACATGTCAGAGAGCCATTAAAAAGCATGACTTATAACAGGATTACCACTAGGTCAACTATAAGCATGCATATTTTGTCAGCTATTGCTACATAACAAACCACCTAACAGTAGGCATTTATTATTTCTCATCGATCTATGGATAAACAGTCTTGCTGGTGATGAGCTGGGCTTGCTCTTGTGTCTATAGTCAGCTGTCAAGTCAGCCAGAGACTCACTAGTCTGGAACAACCTCATGGCCATATTTAAGCGGTCAGCTGGCTGTTGGCTGGGCAAGGTAGTGACTAGACCATGGGTCTTTTCCAAATCATTCATCAGGCTATCCCAGCATTATTCACATGCTTGCTTGGAAAACTTCCAAGAAAGAGAGTGGAAGCTGCAAGATAAGTTGAGACCTAGGCTGAGAACAGGCACAACTTCACTTCTGCCACATTCTATTGACCAAAGGAAGTAATCAGTGAGTCCAGATTCAAGCAGGGCAGAAGTGGACTCTATTTCTTACATAAGAAGAGTTACAGAGTGTCACTGAATGAGCGTGGGTGAAAGGAATCAGAGCATCACTTTTTTGCATCAATAAACCACATATACGAACAAGAACTGGACGACATATTTTAAAAAAGCAAAGAACTGATATGTTCATAAGTTAGGGCTGTGGGCTTTTTTTCCTTTGTGACTTTGTTACTTCATGTAGGTAGCTATAACTTTGTTGGTGCAATAAACAGTGATTGAAAGGAAAAACACAGTAAGAGGAACCACAGTGAGAATAAGATCAACCACTTCATTACTCACTATACTGAGAGAATTGGATCCATAATTTGCATATCATAAACCAATCAATATAGCCTTCTGTTCTGCAGTGCATGCAAGTGGGTAACAATGGAAAGATCCTGAAATTGCCAAAGCAAAGTAGTTCTCTAAGATACATCCAGTGGCCTTGGATCTCAAGTGGAATTTAGCCATGAGATGTACAATTATTCTTAGCCCTCTGGGCACTCTGCATATTACCAGAGCTGGCACCGTCTCAGATATGTAACGCTTTAGCAATCTCTGGAACCCCCAGGGAACAATTCGTTCTTTAATTGCCATGATTTCTGATAATTGAAGTTTTGCCCATTTAAGAACCAAAATTTTAGTTCCTTTTTAAAAAAAGATTGTAACTATTTTGAACGGAAGTCATTCTTTAAAAGTGTAAGTTGTTCATGTCCTTGTGTTTTAAAATAGAGTTGATAAAAACCGTTTGAACATAACATAGTTTTTGACAATATTGTTCTTTGCCCTAATGCAATGACATCTTCAGATCTTTGTGGAGCAAAGTAGGGTTTCTTCACCCTTACATAAAATATTCTGAGAATGTTATGCTTTCAAGTTCTCACTTATCCCCTTTTTATTGTTTCCGTGCTCTCTCTTGCTCCCATGGGCTTTAAGAGTGCCTGCCTCTGACAGTTTGTTCCATTTTGCTTGGCCTCTTCTAATAAGCTGTCATCTTAGAAAAACCCACTTTATTAAGATTATTTGTAGGATAAGAGTAATTACGCTCTGAGTAAGGACCAGGAAGCCTCTAATCTGAGTAAGGTGCATGACCTTTAGTGTACAGAAGCTTGGTAACATGTCCTTTGCCTGCTTATTTTCCTGGTCTTGCCTCTATCCAAGGAAAGACAAGAGCCAGATCTGGGAATCCAAAACACATTAAATCCAAAGCACATTATCAGGTGTCAAAGAGGTAAAGATATTAGTGACCGGAATGAATAAATGAAATACATTCTAGGTGGACTCACTGTGCTAAGGACGTTAAACATTCCATAACCCTGTTTTGCCAAAGGTTAGTTTGTCACATAAATTACGGACTTTTCCAAAGCATTGACTTATTTTTACGTGATAATTTAGGGTGCAGAGTGAGTTTGTTCATTTATTCCACACATTCATTTATTTACTTCTACTCTGAAGATGTGTGTGTGTGCACATGTGTGTGCATACACACACACAGTGAGAGAAACCCTGTGGAAACTATATTGTCGTTTGGAAAATAGAAATATAAGCACATAATTGTGAAATATTAAAACAAATACTGTAACTGAAACATGTCAGCCACTATGGAAGAAGAGAAAATGGAGACAAGAAAAGACCCCCTAGGTCCTCTGTCCCTGTGAAGTGTGGTTGATAATATCCAACTAACAGCTTTATTGTGAGGATTTAATTATAACCCTGAGTAAGGACATGTAAACTCAAAGCTTATTATATACAGTATTATATATAAGGCAAGACTTGGATTCAAATCTTGATTTCATCACATATTAGCTAGGTTTTTTTTAGCCCCACTTTTCTTTTCTGGAGAATGGGACTAATGCCTGCCTTGCAGTGTTGTTGGGAGAATAAAATAAAAGAACATAAGTGCCCCACACAGTGCCTGGAAAAGAATAAGTGCTCCACAGCTCCTTTCTCCTTTTCCTCTTCACCAGAGGGGTGACAAATGAGCTGGGTTTCGAAGGATGAGTAGGAGTTCACAAATCAAACCAAATAACAAATCCCCAACAGGGAAAGACGCTTTTCAACAAAAAACATGTGGAGATTTGCTTTTGAAAGTGGAGGGTGATTTGTGAGGCTGTTGCCCTTCTCAGCAGAGTCAACAATGCTTCTCAGCAGAGTCAACCATGCTTCTCTATTTCTTTCACTGTCTTCAGGAAAGCTAGTTCACTGACTAGTGTGATTTGTCAACTCACCTGCACCACCTCACTACTAAAACGTTATTTGAGCCCTCATTGCAATCAGACAGTATTGGGCCTTTATGAAGGAAGGGGAGGAAAATGCTAGAAATCCGTAACACTGCATGAACTAACAGAATTTTGAAATTGTACAAAGAGGGACAAGATATCCCTTCCGCCACCATATGCCTAGGGTCTGAAGATAAATCATAGGGAAGAAGCTTGAAATCTCTTTATTTAGAAGTGGTCTGTCCATCTATTTAATACGCATTTATTGAGCACCTATCACTTGCAAAAAATTGGATTAAAAGGGAGAGACAAACATCAAGGTGGTTAACTGTGAGTCAGACCAAAGGAAATAGGGACTATAAATGAAAAAAACAAACTAGAATGGATAGCAGAGGCAATTGCATTGGTCTTTGAAGGGCCAGTAGGGACGTAGTTACCCAAGAGGAAAAGTAAAGGCATTTTATTGGCAGGAACAGCACAAGCAAAGGGGCAGAAACATTAAAGCAAACAGGTGAAAAGAGAAGCTTGGTCTGTTCCAAAAATCACCAAGCCCCTTAAAAACCAAACAAACACAAAGAAAAAAGTCACACGAGAGAAATAGAGCAACAACCAACGTAGTCTTTCCTTGCTGCCCTCGTAAAAAAGAGTCATGGTTTCCTCCTTCCCTTTTTTTTCCTTTCCTGCTGATGACTTAGACCTTTCAAAGGTACCTGTAAGCTGTGCAGCAGTCAGTGCCAAGGCCATACCTTATCCTGAGCACTCACTGCACCAACATAGGCCCTTGGTATCATTCTCCAGGGACCCGGCCTCTCAGCCTGAGGGCTTTAACCCCGCAAGCGGGATCGGCAGGGTGTTTAATGCTTGCGGGAGCCGAAAAAGGATTGGAAAATAACTGGGCCAGTTTCCTGCACCTCATGGTGACCTACCCATTAATGCATCCTTTGCTAGCTCCCTTCCCTTCCCCGACTCAATCCCTCCCTGCCTTTCCTCGAATCACCTTCCGAATAAACTACTTGCCCTTAGAGTATTGTCTCAGGAGGAAGCTTGCTGGAGAAGACAACTGAAGACAGCCTGCTCCTGGCTCCTGGAAAGGGTTGGGGCTGGTTTCATGGGAGAGGGCAGGATCCAGGCTGATTCTGGCAAACGGCTCAAGGAGCATTTTTGTTGGTTGGGGGACTTGGATTTTTTTAGTTGGTCATATTTTCAGAAGGATGAAATGAGTTAATTCATATGAAGTGTTCAGGCCGGGGCCTGGCACATAAATACCCGTCATGGTCATTGCCGTCATTATCTTTGTGTTGGTCTCCCCTCTTGTCTGTGTGTGTGAGAGCGTGCTCACTGAAATCTCACTCCCATCCCCATGGCACAGATTCTGGAAGGCAGCCTTCCTTTCTGGAGGTGAGACTCTTCTTCCTACTCAGAGCCTTGGGTGAATATGGATCTCACCGTGTGTGACAAACATCGTGGCTGTGTTGACTATAATTTAATCCAAGCACTGACCTCATCCACTGTGCAGGGGGTCACTAACACCTGTGTCCTATCCAATTCTCACCGGGGAGAACGAGGTGGGGACCCTTCTGGCTTATGATTCAGGAGGTCTGAGTTTGGAACTGGTAATTCCTGACTCGTCTGAGCTGCTCAGGTGATCCAGATGTGCAGCCAGGTTTGAGAACCGTACTTCTCAGTGGCTTTGATCCCCAGGATCCACGTCCCAGAGCAACGTGGTATCCGAACAGAAAGGGTGGACTCTTCTTCTTTTTCTGAACAGAACGCAAGGCTGACTTCCCTTAGACTACTACAGCTAATGTCAGAACAAGTTGTGTTTCTCGTCCCTTACAGGGAGTTTCTGTGCCCACAGTTCCCTAGAGATGGGAGGAAAAGGGCTGCTCTTAGCGTTGAGATAAGTGACATTCTGGAAATATCAGAATGTCCTGTTCTTCAGCTTCACTCTCTTAATTTGTATCATTTAACAACTCGGGGATGGTTTATGAAGGAGCTAACATTTTAAGGGAGACATTGGTAAAACAGTCTGTTTTAAAAATAGATGCACAGCTGAAAAAGAAAACTCCCTCTGTGTGAGTGCACATGGCACGTTGAACCATTCTAAGCTGGCCTGCAATAATAAATAATCAAGTAATACAGTGGGAATGGTTGCATGGTATGTTTATGGAGGCAGACACTGAGCACAGACATGAACAGGAGCTCTCTTTAGAACTGTAAATTTCAATTCTCAGAGTATTTTCACCAAAGATGTCTTGTGTTGGCATCACAGCTGCCCTGTGAGATAGCCAAGGCTGCAGCATCTTTCTTGGTAGTCCTGAATCCAAGGATTTGGGAAAAATATAAATTAAGAATGCAGGAAGCATCCCCAGATAGGAGGGATCTTTTGGGTTTGTAAAATTATGAGAGATTTTATTGGCCAGATGAATTGGCCAACAGAGACTTAATTTGCTTTAAGCCAAATGGCCAAATCCCATATCATAGGAATCCAGAGACACCTCTGGGTAGGACATACTCAGGCCAAAAAGAGAGGTTTTTCAAAGATTCATAAGCCCTTAAGTTAAAATAATGCTCCAGGTCTCTTTGACGGACCCCATTCTCTTGCTGCACCCCATCATAACAAATCACATCCCTAAGCTGGGCTGCGGTGGGAAGGTGGGATGGACTGGGAATAGTTTCAGATGGAATCAACCAAATTGGCCATGGCTAGTATGCTTGGAGCTCCACGGCTCTCATTTTTCAAATTCTACATTTTGTAAACTACGTGGGGTGGACACAGACCTCATTCTCTTTCCTACAGACGCCCTATTTTATTAAGAGCTGTAATTTAGTGTGGGTTTTGGAGGCATGTTTGTTGGGAAGGAAAGGAAAACCTGAAAGCCATTTTGCACGGATTTGATTCTTAAATCTATCTGGCCTTAAGCGTTAGCAGGGAGAGACAGTACAAGACACTTGTGTTGTTATAATTACCATCAGGCTTCCTTCCCTGTGTTATTTATAACACGTTAGCATCAGCATTATTCTCATTTTACAGGTGAAGAAATTGAAGTTTAGAAAGGGGCCCACAAGTGTACACACTTGGCCATGACCCCTCTCTTCATGGGGAGCCCATCAGTGAAGTCACATAGCTCATGATCTGATTTACTATTCGTTTCTCAGTGTACTGAGCAAGATTATTGAAAATAGTCTCCATGTTTTTCTTCCCTCCCTCTTATTGTATTACCGGCAAGATTCATGTAAAAAATGGACCTCAGGGATTCTTTCTGATATAAAGTCTTAATCCTTATCATAGCAACCCCTATTCATCTTGTGGTTCTGCACCAGGCTTTAAGAAATATGTGTCAGGAACAGCCAAACTTGTAAGCTGATGGAGCTCTCTCTATTATAAAAAAAATGATATGAAAACAGAGAGCTGTATCTTTGCTCTTTCTGATTAGAGTTATGAATGTGGGCTTAAGAAAGTTCATTCATTTTCTCTTCCTGATTTAACAAAGACGTATTTAGTACCTACTATATGCAGCGCAGTAACTGGGTGCTGTGCAAGATTAGTGGGAAGAATGAGTCTATTGTCTAGGGGTTTCTGGTGAGACCACTTTTAACCCTCTACAGCAGAACAGCAGATATTATCATCAGAAATTATGCCATTGAAATACATCATCATTTTTGTTTTCCAGTAAGTATAAGCTCAGTCAGAGAAGTGACGGTCAGCTGCCCACCTTGTATATACAGTACATGCCAAAATTGCACACATTAGCAAGGCTGGTAATGAGATTTACAACCAGGACTTTTGAGTCAGACAACCTAGGTTCAAACCCTAGCTCTAACACTGTTTATCTGTGCAGATTTGGGCCAAGTTCTGAATTGCAGTAAACATTAGGTTCCTCATTGGTAAAATGAAAATAACAATAGCTTCTAGATCACAGGGTTGAATGATAATCAGATGAGATAGTGCATGAACAGAGCTTAGGCTAATACCCAGGAATAAACATTAGCATTGTTATTTGTATCACAAAGACCCACTGCAAGAAATGACAATTGCCAAACAGAGGAATGGATAAAGAAGATGTGGTGCATATATACAGTGTAATATTACTCAGCCATAAAAAAGAATGAAATAATGCCATTTGCAGCAATATGGATGGGCTTAGAGATAGTCATACTGAGTGAAGTTAAGTCGGACACAGAAAGACAAATATCATATGATACTGCTTATATGTGGAATCCAAAAATAAGGGTACAAATGAACTTATGTACAAAACAGAAGTAGAGTCACAGATGTAGAAAACAAACTTACGGTTACCAGGGAATAAGGTGGGGGAGGGATAAATTGGAATATTGGGATTGACACATACACACTACTATATGTAAAATAGATAACTAATAAGAACCTGCTGCATAACACAGGGAACTCTACTCAATACTCTGTAATGGCCTTTATGGGAAAAGAATCTAAAAAAAAAAAGAATATTGGATATATGTATATGTATAACTGATTCACTTTGCTGTACACCTGAAACTAACACAACCTTGTAAGTCAATTATATGCCGATAAAAAAATTTTTTAAGTCATAATTTAGATTTAGAGATTTTATTACAGCTAAAAAATAAAATGACAATTGCCAGATTCCTCCATTGCATCAGTGGTTCTCCATGCTTTTTTGCTTAAGACATAGAACATTCTCTTCTTATACCACCGTATATAGAAGCCTGGGATATAGAATAGCAACCAGTGGAGTGGAGTGGAGGGGTTGGAGCAAAGAAGGGTGTGGAGCCGCCTGCGCCATCTTCCCACCTCCATTGTGTGCCAAGGAGCAGTTCCATGGAATTTCTAGCATTCAGCTTGAAAGCTATGATATTAAAGATTATCCTTATAATTATACTGTGAGCTGAGATGATCTGGTCGTTTGGATGTACTATCTATATTCTGGTACATACAAGAATTTAACAACAATATTTATTTTATGGTTATATTTTACATGTGAGGGTAGGCCGACATGTTCACGTGTTTGCCTCTATAATTAAGAAGTACATCAGAGTAATTCAGCACTATTCAATCATTAAACAAATATGTTTTGAGCGCTATTTATGCACCAAGCCCCGGTAGGTTCCTGACTTATGCAGATAAATCAGTAAGAATCTATCAGGCAGAGACTATTATTTATCTTTTTCACCACTGAATCCACCGAACTTAGCACATGCCTGACATATAGCACTCATTCCATGAACAATTGCTGAACTGAAATTTTAGACTAATGAATGACTGTCCTTTCATTGTGGGAGAATAACAAAGTTCTCGTGGATTTGAGGATTGTTCTTCCCTATTGAAAACATGAGCCCCGAGTAGGCTTTAGCTGTGATATATAAAACCTGAGTCCCCTTCTCTCCAGAGTTGGTTTTTCTGAGATCTCTAGAGCGTTCCTAAAGGTACTCAATCCCTCTATTGGCTTGAAATATTTAATTAGAGCAGGGATGAAAGCAGAAATTACCCAGCTTATAATAGTTCTGGAGTTATTGCCTGCAGTCCAGGAGATCATGGATGGATATTGGGGAATCCCTAGACTGCCGTCCATGGAGTGTCAGAAGGAAGCAACTCTCCAAAGACCTGCTCTGTAGACCGAGTAGATGGACCCATGTGTATACTATGAATATTCAGAAATGTCAACATTCAAAACCATTTTCAACAAATACTTACTTACTTAAGCCTTATGCCTCAGTGTCATTCGTATAACTCCCTCATAGTT
Organism: Leucopleurus acutus; assembly: GCF_964270905.1. Classification (NCBI taxonomy): domain Eukaryota; kingdom Metazoa; phylum Chordata; class Mammalia; order Artiodactyla; family Delphinidae; genus Leucopleurus; species Leucopleurus acutus. The sequence goes on along the minus strand of NC_139153.1, from coordinate 26,918,181 downwards.
GAGGAAAATATGTTAAGTCTTTCTGAACAAGGCATGGGCTGTCCTTTTCTTTCCAAACCCTGACAATCTCTTCCCTCTAAAGGAGAAATGAAACAGCCAGGCATCATCTCTATAAAGCAAACAGAACCTGGCAGAGAGTATCACTATCAGGAGTATAACTGTCCCCACCTTGTTAGATGCTGTGCGTTTGCTCTGTACTTACACTCTGCATGCAGTAGTTTACAAGTACTCGATCTTATAGGTGATGGCGAGTGAGAAGACTCTACATGGAGTAAGGGACAGAACTGGAACTCAGGTCCACCTGTTTGTGTAGTCAGGCTCCAGGTAGGAAAGAGCTGGCACACTCAAACTGGGTGATTAAGGGGAGTTTTTTTTTTTTTTTAAGGGGAGGGGACTTATTAAAAAGGAGTAGGGAAGACTTAAGTAAAGCAAAAAGGGATGGTGCCCATGCAGCACCTTAAGGATAGCAACTGAGACGAGCTGTTACCCCCCCAAGCCCAAAGGGTCAAGTGGAGCGGGGGAGGACAGAGAGACCGAAAGAGAGACAAAGTGTGTGGAGAAGGCAACTTTACGGCACCTGTAGTCTTTGCTAGAGGGACGGACCCCACTTAGAAACCCATCAGGAGGGACCGAGAGAATAAGTACCCAGGCTTCAGTCTCCTCTTGGCCTCAGACCTCCTGGCATTACTTCCCATTGGCTGTGCCTCCACTGGGATGCCTCAGGAGATGGGAGCTCATTCATGTGGTCCAGTTAGGTCAGCCTGGGACACAGAGTAGTGGGGGGAAGGGGAGCTGTGCAGCACAGTGTCTGCCCGAAAGGCCGTCGTGCACTTCACCATACGTATCTTACCCCGCAATCCTTCTGTCCTCCTGCATTCAGCAAATCATCTTTGCTTGGCTGCTCTGTGTCAGGCACTTGGCTTTGGAGGGTACGGAGATGGATACGGTATGATCCTGCTTGGACTCACAGTTTTCAGAGAATTTGTCAAACATTTTTCACTTGCTGGGGTTTTTTTTTTGGTTTTTGTTTTAACTTTTATCATTTTTTATTGAAGTATAGTTGATTTACAATGTTTAAGGTCTACAGTAAAGTGATTCAGTTATATATATGTTCTTATGCAGATTCTTTTCCATTATAGGTTATTATAAGATATTGACTGTAGCTCCCTGTGCTCTACAGTAGGTCCTTGTTGGTTATCTAGTTTGTATATAGTTGTATCTGTTCATCCCAAACTCCTAATTCATCCCTCCCCCGCCTTTCTCCTTTGGTAAGCAGTTTGTTTTCTCTGTCTGCTTCATTTGCTATGTCCGTTATCATTTGTCTCCCTTGTCCTCCTAGGCAGGGCTGTGTTTCCACCCCAATACCCAAACACTCCTCAAACCTTGTTCCACTATATTTCTTAGTTTCTCTTGTTTCCACAAACTTCTTCTCTGTGTTCAGCTTCTGTTTGCCAGCCTTGAACTCTCCTGAGAAAAGCTAATAACCTAATAAATGTTCAAATGTTCTTGATATTACTTTATCTCATTAGGTCTTTGAAAAAGAAAAGAGACAGAGTTGGAGGAAAACACTCTTTCTCCCTCCAGAGAAATAAATAACAAGAGGTCTAGAAAGTTCTGCCCTGACCCTATTTACCTGTCCACGTCAGAATAAATGGCCTTTCATTCCTGCCAGGAGCTGTTTGCAGTCAGAGTAAGGAAGGCACCATTAAAGATTTCAAGGTGGTTCCATAAGTAGATAAAATATAAGTGCTCTCATTCCTATAGCTTGAAAGAGTTGAAATTGTTTGGGGAGCAAAATGGAAGAAACTTAGCTAATGCCCTCAGTCATTTATTAGTGTGGCCAGAGTAATCTTCTTGTCTTGGATTACCTTCCTCTCCCTGCAGCAATGGAGGGAGAGGTCCTCATGGCGCTGCAATTTTCCTTTCAGTGTTTGCTAAATGCTTAGAAAGCTAGGCCTCCCACCATCCCAACCTGAAGCAGACAGGCCTGAAAGGACCCCTTGTGAGAAGCCAGATGTTTGGAAACAGAAGCTGTAAGGGAAAGGAGCTGTTGCATTTACCAGGTGGTGTGTCCACCAAAGGGGAGACAGGCATTTCGGTTTAGAAAAAAAATTCATTTGAAGTTGTCTGAAAGCCACGCTCAGTTGAAAGATCAGAGTTGAAGATCTGACCATATTGGAAATTAGCATTGCTGATGATGTTTTCAGAGAATCACAGATTATTTACATCTATTTAACCTTCTCTATAAATACCCAACTCAGAGAACACTGTACTATTTTTAATAGTCTAATAATGGGTAAATGTTATTTTGAAGGCAGTAGTGACAATGCTAGTATCATTTTTTCCAAACAAGAACCATCAAACAATGGCATATTGCTTTATTCATGTCAGTTCTGATGGCATGTTGCACAGTGGTAGCCGACTTTCTGAACTGTCCGCTAGAATGGAAGTCAGGACGGTATCAGTGACTGACTGACAAGACTATTTGCTCTCTGATGACAAACTTACAGTCAAGTATTCAAATATCCAAATATCTGTGTGGGCCTAGATAAACTGAACCCTGGGCACCCAAGCTTCTATAGAACACCTGATCCATATGGTTTACAAAAGGAGCTCTCCACTGTCTTTGACACGGCCTCCACTTAAATCAACATGATACAGAAATCTGCAACCTTTCAAGAAGGTTCCCTGAATGAGGAAGTACAGTCTGTGTCCATCAGTATGAGTCAGTCAATCACCTTTGTTCACCTGTGCTGCATTTCAAGTCTAAGGTCTTTTGAGAAGCAGGTTTCTTTTCCTCTGTCTCAAGCCTAACTTGTTCTCATGTTGATTGATTGATTCATTCATGAGATGTTATTAGGCATCTACTAAGTGCCAAACATTCTCTTAGACACTGAGGATACAGTGTTATGCAAAACAAACAGACTTCCTACTTTCCCTGAAGTTATCTCCTAGTGAAAGAAGATAATTAAACAGACAAGTAAACAAGAACAAAAAGGCAAGAAGAGGTACAAAAAACCCACATCACACACACACACACACACACACACACACACACACACACACACACACACACACACACACACACACACACACACGCACACCATCACCACCACCACCAGCAGCACTGCGACCACAACAACAAAATACAAGGTAACATGAAAGAGAGTGACTGGGGAGAGAGAGGGTGTTTTTAGGTCTGGTGATCAGGGAAGAAGGACCCTCTAAAGAGTGGACAATAGAACTAAGGATCCAGTGACAAAGGAAGAGAGCAGGCAAAGATCTGAGGAAAGAATGTTCCAGGCAGAAGAAATAGCGAGTGCAAAGGTATAAAAGACTAGTGTGGCTGAAGAGTAGGGAGGCAGAGGGTTGGAATTAGATTAAAAACAAAAAGGCAGATGAGAGCCGCATCGCATAAGGCTTTGGAGACACAGTAAAGAGTTTGAGTTTTACATGCAACCTACTGGACGATGACGGAAATTATTTTTCTCAGACGAGTGATATGAACTAATTTATATTCTAAATAGCTCAATCTGGAAAACATATAGAGAATGCTTTATCGGGATAAGAGTGAAGGCAGGGAGGTCTGCAGGGGGTCTATCACAGTGGCCCAGGTGAGAGGTGAAGGAAGGCAGGGGGTGTTGGGGAGCCGGAGAGAATGTGGACGCTTTATCTGGGACAAAATAGGAGGCAGGGAGAGCAGACCCCAGCAGCAGAATAGAATCCTACCATTAGTCTTAGAACCTTATCTGGTCAAAGTTGAGCCCACAAGCCCTTTAGGGATCACTCAGTGGAAACCCTTCCATTTAACATGAGAAAACCTGAAAGGTGGACAAATGAAGGGACACGCCCAGGGTCCCTGAGCAGGCCACTGGCAATCCCGAGACTGAGCCTCACACCTCCCGTCTTCCAGGGGCTTAAATAAGGTCAAGTCCACACAGAATGCAGCAGACCCCGGGCGGGGGCTGTGGCAGCTTGGTAGGCCCCCTTTCTCCAGTTGGGCCTCCCAGTCTCTGTGGTGTGAATCCAAGCAGTGGCAAGAGCTGTGGAGTTATGCCAGGGTCCGTGGAGCCATATGTGGATCATGCCCACCCTGGAGGCTGAGTAAATAAAAAGGTAAATGCCGCAATGTGACATCTAGAACAGAGAGGTTCATGGCTGGGCGCCTGGCATCCAACTGAGTTCCAATCTTGGCTTTACCCATTGTTGACTGTGTGCCTTTGGATAAGTTACTTAACTCTTTGGGTCTTGGGTTTCCTCTTCAGTAAACCGGAATGAAAATCATAACTTTTCTTGGTTCTGTGAGGCCCACATAGGATAACACACTTGTACAAACAAACAAACAAAAAACTTAGACTAGTACCTGACACAGACAAATATTCAAGAAATGTTTGGCATCATTATATGGAATTCAAAACTTCTTTTAGTGGAAATGGGGCTCTTAATATTCAAAACCCTGATAAAAGTGACTCACTCTCCACCCGAAACTGTTAAGAGTGCTTCTGCCCTGCAGGTGTGTGGCTGGAACTGCATCGCTTTAACTCGGCTCTAACGCTGCGGGTCACCAGCCGCCTGGCAGGAACTGTGGCCTTTAGCACAGGGACCCGATTCCTTCAGTCAGTCTTTCATTCATTTATTCCACAAATGCCTACTGAGAGCTAATGGAACTGCCTGGTGGTTCTCAGCCTTTTTTTTTTTTTTTTCCCTTGCTTCAGCTGGGTTCATTTGCTTAATTTACTCCCCTGAGTAACTTCTCTCCTTGAAATGCAGTGATCTTTCAACTGGCAGGTGAAGAGTGGCAGTGGGGAGAGTGGAGGGGAGAGTGTGGGGGGAATGAGACTCCAATCAGAATTGCAAAGGGACCACGTACAGGTTGAAACTTTCAAGAGCCTCCTGGAGGGTGATGTGTGAGGAACAGGCACATCACAGGAGGAGGAGGAGGAAACAGACGGCTGCAGGATGCTGAGCCCAGGTTGTACGTGCATTGAGAGCCTTAGCCATTTTTCATCTGTTCCCCTCCCCTCCACCAGCAGCTCTATGAGGTGTTAGTGTACCCATTTCACAGAAGACAAACTGAGGCTAGGAGACCTTAAGGTACTTCCCAAGTCACATGACGAGTCAGTGGAAGGCTGGGGCTGGACCCCGGGTGGCCTGACTCCTCATCAGGTTTGGTTTGTTTGTTTGGTTCCCGACGTCCTTGAGTTGTTACCGTGTGTTTGGAGGGGGAGAGGGAGGAGGGAGCTGTGATGGTAATGACTGCTGTTGCCGTACTGGTGTGTATGTGAAACAGAGACAGAGAGGGGGACCCAAAGAAACACTCAGGACAGAGTCCAAATTAACAACCACCAATAAAAAGCCTGGCCAGCTGAGGTGAGTTTCCGTCGGGCCACCACCGACCACACAAAAGATAAAGCAGAGATGCCTGGGCCATCCTAACACTATTCCTGTCCCGAGTGGGCTCCTGATGGGGAATGTGAAGGGAAGAGGCATGCGGGTTTCTTCCTCCTTTGCTGTGGTGTAGACCTCAGAGAGAAGGAGTCCTCAGGAAGCCAGCGTGTGGAGAGTGTCTCACCTGTGGGCACCCTGTCCGTGAATTCATTGTCAGTCCCTCCAAATCGTGCTGCCTCAGGATGCCATGCTTTCAGCCCCTTGAATTTGTCAAGCTCATCTCCCTCTAGAGAGGCCCATTTGTAGACAAAGCAGACCCAGGTCACACTGAAACCTTTTCGCTTTTCAAATTTGGCTGGGGAGACTTTAAGTCACACTCCTGGGACGAGTAAGCAACCGAGTCATAATTCGTCCCTTCCCCAGTTGCCAGAGCCCGGAAAGCCTGTCTTCAGGTACCATCACCTTAGTGATTATTTATGGGTCGTGTATGAATTTCCCAAATGGGCATCAGGCATCGCATCCAGGCATTTCCATAAAAACGAGGGCAATTTTTTCTAAGCAAACGTATACACATCTCCTTAATCTATGCAAATCTATTCATAAGGATTTTCTAAAACCACCACTTCCCCCACGCACCCTGGACACACAAATTCCCAGCTCCTTTTGATTTCCCAGTTTGTTTTTAAGCACTGGGTGGAGGGAGGAGGGGGCTCGCAGATTCAAGGGGGAGATGGTGCTCCCTGGGTGATGCAGCTGGCTTGCTCAAAGCAGCCGGTCCTGCCCTTGCAGTTGGGAGCAAAGAGCCAAGTGTGGGATGGTAACCACCTCCCAAAAAGCCAGGCAGCCTTTCACCAGAGGGAAGTATCAGGTTCCTGTACTTCGGCTGTGGGTTGTCACTGTCTAATAATATGACCGTTTTGCCATCTCTCTGCAAATAAGGCAGAAGCTGCTACCTGATTGGTATAACATCTCACTTACCCTCCTCATTGATTTTCTTGTTCTCCTCCTTTGCTTCATAAAAAGAGGGACCAGTGGCTCGTGCTGTGGACAGAGAAGCTTGATTTTTAGTATGAGAGAGCCTCTATTTTCTTTCAGGAGAGGGAAGTTGGATGATCAATTCTTTTGTAAATGTGTATGGTGATATTTGCTCCGGTAAGTTTTATATCTCTCTTGGTTTACAGCTGGCTGGGGTGGGGTGTGTGTGTGTGTGTGTGTGCGCGTGTGCGTGTGTGTGTTTGCATAGATTTAGACTGTACAGTCACGTATCTTTCCAAATATCATTTTCTGAAATCTTTAGGGACAATGTCTTTTTTTTTCTTACTTTGCTTGCTCATATTCCTCTGTCTAAGCCAGAGAGCTCTGTTGTATAAGAGTGTGATGCTTACCTTAGTTGTTGAAGGATGCGCTGGGTTTCTCTGAACATAGTAAGGAAACTATTTAAGCAAACTTACATTTGGCTTCATAAAAATGTAACGTCATTCTGCCTCCCACCGGGAGTGTTTAATGTCTTAAGTATGTTCGTTGTGCCATAATCTGCATATCATTTTAATTAAAGTTTCTTCCTCAATGTCAGAGCAAGAATTTTGTAAACTCCATAAATAGTTACCAAATATTTTGTGCTGTGCCAAGAAGGGGTGTGCTAATTCCATGAGGCCTTAAGCCAGGGTAGAATGGATGAGATGAGTTTCCTCTAAGATGAGGTACGTGCACCTTTAAAAGACCTGAATGTATGAAAAGTGTTCAGATCATTAAAGTACATCTCTAGAATTCCTTGAAAAGATCTAGTCACAAGTGGCTGTTGCCTCTCTTCTGTCTTTGCACTGTGTGTTTGTGCCACTGTCTGTCAGATGCCCAGTCCTGGCTCTCATGTTTCTGTATCTGACGCCGATCAAGAGAAAAGTTGCTGTTATTCAATTCAAACTAGTGCCGTACCGTGATCTGCTCGCCACTGCTAGTTATGATTTTTAAAGGCGTTACCTGGTTAACTGCTTTTTTTCTATCATCTGTTTTTCTAGAGAGTGTTAGAGGATCTGAGTTCTTTGTTGTTAATTCAGAACTCTGAGAGAAAGTCTGTCAATATAATTATCCTAGACAGAGATGATTGGATGATTAAATAATTGCTCTAATGGAAATAAACTGAGGTTCTCATCTTCTCTTTCTGTTACACAATCAACAAATCTGCATAGTCTTTTTCATGGTGAAATGGATTAGAGAATATATTTATAATGAAAGTTAAAGGCACCACTGAATAAGAAGCAAGAGGGGGTCTGACTATCTATCCTTCAGAGATTTTGAAAGTAAAGTTAGGAACGTCATGTGTGCCTAGACCTCTTAGGCATAGAATTCTTTTTCGGAAGAGCAATGATTCAGATCCTGAAGTAATCTAGGGGCAGCTCATGGGAACACTAGTGTCTGGGAATCTAGGAATGTGGTCCTCACGTCTGCTTCTTTTGGGCATTCTGCCCCTCACACACCCTTTGCAAGCTGGAATGGAACTACTCATTCTGACAAACAGAATTTTGAATTTTGGTTAATTGAGTTCAGCCTCAAAAATCCTCCAGTAAAAATTTAAAAGAAATAAGACTACATTTAAAGTATTCATTTGAATGTATAGTAATAAACTATTATACATTTTTTAAAAATCTTCTAAACCCATATGAACTTACATTGCCCCTTACTGGTCACAAGAAGCATGTTCCTTATAACAGCCTTAGATGCCATAAACCCTCACGAGCACCAAGTGTTCCTTAGTTGGTAGTTTGTTGAAAAAGAAAACATCTGTCCTTGGGCTGTTGGCATTTACCGCTAAGGAAACTCAACAGCACTGAACATCTGTCTTTGTCTCCCCAAACACCCACTCCCCCAACATCCCTTAATATTTTTGTTATCTTTCTCTTTACATGGCCGTCATTAACAGGTTATGTACAAAGTCGCTAGCTGTAAACGGAGTTGATCATCCTCTGAAGCTGTTCAGTAACAGAAGTGAATGCAGATCTGGGTGGTGGAAGGTGGGGGTCACCCTGCAGGTGAAAGCATCTGTCTTGTCCTGCGGGTTGCCAGTTTACAAAACTGTTAGGGCTCCCAGCAGGCTCGCACCCACTGATATAGGAAGGACAGTGGGGCATCTGTAATTTGGAGAGGTCAAGACCTTTTGTGTGATTTAGGATGAACGTGCCTGGTCTTGAAAGCATCCCTTTGGAAAAGTCCAGAATGCTATTACCCCCAAAACTGTTGTAGTCTCTTCAAAGGAATAAAAATCTGTGCCATGTAGGGGAGAATAACAAAGGGAATTTTGATTTCACGATGAGACCACTTATTCTTTTTAGCAAGATGAGGAATGCAGTCGTCGTTTCCATTTAGTAAGTACCTACTGTATGCCTGGCACTGTGCTAAGCATTTTACATGGCTTGTTTCCTTGAATCTTCACAGCTATCCCAGGAGGGAGATTTACAGATAAGTCCCCGTTTTACAGATAAGAAAACGGAGACAGAGGGCAAGTGTGCCATTCGTTTGTGGCAACACGGTGATAATGATGAAACTCAGAGCCAGACAGGCTCATTCCAGAGTCAGGCTCTTCATCTCTCCCCTCAGCCAGGGTTTCACTTCATCAGTACAATCTACAGCCGACTCCTAGCCTGCAGTGACTTGCAGGGTGTACCATAACACACCATATTTTTTTTTACACCATATTTTCATTAGTGCTTTTCCCCCCCTCTGAAGCTACATAGCCTCCTTCTTCTCAGGCTCTGCCTTTGTGACTCCAGGCTAATTATGTGTTTGTAACTAGCGAGTGTGCATTGTATTTCCACTCAACTATAAAGATGTGGATCTCACAAGAGGGAGCCAGTCTAGGGAGAGCTATATGCAGAAGTGGCTGAATTAAGGTAGCTTTTTTTAATTGATCACAAGAAATCCATCCCTTTGGTTTTCAATCTTTCGAACATAGAGTCAAAATTAAGATGTGATGATAACACACATATCAATACCTCAAGGTATCTGGTTTATCACTGATGCAAAATATAAAAAGCAGTTGCTACTGAATTGATGTATTTGTGGAGACTTTGTGAAATTCTCACCTTTTTTTTCTTACTCACCCCCAGCATGAGTTTCTCGCACTTTGTGGCCAGCTGGAAAGCACTGACGTGGCCCTTCAGGTAGAATATTGCAAAGCGCCTCTACCACCTGGGTAATGAAAAAATGAAAACAGCTGCCAATAAGCATGCTGAGAAGTGTGACAAAGTTGAAACTCAGAGGCCCCAGATGCATTCTTTTGCACCTGAGCACAGAACTCTCCATTTGAAATCCATTTAAGCCAATAGAATTCAACTGGATCTTTTAGGAGGAAAATGCAACTGAGTAGAATCAATACGTTTGAAATTTCTCCTCCACTGGCAGTTTTCAGACTAGAAGCAGGGCACACCCGTCATGAGATGAGCCTGTGAAATGCTGCATTTTCTTCCCTCAGTGAGAGAGAAAGGATTGTGAGTGATGAAAATGTTGCTAGAAGGGAGAACCTAGCTTAGGACACTTTTGCTCTATTTCACCCCAAACCAGAGGGATCTAAAAACACAGATGAACAAACAAACCAACAAAAACAACCCATCCCAACTTGGGAGGATTAAGGGTCCAGTTTTGAAGTGTTGACACAATATTGACTTCTTGGTGTGGTCTGCTGCATCTAATAGTGATAGCTTTTGAATTACTCCTGGTGTCGAGTAAGTTAAAGAGATCAGAGTGCAGTACTCAGTAAGATGTGTTTCCAAAACGATAGTCATTTTTGTCAGAGGTAAAACTTATTGACCTCTTTTTCTTGCTCTTAAAAAATAATAACTGGGGGCTCCCCTTGTGGCACAGTGGTTGAGAGTCCACCTGCCGATGCAGGGGACACAGGTTCGTGCCCCGGTCCGGGAAGATCCCACATGCCGCGGAGCGGCTGGGCCCGTGAGCCATGGCCGCTGAGCCTGCCTGCGTGTCCGGAGCCTGTGCTCCTCAACGGGAGAAGCCACAACAGTGAGAGGCCCGCGTACCGCAAAAAATAAATAAATAAATAAATAATAATAATTGGATGGTTTAATCAGAGAGTGTGGTATTAGAGCCAGTCAGGATAAAGAAATTTAAATCAATCTGCGTTTTCCACCAGCATCTATGAGAGTTTTAAATATATTAACAGTCATCAAATGAGCACTTTTACTTTAAAGAAATAGGTTGTACTCATCCACAGTGTTCATGAAATATAGGCTTATCCCTTAAAACTAAGCTTAGAGACAATTTTATAAAGCACATCATATGCCAGTCTCCATCTCCAAGATAGAGCTTTCTTCCGAGAGGAGACCAAATCCAAAATAAATCACAGCAGAGACTCTTTCATCTTACCTACATTTCCTTCTGCCTTTTCTTTGGCTGTGGATGTGTGTACTTAATCAAGTTGATCCTTAAGAGCTTAAGAATGATCTATTGAGTATGCAGGAATAGCATCTGGTGTTAAGACATAATGAGCGTGGGACGAGGCTTGAATTTGTCATCAAACATTCTAAGCTGGTGTACAAACAGAGCTGGTGGGCCTGTTCCATCCTTGTCTAAGAAGATGGAATCAGGGAGGATTTTGAGCCTGAAAAGAACACATGAGGCATTCAGTCCTCTAGAAGAGGCTCCTGGTCACTGGTGTGCCTTTAAATGTTTAAAGTTTAGGGATGAGTTGAGAATGGAAGCACCTCAGTCACTCTACTCTGCAGACTGATGGATCTGCATAATTAATATATTTTACAGTGATCATTTTTGAACAGATTCTAGCCAAAAGTCTTAATGGAAAATGGTTCCTGGGCAACTTCAAACGCATTCCACTACGGTTTCTGGAAAGCTTATTCCCGACACGGGGCAATCAGTTCACTGTGGAGCTTTGGGTTGGCCAAATGTAAGGGGGTAATCATTTCATTAGAGTTTGGGGGGGGGGGACTGGTAGGTTGGGGGTAAAATGCTTCTATTGATAATCCCCATGTGACTTCTTTAGCCCTGCTTACAGAATCTTTAAATCCTCCCAAATTACCACACATTGTCTCTGAGTAGGCTTTCTGGCAAAGATATGACAAATATTTTAGACTTGTTTTATTTCTGGTAAAAAAATGGCTTTAAGAACATTTGTGCCCAATATAGATTATTACTTGAGGACTTTTCAAGTCACCATAGTGACATCTACCTCTCAATGCTGAACCCATATATGTTTATCTAGCTTTGGATGAGGGAAGAAACGGGATATAATTTTTCAAAGCCTATGACATTCAATTTGCCTTCCTATGAAATTGAATGGTTGAGACCAAAAAATATGTTTTTTTAACTGGGGGCAGATTTGAGGGAAGGCTTGGAGTGTTGACTTCACCAGGCTATTCTTGCATTCCGCAAATATTTAAGGATGCTTACCAAGTGCCAGGTACCACACTAGGCTTCAGAGATGCCGTGATGAACAGATAGACATAATATCTGTGCTCCCAGAACTAAATGCCTTCATTTTCCTTTTTCTCATCTAAATCTAGTTTCTTTTTCATGGCTCAGGATGTGTCTTTTTAAAAGCATCCGGACGCGCAGGCTCAGCAGCCGTGGCTCACGGGCCCAGGCGCTCCGCGGCATGTGGGATCTTCCTGGACCAGGGCACGAACCCGTGTCCCCTGCATCGGCAGGCGGACTCTCAACCACTGCGCCACCAGGGAAGCCCAGGATGTGTCTTTTTAAAAGCATAACTGAACTGTTCTAGTAAGACATTTGCAGGAAATATGTGCTTTTGGTCCTGTCTGTTTATGCTCAGTGAAGGAATCCATTTCCTTCAGAGAGTGAATCCATTTTTTTACTGATGTGATTATTCGTCTGGCTGAAATGGAGTGGTCTGAAGGTGGGGAGCCGGGGGAAGTCTTGTAGTTGTGCCTTCTAAGCATTATTTATCGTTACAAGGCATCCTCAGATTTGATACGCTATTCTCACTCTTGCCCGATGTTGGGAGGAGGAAAGAGGGATGAAGCTACAACAGGACAGAAAAGTAAAGAAGCTAGAAGAGTAGACAGAGAGGGTGCCTAGAGGAGATAAGACTTGCAGTGGCAGTATGATTAGTTCTAACTGACATTATCGGGTTCTCCGTGGGTGTTCATTTATTCAGAATATATATATATATATATATATATATATATATATATATATATATATAGTGTCCACTTTGTGCCAAGTGCAACGCTAGGTGCTAGAACACAGGAATAAATACAGTATACTAGTTTCTGAACTCAAGCAGCTTCTAGTAGGCCAGGATTTCTCAACTTCAACACTATTAACATTTTGGCCCAGATAATTCGTTGATGTGGGGCTGTTATAAGCATTTCAGGGTGTTTTGCAGCATCCCTTGCCTCTACCCACTAGATGTCAGTAGCCAAATGCCCCCCCAGCCCACCAAGTTGTAAGAACCAAAATTATCTCCAGACAATGCCAAATAATCCCTAGTTAAAACCTTGCAAGAAACTGAGTAATAACCAACAGCTTTGACCGAATCTTCCCTTAGCATTTCTACTTCTCTGACTTTCAGATACACTGCTGCATGGTTAACTCCAGGATTTTTCAGTGGTTTGCCCCAAATATTCTGTACAACGTGTCTAACAAAGACAAGTAAGGCATCTCTAAGTCTTTTTTTTTTTTTACTATTATATCCCTTCTGTATAACACTTTACCATGTTCATTTGCCTTACATTTTGTCTCATTTGATTCCAGCAATCAACAAATGAGGCAATAGGAAAATATTATAACCTTTTAACAGATGAATAAATGGACATTTAGAATTGTTGTATGCCCAAATTCTTGCAACTAATAGTGGATAGAGCTTAGATTCATACTCAGATGTCCTGACACAAAAATCCAGTGTTTTTCTACAGAGTTATAAAATTTAATGAGAAAACCAAGGTAAGTATTTTTAAAGCACACTCTCTCTTTGAGGCTGTACTGGAAATAATAGCAATGTAGCTGTGGATGGAGGTCCACAGGCTTGGCTCCTTACTAAGTATTTGTTAACTGGGTGGTTTTGCACTCTTAGTGCAAATAGCAAATAGCAGCATCGCTTCTTCATTCCCATCCTCAGTAGTTCAAGGAATGTGGAGTGACACATCACAAACACCACAGGAAGCTCTAGGGATCAGTCCAGCAGAGTGGATGGGGCACGGGCTTTGAAGTCAGATGTACCTACTGAATGAGTCAGCATCCCAGCAGGAAGAGATGACATCCTCAAACCATCTGACCTCTTGCCAGTGACAGTACAACATTAAACCTTAATTTAAGTCAGAAAATTGAAGCCCTGAAAGGTGAGTTGTGTTTCTCCAGGCCTTATGGTGACATCAGTACAGAAGGATGATAAAAGCAGAGCTCAGTGTACTTCCAGCCCAGTGAGCTGAAGAATCATTTCAGATGGAGAAAGGCCAGTTCATGGATCGGGCACATACCAGCAATGTATGTGTTCTGGGTTATCACCAGAAGTCTGAGTGCCTGAGATCGGACCCTACATTTTGAACTGGGTACACCCAAGAATCTTTGGGGTTAGTTTAACCATATTTCAGCCTCATTAGAGGCTGCAGGAGACATTGAGCTCCTGGATGGATCTTAAAAGAGTTGTGGACACGAATCTGGAACACATTAAAGACAGGCAGTAATTTGCAGTGGTGCTCATCACATGTACTCCTGAGCTTGGATAGATGCAGGGCTTTCCCAGGAGAAGGCCTCCAGCTGTACCTGGGCCCACATCCTTCATCATCTGATGAACTTTTAAAAGGTATCTGTCACTATTGAGACCCTCGTGGCTTTTGCCAAGATAAGAGTCATTCCAAGCATATTGCTGTGGCAAAATGCCCATCAAGAAAGCTATCTTCTGCCTGCATTGTCTTAAAGAACTGAACTTAGAATGAGAGGAGATAGATCCAGATCCTGCCTCTGCCACTCATGGTCTTAGACAATTCATTAGTCTTCTCTGGGCCTCAGTCTCTACATCTGTAAAATGGAAATAATGGGTCCCCTCCCCAGAGTTCTGGAGAGGATCGCTCTCATAAATGATATGCGAAAACCCTTTGGAGACCACGTGGGCCTAGACAATTGTATCATTATGTCCTTCCCTCTGTAATCAAAGTTCATTCTGCTGTCAGTTTTCACTCGGTGCCCTTGATGTGTGCATGAGGTGAGGGGGAACGTTTCCCCAGTCTACCAAGAAAATGACTGCAGTTGTGGGATGGGTCTAAAGTAGTCTATCAGTGGTTTGATGGGTAATTCTATCTCAAGCAGAGATTTATGTTCATATTATAAATTGCAGAGACAGAGTATCTTCACTGAAGAATAACTATAATAAAACCAAATGCAATATGGATAAAGCAATTCCCTGTAATCAGCTCAGCTCAGGGAATGCTTCTGTGCTTCCCTTTCAACTTCCTCGGAAGCCTTTCCCTGCCATCTGTCCAGGCATAATCCGTTCGTTATGAGGGGATGGGAAGAGGGGCGTTGACATGATCTCTGACCTGATATTCTGTGACCTTAACCCTCTTCTCTCTCCACCTGAGAGAGCTCCTCAGGTGAATTGACAAATCCCAATTTTTTCCTCCCTAAGGATCAAAGCTCAGGGAAAGCCTCCTGCTGCCCACCCTGAGTTTCTCATTAGCCCCTGGTGTAGGAAATTCAAAGGTTTCTCATTTCTCATATTTTATTTGCCTCAAAGCATCTCCTGACACATTTGATCCGAAAACTTGGTTAGCTGGTATTTTTTCCAGGAGCATTATCTGCTGGCAGCCCTCTCCCAGTCTCCTTCCCTCAACTCACCTCTTTCCTCTGAGTGGTATTTATAAATTCCTCATCCTCTGAGGAGTTTGGAAGACATCTCCTCCAACCCTCCCCCAGACCAGTTTCCCAATATGCTTGCCTTCTCTCTCTCCCACTGCCTCTACACTGTAGGAGAGTGTTTCTCAAGGCTTTTTTTTTCCCCTGTGGATCTCTTCAGGAAGGCAAGCATGTTTTCTCAATCATTCACTCATTCATTTGTTCACACATTCATTTGTGTTTCTACTGTATATTTATTGAGCAGCAACTGTGTGCTAGGCACAGTGTTAAGATGTAGGATACAGAAGTGACTAAAACAGATGTAGTCCCTACTCTGCTAAGAGTTGCAGTCTAATGAGGGAAGAGGCAATTTAAAAATCCCTCAAAAGTGACTTAATTATCATTGTAGTAAGGGCTAAAAATAAAAGCTAAGCCATCTTGGGTACTAATTATGTGACAGGCACAGCCCCAAGTGTTTCATGCATATTAATTCATTTAATCCTCATAATAACTCTTTGAGGGGGTTTGAAGAGGGAAGGATTAGAGCTCATAAAATCCTGAAAGGCTTGGACTCCTTTCATAAGTCTAGGAATATTGGAATGAGGGTCACACAACATGATGCTAAGAGTTCACGTAGCTGACGTTTAGACAGCACTTACTGTTTACCAGGCACTGTGCTCTGCATCTCACACAGTCTGAACCTTCCCAACAGCATCCTGAGGGATTGCTATTAGTATTTCCAAGGTGGGGAAAAGGAGATGTAGAGAGCCTGTGCCGCTTGTCCAAGGTCACAAGGTCACACATTTTATGAGTGGTGATTCTGAGACTATAGCTTAGGTGTGTTTGACCCCAAGCCTGGGCACTTAAACACAATGATAACCTGTGAAAGGCTGATTAGGACATTCCTCATTTGGTTCATATTCTGGAAAATACTCTAGAATGGGGACAGAGAGGGTTATGTTAATGTGCATCTGAGTAAGAAATACAATGATCCTTCCTGGAGTAAATCGGAGCTTGTGGGACCAGGAGCGTCGTGTCCTTACATATGCTTAATCCTTAAGCATATTCCAAGGGGGACCACCAGCCGCTTCTACAACTTCCAATTCAAAGCATGGACCAAGGACCAGCAGCACTGACATCGCCTGGGAGCTTGCTGGAAATGCAGACTCTCCAGTTACACCCCAGACCTACTGAGTACTGAAATCCACATTTAGGTGATCTCCATATGGTTCACATGCACAGTTAAGTTTCACAAGCTCAGCTCTAGAACAAGTTAAGAGACTGGGCTTTCAGCTTTCAGCTCTGGTTGTGATGCTAACTGACCAGTTGTTTGATCTCCCCCGATTTTCTTTGCTCTGTGTCTTCAGTGGAGATGACTTTAACCCTCCTCGTGGATGGGATCACAGGTCATCCCATGGAGGAGCCTGGAGCTGTTGGGGAGGAAGGTTCTGTAGAAGCTCTGAGTCTCTCTTTTATCTCCAGAATTGTTTTTGCTACTGTGGTCTGTGGACCACCTATATCAGAATCACCTGGGGAATTCATTTAAAATGATGCTTAGATTAAAAGCAGAATTCTTAGAACAGCAGTAAATGCCAAAATACATAGTGTAACGGTGTCTTCAAACACCAGGAGAAAATGACTGTCAGATTAGCATTGAATATCCTTCCTAAGGTTTTTATCCAGAACAAGGATGCAGTAAAGACATTATCGGATTACATTAAATCACATTTAATTTTTACATTTAATTAATCCTCTTTTGGGAGGAACTATCTCTGTGGAATGATCCATCCAGACCTTGGTTTCAGATTCTGGTTCCCATTCCCCATCAGCTGTGTGATTTTTAATGAAGTGACTTAACATCTGTGAAATGAGGAAAGGATTCTCACCGTCGGGAGGAGGGAGATGCTGTTGTGAGGTTCTCAATAGTGTATATAAGTATGTGGCATGGAGTACTACACTAAATAGATTGTAATTATTATCATTGGTTGTTGAATGAAATTTTATAAAGTCACTACTCTCAAATTGTCTATATTATCATGACATAATTATGAAATTATAGATTAGTTGCTATAAAGAAAAACCTACTTGAAATACTTTAGAAGTGATGTTTAACTTAATTTAGCATATATATCTTATCATTTCATTCATTCATTCATTTATTCATTCAACAAACATTTATTAAGATTCTACTAAGTGCAAGGGACTTTCCCAGGCACTGGAGATGCAGCAGTGTTATATGTTACTCAGCAGGGTGGAGATGGGCAATAATAAACAAAGAAAAGAAAATGTTAGATAGTGGGCAGAGCTGTTAGATAAATCAGGTAGAGGGAATGGGCTGTTCTTTCAAACCCATATTTTTATAAATTGAATTAAACAGTAAATTTATCAAGGGAAACTTCCAGAGAAGTTGTAGAAGTGTACATAACTATTTTTCACATTCATGAATTTTAGGATTTCATCTTTAGGTTTTCTTTATTCTTTATTTTTTTATTTTTTTTTGCGGTACGCGGACCTCTCACGATTGTGGCCTCTCCCGTTGCTAAGCACAGTCTCCGGACGCGCAGGCTCAGCGGCCATGGCTCACGGGCCCAGCCACTCCCCGGCATATGGGATCTTCCCGGACCGGGGCACGAACCCGTGACCCCTGCATCGGCAGGCGGACTCTCAACCACTGCGCCACCAGGGAAGCCCCAGGTTTTCTTTAAAATGAAGAATCAGCCTGTTGGAAAAACTTAACTTGATTCAAGACTTAGTGACCAATGAATGGTACCACCTTTCCACCTCCCTTAAAGTTGACAACGTCGTGCATCATTCCATGTGATACTAACAGTAACCCCAGGAAACAAACAGATTAGTTGTTTATTGAGTTTTCTGTCAAGGGAGCAAAACTATGGCTCAGAAAAAAACATTTTCAATTGACCAGAGGTTTACCACTGGTCAATGATGATGCAAAGATCCTCTCCCCTCAAATTCAACAATGGACTCTACCGCAGAATCTCTCCTTATTTGACAATCTCTACAAAGCCTTGTAAAATAAAGGTCAGGGCTCTAGAATATTGGTCTGCAATGTGGGGACTTGTTGAGGTTATTTTAGGTTTAAACTCTTACCATTGTCTAAATATGATGGTGCTGAGAATGAAAATGGAATTAAATAATATAATGGCAAGGAACATCAGCTTCAGAACAGTTTGGAACATACGGAATTTTCCAAAGCAACTTTACTTAGGTTTTAGAATGGTATTTTTAAGCATTTTATTCCTAATACTGCTCTTTTAACACCTTCTGATTAAAATTTAGGAATAGTTTATTCTTACTGACTCAGAATTGGAATTATATCCTAGTGAATTCTACCAGCTAAACATCCAAATGTACCTTGAGGCTGTAACATTTCTACTTCTTATTCTCTCACTAGTCCACAGACAATGCTACACTCTAATAATGACAATACTAGACAGAATATGTTAAAAGAGAAAAATATTAGAAGTGGATCTAACTATTATGTTAACTCTTCCAGCACGATTAGAACACAACTGGGCTCCATTGGAGCCATGGCTACCTCTGGACTCTAGAACAGCCTCATTAATTTTCTCATCTTATTACATTGAGGTTAAAATTCACATTACACTGTTCAAACTCCACTTGCAATTATTTCTCTAATGAAATAATGAAATTTTCTACTGTCATAATTGGTCATGTCTTTGTTAGTCATGCACACAATGCTACATTTTTCCCCCCAGCTACATATGGAACATAAAATTCAGGAAACAATAGGAAACATCCAGTATATGCAGCCATCCTTGATGGCAGTACAAACAGCTAAAGACATAGTGCACATGGTTTTCAAATATATGTGGCCCCAAAGTTCTGACAAGGCAGATATGTATCCAGAAATGTGTCAACTTTAAGTATAAGTTATGATTGTCAGTTTAAAAGAAATTGGTTCATAAATAATGCAGCATGATTGAAGGACAATTTTCCCTGTAATCATAATTTTAAAGACAGTAATGTTCTGAAAGCATCTTTCTTTAGCCCCATTCTTCTAGGTCCTCAAAGCTAAGAGCTATAGTTCATCAAGGTTAGCTTTGGTGTCTGCCATGTGCAGATGGGTTGGAGCTAGAAATCAGAACATATCAAGAGTAGAGGGACCTGGGCATAAGGTTTCAGTCAAGTTAGAGGAATAAGCTCTATAGAGCTGCCGTACGACATTGTACCTTAGTCAACTATAATATATTGTACACTGAAAAATTTTTTAAGAGGGTAGATCTCATATTAAGTGCATTTTCCACAGTTAAAATAAAAAGAGTAGAGGGACCTGATGGTGTTAGAAAATAATAATATTTTGTTATTTGCAAACACAGTAGAAGCTCTTTAAAAAAAAACCCTACTCATTGTACTTGTTGGATTAACCACTGTTCTTATTCCCTCTTTAAAAAAATTGTTAATTCCTGCAGCATGTTGAATTCTTATGGAAAGTTGGTAATAGCCACACTCTGCTGAATCCACCAACTGATTTGTATATTTATTCACACAGTAATTTAGTTGTACTAAACCTCAAAAAACATGCCCCCATTTTTCCTCTCATTTTGCTTTGTGTATAGTCGTGTGTGTGTGTGTGTGTGTGTGTGTGTGTGTGTGTGTGTATCTTCAGTAATCTCAATGCTAAACGTCAAGTGTTTTATCCTGTTCCCATTAAATTGTTTACTCTGAAATAAACCTCAAATATCAAGGCCCTGTTCTTTTTGCTGTCATTCCACCGTCTCTGAGTCGTGGTGCTTGGCAGAGAGGAGGCCCTCGGTAAATGTTTGTCGAGTGAATAACTGACAACCATGTAGAATTTGCTCTTTCAGCAGGAACATTCCGTTGCATCAGTACCTTTAAGACTCCTCAGGTGAACCCACTCTCCGGCCAGCCGATTTCTGTTTGTTTGTTTTTGTGGGGGGGTTTGTTTGTTTGTTTTGTCATTGGGGCTGCATTCCTTCTGGAGGCTCTAGGGGAGAATTATTTCTCTTCGCTTTTTTCCAACTTCTTGAAGCCTCCTGCATTCCTTGTGGCCCCTTCTTCTAACTTCAAAACTGGTAGCCTGGGTCAGCCACCTTGAAATTCGCTCTCTCTCTCCCTCCCTCACCTCCCCTTCTGTCATGACATCTTCTCTGACTCTGACCTGTCTCCCTCTTATAAGGACCCTTGTGCTTGCCTTGAGCCCACCCAGATAATCCAGCATAATCTCCCCATCTCAGTGTCCTTAATTTAATTACATTTGCCAAGTCCCTTTTACTGTGTAAGATAATTACATGTTAGGAGATAGTACGTGGATATCCTTGGGGGGGTTCATTATTCTGTCTACCACCAAGTTATAAAGAAGTGATATAAGGAGAGCTTCATGGAGAAAGTGGCACTTGGACTGAGTCTTAAAACACAAAGATGATGAAGACACTCACATAGGTGAGGGCTTATGCAAAGAATCGCTAATAATCTGGCAGGGTGGGTCGTAAGTAATTTGTTGTTCACAGAAAATAATGAGAGGTGAGGCCAGAGAGGGCAGGAGGGAGGGACCCGAAGACAGAAGGCCTTGCGTGCCATGCTAAGGAAGCCACACTTGATCTGGTAGGCAGTGGAGGGCCATTCAATGGTGATAAGTGGAAAAGGGAAGCAAGGTAGTTAAACTTGGATTCTGGAAAGGTGGCCCTTGCGGCAGAATGGAGCCTGGATGTCCTAGGGCAAGGTTGAAGGCAGGTACAGCTGAGAGGAGACCACACCGTTACTCTGGGCCAGTGGTGATGGTGGCCTGGGTCAAAGAAGTAGCAAGTGAATAGAGAAGCTCTGATCAATGTTAAGAATGCAGAACCAACAAAGCCAGGGGACTGTTTGAATGAATGAGGTGAAGGAGGACTCTCAGGTTTTTGACTTTGATGATGGGACAGAAGGAGGTACCATGGGCTTAGATGGAGCATATCTCAAAGGAGGCTGTTCTCATGGGTTCTAGGAGCCACGTTCAAGGGAACACAGCCTTTAAATGCTCATTAAGCCCAGAGTCTTTATGCCATACCAGGTAAATGGGTTTGTTATTTCATTTCCAATGTTTCATTGAACTTGTAGCATTAAGAAATGAGAACACTGTGATAATCATAACCATTAAAGAGATCAGCTTCCTACGAAGCAAGCTCTACGTTACCCAGCTCTTTCTACTTCCCTCTGGCGTTTGTCAACCATTTCTTCCCAGGGAATATAAACACATCAACCGATAAAAGCCAAATGCAGCAGCTTCCTTCCTTTACTTGAGCAAGTCTGACACCTTCTTGCATCTTTGTTCTGGCCTTTTCCTGGGCTTGTGTCAAAATATCGCTTCTAATCTTCTCCCCACAGACCACTGGCTCTCTTAGGATTCTGGATTCCATCCCATCATCTGCCAGATGCAGTGGTAAGGCTCAGTGAGATCAAAAGAGAGCCCCTCTTCTAGTTCTACTTATTTCTTTCCAGACTCTTTTACTTTAACCACTTCTGGTGGACCCCCTACCCACCCTTGCACCAAGTACTTTGATATAAACTTGTGGGTCCCGCCCTGTTTGGAGGGAGATAAGGGATGTATTTCCATTAGTTCAAAAAATTACTATGAAATGCCTGCTATGAACTAAGTATTTTTACCCTGATGACAGTTCTGACATGCTGTTCTTTATTTACCTTCATCAAAGAACTTTGGCTCTACTATTGTATCCTACTTTTTAGCTTACTTCTGTGTGTATCTGACAGGTCCTGGAGGCGTGCTCTGGGTGTACTTGCACAAATTGAGGAGATTATTTAATTTACAGACATGATGAGAGTACTTCTGCAATATGGGGGATGTGAAGATAACCAAGAGATGGTCCCTGCCCTCAGAGGGCTTCCAACCAAGCAAGGCAGATAGCATAATGACATCATGCCCTTTTGTAATTCTTGTTTCATTTTTAGTTCATTTTTTTCCACCTCTTCAGTAGGTATTTGAGCTTTTTTTTCCTAGTTCCTCAAATTCCTAATCTCCTCCTTCACTTCCATTCATTATTTGATTTCACTTATCCATCCGCTAAGAAAATTAAGATCCTTTCACATAGGACTCCTCAATTTCCCTCCTTTCCAACCCAACATGATTCCCTGGAGCCCCATCCAGTGACTACTTCTTGTTCTTTAGAGGAAGAATTATCCCTCACATTCATTAAGTGCATTTTTATTGGACATCAACTATTTGCAAGACAGTTCCCACTTACATTTCTGTTCCCACATCTTCCAGTTTTCTCTAGCCCATGCAAATCCCTTCTTTTAGAATTGTGTCACTTTTTTTGTTGTTTTGTTTGGCAGAATCGTCTTTGAGTCCCATGAACAAATAAAATGATTCTCTGATGGTATTTTAACCTTGCTAGATGTGTTAAAAAGTGGTTTAAGTTTAACTTGGGATCCAGAAGCTAAGCTGTTTAGAAAAGGTCACTCTGTCCATAGTCACTAGATGGCTACATATTTGCAGGCTCTTCTGCAGTGCTGGAGTTGGGATAGTATTTATGTCTGTGCTTATGGGTATGGTCTATATGAACTCCACTTAACAACATTAGTACTCAAAAACTAAAGCCAATCTGTTAAATATTAAGTAAGTTGATATATATTTTTATCTCTTGAATTTAATCAATAGAAAGACATTACTGAATGATGATGGGAATTTTTGTCTTATTATCTAAGAAATAATGTCCTTTACATAGAATGTATAGTCCTTTAGGCTATGGTGATCTTTCATCTCATTAAAACATAGTGAGAAAAGGCTGCTCTCTCATAATGAGGCAGAACTAAATGGGTTCTTGGAACAATCAATAAAAGATTATTAAGAAAGAAAATTTGGGCTTCCCTGGTGGCGCAGTGGTTGAGATTCCGTCTGCCGATGCAGGGGACACGAGTTCGTGCCTCGGTCCAGGAAGATACCACATGCCGCGGAGAGGCTGGGCCCGTGGCCATGGCCGCTGAGCCTGCGCGTCCGGAGCCTGTGCTCCTTAACGGGAGAGGCCACAACAGTGAGAGGCCCGCGTACCACAAAAAAAAAAAAAGAAAAAATTTGTGTTAAAGAGAATATATTTTCCTCTAAGTCCTGCAGTATTATAATAATAAAACAGAATGAGACTTCCTTACTTTAAAAAGTGATCCTCTTAGTATGTGGATGGACCTAGAGACTGTCATACAGAGTGAAGTAAGTCAGAAAGAGAAAAACAATATCGTACATTAATGCATATATGTGGAATCTGAAAAAATTGGTATAGACGATCTTATTTACAAAGCAGAAATAGAGACACAGACGTAGAGAACAAACGTACGGATACCAAGGGGGAAACGGGGTGGGATGAATTGGGAGATTAGGATTGACATATATACACTATTGATACCATGTATAAAATAGATAACTAATGAGAACCTACTATATAGCACAGGAAACTCTACTCAGTGCTCTGTGGTGACCTAATTGGGAAGGAAATCCAAAAAAGAGGGGATATATATATACGTATAGCTGATTCACTTTGCTATACAGTAGAAACTAACACAACATTATGAAACAACTATACTCCAATAAAAAAACTTTTTTAAGTGATCCTCTCAGAAATTTTAAGATTATTCTTGAATATCCTTAAATAAAATATCTTGAAAACTGTTCACATACATATTAAATTTTAAAAACTATTGAATTTTGACTACACATGGACATGTATATCTAGATTGGTTTATAATATGATCTCAAATTTGTAAAATACTTTTAATAATGGAAAATTTCAAGCATATAAAAAACACAGAATAATATAATGAGCCTCTGTTTCCTCATCATTCCAGCAATAATCAACTCATAGGTAACATTATTCCTTTTATACTCCCCAAGCATTAGATCATTTCTTCTGTAATAAATTGGTGTGTATCTCTCAAAGGTACTGAAAACAAAAACGCTACAATACCACTTCACATGTCTTAAAAATGAGCAATAATTCAGTTGTCATCAAATATCTATTAATTTCCAAATATCTCTATTAATCTCATGACTTTTTTTCTTAGTTTTCTGAAATCTGGATTTTTGATATATCTTTTAGACCTTTTCATGCATAAGCTCTTCTCTCTCAGTCTCCTCTTCTGTGTCATTCATACAGTTTAATAATTTATTGTTGTTATTCTTAAACAAACAAGGTATTTACACCTGGAGAGTTTCTCAGCATCTGGATTTTGCTGATTTCACCCTTGTGATGTCATTTTACACATGTCTCTCTCTCTCTCCTGCATTTTTTTGTAAATTGGCAGTTGGACATAGAGACTTGATCAAATTCAGGTTTGGGGGGTTTTTTTGCAAAGAATACCTCAAAATTGGTAAGATCTTCTTCCATTAGAGGCACATGATATCTGGCTGTCTCTCTTTTTGTGTTATCAGTCATCAGTGTTTAGATTAATTTGTTAAGGGTTGTGTCTTAGTTTGGGCTGCCATAACAAAGTACCAACGACTGGGTGGCTTAAAAATTAGAAATTTATTTCTCACAGTTCTGGAGGCTGACAAGTCCAAGATTAACATGCTTGCAAGGTAGATTTCATTCTGAGGCCTCTCCTCTTGGCTTGTAAGTGGCTGCCACCTTGCTGTGTGCTCCTTTCCTTGGTCAGTAAACACAGGGAGAGATACAGAGAAAGGGAGCAAGCCCTGGTGTTTCTTCTTTTAAGAACACTAATCCTTTCTCTTTCTGACTTACTTTACTTAGTATGATAATCTCTAGTTGCAGACAAATACCGTATGAGATCACTTATACGTGGAATCTAAAATATGGCACAGATGAACCTATCTACAAAACAGAAACATGCTCACAGACATAGAGATCAGACTTTTGGTTGCCGTAAGGGAGGGCGGGAGGGGGAGGGATGGACTGGGAGTTTGGGGTTGCTAGATGCAAAGTATTACATTTAGAATGGACAGACAACAAGGTCCTAATGTATAGCATGGGGAACTATGTTCAATATCCTGTTATAAACTGTAATGCAAAAGAATATAAAAAAAAGAATGTCTATATGTGTATAACTGAGTCACTTTGCTGCACAGCAGACACATTGCAAATCAACTATACGTTAATTAAAATAATAATAATAAAAGAACACTAATCCTATGGGATCGGGGCCCCACCCTTAACTTCATTTAACCTGAATTACTTCCTTAGAGGCATCATCCCCAAATACAGCCACAGTGGGGGTTAGGGATTCAACATATGCATTAGGGTAGAGGCACAAATATTCAGTCCATAACAGGTTGCAAAATGGTGATATTCTAATTCTTTGTCATTATTAGGTGAATAGTTCTATGAAGGCAAACTTCTTCTCTACTGTTAGGCCACTTACTAGTAGCATTCTTAAAGAAAAGGCAAGATAAAGGATTGATGCTTCCCTTTCATTTACGAGTTTTTTAGTTCACTAGTATCCTCTAGCAGTGACCAATTCGATTTTTATGATTAATTGTTCCTTTTAGTATAGTTATGACCTCCTGGATTCAAACTGTCATTCTCTATCTGTGTGGTCTTGGATGAGTCACTTAACCCCTCAATGCCATGGTTTACCCAGCTCTGAAATGGGGGTGATGATGATACCTACCTCACAGAGGTATGAGATTTTAATGAGATAATGTCTGTAAAGCACATTACAGTCATTAAAGACAAGTGTATTGCCGGACACAAGTAGAAGCTCCCTAAATGGTAGCAGCAGTTGTGTTGTTATGATTAGAATTATAATTAGAAAATATTACTTTAGAATATACTTCAAACTGTTCCTCCAGAACTTCTACTCTAGTATTTTGGGTATTTTTCAAATGAATAAATGCTACATTTTAACTGCCTATGTCAGGCTTGCTTCTTTTCCATTACATAATCAAAATAATACATGGTAGCAAGTGCCCTGTTATTCCAGAGGTGATTTGATGACTGTGCATTATGTTTGGGAGGTTCAGACATTCCCAGAGGTTCAGAGGTTCCCAGGTCAAGAATCAGAACAATCAGAGCTTCACAAATATCTTGAAGTATGAACAGTAGAGAAATGCAACTTGCCAGTGAGGTGTGTGCAAAGCAAGTAGAATGTAGAAAGGCCTTTGAATCTCTCTACATAGTTATTTGCATGTTTTAAAAATTCTTTTGACAGTAAATGGTTTTATGACTCATTCTGGGTTTCTGCCTCTTAGTTCATGAGCTTAAATATGATGCCTGTTCATATTCCTGGCTTATAGTTGATAAGCCCTGGATTTTATTTATTTATAATATAGCCACAAGCATAAAAATGGCTAAACAAGCAGAAAAAATCAGTTCCTTCTGTTCTTTTCATGGGACCCTGTGCTTGTCTTTCACTAAAGTGAAGCTGCATTTAAGACAAAATTTTTTTGTTTTAATTTTTTTTTTAAAGGAGAGTGAATGAGAGAAACTTCTCTGTTTAATGAGCCATACAGTCTAATGAAAAGAATTAATTGAATGTGGCCAGTTGGTTATGGATCAGCATTTTTCCCCCAGGTAGTCCTATGTTATTCTAATTTGCTTTATGGATATAAATATAACTCTGTTTCATGAAATGTTCGAATTTTAAAGAAGACACATGAAATACACCGAATTCATCCAGAATAGAATCCCAACCTGACTTTTACTTTCTATTGAGAGACATGGTAACTAAAGCCTGCTCTTTATAAAAAAAAAAAATGGGGTTAAAGGATTGTGACTTTAGTTTTAAAAAAATTCTAAACATGCTACATTATCATGAAAACATGGCTTCTGGCAAGGAATAGTTCATGCCAGCATATTCTATACATGTTATTAAATTATAGAACAGTGGCTGTGTTCCATGCGTTTATCTTACTCTAATTTTCCTGTCAAGCAAAAGTGTGCAGTTAAGATATCTATCAATGATTTTCTTCAGTGATCTAAGATCAAATTTCTCCAGAAAAATGTCAAGTTCAAAACCACTACAATAGGCAAGAAATTAATTCATAAGACTTTTAAGTCAGGTGTCAGAGAAATGGTTTCAGTTCTCAGTGAGAAGTTCTGTGGAATTTTTATTTTTTCTTGTTACTCCGTTATGATGGATATGAGAGAATGGGAGTGGAGTCCTTTAAAAACAATGACCGTCACTGAATCTGACAAAAGGTAAGTTACACTTTTACTCAACTAAAGATTGACACATTCTTAGGCATATATTCCCATGGTATATTTTGAAATAGTCTTACCTTGATTGTAAACAGTGACTTTGCCAAAGTATCTTAATAAATGAGCAAGTCAAAAATGTGATTCCATTTACACTCTCTATAAATGTAAATAATTTTTTAATTTTTTTTATTGAATGAAAGATTCTTTGAATTCTATAGTGCTTTACAATTTTCAGAAGTTTCACACACATGATTTCATATAATCCCATAATAACCCTTTTCCCCCCATTCTTATATTGTCCCTCCCCCAAATGTAAATAATCTGAAGGTATTATGAAGATAATTCTGAAAGGGAGTGGGTTTTCTTTGATTTTACATTTTTTTCATCAAAATGGAGGTTAAAAATAGCATAGCTGTCTAATGACAGGCCTGAATTTACTTTGTTCAAGTTACCCAGAGGTTGTCTAAATTTGCAATTGTAATAAGATCTTTTTTTAAAATTGAAGTATAGTTGATTTACAATATTGGGTTTGTTTCAGGTGTACAGCAAAGTGATTCAGTTATATATTTTTTCAGACTATTTTCCATTGTAGGTTATTACAAGATATTGAATATAATTCCCTGTGCTATACAGTAAATCCTATTGCTTATCTATTTTATGTATAGTAGTTTGTATCTGTTAATCCCATATGCCTAATTTGTCCTTCCCACCCTCCCTCTCCCCTTTGGTAACGGTAAATTTGCTTTAATAATATCTTTTTTTTAGTTGCGAAAGTTATGCATGCTTATTGGAAGAAGTTGAAACAATACAAAAATAATTTAAAAATAAGATTCTGCTTCCAAAATTTACTCCTTAATGTTAAAAACTGATAATACTTCAGTACAACCTTTCTAGATCTTTTCAAGTCCATTAAAAACGTATACATGTATAAATACTTCCTTTTACAAAAATGTAATGCACATATGTCATACTTGGCAATTTGCTTTTTTTTTTTTTTTTTGCTTTACATAAGATCACCTATAACTTTCTATACTGCTTTTCATACTTTTTAAGTATCGCATAATAGTTCTTTGATTTACTACTTCAAAATTTATTTGATTATTTTTTAATAGGCATGAAGTTTGCAATTTATTTTTACTATTTCAGTCATGCATTTTACTTTAAAAATTTATGTCAGGCTTTATGTTGGAAAATAAAATTCAAGCAGAAATTTACATTTCTCTTCATGGGCAAGTGTTAAATTTAGCATATAAGGCACAGGACTTTCTAGGTACTGTCCAGGGAAGAGGAAATGACTAGATGCTGAATGGGCTTGACTATGCTATCTTGCCTTTATAAAATGCCATAAATGCTTGTTTTACTTCTTCATCTCCCATAAATTTCTGGGGCAGACAGTGGCAACTGGCTGACTGAATAACCATTCCCAGCCCTTGTACCATTGCCTACCTCCCCTCTGCAGCCCAGGCAAGCCAGATATTCACTTCTTAGGCTCCCGTGCAGCTAAGGATATCCATGGAAATGCAGCAACCATTTTTTGGTGATGAGGCAGAGACCACAGGAAACAAAGAGATGTTGGCTCAGACATCATCATACCAGCAGCCACTTAGTTCTGGACTTCTCAATACATATGAAAAACAAAGTCCTCTTTGTTTAAGCCACTATTTATCAAGCTTTCTGTTACCGGTGCCCAAATACGTTATTAAGTGATCCATCTCCAGGCTACAGGTTTAAGAAAATGAAAACAGAAACTTCTTATGCTATATAAGTATTTTGGGGTTCTCCTTCTGCAGGGCCTGGTCAGAATTCCTCAGGTGCTACTATGAAGTACCAATTTTAGGAGGCTGCCTTTGCTTGGGAAGATTTCATATAAATCACAAAGCAGCTAGAAGGGCACAGTATACAATTCTTGACAGGTAGCCTGAAATGGAAAGCAGCGTGGAAGATATTGGAGCTGGTTAAGAACACAGATAGTTATATACAACTACAAGAAAAAACATACAGCTCTATGGGGGAGAGCTTTTCGACCGTGGTTTTCAGTGCCTCCAAATAAGATAGAATTATATTGTCTTCCAGGGATGACCTGCAGTTTTTATCTTCACAGGAAGGTCTCATCTGAGATTTTACAGGGTTGTTCACAAAAACTTTCAGGGTCAGAGTGTTGCAGTAACCATAAACTGATGGCCAGAATAGGTGCTTTGTCAATTTCTTTGGAAAAATCCAATTATCAATAAGAGAAGAAACACTAGAAGAAAGAAGAATTGGACCAAAATGAGTAAAATTGGAACATTAAGTTTTAGAGGCATTCATCAGTCAGCTGAGGGCCTCCTGGGCAGCCTCTGGGATATGAGGGAAGCCACAGTTAATCAGACACTGTTTCTGCACCAGAAAATATCCTGACAGTGTGTATTCCTCACTTTTCCAGGGCTACTAGTGAGTAATCAGCTCTTTTAAACAGCTGTGTTCCCAGAAATGCTCCTCAGGGGTGCTAAGGACCAATGACTCATCAGCCCAAGACAAATCATAAAAGGAGAAGACACCAGAGGGGTTCATCAGAGGCAGGAACTGGGTCTCTTTCACCTATAAGCTGTTGAATGATGGACGGGAGTGAAAGTGAGGAACCCCCCCCCCCCGCCCCCCGACCCACCATGGGTGGCTGAGAATTAGGAAGAGGGGCTTGTTAAATGTAATTGGCAGAACTACTCCTGGCAGGCTTCTCCAGTGTCTTTATCATAGCAGATTCTAAGTTCCTCCCCCCTCATGTCCTGTGATACTGCAGAGCGAAGGCTTGTGAGGCTGAGGCAAGATCCACGAGCTGCCACTGGCATCCACGTGGATGGTCAGGACTTTGTCTTACGGGTGCTTCATTTAGTCCTCACTTGGCTTCCTGAGCATTGATGTGACAGAGAAAGCCTTAACTAGCCCATAATTGATATTAGTCTTTCCATGGTCTGCTCCAGCCAAGTGAGATGCCCTTCACAGCCCTGGGAGAGTTGGGAAGAGGGAAGATAAACTTTAGAGAAAGGCAGATCCGAGTTCAAACCATGACTACTTAACATACCAATAACCCATGTGATCTTGGCGTGCAGTTTGACCCATTTTCTTCATGTGAAAAATGAGGGGTTATGTTTCCACTTCAGAGGGTTGTTGAGAGGATGAAATGGGCTCATATAAATAATGTATTTACTGAAGAGACTGGCCCCGAGAATCAAATGTGGTTGATTTTTTTAGTGCTATCATCATCGTTATCATCGCCGTCATCGTCGCCTTCACAGTGTTTATTATTCTGGGCTTCGGTGCCAGGGTTCACGTTTTCAAGCCCTTCATCCTCTCATCTTGTCTTGCTCATTCATTCATATTTTCATTCACTTGACAACATTCATGAGCCGCCTCCCATGTTTTGGCACAGCAAGGATACAAAGAGAACTGAGGTGCGGTCCTGCTGGCAAAGCGTCTGCAGACTGTCTGGGGAAGTGAGACACTTGCTCATCCTCCAGCATCAGGTCCTGCCCTCTCTCCATCCGCACTCTCCACTGTTGCCAGTGTGGCTTTTCTGAAATGCAGATTTGTCACGCCCCTCCCCTGCCGAAAACCCAACCCCCTCCTAAAACCCAGGTCTCCTCGTACGGACGGACGATTTCTGTTAACGACCAGATAGTAAATAGGTTTGCCTTTTTGGACCGTAGAATCTTTACTGTCCATACTCATTTCTATCATTGTAACCTGAAAGCAGCCGTAGACGATACGCAAGTGAATGGGTGTGGCTGGACATGGCTCAGGGGCCTCAGTTTTTGGATCCTCCCTAGACCAGACCTGACGCATCCCTCTTGCCTCCTGAATGGAGCCACCACTTTCTTCCCATCTTACAATGTCTGCTCCTGTCCTACCAACTGCACAGCCGAGATGTGCCTCGCTTGCTCACTTGAGTATCTTTGACTTGTTGCTCTCTCTGCCTAAAACACTCATTTTCTGCCTCTTACGTGGCTAAACCTGGCACGCTTGCCTGCTGTCTGCTTAGCTGTCCATTTCTCCAGACTCCACTCCGCACATCCCCTCCACTCCTCTGCAAGCATGCACCACATTTTTCTCTAGCATGCTCCAGTGACTGCCGCCACCATAAAGCACTGTCACTGCACCTGTTCATCCACTTGTCTGCATCCGCAAAGGGACAGCAAGTTCCCTGGAGGTAGGGGAGCCGACTATATTTAGTCAACGTGTGTTTAGGGAGCACCTACTTCGTGCCAAGGGCTGGGATTCATCAGTAAACACAGACAAGGGTATCACCTTTCCTCGGGGAAGTGGTCAGACAAAACATAAACAGGTGAATACGCTATGCCGACCAAATACAGGTTTTTAAATGTCTGCTCAGGTAAACAACAACAGCAGCAGGGAATAATGGGAGTCAGGGTGGCGTGGGCTGGGGTCAGGAGCCCTCCTCTGGACAACGTAGTCCAAGAAGACTTTCTGTTTGCAAAGGGGCTCAGCTTCTTTGGAGAGGGCTGCAGAGATGAGAGCGTGGCGAGCTAGAAGCTGAGAGGCATGAGCTAAGGTGCGCTGAGTGGTACCAGTCCTTCCATTAATACAGTCCTAGGGCCACTGCAGTGCCTAGAGAGTAATCGGTGCTGGGTCCGTGTTTGGTAACTGTCTCAGTTGCATTCCTCAAAAGCAGGTCCTGAGACCTGCTTTTTGAAAATACAAGAATTTAGACTCAGCAAGGTCACCTGAGAAGTAATGCCAGGAAGCACAATGATGAGTGGAGAAATGAGACAGAAAAAGGAAAACGCCCACCAAGGGTGTCGTTTGTGAGCAGATGTTGCTGTGGGCAACAGGGGCTTGATCCCATTGGAAGAAACTATACTGAACACACCTCAAACTTTCCCCACAGACAGACAGGGACACTGGGGGTTTATCCACCAGTTTCCATCCCACATTGTTTGGAAGCTGCCAGGGAATTGACTCCCAGAGACTCGCACCGTGCCCCAGTCACAGGCTGCATTCCTGCTGCCTGAGAAAGCCCTCAGCGGAGAGCCTCGAGTGTTTGGGGAGGAGCCTTTGATGCGTATGAGGACTGTCCCCCTGAAAATGCAGGTGGCCTGTAGGGTGGGCTGCGGGGATCTCAGCAGAGCATCAACGGTCTCTCCTACAGTAGCTAAATCAGTAAGTGAATAATAAGTGATTGAATGGATACATGAATGAATAATTGAAGTGAAATCAGTGAAAGAAGCCCAAGGTCTCTTCCCAGTCAAGGTTCAGAGGTGTTATGTTGGTAGCGTGGAATTGGCCATGGTGGGAGTATTTACACCATGGAAATTGGCAAATGCTATAAATCAAAGCTTTATCCTCCGGAGATCTCATTGTCACCCCTGGTGCCCTGACCCACAGAGGGAGGGGTATCACAGCCATGGTGGTTTCCCCTGAGGAGCGAGGGGTTTGAGCCCCACATTGGGCTCCCCAGCCTGGGGGAGCTGCACCAGAAAGATGAGCCCCTATAACATGTGGCTTTGAAAGCCAGAGTGGCTTATGTCCAGGAAAGCTGGAGGGCTGTGGAAAACTGAGACTTAGTTCTTGAAGAGCATACATACATACTCACTTTCTCCAAGTCCCAGTGCAGAAGCAGCAGCTTAAAAAGTGCCTGTGTCAGGCTTCCCTGGTGGTGCAGTGGTTAAGAATCCACCTGCCAGTGCAGGGGACACGGGTTCGAGACCTGGTCCAGGAAGATCCCCATGCCATGGAGCAACTAAGCCCACGAACCACAACTACTGAAGCCCGCATGCCCAGAGCCCGTGCTCCGCAACAAGAGAAGCCACAGCAATGAGACGCCCTCGCGCCGCAATGAAGAGCAGCCCCCGCTCACCACAAGTAGAGAAAGCCTGTGCACGCAACAAAGACCCAACGCAGCCAAAAATAAATAAAATTTTTTTAAGAAGTGCCTGTGTCCTAGAAGACAGAGATTCAATTGACTAAATTTTAAGGCATGTGCTGGAGGGGCAGAGATCTGGTGAAATTTTCTCCAGAGACAGAAGAAGTCGCAGGTGCCATTTTTTTTTTTAAACTCTCCATCCACCTCGCGGGCCCGGCATGAGCATGTACCATTTCTGTCACTCCCCATCAACTTAACTAACACCATGTGCACCAACCAAGTATTTCCCTGAGGACCTACCCTGCCCAACCTGCCTGCCCCACCTGGCTCTTCCACAGCAGCTGCTGCCGCGTTCTACCCAGCAGGCATCCCCAGCTGGCACTGGCACCCCTCCAGGTGTCTCCTGCTCCAGGGGTCCAGCCCCACATACCAGCATACCCACAACAGTCTCAGTCGGGCCTCAGAGCCACTTCAGAGTGAAAGACACACAGTGAAGAAGTAGAAAAATATATTCTATGCAAATGGAAACAAAAAGAAAGCTGGGGTATCAATATTTACATCAGATTAAATAGACTTTAAAGCAAAGACTGTAAAAAGAGACAAAGAAGGGCCTTACATAATAATAGAAAAGATTAATCCAACAGTAAAGCAAATATTAACAGACGTAAAAGGAGAAATTGACAGCAATACAATAATAGTAGGGGACTTTAACACCCCACTTATATCAATGGGTAGATCATCCAGACAGAAAACCAATCAGGAAACATTGACCTTAAATGACACATTATATCTGATTGACTTAATATATAAATACAGAATATTCCACCCCAAAAGAGCAGGATATGCATTTTTCTGAAATGCACTTAGAACATTCTCCAGGATAGATCACATGTTAGATGAAAAAATGAGTCTCAAATGTAAGAAGACTGAAATCATTTTAAGCATCTTTCCCACCACAGTGGTATCAGACTAGACTCTCAATTACAAGAAAGCTGTGAAAAACACAAATACTCAAAGGCTAAACAACATGCTACCAAATATGCTTCTCCTGGTCCATGGGATCACTGAAGAAATCAAAGAGGAAATCACAAAATACCTGGAGACAAATGAAAATAGAAACAAAACATTCCGAAATCTGTGGGACTCAGCAAAGGCAGATCTAAGAGGGAAGTTTATAGCAGTACAGGCCTACATCAGGAAACAAGAAAAATCTCAAATAAACAATCTAACATTACACCTACAGGAACTAGAAAAAGAAGAACAAAGCCCAAAGTTAGTAGAAGAAAAAGAAATAATAGAGATCAAAGTGGTAATAAATGAAATAGAGACTAAAAACCAATAGAAAAGATCAATGAAACTAAGAGCTGGTTCTTTGAGAAGATAAACAAAATTGATAAACCTTTAGCTAGACTCATCAAGAAAAAGAGAAAGGGCCCAAATGAATAAGATCAAAAATGAAAGAGAAGTTACAACCGACACCACAGAAATAGAAAAAAATCATAAGAGATTACTACAAACAATTATATGCCAACAAATTAGATAACCACAAAGAAATGGAAAAATTCCTGGAAACATACAATCTTCCAAGACTGAATCAGGGACGGGGCAGGGGCGGGGGGTTGTATGTGGTGGTGATGGGATGAATTGGGAGACTGGGATTGACATATATACACTAATATGTATAAAATAGATAACTAAGAACCTGCTGTATAAAAAAAAAATTAAATACAAAAAAAGACCGAATCAGGAAGAAACAGAAAATCTGAACAAACTGATCACTAGTAATGAAATTGAATCAGTAATCAAAAAAACCCCAACAAACAAAAGTTCAGGACCAGCCGGCTTCACAGGTGAATTAAGCAACTTTCCCAAGGTCACATTCCAGCGCCCATGCACTTAACCCTTACACAAGAATTCCTCTCGCTATGCAAAGTGATCTGGTGTTCCTAATGGGGACTCCAAGCTACTATAAGAAGCTGAGTTCCAAAATTAAAATAAAATAAATGGGAGTATTACAGAATGGGTGAGTGTTAAGTGCACTTGATTGACTTTCTTTGGAAATGAGCAGGCAGTTCTTTTGAATTTCGCCAAACTAAGTGGACAAAGTTTGGCATTTGTTTCCTTCCCATCTTAGGCCATTCTCACCTTCTCAGATGTATCTTCTCTCTGGAAGACTTCTCTGAGTTCCTGTTCTTAATTTTCAGTACCTAATTCCCATAGATGCATGTTCTGCACTAGGATAGACTATGACATTAGTTCGTAACCAGCTGAACCTTTTAGTAGTTGACTCAGAAAGAGCAAGGAATACAGAGTTGGAACCACCAAAGGGGCACTGAGGCTGACATATACTGAGATCTTGTCCTCTGGAATAGCATATTTTAGATACTCACCTCCTCTTCCTCTACCCATCAACTCTAAAATTCTCTGACTATGCATTTTTAAAAATCTATATTATTCCAAAAGACAAAACATGTGTATTGCAAAACATACAGATAAACAAAAAGAAGCAAGCAAGGAAACATACCAAATTCTTCCCACCTGAAGGTATCCATCATTAATCCCTTGGTGTGTAGCTCTCCAGAGCCTTTGATGTGAGATTACCTTCTCTACCTTCTGAGGTGTGACAGCTCTTTACACCGATATTTGGCCTCAAACACAGATATTTTGTCCTTGTGTTTAATTTTTCTACAAACAAAATGACTCCAGCTTTCCAGACAGTTTTTTCAGACCCCACCACCCCATTCCCCATCATCACCCTGGCCTTCATTCCAGCCTGAACCAAATAAGATGCCGCACTTTAGAAGAACTCCAACCTTTCTGTGTGAGACGCTGAGCTCCTGTTGACAGATCTCGTGAGATCAGCACCATCCTAATAGCCGCCTTCTCGTTTGTTTCTTTGTTCTCCACAGCTTTTTGCAATCTTTGCATTTGCAACATGCGGTGGCTATTCCGGAGGCCTGCGGCTGAGTGTGGACTGTGTCAACAAGACGGAAAGTAACCTCAGCATTGACGTAGCATTTGCCTACCCGTTCAGGTAGGGAATGGTGACTTGTGCTCACTCGTCTCCCCCCGCAGGGGCAGGGC
Source organism: Leucopleurus acutus (assembly GCF_964270905.1). NCBI lineage: Eukaryota > Metazoa > Chordata > Mammalia > Artiodactyla > Delphinidae > Leucopleurus > Leucopleurus acutus. The sequence continues at coordinate 26,881,896 of NC_139153.1, read as the reverse complement.
ACTTTCTTCTTTCTGTGGTTTCTTTAAAAAATGCAATCTCCCAGGGACTTATGAGTAAAAAGAGAGGATTCTTCCTGAGCCTGAAGAATGCCCAAACAAGTAAAATGCCCACCTAACACCCTACCCTGGGAAGAGTTATTCCATGGGAGTTGTACTTGCAAACCAGAATTAACTCTCCCTCCCCCAAAAAATGCTACAGATTCCCCAGTATTGGGGTCCATCAATATGGAGATCTCAGTTATACAATTTCTTCCTTCCCGTCCATAATTCTTTAAGGTCTCCCAAATTCCTCTGCAGTTGTGTGGTCACCTCTCATTTCATAGTGACTATGCAATCCTGTCTGATAATGCATTTAATGATATTAATATTGTTTCCATGTGCCATTGTGCTTAGCTTGAATCTCATTAGGTCATCACAGTGACCTTTTGAGGGTAGTACAAGTACCATCGCCATTTTCAAATGAGGAAACTGAGGCGCAGATATATTTGCCCACATTCCCTTGGCCAGTAGGTGGCAGAGTCAGTGTTCGAGCGCACTCGGGTTAAGCCCAGAACTCACATCTTTACTCCTATACTTCAGTTGCTTGAGATAACTCTTTCAACCTCTTTATAAATTCACTATGAAAGATAAGACCTGTCTATAAAATGATGACTAAATACCTACTAGGACTTGTCCCAAATCAGACATCTTGTGATTCTGATCCATCTACCCAAAGTGGATTAATTGAATTCAATTTCTAAATAATTTGTTTCTGTAAAAGTACCAAACACTTGGTACCAAATAACTGGCGTGATTTTGTCAAACACTTTCAACCTAATATTTTGACATCTTATTAATATACTCTCATGTGTGCCCTTCAATTTAGCAAACATTTGTCGAATATTCATTTTGTGCCAGATACAGTGCTGGCTCTGGAATTACAGAGAAAAGTAGAAATTAGCCCCTAAAAACTTCGCTTAAATAGGCAAGTACAGTGTTTTCCAAAATCTTTCCCATGGAGCCCTACATATTTAATGTTTGTAAAAAGAAAAGAGGAAGAAAGTAAGAAGAAAGAGGTAGAGAATAAGAGGGAGAGAGGGAAGGAAGGAGAGAGGGAGGGAGGGAGGCAGAATTATTTTTTTATAAATTTATTTATTTATTATCTATTTATTTATTTATTTTTGGCTGTGTTGGGTCATTGTTGCTGTGCGTGGGCTTTCTCTAATTGTGGCGAGCGGGGGCTACTCTTCATCATGGTGTGCGGGCTTCTCATTGCAGTGGCTTCTCTTGTTGCAGAGCATGGGCTCTGGGTGCGCGGGCTCAGTAGTTGTGGCGCACGGGCTTAGTTGCTCCGCGGCATATGGGATATTCCCAGACCAGGGCTCGAACCCGTGTCCCCTGCGTTGGCAGGCTGATTCTTAACCACTGTGCCACCAGGGAATTCCCAGAATTTTTAAATTATATGATAAAATAAGTTTAAGAAATACTTCTTAGCACTTTGCCATTCTAATACACATTTTGAATCACCAAGAACACAGTGTTTCCCCAAACATTTTTGGCCACAGAAACCCTTTCTCACTGAGCATCTCAGAAGATTTGTATATCATGGAACGCATCCTTAGTATACTGATCTAGTGAACTTTTCCTAGTCCAAAACAAAAGTGCCTCAGTTCACAGCCAATGAATCACGCAGACAGGGCATTTATACCAATGTATTAAATGGTTTTTAAGAGTCGTACAGTGATAAAAGTTGCAAACACCTCTGCTCAAGTAGATACTCTCCTAATTAACTAATAAGGGAGTCCAAAGCAGAGAAATATTAACTATAGAATGCCTGGTAATTTAGTAATTACCAGAGCTTCCTGTGCTAGTGGAAGTGGGAGTGGGGGTGCTTGACACATCTGAAGGTTCTGGAGGAACTCCTTGGCTTTAGTGTGGAATGGCCAAGCCAATGCATGCTTACTCATCAACACAGGGGATCTAGAAGAGGAGATGAGCCTTTTCACTGGCTGGGCAACAGGGGTGGGATGCTTAGTAACATTATTTGTGACATTGTAAGGTCTACATTGCTTTCTACCAGGATTTCCCACCAAGAGATATGGTAGAAGCAGATGACTTGAAGGTCAGTCCCTTAATTTTTTTTTTATAAATTAATTAATTAATTTCTTTATTGGCTGTGTTGGGTTTTTGTTACATTGCGCGGGCTTCTCATTACAGTGGCTTCTCTTCTTGCGGAGCACGGGCTCTAGGCGCACGGGCTTCAGTAGCTGTGGCTCACGGGCTGTAGAGCGCAGGCTCAGTAGTTGTGGCACACGGGCTCAGTTGCTCCGCGGCATGTGGGATCTTCCCAGACCGGGAATTGAACCCGCGTCCTCTGCATTGGCAGGAAGATTCTTAACCACTGCGCCACCGGGGAAGTCCCAGTCCCTTAATATTTAAAGAGCAGCAGGTCGCTGAACATTGAACACAGGTCTGTCTGTCCCTCAAACTAAAATCTACCAGTCAAGAAACCTGTGTAGATGGAAAACCAGTGCCTAGGTTGGGGTGGTGGTAGAGAGCAGGGTGATATTTAACTTCACACAGTCCTTAGCTAAGTGAACAATTTGAAAAGGCCTTTCACGCAAACATTTTCCAGCCTTGGGCTTCTTCATTTTCTTCCTAAGATATATTACTGGTCCAATTAAAAGCAGCTAGAGACATTGGATTAAAACATTTATTACCATCTGTAAGTATAGTGGCCTACTCATTTGAAAGATTTTTACTTGGGTTCTGAAACAAAAATTATGAACCTTTTTTTTTTTTAATAGAAGAACTTTTCTTCCATACCTTATCTTGCTCTGAAGCTCTCTCTATATAACAGATATGAGTCATTGAAAAAGTTGAACAAGGGGAGGAAGGGGACTTGAAGCATCCAGCTGGTCTTCCTGAGCCCTCTCCCTGCCACACACGTTGCCCACCCCCGGCTGTACCGCACTTGTCATATCTCCTCAGGACCCTAGGTCTCCTAGAAGCATTTTAAAGACCACCATTCTAGAAAAAAGCAGGAAAGCTTTTGCCACTCTGCAGATCACATCTGTACAATATTTACTGTCTATACTGTTAAGAAATCAAGATTAGCCTATCTCCTCCCACAGAATGTCTTACCTTTTTGTCCCACTAATGTCCATGTAGGAGATGTACATTCCAAAGAGGCCCTATTTTACTAGAGTTGCAATTTCTGTTGTGCATTTGGGTACTTTAAAATATTGTGCCACTATCTTTTCGGGGAAGATTTCAGTAGTAAGAGACACATCTAGAATTTATTCAGATTACTCTGAAGTCATTTGTTTCAGAAGTAAGTTGAGTTAGCAAGATGCTGGTGATGGATATCATCAAAAAGTTACTTTCTTCTAAAATTTTACAAGCCAATGTCTTTGCACAGCAAAGGAAACCATAAACAAGACGAAAAGACAACCCTCAGAATGGGAGAAAATATTTGCAAATGAAACGACGGACAAAAGATTAATCTCCAAAATATACAAATAGCTCATGGAGCTCAATATCAAAAAAACAAACAATCCAATCAAAAAATGGGCAGAAGACCTAAATAGACATTTCACCAAAGAAGACATACAGATGGCCAAGAGGCACATGAAAAGAAGCTCAACATCACTAATTATTAGAGAAATGCAAATCAAAACTACAATGCGGTGTCACCTCACATCAGTCACAATGGCCATTATCAAAAAAGCTAGAAACAGTAAATGCTGGAAAGGGTGTGGTGAAAAGGGAACCTTCCTGCACTGTTGGTGGGAATGTAAATTGATACAACCACTATGGAGAACAGTATGGAGGTTCCTTAAAAAACTAGAAACAGAACTACCATATGACCCAGCAATCCCACTACTGGCTATATACCCTGAGAAAACCATAATTCAAAAAGAGACATGTATCACAATGTTCATTGCAGCACTATTTACAATACCCAGGACATGGAAATAACCTAAACGTCCATCGACAGATGAATGGATAAAGAAGATGTGGCACATATATACAATGGAATATTACTCAGCCATAAAAAGAAATGAAATTGAGTTATTTGTAGTGAGGTGGCTGGACCTAGAGTCTGTCATACAGAGTGAAGTAAGTCAGAAAGAGAAAAAGTAATACCATATGCTAACACATATATATGGAATCTAAAAAAAAGAAAAATGGTACTGATGAACCTAGTGGCAGGGCAGGAATGAAGACATAGACATAGAGAATGGACTTGCGGGGAGGGGGAAGCTGGGCCGAAGTGAGAGTAGCATCGACATATATACACTACCAAATGTAAAATAAATAGCTAGTGGGAAGCAGCAGCAAAGCACAGGGAGTTCAGCTCAGTGCTTTGCGACAACCTAGAGGGGTGGGATAGGGAGGGTGGGAGGGAGGCTCAAAAGGGAGGGGATATGGGGACATATGTATGCATATGGCTGATTCACTTTATTGTACAACAGAAACTAACACAGTATTGTGAAGCAGTTATACTCCAATAAAGATCTATTAAAAAAATAATATAAATAATTTTAAAAATAAAATTTTACAAACCAATGTCAATGATTTGATCATAATCTTAGAAACAAAATGAGAGTATTCAGCAGTTTCGATTATTCTGTTTATTGAAAACACAAGGAAGACAGTAAACTCTAATGCCAAGTCATTTGAACAAAAACAATTAGTTTGTAAATGACAGATCAAAGGAAGCTACTTAACTCCCTTATCAGATTATCAAATGTGAGATAACCTCAATTTACAAAATCATAGATAATTTACAAAATATTCATGTGCTGCTTCCAATAAATATGCCCAAACTACAACTCCTTCACACCACCACATGTATGCATTTTTCATGCACGCTTCTATCAGAAGCAATTTAATTCAGCAATATGTCCTTTTACTATGGGAATAAAGCATTTGTCACCCGACCTGTTTGGTCTGTGATTAAAATGAACAAACAGCATTTAACTGTTTTCCTCATCTACTGTAATATGCTACTTTCATAGAAAACTCATTTGATAATTTGGGGGGGTTCTGTGTTCTGTGTTCAATATTTTTAGCAGTTTATTTATCCACAAAAATGGGAAGTAGAGTTTCTTATTTTAAAGAAATTTAACACATTTGGAGGAAGCCTACTTGAGGAATACCAACTAACACTTTCCATTTATATATGATGCCTGTCACATGACAGAGGAAATCAGAGTGGAGAGCTTAGGGACTATGGGAATAAAAGTTTTCATGGCAAAGGTTAGTTTTGAAGGGTCAGAGTATACTACATAATTATTGCACCATCTCTATGAAGGGGGTTCTGAGGTTCCGTTTGAGAAGACTAAGCTGAGAGAAATTTGTTCAGCATCACATAGAAAATCAAACTCAAGATTTTGGATTTCATATGTTGTGTAATGTGATCTACTAATTTGAATAAAAACTGAAGAAAGCAATGTTTGGGTTGTTTGAAACATGCTGAGTAGAGCCAAAAATGATGGAGTAAAGCGGTAAAGCTGGAAAGATGACTTTGGACAAGATTTTAGAAGACCTTGAACTCCTTTGTGATTGAATATGGGGAAAGAGCCCAAGAAGGTAAAGAGAGAATAATAAGGAAAACCATTTTAAAGTGGAGAAGATAAATTTGGATTTGATCATGCTGAGTTTGTGTTTTCTATCAAGAAGTTTCATGCTTGAACCCCACGTAAGAAGAGATAGGGTTAGCCTGGAAATGGGGCTCCAAGAGTCATCTTCATGGAGTGAGAAGTAAGTCCTAGATGAAGAGAGGTCTTCAAGACAGATGGAAGCGTGGGCACACAGGGCTAAGCTATGGGAGATGCCCACACTTAGAAGAAATGAAGGAGAGCAGTGACTGAAGAAATGAAGGAGAGCAGTGACTGAGCGAGACCAAGAAGAGGCAGAAGGAAAAGGGATGGGACAACCAGGCAAGTGTAGGCTTCACAGAAGGTAGGGATACATCGTGAATGAGTGATACCACTCAGCACTTCAAAGAAAAGTGAAAACTACAAGGCCACTGAAGGTAATGAATGGTGGTCATTGAGGAATTTCATGAGATATTTCTGTAGGAAGGAAAGCATGCCAGGCTGTTGGACAATGAATGGCAAATAGAATTCGGTATGTTTTTCCCTCAGACAAGTAAAATGCAAAATGCTAAGGCTCGAACCATTTTCCCTTAAGCCTGTGTGAGGTGATGTTTGTGAAGAAAGAGAACAAGGTTGTTAACGACCTTCTTATAGGAAAGGCGTTCACCTCTGGCTTCTTGAAAGTAATCAGCTCATTTGATGATGGGTGATAAACTTGCCACCTTGGCTAGATAGTCAAAAAGGTTTCCATAATAAAGGCATAAAAATCTTCCATCATTTGAGAACAACTGAGTATAGAGAATAACAGCAGATTCATCATGAAAAGTAAATTAAGTTGTTAAGTCACTTTTATGTCTGGAGTCGCCTGTCAGGATAAAAAAGATATTAAGTTTTCTATCAGTGTCAAGCACTCTTCTAGATATGGGATTAGTAATCCCTGCTTTAGATAATTAACAAAATTGCCCTTGATTAATTCATCCTAAAGAAATAACCAGAGACATAAAGAAGTGTGTACAAAGGTATTTATTGTTGAATTATTCTAAGTACCTCAAAATTAGAAATAACTTATGTGTCCAAAAATAGGGAATCAGTTAAATAAAATGTGGTAGGCAGACACTGAAAGTCATTTCCTCAAATAACATTTAAGGGTGTATGTGTATGTGTATATATATATATATATATATATATATATATATATATATATATATATATATATATATATATATATATATAAAATGATTCCAATTTTGTTTTACTTTATACTAGCTGGCTGTAGCACATGCTGCCATTGCCCGTACCTGTTAGTCCCTCACAATTCACACCTACACTTTTTATTGTAAACCCATATAGCTGTTAAAGGGCTTTCTCAAGCCACAGGAACTTCCTTGGTCAGTATGCAGGGCAGGCCAGAAATGCTGGGGAGTTAATATCTCCTGGAGCAGCCTTCATCCAATGACAAATGTGAGATGGAGGATAAATGTCCTGAGTGCCTCACCTCTCCTGAGGCACAGCTCTGAGCCAGGTCCCACACCATCTCTCAGAATACCCAGCAGGTACTTCCCACAGTGGAAACATGGTCATTAATTAACACACCTTTTACTACCTGCTTTCCCTTTCCTGTCTCAATTCTCCACTGGCCTATTGGTGTTTCCAGAGATGAATCTTCCAAAAACAAGCTGCACTCAAATCTTGATCTCAGGGTCTGCTTCTGGGTAATCCAGCCTAAGACACTACCATTGTGTGAATTACCAACATTAAAGAAAGTGGATGGAGGAAGGGTAGGTGAGTGGGTGGGTGGATGGATGGATGGACAGGTGGATGGATAGATAGGTAAAGAGAGAGAGAGGTACAGATAGGTAGATAGATGGATGGATAGATAGATCGAAGATAGATAGACAGATCGATCCCTATTTTCTCTCACTCTAAAAGATGTTGTACACTGTTGCTCATATGAAAACCAGCTTGGTCAGAAATCTCCTTCAGTGGTTTTCAATTCAGGTTTCAAATTTGAAGCCACGGTTGGTTTTCTCTGTTCATGGTATCTTAGCATATGTGGTAGGTCTTTTCCAATTGACAGTCATAATAGCATGTACTCAACCTTCGTTTCTGAAAAATAGATGATGGCTTAGATTTGGGAGATGATCCATGAGGCCTCCAAAATGAATTTTGTCTAAAACGTACTCCATAGTTTGTCCGTCCACCGCAAATATATTCTCCAAATTTGGTGATTAACACACAGCTTTTCACTTGGGATAACAACAAAAAACATGTCCTATTTATAGAGATTATGTCATGATCACTGCATCAACATGTTAATTTATTTCTAGGTGGTGAGATTATGAATGCATCAAATATTCTTTGTACACTTGTCCACATTTTCCAGATTTTCTCCAGTAAGTTTTATGACTTTTTCACTGTGAATTTACTGAAGCAACATAATGTAGCTTCAACTCTAAAGGTGGATCGCCTGGGTTCAGATCCCCGCTCTGGAACTTCCTTGTTGTGTTTTGTTGAGAATATTGCTTACCACCTCTGTTCCTTATCTGGAAAACAGAGACAGTGTTAACTATTTCATAGTTGTGTTGTATTAAGTGAATCATGTATAGGAAATGGTTAACACAAGGCCTGGCACTCAATAAAGTCTCTTTTAGTATATTGTTTTTACTTTCATTACCAAGAAAAGGTAATTAAAAATAGAGAGCTGAAGAAGATGTTCTAGTTAATTAGCAAAATGACCCTCAAGACAAGAAAATGACCCCTTTATTATGTTATATTTTACGCAGAATGGGAGCTTCCCTATCCCTCTCTCTCCCAATATGCAAACTTTAAGAGATGTGTACATATTTAACTATCTCTCGTTTATTAACTTGCTTTAACTCTTTGACGCTTATTTGGGTTGCCCTGGAAGGTATTCTTATCGGGCCTGTATTTTTTTTTTCTCATTAAGCTAATGGGAGAATGAAAGGCTCCCAAAGTACAGAACAGAAACACTCAGTGGCACAAGCATGATCTTCCCGGGGTTGTTTGGTGGGAGTGGGATGGGAGAATGAGATTCTGAGTCTGATCTTTGTGATCCTTGAAACAGAATTTACGATGGGTCTTCTGTTTTGAGGGAAAGGTGAGCCGGGGCGGCTTGCTGGGCACTGGCTGCAGAAGCACTGTTCTCTCTATGACTCTGGCCACTTGCTCTGATTCGCCCACTTCTGTTTGGAACGTGGGGACGGGTGGAGGTTGATGCCAGGAAAGCTGTGGAGTTTGGGCCTTTATTTGGTAATGCTAGCTCTGTCATGGGGGAAAACATTTTTCCCCTAAGATCCTTGCCCTAGTGCGATGGTGATAAACTCTTTTTTATCATAAAGGCCAAATTGGGGAAAATAAAAATGTTAGGAGCTGCAATTTTTTATATCTTCTGTTCAGGAAATGCTGCATTTGCAATTACATTTGAGCATGTGTTTATTGTTTCTCATTACCAGAGGGTTTCACTCGTTTTGGCTAAAATTTCAGAAACTTTATAACTACAGTATCTCATTTTCATGTTATGCCTTCACATAAATTTTGGATGTGATGAGACCTGGTGGTTCTCTGGGGCAGGCAGGTGGGGAGATTGGAAGATAGTATAGCCAAAGGATTAATGGTGGATCTCTGGCTACACCCCTGGCTTCACATCCAAGCTCTGCCACCCCGCAGATGGGCAAGTTATAATCTCTCTGGGCCTAGGTTTCCTTACTCTAAGAAGGAAATGAGAGTACTTTCCTCATAGGATGGCTGTAAGCATTCAATTAGGTCACACAAGTTGTTCGTGAAACAGAGTCTGGCGCACATCAAGTATTCACCGAATGGTGTCTTCCTTGCTGTTAATTGTATCGATAGAATTTGGTGCAAGGACCTGGCAGAGTACAGCTGTAGACCAAGGACAGTCCTATTTGGAGATATCTACAATAAAGAGAGGAGCTGTCATTTGTAGGGAATGTCTGCAGAGATCACAGAAAATGTGGCACACTGGCTGCTGCCATGGAATGGGTTAAATTAAAAAATTAGAGAATGACCAATTCATTTACCTCGTCCCCACCGCACTGTTCCCCTGGCAACCTGAGTAACTGATAGAATGGGAACATTTTTGTTGTAGCACTTCTCCAAAAGGACAGTGGTAGGGAATTCCATAGAAGGATGTCTTAGTTTGGGTTCTCCCAAAAGCACATGCTGAGACAAGGATTTGTAGTTTTCTTGGCAGGTGATCCCTGGAAATACCAGTAAGGTGTGGGATAGTGAGACAAAGAAGGGAAAAAAGCCAGTGAAGAGTGGATTAATGAGCAAGGTACCACGGTGGGCCCTGGGGCAACTAAGACTTCCAGGAAAGCGTGGATAACACACTTCACTTCTGGCAAGTGATGAAGCTGGGGTAATTATCTACCAACTCCTGTTGGTCATCAAAAGCTGCTCCAACAGGCATTAACCCCCCGGCAGTGCATGCAGACCAAGCATGCACTTGCAGCCCGTGAAAGCCTTCAGGCAGAGATCATGATGCTTTCTTTAGAAAGTCATCATCGTATACAGAAATGATGAGTACCAGAGAGATATGAGTGGGCAACGAATAGCTTCTAATACAATGGGGAGCCTCTTTAATCATCTCTCCAAATCTGTGACTGATCCCATGTTGGATCATTTATTCCTTCTCTCCATAAATATTTACTGAGCACTGACAGTGTACAAGGCCCTGAACTATATAGGCTGTTGGTATGTATTGGTTGGTAAGGTAGACGCAGCCTCTTCCCTCATGAAATTTACAATCATTTGGGAATGGGAGGAAGACATTAAAGAGCTAGACAAAGAACACACACACACACACACACACACACACTCACATACACACACACACAGTAGTGGCGGTTTATAAGAAAAGGTGAACATTGTACAGAAATGTGAAATGGGGATGGAGAGGATTAAAGGACACCTACCCATACGGGATGATCCAGAAGGGCCTCCCTGAGGAGGTGGCATTTAAGACATCGGTTGAAAGAGGAGAAGAAGGGAGGTGGGCAGGGAAGGGTTGGGAGTTGGGGATTAGCAGAGGCAAACTAGTATATATAGGATGGATAAACAACAAGGTCCTACTGTATAGCACAGGGAAGTATATTCAGTATCCTGTTGTGATAAACCATAATGGAAAAGAATATGAAATATATATATATATATGTATAACTGAATCACTTTGCTGTACAGCAGAAATTAAACACAACATTCTTAAATAAAGAAAAATTTTTTTTACACACGAGAAAGAACCAAAGGAGGAGAGGAAGAATGATCTAAGCCAAGGGAACGGCGCGTGCCATGCCGAGGAGATAAGATGACGAATGGAACTGTGCTGTGTTAGGTTAGCTGGTGGGGAAAATCTCTCTGATGAAGTGACAGTGGAGTGCAGGCCTGCAAGAATTAAGAGAGAGAGGAGAGAGAAGAGAGAGCTGTGCTCCTCAGAGGTCCCTGAGGGTGTATTCCGGGGAGAGGGAAGAGCCAGTGCGGGGCCTGATGTCTGAGCTTGGGGAGAGTCTGGGAACCAGCGAGGACACCAGCACTGCAGGTTGGAAGGAGGAGGGAGGGAGCGAGGAGATGAGCTGGAAGAAGACGGCAGCAGCTGGATCACATAGGGTCTGGTGAGATAACATGACGAATTGGGATTTTATACTGAGTGAGGTGGGAAGTCATTGGAGGTTTTGTGCAGTGGAGCCATGCAATTGATGTTTTTAAAAGATCTGGCTTGCAGCTATGAAGATAGTCTTAAGGGAGCATGGGGCGGGGTGAAGTCAGGGAGGCCGGTTAGGAGGCAGCTGCAACTGTGCAGGGAAGAGACAGTGGGGGGTTAGACACATGTGGACGCAGTGGGGAGGGTACTGTGTGGTACGTAGCGCGTCAGATTTGCATGGTCATCCACGCCTCACCTCTTATGGCAATTTGCGTCTACAACCCAGCCCGGTTTGTCATCTTTTGCCAGTGATGTTGGGTAGCATTTGGTCAGTCTGGGGATCAGCTTTAATATTTTCAGTTTCTTGTTCCCAATATTAGCTGTGGGCAACCCCTTGGGAAGGGTCACTAGTTTTTCAACAATGCATGTCATCCAGGACAGTCAAAACACAAGTAGGCAGCCAGCTGACTTAACTTGAAAGGAAACGTACACGATTCCATCGATACATTTTTGTGAATGCGTTTCTGAAAGCAATAAGAAGTATATGAAGTGGATAACAATTCCTCTTCATGGAATATGGTTTGAAACAACTCATTGCCTCTATCAGTCAGGGTCCAGTCAGGAAAGGAGACCTCATGCCAAGTGATTCAATTTTTAAAAGTTAATATAGGGAACTAGGGAGGCAGGGCTTGGATCAGGAGGCAATCCAGAGATTAGTGACTAGGAATCCACCACAACCGCTAAGCCCAGAGCGTGGATGGCAAAGTCAAGCCCTTGAGCCAAATCCAGCCAGCCTGCAGGCTGCTTTTACTTAGTCCATGAGCTAAGAATGGCTTTACGTTGTTTAGTGATTACATTTTAAACATTATAGTTGTGTAAGTACCTACAATATATCCTTGGTTTTGCCCGTTGGCCCGAAAAGCCTGAAGTATTTACTATCTGTACCTTTAAAAAGAGAAGTTTACTGACCCCTGGGCAAGAGGCGTAAAGGGAGAGGTGGTCTTATTAGAGCACAAGGTGGGGCACCTGTGTGACAGAAGCTGGGACCATGGATGGAGGAGGTGTCCAGAGGAGCATGAACCAAGGTAGAGATGCAGCCACTGCTGGACATGTGACCCAAAGCAGCAAGAGAAAGAGGGGGAGAGATATTCTGGCTTCTCCCATACTCCTGCCCTCTAGCCTCCCACCAGAGCTGCCCATTGGCCCAGCCTAACTGAAAGCCAGTTGGAAAGGAAATCAGGCCCCCGAGATGCAGAGCAGAGCAGGGGAGGAGCAGATCATGGAATTGAGAACAAACAGGCAATGGCCAGCACAGAGTTCCTCTCTGAACATCAGTTTCCTCATCTACAAAATGAACAAACTGGATTGATGCTTTCTTAAGAGAATTAGACCTCTAATTCTATGAAAGCAGAAATACATTTTCCTAACTTCCTTTTAGGGGGAACAGTTACACTTGACCTCGGCCGGGAACCCGGATAGCACCCCAGCCACTGCTGCTTCAGAGAGAGCAGAAGAAAATATAAAAATTCAACAGACTTACTCTATATGTCTTTTTCTTTCAGCCTCATAGGGCTTCCTCTGATATTTATCCTATTTCGGTAAAATCTGAACAGGGCTTTTAAAACCGGGATTTGGGCAGTTTCTGAAAATAATTGCGTGTTATATAATCAAGGCTGTTGTTTCTGTTGAGCTCCCATAGGGAGGTGACAAGTGGCAGAGATTAAATCAGTGTATGCTGGGTGAGCCTTTTCTGTAGTTCTCGGTCTCCCTGTGTGTCATTTTACAGAGCAGGTGTGGGGCAGTGTGGTGGGCAGAGCCTCATTACCTGGGAGAAGCGCTACTCCCTAGAAGAATGTAAACATCACTTTTTTCAAAGTTATAAAAAGCAAATTCTAGTTCTTCCTTTCAGCTGTTTTCTTTCCTAGAATTGGGGGCAGGAGGTGGGGGACGAGGGTTGAGTTGCCTAGAAAAGGATAAAGGAATTCAGCTATAGCAGTAGCCCAGGAATGTCAGAAGGAAACATCCCACTCACATCTGTGTGTATGTCCCTTGGAAATGCTAGGTGCCTGCCCCATGCTGTTAAGCTCCGTCTCTGCTTCCTTCTCTTTGGGAACCAGAGGAATATTGGAGCATTCTTCGCAGTCCCTGGACTATCAAGCAGGTGGCCAGAAGCCACACAGTATACTTTAGGAGGTTCAGCTGGTGTCAGTTGAGTGGTGGAGACCTGTGTGCCCCATCCTTCCCCAGCCCCACCCCTTCCCTGAGAGAATGGCATTTTGTGAGCTGTGAGTGGAATTGAACTCTCTGGGGACCATGAGGTCAAAAAGGAGACAAATGCTCAACTGCCTTGCTGGCCAGATGCTGGGCAGGCAGAACAGAAAAGTAAATGCATGGGGGCCTGGGGCATCAAACGGTAACATCTGTGAGGCTGGGCTTTGCATTCCTAATTCCTCTTTCAGGATCCAGCTGTGGGAATTCAGAGGCCTAGACCTGAGTCGGGACTTTAGACTGTCTCTCAAAGTCAGGTTCAGGGACGCCCCACCCCAAACCTGCATACCATGTAGAAAGCTTGTTTAAAATGCAGATTCCAGGATCCTAGCCCAGACCTACCTAATCAGCATGACTGCTGCTGCTGAGGCCCAGCATTGACACTTCGGAAGTCCCAAATGACTCCTAGGCACACAGAAATTGGAGAACTGCTGATTCAAGGAGAAATAAATAGGTAGAACTTCAATTTTCAATTGCCTAATACTTTGTGATTTAACACTGACAGATTTTTTTTTTTAATATTTGGGGTTACACTTTGGTTTAAGCAAACACTTGCCTTATTTATCATACTTAACAGGATAAAATAGAAAAAGGAAAGTACCGTGACTAAGCAAATGAATGTTTCTATTTTCTGTTATTCCGAAATTTCCTGTTGTGATCTGTATTTCTCTTAGAATGAAAAGCAATAAGTGACGAAAAAGCAAATGGTAATTTAAATTTGGCAGTAATGGACAAACTAGCAATTTCACTACCTCCCCCCCCAATAATGTACTTTTGAGCCTGTTCCCCCAAAAAGGGGCTGAAAAGGCAAGTGGTAGTTGCCTTTCCTCCCTAGGCCAAGTAGCAGTTAGGGCAGAAATCAAAAAGTAGTAGTAGGGACTTCCCTGGTGGCGCAGTGGTTGAGAGTCTGCTTGCCGATGCAGGCAACACGGGTTCGTGCCCCGGTCCGGGAGGATCACGCATGCCACGGAGCGGCTGGGCCCGTGAGCCATGGCCGCTGAGCCTGCGCATCCGGAGCCTGTGCTCCGCAAAGGGAGAGGCCACAGCAGTGAGAGGCCCGAGTACCGCAAAAAAAAAAAAAAAAGTAGTAGTGTATTTTATATACGTGTGTATATGTATATACCCGCATACACATGTATATATATATATTTCCATATATATATAATGATTGACAGTTATTGGTAGGGTCATTATCCCCTTGACCGTCACAACAGCATTGTAACAGAGGCAGAGCTAGAGTACTTTCCCCCCATTTTGCAGATAGTACACAGAGCCTTAAAACTTTTCTCAAGGTCGCACAACTAGTAAATGCCAAACCTGGAAACCTGTCCAAGTCTGTGACTTCCATGGGTGTCTCAATGGAGTTTTTTACCAACTACTCCAACCTCTATTTTAACAACAAAGAATGATGATGAAGGTGATCATCATCATCATCAACATCATTATCATCAAACAAAAGCCACTATTTATTGGTCATTTTACCATATGTGAGGAACTGTATGAAACCCATCACATGTATGCTTTAGTGCTGACAACATCCCAGCGGGATAGCTACTCGGAACTCCACCTGACGGGTGAGAAAACTAAAGCTCACTGAGGTTGAATAACTTGCCTAAGGCCACACAGCTGATAAGTGGCAGGACCAGACTTTTAACAGCTGGGTTTGGCTTCCCTCAAAGGTCATGTGCTTCACCATCACGCTGAGGGGAGTAGCAGTGATGTCCTTGGGTTGACAAGCCACCACAATAGCAGAGATTCTTTCCTCACTCCTAGACTTCGAGCCTGCTTCCACCAGCAGGCAAGCTGGGCAGGCAGGAGGGATGTAGGGAATGGTTCTTGGGGACATCGTGTTCCTTGGGACTCAGAATTACAGGCATTTATTTTCCAGTTAATTTCCCAGGTCCAGGAATAAACTCTGAAGGCAAAACAATCCCAGGCTGGGACTGTCATGACCACCCTTTTTCCTTTTGCAGCTGGCTAGAATTTGAAAGAAGTGAGCTGTTGCTCATACCATTTGCAGAATATTTTACTCTTTAATTTGAAAGATTCTGTGCCAAAGTAGCAGCTGTCACTTGGAGACTGTTAAGGACTCACATAAATGACAGGGTTTTCTAAGAATGCAGTTACACCGAAGGGTTTAGTGCTACAACAGATTCTCGTTTCCCTAGCAAAGGGATGGATTGTGGAGGGAAGCAGGAGTTGGGGAATGGAGATTTCCCAGATACCAATCGAGGGACTTCAACACCTTTTTTTTGCGCTGCGCGGGCCTCTCACTGTTGTGGCCTCTCCCGTTGCGGAGCACAGGCTCCGGACGCACAGGCTCAGCGGCCATGGCTCATGGACCCAGCTGCTCCGAGGTATGTGGGATCTTCCTGGACCGGGGCACGAATCCGTGTCCCCTGCATGGGCAGGCGGACTCTCATCCACTGCGCCACCAGGGGAGCCCACCTTCAACATCTTTGATCACAGTGAAGGATCTTTAGTTACAACACTCCTTAAGCCTAACACTGAAATATCAGAAATAAGGAAAAAGTACAGAGAACCATTTTTCCTTAAGTGCAGAGGTCGGACTTCCGAGATGTCCTTGATTAGCTCTAGGGTTCTTTAGAAATTAGCTGAGAATTATGCTCAACAACCTCTCCATAAGTGAACTGGGGGTTCATTTTCCACCCTTTCTTCCACCGTTTGATATTCCATTGTCTAAGACACTTACATTCTGTTGTTTATAACCACATTTTTAAATATCTCTTTTTTATTAGAAAAAGGAACACATTTTTTCTGTTCTAAAAAAACCCATTGATTGGGATTGACATATATACACTAATATGTATAAAATGGATAACTAGTAAGAACCTGCTGTATAAATAAATAAAATGAAATTCAAAACTTCAGAAAATAAAATAAAAACCCCATTGTATAAAAACTAATGAAGTAGAATATCAGAATCCTTAATGTAACTTCTCAGAGATAATCACTATCAAGAGTTGCAGTGTGTATCATTTCAGACTTTTTCTTTGAATGTGCTCATTTTTATGCAAACTGATTTTGGTGTAAATATCATTTGTAAATTAATTCTTATTTTTTAAAAAAAACAACTGTAAATATCCTCCCACATCAGCTTTTATGGATCTACCGCATTCTTTAGCCTCATAGCTGTACCGTAATTTTTGATAGATATTTAGGTTGTTTTCGTTTTTCACTGTTACAAACAATGCTGCAATTAACATAGTTTTATAACTTCATTTGTAAGGTAAGTTCCTGAGACAAAAGGTATATAAGCCTTAAATTTTCAGAGATTTTGCCAAACTCCTCTCCAGAAAGCAATTAGATATCCACCAGGAGGATTTAAAGGTGCCTGGTTGTTCACATTCTACCCAATAATGGAATCCTATAGAGGTATATATTTAATTATTAGTGAGGATAAGTGTGTTGTTATATAATTATTAAACGTTTGTATTCCTGGCAAAAATTTTTGAAGAGCAGTGTACTCATCTTTCTTTATGTCTGATCCCTGACATGTTCACCTGATCACTTCCCCCCACCCCTGTTACCTCATTAAATCAGCATTCCTCAGTGCACTCTGATGAGATTTGCTAATCGATGAAACATTCACTATGGGCCAGGCATGGTGCCTGGCAATGATGGAAATTTAAAAATGAAAAGAGAACAGGTTCTCTTTCCATGGAGCTTAGTCTTTTGAAAGAATACTCGACAAGGATGAAATTCAGACGTATGTGGCTCGTCAGGACCCACAGCAAGTCCTCAATTTTACAGGAATTTGCACTAATGTCCCTGAAATCCTTTCCCAATATCACCAACATACAGAGTCTCAGTGCACATAATTAGAATTAAGGCCCTATTAATCTTTACTAGCGACACGGGGGTCTAGAACAAATTGCCTAAATTGACAATATTTACACAGTGTGATAGAACTTTTTAAGAATTCATATATCAAATTAATGCTCATCTTAACAAATCCTCATTAAGTGTTGGCTTTGAAAAGAGTCTGCCCAATAGTGATTGCAAAGAGAACTCATTTGCCAACCCCTGGTCCTTTACAGGTACAAAAATGTCATAAAAGAATTTGTCTTCGAGGTTAATTTTTAAGTGTTTAGTCTTATTTATCTCTGTGTTTAGTTTCTTGCTTGTCAAAGTGAGAAAGGACTGGTTTCTCTGATCTTTTCACCAGTCACCGTAAGCGATTGTTAAGAGAAAATAAATTCTGTCAGTTGTGCCCCATTAAATATGATTTTCTGTCAGTTTAAGTCATCGTCTTAGACTGACGTGAACTTTACCATTTCGAAACCTGAAATTACTACTCTGATTACCATGGTCTTTAGAGATGGAATTCAGTCTCTCTGCAGACTGAATGTTCTCTGAAAAAAAATGACAAAGTTTAATGTTTCCTTTATGCAGATTAAAAAAAAATGTAAAGCACAAGTATTCCATATTGGAACAAACAGCACCATAGAAGAAAATGAATGTAAATGCCTTACTGCACAAGACTAAATGAAAATGTGATGTGAATTACTTTCTAGCTCAGGCTCATCACTAGTGCCCAGATGACTGTGTTTCTGTAGTCTTAAAAATCACTTCAGTTTTCAACCAAATGCTGCTAGCCAAATAAACAATGTGTGTCTCTAACACTTTTTATAATGCTTTCTGGAAGAGAAATACAGACAGTATGAAAAAAAAGAAAAGAAAAGCATACTCAGCTCCTCTTTCAGAGTCTCACTGTACATCACCAGGAGTCCTCAGAGACTTGTTGAACTTTTGAACTTGTCCATTTACTCATTTGGTCAGTCAGTGCATGAACCAGGTGAGTGTAGAGTGCTTGCCCTCTGCTGCAGATCCAGCCCATAATCAGCCATATTTGGGTCCTAGGGGCCCCACCCATCTTAGCTAATTGAATGATGGGTAGGCACCAAATTATTAGTTGGTCAACAATCTGTACATGGTTGCTGGGACAAAGAGAGACTCATTCATTCATTTAGCACATTTTTTAAGTTTAATTGTTCTTTTATATTGGAGTGTAGTTGATTTACAATGTTGTGTTAGTTTCAGGTGTACAGCAAAGTAATTCAGTTATACATATACATATATCCATTCTTTTTCAGATTCTTTTCCCATATAGGTTATTACAGAATACTGAGTAAAGTTCCCTGTGCTATACAGTAGGTCCTTGTTGATTATCTATTTTATGTATAGTAGTGTGTATCTGCTGGTCCCAAACTCCTAATTTATCCCTCCCCCCACCACGTTTCCCCGTTGGTAACCATAAATTTGTTTTCGAAGTCTGTGAGTCTGTTTCTGTTTTGTAAATAAGTTCATTTGTATCATTTTTTTAGATTCCACATATAAATGGTATCATATGATATTTGTCTTTGTCTGACTTACTTCACTTAGAATGATCATCTCTAGGTCCATCATGTTGCTGCAAATGGCATTATTTCATTCTTTTTTATGGCTGAGTAATATTCCATTGTATATGTATATCCAACATCTTCTTTATCCATACCTCTGTTGATGGACATTTAGGTTGCTTCCATGTCTTGGCTATTGTAGACTGTGCTGCAGTGAACATTGAAGTGCATGTTATCTTTTTGAATTATGGTTTTCTCCAGATATATAGCACATTTTTTTGAATGCCTACTCTGTGCAAGGAGCTGTTCTTGGTGATGGAGATCAAGTGGAGAGCAAGTTACATTGGGTCTGTCTTCTCCTGGAGCTTAACATTGTAGTGAGGGCAAGGAATAGAGAAAAGAAACATGCAAACAAGCCAAAGACAAAGATCATGTCAGACAGGCACGATGACAAAAATTAAACAGAGTGATACAGTGGATAATAACTAGGAATGGAGTAGGCAAGGAGGTCTCTCTTATGAGGAGACATTTAAGCTGAGAATGACAAGAAGGATGAACCATGAAAGATCTAGGTGGAACATGAAGTTGGAAGAGCAAGTGGAAAGGCAGAAGGGAACCTGGTGCAGTAGAGGAACAGATAGAAGAATAGCGCAGGGAGAACACAGTGGATAAAGGGGAGAGTGGGGTACGGTGAGTCACACAGGGGCCAATAAGAGAAAGGGCCTCACGGGCCATGTAAGGTACTTGAATTTTATTCTGGATGCAGTGGGAATCCTTCGCTTAAGACTAAAGGAGTGACATGATCTGATTTACATATTTTAAGAATTATTTTAGCTGTTGTGTGCAAAATATATTTTTCAGTTAATCTAGGCAAGAGAAGATAGTGTCTTAAATAGGGTCTTAGTGATTAAGAGGGAGAAAACTGGAAAGATTTGGGATGTATTTAAAGAGATGGTGCATAGAACTGGCTTCTAGAAACTATATGTGGGGAGCAGGCAAGGCAAAGAAGGATTCAAGGCTTGGGGTCCAAGAATGGGGAGGATAGTAGTGGGAGGTTGGTGGCACATGGATCAATAGTTCCATTTTGGACAGGTAAAGTTGAGATGCCTATTAGATTCAACAGTTGTTGTTTTAAAACGAATGAATGGCCTGTTGTAGAAAGCTATGGTAGACCAATCAGATTCCCTGTTTGTGGTAGGTGCACTCAGAAACTGGAGAGAGGGAGGGAGATGCAGATGAGCCAGAGCCAGAGAGGCCATGCAGAGCTCTCTCTGAGCCAAAATTATAAGGAAGCAGAAACTGAATCAAAAGGGAAGCCAGCTGGAGGAAGGAAAGTATCAGATCAAAAGAGTTAAATACATCTTGAGGAGTCGTCAGGGTGCATGGCCCGAGAGGGAGATGTGAGGTGAGTTGTTGCTCCCTAGACCTGCCTCTACTTTCTTACTTTCTAGTTCTGTCCATAGGTACCCTTCCAAAAATATGCTGTTTTCTTGATGTAATTTAGGTGGGTTGCTGTTTCTTTCCTATAAACTAACATAGTTGAAATAAATAACTCAACACACTGAGGACCACAAAGATGAGTCATATAAAGTCACTGTCCTCAATGAGTTCACAGCCCAGTAAAGAAGATAATAATGCAAAGAACTGTTCTGTAAAGTCCAAATGGAATGCTAAGGGGGTTAAAATGTTATTTATCTACCACTTAGTATTACATGTTCTTTTATAAGCAAGCAAAATATTAAATGTACAACTTGTCTGTTGGCATCTGCATCAAGTAATATAAACTGCAAACGATGATTTCTATTAGGAAATATATGGCATTATATAAGGTTTCCCATATTTTGATCATGGGTTTTACCAAATGTGCATCCCACCTGGACTATTATTTACTTAATGTTTGCATGTAGTTAAACTCACTTTTGTAACTTAGATACATACTGCTGCCTCATCCTAAGCAATAAAGCCCTGAAATAATGGTTTGTTTGCTATTTACATAGTGTTCTAATATTCATAAAAATAAATACAGAGTATGAAAATAGAAAGCCGACCTGCATGTGGCTAAAATCATACCACAACCACCAGGGCTACAAGTACCAGATTTTTGGAAACAGTGACATAGAGAGGAAAGCACTAGACTCAAATTTACAAGATCTGACTTTGAACTTGGCTGCTTAACCAAGAAGCTACTGTGCAGTTCTGGGCAAATCAGTCTCTTTCTCCCTCAGCAATAAAATGATTGTATACCTTCCCTGCCCATCTTAAAAAGTGATTATAGAGATCACATAAGCCCAGGGTATGTTCAGATGCTTTGCAAAAGACAAAGTGCCTAACAAATTGCAGTGCTTATTGAGAATGTAGTTGTGGACCATAATGATTGTACCTGTGGGTTCCTAATGTAAGTGCCACTGGGGCAATGCTGGCATTTAAAAACCAAAACGAATATTTTCTCATCTAAGCTGTGCTCCAGAATCCTCCAGCTCTTGAAACTTGTCTTCACTATTATCAGAACCACAAAATTTGGACTGTGCTCAAAATAATTTTCAATTATTTCTAGCAAGCAAGCCTTGTCTTCCCAAGGGTATGAGGGAGCCCCCAGAGAAGGCACCTTCTTTTATCAAATGAGTTCATTGTAAATAGACTGTCCATTATAGTGTACAGAGTGGCATGAGCAAAGATTTAGTGCCCCTTTTTGGCTACAGTCTTTGTATGAGATAATAAAGCTCTCTGAATCTATTTCCTAACTTGTAAAATGGAAATAATAATCCCTATTTTGCAAGAGTTTTGTAAATTTTAGTGAAATAATGACAGTTAATTGTTTAATATAGTGCCTGAGCCATAGACAGCTCTAAAGAAATATCAGCCACTATTATTTTACTGCATGAAGGATGAGAATTGCTCTTCACATTGGTGACATCTATTAGGAGTCTATGATTCCACGTATCATAGTACCCACCTCTTAGAGTCAGTGTGAGAAATAAATCAAAGTTCTCACATGTAAACAATGTCTGGCACATGATAAGTGCTTAATAAATGTAAGCCTTTGCTGTCCTCATCAGCTTTTGTTATCTCAGTGTTTATTACAGGACATCATATTTTGGATAAAGCAGGGTTCGATGACAGGATTCTTAGTTGTAGAAAATTCTCTGTTAAATCGGAATTGATTGTCTATGTTGTTGTCTCTGTTCCATTGTTCAAAAAATACTATAGGAGTTTAGCATAGTGTTAGAGAATAATAGATGTTCAAAAGATACTGCATGAGAAACAGGAGAGATTAGCATCTGGTTTGATTTGAATACCTAAAGCTCTTTATTGATAAGAATCTAGACTTGTGCTATTATACACTAGCTATGTGTGGCCACAAGCCCATGAAATGTGGCTAGTTTGAACAGAGATATGCTGTAAAGTGTGAAATGCATACTAGATTTCAAAGACTTAGTGTGAAAAAAATTTTTTTAATTTCATTAATAATGTTTTATATTGATTAGACATTGACATAGTAATATTCGGGGTATATTGGTTTAAATAGATTATTTCAACTCATTTTACCTGTTTCTTTTTACTTTTATAATGGGGCTACTAGAAAATTTAGAATTAAACCTGTGGCTCCCATTGTGGTTTGCATTATATTTCTATGAGACAGCACTAATCTAAGCCATTTCATAGTTCAAATGTTGACAAAGTATCATGGCTCATCTTCACAATAGCAACGTTTTTTCAGAATTTTAATGTAAACTATTTTTGTAATAGTTTTTATCTGTTGAAACCACTTTCTAAACTTACTGTTTTATAGCAAGCACAATTTTAAGTGGGTAGAGTTTGGTCATCTAGTTCTGTTATTTGTTTGTACCTTAGGGTACAGTATTTAAAATGCATTACTTTGTAACATAAAATTTAACATAGTTGTTTCCACTGAATGAAAGAGTTGAGAAAGTGACAGTTTACCTTAAAATTAACAAAATAGCAAACACAAAAATGACTAATGTTATAATTAATGTTATAAATAATCTTGAGGGGGCGTCAGTGGCGGAAATTAGGTGATGAGTCCGAAAACAGTGATGGATTGTTTAAATATCAATAGTATTTTGATTAATTTATAACAGTGAAATACTTTCAGTAGTGCCATTATGCTTGATTACCATGTCCTACACAATATACCGTATTAATTTGTGAATCCAGTGGGTTTTTACTGAAAATAATCTTATATAACATGTACACTCCCAAATCTCCATCAAGTAGACAGTATATATAACAAGGTGACCTTTTTTTTTTTTTTTTGCGGTACGCAGGCCTCTCACTGTTGTGGCCTCTACCGTTGCGGAGCACAGGCTCCGGACACGCAGGCTCAGCGGCCATGGCTCACGGGCCCAGCCGCTTCGCGGCATGTGGGATCTTCCCGGACCGGGGCACGAACCCGTATCCCCTGCATCAGCAGGCGGACTCAACCACTGCACCACCAGGGAAGCCCCAGGGTGACCTTTTAATGAGTCAGTTTAGTTCACTTTTGAAATGAAAACATTTTATAAAATAATGTGTTGATAACTTTTAAAATCTTACATGGATGCACATGTTTTGGCCACGTGTAGGTCTGGGTATTTGAGCTTTGGAGAAGGTTCTAAATGAAGAGCCCTTATCAGCTAAAAGCAGAGAGAAACTGCTTTGCTTTATGGAGATTTTCTTAACAACATTCCAGAACCGTTCTGAAGCACCCAAAGTAACTTCCTGTAAAGAGGTATTAAGCACCAGCTTGCTTTAGCTTAGAATTCATAATTCACAAAATAAAAAAAATGGAACATCACTGATTCTGTAATCCCATCCCCTGCACCTTCCTCCTTTGTTCTACAGGATTTTAACAATATACCCGTCTCCAAATTTACAAATGATTTGCTTTTCCAAAGTTCATGTCCAAGTCAGTCGTCGTCTTGGAATGCAGTGAGTGTTAGGTTCTAAGGCTAGCCCAGTAAAGCCACACGAACAGCTAAAATGGTATATGCATTTACAATGACCACCGCAGATGCAAGAAAATTAATTAAAAGAGATTGCTACAGAACTGAAGATCACCTTTAAAAAGTGTCTTGAAGATCCATGTATGAAGAGAAGCGGTATTTTTGTGTGTGTGGGTAGCTATTTTTTTTATTTTTTAAATTGAAGTATAGCTGATTTACAGTGAGATTAGCAGATGTAAACTATTATATATAGGATCGATAAACAACAAGGTCCTACTGTATAGCACAGGGAACTATAATCAGTATCCTGTGATAAGCCAGAATGGAAAAGAATATTAAGAAAAAGAATGTCTATATGTGTATAAATGAGAAGCAGTTTTTAATTAGCAACTGAAAAATGAGTAGGAGAGACTTCTGTGGACATCCTAAAGCTGCTTTAGAAACTTTCAGGGACCACAGAGGTTAACTGCAAAGGTTCTGTTATCATCGAATAGTGTTTCTCAATGTTTGTCTTTTCACTGACTGGGGTACGCCCCCCTCATTACTCTTCGGCTCAACTGTGCTGAGGTGCTTTTGTGGCGCAGGTGGACAGAAGGTGGGGAAAGGGAACAGAAAAGGAGTGGGACAGCATAGAGAGATTTCTGAGATGATCGAGGAAGAGGTGAAATGTAGAAGAGGGGAGTTATTTAAAGAGATGGAGTGTGAGTGATAGTAACTGAACTGGGAAGGAAGGAAGAAGAGAGAATGTGGGACTTGCTCAGTAATCAGTGATAACAGCTCATTTACTGAGCTCCCATGCTGTTCCAGGACTGTGCCATGTGTTTGACACACATGTAATCTTCACAATTAAAGGCAGTATTAGTCCCCTTTATAAATGAGAAAACCAGGGCTCAGAAGCTTAGGTGTTAGGTTGAACCATATGAAATTGCCTATATTTTGCTTGGCGTACGGCAATTTCAGATGGTTCCGCCTAATACCTTTCCCAGGGACACAGAATAGTAGATTTTGGAATGAGGTTTCAAAAGCCACTCTACCTGGCCCCCAAGCACTTAATCTTTCCTCCACCGTCCACACATCTACACAATGACATTGGAGGGAAGAGAAAACATGTCATGGGGGGATCTTGCATCAGACAGGACCCACTTCTCACCATGAGGGTGGTGGCACCATGGGGGAAGGAATGACCAGGAGCTTTTCAAAGCAAGGTTGAGGGTTAGGTATAGAGCAGAACCAGTCATTTGAATACACAGGTAATTTGTATGTCTGCTTTGTAGCTTGAAATATGTCTACATTAAATACTTTATATCTGTAGAAAAAAGTTAATCCATAGAGTAAAGGCCATTTCTACAACAGCATGCTTACATTGTAACATGGTTTAGATACAAGACAGACATTTTAATCTCCCCTCACCCTACTAGGAAAGCATGGTTTCATGGGTTCTCAATAGCTCGCGTCTTATGCAAATTACTCTACTCCACTTGGCTCTAAGTTTCAGTGGAGAGCATTCCAGCAGTGAGAGGTGTTCAATCAATGACAGTAATGTCTTGTAAGGGACCTTCTTTGTAGACCTTTCTATTGATTTTTATATTTTCGCATCCCTGAAGATTTCATCCCTGAACTGAAACCTCTATCTGTCAATAAATGCACCTCCTTCTGTTGTTCTGGGCTTAACTTGTCATTCCTTCTGGATATTAACACAGCACAGAGATTATTCCTGTGCATACTGTGTCCTCAGACTTAGACCCTGATCTCTCCCTTCCTTCCTCCCTCCCTTCCTTTCTCGCTTCCTGCTTTCCTCCCTCCCTCCTTCCATCTGTGTTTTTGCCTCTTCCTGACTGAGCCTTATAGAGCAAATCTGTGAAAGGAATTGTTGGCTGGACGTGGGCTCCAGTACCCTGAGGAGGCAGTGGGTCAGGCCTGAGGTGGCTGATGGAGGAGACATGCATCTTGCCAAGTTTGCAATTCCTACTTCTCAGCAGTGTGCCCCCAACGCAAGTATTTGCTAATTGCATGCCACGAAATTCCCCGAATGTCCCTTCTGAAATATTTTGAGAAAAACCTCTTTGCCTCACTAGGTAGATAAGTTTGGCCAGTGATACCCAAACAGATTTTTGAGAAACATTAGCCCTGTGAAATGCTCTTCAAAGAAGGATTCACACTGTCTCAAAGAAATAGCTGTTCTTCCATGTTCATTGCCCCATTACTCACAATAGCCAAGGCATGGAAACATCAACAAATGAATGGATAAAGAAAAAAAATATGTATATCACATTCATATATATATGCACATATATTTATATATCACGTATATATATTGATATGTATGTATAAATATATAGGCAATGGAATATTATTCAGCCATAAAAAAGAAAGAAGTCTTGCCATTTGCAACAATATGGGTGGACCTCGAGGGCATTATGCTAAGGGAAATAAATCAGACAGAGAAAGAAAGATACTATATGATCTCACTTAAGTGTGGAATCTAAAAAAGCCAACTCAGAAATAGAGAGTAGGAGGGTGGTTGCCTGGGCAGAGGGGTCAGGTAAATGGGGAGATGCTGGTCAAAGGATACAAACTTGCAGTTGTAAGATGAGTGGGTTTTGGGGATCTAATGGACAGCATGGTGACTATAGTCAACAGTACTGCATTCTGTACTTCAAAGTTGCTAAGATCTTAAATATTCTCACCACACACACACAAAAAGGTAATTATGTGAGGTGATGGAGGTGTTAACTAACGTTATTGTGCTAATCATTTTGCAGTATATACCTGTATCAAATCATCACGCTGTACATCTTAAATTTACACAATGTTATGTATCAATTATATCTCAATAATGCTAGAAAAATAAATAAATAATAATGAAAGACTGGGGGAAAAAATTAAAATGTTGAGAAACACCATTTACTGGCCGCCTTCACAGTGCACATTGGAATAGTACACTGTGTACATCTGTTTATCTCTGTTAACCCAGCATCTCCCTAACTCATTTGATCATAGAACCTTGTTTTAAAATATAACATCTATTAACATCACATAACTAGACTTCCCCAGAACATACTTTGGAAATCTTGAGTTAGGTATTAGTGAATTTTCATTCCAGCTGCAAAAGAAGAGCTATATCTCTTAAAAGGATCATTTAAAAATAAAAATTAAAAGCTTCCATGCTGCCTCAGACCCATACACTTTCCATTTTATGGATCTGTCTTTGATGGGGATGGAAATGATGTTCTGTGGGTTAACACACTCAAATCTGTGTTGTCCATTCCTTAATCAGTGTGTTATATTAACTCTGCTGGCCTGACTTAGTGGTGATGCTGAGAGAGGTGGATAAAGATCTAAGGACTATTAAGTGTCTGATGTGACAGAAGCGCTGGTCAAATGCACATGGAGCGGGAAGAAGGGGTCAAGGATGTCTCCTGTAATTTTATCTTGGTGGTCAAGTAATTAGCAGATTATAAATTAGAGGTGTGTCTTAATCGTGCTCCACTTTCCTTGATTGTAAATAGACAGTTCATAAGTATATGGCCAGACAAAATTTACTAATGAGTGAAGGTCCCAGTCTTATGCCCCAACACCTCACCCGTGAAAAAGCACTAGGCTTTACAGCTTTGCTTCCTCCCTTCCCCTACTCTCTGAAGAGAAAGTACAGAATCTAAATAGTGACCAAGATAGGGGGGATAAGACAACATGGGTGAACTTGAACTCTTCTGAGGCAGTAAATAAACATCTCCCAAGAATAAGAGAGGACTGGGATTTGTATTAGGAGTTGCTGTTGTAGAACCCATTTAATGTTTAAGAGAATCACATGCAATGACTGAGATTCTAAGGAAGCTACTCTGTTGGCAGTTCACGAGCACTGGGCTATGAGATCCTTGGCTTCATAGATAATGGGCCCATTTCAAGGAGGCTGCAAGCTGAAATAGCAGTAGTGCCAGGCAGGTGCCATCGATGATGAAGTGGACAGGGTATAAAAACACCACAGTGCAAGAGGAATGGAGAAACAGCCACTGTCACTCAGGTCTAAGAAGAACCACCTCAGAAATGATGGGATCCTCACTGACAGATGCTAAAAACAGTCCAGGAAAGTTTGAGGAGGACCTGGATATTTGCATAATTTCAAATATCTCTCCTAAGATACTTATAAAAGACATTTATAAATTACAAAATACCAAACTTCACAGTGGAGCAACCCAGCAGACACCACCTTAACCAAGGTTAACATCACCAGCAATAAGATAGCATTGACATCATGGACCCCATGATAAGATGCACTGTGATCACAAAATCGCTTCTGTGGCCTTCTTGGTACAAATGCATAGCTTCAATCTAATCATGAGGAAGAAGTAGGCAAACCCAGAATGAGGGATTCTGTGAAATAGTTGACTGGTAATTATCAGAAGTGCCACAGTCATAAGACCGGGAGAAACTAGGAACTGTCACCAATTGAAGGAGACTAAAAAGGCATAATAATTAAATGCAATGTGGGATCCTGGATCGTGTCCTGGAACAGCAAAGGGGCATTAGGAGGAAAACAGTTGCAATTTGAATAAGGTCTGTAGTTTAGTTAAAAATATTCAGATATTAACATTAGGGGAAAGTGGAGGAAGGATATACATGAACTCTTTATGCTATTTTTTGCAAATTTTCTATCAGTCTAAAATTAGTTTTAAAAATAAGCATAGCAGAAAAATAAAGAAAAGGAAATGATGGGATTCAGAAACTCCAACATCACACTAACCTATAGAAATATAGTGTGAGCCGTGAATATGAGTCACATGTCATTTTAAATTTTCTAGATCAAGTTAAAGAAAGTAAAAAAAAAGATTGGTGAGATTAATTTTAGTAAGTCAACTCAGTATATCAAAAATATTATCATTTCAACATATAATCAATATAGAAAATTACTGAGATCTTTTATATTCTTTCTCACTCTAAGTCTTCAAGAGCCAGCCTCAATTCAGACTAGCTGCCTCTCCAGTTCTCAATAGACTCACGTGGCTAGTGGCTACCATGTTGAACAACACACATCTATCACCATCAAGACACATTCTGTTTGCATCTTTTATTATTTCTACTGCTTCCCATGAGTGTTTTGTTCTTTCCTACTATAGACTCCTCCTTCCTTCCCTCACTTATGAGCATTTATATGTTCCAGACATTATGCTATGCACAAAACTGACAAAAATTTCCAACTTCCTGGAGCTTCCATTCTTGAGGGAGCGATTGACATAAACAGTAGCTATAGTAAATAAGTAAATTATACAGTAATTAGAAGACAGTAAGTGCTATGGAGTGAGGGTGTGAGGGGCACAGAGCTGAGTAAGGTGACTCAGATATGCTGGGGGTAGGAAAGCTAAAAGAGGCAAGACCTAAAATCAAACCCAGATCACCTATGGCTTCATTCTGGTACTTTCCATTCTTTAATTTCAACAGACAATTTTGAATGGAAGGAATAATGCGAAAGTAAAAACAATATTTTGCTTTGACTTATTTAATACTTAATAAGGTCAAGTGCAGCTCCATCATAGAGGGCAACACCTAACTACCATTTTCTTTTTTTTTGCGGTACGCGGGCCTCCCGCTGTTGTGGCCTCTCCCGTTGCGGAGCACAGGCTCTGGACGCGCAGGCTCAGCGGCCGTGGCTCACGGGCCCAGCCTCTCTACGGCATGTGGGATCTTCCCGGACCGGGGCACAAACCCGTGTCCCCTGAATCGGCAGGCGGACTCTTAACCACTGCGCCACCAGGGAAGCCCCTGACTGCAGTTTTCAATGTCTGGTTTAAAGGAGGTGATAGCATTCTGAACAGCCAGCCCTCCAGCTAACCGAAGCAGAAATATGGAGGAGCTGTCTTATAAGAACTAGGATATCTCAGCAGAAAACGGAGGGTTTTGAAATTATGCAGCCCACTGCAATTTCTTTTTTTTTTTATGTTTGTGGTACACGGGTCTGTCACTGTTGTGGCCTCTCCCGTTGCAGAGCACAGGCTCCGGACACGCAGGCTCAGTAGCCATGGCTCACGGGCCTAGCCGCTCCGCGGCATGCGGGATCTTCCCAGACCGGGGCACGAACCCGTGTCCCCTGCATGGGCAGGTGGACTCTCAACCACTGCGCCACCAGGGGAGCCCTGCAATTTCTTGACATGAGTCCAGAAAGGTTTGATCAATGGGGCTTGATTCTTTCTTGCCCTGAAATTTGAATAATTACCTACAGCCTGGTGAATTTAACATATTTGAAAAATTGATTTCTTCTCTCTAGAGGTTTGTGAATTTTGTTTACTCTCCTTGTGATGGAGTATGAGATTAATTGTTTTTTTAAACTTTTGGTCAATGATAGTTACTCATTGAAATACCTTCCAATCGCAGTTCTTTCTGCTCTGTGAGAAAAGAGTGGCTGTCAGAAATGTGTATAAGGAATCCTGCAACCTCTGCTTTTCAGAGTCTGAGATACCTTAAAGAAGTTAAAAGGAAGGAGGTGCAACAGAAAGAAAAAGAAAGAGAGAGAGAGGGAATTTGTCCTATGTTGTGTGTGTATTTTTCCTGCATCCGGTTATGTGAGGTGCCTGTTGGAATGGAGAGTCTTGGACCTAGCCCCAGATCTCTAGATTCCAAATCTTTGGAAGATGGAGCCTGAGAATCTGTGTGTTTCATAAGGTTCCTAAGTGATTCTTCTGCCCACTGGGTATTGAGAACCGTAGATCCTGGTGCCAGGAAGGCCCAGATTTGAATCCTGATGCCTCTGCTCACTGGCTGGGGTGCTCAGAGGGTCTCTTCTAAGGAAGGGACACTGAACTGCCCCCTTGCGTGTAGGGTTCTCTGTCTATCAGGCTTTGTAACAAGAAGACCAGGGAATTTGGATCCAGCATACTAACTCCCACTGTGCTGCGTCCAGCAGGAGAATTCTTCAGATCTCTTAATTGTGACATTTTAACAAACTATTCTGTTCCCATTTTTTAATGCAGCTGGCATAGAGGCTGCTTTTGTCCCTTTGTTTTGCTAAGGGGAATGCAGGCATTTGTTTCTGCTCCTTTTCTTTTTACTTGGCTACATATAATGCACGTATTTATAGTCCAAGGAGGCAAGAAAGAGAACTAGAACAGACTTGTGTTTTCAAGACCTGCCATGTGGACTTGGGCAGGGACACGTCAGGCCTCCAAAAGTGAGCCAGTAAGTTCTTTGTTTGCGCCCTGAGCATAGCCCTTTTATCATCTGTGGTCCCATCTAAATAGCTTTTCTTAAAGGATAAAGTATATTATCAGGGCCTAAGAAATAACTTGTAATTATGGGCTCTCGAATGGACTCAGGTACTGTTTAAAAGCACCAGATGAAAGAGAAACTTACGAGGATTTTGCTCTTTAACTAGGCCTTGGAGCCCTGGATGAACTTACTTTTTATGTTACAGTCTCGTATTTTTACTTCATTTTTAAAATCACAAAAGTAATAGATGCCCATTGTACAATATTCAAATAATACAGATATATTAAGTGAAAAATGAAAGCTCCTGGGACTTCCCTGGCGGTCCAGTGGTTAAGACTGCGCTTCCACTGCAGAGGGCATGGGTTCAGTCGCTGGTCAGGGAACTAGGATTCTGCATGCCGTGCAGCGCGGCCAAAAAAAATAAAAGCTACCACATACCAACCACTTCAATTCTATTCTCTGCTATTTTTCTAGACATATATAAACATATATGATTAACACACACACACACACACACACAAGAGTAATTAGGACTCTTTAAAGTGTAAATGAGACCAGCCCAATTCAAAAAATTTTTGAGAAATAGGAGAAATCTCTTGGCTTACATAATCATACTTAATTGAGGTGAATTAGCTTCAAGAATGGCCAGATCCAGGGTGTCCAACAGGCTAGTCTTTCTTTCTCTCATATCTCTCTCTCTCTCTCTCTCTCTCTCTCTCTCTCTCTCTCTCTCTCTCTCTCTCTCTCTCTCGGCGTGTCCTCTTTCTGTGCGTCTGCCTCATTTTCCCCCCTCACTTAGCTTTCTCCAGGTGTTGGGGAGGATAGCTATCTGCAGACCCAGATTTGCTCTAGATTCAAGACAAAATGATGCCCCATCTCCCTGCAAAAATGTGGACATCCTAATCCCCAGAACCTGTAAATATGTTGTCTTAACATGGCAAAGGAGAATTAAAACTGCAGATGGAATTAAAGTTGTTCATCAACTGACCTTTGAAGATGGAAGAGTGGGGCTGTGAGCCACGGAAGTGGATGCCTCTGGAAGCTGGAAAAGGCAAGGAAATGGATCCCCCCCGGCCCGCCTCGGATCCTCCAGAAGGGAGCACAGCTCTACTGACACTTTGAGACTTGCGTCATATTTCTGATCTACATAATCATAAGATAATACATTTGTGTTCTTTTAAGCCACCGAGTTTGTGCTAATTTGTTCTAGCAGCTGGAGAGACCTAATATAGGGCCCAAAAGGCAAGAGACTTTTTCTCCTCAAAATAAAAAGTTTTAAAAATCCTTGGAAGGCTTCTGACTAGCCTACCTTGGTTTTCAGCCAACCTCCATCCCTGTCACCATGGTCAACAGCATCAGATACTCTAATTGTCTAGATCTGATTACTCTTTATGGCAGGGAAAGGGGATCAAGAGGTGTGATTGGCAGCCCTTCTCCTCAGAATCACATAACTGGCATGGGAACAGAGCATTTCCCCCAAAGGAGGATTGTGTGGGTTTGTTGTTCATAGTTTGCTTTTTAGAATGGGTTTGTGACATATATTTTGTTCTATAATTTGCTTAATTCTCTTTACAACATATTTTGGGGATGTTTTCATTTCAATTTATAAAAATCCTACTTTGTTCTTTTTAGTAGCTGCCTGGTATTCCATTGGGTAGATGAACCAAACTCATTCAACCATATTTCCTGTTGATGGACATTTAGGATGTTTCCAATCTTTGCTTCCAAAGAAGACTGAACGTTGTGTCCTTCGATATATCTCTGTGCGTGTCATAGGACTTGCTTTTGATTTTTTTCTCAACACTGGTAATGTGAGGGTGCAATGGAGAATAGAACCAGGATAGGTGTAGTGGGTTGAATGGTGGCCCCCCCCCCCCGCACAAATATGTGCAAGTCTGAACCCTCAGTACTTGTGAATGTGACCTTATTTGGAAACAAGGTCGTTGCAGATGTAATTAAGTTAAGGGTCTTGAGATGAGATCATTCTAGATTTAGGGTGGGCCCTAAATCCAATGACAAGTGTCCTTATAAGTGCAGAAAAAGAGAGCACACAGAGACACAGGGGAAGGCCATGTGAAGACGGAGGCTGAGATTGAAATGATGCCTCTATAAGCCAAGGAATGCTAAGAATTACCAACAGCCACCAGAAGCTAGGGGAGAGACATGGTATAGACTCTCCCCCA
This sequence comes from Leucopleurus acutus, assembly GCF_964270905.1. Classification (NCBI taxonomy): domain Eukaryota; kingdom Metazoa; phylum Chordata; class Mammalia; order Artiodactyla; family Delphinidae; genus Leucopleurus; species Leucopleurus acutus. The sequence continues at coordinate 26,848,680 of NC_139153.1, read as the reverse complement.
GAGCCTCTAGAAGGAAACAGCCCTGCTGACACCTGACTTCTGATTTCTGGCCCTCAGAATTGTGACAGAATGAATTTCTGTTATTTTAAGCCACCCAGTTAATGGCAATTTGTTATGGCAGCCCTAGGAAACTAAAACACAGGTTGTGAAAGCAACTGGTTCTCCTGCCCTCCTTCGTTTGGCTAGTGGCCAGCTGTCAATCATCTGGGAAGACAGAGGAATGTTAGGTCAGATCCCAAAAGCCATATAGCACACAGGAGTCATTTCAGTGTCCATTTCTGTGAATGTGCTTTGTGATTTTTATCTTCTAGTGCCATTTTGTTTAAACAAATGATGAAATTAGTTTATAGCTCAGAGTCAGCTCCCAGTGGATATATGGAAGAGAGGCAGACCCAGTGTTAAATGAGTGGCAAAGCAAAGGGAAGGCTTAGGCAGAATCCTCTCTGGTGATCTATAGCATCATAGATTTTTAGTGGTTGTGCATAAGAGGAATGAATAGATAGACAAAGGAAGGAGGGAAGGAAGGAAGGAAGGAAGGGAGGGAGGGAGGGAGGGAGGAAGCGGGGGGAAGGAGGAAAAAAGACAGATAAAGTAGACCATGATATGACCAGTGGAGACCTTTGAATGCCCCCTTTCGATCAATGCCGTGTAGGGCATTAAGCCCTTTATATTTAATTCACAAACAGCTGAAAATGCTCAGAACGTGCTTGGTATCCACTACGATGACACAAGCTGGCCATGCCTCCACTCTGACCACCCTCACTGTTTCAAGTCAAATATTGAAATGCAGTGAACAGTATCCCAAGCAGAGAGCTAGGAATCTGATTCTTTTTGATCAGTAAAGCACTAAAAACAAAACCAAAAAAAAAAGGCAATAACGCATACAGGTATAATCACAGTACACACATATATTTACTGCATTGAACTTTTTCTCATCCGACTTCTGACATACGTGAATTACCGTTGGGCCAGGAAGCTCATACTTGATAATTGGCAGCTGTATTTTAACTGCAGGCTTGAATGTTTTGGGGGAAAAAAAAAAGAGCAGATGTTGAGATGCCTGTTTTGGGGATGTGTAGTGTATCACTGCCTGTCCTTAAACATGCTGAAGAAGACAGAGTAAGTCATGGAAAATCATGGAAGATGGAGCAAAACTCTAAGAAATCTCTGCTTATGGTAACTGCTGGACCGTAGTATAATGCCTGCCTTTGGCTTTCGGCTTTTCAGCACACACATGGCCTTGGCTTCTGCCGCTCCCTCTTCTGGATTTTCCTCCCCTCATCAAGGCCCATTGCAAAATCTACCTCTCGTCTTTCTACCTTGGATAGAACTTCGAGGGAACAGGTCACAGATCTTATTAAATTGGAATAATTGATATTTATTGTAGGATAAAGCCACTGGGGACCAGTAATTGAGTGAGAATGTAAACCAGTGTTAATAAGAATTGGGGGGCTTCCCTGGTGGCAGAGTGGTTAAGAATCCACCTGCCAATGCAGGGGACATGGGTTTGATCCCTGATCTGGGAAGATCCCACATGCCGCGGAGCAACTAAGCCCGTGCGCCACAACTATTGAGCCTGCGCTCTAGAGCCCGCGAGCCACAACTACTGAGCCCACAAGCCACAACTACCGAAGCCCGTGAGCCTAGAGCCCGTGCTCCACAACAAGAGAAGGCACTGCAATGAGAAGCCCGCACACCGCAGCAAAGAGTAGCCCCTGCTCCAGCAACTAGAGAATGCCCGCGTGCAGCAATGAAGACCCAACACAGCCAAAAATAAATATAATAAATTTATTTTTTAAAAAATAAGAATTGGACCAACCAAGAACTGCAGAGTCCCAAATGAGATTTTTCTATTTCAACATTTCCTAGAACTCCTGATGAATAACCTTGTGCTTTTAGGATGACTTGCTCTTTTGACAGCCTCTGATGTGCTTGTTTTCTCAGTGCATTTAAGTTGGGTCATGGGGCAGGAGCCAACAGTGCTCTAAAGCTTCCCCCAAGAACATGGGTCTGTGATGTGTGTTTAATGTTTTCCCTGTAACAGAGATAAATGTCGTCGGTAATTCTGATTGGCAGGCCCAATGTTTAAGGCTTTTGGAATTATCTGAGTCGCAGGGTCGCAGGAATCGTTCTGCATTCAAATATTTACAAGGCATAATTAAATGGATTAATGATGTGGGGTTCTAGAAACAATATGGTGGTGTTAAATTTTCCAGCAGCTTTCTACTAGTTTCATCATTCCTTTTTCCCCCCTTGTCTGTCTTTTCCATTTATGATTTTTGCTTTCAACCCTCAAAACCCCTGTGAACTTCTGATATCTCAGACTTTGCACTGAATTTCTCACTTGGCCCCTCTTGTTACTGCCTCTCAGTATCCAAAGGCCCGAGAGAGTAGCATGGACATATATACACTACCCCTCGTGCTTCTTAGATTAAATCCTCCACTCTTGTCATTCCTCCTCGCTTTGCTTAATTAGATAACATCTGATACAGCTTTGAAGATGTGAGGTGCTGTCCCAGTGCTAAGTGGGATGGTTCTAATTATTATCTTGAAGCCTCGCATCACCGTATTCTCCTTCTTCCCTCTCATTCTTTTCTGTCTCTTAGTCATCTGGGTATGAATAATGAACACAATGTTTCCTTAAATGGAAGAATGGAAATATAGTTGAGTTCTTTTTCCCAGGTTGCCTGTTAGCAGAAATGGAGGTATATCCATGTGCTTTTGGCCTGGGAAAACGAAAAGGGAAGATGGAGACACTAGAATGTGTATTGTGAATGATCACGGTCTTAGAGATTTTTTAAATGACTTCTGTTTTTATTACCAAACCAACAAAAAATTGTTGTAGAGAATTTGGATAATTCAGAAAAACACACAGATGAGAAGACATATGACATGTGTTTTCATCTTCCAAATTTTGTGTATATAGTATATACTATAGTCGTATTAATCTATTTTCACACACAAAATAGGGTCAACCTGAACATAAGCATAAGTTTTCTAACTTATGCTTAAACTTAATGCACTGTGAACATTTAAATTACATATTCTTCTCATCATCGTGATCATAGGCCCCCCTCTTATACAGATGGACCACAACTTATTTAACCAGTTCCCACAGGTGAACAATTAGTTGGTTTCCAGTCAACAACTAGTCCAGCAATTAATTGGACTAAAATAAACAATGCTGCAATCAGCATCCTTTATACATAGCCAGCATAGTTTTTTTTTAAATTATTTTTCAACAAAAATTTCTGAAATTAGATTTGCTGTTCAAAGGATATAAAAGTTTCGTAAGCATTGGCTATTTAGAAAGACACCCAGAAAATGGTACTAACTCAAGCTGCCCATCTTGGGTGGGTTAGAAAAGGACACCCCATGTCAGAGTGTCTCTTTCCTGGTCTTTCCTTAGCTTAGACATTAACGCTGGATTCGTCTTCTTTCTGGATGAACATGCTTTGGAAATATCACTTGGATTCTTAGAATGGTTCTAAAGAACGGTCCAGGGCTCCTCATGACTCATCAGCAAGGTCCTGTATCCCTAGGACATCAGTTGTATCAGAGGCAAATTCATGTTTAAAGAACCGCCCACTGGAAACAGTTACACTGGTTTTATGCCAAATCAGAAGAGAAATTGTAAAGGAAGAAGGAATATTAATGCTTAGTGACCACCTATACAGTGCTGACATTGTTTTCTCTTAACAATCTTATAAGATAGTGAAGCTTCACCTTCATTTTGTAGTTGAACTAGATTCAAATCCATCTCTACCTGATGCCAAAGACCATGGTCCTTACTCGCCTCTATAACTCAGTTTTGTAGTTTAACTACTCAGAGTTCCAAAAGCCATGAAGAGTCTGCCTCTCACTTAGCTCTATGTTCTGTCAATTTTTTCTTTCTCTTTAAATATCAATTTGGTTGGCTTTCCAAGTGTTAGAAAGCAACATTTCTCTTGTTTTACTTGTAGGTCATGTTTTCACTAGAATCCTTGATGTATTATTCTTTTTTCTCTCTGCCTAAAAATGTAATATAAATTCATGAAGGCTTTGAATAGTGTTATATATGGGATGTCATTTAACCTGCCTTGCAAAGTCTGTTTATCAAAGCAAGAACTACTTGTTGGAGGATGTTAACGTCCTGAGTCAAAGGAAAAATAAACTGTGGGCTTTAGAGTGATCTTTCTACATATGTATTGACTGAATGCTTAAGGAGAATTCTGACATCTCTAGCCAAAGATGGTTTAGGAACCAAACAGTAAACTAGACAAGCTTGTATCCATAAACTGAGGACTCTAGCAAAGATGAGGACAGTATAGCATAGGGGTTATCAGCACAGATTGAAAGCTTTGGAACTGATCTTACCTCTAAGTCTCATTTTCCTTTTCCGTATCATGGGGATAGTAAGGTTTACTTGGAGAATCATCCTAATGGTTAAATGAGTTCATGTGCTTTCAGGTGCTTAGTAGTGAGATCAAACCTGAGTTTGATCTCAGTGGATGATCATGGAGGAAAAGATATTTTAAGAAACAGAAAAAAATCATACACTAAGTGAATCTGTACTGGAAAAGCATTAAAGGGATGTAAAAACTGCCTCTCCTAATATAGACATTAAGGATATAGCATCCCTTTTTCTTTATTATAGAAAAGAAGTACTGTGAAGAACCCAGAGTTACTTCATAAACTTAATTTATTTAATTACAGGAGAAATTCTTCACTTCTTTTGGAACCTTGTTCCCTCCTCCCCCCACCCAATTTGAGAATCTGATGAAGCTTTGAATTCTCCATAGAAACGTGCACATTCACATCATATTTTGCAACTTCGGGGGCACCAATCTATTCCAGGTTAAAATTACCCCCAAACATAGAGGTTGTAGACACATTTTCATTTATCTGAACACGGTCAGAAGGGAGAGGGCTCTAGCTGGGAATACCCAACGCCAAAGCCAGAGATTCTAATCATTGCTGTATGCTGGATACATTCTGTGCCCTTGAGCACTCATAATGTAGAAAAGAAGACAAATAGGGAAATGAATGAGCACAGTGCAATGTGGCAAGAGTGACAATATGCACATATACTGAAAGGAATGATTTCATGATGCAGATTGAGGAGGGAGGGCTGCAAACAATATGATTTCACAAGTGCAGCAGTGGTCCCAGGGTCTTTCAGAATCTTCAGAGATTCTGTGAACCATGTGGCATGTATTTCATCAAAATCAAAGTCCCAGATTACAGGTAACTCAAAGAATCACCCATGTCCTCTCCCACTAAGTCCATCCTCCTTCTCTATATGAGAGAAATGGAACAGGGGATATGGAAGGATGGAAACTTATCAGGAGACATACCTTCATCTTTGATTGATAAGTTTTATCTCACCTATATTATTCTATAATGTCTGGAATACCCACACCTTGAAATTCCTGAATCTTCATTCGAAATATCTGGAGGAGGGAACAGACACACCACTTCACCTTGCACACACAACCTTGTTTATGGAGGACTCTAGCTGTGTCCCAGGCCTGGAGGCCTGCTTGCTCAGCAAAGGGCTCTAACATGGACAAACAAGAAAAGGAAGATACTAAGGAAATGCCCTGGCCATTCAGTGATGCTCAAGTGAGCATGGGAGCAAAATTAGAGCAATTCTCTACTTTCAAGTGTATTGCTAACTCCATTTGCAGTAGCCCATCACTACTAAGTATTTTCCTTTAGACACACCTAAATTCAAATCATAGCCCTACCACCTGCCAGCCTCGGACAAGTGACCTAGCCTCTCTGAATACTGAGTTAACATGTACTGAATGCCACCTGTATCTGTGGTCCTGTCCTAAGTGTTTTACATATGTGGACTCGGCCCACCCTCAAAACAACTCTATGAAGAAGGAATTATTACTATTACCATTGAATATTGCTCAGGATCACACAGCAAGTGGGCAGAGCTGGAAATGGAGCCCAAGCTATTCAGCCCCAAGGCTGGAACCCTCACTCCCAAGGCCATGGTGCCTCCAAGTGCCACAGGTCAATTTCAGCATTTGTGATAAAGGGACGATGCTGACCATTCTTCAGAGTAGTGGTTGGGTTAAACAAGGCTGGTTTTGTCAATCGTTGAATACTAGGGTCCCTGACCATAAAGGGAATCCTTCTGGGAGAATCCATAGGCGTGGGAGAAATCAGGTTGGCCACAGAAAGTCACACACCACTGACCACAGCAAGCCAACCCACTGTCTATACCAACAATGCTTTTTATCTGTTCTCTTTTTTTCATCTCGCCACCTTCTGTTTTCTGCACTACTCTCAAGTGACTATTCAAATAGATGAAACTGATAGCATTTCATTTCCTTGTGTTCTTCATTCCTGGCTACCGTGATCCTTCTTAGTGAACAAATGACTTGGCTTTTCTGAAACTGTCTGGGTTGATATGTTTCGTTTCAATTGCAATATGTTCTTTCAAAGGTGAATGATCAGAAACCATTGTCGGAAAGTCAAGAATGCGCTCAGAGTCCAAAAGCGAGTACGGTTTTGTTTGTTGCTTTAATTACTGTGTAGATGTGCTTAGGTTGTTTGGATTGCTGTTCTTGTTGAAGAGAATTGAAGGCACATAGCTAACCCTTCAGTAAATGTTTTTGAGCCCTACTTTTGTGTATAATGCAGGGCTAGCACTAAGCAAAGAGAAAGGGATTTCCAGAGAGCTCAGACCTGGACCTAGTCTTCCGAGTGGGGCAGGGGGTAGGGGGTACATAACAGGCTGGAGAGATAAATAAGACAAAGAGAGCTACTGTCCATTAGAAGGGTAAAGGAATAGGCTGTGGTGCTTTACAGAGGAGAGAGATTGCATCCATCTGGAATGATCACAGAAGGCTTCCTGAAGGTGGTGGCAACTGAATAGAACTTTGAAGGACATAGAGAATCTAGACTAGGATATGGTAAACCAGAAAGGGTGAAGGACATTCCAGCTATGCAGAATGTATCTGGAGAGTAGCATATGATAAAGAGACTTTATGCAGGAGGTTAATTTTTATAAAGAAAAAAGACCTCATTTGCTGGGGTAATAAATAAGGAATGAATCAAATTAACATCTCTGACTTCATTTCTTACCATTCTCCCCTGTTCCACAATTCCTCCAATACAATACTGCCTCAGGGCCTTTGCACTTGCTGTTCCCTCTGATCTAAACACTTTTCACAGATCTTTGCAGTCACTGACTATAACAAAATACATGTTTGTTTCAAAGCACTTTACATACTGTCTTGTTTAATATTCTATGCCTGGCACAGGGAATCTCACATCTAGTGTGTTCCTATTCCCTGCCCACCCATGTATCTATATCACTTCAAAATACTAGTTTTTATGCAAGCCTAGAAAATTGAAATTCTTGACTTCTCCTTCTGTGAAAATGGAGGTGAAAATGCTTACTTCCCTTGAAGCAGTGGTTCTCAACCTGAAGCACATTAGAATCACCCGTGGACCTTTTGAAACCACAGATGCCCAGGTCTTACACCAGACCAGTTAAGCCCGAACCTCTGCAGCTGAGACCCAGGCAGTATCAGTATCTTGACAAAACTCTCCACATGGTTTTGGTGGACAGCCCTCACTGAGAACCTCTGCTTTAGAAGGAGAAGTCAAGGGCAGTGGCCTTTCCTGATGATACGTCTCTTCCCTGCTCGCTCTGGCAGGGTGGGGTCAGTAGCAGGATCCATAGCAAAGAGACACAATCCGGAAGGCAGAAGCAATACACATTTCCTTCCTTCCACCGAGGATAAAGGTGTGTCTGCTGTGCGCCTGGCACTGTCCAAAAGGGATGAAGAGTGTAGGGAACCAGAGAGAAGGCAGTGAACCCTTTGGGTCCCCGGAAATGCCCCCATCTCTTGGAGACAAGACTGCTGACTGCAGGGTTTGGTCATGAACCAAGAACGATGTTCCAGTTAGGAGGCCGAAGGAGACTTCCCTCAGATCTTCACTGAACGAAAGGCGTTATTTCCCAGAGTGCAGTGGCATGTTCTAGAATCTCCATCCCTTTATGAATCAGTCATTGCCTTAGTCCGTGAGGCTTGACATGCTGTTGTTCTTGCTTCTGTCTCTGACCTCATTTCCTGGTGCTCTTCCCTCCCTCAGTACCCTGCAGCCGCACTCCCCTCCTCCAGGACTTGAGATAAAATCCGCCTCCACAGAGGCCTTGAGATACCACCAAGAGCGATTCCCTTCTCAGGACCATGATGTCTGCTCTTCCCTGGGCTCTTTAAGCCTCTGCTTCCATATAGTTGCCTGATTTGCTCTTCCCGGTCTCTGCTCAAATATCACCTCCTCAGAGAGGCCCTTCCTGACCTCTTTATCTAAATAGTACCCTACTTCCTCTCCATCTCTTTGCTCTGCTTCATTTGCCTTATAGCTTTTATTGTGGTATATTTCCTGTTTGGTGGTTCATTTTCCATTTTCCCTGATAGAGTGTAAGCCCAAAGAGCTGGGACTTGTTCACTGCTGTATCCCAGCTCCTAGCACAGTGCCCAGTACAGAGTGAATGCTCAATAAATGTTGGTCATATGAATGAATTCAATAAGGTTTTATTCTCATTGTATTCATACGTATATTTATTTTCTATTAAAGGCAAGTGATACTAGACTTTTAATTCGAGGTAGATGGTCTACTTTTTAAATGAGGTAGTGTCAGGAAAAGAGGAATCAATTTAAAGAAAGATATTAAGTAAGTGGAGGCATAAATGATCCACAGACGTGATATGACTCATGAGAGTGATGCGAATGACCGGCATTTGGGAAACACTGGTCTAGAAGCAGATCAGCAAACAAAGAAGCACAAGCCTAGAAGTAAGGGGAATATCATCTAGTCATCCAAATCAGGATGCGGAATGATAAACTTGGCCTACCTGCAACTGCAGTCTCTTGCAGTGTTGAGGTACAATTCATCTGGCATTTACTGAACATCAGCTATGAGCTCAGTGTGACTGGGGGGTAAGTGAGATATAGAATCCAATCCCATTTTCAAAGGTGAACCTCAGAGATAGCCATGGGCACTATGACAGTAGAAATCAAAATGTGATCAATGCTGTACGAAAGGTCCAAAGAGACCACAGAAGGGTAGCATTTGTTTCTCTGGAGGTAATCAGGAAACCCTTCTCTGAAGAGGATAAATTTGCATGGGACCTTGAAGAACGGGTAAGATTTCAATAGGCAGAAATGGGGGCCAAACCAAGGCATTCTGGACAGAGGGAACACCAGGCAGAATAACAGCAAATAATATAGGGAAATGAGCTCACAGGGCACAGTGAAAAAAAATATCTATGGGGGGCTGCTTGGAGAGGCCTGACCAGGCGGGGCTTGGGTCAACGGTGCTGGCCAGGGTTTGCTGTTGAGGCCAGGTCTCCGCCACTGGGCCTGGGAAGATGGTGCTGGGTGGTTGCCTGGTGAGTGAGTTACTTCTCTGCGGCCAGGCGGCTTTGCTGATGGGGAATCTCCTTCTGCTACACTGTGTCTCTCGGAGCCACTGGCACAACACTACCGCCGAGCCCAAGCCCACATCCGCTGGCGCTACCCACCCGGAGGGCGCCACCAGCTCTGCGAGCTGGGGCTATGGCGACCCCACTCTCCAGTCATCCCTTGCTCTTACCTACCCGATGAATTTATAGAGTGTGAAGACCCAGCGGACCATGTTGGAAATGCAACGGCATCCCAGGAACTTGGTTATGGCTGTCTCAAGTTCGGTGGTCAGGCCTACAGTGGTGTGGAGCACACCTCCGTCCAGTGCCACGCCCTGGACGGAATCGAATGTGTCAGTCCTAGGACCTTCCTACGAGAGAATAAACCTTGTATAAAGTGTACTGGACAGTACTTCATAAGCACTTTGCTCTACTCCTTCTTCCTGGGGTGTTTTGGAGTAGATCGTTTCTGTCTGGGACACGCTGACACAGCAGTAGGGAAGCTCTTGACACTTGGAGGACTTGGGATTTGGTAGTTTATTGACCTTATTTTGCTTATTACTGGAGGGCTGACGCCAAGTGACAGCAGCAATTAGTGCACAGTTTACTAAAAAGAGTTGCTGCCGTGGCCCAGAGAGGCAAGTCTCCTGAATTCACCTCTACAGGCTCAGAACTCTTCCTTGTTATCAGACCTGACCACTACCTTCCTCTTTGGAGGGAATGGCTTTGGCGAGGGAGGTTTCTTTGGACTGTGGATTTTCAACCCAAACTTTACTTTGCAGACTAGAAATGACAAGCAAACAGTATTGTGGGTATCAAGTTTGTACCTTTCCTCATGTACAAAAAATATAAAGGATAGTGATTAACTTATAAGCTGCAGAAGGGTTTCCATAGTCTTTATTTCTGTGCACTGCTGTATAATCAATCCTTTGGAGCAAGTGGACCCAACAGGATAAGTAAAGTGAATATTTTTAGCCTTGTGCCTTTTGTGACTGAGTCCTCATGAGGTGAAGATCGGAAGCTGAACCAATGAAAATCTTCAGCAGAAGTAGAAACGGCGATGGATTTTAATACACAATGAAATTCTGACTTTCTGAATTTAAATTGCAGAATAAATGTTGCCAACCTGGAATGCTCGTTTGGGTGTTTTCAGTAGGTAGAGTGAAACTCAAAATTATATTCGTTGTGCTTAAAGCTAAGCATTTGAACTGAGCCTGTTAATAACCCCTATTGTTTCATCATGATTATGTCTGAGAGAGAATATATCCAGTACAGTAATTTCCTCTTTCCAATTATGTTTTGGATAGCTAAACATGTCTGAGTTCAGCTATCCTCTTGGCAGCCTTTTCCTATCAAAAAAGTAGTATTTACCAGTTTAGAGAGTCCATGCTGTAGACTGGTGAAAAAGAAAAAAAGATTTCATACAAGTAACTATAAATCTGTTCTTCATGATTGGGTAAGAAAATATGAGGGGCCTCGTGCCCTTGGAAGGAAAAGCAGACTCTTCCTTAAAGGATATTACTACTTACTGCTGGGTAAAGCTAGGATGTGATTCGGAGGGCAAAGAGAAACTGAACACATTCTGTCAAAATAAGCATGGTACCAGAATCTCTCAGTGTGGGTTACAGCAGTCAGTCATAGGGAAAGAGACAGCCAAGGTTTTGAGTTCCCAAATCACTGGGAATAGAAGAAAATGTTCTGAATTATAAGTGTTTTTTTTTTTAAGAAGATGTTGGGGGTAGGAGTTTATTAATTTATTTATTTATTTTTGCTGTGTTGGGTCTTTGTTTCTGTGCGAGGGCTTTCTCTAGTTGTGGCAAACGGGGACCACTCTTCATCGCGGTGCGCGGGCCTCTCACTATCGCGTCCTCTCTTGTTGCGGAGCACAGACTCCAGACGTACAGGTTCAGTAGTTGTGGCTCACGGGCCTAGTTGCTCCGCGGCATGTGGGATCCTCCCAGATCAGGGCTCGAACCCGTGTCCCCTGCATTAGCAGGCAGATTCTCAACAACTGCGCCACCAGGGAAGCCCCACTATAAGTGGTTTTTAAAACTTAGTTCCCATCCCTTGCAATCTGAGTTGAAAAGAACTGTTAAATATAAGGTAAAAATGGGGTTTGGAAGGTAAATCAAACTAAGAGCATGCTATTTGGGCAACTTATAAATTCTAGAAACAATCAAAGTAGAACTGCTCAAAGTTTAGTCTCATAATAATTGACATAAAGACCAAGAATCCCAGTTAAAATAACTCTGAATATGCTCTGTCATTATGAAGCAGTTTTCCTAAGAGTTTCAGCTTTATTATCCCTGATTAATATGACCACTGTTCTTATGGTATTAAATGGTGGCAATTATGTAAAAGTTAAAACAGATTTTTCTATTTTGTCCTGAAAGTTCTGTACCACATTGACCTTAACCTTCTTTATAACAGTAATAATTGATGGATTCTTACTTATAATCTCTACAGTCTAAGGCAGTATATTTTAAATTGTTGTGGGTCATGAAGAAACTGGACCTTCTCCCCAGAAAAATGAACAGAAACATAAAATTTTGCATAGAACTTAAGAGGGTTCAAGGATGCCCCTTTTTAAAAAGAAAAAAAAAAAAAAAAACTTCTAAGAAAAATCTGGAAAACAAACTAAAATTGAAATCTTACCCCAAATAAGATACTACTTTAAAACCACAAATCCTGCTTCATCTCACAAGTTAAAAAAAAAAAAAAAAACTCCTTAAGGATATTCACAAACCCCATCAAAAGCTATTTTCTTTTAAAAATAAAAGTAAAAAATAAAAAATCATTAATTGTTAATGTTTCCAGGAGGAAGAGCTTGGGTAAAGAGGTAAAAGTCTGTAAGTTATTAAATTTTCTATTTTATAGAAGAAGCCCTTCTCACAGAAAAGGTGATGGGGATCAGAGTTGTTTCCACTGCTAGGCAACAGCCTGAGAATCTTTATATTTCTCTGTGATGATCCCCATTTTTCAGTTTCAGTGTGGCTTCTAGGTGATGCCCATCCTCTGTATTCACAAACCCTGGCCAGATGTGATACAACCTGAAAAACTATTTGAATAAAGGAATATTTTTTTAAATGGGAAAAAAAAAATATCTATGGACTTCAGTGGAAAACCCATGTAGCACTTGCAATCTGCCTGCTTTCGTGTCTCTTTGTATAACTGATGGCAGATGCATCACCCAAAAGGCATTTCAGGCGATTGTGTCCACGTCCTCACAGAGAGGAGCTTCAGGAAGACATCTCTACTTCCAAATAACAACCTCAAATCCACTCTTTATTTCTGAAAAGAAAATACCTGGGAAACCCCATCCTGTCATTTCCATTGTAATTGCACAGGCAGTGATCAACCACTGCCCTAGATTTGCATTAAAGAGATGCCTGTCCTTGATAAAAAAAAAACTCCAGAGAATGGGGGCATTACTTGCCAGAACCCTGAGAAGCTCTGTGGACCAGGAGCTGCTCTTCATCAGTGCCAGGAATACAGATAAATCTACCCTTGGAACTACCCGGAGTCCACCCCGAGCAAAAAGCCTCTTAATGAAGCCCTTCCTCTCAAGAGGAAAAGAATCCTTGAAAAGAGATGTCCTCTGGTAGCCAAATGCATAAGGCTTCCTGCTCCCTCTCCCCAGCAACCCCCTGATGGGTAATTAATGTCTTTTGCATGGCTTTTTCCTGCTCCTTTGCCATACCACGCCCCCCATGTGTCAAGCCCATGACCTTGGTGATCATTTTTAAAAGTTAGTATGATTTAATCTGGCACTTTATCTTCCCATTGTGCTTCAGAGTTAGCATCCTACTTAATTTTATCCAAGGCCTTTGTCTTGAGTTACAGCATGGAACAGAAGATTCTAGGGAGGACGTTATATTAAATAATGCATAGAGAAATGAACCGTTCTTCCTAGTGGTTCAGGAGCTCTTGCTGGTTCCTAGCTCTTCCCACATGCTAATACCTCATTTTGAGAAAACTTCCACTTCGAAGAATACTACGGGAGAGAAATCTCCCTTTCTCTCTCTGTCTCTGTCTTTCTCTCTGTGTGTGTCTGTTCCTCAATTAAAAAGCAACCCATGAATTGAACCTCTCTGTTAATCTCCCTTTGTCATTAACATTTCATTTTAAACCAAAGCGCCCTTCACAGAATGTTAATGGCTGTTACACAACCTGAATTTGGAGTCAAGTAAACTTTACGGAAAACTGAGTTAAGCCAAGCTAAGTAGGTATATTTACCGAGGTCATAGAATGAAGCCTTTAATAGGTGGCTCTACACTATTAATCTTCAAGAAGGCTGTGTAATTTGCAGCATTTCCCAAAGTGAGTGTTTCCATGGAACCCTTTTTTGATGGAGTATCTGGAGAGACATGGGTTCATCAGCTAAGTGTTAAACTAGCAAAAAGAGGCCTATGTCGGCAACAGATGCTCAGATTTCCCCCTGAGATTCCAACTCCCTGCACAGCTACGATTGTTGCCTGAAAAACCACTAGGTAGGCCAAGTCGTGGGAGTTGTGTTGAACTGGGAAGAGAGGTGGGAATATTCCCTGCAGTTTCCAATCTAGCTTCCCTCCAATCTTCTCATCTGTGTAATGGGGTAATAAATACGTACCTTGAATTGCTAATAGACTTGTCTAATTTGGAATAATATCAGTAAAAACACTCAGCTAAGTAGCAGATGCAAAGGATACATTGAGTAAATAGTCGCTGGTATGCCAAGGTCCTCTAGGGGCTGCTTCTCAAATTTTACTATCTATGCAATCTCACAGCAGCTTGTTACAATGCACATCCTGATTTGGGTCTGGGATGGGGACCGAGATTCTCTGAACTTATTCTCCTAGTTTGAGGACTGTACTTTGAGAAGCAAGCATCTCAGAGATACAAAAGGAAGTGTACAGTCTCAACTTTTTAAGGAGTTATAATATATGGAGGGAACCTAGACATGCAGTCAGCTAGCTGAATGGCCAGCAGAGTGCTGGTACAAACAGTCCACTTTGGAGGGCAGTGTTACTCTTGCTCACTCAGGATTGATGGAGGAGTTTTCCCTTTGAACTGACTTTGAATGATGAGTAGACTTTGAGCAGACCCGGCGTCCTGGGTTCTGGTTGTGCCAGGAAGGCAGCACACTCCCAGAAGTGGGAAAGCATATGGGAAACTTAGGAGATGCTCGGGGGCGTAGAGCAAAAGACACGGTTTGGAGGAGGAGGTATGTATAAAGTGGACCACTGACCTGGATGTCTGAGTCTCAGGTATCAAGAAAATACAATCTAGGAGAGTTTTAAGCAAATGTATGAGTTTCCCAGAGCTGCCGTAACAAAGTACCACAAACTGCATGGCTTAAAACAACAGATATTTATTAGCTCATAGTTCTGAAGTCTAGAAGTCTGAGACCAAAGTGTCAACAGGGCCAGGCTCCCTCTGAAACCTGCAGGGGAACCATTCCTGGCCTCTTCCTGGATCCTGGAGGTTTGCTGGCAGTCCTTGGCATTTCCTGGCTTAGTCGTCACATGGCGTTCTCCCTGTGTCTCTGTCTTCACGAGGCCATCTTCCTGTAAGGGTACGAATCATATTGGATCAGGGGCCCATCCTACTCCAGCATGGCATCATTTTAATTAATCACATCTGCAGTGACCCTATTTCCAAATAAGGTCACAGTCTGAGGTACTGGGAATTAAGAATTCAGCATATCTTTTATGGAGGACTCAATTCAACGCATAACAGCAAATATGTATGCCCCCTTTGGGCCCCAGAAATCTCCTCTGCCCTATAGGATAAACTTCAGAAATGACTTTTTCCCACTGGGAAAAAATGAAGGACCATAGCGCTGAAGACCTCTGCCTTCTCTGTCTACACCCCTTCCCAAGTGTGAAAGATCGTCAGGACATCCCATTGGTCACTGAACTAAGCTGGAAATTCAGGACACTGAGCCTGGGGAAATCAGGGTAGCATTAGAATTCCCACTGAAGCCTTCTTTCCTCTTTTATGCCGACTTCCATAGGAATGTTATGTCGTTCCCAAGGAGCTTCTGGGAGTGTGAGACCCAGAAGCACCATCCCTAATGTGTTCACACAGCAGAGTTCAATAAAATAATGACGTACAAAGTCTTTCTTCCTAAACTCTGTAAGAAGCAGTGGCCTTTCATTTTTTCCCTTTGCTCTTGTCCAATAGAAGACTAATGTAAACACTGTCCACAATGTGAATTTTGTAGGTTGGTGAAAGGCGGCACTGGGCTACTTATTTTATCAAATTTAATTGGAAAATTAAATTTAATATTTATTTATTTATTTATTTTATTAAAATAAATTTTAATTAAATTTAAAAATTAAATCTTGGAAAAATGGGAACTTTTTTTTTTTTTTTTTTTTTTTTTGGGTATGCGGGCCTCTCACTGTTGTGGCCTCTCCCGTTGCGGAGCACAGGCTCTGGACACACAGGCTCAGCGGCCATGGCTCACGGGCCCAGCCGCTCCGCGGCATGTGGGATCTTCCCGGACCGGGGCACAAACCCGCGTCCCCTGCATCGGCAGGCGGACTCTCAACCGCTCTGCCACCAGGGAAGCCCAAAATGGGAACTTTTTAAAAAAAGAAGTGGCTTTCTGTCTTTCAGTTATATACTCTCTGGCTAGATAGATGAATTCGTTGTCACCTAGGTACACAACATCCAAATAACACTGCCTCCTAATGTCTTCAAGGTTAGCAGCATGAAAGGAGCATTTCACACAAAACCCCTGCCAGTGTGACCAGGAACAGTAATAAGTTTTTCAAGCCCGTTCTGTCAGACCAATTGTCCATCCCAGATTTATTCAGAGCATCCTTTCTCTGTTAAAATGAAGAAGAACGTTGGCCATATTATGTGGGCAGAAGAAAGGAAGATGTGGAAATAAAAGGATGTGAAAGGAATATCTGTTTTCAAGGCAGCTGAAAACGAGTTGCAGGCTTGGTGTAGCCGCTGTTCCCATTTGAAGAAAAGAAGCCCACGTGGCTACTTGGAGGTGGTAGTTAATTTTAAACCATATTTAAAGACTGCTGAGAAACACATTGGCCCCAATTCAGACCACGGTCAGTTGTCTCTTGGTCCCACTGACTAGAATGATGCAAACACCAGGCCCCAGACATATTAGGCAGAGACCAGCAAGGTTTGACACCCTTATGTTCTCAGTCCTGTCCTAAGCAATTTAGTACATTGGGCAAGAAGGCATAAACCTTGGAAACTGTAATATGGCATGCTAAGAGAAAATAAACGATCTTCTGCAGGCCAGGCTTAATTTTGCAAACTCCATTTCCTGGAGGTAACTGGCCACTGGATACTTACAGGAGGATTAGTCGGCTGGAGGTTTCACCTCCTCCCCCGAAATCTTCCCCAGTCCTTCCAGCCTGAATTAATATTCCCTCCTTTGGGCTCTTTTAGCACTTGATCTGTACGTCAGTTGTAGCTCTTATCACAGTCTCTGTTGGCATTACCACTATTTCTGTGTGTCTTATCTCCCCTACTAGACTCTAGGCTCTCTAAGGGACAAGACTCAGTCCTAGTCATTTTTGTATTTCTAGCATCTAGGACAGGGTAAGTATGCCCTCATTAGATATTTATTGGAAAACTGAAGGATGGAGGGGAAAGAAGGATTTTGTGGGTTTCTCCATCATTATCAAACATCACTTTTGTCCTATCACACATGGTTTCAATCAAATACTTTGGAGGAGAGTTCTGGAACTCTTAAGATATTCTGAAACTTAAAAGGAATAGGAGACTTTCAAGGGAGTTTATGGATGGTTTTTTTGGGAGCTTAAATGAGTTAACAAGCAAATGCATACAGAAAACTTGCTAAAAGTAGCCCTACTTCTTTTGGATGGTCTGGAAATGGGTAGGGATGGAGGCAGACTTTGTATCCCTCAGAGTTTGGGAGGTTGCAAGTAACAGAAATTGCCTTTGAGTAACAAGTGAAGTGATTTCTTGGAAGGATTTAGGGAAGTTCACATAATGAAAGGGAATGCTGAGGAACTGAGCTGCAAAAAATACAGGAAACGAGGCAGCTCAGGACATATATATGGTTGAAACTAAGGAATGGCTTCATTTCATAGTCAAATCTGTGCATTGCTACAGGAATGATTCAACTCAGCCCCTCATCCCATTCTTACGCAATGCCACTCAAGGTCCAGAATCCAAAAACATAATCTAGTTGTCTAAGCTGGGCCACACACCCACCCCTCTTGGCTCAGGAATGTTCCTTTTGTAGAACAGATGCCATCCCCCAAGAGATGTGATTCTCCAAAAGAAATCAAGGTGCTATTAATAAGAGAAAGGAGAATGAGTGCTTGGTAACCAAAGCACAGCTAATGTCCACTACCGTTTACCTTGGAAAATATACAAGTCAGAAAACTATTTAAAGGAATGAAACTCCCTTATAGCTAATGGGAAAGATGAGATACTAGCAAACTTTTATTTTTTAAGTAGATTAGACTTGAAATTCAAGTGTGGTACATTTGGACAAGTGCTTTCAAATAGTTTATTCATCATTTGTGTTGCCCACATATTTCAGGAGTTTTTTACCTGTTAAATTGCTTAGAAAACCATCTTTTTTATAGAAAGATAAAAGGACCAATCTTGGAAGAAGTCATCAAATAAAGACCAAATCAGAAGTTAGAGTTGGTGGAAACATTAAGGTAACTGAATGTCTGTCAGCACTTTCTACTTTCTCATGTGGGTATGGGACCAAGTTACAGCTAGGCGGAAGGATGAACAAACTGAGCTTATTTAGTGAAATAGAACTCTAGGAATTGCATTATTGTCCATTTCCGGTTTCTTTAATTAACACATGAAAATTACATTTTTTCAACAGATAATCATTGTGCATCTCCTACTAATACTCTAATAGTAAAAGCTAATAGTCTAAGCCTTTTAAGTGCTTCTGTGTGTCAGACACTCTACTAAGATCTTTATATGCATTTCTTATTTAATATTTATTAGAACTCAGTGAGAGGAGGTACTCTCAGTATTAGGAAAATAGGGGTCAGAGGAATTACGTAACTTACCCAAGGTTGTACAGCTAAGTGGCAGAAAGTAAAATAATAAAATAAAATACAGAAAATACTGATGTGGAAAATGAATACACTACACATACATTAATACATACCATTACAAACATGGTTATTAACTTCAGAAATTATTTTCTGAAGCATTTAGATGAAATATACTTGCAAAGAGCAGGTTCTCAATAAGTGCATATTAAAGGCAGGAATTTAAAATGTGATTCAAAAATGTGACTTCCAGGCAATTTTTGTGGGTAGGGAAAAAGATCCATCAGCATAAAAGAGCTTTTTATAGAGAACATGATGACCTGTAATTCTTTCTACTTTCTCTGAAAATGGTTTTCAGTTGTTATATTATAACTAAATAGAGATTAAAAACACTAATTGATTAATTTTTCCACCCTTGGCTCTGTTTGCCTCTTGAATAGTTTATTAAAGGTAGAGGTGTAATGTAGTTCTCTGACATTTTTTTTTTAATCAGAGTAATCAAGAAAATGTGGTATTGGCATAAGAATAGACATATAGAAAAATGGCGTAGAATTGAGTCCAGAAATAAACCTTTACTTTTACAGTCAATTGATTTTTCAACAAGGATTCCAGACTTGTTAATGGAGAAAGAATAGTCTTTTCAACAAATGGTATAGGCACGACTGAATACTGACATGCAAGAGAATGAAGTTGGACCCCCTACGTCACACCATATCAAAATGGATCATAGATGTTATAAAAGCTAAAAACTATAAAACTCTTGGAAGAAAACATAGGAGTAAATCTATATGATCTCGGGTTAGGCAGTGATTTTTTAGGTACGGCACCTAAAGCATAAGCAACAAAAGAAATAACAAATCAATTGGATTACATCAGATTAAAGAAAGAAAACAACTCTGTGCTTCAAAGGACACTTCAAGAAAGTGAAAAGACAACCCACAGAATGGGAGAAAAATCTTGCAGGTCATAAACTGAAAAAGGGACTTGAATCCAGAATATATAAATAACTCTAACAATTTGGCAATAAACAGGCAATTCAGTTTTTAAATGGGCAAGGATTTGAATAAACATTTATCCAGAGAAGACATACAGATATCCAATAAGCACATGAAAGTATGCTCAACATCACTAGTCATTAGGGAAATGCAAATCAAACCCCACTAAAATGTCTAAAATTAAAAAGACAGATAATAACAAGTATTGACAACGATGAGGAAAAATAGGATGTTCCTACATTGCTAGTGGGATTGTAAATGGTACAGCCACCTTGGAAAATGGTTTGACAGTTTCTCAGTATTAGGAAAATATGAGTCAGAGAAATTATGTAACTTGCCCAAGGTTGTTAAATCATATGATTTTACATAAACATACTCATATGTTTAACTTACATGTTAAACATATGAGTATGTTTATGTAAAATCATATGATCCAACAATTCCACTCCTCAGTGTATACCTAAGAGAAGTGAAAGCATACATCCAAACAAAAATCTGTACAAGGATGTTCCTAGCAGCATTATTTTTAACAGTCCAAAAGTGGAAACAACCCAAATGTCTATCAGCTAATGAATGGATAAGCAAGATGTGGTATATCCATACAATGGAATATTATTCAGCAATATAAAAGGAATGTTCAACAACACGGATGAACTTTGAAAACATTATGCTAAGTGGGACTTCCCTGGCAGTGCAGTGATCAAGACTCTGTGCTTCCACTGCAGGGGGCACAGGTTCGATCCCTGGTCGGGAAAGTAAGATCCTGCATGCAGCGTGGCACAGCCAAAAAAATATATATATATGCTAAGTAAAAAACCCAGTCACAAAATGCTACATATTGTATGATGCTATTTATATGAAATATCTAGAATATGCAAATTTATGGAAACAGAGTATATTAGTAGTTTCCAGGGGTAAGGAATGGGAGAATGGAGTATGACTACTAATAGATAGGAGACTTCTTTGGGGGTGATGAAAATGTTCCAAAATTAGACAGCGGTGTAAGTTGCTCTGTGACTGTACTAAACTCTATAAATATACAAAAAACACTGAATTGCACACTTGAAACAGGTGAATTTTGTGGTATTATATTATGGTTAATTATATTTCAATAAAGCTGTTGCTTAACCCTAAAAATCATGGTCAGTCATCATCCCTGTGTGATGGTAAGTTTGTGGAGTGACTTGTAGTTCCCGAGACTTGCTATTTTCATACATTTCTATACCTATCCACTCACTTTACCATTCATCTACAAACTTCTTCTCACTTTCCTTTCCCCATTCTAACCCCTTTCCTGCCGTGTAAATGTTCTATTTCTCTTTCATGAGTTGGCTTAGATTTCATCTCTACTAGAAAATCTCCCTGAATCCCTAGTTCAACCTTGAGCTGCTTTTATCTGAAGGTTCCAGTGAACGTTATACACGTCTTCTTTCCAGCAAAGATCATATTCCATGGTAATTATCTGTTTAAGTGTCTGTGTTCCCACTAGTGTATAAGCTCCTTGAGGCATTGTCTTTGTGTTTTGAGGTATGGTACGATGTCTGGCACATAATGGGATGGGTACTTAGAAATGTTTACTGATTGAATAAATGAATAAATGCTTAAAGATAGAAAATTTAATGTTTCCGCGTTGATGGATTCTATGATATCAGGATATTGTCTGATCTCAGAAAGTGTCTTGGACTTAAACCTTAAATACTTTTGTGTGATAAATTCAGATTACCTGTGGAAATCAACGCTACAGTAAATAAATATTGGCCTTCTAAATGTGAGACGCTAACTCAGTCCTTACATGTCTCAGGATAAGCTGAGCTCCCTGGGATGAACAAGTAATTTTTTCTACTTCATGGAATACTCTTGTACAATCAACCAGCTATGTTGTAGGATCCTAAAACATTTCACTGGAGAATTTAGTCTTGGTTGTCAATAAGCCCAAGATATTTTAAGCTTTGAATCTTAAGTCTCTTGTGGTGGGAAATAGAGCCTCTGGTGAATAAATTTTATCCAGATTACTGTCCTTCTAAAACAATATCTCGATGCTCTGCTACTTAAGCACATTGTGGGTTGAAACATCTGAACAAAGTTATCACATAGACAAATAGATTAAGAATATACAATGGGGCTTCCCTGGTGGCGTAGTGGTTGAGAGTCCGCCTGCCGATGCAGGGGACACGGGTTTGTGCCCCGCTCCGGGAAGATCCCACATGCCGCGGAGCGGCTGGGCCTGTGAGCCATGGCCGCTGAGCCTGTGCGTCTGGAGCCTGTGCTCCGCAGCGGGAGAGGCTACATTGGTGAGAGGCCCGCGTACCGCAAAAAAAAAAAAAAAAAAGAATACACAATGAATTTTGATCAATAAGACTTTTGGACTCAAATCCCAATATATAAGCAGCTGGTGGCGTCTGAGAGATGAGAAGTCACCATCCATGAGCAAAACAGACCCTCAAAAAATTGCCTTCATGGAGTTTACATTATAGAAGTGGAAGAAATGTAAGGGGAAATAATTTCAGGCAGAGAGAATAATTAAGGTAAAGGTGATAAGATGTTTGGTAAACTGAAGGAGAACAGGGTGGCTGGGACATAATGAACATTAGAAAGCAGTGTGATCATTAGTATTATTCCCTGTGGCAGACAGACTTATTGGTCACAATTCTTTATCCACTTCCCCAAACTAGTTTTTGCAAAGCCACCTTTTGTCACCATGGTCACATAGAGACAGATTATATTTCCCTACCCGTTGATGTTGAGTTTGGCAGGTGACTTGCTTTGGCCAATGGAAGGTGAGCAGAATGGTATGTCATTTTCCAGATGAGACCTTAACAGGCATGGCGTATTGCTGCTTACCTTCCTGTGCCTCTTCCATCAGCAACAAAAGGCCTCCAGGTGGTTGTGCCCCCTTCATCCTGAGCACCAGGATTAACATGAATACACCAAGCAGAGCTACTCCAGCCAACCTAGGGACACAAAGGCAGGAGGTTGTTATAAGCCTCTGAGTTTGGGCATGATTTATTATGCAGACTTACCATGGCAATAGTTTACCCATACAGTCTTCAATACTAATGTTACACACTATTAGTATACCTTTCTTTCTATTTTTCACTTTTTTAAACATTATTTATTGTTTATATAATCTACAGTTACCAAAACATTTCTGAAAATGGCAGGTCATCTGTAAGCCATAAATGAAACAAACATGAGCCTAACTACCTTACTGGAAAGAATGAACCTCACCTGACCAGACTCCTAATTTATTCCAGCCATTGTTTAGTAGAAGGAAACAAAGGCCTTTTCTCTTTTCCCCATTTCTGTTTCCACCTCTATACCAGGACATCCATTCTTCAGTTCCATAGTTTGAAGGTTTTCCATTACTTAAAAAAATATACAACTCTGTAGCTTGTAGTGTATGTTTTGGCATCGTTGTATGTTAGTACTAGTCACTCAATAGATGGGCGATTCCTCAACAAACTAAAATCCACCGAACAAAGTGTGAAGTTATTTTTATAAATATACGCTGTTTATGGCTCATTTTCAGAATTTACAGTTCCTAGGTGAAATTTTCCAAAAAGGGGTCAAGCTTTCATAACTTTGTATTCCAAACTTGAACCTAACAGGAATACAAAGAGAAAATTAAGCTCATCAGCTGTGACGAGAACTATCATAGGACTTCCTTGTCTTGAATCTAAATACTAAAAATTTTCTCAAAATATATCAGTCACTCAGCAAGTAGTTCTTGGGTGTAGGTCCGCAAAACATGTCAAGCCATACAGAGGCAAGGGGTTCAGGATGGGGAAAATGGGTGAAGGCAGTCAAAAGGTGCAAACTTCCAACTATAAGATGAATAAGTATTACCTGGGGATATGATGTACAGCATGGTGACTGTAGTTAACAATACCGTATTCTGTATTTGAAAGTTGCTAAGATCATAAAAGCTTTCATCACAAGAAAAAAAATTGTGACTATATGTGGTCATCGATGTTAACTAAACTTATTATGGTAATAATTTCGCAATATATACATAAATCATTATGTTGTATACCTAAAAATAATACAAGGTTATATGTCAATTACATCTCAATTAAAAGAAAAAGGGTGAGATCCCTGCCTTACGTAAATGTACCCTGAGAAATGACTCTAACAGTTGAAACTGCTGGGAGCTGTCTTAATTCGGGTACCCCACGAGGCAGACCTTGTGACAAAGACTTGGGAACAGGGAGCTCCTATGTGAGGTGATCCCAAGAGGCACAAGCAAAAAAGTGAAGCAAGTGAGACAGAGAAGGGAGAAAAGCCAAAAGAATTTGCATTAGTGAGCAGGTTACCACCGCGGGCAACTGGGACCCAATCCTGCTGGCATCCTCTGAGAAACTGTGTGGAACACACCCAAGACTCCTAAGACCAGGGGCCAGGGAGGCTGGGACCTTTATCCCCAAGTGTTTACAGGCTGCATTCAAGAGAGTTAACCCCGCACACACTTCCAACTGGCCTTCCCTGCAGCAGAACAGGCTTCCTCGGGCCAAGGGAGGCCCTCAGACAGAGAAGAGAGCGTAAGATGGGAGCTTTATCAACATCTCCAGCAGCTGCCTGCACTCAGGTAGGCCAAGGAAATACAGTACAAGGCATCACCTGTGTCTGCGACATGGCACACAGCTATTCGTTCCATCAGATATAATAATAGTATTTAGTGAGCACTTACTCTGTACCAGGGACAGTGCTAACAAGCTTTTTATGTATATCATGTCATTTAATCCTTGCAGCAACCCTAAGAAGTAGATACGGGGATTAGCATCCTCTGCAGACAAAGAAATTGAGAAATTTGCTAAGGCGACAAAGCAAGTAAATGGTGGAGGTTTGAACGTGGGTAGTCAGACTCCAGGGGTCTAAACAACACTTTACTCATGAAGGGCTAAGTGCAGAAAACAGAAGCACGG
This sequence comes from Leucopleurus acutus, assembly GCF_964270905.1. Taxonomy (NCBI): domain Eukaryota; kingdom Metazoa; phylum Chordata; class Mammalia; order Artiodactyla; family Delphinidae; genus Leucopleurus; species Leucopleurus acutus. The sequence goes on along the minus strand of NC_139153.1, from coordinate 26,824,340 downwards.
GTAACGCAAAGATGGGGAAAGTAGTGAGGCATGTAATCCTCAGAAAAGGCTTCATTGTGGAAATGTACTTGAGTAGTACTTTAAGTGGGAAAGTGCAGAAAAAGAAACGAGCCTGTGCATGATAAGGACGGGGGAAGAGGAAGACGGAAGGGAGCTGTAACATAAGGAGCATGAATTCAGCAAAATATCCTCATTGGAGAGTACACAGAGCTGGTCCTTATTATGGAGTAAGGCACATATAATATTGCATGTAATTCTATGTTTATTATCATCTAAATCTTCATCTCATAATCTGAGATAAAGGTGTATGCCCTCTAGGTGAGGCATGCACAGTCAGCTGGATAAAGGATGTCTAGGTAGTGTCATCTACAGTTCCAATACAAGAGCCCTTTATTCAGTATTTGCCAAGGACAGGGCGCTAATACATACTCTACACACTCGTTGGCTGATGACAATGAAAACGATTGCTTAGTGTGATGACGTGCACATGATAGGTACTCAGTATCAGGCCGTGCATGCCCATATAACCTGAATGTCAAAAACGCGCATAAGAAAAATGAAAAATTTGGGGAAAGTAAAAAATCTTCATTTAGAGCAGCGCTTCTCAAACATTAAGTCCCAAGACCCCTCTACATTCTTAAAAATGATTGAAGACCACAAAGAACTGTTCACTTGTGTAGAATATGTCTATGAATATTTAGAAGATCACCGTATTAGAAATCAAAGCTAAGAAATGTATAAAATATAAAAATATGCAAATACACGTTTTTATTAGCCATCAGAACAATGGCTACGTCCCACAACAGTTTTCCTTCTGGAAAACTCCACCGTATACCTGCAAGAGAATGAGATTGAAAATGACAAATAGTATCTTAGTATTATTGTGGAAATAGTTTTGATTTCATGACCCCCTGGAAGGGTTTCAGATATCCTCAGGGGTCTTTGAACCACAGTTTGAAGAGTTCTGATCTACAATTTTCAGAAACATTAAGTATTTCCAGGGAGCTAAATAAAAATATTGAACATGAAATTACTTGCAAGACTTATGTGCAGCACATATTCACATGGTTTAGACCTTGATTTCTAACTATCAGGGGAAGAAGTTGGATTTAGCTTCTGCTCTCTTCCATTTAAACATTCTATGACTCAAGAAGAAAAAACATAGGAGAAGCATTTTTGGTTTTGTTTTGTTTGAAATCTTTCCAATGACTAAATACTGTTTTCCTTTTGAAGACTTTTTGGACCCTTCAATGAATAGCTTGGTATCACTGGCCTCATTGAAAAATTCAAAGTCTTTCTGGTAGAATCCTTGCTAGACATTGTATACAATGGTCTTTCATGGAAGATTGCTCCAAATTGGGGTGAGTTATTTGGAGACAGAAGTTCAGGAGGCTGGCTTAGATAAGCAGGATGGGATTAAGCAGGACATAGAACAGGACTGCCTGGGACCACAAACATGTATGTAGACTAGGATGGGCGATGGGAGGAAGCCACCTCATGCCTTCCCCTGGGCAGTGTGAAGGACAAAGTCTCATTCTTGATGTTAGCTTCAAAGGCACCAAGTCATTCCCTAAGAGTTCTTTTCCAGGGATGGTGTGGGGTGGCCCTGAGGGCCCTGTTCTTTCCCACCAGAACCAAATATGCAAGAAAGCCATTTCCCTTGAGCCAATTCCCCAAATAATCATTGTGCTGAAAGATAGATTTTTCCCTCCTAAAATATTTCCAACGTATTAGCTGCACTGGACCAAGCCCTGTACCACACTCCAGCACGCACACACACACACACACACCCCTACATCTTTACCAGCCTTCCAGTTGAGGAGCATCTTTAACCTCAAACATGGCGGCAAAACGGCTGTGGTAAAAGTCTCCTTGACAGTTTCAGGTTAATTGATTCTTTGGCAGATTGGTTTTTCAGCCAATTAATTTTTTTTTGAATTTTATTTTATTTGTTTTTTTATACAGCAGGTTCTTACTAGTCATCCATTTTATACACATCAGTGTATACATGTCAATCCCAATCGCCCAATTCATCACACCGCCATCCCCACAGCCAATTAATTTTTAACAAGCTAGTTTCTCGTGCATCAACCATTCTGACAATTTTACCCAGCTCCTCCCCACTACAGGTGAATAGGGAACTGGCTCAGATGAACCCCTGGGAATAGCTGAGGAGACATCCTGTCTGCTGGAAAGCATAACATATGCCTGGGAGAGGCAAGGTGAAGAACGCTCCATTGTGCAAGAAGAGTCTCTCTGGACAGACCAGTTGTATTAGGCTAGAACGGGTGGGGATGGAAGCCAGTTCATTCCTTTTAGGACTATGCTCGGCCTCAGTCTCCTCATCTGTAGAACAGGGATAATAATGATTATACCTCTCAGGTCCCTGGTAAAGGAAATATGGTATGTAAAGCACAGTGTGCAGTGGCTGGCACAAAGGCAGGCATCTATACCTGCTAGCTGTTATTGTTACTGTTATCACCATTAATGATAGAAGTGACTATGGCAATCCTGTTTCCATTTTCTAAAAGAAAACAGTACCTCAAAGTACACACTTTCTCACCTCTAGGCTTCGAGCCCACCCTTCCCCAGCTCTCTAGCCACTATACCCTCTTCACCCTCCAGGCTTCACTTAAACATCACCTCCCCCAGGAAGCCTTCTCTGGTTGCCTAGATTAGCTTAGGGCCCCTATAAACCCCTGGACTTAAACCCCTCATCTCCATTTATTGAAACGGATTGTTCAGTTGTCTGCCTCTTCTTAGAACAAAGACTGAGAGCAGAGACCATCTCCATATTGTTTGCTCTGATATCCGTAATCTCTGGCACAGTGTTTCCATGTAGGATTTGGCTGGATGAATAAATGAATGAGTGGGGGATAGGCTGGAAGTGTGTGATCCTGCAGCCTGGTCCTGACAGACTGGGACAAAGGCAGCACCCAGCTGCACAGGTGTGGCTCAGACATTCAGGGTCGATGGGGAATGCCTGAGAAGGCCTGGATGGTCGGGCTCTTTGTTGGGCTTCTCCAACAGGCCCCCAGGCCCCCGAGGTTGCCTTCCATTTGGGGCTTCTAGTCCTCTGGCTCTTCCAGCCTCCAGGTGTGGCCTCTCTGGGCCACCAGAGAGTTTCTTCCTCACAGGAATTTCACCGTAGTGGAAGGTCCCCCGATCTAGGAGCAGAGAGCTTGCGTCGTGATTCTTGCTGTATATGACTTTGATCCAGCGCCTGCACCTCTTTGAGTCTTGGTTTCCTCTGACACAACAGGTGAGACATCTCTTCCTACTCTTCTGCAAGGTAAAAGCAGGGTCAGCTTCCAGACAAATATCTCTTCTTAGGAATTTAATGAGATCTATCCCTTCTCTTTCTACTCTTTCTTCTTCCCTGCATCCCTTCCCTGCATCCCTCCTTTCTTCTTAATTTAACAAATACGTATGGGGTCTTTACTGGGAACCAGATTTGCCCTGGTGCTCAGTCACAGAGAGGTAGCAAAAATAAACAGGATCCCTGCTTTCATGCTACTTAGAGCGCCTAGCGGGAGAGACAGGCAAAACAGTTTCACAAATAAGAAGGGAAATTTCACACAGACAGTAGAGCAAACAACAAGATAAATTAAGCAATGCAATGGGATAATGTGAAAGTTAATGACTAGGGGTGGGACATGCACTTTGGATGGTCACGGGAGGCCTCTCAGAGGTGGTGACATTTGCACTGAAACCCGAATGAAGAGATGAAGCTGACTGTGGACAACATGGAGGCCAGTTCAGAGGCCCCGGTGGGTGAGGGTAGTTGTGTTCAGGAAGAGAAAGTGGCAAGTGGGCCCGATGACAGCAAAGAAGTGGGCAAGACCCAGATGATGTCGGTCCTTGTAGGCCACGATGAGGGCTTTGGATATGGCCCTGAGTGGGAGGGGAAGCTTGAAGGAGAGCTTTATGCAGGGGAGTGACACGCTCCTATTTATGTTTCTAAGAGATTTCTGGTTGCTGTGCAGAAAATGAATTCTTACCTGTCATGTTCCAGATGCAACTTGAAAAAAGTATGATTAATCCCCTGACACTGGCAAAGCATCGGAAACATGGGTGACGTTATATCTGCTAACAACGAAGAGCACTTTTTCCATGCCGAGCTGATAAATACATTGAACAAACTGTGTTTAGTTAACTAAGATGAACAGTGTTTCCTTGTGCCTCAGGCTTTTTTTTTTTTTTTCCAAAAAGCATTTGTGTACTTGTGGTAATATTCAATATTAACAACCGAAGAATTGGAAGTTTACAATTCCATAGCCGCTTGACAGGGCAATAGCTTTTCAGTGGTTTAAAGGAGATTGCATTTTGTTCTATGTGTATAAACGATTTCTTCTTATTTTATTATAATCTGGCAGATATATTGAATTTCCTACCCAGCAAGGGTTGTTAGTTTCCCTATCCTGAACATTCAATGAGGTCATTATTATGTGAAGAATGAAATGACAGCAGGCAGCAGCAGAAAATGACCAAATAACTGCTTTGATAGGGTGACTTTTTGACAGAGCAATATAGTAATAGAACACGTCATATTTCTAGGTCTCGGAATTCTGCTTTTTGAAAGCATTTGGATTTTTAAAATCAACTTTAGTAATTAGACTTAACACCTTGAAATTTGAGCATTGGAAACTGTTTGCAGTTCACCTAGTAGTAGTAGCTGTAATTGCCCATTGCATGCAAGCACTACAATAAATGCAATGTATTATATTATCTCCTAATGTGAGTGGGCCCCATCCAATCAGTTGAAGGTCTGCTGAGCAAAACTTGAGGTTTCTTGTGAAAAGAGGAATTGTGTCTTCGGACTGCAACGCAGAAATTCTAGTTGTCCAGGCTTTTGGACTCTCGTCGGTAGCATCAACTCTTACCTGATCGCCAGCCTGCTGGCTTGCCCTGTGCATTTCAGACTTGCCAGCCCCCATAGTCATGTGAGTAATTCCTTAAATCCCTTAAAATATCTATCCTATTAGTCCCTGGAGAACCCGGACTAATATACTCCTTTCCCCAGCAGCTCTGCTGCTAGAAATTTATCCAAAGAAAGCAATCATACAGATATCCAAAAATATACGTTCAAGGCATTGTTTTAATGGTTACAAATGAGAAACAATCAAAATTTCCACCACTGGGGGATCATTAAGAAAACCGTTGTGCAACGTGTGCTAATACAGAACATTCTACACAATATAATTTATATATCCTGTAGGTATATTATATGACTGTTAAGAATAAGCTAAACCTTCCTTAAAAATAAGATATTTACTGGTCATCTTATTAGGTACTAAACGGCAGATTAAAGAACCTGTTTGATTTCTATTTTTTAAGTTGTTAATACTGAATGAAATTATGAGGAACCTTACATTTTCCTCCTTTAATCATTTCTGTATTGACTGACGTTTTATACATAGCCTATTTTGACTGTTAATGAGTCAGATCAGTTTGACCTAAATTCTAAACAAAACTTCAGCTCAGATAGATTTCTGTGGCCCTCTCCCATGCGACCTGTGTGTGTTCTGAATGTCATAAATATCTTTTTTTTTTTTTTTTTTTGCGGTACGCGGGCCTCACTGTTGTGGCCTCTCCCGTTGTGGAGCACAGGCTCCAGACGCGCAGGCTCAGCGGCCACGGCTCACGGGCCCAGCCGCTCCGCGGCATGTGTGATCCTCCCGGACCGGGGCACGAACCCGTGTCCCCTGCATTGGCAGGCGGACTCTCAACCACTGCGCCACCAGGGAAGCCCCCATAAATATCTTTTAGTCACACCCTTTAAGTTGTTTATTCGTGAAGCATTTCTATACTAACAAAATAAAATGGACAGAGATAGGCAGTTGCCTGGACATTCAAGTGTAGAAGAAACCTCTGGGACTTGTTTGTTTCATAACTCACTTGAGTGCAGCACCACAGTCCAGGGAAGGCCAACAAGAGGGGAAAAAAAAAGATTTTCCCTGAAATATAAGATAATCACCTCATTATCTATTTTAATTTGACAATGTAGGGGCAGTCTGAGTTCCCTATGACTCAAATTCTATTTGAAGAAACTAAAATTAATAAATCACAGCTTACTGAGAATGGCAGTGCCTCTTTGCAAGTCATTACATGGGTTTCATAGAGTTCTTCTTCTTTCAGTCCTGCTCCAGGCCATGCCCTGGCTTCCACTGATCCATTCCTTTTTTATCACCTTGGAGTCTTCCTTTGTACTTTGAAATGTTTATCTATATAAATGCAAACTTGCGGGAGGAGGGAGGAAATTTGAAAAGATCCTTCTAGTATAACGTACTTTCAGTAAATTGGATAAATATCTTTGTGGCCCATGGAGATGACATGCACACACTGAGGGAAGAGCCGGTCACTTTCCAGCCCTGTCCTCATATGAACAAGCACAGTGAATTGTGTAGAAAAGAGTAGTGTTTGCAGTAATCCTGACTGCATTTTCCAATGTCCAGCTCAGTTCCCTCTGTCTGATATTTATCATTACTCTCCCTAAGAAAACAACTATCTTCCCTAACAGTGAAGTGAAGAGCACAAAAAGTAATGGAAAGTTCCTCCCATGGAAACAGTAAGCTTTAGTACATTTAATACATAATCACACCAGGGAGAAATGCCCTTGTGTTTAAGAACAGAAATGCAGGGGCTTCCCTGGTGGCGCAGTGGTTGAGAGTCCGCCTGCCGATGCAGCGGACGCGGGTTCGTGCCCCGGTCCGGGAAGATCCCACATGCCGCGGAGCGGCTGGGCCCGTGAGCGATGGCCGCTGAGCCTGCGCGTCCGGAGCCTGTGCTCCACAACGGGAGAGGCCACAACAGTGAGAGGCCCGCGTACCGCAAAAAAAAAAAAAAAACAGAAATGCATACAGCATTTTGTCTTTCCCTTAGTTTTGATTTCTTCTTCTAGTAAAATATTTTTAGTGAATACCTGATGTGCTTTTGTTGCAAGTCTTGGAGATGAAGCTGGTTTTGACTCAACCAAGGTTAGGGCAAAAATATCTGGAAAAATGATTCTGACTGCATTAGACAATGCCATTTACCTGAAAATAAGGGAGCTGGAAGTCAGCTCTCAGGTCTAGCAGACAGGGGTGTAGGTACCACCTCCAGGTCCACTGACCTTTGTGGGAACAAACAGCATCATTAAAATCCCTGAGGTGCTTCTAGAAGGATATTTGTGAACTGGATTGTTTTCTATTTCTGCGGTTTCTTTAACGTTGGCTAGAGCCTAGTAATGACCCCTTTTGTCAACAGAGGCATTCCAGGTAAACGGATCCTTATCACCTTACGGTCATTGAGTCCTGTATCTCAGACAAAGTCTCTCCAGTCTTCTTTGCAAGATGAGGACTTCAAACTTGTGTCCAACTTTAGCAACCTGAGGGCAGGTGCTGGAGCCTCCTCTCAGCTCTCACTGCAACCAGCATATTTCCCAAGACTCTTCTCAGTCCTCACCTTGTCCTCGTCTTCTGCCTTGTCCACTCCAAGTAGATCCTGTACCTGAGGCTCTGTGAAGTGAGGCACTCCCCAGATTTTGACCACAGCATATAAATATGCCTTATGAGGTGCTGGTGGCATAAAGGAAAACCTTGCTCTAATCAACATGTGAGTCTTCAGAAACAGTTTGAAATTGCCCATGAGCCTGGGGAGCATGGACCCCAGACATTCAGACATTCAGTCCATGACCACTGTCCTGTTGAGAAACAAACAAGTGGAGAGATGAAGAGAGAGAGCCAACTATAAGAAGTGTCTCAGAAAAGGCAGCCATGGTGTGGGAAGTCAGTAAATATGTGAGTGATAAAAACAATGAATAGCATATTTTTTTCATGTGGGAGGCTAAGAGTAAAAACTTTGGGGTTGGATAGACTCTTTTCAAGGCCCTTGCTTCAAAAAGTTGTATTACCACTCTGTTCCTCACTTTCCTCACTGCTAAAAGAAGGGAAATAGTACCCACTTTATCAAGTTTGAAGGTTTAAGTGAGATAATGCGTGAAAACCTTTGGCATGGTGCCTGGCCTAGTATGTGCTCAATAATGTTGTCAGTTGGTGATTAGCACCCAGTGGTAGTAGAGGTGGACTCACTATCACTATCCTAAGTAGTGTCACCAAATGCCATGTTTCAGGTTCAGTAAGAAAACCAGGGGAAATGACAGTCAGAGGGGACTTGTCCTTTTCAACGTCCTATACATAATCTCTACTCGCATCATTCACAACCTATTGCCTTCCCATCTTAGCTTCTCTGATGCCTGGCACGCAGGGCTCAACAAATTCCTCCTGAATGAATGAAGGACCTGAGCATAGTGGAATTTACCTTCTCTGTGCCGACTGGGTGATCTTTGATGATTCTTTTAAGATGTCTGAGCTCCAGCTTCCTCGTCTCTCAAATGGAGAAGGTTGCTGGGAAGCGGGGGGAAATGAGATGTAGTGTGTGAAAGTGTGTGTAAACTTCCAGGATCTTGTAGTGATTTCTGTTGTGAATCATACAGGCTGAGTGAGTAGGGGTGTCTGTGAGTGTGTAAATGCACAGGCAAATGCACTTATTATATACACACACACACACACACACACACACACACACACACACACACACACACATGACTAGCAAAGGAAAAGTCAATCTAAAACCAGACAAATGCCAGTATTTCCTACTGGGAAGAGAGAAAGAACTGGAGCAAGAGGGTTAGAGTCTTTATCAACTGGGATCGAAAAGGATTGAAACAGGGGCTGTAGAAAATTATCTGGGGAAGAGAAACGTGCTCAGCACCACAACTGGCCAGTTGCCCTCTGGTCCCCACCTTGGCCACTTGAATCCTGGCCGTCAGAAATTCAGTGGCAGCAGCTTGCTCCTCAACAGCCCAATGCTTCCCACATTAACTCCTGGGTAGGATCACCACCCTTGGGATGTGTCCTTACTGTCTTGCACTGAACCACCCCCAGGTGTGCTATTAAGAGCTTTAGTCCAATTTCTTTCCACACCCGGTGAAAGATATTGTCAACAACTTCAAAAGTCTTACTACCAGATGCCCTTAATGGTACAGTGCTCTCTGAAGATGAATTTGTGCTGCCTCTAGCCCCCTCCTGTAAAGAACCATGGACACTATGATGATCACAATTTCAGTACGTGAAGCAGTCAGGTTCGTTTGCCCTCTACTTGCTTCTAAAGGAAATGTTAGAATAACCCAGCACAAAATTTGGAAACTAGGAAGCTTTTAATGACTTCCTGTTCGTTGGCCTAAAGGGATTCAACTCCATCATTGCTAGGTACCTTGTACGATGCCTAATTCACGTGCTTCGAGGTGGAAGCAGAGCGAATGTTGGTTTAGAATCTTATTCAGTGTAAACTATCCGTCTACCATTAGATTAGATGGCATGGGAAAGCTGGCTTAGTCATTTTTATACAGACCTTTGTCTGGAAATCTAAGGATGCTATAACTTTTTTTTTAACATCTTTATTGCAGTATAATTACTTTACAATGGTGTGTCAGTTTCTGCTTTATAACAAAGTGAATCGGTTATACATATACATATGTCCCCATATCTCTTCCCTCTTGCATCTCCCTCTCTCCCACCCTCCCTATCCCACACCTCCAGGCAGTCACAAAGCACCGAGCTGATCTCCCTGTGCTATGCAGCTGCTTCCCACTAGCTATCTATTTTACGTTTGGTAGTGTATAGAAGCATAGAGGCAGGGATGTGCCGTAGTTACTAGTATAGGTCCTCCTAATCTGCTTGCATTCAGACCCACCTCTGCCCTCCACTACCACGTGACCTACAGCAAGCTCACTACCCACCTCAAGCCTCAGTTTCCTCATCTGTATAATGGTGACAGATAGTACCTACTTAAGATAGTTGTTATGAGCATTGAGATATGAGCCAGTAAAGAAGCTAACACAATGCCTGGAGGTTGAAAAATGGTGGTGGTGTTGTCATAAACATTTTTATTAATAAAGCAACACCAACTTGCTTAATATTCTTTCAAGCCATACAAACAGAACTAAAAACTATGGGTGCCCAGCAGTTCCTTTAGTTTAATTGAAGCAGGAGTGAAATGCTTAAAAGGCTGTGTTTAAGTGTCGGTAAAATTTTAAAAAGAAAAAAGAAGAACCTACTGTCACATGGAGGATGTGGATTGACACAATGCAGTAAAACCCAACAAAATTCAATTACCCCTTGACTGAGTCAGGCCAGCTGAGGAGGGAATTATACATTTGAAATGAACAAATTGGATTTCATCCTTCTGGAGGCTCAGCAGTTGCTGCCTGACTAGTCCTTCAGAAGATCAGAGGTAGCCCCGTCAGCTTCCAGATTCCATCAGCCGACCCGCTCTGTCTGTACAGAACGGTTTTTCCCTTGTTTAGGTTCTAAATGAATGTTATTTGCTTCCAAAGTTATTATAGCTGCTAAACACATGCTGACTCTAAAATCTCTCCCTCCAAAATAAAGCATATATATTTATGCATATGTATGTAACTGTTACCTAAAAGAACCTTTCTGGTAAAATATATTTAGGAATAGATGCCATCCCATAGCATTCAAAATGTTCAGTGGTATGAATTATTATGCTCAGACCATTTTGAGCTGATGTGCTCTTGCTTTACAAACGATCCCTATTGCCTTCCACAGAACAGACACCAGCATAGAGCTTCACTTCTGTTTTCCCTCTTGCTCCTGATTTTACCCCATGTGGCTTGAGAGCTAAATGCCAAGCTATAGATCACTGGTATTAATAAGCATGGCAGATTTGTTAGTGATTATTTTTTTTGCCTTGTGCCCATAAGCACCATTAACATTTACTGTAAATCAATGTGATAAGTTAGCAACGAGGAAAATGTTGATATTCAGCTGACTGCACAGAAAAAACTTATTTTATTCTCCCCCTTCCTGCTGCTCTCAGAGTACACAAAAATTGCAGACCCAGTCTGTACGTGTGAGCTGAGGGAACTGGCGTTTGGAAGCGTTGCTGATCCTAACATCTGGAAAGCAAGTGTGCGTGCTTCTAAATAGTTGCCACAGGTGATGTGGTCCTGCCTGCTATTTTTGTTTTACATGTCGTTTAGTATAAGAAAATCTTTCCAATCTTGGTCTTCAGATAAAGATCCACTCCTAGGTATTTATCCAAAGAAACAAAAACACTAAGTAGAAAGGATATATGCACCCCTGTATTCACTGCATCATTATTTACAATAGCCAAGATATGGAAGTGACCTAAGTGCCCATTAATAGATGAAAGGACAAAGACATATATATATATATATATATATATATATATATATATATATATATATATATAGTGGAATATTAGCCATAAAAAAGAATGAAATCTTGCCATTTTCGACAACATGGATGAACCTAAAGGGTATTATGCTTCGTGGAATAAGTCAGACAGAGAAAGACAAATACCGTGTGATTTCACTTACATGTGGAATCTAAAAAACAAAACAAATGATCAAACATAACAAAACAGAAACAGAGTTATAGATACAGAGAACAAATAGGTGATTGCCAGAGGGAGGAGACTGGAGGGAGGAGAGAAATAGTTGAGGGAGATTAAGAGGTACAAACTTCCAGTTGCAAAATAAGTGAGTGACAGTGTGGGGAATATAGTCAATAACTATGTAATATCTTTGTGTTGTAATATCATAACTAGACTTATCGTGGTGATCATCTTGAAATGTATAGAAATATCAAATCACTGTGTTGTGCAACAGGAACTAACATAGTGTTGTAGGTCAATTATACTTCAAAAACAATCAAACTCACAGAAAAAAAAATCAGATTTGTGGGTACTGGGGGGTGGAGGTTGCGGGGAGGGGGAATTGGATGAAGACATTCAAAAGGTACAAATTTCCAGTTATAAGATAAATAAGTACTAGGGATGTAACGTACATCGTAATAAATATAACATACTATATGTTATATATGGAAGTTAAGAGAATAAATCCTAAAAGTTGTCATCACTAGGAAAAATTTTTAAAGTTATAAAGACCCAAGTCTATAACCTGACCCACAAGACCCTGCAGTGAGAGTCTCTGGCTACTTTTCCATCTCATCCTCCGTCACTCATCCCCTTTCCTGCCATATGCCAGATCCCTAGGCATATTTCATCCCATGTGCTGTGCTCCTTGTCTTTTCAGGATCTTGATACATGCTCTTTCATCTCTATTTTTTAACAGCTTTATTGAAATATAATTCACATACCATACAATTCATTCATTTAAAATGTACTATTGGATGGATTTTAATATATTCACAGAGTGTGTGTCCATCACCACCATCGATTCTAAAGTGTTTTCGTTACCCCAAAAAGAAATCCTGTACCACTAAGCCATCATCCCCAATCCTCCCCCATCAGCCCTAGGCAAACACTAACCTACTCTTTGTCTCCATAAATTTGTCTATTCTGAACATTTCCTATACATGGAATCATACAATGTGTGGTCCTTTGTGACGGGCTTCTTTCACTTAGCATAATGTTTTCAAGGATCATCTATGCTGTAACTTGGATCAGTACTTCATTCCTTCGTATTGACAAATAATATTCCACCCTATGGCTATACCACATTTCATTTATCCATTCATCAGCTGACAGATGTTTGGGTTGTTTCCGCTTTTTGGCTGTTATGAATAATGCTGATATGAACATTCTAGTACAAGTTTAGTGCAGACAAATGTTATCATTTCTCTTGGATATGTATCTAGGAGTGGAATTGTCAGACCGTGTGATAACTCTTACGTTTAACCACCTGTAGAACTGCCAGACTGTTTTTCCAAAGTGACTGTACCGTTCACATCTCCACCAACAATGTATGAAAGTTCTCAGCTTTCTAATTGGAACTTATTATTCCAATCCTATCTTGTTATTCCAATCTAATCTCACTAACTCTTATTCCAATTTTATAATCATTTTGATTGTAGCCATCCTAGCAGGTGTGAAGTTGTATTTCATTGTGCTTTTTTCTCAGCTTTTGATCTGGACAATTTCTACTCACTTTTCAAGCTGCAGCTTAAAAATCACTTCCACAGGGAATCTTACCCTGACCACCCCACCCCCAGACTAGCCTAGGGCTCCTCTCAGAAGAGCTATCTTTTCCCTCTAAACTTGAAGTTCAACATAAGCAGGGACCAGCCCATCTATCTTTGTTCCCTATGTTATCCCCAGAATCTAGACATTGCGTGAACTACAGAGCTTCTTGTTAAAAATACAGGTTGAGTGTTTCTTTTTCTGGCTGAGTAATATTCCGTTGTATAAATGTGCCACATCTTCTTTATCCATTCATCTGTCAGTGGACATTTAGGTTGTGTCCATGTCCTGGCTATTGTAAATAGTGCTGCAATGAACACTGTGGTACATGACTCTTTTTGAATTATGGTTTTCTCAGGGTATACGCCCAGTAGAGGGATGGTTGGGTCATATGGTAGTTTTACTTTTAGTTTTTTAAGGAACCTCCATAATGTTCTCCATAGTGGCTGTATCAATTTACATTCCCACCAACAGTGCAAGAGGGTTCCCTCTGTCATACAGAGTGAAGTAAGTCAGAAAGAGAAAAACTTTCTCTGTATGATAACACATATATATATATATGGAATCTAAAAAAAAAAATGGTTCTGATGAACCTAGGGGCAGGACAGGAATAAAGACACAGATGTAGAGAACGGACTTGAGGACACAAGGAGGGAGAAGGGTAAGCTGGGACGAAGTGAGAGAATAACACTGACATATACACACTACCAAATATAAAACAGATAGCTAGTGAGGAGCAGCCGCATAGCACAGGGAGATCAGCTCGGTGCTTTGCGACCACCTAGAGGAGTGGGATAGGGAGGGTGGGAGGGAGACACAAGAGGGAGGGGATATGGGGATATATGTATGCATGTAGCTGATTCACTTTGTTATACAGCAGAAACTAACACAACACTGTAAAGCAATTATACTCCAATAAAGATGTTTTAAAAAAATATGTTGCATGGATGACGTATACAAGATAGTGAGAAAAAAAGTGTTCATTATTTGAAAATCACCTCTATCAGAATAATTGGCATGATTACCTTTTCAATCTATTTCATTTTTCAGCATGCCCACAGACTCAGCTATTGAGAAATATGTTAGTATCTCTGGCAAGGGGAGGAAGGGTCTCTACAGCATAACCATGACGAATGCTTCTATTTTCCTGAATTTTACTGAAGCTGTACACTTTTCTGGTTGACAAGAAACAAGAGGATCTTCAGTATAAATAAGCAAAATCAAGCTGACTATGTAAACAGTTTTCTCAAGTCAAGCAATAAATGAAAAGGAATAGATTTCTGAGAAATAAGGAACTTAGGGGGACTGGAGTTTTCTTCTTTGGTTGTCAGGTAGGCTACACCCCTAGAGATTTCAGTTCAGTAGGTCTGGGGCAGACCCTGGAATATACATTTTTAACAAGACCCATAGTTATGATGTTAGTTGTCCGTGGGCTCCACTTTTTAAAAAACTCATCCTAGTTTTAATATCCTCATTATTTAATAGAAACAGATTAACGTAGAAGTTAAAAAGTTCCTGGCCCTATTTACTAGCTTTGTGGTTTAGCACAAATTAATCTTTTCTAAGCCTGTTTCTTCATGTGTAAAGGGGGAAGGGGCAATAAAATGCCTACATCATAGGGCTGCTGTGAGCATTAAATGAAACAGTACATATAAAACACAATATCTAGGGCTTCCCTGGTGGCACAGTGGTTGAGAGTCCACCTGCCGATGCAGGGGACACGGGTTCGTGCCCCGGTCCGGGAAGATCCCACATGCCGCAGAGCGGCTGGGCCCGTGAGCCATGGCCGCTGAGCCTGCGTGTCTGGAGCCTGTGCTCCACAACGGGAGAGGCCACAACAGTGAGAGGCCCGCGTACCAAATAAAAAACAAAAACAAACAAAAAAAAAATATCTAGCACATAAATGCTCCAGTATGTTAGTTGCTATTAGTATTACTATTTTATCATTTTGTCATTATCCGAATTGTAAGAGAATGTACACAAAAAAATATATTTTAAAGGAATCAAGTTTTGCTTAGTAAGAGAAATACTTCTTAAGCATAAGTTGGGAATTTATCGTGTTCGTCAATGGTTTTATCATCATTGTTGGTTCTGTAAATAATTTTCCAGGTGTTCCTTTACTGATATCACTAAGCCTCATTCATGTCTATTTCCAAGTGCCTCCCTAATACTCAAGGAATAATTTAGTCATTTCTGAAGAAGCAGAATTTTGGCTCCTACATTGAATTACAGATCACCACCCAGTTCACAGCATGAGCCATGTACTAGATATAACACATCTTCCTTAGGTGTCATTTATTGAGCAGAATGTACTGCCCTCCAAAATCTTGTTTTTCTCTATTAAGTAATATATTGGGCCTGGATGCTGTCCTGACAGAACTTATTCTCTAAAATAGAAGTTCTCAAAGTTCACTCAAACTAGGGCGTATCAATCATCTTACAGAATCAAGAATGTTTGTTCACTTATCCAAGTCCTGTTTACTGAGTGTCTAACAAGTGCCAGGCATTCAGGATTTACAGAGAAGAAGAAAGTCAAGATCCCAAATCAAGTGGAGAAAGAAAAAAAAAAAAAAGTAATTAAATACGTTACCAAGGAAGTGTGGTTGGTGATGGGCGCTATGAATGACATTGAACAGGGAGATGTGATAGAAATGTCTAAGGGAAAAGAACTATTTTAGATTAATAGTCAGGAAAAGGCTTTCCCAGGAGATGACATTTTGAGCTGTCACCTGAATGCCACGAAGGAACCAGCCATGGGCAATGTCAGGAGACAGAGTGATTGAGGGAAAGGGAACAGTCAGTGAAAAGACCGTAAGCCAGAACCTGGTGGGTCACGCTTAGGATTTAGGGTGTGAGTCCAAGTATAATGAGAAACCACTGGAGAACTTAAGGGGGAGGATGTCATAGTCTAACCCATCATCATTTCAGGATCACTTTCCCCTTCCCTCCTCCCCGCTCTCTAAAGTGACTAGCTACTGTGAAACCTAATGGAATGATGTTTAACTGCAGTATCTGCTTCCACGAGTCCAGCTACAGTCTCTGTAATTTCTCTAATGAATTTGTCACAGAGGCATGCCATGAAGGTCTCAAATCACATCTCACTTATGGCATCGAGTTTTCTCTCCAGAGCATTTTAACGATTCTCCTCTCTGGTATCTCTGGTACTTTAGGTTACACCAGGTGACGTTTGAGGTGCCCACCTGTGAGGGGAAGGAACGGCAGAAGGTGGCCCTGATTGGCGACTCCTCATCTTCGGCAGAGTTCTTCGTCACCGTGGCTGTCTTTGCCTTCCTCTACTCCTTGGCCGCCACTGTCGTTTACATTTTCTTCCAGAACAAGTATCGAGAAAACAACCGGGGTCCACTCATAGTAAGTGGTTTGCTTTATGAAATAACTTTTTCTGTCCTTTCTAATTGCTTTTTTCCAGTGCTTAAAGGCTTTGGAGTTACCTGAGCCCTCAGGGCATGTATTTGAAAGGCAATCACATTCTTTTTCATCCAAATCTCTTAGATCTAAAACGAAAACATGATGCCTGTCATTCTTTTGTGCCCCTTCGCTGGAGACCTATTGTAAGAGTTGCTAGAAACTCCTCTGCAATAAATGCTTGGAAATCTCATGAGATCAAGGAAAGAGTAGTGAGGCTTGCGGCAGATTTATTTATAATTCCAGTATTATGGAGTTAGTCGACCATTTTTTCTCACTGGTTGTTTAGACAGTGTGACTTGTACTTATTGAAATGTGTTATTCCTTTGGTATATGATAGACTGGTCATAGAATGGTTTAGTTTGAAGATGGAGTTCTCTGTCTCTGAATCTCCCTTTCTCTCTCTCTCTCTCTCTCTCTCTCTCTCTGTGTCTATGTCTCTGTCTCTGTCTCTGTCTCTATCTTATCTCTTTCCACCACCAACCCGCCCCCACTTTCTTTTCCTTACACAATGATTCAAGGACTCACCTGGGTGAAACCAGTCTAGCTCAGCCTGTCCAAATAGGGACACACAGACACCTAGGGGAACACAACTCTCAGAGGGGTACATAAGCGTGGATAACTTTAACGAAATACATTTAAAAATTTTCAGCTTTCTCATGTACATTTGCCTAAAACTTATCTTACTGAGAATGCCCTGCTTCTGAAAATATGTTAATGCTTCTTTCTTAATCACCTATTCCCCTTTTATAAATTAAAAGCATCCTTCTTTTCCATCCCCACACACGGGATATTGCTAGGTTGCGAAGCCTTGGAGGCACTAAAAAAAAGGACCATTTGAAATATCGGTGTTGGTATTGACAAAAGTGAGTTATTCAAATGGCTGGGTAATGTATCCTTTTGCATCTAAGGAGGTTTCCAATTTTTTCCTTTCAATAAAATAGAAATTCCTAATCTATGTCAGCTGATAGATCATTAAAAAGTAACTTTTGATGACAGATCACTCTGTGGTCTGGGACATATTACTCAGAAGGAATTCAGAGAAATTAATGGCATCACTATAACAAAACCCCATCCATTCTCATCTACTCATTTCTGTGAGCAAACCTTCTCAACACATCTGTACAACGAGAAATGGAAATAGAATTTATGCTGAATCAAGTCCCATGTTAGAAGTAAGTAATATTTTTCCCTCAAAAGTACATCAGCTAATTGAAGAAAAAACAGTCCCATACATTTCTAATAAAAATTTTACTTTTAAAATTTAATAATTATTAACATTTATAATATCTTTATGTTGTTTTGGACAATTGTGCATTAATAACATTTTTAATGATTACCCAGCTCAAAAGAAAAATTTTTGATACTTAAAGCATTAGGGTCATGGGTAATCAAAGAGTAATTTTAATTTATATACATATTTTTGTTGCAAAGAAATGTAACAGGGTGATCGATAAAATGCTTTCCAGTATAAAAAAATGTTATATGAGGCTATGATTCGGTGGGGGAAGTATAATGGAAATACAAGTTCAAGGAGAACAAAAAGAACATGTAAAGTTTCTGACTGTTAATGAGGAATTTGTTTAATAATTTTTAAATGGGTAATAGAGAGTATCAAATAACAATTCCATTGAATTCATCTAAAAATTGATACAATGGGATATATTTTTAAATATCAATACTTATGCCCAACATTACACTCTTGCAACTGTTTAGACTTTTAATAAAAACAAAATTATATGTCAACTTTATACGAATAGGCACACAGTTTTTACAAATTCTTTTAGGGAGTACGTGAGTGAAATAAATTTTACAGATCTCTAGTCTAATCTATATATTATAGAGACCAGAAACTTAAAATCAACATGTTTTGAAGGGTAGCTGGGAGAAACCCTTATTTGTAAAACGTCATGATTAAGTTTGAAGGGACTGGGGAAAGATCTGTTTTATAGCACTTCAGTAGGTTATTGTGGAAAAAGAAGAGTCAATCAGCAGAACTTGAACCTTTGGACAGATGTCTTTTTTTTTATTTTCCCTCCCAAATTGGAGCTACTGGTCTTAATGATTTTAAAAGATCTTTAACAGTGTCACCTACCTTGGGGTTAACCCTCGCATGACGTGTAGGTAGATACATCAAAGAGGTTGAGATACGTGTGTGTGTGTGTGTGTGTGTGTGTGTGTGTGTGTGTATACTATAAAACTGACATGTATGCATGCATTCCTGGATACATGCAGACACTCTCATAGAATTCTAAAGTCTGAGGAAATACTCTGACTTCCAGAGAGAAGAAACTGACTCAGTTAGTTTGCCTATAAAGTGGGAAAAGCTCTATTTTGTTATATAAAACTACATTCTCCTCATAAGAAGTAATCTTGTGAGGCCATGCTATTTCATCTCTGTATAAATAGTCTTCCCCATCAAGCAGGATATAATGAAATCCTGGATTGTTTACTACACTGGGTAGGTTTTGTTTTATTACATCGTGGAAGAAGGGGAGGAGCGGGGAGTTAATTCTAGTAATAAAAAGGGAAAGGCTCCTAGGTGAGACCTCAGTGATATTAAAAAACTGATGTGCTCATTACTTAGCAGATAAAAGTTAATTTAAAAGCGAGCCCGAATCCTAAGAGTCACAGAGACAGAATGAATGTAGAGGATCAGTATGATGCCATTGCACCTGCAAATGACAAGCCTTTCCAGTTCTAATCCCACCACAGTGGGGCCGTGACTGGGGAGGGAGGGGTGGGCTATGGTACCCACCCTTAACTGAGTTAGTAGGTTAAGGCCAGTCCACAGTGTGAGCAGGATCTCAAGAATGTGGTTCATACCTAAGAAAACCTTCAAATACTAAACTAACAGTAATTGTACTTTTTTAAAGCCAAGCCTATTTATTCAGAAAGATGGCTACTGATCATTACTTGTTCTCTCTGTTCCTGTCACTAACTATTCTTTTGTTATTGTTGCTTTGTTTGTTTAGGGATTTTTTTTCCCCTTTATTCTGTAGTTCGGGATTCTCTGTAATCCTCTAGGACATGACAGGATACATCATGCACAGATAAGATCAGTGTGGAGGAAAGTGATGAGGATGGTGATGGTGTTGATAATAGTAACAACAATAATACCGGCTGGTATTGATAGAGTTTCTTACTCTGTGTAGAGTTGATTTAATACTCACAACAACTGTAGCTTGTATTGTTATACACTTTTATAGGTGAGGAAAGGGAGGCTCGAAGTTACCCAATTAACTCTCCCAGGTCACATTACTAATAGTCAGAGGGTAGAGTTTGAACCCAGGTCTCTCCAAATCCAGGGCCCAAATTCATAACTACCATGCAAGAGGGTCCAAAATCCTGATAGGCAATGTGCTACAAATTTGGAGGGGCATAGGTGGGTAGGACAAATTGGTTTATACACCTGGACAGCTCCTGTTATTTTCTTGCTCAGGATTTAGAGAAACCAAACCCTAGAACCTCTAGACTTCTCTGCTTCTTTGACTGTCATAGAGGGTTTTTTAAAATTTGCCTTCAGAATCCATTTGGAGTTATAGAATGGCTGCCGTGAATCTATGATGCTAGGATAACTAGAGGGTTCTGCTGTTTATCTCTGTTGCACATAAAGGATGTCAGTGATAGAAAACAGGCTTTAAACGTGCCCAAGATCAATGGCTGTTATAAATCAGAGATTACCAGGACTGATTACTATGTATTTGTAAGCAGTCGTGAGCAATTTCAGGCAGACTGGAGCCAATGGCTATGATCAATGGCTATTTTTTAAGGTATCTTTCTCTACTGAATATGCTTGACAAGATTGCCCACCTTTAAGTGAAAATGAGAATCTGCATGTCTTTAGAAGTAACATAATTGTTAATGATGCTGAATGACACAATAGTGAGAAAATCAGGCCAAAAACTCAGCCAGCTACTGTACGTCACCACAGTGAGTGCCTTCTTGTACAGATGAATAAATATCTTTCTCAGAAAGCAGAATTGGCCACCTGAATGGTTCATGATTGTGGAATTGAAATGTCACCTCTGGTTATATCATTCTGTCATGTTCCTTAGAGTCCAGTTTTAAAGCCAAATCTCCTGCCTAGATTTCTGAGACAGGATGTTCTGAACCATTTTCAGATCTCATGTCAAATAGTGACGATGTGAGGCTTTAGGGTGTTTTTTTTTTAATATTAATGTAAAGTAGTTTAAAAAAAATAACTTATCTTACAGAGCTGACAAAGTGCTCTCAGAATGAGTATCTAATAAACACCATCCCACATTTTGGTGAATCCTTCTCAGGAGAGATTTGGTTTAAAGTAACTACTCTAAATGTCAAGTAGAATCAATATTCACTTTAAGATTTTGTGGGAAAGGAAGGGGCTGTGTTGTTGAAGCTCTCCTTTTCCCGTAAAGGAGATCAGGTTGACCAGAGGCAGTTTATGGGACCAGAAGTGTTTACAACCGTTGCGGTCATGCGGTGGTACCATGGCTCACATTTGTTTTATGCCGATGCATTCCTAATATTTTCATATTCCCCATCCAGCCTCAAAACAATCCTGAGAGAGACGTGGAGCGATTACAGTCAGCCTCATTCTACAGATTCACTGTGACTCCTCTTTATCAAGCACCAGGCATGGGAAAATGAATCCCTGGGAGATTAGGGACCTTGCCTGTGGTCAGAGAAGTTAATGGCAGAACAAGGACTCAGACTCTTAGGCCAGTGGTCTTGAGGGTAGTGGCTAAACTTTGGGGTCCTGGATTTTAATCCCCCTGTATGACCTGTTATTTAACAGTTGGAAGCCTACGACTTTATCTATAGAATGAAGCTAATAATAATACACATGTCACAAGGCTGCTGTAAGAAAAGGAAGAGTTAATGCCTACAAAGAGCTTTGCACAGGGAGAGGCACGCCAGCCAGTGATGGATTAATGGTATCTAATTGTAGCCCTGTCGTTATCCTCATGTTAATTTTTCTCCTGCCCGTTACTAGGTAGTACCTTAGCCCCCTAAAGAGGAATTGCAGGCACCTTCCTTTCATTGCCTGCAGCCCTCACAGTTCTACTCTCCTCCAGTCCCCTTAGCCCAGGCCCTTTCTTCCCTCGCCCCCCCACCCGCTGCCAAGTCCCACACGATCAAGCTCGACTCAGGACTCCTTCTAAGATCACAATTGCTAGGTTGAGCCTTCCAGTTAACCTTTCTGTTTCTGGAACCCCGCTCTATGAGGTGATTGGAAGGTGGATTTTTAACCCCCTAACAAAATAAGGCTCCCCATTGTCAAATAGGGGCCGAGGCCATCACGGAGAGGAGAATAGGAGGCAGGCACAGAGCTGGATGCTCAGAGAATCCAATGCGTGTTCCTACTCTCAACTGCATCTTTCTTGGCTGTCATTAGAGATGGAAATCAGAATTGCAGTCTCTGAGCTATTCAGAAATTGCTGAGAAGCCCCTCTCTCGCCTCTCCTCTTCTCTCTCCTCCCTTTCTTCACCCTTTTTCCCTCTTTTCTTCTCTTTCTTCCCTCTTTCTTCTCTCTTCTCTCCTCATGTTAGTTATACTTCATGTCTAAGTGTATTTCACTTAAATTGTATCTTCAACAGGCCAAGCAATGTGTGTATATGGGTGAACTAAAAGCATCCAGCCTGGTGAGGAAAATTATTTAGTAATTATGACTCTCCTACAAATGACCTGCTAGAGGTTATGTAGATGGACTTTGGTCACCTACCTGGCGGAGGAAGTGAACCTCCACCCGGAAGCCAAGGCACTCCCTCCCCAGGTGGGCTGGGCTAATAGTAAAGACAACTCCACAGCACGTAGTGGATGATGAGAGGATAAACGGAGGAGATTAAACGGAGGAGATTATTTTGAAATTCTGCCCCAAGTATAATGTATTTGGTGCAAAAAAAGAATACCATCATTTGAAGCCTCCCAAATGTGTATCTTGTTAGGGGTAGGCACACCTGTCAGAATCTGACATTCTGGCTTGTGGGGTGTGTGTGTGTGCGTGCGTGTGTGTGTGTGTCTGTAGTTTCCACTTCCTCACTCTTTGAACCAAGAAGTGTTGGCAGTACAAAAGGGGGGCATGGACCTAAAAAGAAACGAAATTGAGTTTTTTGTAGTGAGGTGGATGGACCTAGAGTCTGTCATACAGAGTGAAGTAAGTCAGAAAGAGAAAAACAAATACCGTATGCTAACACATATATATGGAATCTAAAAAAAAAAAAAAGTTTCTGAAGAACCTAGTGGCAGGACAGGAATAAAAACGCAGATGTAGAGAATGGAATTGAGGACACGGGGAGGGGGAAGGGTAAGCTGTGAGAGAGTGGCATGGACATATGTACACTACCAAACGTAAAATAGATAGCTAGTGGGAAGCAGCCGCTTAGCACAGGGAGATCAGCTCGGTGCTTTGTGACCACCTAGAGGGGTGGGATAGGGAGGGTGGGAGGGAGACGCAAGAGGGAGGGGTTATGGGGATATATGTATATGTATAGCTAATTCACTTTGTTATACAGCAGCAACTAGCACACCATTGTAAAGCAATTATACTCCAATAAAGATGTTTAAAAAAAAAAAAGGGCATGGACCTAACCTTACCATGAACTGTTAATCTAAACTACTATATATTTTGCATCAGCAAATACATCGTTCCAGAATCGGCACCACAGATGAAGGCAAATAAATTGATCCGCTTTAAATGTTCCCACAGCACAACGTCTACACGTTTGATCAGATTTTACATCCTCAGCTCTTTTCCAGCTTTCGTATGATTAGCAGATTCTTAATTACAGTTTAGAGGAGCGTTAATCCCCACCGTATTTGGTACCACATTTCTCCAATTAACTAGTTAAACAAAGAGATGAGCTGTAGTCCGGTAGCCTTAATAAAAGCAGTGAACTGCTTATGGAATTAGTGTGATTCTTCAGGGGCCCAGAGCTCTTCCTGTCCTGTGTTGGAGCCAGTGCCTTCCGAGGGCTAGCAGAGAGTGTTTGTCCAGACTCCATCCATTTTTGTCAGATTTCCTCTCATTCCAGGGAACTCATCATTCAATTAGAAAAACCAGAACCTAGTGGAAATTTGGCAAAGCCCCAAATGTGTTTCCTTTTTGATTACAAGACAAAGCTCTTCCTTGGATTCAAGAGTAATGATCAAGGCTGTCTAAGTCCTGCTGGGTCCCAGGCCCTGTGCTAGGCACCAAGGACACACTGCAGAGTAAGACCTAGCTGCTGGCCTCAAGTTCCCTGCTTTATTCCTATTACCCTTGAAGGCTAAATCTGTCATGGGAAGACAGTGGTTAAGAATTCAGGCTCTGTACCCATACTGCTTGTGTCCAAATCTCAGCACCACTGTCTGTCACCTGTGTGACTTTGGACGGGTTATAGAACCTCTCTGTACTTGTGTTTCTTCACCTGTGAAATAGAGATAACGATGGTTCCCAACCCGTAAAGTCGTCGATCGATTAAATGAGTTATTGCACACAAAGCAATTAGAACAGGAGCAAGTGCTCATGAATGCAAGCCATTATTTTCCATCACGTAGTCTGGCGTCCATACTGCGCTGTCCATGCAGCTAGAGTTTATTACATTTCAGTGGACTGATTGGCTGAAAAACAAAGTGGATAAATACTAACTTCTCTGACTCTCGTCTTGAGAGATGCTTTGGAAGGCTTCTTGTTGCACTGTTGACATCAAACACTCATATATGATTTTTGTTGTTTTTTAGAGCTTCCGAATTCAGTATAAGCTGTTGTCATTAGAGACAGATGCAGTCAGCCCTAAGATGGGGTCACTCTGTCCCCATCGCTCAGTTCCCCTCCCTTCAGCTCTCCCACCCCCATCCTGGCACTCAGATCTCATACTTTAGGAAAGAGGGGAAAGAACCCAGTTCCATTAAATAAGCTAGGCTCCAGAGAACAGGAGCTTGAATCCCTTGTCAGTTGGCAAGTCTGAAAATAGCAGAGTGTGAAGAGCAAAGTGGTGTAACAGGTAGAAACGTGGAACATGTGATTGTTTGGGGGCATCCAACTGAGAAACTAGATTCAGACTTTTACCCTCCTCCTATCATATTTTGAAAGTGATGAAGTATCGCCCACCTCACCCCGCCCCCATGGTGGCAAAAATATCCTTACTCTTTGCTAAGTTTATTTCTTTGATTCCAGAACAAGCAGACACTCACACATGCAGCTTGGATTCACTGGGGCTTTCAGCAGTTCAGTAATGTCTTGCGCTAATACCCACGGTTCATTAAACTTTCAAATAATTGGCACGAAGTCCAGAGCTTGGATTTTTTGCGGCTCTTTCTCCCAGCTGGGCATCTTCATTTCCATTGCTTATTAGCAGGACTCTAATCAAAGCCACAGAGCCATGCAAGGGAGAGCTTCAAACCTTGCCCAGGGAACAGAAGAGAATGTGACTCAAGGTAAAACTGGCTTGGATTCCTTATGAGGGACATGGTTAATTGAAAATACCTGAGAGCTTGGCCAAGCTGTGATCTCCCCTTCACTCAAACACCTAGTTATCTGAAACCTGCAACTTGGAATCTGTCTCTAAGTTATTCTGAAATGTCTAAGAAAGATCTAATTGATTCATATACTGCCTCAAGAACACCTAAGCCTGAATTGCAGTGACTTTTATTTATAGCTTTGTGGGCCCACTACCGAACTGACTAGCCACACCCCTGTAGGCAGAAAAGTATGTAGATATTGACAACCTAGAAATTACAAGACCAAAAAAAAAAAAAAAAAAGGAAATTATTACAATGGAAAAAGAACTTAGAAAAATTGCAGTTGAGGCTAAGGAAAAGAAGGCTAAAATGCCACTGTTTGAGCTGCCGTTTACTCTCAAGCACTTTCCACAAGCCAGAAATTAAATTAGACAGTAGTTACCTCATTTAATTCTCCGAACATCTTTAAGGTGGGTATTATTGTGCCCATTTTACAGATGCTGGATCAGATTTACAGAGGTTAAGTAACTTGTACTGTGATGCACAGAGAGTGAGGCTTCAGAGACACACTCTTCATCATGGTACTCTGCTGCCACCCCATTTTTATCTGGAAGTATGAAAATGAAATCTAAGAATGTCTATCAGCCTATTCAGCATCCCCTATGTGCAAGACATACGGGGCCTGCAGTGGCATGAAATATACAAACCCTCACTGTGCTGCAACTGACAGTCAAGTCAATAAGGCAGGACAAAGACACATCATGATAAAAGCACAAGAGAAGTGTGTTTTACTAGTGCTGGTGATAGAGACATCATGTAGGAATCAATGGGAAACCGCAAGTGCCGTTTATTGGCTTGAGTGGTCAAAGAAGGTTTATGGAGTCTGTGAGACTTGACAAAGAGTAGAGACCAGCTGGATGGAGGGGAGGGCTTTTTGACTAGGGGAATGGCTTGAGCAAGAATATAGGGGGAAATAATATAATAGTAGACATTTCTCTTGGCCTGCCACCTTCCTTCGTAGACTCATATAGTCCTGCTGAACTATCAGTCATGGTGCCTCACCCAATAACATAAAATGGTCAGGTGACTCAAGCCAGGCAGTCAGAGTCTCCTCTGGGATTTATCTATGGAGTGAAGTTCTTCCTCTGGAATTGTGAGGCTAGGAAGATGTGAGTTTAGTTGATAGTGGTCACACTGCCCACAATGTGGAAGGAATCTGTGAAAAGAATAAAGCTGAGCAGAGATAAGCAGATCCTAGATATGGAGCGAAAGAAAGGTAGAGAGAGACAGAGTGACTTGACCAAAAACAAAAAGGAGCACCTGGATTTAGCCATACCTGAAGCCAGACACACTCTAGACTATCCATTTTTGTAAGTTACTGAGTTTCCCTTTGTGCTTGCTAGTTTAGGGTTTCTCATACTTGCCAAATGAAATAATCTTGACCTATACATAATTTCTGCCTCCTCTATAAAAAAACGTTATAAGAACCCATACGTCAAAAGATATTTGCTAGGATTAAATAACAAATGTCTAATATGATGGTTAGGTGCTAAGCACATGGTAGATGCTTAAAAACAGTTTATTTATTCATAGGACCAAGAAAGAATAAGATAGAATAACTCTGGCAGTACTTCAATATTCATTATTATTTAACTCTAGTTCTTTCCACTTGTAATGGCTGCATAATATTCCATTATCACGAGATAATATGAACTATTTAACCAGCCTCTCGTTGTTGGATTTTGAATTTTGCGTGGTTTTGAATTTTTCTCTCTCTTCAGCAATGCTGTGATGATCAGCCTTGTGCTTCAATCTTGACATATATTTTAAATCATTTCTTTAGGATTAAAAACTCAGAAATTGATTGTTCTCTTGATTTTTATAGAAGTTTCTATTTTTTTAAGTTCATATAAAATATATCCCTAACAAATTACCTCTGATCTGAATGAAAAATTTGGATTCCAGATTTTGATTCTACCATAGACCCTTCAGTCTTACACTGTTGGAGAAGAGCTCTTCCAAAAACGATCTGCACAGAGAATATTTTCTTCTGAGGGAGAAAAAATAAAACCACTTGCTCTAAGGAGGCTTCCACTGAAACATTTGCTTTT
Organism: Leucopleurus acutus; assembly: GCF_964270905.1. Classification (NCBI taxonomy): domain Eukaryota; kingdom Metazoa; phylum Chordata; class Mammalia; order Artiodactyla; family Delphinidae; genus Leucopleurus; species Leucopleurus acutus. Next base: position 26,797,373 of record NC_139153.1, on the reverse strand, counting down.
AAACTTGGGATACTAAGGGGACATCAAAAATTCAATTCAAGCCATGTTTAAGTATGCAGAAGTTCAGGCTTTAATTACAAGGGAGAATCCTCAAGACAGGCATTAACCTGCATGGCAGCGTACACCTGGCCCCAGAGGTGGGCTCTGCATACCTTTAGCTTTGGCAATCTCCCCTCTCACTGAGGCTCAGTAAGTGAAATTCAAGATCATTAACTCCTCCTCTGGCCACAAACAGAAGAAGAAAACAAACATACAGAAGTTGCATGTGATGCTGTTTTAAAATAAGGAAGTGCTTTATAAGTTTCATGCTGGGGTGTCTCTCAGGCCTGCAGCTCTGTGTGTGGCAAGCCCTCAGATGGCCGGGGCGCAGCAGGACCAGGGCATCTGTGTCCAGCCCTGCCCGGCTGCCATCGGCCTCCCATGAGCTTCTGCATAAATCTGGTGGCTTCTTTCAAACCCCCAATTAAGCTATATCCCACAGCCTTCCTTCCCTTTTTTTTTTCACTTGTTCTAGAAATTGTTGATTCAGGATTGAAAAAACCAAGACCAAACTATATGGGATTCGTGTCCCTGATTGGAAGATCTGGCTGCTGAAAACCCCATTCTGAGCTTTATGAAACCCCCAGGCCTGGAGGATTGGCAAAGTTTATAGGGAACGGTCAGGGGGAGGGGCTCTGGAAAGGGGAGAATTGATTCGTGTTAGGTCATATTTGTGGAGACTCTCAATGAAGTGGTCCCCCACCTCCTGTCTTGCATTCTTCCAGCCATCAGTCCAAACACAGCTGCGTTTATGCCATGGTCCATCTCTGGCTCACCTCTCCTCACTCCAGCCTTCAAGGCCCTCCTAAGCCATGACCCTTCACCTACTCTTCAAAGCCATGTCCTACCATTCCCTATATCCCAAGTTTTCACCAAACTGGATGACTCACCATTCCCTAAACATGCTGTTTACAGGCCTACTTCTGCATAATTACTGAGCACTTGCCACCTGGAAGGTTCTCATCTCCTACCGTATCTCAGCCTATCAAAATCTGACTCATCCTCAAAGACCCAGCTCAAACGCTATCTGCTCCCTGCAGTATTTCCTCATCGTCCACATCCTTCCTCCAGAAGATATCTGAGTTCTCCCTCCTCAAACTTCCATACCTCTGTGTGGAAATCTTTCTTTGTACAAGTACTGCTTTGTACTTGAGTTAGATGTTGTTTTGTCAGATTCCATGACTAAACATCAAATATCTGAAGGGCAAGGGCTATTTCTAACACAGCTATAGTTCCCTAAAGTCAGTATGAAAGTGAAACGAATGACCTTCCCAGCTGGTCATCAAGGATAGGGTCTGTTGTGTGCATTCCTTCAGCACGCATTTGTTGAGAGTTCCTGTTGTATGCCAGGAACTGTGGTTAGCACTGGCTGCACACAGCCAATGTGTATTCCAAGAGAGACACAGGAAGAACTGCCAGAAATATAGAATACGCACTGTCAAGATCTGGGTCTCTAGATATTGGAGGTATCCATTGGCACTCAAGCAACAGAATCCCAGAAATCGAAATAAGCATCATTGTTATGAAGACAGTCCCTCAGCTCAGGAGACACTGAGCTTGCCGTTTCAAAATGTTGGGCCCTAGCTCTTCTCAGATTCCGCCTGCAGCAAGCATGCTACAATGTACAAGGAGTCTGCCCAACCAAGGTATCTTAAGGTATCTCTGTCGTGTACTTTGTTCTGATTAGGCATTTTGTAAGGGGGAAATGGAATCAAAATATAGTACATTAGCATCCCTGTCATCTTTGTTCCTCTCTGAAATGTAAAATTTGGCCTTAATTCATACTGTTCATTTAAAAGAGGTATTTATAATTGTACTTCATCGAGGCAAATTCAAATTTATAAACTCCTGAAGCATCCTTTCAGCCAATGGTTACTGACGCCTATCTGCTTTGTGCTTGTGAGAGATTCTTTGGGAAATATGTAATCAGAAAACTAAAGAATTACTCTTGAATAAGAGCGATTCTCTTAAAGACTCAGGTATGAATTTTCTCCACAAAGAAGTCGAGATCTGGTAATATTCTATCTTCAAAATGCAGCTCTTTGCCAAGTGCTTGTAAAATAAAAGAAACATCTTTTCTATCATGCCTAATAAAAGAAAGCTAATTCACCAAGACTTTATACTCTTGCTGATAGAAAGTAATTTGATGACAGAATATATATGAATGGATTGCTGGGGTGAGTGGAAGTTAAGTCAACTTATTTCTTTGAAACAAGTGAAATTCCCTGGAAGAAAAAATTTTCCTGGCTGGACAGGGTGACCCTGTCCACATCTCTGATCCCAGGACAGTGCCACATTTTCAGTTGTCTGCTTGTGTGTCAGTTTCCTATGCTGGAAAAAGAGCTTCTTGAAGGTAGGACTGAGTTTGTTATCTCTGAAGAACCAGCACTAACTGGGTCAAAGCAGGAATTCACTAAGCGCTTATTAATAGAATGAACTCCAAGCTCCAATGTGTGTGTACGTGGTCCTTTAACTAGAATTCCGACCCCTACATCCACTTGTCTGTCTGTTTAAGGCAATCATACATCTATGTGAGAGTTCTCCATGCTACCATAGGTGCTGGGTTAGCAGAACAGATGGCTTTTTCCATTGTAATTCAACTCAAAGTCTTTCCAGTCGGTTTTTTTCTACCTACTGAACCAAATTACTCTAACAGGCCTTCCTTTCCATCAAAATTCCATTTCTAACTATGTATGCTTTGTATGTGCTCTTAACTGCCTCATTGCTCTGAGATTATTCAGACTTTGCTCCTGTCTTAGGCATTGTTCTTGCAACAAAGATTAGTGCCTGCTGACTCTGAGTAAAGCATTATGTGAGGCACCGTCACCTAAGCCTGTCTCTCTCCATCCTCATTTGCCCTCTCATTTAATAGTTTATCTCTCCAAAACAGAAATACTTTCCTTCCCTGTAGCTCTTGAGTTAGGGGAAGAGGTCAGATATTAAATGCTATCCCAGCACTCTTGTTTAGACATACAGAATTCTTATTGGTTTGCTAAAGTGAGAAATAGGAACCCATTTTTCCCATCTAGAACAGCTAAGTAGAAGTGAAGGGATAGATTTAAATTAGAAAGGCTATATTAAATCAGCCTAAATCAAAGCCAATTTCACTCCAGGAACTGTGTGCATGAAAGGGTGTAATTATAAAAATTTGATATTCTGCTGCCTTTATGCATATTCACCTTATGAACTTAGACCTCCAAAAGCCTCCTAGGACTGCTTCCCCATTTTTAATAAATACTGAGAATGAGATGTTTCCTGAAGGAATTAAAGGAGGGAGAAGATTTTTTTTTTTTAAGCTTAGCAGCAACATTAAAACAAAGAAGCAGCTCTTCTGCCCAGTTTTGTGTGTGCTTTGACAGTGCTACAAATAACATGAATCTCTGGGGAGTCAGCAAAGAAATGATTTGGCGATCAGGGGGACAACTAATTCCTCCAGGGGGGAAATATTATTAATTGCAACTTCTAAATAACATCAGTGGGTCTCCGTGCAGTCGCTGGGAATATTTATCTTGGGAGAAAGAAGAGGTTTCAGAGAATTCCCAGAGATTTAATAACCTTAAGACCAGGGCTACCAGCTGGATCATGTTCCGGTCCATGGGTGCTATAATGGTCAACTCCATACCAGCTAGGGGAGAGCTGGGAGCTAGCTCAGACTGAGCAAGTAAGTCATCACGCCCATTCATTCTCTGTGGCTGCCAACCTCAGAACTCTGTTCTGTGAGGTTTCATCAGATGTCACATCACACTATTTTTTTAAATTTAATTTTTATTTTATCTTGGAGTAGAGTTGATTTACAATATTGTGTTAGTTTCAGATGTACAGCAAAGTGATTTAGTTATACATATACATATATCCATTCGTTCCCAGATTCTTTTCCCATATAGGTTATTACACAATACTGAGTAGAGTTCCCTGTGCTATACAATAGGTCCTTGTGGATTATCTATTTTATATATAGTAGTGTGTATATGTTAATCCCAAACTCCTAATTTATCCCTCCCCCCCATCATGTTTCCCCTTTGGTTACCATAAATTTGTTTTCGAAGTCTGTGAGTCTGTTTCTGTTTTGTAAATAAGTTCATTTGTATCATTTTTTTAGATTCTACATATAAGTGATATCATATGATATTTGTCTTTCTCTGTCTAACTTACCTCACTTAGTATGATAATCTCTAAGTCCATCCATGTTAGTGCAAATGGCATTATTTCTTTCTTTTTTATGAGTGAGTAATACTCCGTTGTGTGTATGTATGTATATATGTGTGTGTGTGTGTGTGTGTGTGTGTATACATATATATATATATATATATATATATATATATATATATATTATAGGGTTGGCCAATATGTACCACATCTTCTTTATCCATGCCTCTGTCGATGGACATTTAGGTTGCTTCCATGTCTTGGCTGTTGTAAATAGTGCTGCAATGAACATTGAGGCGCATGTATTTTTCAAAGTATGGTTTTCTCTGGATATATGCCCAGGAGTGGGATTGCTGGATCATATGGTACTTCTATGTTTAGTTTTTTTAAGGAACATCCATACTGTTCTCCATAGTGGTTGTACCAATTTACATTCCCACCAACAGTGTAGGAGGGTTCCCTTTTCTCCATGCCCTCTCCCACATTTATTGTTTGTAGACTTTTTGGTGATGGCCATTCTGACCAGTGTGAGGTGATACCTTATTGTAGTTTTGACATTACATTATTAAGGAGGGATGTCAGGACTATTGACAGGCTGGCTTTTGTTTGACATTTCTTCCCCACCCCCAAAGTCAAAATTAATGCTGTGAACCCCTCAATTCCATTAATCTTTAAGGATGTAAAACTATAAATATAATCTTGAGTGCTGTGAGCAGCTTTGAAATCACTGCTTTCTACACCCTCTGTCTTACCCAGAGAAGTTGTCACTTGCCCAGAGTCACATAGCTTGTTCTGGAAAACTCCGTTATTGTTCAGCACGTCCAAATCCATGAGGATAGGCCAACATGTGGATCAAGCTTGTCTTGCCAATCAGCCCCGCTGTCCCATTCCTCATGTCAGTCTGGTTCAGGGCAGAGGCTGTGTGAAAGGAATATGTGGGTTGTACTGTGAATTTTTTTTATCCTCATTTACATTGAAACAATATCTGACTTGGGGACAAATGCCTCAACCAAAGTTGGGACAGATTTAGCTGTATTTTGCAAAGAACATTTACTTCCAAGATGCACTAGGTCTCAAGCTACCAGGTGGGTTGCATCAGTAGGTAAAGCCATTAGTTGAATGTCAGGGCTTTTTTTTTTTTTTTTTCCCTCTTAGAATCTGGGTTCTTTTCTTTCCATGCTGTGGCTGATGAAATCTAAAATATTTATGTGGCTTTATAATGACTAGTTAGCATTTAATGCAGCTGATATTTGCCCATGTGCTTGACAGTCAGTATTTATTAACAGAAAAATAACTGCTAGAAAATCTGCACTGTGACATTTAGGCATCCAGTCCCTCTGGGGCAACATAGGGTGTTTCTGGGAACAATGTTGGTGCCGATGATTCAGAGTGAAATTCATTGGCCAAATTCTGCCTGAGGCCTCATACTTAAACACCCCCCTAACTTACTAGACTTCATTCTAAGACTCCTGAAGGGTAGTATGCTATTATGCATTCCATTCGCTTATCAAGTACTTACTGAGGATTGACTAGGTGTTGAACATGAAGAATTAATAAGACTGTGCTCAAGTCTGAGTTAGGTGCTCCTCCCAGGATGCCTCGGGACTAACCTTAATGGAATGAGTGGTTCTCAATGGCGGGGCCTGGGGGTGGGGGGACTAAAGGGAGTATGAAATCCAGTAATGTTTGGAGACATTCTTGGTTGTCACTACTGGAGGGCGTGCTACTGGCATCTAGTGGTAGAGGCCCAGGATGCTGTAGACATCCTAGGGTGCACAGGACACCCTAATACAATAAAGAATTATCTGGTCCAAAATGTCAGTGGTGCCGAGGTAGAGGAGCCCTGTGGTGAGCTCTGTCTGGTTTGTAATTGTTTGGTTATATGTCAGATATATCCGTCTCCCTCATCATACTGTAAGATTTTTGAGTACAGAAACCACTTATCTTTCATTGTGTCCCAGTACCTGACACATGTAACCCAGAACTCCATACATAGTGTTGAATGAATTAATGAAGACAGTATCCTATCCCTGAGAGAGCCCATGATCTCAGAAATGGAGATCAGTAAACAGGCAATTCGGGGATAAAAGGTGTCTGGTCTTCAGAGTATGGTCAGATAAGAGAGCTATTTTGTGTGACCTTGTAAGTTATCCTCCAAACAGATACACTTTTGAGAATGGAAGTGAGCACTTTCAAATAGCTGAGGCAGGGCGACAGGTGAAACCCTTCTACAGCCCACACATTACTGAACCCAGCAGGAAGCAGGCGCTGATGCTTCACAGAATCCACCACCACACACGTGAGGGATTCGTGAGGGATTCGTGAGGGATTCGACTATGGAAGACGGCATGAGTTGCTGGAGAAGTTTACACTGCATGTCACACAACAAAAAGTTAATGTCAATAAATAAGTAAAACTTTGTCAGAGGCTGGGTCTTCATCCCAGGCCCCCATTTCATGCCAACCCTCTGGCAGGTGCTCTGAGGCCAGCACCTGTCTCTTCCGCTTCTTGAACTTACCCCCACCAGCCTCTCCAGCCTTCCAGAAGGTGCTTCTTTCATGATGCCCCTGCTCCCCTTTTTTATCACCAACATGCAGCTCTCTCTCAGCTTGCATCCCCAAACCCATTAGCCTTGCTCAGTCACCAAGGGGTCCTCCCTGCATGGGAACCAGTTAGAGATTGTAAATAAAAGTAACCTTTCCCGGTGTGGAGGAGGGATAATTTAGGAGGTTGAGATTAGCAGATACACACTACTAAATATAAAATAGATAATCAACAAGGACGTACTGTATAGCACAGGGAACTCTACTCAATAGTTTGTAATAACCTATATGGGAAAAGAAACTGAACAAGATGTATGTATATGTATAACTGAATCACTTTGCTCTACACCTGAAACTAACACAACATTGTAAATCAACTATACTCCAATATAAAATAAATTTTTTTTTTTTTAAAGTAACCTGGGCTTCCCTGGTGGCGCAGTGGTTGGGAGCCCGCCTGCCAATGCAGGGGACATGGGTTCGTGCCCCGGTCCGGGAAGATCCCACATGCCGCGGAGCGGTTGGGCCCGTGAGCCATGGCCGCTGAGCCTGCGTGTCCGGAGCCTCTGCTCCGCAACGGGAGAGGCCGCAGCAGTGAGAGGACTGCATACCGCAAAATAAATAAATAAATAAAATTTAAAAAGTAACCTTTCCCAGATTTGGTTTTCACGGCTCCAAGCTACAGTTGGGGTTTCTGCCGTACTGTGGTTACAGACAGAAGGGCAAGGTTAACCTTGGCTAGGATTGCGGGGGAAAAGCTTTAGAGAAGAAACAATGTTCAAACAGACTCTGCGGTCAGTTTACTCAAAGGAAATTGAATCATCAATCCCATGGAAATCTGACAGAAGGTCTGGGCCTCCTGCTTTCTGGGTAGGTAAAGTTATCTTCAGCCGCAGGCATTCTTTGTTGGGGGGTCAGGAAGATCTTATGTAGAAACTTGCTAAAGAGTAAAGGCAAATGATGAGTTTGGTTTGTGATTTCTCAAAGCCTAGGCTTTGAAAGAAGGCTTCAAGTTAACTTCTTATGTTGCTTTTGTACTAAACTCTTTTTCAATAAGAACCAATTGTTTATAATTTTTAGGACAGTGATTGTGAAAATAAACACCTACTTTATTATGATCCAGAGTGTCATAATATCTGAGTAAATATTAGGGACAATAAAGTTACTATCTTTAACTTTAGGTAAAATGACTTCCTTTACTCTGTAGTCCATCTGACACACTACTGCATTAGAGAAATCCCCAACTGAGCCTGTAATGCACTGCCTCTTCCTACACTAGATTAAAAAGATTCTCCTTGACACAAAATCAACAGAGGCCATCACCCTTGTATAGATTTAGAGATTTCACAACTTTGTACATCAGTTTGATATCAGGTGGACCTTTCAGAATAAAATGTTACTGGTAGTTGATATACTCTATTCCAGTTGGCTTTCTGTGAGTACGTGAAACAAACACCAGATGGTAATTTGTATAAAGATAAGGGAATCGGTGCTAATTTTGGAAAGTTCTTGGCCATATCTCTCACCCAGAGTTAGGAAGGGAATTCTCAGTTGGAATGACTTTCCAGGTTTCGAAAAGCACCTGTCTGATTTTCTTAAAACTGTGCTATCATTCTGCTTAACAGTATGTCTGGCCAGACCACAGTATCCCATGCATAGAAAACATGTTAGCTAAGTCTTCTTCCCAATCATCGGTAAACATATTGACCAGGACAGAGGTGTGCCTCAGAAACCCGGGACCCGTTTGCACATTCACTCTGCCCCTAATCAATACCGTTTTTTAGAGAGTCAAACTGGATGAACTGGTTTTTGATCTCTGGTCTAAACTGTCAGGTGGCAAATCTCACCCAAAAGGCTCACTGGTGGGGAGAACTAAACATAAGGTGTAGTGATGCAAAGACTGGGTAAATCCGGGCCTGTTGGCAATGTGTAAGACAGATGGCTATGCAAATAGGATTCTCACACTCAGTTGTAAGGTAAACTGTGAACCAGGGAGCAGCAGGTGGCTGGGGAAACGCAATGCTTAAATGCTGTCTGGATGTTTACATTTAGCTCTCAGAAACTGAAATCATTCTAATTGAATTCAACAAACAGTTATTGGGAAATCGTTATGTGCAAAACATTGTGCTAGGTTCTGAGAAAGCTGAAATATAGAGTCCTAGCTTTAGAGTTCTTTGATTCACTCTGCCAAGGGCTATAATAAGGGGAAAGCAAATGAGGGAAAAGCAATGAGGAAGAAAGAACGAACAAGGGATTTATTTCAACTGGAAAAACTTGGGAAGTTTTTTTTGAGGAGCAGAGGTCAAAGAGGGGAACATAGGTTGGCTTCCATGGGTAAATATGGTGGGAAGCATCCTCTATGAGGAGAGAAGTGGAGTGAGGGGCCAGACAGAAGAGAGCAGAAAGGAGTGTGTATGTGTGAGTGTAGGTATGTGTGAGTGACGGTGAGTGTATTTAAAAGTGGGGGATTAGTACGACCTGAGGTTATTAGAGGTGGGATGAGCCTAATTATGGAGCATAGATTTAATTCTATAAAAGATCTCTGACCCTTCTTCCTCCCCTGCCCCCCCAAAAAATACTCCCAAGGCACGATGAATTCTAATGCACTTATCTATGCAGTTGGAAGTTTTCAGCCAGAGAAGGGTATTAGCAAACCTGTGTTTTTTAAAAGTTTATATTAACAATTAAATAACATGCTGGTACTAGAGATGGGGGGCTGAAGAGCAGACAATTGCAGCAGTCTGAAGAGGAAGCAATAAGAGCTGAAACATAACATCATCTCTTTCTTGAGCACCAGGCGGGAAACCAAGGGCTTCCCATGCATGACTCGTTTAAAGCTCACAGAAACCCTGTGAGCTAAATGTTTTAATCCCCATTTCAAGAGAGGTCCAGGGTCAGTAATATGGCTGGTGAATGGCTGAGCCAGGAGTGAAACCACATCTGTCTGATCCAGGGCCTGGGCTGGCCGCCACCACCCGACACTATCCCACAGGAAGGCAGGGGTAGGAAGGAGATTAGGAAGGCTTCCCCGTGTGACAGGAGATTTTGCCTTCACCCCAGCTGATACCTGCAGATGGAGAAGTAGGTTCAGGAAAGAGACGGACTTCTTTTTCCAACAAATTAAATTGAAGGAGTGTAGGACATCCATATGCGGCTAGTAGCAAAGAAAGGGGATGCGGATCTGAAATTCAGAGGAGGTCATGACTGTGGATGGGAGTGTGGAGAGAGGGGAGTGAAAAGGGAAGTTATGACCTCACAGACTCCCATATTTTAGGGATAAACAAGAAAAGGGCTCTCAAAGAGAACTCTTAAGAACTTAAGGTAATAGAACTGACCATCAGAAGGCCTCCCATCTAAAAGATTTTAAAATGAATAAATGAGAGGTTTTCCTGAATCATCCCTATTCAAAGAGAACATTTAGAAATATGGTAGTACTTTTTTTTTTTTTGCGGCACACGGGCCTCTCAATGTTGTGGCCTCTCCCATTGCGGAGCACAGGCTCCAGATGCGCAGGCTCAGCGGCCATGGCTCACAGGCCCAGCTGCTCCGCGGCATGTGGGATCCTCCCAGACCGGGGCATGAACCCACACCCCCTGCATCGGCAGGCGGACTCTCAACCACTGCGCCACCGGGGAAGCCCGGTAGTACTTTTTTTCATGTAATTTTAATGGGGTAAACAGATCCCAAACCTGTATCTTGATTAAATGACCATCCAAGAGCCTGACCCGCCCATACCCCAAAACTTACTGAGTTCAGCAGGGCAGGTCTACCAAGCCAACATACTGAGCTGGTAGAATTTGCTATTGTGAAATATGCTGGAATCATAGATTCTCACAGTTGGGTACCCAGTAAATGGACTTCCCATCTTCCCGGCCAGAAACCTGGATACTTACTATGACACCTTCTCTCCACCTCTAAATCAAATCCCTCACTAAACTCCATTAAATCTATCTCATTATCTTTTGCTTGAATCCAACTGACACTTCCCTAATTCAGACTACTGTCACTTCTTTTTTTTTCTTTGCTGTACGCGGGCCTCTCACTGTTGTGGCCTCTCCCATTGCGGGGCACAGGCTCCGGACACGCAGGCTCAGCGGCCATGGCTCACGGGCCCAGCCGCTCTGTGGCATGCGGGATCCTCCCGGACCGGGGCACGAACCCGTGTCCCCTGAATCAGCAGGCAGACTCTCAACCACTGCGCCACCAGGGAAGCCCTGTCACTTCTTTTTGACAATGTGACCACAATCTCGTACTTCCCCTCCTCATTCTTCACCAGATCCAATTTCCCTGGAGCAATACATGTACATTTGTTATCACATCCTTATAAAGGGTCTCTGTCCCTAACAAGGTAAAGAACCACTGTTCATTTAAAATGAATTACTTCAAGCTTCCATTTTTCTAGATTGATAAACCCACCAGGCTCTCTCCCATCTTGGAGCCCTTGGTGCCTGCTTTTCTCTCTGCCTGAAAAGTTCTACCCAGATGTCCACGTGGCTGGTTCCCTTATTTTCTACAGGTCTTTACTCAAAACCTCCCTTCTTAATAAGGTTTCCCTGGCCACCCCAGCTAGAATTTCAGCATCCACCTCCCCATCACAGCCCTTCCTTTCCTTCTTCCCTGCATTATTTTTTCTCCATAACACTCACCACTATTCAGACCACTACATACTTCACTTATTTACCTTGTTCTTTGTCTCCTCCACAAGAAAGTACACTCTACAAGGCAGGGATTTTTGTCTGCTTTTGTCCGCTCCTATATTTCTAGGGTCTAGGAGCCCACGTGACACATGGTGGAAGAGTAAATGAATGATCAATGATGTTTACTGATTTTTTTGTTTCTTTTGGGTTTTTTTTAATTGTCCTGGATTATCTAGATAATTCTTCTAGTTCTCACTTGAAGTGAATAAGTAATTTCAAATTCTTTTTGAGGTTAGTTCCTCGTATTAAGCTACAAAAACAAACAAACAGAATACTTGCTGTCTATCATTTTAAGGAAGAACACTGTGGTATTTCTCTTTAGTTTTGAATGCCAAGCATGGCAGGGGTGGTGTGGATTAGAGGACTGTTCCATTTAAAATTATGAAAAACGAATTAGGAATTTTCATTTGCAAGGTCTTCCCATTCATTAAATTCATAAATAGCTATTCTATGACCCAATGGAGGTAGGTGCTCTCAAATAACTGAGGTGAAATTAGCCTTTGCATCCATTTTGTATTTAGAAACGAAGACGTTGGTGAATGCTAGAAAAAGAAAGCTCTCTATTTCACTACTTTTTTATGAGCAAAGTTAATCAAAACCTCTTTAGGACAGACTCACCATTGTGAGAAAGTTTGCCTTGCTTGTGGAAAATATGTGTACTGATAAAACGCAGGTGGTTTAGCAAACACAACAGTATCTGTGGGAAAGATTGCATTTTTTTCCCAAATTCATGGAATTAAGTGCTTTGGGGTAACTGAAACTGTGACTCAGAAAAATACTTTAATAACTATTCTTTGCTCGTAGCAATACAAATCCTAAATCAGGCATGGCCTGTGGAGAGTTAAAAGGCAGTGTCGCTCTCAGAATAAGTAGAAAGAAATACCCACAAAAGCCAGGTGCACAGTGCAGTACAGGTGCCTCAGAGGGAGGAATTCAGCTGGGCAACTGCCACTGAGCATCCAAGAAGCCGAAGTCAATGTCAGTCTTTTCATTAAAGTGATGTCAAAACTAGTTAGATTTAGTTACCACTCAGCCAGTCTCTGGCCCTGAAAGCCAATGGGTGGCTCTCATTCTAGTCAAGTGGGTTGGCATCCAGCATCCACAGTCTCACTTCCAGAAAGGCTGCACCTCTGCCACCAGTGATCTGCTCTGGGAACTCATTCTTGACAAGTATGTCTCCTCGTAAAACAATTCTGCCCTGTGTCTAGTTCACCTGGAAGGAATAATGCTAGCAGTCAACATTTGTTGAGTAGTTAATGAAAGTCAGGCATCCTGTAATGAGTGTTTCGTGTGTGACATCTCAGTTAATCCTCACAAAAGTTTTCAGAGGTAGGTATTGTCCCACCATTTTACAGATGGGAAAACTGAGGTTGAGAGGGTTCAGGGATCTTGGCTAAAGTCACACGGTGAATCAGCCATGAAGAATCCAGCACTGACTTTAAAACTATAGCAATTAATCCCTATGCCCTCCTGACCCTCTAAAGAATGAAAACTAAGGAGATGGGAAAATGGTAAAGAAGTGACCTCCAAGGGGTGTGTCTCTACCACTGTCCTGAATATGGTCAGAAAAGCTACATACTAAACCAGAAACAAGACTCATCCAGTCTCAGTTCCAAATTGACGCTTCACAAAGTGCTTCAAGGGAGCCCTAGGTGGGGAACCATTGTTTTGAAACCTTTGGGTGAGGTAGGGGCAGGGAGTTGTCACTAAAACAAAACCAAACAAACAAACAAAAAGACCTGATGGCCATTCCAAGCCCACAACATAGCAGAGTGCACTGTATGTGCATCTGACATATGATCATTCAATGATCAATTCAAAAACAAAAAAAGGCAAAAACTAACAAAACATGTGCGCACATATAAGAAAGATATATAGAAAAAAAAAGAAAGAAAGATATATAGAAACATAAAACACTTCCACCCTGTAGGCACTTGGTCTTCCATCCAACCAAAAAGCATCAACACAGCAACATGGTCCATCTCAGTGGGAGCATCTCCCTGAATGGAAGCAATTCCAGGGCTCAGAGCTCCGTATGTTTCATACATGGCCTCCAAACACAAGCCCACAACCTTATGCATACACAACAGCTAGGACAGCCCTCAGTGTGGGAGACTTGAAAGGTTTATCAAAGATTATTTCCACTCTTGGTGATTTTTCTCATTACAAAAAAACCTTAGACCCCATCTCTAATTGTGCATGATTCACTCATATTTCCAACACATTTTAAAAGGTTATTATTATTGCAAGTGTGGATTTCTTTTTACCTTACGCTACACACAGTTACTTTAACAGGTACCATAATTTAGCTTTCAGATTCTCTCCAAATCATCAAAACAAGGTACTTGCAAAATGTTTATTTCCCAGGTGTTTTCCGCTAGTTTCAATACTGTTTGCCACGGTGCGTAAATGGAATGAGGGTGGTTCCTGAAATCTGGAACCAGGGTGTTATATAGTTACTTCCAGAACAGGGTGCAGCTTTCTTTGTGCTCCAAAATAAAAACCCACTTTCTCTTTGGCTTCATTTTTGTAATAGTGGAAAAGATTTTTTTCTCTTTAAAAAAAGAATATTATGAGCGGCACTTAGCAGGGACAGCTCTGCAAACTGGTGTGAGATTATTACATCTTCAACTAATTTCTGCAAATCTGTGTGGAATCAGGGTCCTCTTTGTGACTAAGAATATCTTATGTAGAACCTTCACTTTTTTAACAGCTCATTTCTTCCTCTCATCAACAGGACACAATATGGCATATAATGAGATCTCATTATAGCAGATTTTAATATACCATAGGTCAAATTGTGTCCACATAGCATAACTTCTCGAGACCAGATTCTAATAATATGCAGTTTTTAGCTAAGTGCCTATTATTGGACTTTCGTATGATGATGTTAGTCCTAACCCCCTGATACTCAACTCCACAGGTTTCATTAAGCCATCAGTTTGAGAAGCAAAAAGGAAAAAAAGGAAAAAAGAGCATACATGTTTCTTCTTTATTTGTATAACAGATTTTTACTCTCTCTGCTTATATCTATTAAAAATAATACTGGACTAGGTGTGGCAGTAGGTATAAAAATATATTTGACACAGTTTCAATAAGACATAATCTTAGCAAAGCCATAATGGTTGAGGGCCCAGGCTCTGGAGTCAAACTGTGTATATGTCCTGGGCCTACCACTTGCTTGGTGGGTGACCTTGGGCAATTTATTTCAACTCACTGTACCTCTATATTCTCAGTTGTTAATTGATGGTAATAATAGTACCTACCTTATCACTGAGAATTAAATGAGGTTAACACTCAGCACAGTGCCTGGTGGATAGAAATTACTCAATAAATGCTGGAAGAGAGAAAATAAGAAGAAAGTTATCTTAAAATTGAAGTGGGAAAATGAGACCTACCTATACAAAAGTGAGGCAGGGTGGCAATGTGTGCAAATAGCGGGAAAGCCCTTGAGAGCAGGAGTGGTGAGCAGTGGATTCTGGTGTGGACTGGGTCACTTTTAGGGAGGAAGTTTCCACATAGGCTAGGACGCTGCTTCTCAAAGTTTGTCCCTGGATCAGCAGCCCTGGCATCACTTGGAAGCTTGTTAGAAGTACAAACTCTCAGACCTTCTCCAGACCTACTAAACCAGAATCAGAATCCACATCTCAACAAGATACCCAGGTGATCCATGGCACCTAAAGTGGAGAAGCACAGCTCTTGGACACACGTTGCTTCTCAGAGCTTTCAGGCCTGCCATTCTCTCTTATCACACACATTGGTGCTTAGAAAAGAATAGCACTGGGGAAAAGGAAGCTATCCTCCCCAAAACTCCCACTGCAAAAAAACTGTGAGCGTTACATTCTAACAGTTATATGTTGGGAATATGATAGAACTGACAAAAATAAGTGGAATCAGCTAAATAAAGCAAGAAACATAAGTTATGATTCCGTTAATATTTATGCCTCGACAGGGTATAAATCACAAATATTTATTTCATCCAGACTGAAAACGAAAACCAGGAAAACATATGATGACTCTTTGGGGGAGTGTTTGGGCAGAAGTCCCTGGTCCCCTCAGGCTTACAAAAAACGGATTCCTGCAGAAGGCAATGACATTTCAATTCCACGCATCTCCCTGTTCATTCACCTCAAACACACACCAAACAACAACACCGTGTTTCCATGAGTTACACTATGCACACAGCACACATTACAGACAGACACACACCCAGATTCATCCACACCTTGCCACTTTTTCATGTTTGCCTTCCTTCTGTCCTTAGGCACCTGCTCAAATCTTTCCTGCCAGAGACACAGAATCTTCCATCTGGAATAGACTTATGAGAAATAGGCTAAGAACAGAAGGAAGAACTGATGATGAAAATAATAATACCTATCATTTATTGGGTACCTAGTTGTGCAAGATATTGTCCCACAGTTTAGCCATTCTTTTTTCATTCCCACAGTAACTCTCTAAGACAGGCCATTAACTGTCTACTATTTCAGTTGAGGAAATAAGGACCCACAAGGTCAAATAAACTACCAAAGGCTACACAGCTGAGAACCAGCATAAATGAGGCTCGAACCCGGGTCTGTCTTCTCCCCAACTGGCAGAGTGAAGCCAGCATCGATGAATCCAATAACCATCCTCTCGGGAAATGGCTTCTAATTTGTAATTCAAATGTAGTATTTTCCCTCGTTTTCACTTTGTATGGTGAGCGGGGAAGTGGCGAAGGAATTTTCTTAAGTCAGGCTGAATTTAAGCTGTGGATGGTGAAGTGCAGGATAATTTCCTCATTGGTATTTTAGAAGTTCTTCGTTTTAACCATCTGTTGCAGGCTGACAGATGGGTTGATATATGACAGAATAATGGGTCTTCAATTCTAGGAAGGCAGAAGCAATGCTTGAAAAATAACAGCTCTTTTCATGAACCTAACTGTGCTAACACCGCTTGCTCACTTGCAAAAAAAAAAATGTCGGTGGGAGGGAAGTGTGAAATATAATCATAATCATTCCCCTAAACAGAAGAGTTTCTCACAATTGCCAAAGGTCAAATCCAGTAAAATATGCCTATTCTAAAATTATACTAAAGTTTTCAAATACAGTTATTTGAAAGGGTATACGGGGGGATAGATATAAAGAAAAATAATAAAAACAAACCCCCCAAACCCTTCTTCCATCCCTTCCTTCCAGTCATGTAATTTTTTTATAGGCAGCCAGTGTTAGGAGTTTCTTATATCTTTGAAATAATTTACAAAACGTGAGATTTTTGAAATCCAAATGATTTCCACTCTGGGTGACTGCCAAATGTGAAGTCTCTTCCCTTTCTTCTTGCATTCAGTGGGTATAGATGAGAAGTCACGCCAGACGTTTGGCTAGGCACAGGGACACAGGTGGCTAAGACTGTTCCATCCCCAAGGAACTTACGTTCCAGTGAATGAGGTCAATATAGGAACAGAATTTAAATAGCACATACTGTGTGCCTTCTGAGAATGTAGCAGTGACCAACGTATCCCAGGCAGACCTTCTTCTTCAAATGGCCTTTCGTGTCTTAACACAATTATCCCAGTTCTTTTCTATCATGTATTGTAACCGGATGATATATTCACACACACGCACACGCACACAGACAGGCACACTCCTGGTCGTTGCCAAATAGGTTTGAAGCTCTATCCACAAAGAACCACTGACTCGAGCTTTAGACTGTATTAAGAAAATACAAAGTTTTGGCCATATGAAGTTAACCTCAGCAGAGTGAATCTATTTTTGAAAGAACATCAGAATACAGAGTGTGGAGGGGGGGAAAAGCAAGTCATTACAGCTGAATTCATTGTCAAATATCACTGACCATGACATAATCAGGCCATGTCTATTGAAGGTTACATCAACTTTACCACCTTCATAAATGCAACAATGAAAATACTCCAGTCTCCATGATTAACATTTGTATTTAATTTTAATCCTCACACCAATCCTGTAAGGTAAGCACTCCTATTCCATGTTACAGATGTCAGCACTGAAGCCCAGAGAATTTCTAAGTCTGTGTATTATTTCCAGCCGTGCATAGCAATTCTTCCATGTCCTATCTGGAGATATCTCAGTAAGTGTAGAATACTAAGTTAATAATAGGATTATGTTTTCAAAGGAGTATTTGACAGCCTGGATTTATCTCCTCAGCAGTTCCTTCCCACTCTAATATTATGTAATTCCAGAGAAGCATTTTTTTTTTTTTCAGTTTCAGGGAAGGTGATAGCAAGAGAGCACAGAGCAGGGTTCAAAAAGGAGCTGACTTGTTTCAGAAGGTGGCCCCTAAAAGGTCTGCTAGCATTTTCAGAGTCACAATTTCTCAGTGTAGCTTACTTGAAATGATTTCCCATAAAACGTATCCATTCTTAAATATAGGTTGGCGGTGGGGCAACTTAAATTTTTAGACAGTTTAAGAAATTACTTTGGATTGCCTGATATTTTAATTATCCATGTCTCTACTGTTTGCCATTGTATGGAGGAAAAAAAGTAGTTGTGTGTCACCTGTTTTTTTAAAAGTGTGTGTGTGCTATCACATACATATGACTCCCAAGTCATATCTATCTCTCGACCTATCTATCTGCTCACACATTGAAAGAACATTGTAGTCCAAGGTACATGTGAGTGATGAAGTTCAAATCGGGCTGCTTTTGACTTCAAGCCTCCCACCGTGTCTCCTATATACTACATTTCCTCCAGATGTTTCATCTGTATGCCACCTGACGTGATGTTTTCCAAATATGTTTACTATGCCCAGATGTTTCACGTTAAGTGGACAAAGCTGGTTAATTGCTTAAACCTTAGTATTTTCATCTAGTTGCTTCAATGGCAGGCCCAAATATATTTTAGAAATGCTAAATAATACATAAAAATAAAAAAGGTTGATAAGATGCTCAATAAGCATCTCTAAATCTCCAGACTGATCCTTGACTAACTCTACAAATATGATTTTTCCCGATTATTTTTAAGACATCTAAACTGGTTTCAGCAGTTGCCTCACCTCTGGTCTAAGACTTGGGCATCTTACTTGTTTCTGTACTTACTGGTAGAGGTGTCAAAACCTGTATCCAACTATTTGGAAAGAGTGTCATTTTCTACATAAGCTAGCAACTCACCTGGAAACAGTAACATCCCTGGTTGTTTTCCTAGGCTTACAAACTTGTAGAGTACAAGGGTCCGGAAAAGCAGGAATAGGCTTCTGCCAACATTTAGATACATAAGCAGATCCATCCTAGATCTTTTTACCCCTGGGTCTCACTCTGTTTATTGCTTGGCTTTCTTAGAGGGAGAGAATTACAGGTAAGCAAGTGCAGAAAGCTGATAGCCTCAGCAGACATGTGGGCCACCAAAATTCCCAATAAACAAGCTTCCCCGCCTCCCACTCAAACTTCCCTCTTGGTCCTGACCAGTGTCAACATGCATCCTTCTTGGGCATAGATTAAGCAGGTAGTAAAGAGAAGCCCAAAGCTCCCTCTACACGACAATTCATAGGCCTTCCAGATAAGTCATTTGGTAGTGTGTTTATTATTCAACATGAGTCTGCTTTGAGAGCCACCCAAGGGACAAGCCTAAAAGAATCCTGGATACAACCAGATCTGTGCAGTTTTCCCCATCCCTCTAGACTGGCCAGTGACCCACACGCATTTTTTGTTTGTTTTAAAAACACCAAGTCCCTTTCCTGCAAAGCCATTATCACCATTGGCAATTACACATTCTTCTGTGGTTATGTGAGTCAGTTGTTCTCCTCCAACAGGATGAATACTGGGGCCATGTCTGTTTTTATTAACTACTGTATTCCTAAGACCTGGCATCTAATTGGTTCTTACTAGAGATTTGTTGAATAAATGAATGAACCACCTAATTTGACCATCAAAACCCACTGAATAATACTAATACACTTTTCTATACTGTTATATATTTAATTATTATGTATAGAATTTGCCTATATATGTGTTTGTGTGTGTGAATTCATTGAGGGCTTACTCTGTGTTAAGCACTGAGCAAAGCATTTTATTGAATTAACTCATTTATCCTTAGCAAAAACCCTATGAAAATATATTATTATTGCCCCTTTTTACAGATTGGAAAACTGAGGCTTAAAGGGTCACAGAGCTACTTAGAAAGAGTTGAGATTTGAACCCAGGGCTACCAGATTCCAAAGACTGTAGAGTGAACTACTAGGTGATTCTTTCCTAAAAACCTATATATAAGACCTACCTCACAAATTCTTGGTGAAGAAAGTAGAATAATGTATGTAAAGTTCTTAGAACAGTGCTTGGCTTATAGTAAACACTGAATCAATAGCAGCTACTACTAGTAACATTATTACTATTCATTTATTTTGAGCAGTTATTAACTTTCTTATATTATTATGGACTTGTTTGGAAATGTTTGTGCTATTTGTAATGAAAGGTTTAGGCTGGATCGATTGGAATTCAGAGCAGGTTGTAAGGAATGTTTTTAACCTGTGATTTACAACAGCATTGCAGAAAGCTACTGAAGACCTTGCCATCTACTCCAAGATCGCCAAACAGCCAAGAACACCTCCTTCTTGCACCCAGATTATGAAATCAGTTGTCTCTCACTGAGCTACAGGGAGAGATGCATAAATTTTTTTTTCTTTTCATAAGAAAAGAAAACAAGAAGAAACAGGAGGCCTCAGTTCCACAGCTGAACAACCACAAATCAATTGATAAAGTTCTCTGGGAACAGACTGAAAAAGTGCATTGTGTCGATCATAATCAAATTTAACTGAAGAGAAAAAGAAATGAAATCCTACATTGATTCTCCAGTGTCAGCCAGATTCTTCACATGTGAAACCAGATGACTGATTATTACTCAGCCCCTGTAACAGAACAACCCCATCCACTGCAGCTTTCTTTCTGCAAGATCCTGATTAGCTGATAGTGTATCTGGCAGTAATAACATAAAACAACCCAGACAGTGCAGAAAGGGCAAAAATGGAAACCACCTGAGGGCCGGGAACAGTTCTTTGGCCAGTGTTTGCCAGCCCCTCCTCCATTTTTAGAACAGTACCCAGCCCAGAGTGGGAAAATAATCAATACTGAACATATGATTGGGAAAAGGGACAAGTAAAATGATGGACGAATGAACGAATCAATGGGATTTGGAGTCAGGTCTGAGTTTGGTACCCAATTCCTCTAATCACTTACCTTCTCTAAGCCCTCCTCCTTCATCTGTAAAACAGAAAAACTAACACTACTCCATAGGGTTGTGGTTAGGCTGAACTGAGGCTAAACGTGGAAAGCACATCAACCTCAGGCCTGACACACGGTGCGCCCCCCATCAAAGCTGGTTTGGAATATAATGACGTTCACCTTCTGATGAGAGACACAGGCTTTGAAGCCCTGCAAGCCTTGGTCGCAAACAAAGCTCAGCAACTTAGTGACTCTCAGACCTCCAGCAACTGACTTGATCTTTCTGAACATTGATTTTCTCATCTGTAAAGTGGGGTCAACAATAGCCACTTCAAAGTGTTATTATGAGACTTAAATGAGTGATACGTGAAATACACAGTGTCTGGTACGTAGTAACTGCTCTGTAAATGATAGCCATAAGTATGAATATTGCAACTTAATTTTTATTATGAGTCAATAAAATCATGGGCCTCTAAAAGCAACAGAGTGCTTTTATAATAGACTAAGAACACAGATTCTGATATATGTATATGTGTAACTGATTCACTTTGCTGTACACCTGAAACTAACACAGCATTGTAAATCAACTGTCTTCCAATAAATATTTTAGAAAAAAAAACACAGATTCTGGAGCTGAACTCCCTGGGTCCGAATCCTGGCTCTGCATCTTTCAAGCTGGGTTTAAGTAATTTATCCCATCTGTAAAATGGGACTCCATATTTCATCCCATTTCACTCAGTCCCCATCCTGGCACATGTGTTGAGAATAGAGGGGTCAAGTCAGACTTTTCCCCTACATCTAGGCTGAAATGTAGCTCCCACTTAGTGGAGCTGTTTCTGTGGGCCCATCTCTTCCCTTGGCTGCCAGTACCAAAAACCCAAGCCTCCCTTTGGTCATTGATCTGCTTTCAGTCCTCCACCAGACCACTGGGGCAATGGATTATGCCATCCTATCAACCTACGTAAGAAATCCTATAGGCCAGGACAGATGCAAGAGGCGTGCTGGCCTTGTAAAAGCTAAGCTGAAAGATGGCTACCAGGGCCATCTCAGACTCAAGTACCAAGAAAAATTGTGACATTAGTGACCCAAAACAAGACAAAGGGCATCACTTTCAGTGGACCCTCAACAAGTGCTTCCACTTGTTAATTGTGGATTGGTGTTATGCTGTCCCATAGCACATGTGACTGTTGAACACTTGAAATGTAGCTAATACCAAATTAAGATGTGCTGTAGGTATAAATTACACCAGGTTTTAAAGACTTAATACCAAAAAAAGCAAAATGTCTTATTTATAATTTTATAATGTATGAAATGATAATATTTTTATATATTGAACTGTATTATATAAATACATATGATGTATTAATATGATTAATTGCACCAATCTCTTTTTGCTTTTTTTTTAATGTGTTTACTATAAAACTGAAAATTGTATATGTGACTCACATCTCTGGCTCCCATTCTATGCCTATGAGATAGCACTGGGTTAGAGTCTCAGTGTTCCCAGCCCAGGATGTGGCCATGCAGATCTTTCCAAACCTCAGACATTCTCTGCCCTGCTTCTGTCATGTGGGCCAGAAATTATTTACTGTTGTTCTTTAAATTATTTGGTAACTTCAGTAAAATTTATTCTTTAAGAAACTCCTGGACCACTCCTGGATACAGAAATCCAGCATTATTTGACATAATTAGAAGATAAACATAGAAATGAATCATTAGAAAATAAAGAGTACTGTATTCCAGCCAGGTACCATGGTTTGCCTGAAGGCTCTGAGCCTGGGGCCAATTTTCTTTGATAGGTAGGTATTAAATATTTGTTAAATAGGTGTTAGAGACATATTAACATCCAGCTGAGACCTTCTCCTTTACTACTCAGATTACAAGAGAATCCTGAAGGAGAAAGCATTTCTTCCTCTGTACCTCAGTGTTATTTACTGCTATGTCTGTGTCTCCACAATTAGGTAGCCCAAATTTCAGAACACCTGGGCATAATGGAAAACCACTCATTAAACATGGAGCCCAATGTCCTGAATTCAAATCTCTGTTACTTATGACAACTCAGACACATCATTTAACTTCCCTGAATCTGTAAAATGGGTATAATTATCTTCGCCCTCATGCAGTTATTGTGAAGATCAAATGATCTTCTGCCATAGTGTGTTAAAAACTAGACATTCTCTAGAAGTCAGGTGTCACTTTTATTAGTGTTCCAAATGAAATAATGAAATAAATCTGTGAGTGGTCCCAGACAGTTATCCCATCCAGCCACTGCTTAGTGATACTCTCTTCGAAAAATCCAAAGCTCTTCTGTGAGCTGAACTTCTATCTTGCTGTTTGATTTCTGTGTTCCCTGATTCACAGCTTCATTCTGGTATTCCTGAAAGCTGACTTAGCAAAGTGAATCCAGCTACACTGAGGGTGAGAGTGAGCTCATGATACGGCACAGTTGTCAAGCCAGGCACTAGTTATAAGGAAAGTATTTGACCTGTGTTTCAGTTTCCTCCTAAGAAAAGCAGGGCTAACCTCAGTACCTCGCTGTAAGGCTAATGATGTCTGTAAGTGGTTAGCAGAGTGCCTAGCATATAGGAAGCACTCTAAATGTGACAGCACATTTAATGTGACAGCAGCTGTTTCCTAAGACAGCCACTAGTTTGGGACAGCTTTTGATGGACGCTCTGCCCTGTCCACCATGTTCTATGTCCAAGAGGTGACTTGCATGGATCACATGGGGTTCCAATTGGGTTTGGCCAATTGGAGGGAAACCGTGGGTTAAATCCATTTCACCTGCCTTCCTTAATCAAGGTTGTTTTAACACTTGCCTGTCCTCCAGGCAGAAGGAACTTGGAGCCAGCTGTGTCTAGTTCCAGATGAGCTGGTCAAGAGAGGATGGGACCAACAACCCTTCAACTGGGCATGCGCCAGTGTCCTCTAGGTGACCTTTTGGCGTCAGAGTGTCGAAAACGCCAGGTGCAGAGGCCTGTAGCCTCGTGACGCCTGTGCAGAATGAGGATTCCTGCACCTTTTTCCAATCACCTTTCCCCACGCCCAGCACGCCTCTGCCCGCCCTGCTGCTTTGTTCCTCATCCCATAAATACCCCACCACCCACCAGCCCCTCGCCTTTTGGGGGGTGCGTGTGAGATTTGTTCTCCCATCCCTGCGCTTGGCTCTATCTCGGAAAAAAATCTTTTCTTTGCTGCAGTCCTAGGCCTGTCGGGCTTTTGGCTTGCTGAGCATGGGGCAAAATGAACCTGGTTTGGTAGATTAAAGAATGGGAGGAAAGTGGGGTCAGAGCTTTGCTCCCACATCTCTCCCTGAATGTAGCTTCAAACTTAGGCTTAGCAAAAGACCAAAAAAAAAAGTTGAGGCTAATTTATACTCTAGCTAGAATTTTGACATAGGTGCCAAATCGTCACACTCTGCTCAGGTATAGAAAACTTGGCTTGAGGCTGCTTTCTGAAACTTTTGATGCTAAAACTCTCAATTCTAATGACATTTATTATGTGTTCTAATTATAAATCCTGGTGCTTCTGTAAGGACAAATAGGGCCACCTGAAGTTCTGTCTGGGCAAGCCATTGATATAATCAATCAGTGCCTTGATCACATTGCCATGCTGTTTTTATTTGGTCTAATTATAAAATATGTTTTAAAATACACAAGTTTATATAAAACAGAAGTCGTCTTTAATCCTACCGTTACCACCTGGTAAGCTCCTATACAGAAGTTTATAGAACCCAGTTGGGACCATTTTGTATATTCACTTATTCTTTCATTTATTTTCTCAACAAATGTTGCTGGCACCTCCTCTGCCAATTACCCAACAATAAGCAAAAGAGACAAAGGCCCTGCCCTCACGGAGCTGACCTCTCACTGGGGAAAAGAGGCAAACACACACATTTTCACTCTTCACCACCATCCAGTGAGACAGGTACTGTTATTATCCCAATTGGCAGAGGGTTAAATTGAGGCTTCAAGTATTAATAGTTTAGCAAAGTGCCTAAGGACACAGCTAGTAAGCAGCAAAGTCAGGATTCAACCCCAGGCCTATAGATGATAGACTGAGCTTTTAACTCATATGAGATACCTTAGTACAGTATACCATCCCTCTGTATAAAATGGTACTGGGGGGGAAAGGGTTGCATTAGCTCCCCAAAATAACATATTTACTCCAAGGACATAGATCCTGACTTCAGCCATAAAGTTTGTTTATGGAAAGTGATTCATTTCTATTGTGTCATATTTAACTTAAGCAGGACCTCAGTGTTTTTAACTTAAGGTACTTGTTTTAAATAAAAACATGAATGTTCCTTAAAGCAGACATGAAAAGCAGTATAGAATAGTCAAGCTCACTGGTCCTGGAAGCAGACGGCCAGGCTTAGAATCCTGCCCCCCCCACCCCACTTACTAACTCATGACTCTGAGAATCTTTTTTAACCTCTTTGTGCCTCAGTTTCCTCAACTGTTAAATGGGGACAGGATTCGCATCTATTTCATAGTGCTGTTGTTAGGATTAAATGAATTAATACATGTAAACTTGGAATAATACTTCACATAATAAGTGCTCAGTAAAAGTTATTATTACTATTGTGATTTTAATAAGTCTATTTTCTAGAAATATAAATACAGTATCACAAAACTTTCTTTTATTTGTTTCTCAACATGGTTTCAATGCTATGGGGTCTTGGAATTTTTCAAACGGCAAACCAAAGAGTTGTATAAACGAATCAATTTGTTTCTAGAACTCACTTTTCTCTTCCTGTTTTATCTTTCTGTTTGTCTCTGTAGGACTTCATCGTCACTGTAGTCTTTTCTTTCTTGTGGTTGGTGGGTTCATCAGCTTGGGCAAAAGGGCTGTCTGATGTCAAGGTTGCTACGGATCCCAAAGAAGTATTGTTACTGATGTCAGCTTGCAAACAGCCGTCCAACAAATGCATGGCTGTCCACAGCCCTGTGATGTCCAGCCTAAACACTTCTGTGGTATGTTTCCCTCTATGCTTTACCTCCCAAATCTTTGTTTGCCAGTCACAGGAGTCAGAAAAACATCTCAGGAGTCTTCTGGGGAATTTTGCCTCTGAAATGAGTCCAGTCTAAAAGGTGATAGTTCACTCCACAGGCAAGACGATCCTTTGGCCTTCCAGTTTTCTACCCATAGACTTTAATGCTGCCAATTAAAGAGTTCTTAATAAGAGCCCAGCAGGTACTGGCAGCTGTTGCTTGGATGACAGTCAAGTCAGAATTCTAAGCCAGAAGCAGATATAAAATCTAAACCTTAAGTCTGAAGTCTGCCGGAAGTTGAAAGGAATATTTGATGGCATAGAGGTTTCCTGGAAAGAAAACACTGTTCCAGCCACACATAGTTAGAATACACCCAGTTGATTGTCTAGAGAAAAATACGCAGACCCAGTAGGGTACAGATAGAAATGCAAAGTATAAAAAATACCTATAATAGTTATGGTAATTTTTTTAATCTTCTCCATGCTTCTGATTTAGTTGCTTGATAACTTTGGAAAAGCCGAACTGTATTAGTTGAACAGTCAAATATTATCATCAAGTGTATGGCTCTTACAGGGAGACAGAACACCTGACAGATAGCAGGGCCACTAAATTGGATTCTTATTTTATGAGTATAAGAACTTGTGTTACTCCAAAGAAAGAAACCGTATCTGAGAAACAGAAGCTATAGTAGCAGCGAAAAGCAGTAGTTACCGAATAATAGAGGGCTCAGTGCTTGATAAAAGAGTGTTTGATAAAGGATCGACATTCTTTAGCCACCCTTAAAAATTAATTATCTTTGCTTCAAGGTTAACTTATATTTCTACAACTTTCTGGAATTTAATCTGAGAAGGCATTTAAGAAGGGAGAAAGTGTGGCTAATCAGCTGCTGGTGATTTGACTGTGCATCTTGCCTTAGTAATAAGATAGTAAACATTGAAATAAACCATATATTAGGGTCTCACAGTAATTTTTATTTACTTCTGGCCACAGCTATGGATGAATAGTTTGAGGTGTACATTAAAATACTTCCCACTACTTCTGTAGTTTGTTTACAGGCAGTGCTTAATAAAAGTTATTATAACCCTGATCTCAGAATTTAAGAGAAGAAAGATAAAACCGTTCAGTGTGTTTGTTAGTTCTTCTAGTAAATTATGACATCCTGCACAGTCCATTTAATTCTGCTTCTGATGTCTCTAATAAGTTTAGACTAGGAGATGCAAATTTTGAATGAGAAACAATGTGACGTATGTCTTAAAAATCAAAAGAAGAATGGATGGAAAGCAAAGCACATCGTGTGTGGAAGGGCAGGTCTGGTGCTGTTATCATTCTGGATCTGTGTTTGTGTGCTCCAGTTCCTAGTGGGAGAAAACTCCATTTAAACTGGCTAAAGCAAAACAGTCTTCGTATCCCTAAAATCCGTTCTTTGTATCCCACTTCTGGTACCAATGCCTATATGGGGTATAATGGTTGGGTCACAAGTACCAGAAACGGACGAACCATCCATAATTTCTACTTCTGTTCCTCCAGCTTCACGGAAGCAATGATGGTACATGTCCTCAGATAATTTAGATGTCTTCTCTCCATTCTTTCTCATGTTATGTACTGTGTTTTTTCAGTCTCTCTTTCTGTTGTCCCACATCTAGGCTAGAATCAAAATCCCTACTCTGATTTCAGTTGCAACAAAATGGCAAGAACAAATTCGATGGCTCATGTGCCCCTAAAATGTGCCAGGCAAGAGATCTGTGATACCTCTGTGATGACGATAAAGACATCACCGCTCCTTAAATAGGCACATGGCAATGCCTTGTTTATGTACTTACTTTTAAGTTGCATTTCCCTAATTTCTAGGCTCTTCTCGAGCATCCCTTTTTTAGAAACAAAGTAGCATCAGGGGAAAGGGAGGGACCAAGGAATAGAAAACAGGTAAAATTATAGTCCTGGGCAGAGCCATCCCTTCATATCTGAAAAGATTCCAAGATCATTTTTTCTACTCATATATCAACTTATACTTACAGAGGTGTAATTTAATCAAGCTCTCCCCTTTGATGGAAAGTGTCCTAGTTATTGTACACATGGTTAAAACGTCCTATATGTAAATTAGAGTTGTGTCAGTGATTACCTAATTCATTTTGATCATGCAACTATGATACTATAAGTACCTTATTTGTGTTTTGTATCTCCCTCAGCAAGGAGCCTAGAACATGGCACAAAATTATGTTAAATAAATCTCAGTTAAGGTTAAAGGAAGACAAAAGGATGGGATGGGGAAAGAGAAGAAGGAAGGGAGGGAGGGATGTCTGGATAACCCAGTCTTCAATGCGATTGGTTAGCCGCCTAGATGCTCGGTTTTGGCTGTTGACACCTCAAGAATATGGCCGCAAAGCCCTGCTTCAGTTTATGCCTCAGCAAAAGAGTCAACTGAATACAATTCATGGAAATATTTTAGAAAGTGATTCATAGCATAGCTTAGCAATCAGTAAGCATTTACTAACGTGTCCAGCACTGTCTAGCTGCTTCACACACATCCTCTTTAATCCTCACAACTATTCCCCAAGGAAGGAATAATTGTCTCCATTTCATAGAATTTAAAAAATGCTGATGTTCAGAGGCTAACTGCCTTGTCCAGAATCATAAAGCAAAAAATTGCAGAGCCCAGGCCACTTGAATTCCAAAGCCAGAGGGGATGGCTCCAAGACTGAGATTCAGGTAGTGTGTCCTGATCCACTTGCTGCAAAAATTTTGAAGTTTGGAGCCCATGTTTCAAGCCCCCGAAGTCCTTCATCTTGACTACCTAGCCTGCCACTCCCACCCCCAGGGCACTCTGAAGCATCCCACCATCCAACAAATAAGGGATAAATTATTTTGACACTGCAAGGGACTTCTAGAAGCCTACTCCAGAGCTATGGCCTCTGCCCAAGTCCATTTTGTTTGGACACCATCGTGCTGGAGTGGCTATTAAATGTACTTTAATGTCATCACAGCTTTGTGTCACACTATCATTGTCTGTCTCCAAAAGCGGGCTGTTAAAACTGACTGCCTTGCTTAATTCCCAGTCAACGAGTCCTCCTTGGAAGAGGCTGGGGAACAACTGTTCTGTTTGGGCCTCTTACAGAAGCAAACAGTTCTGCTTCCGTCAAACACTCAGGCCCCAGAGAAGTGATACCCGGTCCTCTGGCTCACCAAGGACACCCTTCTGGAGAGTGAGAGGAATTTCCATAGGAAAGTCTCATATTCAGTTCTTGAGAAAACATTCCATACCTCTCTGCAACCTTAACTTTATTCAGAGGGTGGTTTGGGCATTCACTTCTGACTGTGAGAGGCACAGAAAGTACAATTATTCAAAGAAGCACAACCTCTGTGTACACTACCATGCGTGTGCTTATCTGCATTCCACCTGTACCATTGCTTACTCCATACTTTTTTTTTTTTTTTGCGGTACGCGGGCCTCTCACTGCTGTGGCCTCTGCCGTTGCAGAGCACAGGCTCCGGACGCGCAGGCCCAGCGGCCATGGCTCATGGGCCCAGCCGCTCCGTGGCATGTGGGATCTTCCCGGACCGGGGCACGAACCTGCGTCCCCTGCATCGGCAGGCGGACTCTCAACCACTGCGCCACCAGGGAAGCCCACTCCATACTTGTTAGGTTGACTCATTTTATTTATATCATTTCAATAAATGGAAAAGTAGTAACTCTAGCATTAAAGTGAAGGTAACCTTATAAATTAATGCACCATCATTAAAATGAAAATACTCAACCCTGTGTCCCCTGAAGATATCTTACACACCATGAGGATTACCTCATCTGGGGAGGTAGTGATCAATTAGGTAGGCGCTCTGTCTATGGAGTTAGATGAACAGGGCGTGTCCCAGGTCTACTACTAACCACGCCATGTGACCTTGAATAAGATCCTTATCTTTGCTGAACCTCAGTTTTCACATCTTTAATATGGGTGTAATAATAGCACCTTCTTGGCCTAAATGAATGGATATACATACAGCCTTTTATGCAGTGCCTAACATGTATTGTAGCAAGCCTTCATGAAAAGTCAGATATTCTAAATGAAACAGAGACTCCAAATGTGAAATTGGGAGAGGCCTCCACATTGAGGTGAAAAGTGACCTTTTGTGTTGTGAAGGATTTTTCTGAAACTGAGATTTTTCTGGGGTTTCTGTCCAGTCTATCAACTCACTTGCTTTGATCCTCCTTCAGGTCTTTGGATTCTTGAACTTTATTCTCTGGGCTGGAAACATCTGGTTTGTTTTCAAGGAGACCGGCTGGCATTCCTCGAGCCAGAGATACCTTTCAGACCCAGTGGAGAGACACTCCGGTAGCTATAACCAAGGCGGGTACAACCAAGACAGCTATGGATCAAGCAGTGGGTACAACCAGCAGGCGAGTTTGGGGCCATCCTCGGATGAGTTTGGCCAACAGCCCGGTGGCCCTGCTTCTTTTACCAATCAGATTTAACAGGGTAGTGTTGGCATTCTTCCAAAGACAGCCTCACCACCTTCCATGTCAGTGGCAGGAGAATTTTTTAAGAGTTTCAATCAGTTATTAATTCAGGGAGTGTTGAATGTAAATAAGAGATCTGTAGTCCTCATTAAAGCAGCAAGGCCTGGGTCGTGATGAATGGTACTTAGAGATGAGATGACATGAGGAGATACATGATTCATCAAGGTGGCTGATTGGAGAGTACCTTGTTATATACACAGATACTTTTATGGTCGTTTTGTATGCGTGTTGAGATAGTAGAAGCATTTTGTCTTAAAGTCTCTGGTATGTAATATGCATAAAGTAAATTAAACAGCATTGAGTTTTCTTACGATTTTTGACGCGAAAGGCATTTTACTGATTTCTCTAATACTGGTTGGTGCATCACAACGTGCATGTATTATTATTCTTTAGTTGCAGACCCTGTAGAATTGTGAGTCTCTAAGTATTGCTTTCAGACAATTACTCTGTATTTTTTTTTATTTGATGAATCAGTGCTCATATGATTTAGTGCATGAATAAGCATTTTCTCACAAAATGAACATTTGAACTGTATTTATGAAAATTTTCCAGTTTGTACCACGTATTTGTTAAATGGACGTTTAAAGAAATATATTCACTACTTTGTATACTTGCAAATTTGTCTCTCTGGCTTTATCCAATTCTGAATGCATTGTAACTAAGATTTGGGGTTTTTGTTTTTCCCTGATTAGTAGATATTCAGTGTTGTAGATGGAAATTGCCCAATATTTATGCTATTTAGTTAGCTAAATATTTACATTCTTGTAACTTTCTATGGTGTTTTGTGGCTTTTATTCTATGGACCATGAACAATGGGCCCAATAACTATGAGTGTGGATGGAGTTTTGTTTCCTTAGAATAATGGAGATGTAGGTATCAGACACCATAGTCAAGATAGTGTGCTAACATGTTAATTTATGAAGGATAGTCTGTGGAAACTACACTACTAGCTAAACTTTTAAATCCTGTTTATTTGTAAAGCTAATATGTCCTAGATCCAATTATTAAAAATTCTCAAGTCTCGGCTCAACTTACAAAGTCTGATTTGAATGTTACCCATAAATTAAAAATGACTTCCTTTCTGTCATTAAATATTAAATATTTCTCATTAAATTATTCCCCAGAATGTATTCATTATCAAGAAAATGTTAATCTTCGCCTGTTTTAACTCAATTGAAATGCCAGGGCCCAACAGTGAGAGCAAGCTGAGCATCTGTATTTCCAGATAAAAGTCATTATCGATGTATAAACTCATTGTGTGATCTGTGATGTTGGAAATATCTTAGCCCAAAACGGCTGTGTGTCTTAGATGATATGTATAAACCATTTCTGGATCCTGTTGGATAAATCTGTATTGTGATATCTCTTTGACCTTAATAAAGTTATTGCATACAGTGCTGGCTGGATAATGGAGAATTACAGCAATAGAACCTGGTGAGCTTGAACAATGAGAGAACAAAGGATAAGTGCACAGTCTTCCCAGTCTCTCACCCTGACCTTGCTTTATGAGCCCAGGGCTGTTCATTCGTTGATTCCGTCATTCCAGGACCTCCTGTATACCCACTGCTCTGCCAGGCACTGGGGATACAATAGCGAAAGCAGAAACACACCCCACCTCAGGAAGCTTACATTCTATTGAGGAGACAGACAGTAAAATAATCATACCCCAGTTACACTGTGTGCAACAAAGACACAGGATTCTATGAGAATGCTTATCAGGGGAACTCGAGCTGCTTAGGGGAAAGTCAAGGAGCTTGAATCTGCCTCAAGACAGCGCAGAATTTCACAAGGACATGGTGGAAGGGAGAGTATCCCAGGCGGAGAGGTAGCTTGCAGAGCTCTCAGATGGCAGGAGACAGGATGAGTATGTAGCACATAATGTGTGAGGGGGGCTTTGAGAGAGGTGTCGCTGCTTATTGGAGCCGGCGGTGGGGGGGGGGGGGGTGTCCCGCTTGGGCACCACGGTCAAGAATTCTGTCTTTATCCTAAACAAGCTAAGGGAAAGCACTGAAGGATTTAAGCAGAGGAGGGACGTGATGAGATCAGCATTTTGACAAGATCTTGGTGGGTGCGGGATAGAGTGGAGGACATCCTGGCCTTTGACCTAACGCCCATTAGGCAGTGGGCTGGGAGTGGGAGAAGGAGAACAGGCATGAGTTCTCCCCACATCCACCTCTGATTTCTCGGGATAGCGGCTGGATTGGACTGCTTTCTTCAGCACTGTCCAGGGCACAGAGTGGCCTCTGATTTTTTTTTTTTTTTTTTTTTTTTTGCGGTACGCGGGCCTCTCACTGTTGTGGCCTCTCCCGTTGCGGAGCACAGGCTCCAGACGCGCAGGCTCAGCGGCCATGGCTCATGGGCCCAGGCGCTCCGCGGCATGTGGGATCTTCCCGGACCGGGGCACGAACCCGTGTTCCCTGGATCGGCAGGCGGACTCTCAACCACTGCGCCACCAGGGAAGCCCTGGCCTCTGATTCTTATGCTGTCATGAATTCTCCAAAGTGGAGAAATCCTCAGAATCAGCAGTTCTTTTTACTAACCTTAACAGTCCCATAATACATCGGGGCTCTGTCATGGAAAGCACTATCTACCCTGGTCCAGATAGAGACATGCTTTCAGAGTCCACTGCAGATTTGCAGTAAAATGCTGCTGTAGTCCAACGGGGATTTCGTTAAGCTGGTTTTGTTCCTTCTGGTTCCAAGAAAACAGTAGATCTGGCCTTTTGAAAAGGAGAGTAATCATGTGGTAGGAGACCTTGGGTCTATGTTTCCAGTAGACCTCATTTGGCATCGAAGCCTCTCTGCTCACTAGCTGTATTTCAGGATGTGACTTCACCTCCTGAGCCTTCATTTCCTCGGAGGAGGTAAAGCATCCAAATAAAAAGAGTGGGCTCTGAGATCCCGCCGCCTGGGTTAGAATCCCTGTGCTGCCATCTACTTGCCTGTCCTTTGTCTTCCTCCGTGCCTTCTCCAAAGCCCAGGGACTTCTCTGGAGCCACAACCTGAAGGCAGGTGCACCCTGGAACGCAGGGGAGTTTACACCCTAGGGACCACCTTCAATCACTGGGGACTGTGGGCAGGTCAGTAAATGCCTTTGCAAGATGCTAAACTCATTCATTCAGATCCCCTGTCTCTACAATGAAGATAAGCTCTGCCTCATAGGGTTGGTATCAGGATGAAAAAGGTAAGCGGTGTAAAGACATCATAGCAGCCTCTGGCATACAGTGGGCACATTCTCAGTCCGGGTTCTAGGTAATTCTATGATGCGGGACTGACAAGGGGGGAGAGTGAGACAGGAAAGGAGGAAAATCCATCCGTTAAAAGAGCACGTTAGTTGTTGCTGGTAAGACCAATAGGAGCTCAGTTCCGTCAGGATCTCTGACTAGTGTTCAGAGTTGGCTCCAGCAATTTTCAAGCAAGGGACAAGAGTGGGAATATTTATCTCCCAACCTCCATCCCCTCAACTGGTTGAGAGTTGTCCAAAGGGTTGATAACTTTCCCACATTTCCAGGTTGCACTTGCCTATAGACTGAGCAGGCTCTTGTGACCTTGAGTCCTAACAACTATTAGGCAGCATGCTGGCTGTGGGAGGAGGGGAACTGACATGAGTGCTATCACCGCCCTCCCCTTCCCCATTTACCCCATTCCCAGGGACAGTAGCCTTGAGGAAGGATGAGGCGGGAGCCACAGAAGGTGCAGGTCACTGTCAACGTGAGCAGGAACTACCCCTCACAACTGCGGCAGAAGTTAGAGACTGGCCAAGAGAAAACAGCACAGAGCATCAAAATCACCTACTACAGTGATCAGTGATGGATGAATGTTACTATTATTGCTTAGAATATAAGATGGGAATGCAGAGAATCCTGCTTCATAGGGTAATGACAAGAACCGACCTGGTGGTGTGCGGGAAAGGTTGATGAACTGTACAGCACTCTACAAATATTAGTTGTCTATTGAATGTCTACTCCACACTTACGTAAGCCTGAGATTTTATAAGTCAAAGACTTCTAATCATAGTGAGGTGAGCAAAATACAGCTCCTGGCATCTTGGAGCTCACACTCAAGATTGAAAGGCTCAAATAATGGACAAGTAATGCCAGGAAAAATACTAGAACTTGTCCCTTTCCTAAGTGATTTTTTCTCCCATTAACTCCCAGTCTACCCAGCATATAAATAAGACTTTAATTTCAATATGCCACGTGATTTTTATCTGGCTGTCCAAAGATAAGAATTTTTAATAACAACTACCAAGTAACAGCTAACATTTATTGAGCACGTACAGTGTGCCAGCCACTGAGCTAAGCATTTTGCATTTAACCACAACAGCGCTATGAGATAGATGCTAGCAGTGCTCCCATGTATCAGGTTAGAAAACCAGAGGTCAGGGAAGTTAGATAACAACAAAATCCTTGTGAGTACCTTCACTAATAAAAATCATTCTTAATTGCTACTATCTACTGAGCATCTAGTCTACACAGAGAACAATGCCACACGCTTTATCTCCACTTTCCTATTTAATGCAAGATCAAGTACTATTTTTATACCAGTTGAGCAGATAAGAAAACTGAGATTCATAAAGATCAAGTAACCTCTTAGCTCAAGATGACTGAGGTGGAAGTGGGAAGACGCCAAATTCAAATCCAGGTCTCCGCGTCCAAAACAACTTGCTCTAAACCTTGTTAAACCACAACAGTGCGACCCCCCACTGTTCTCCTACATTTTAAGCCAGATGTGCTTTGTCCAACTGGGGTACATTCAACAATAACCCAGACCATCAAGTGCTTCATTGGACCTTCCATAGGGATGCTGAGTCCCTCATAGATATAAGGATAGCTTTTGTCAGAATCATTTGCCAAGGTGAATAAAATCAAACTCAATTCACTAAGTTCATTAAGTCATTAAGAGTGTGAGAGGTCCAGCTGAATGAAGAATTATTTCTTAACCTGCCTGACTTGGAGTCTGAGGCTTTGCTGGGTTTTCGGGCTCAGCTAAATGCTCCTCAGAGCCTGTTGCCAGCAAGTGCTTCCAAGAACGGCCCTGGCTCCTCCAGTCCTCTCTGGGCCTCCATGAATAATGGACATTGGACATTAAAAGGCCAAGATGAGAACAGAAGAAGGCTTCCTGGAACTCCTGCGTTCCCATCAGGTAGCCAATGTTTATCGCATTCCCTGCTAAGGTGCTGGAGTAGATTAAAAGGCATTGTTTACAGGTGCAATCCTTGAGGTACTAAACATTCCTTCAGCCCAGCTCACGGCTGGAGAAACAGCTGGGTAAATACAATGCTTGCCTCAACGTACTTACAGCCCAGTGGGAGAGATTACATACAGACCAGAAATTACATTATGTATTCGTTCGTTTACTTGTGCCTCAGATCTCTCCCGCTCCCATATAAACTCCACTAAGGGCTGGGACTTTATTTACTAGACTGGACACACCTGTGTCCTCAACACCTGGAACAGTACCTAGACTATACTAGGTACTCAGTAAATATTTGTTGAACAACTATAATGTGATACATTAGAATATGCAAACTTAGAGGTGATATAACAGATCGACTCGCCAGAGAGGAAGAAGAATCTTAATGCTCTTTTGAAGTTTACAGATAGCTCACAGCGGGGCCCGCAACTCTTGGCCCTCGTGACTCACCGACTCACATTCCCCTGTTTGCAAACTACACCACCCCTAGATCGCAAGCCAGGAATGACCTGAAGCCCATAGGTTAAGGACTATCCATGGCATCGTTCCTGTCCCTCTGTACCACTCACCCCCCAATAAGCAGCAAGTAAGCAAATTGCAGATATTGATAAGCCACGGAGGAGACGAAAAAGAGGGATGGAATAAAGGATTCGTGGAGGGGTGAGATGTTTATATGGAAGCTACAGGCAATCACAAAAGGACCATCAAAGCACAAGGGTCATCTCTCCATGGTACAGGCACTCTTAAAAATTAAATACATTTTGAATGTGTTCCAGTACATAGAGCCCTAAACTCAAAGTTACACAAAACAAATCTTACCTTTACCACACGAGACACTCTGTTTTCCACTAAATTCAATGCCATCCCACTCCATGGTACTTTGTTTGTTTTTTAATGCTGTTCTTCGCTCACTTGACTCACATGCACTAAAGGGTCCCTAATGGTTCAGCCAGGCCATTAGAGTCTCCATGACACACACAGTTTTGACACCAGATCAGAGGTGTGGTTTAGTGCAAAAAGCAAAGCTTAGAACCTAGAAGAAGATGTTTATCCTGGTACTAAGCAGTTCTCTTTGCCACGACTCCTTTTCTTCCCCCAAATATACTGTTGCATCCAGCAGAGGCTTCAGTTGTTGGGAAACAAAGAATAAGTGGGGAGGTTGCTTTGCTGTCATGAGGGGATTTCTGGGGTCCAGGAGAGACGAAGGCAGGGCTAGGTACATTGTAACAAGGGGTTAAAAAACTCACTAAAAATCATTTCTTTTTTCCCAATTTGGAGTTGTGTGGGGAACAGAGAATCCTGAAAGCCTCTTGTGTGGGAAAGGGAAGGAGAGGCTGTCAACTGAACCACTGAAGCTGGGCAAACAAACCCTCCCCCGAGTTGTAAGAAGTAGCAGCCCTCCTCCAACCAAGGGCTTCCCAGGACCTCAGAGGTCTCATTAGCGCTCCGGAAGCACCGCCAGCCCAGGACAAAGGTGGGGCTCAGCAGGCGCTCCCTTGGGGGGCCTCTCCCTCCTTCACTACGTGGTTACTTCTTTTGGCAACTCAGAGACCTTTATTTTCTCCTCATTTTTTTTTTTTGTGTGGAAAGTAATATAATCAGAGGTCCTCCCCTTCTGAGCCTCCCAGACTGCACCCCCAGAAGCAACCACTGTTCTCAATTTCTTATGGATCCTTCCAGAGATGGTCCATGAAGATGTAAGTACACATAGAATCCATTAATTCTCAACGGGGGCAGTATTGCCCCCAAAGGGGTGAACATTTTTTCCATGAGGGCAGAAATATCTTACTGTTTATGTATAAAGTGCAGATAATACAGTACATAAACAGATCTAATATCTGTGATATTAAATTTTCACTTGGAGGGGCATTAGGAAAAAATATCTTAAAAGGTTCCTTACAGAAGATGTTATGAAAAATAGGTTAAGAAATGCTGGTATAATTCCCCTTTCTTGTGTACATGAGAGGCAGTATGCTGCCCTGGTGTGTCCTGTTCTAGAAGACAGCCTGTCTTGGTCTTGGGTTTCAAATTGTGGTTTGAATCCTGACTCCAACACATATTAGTTGTGGGAAGCTGACCAAGTTTCTTAATGTGCCCTGCTTTGGTTTTCTCATCTGTAAAATAGGGGTAATAGTAGTCGTAACTACCTACCTCATAGGGTAACTGTGAATATGAATGAGTTAATGCATGTAAAGCACTTAGAATAGTGTCTGGCACATGGTCGTTACTCTGTAGATGCTTGCCAAATCAGGATTTTTCCACTTAATAGTATATCTTGGAGGTTGCTCTATATTCCTTTTAATGGCTGCATAATATTCCCTTGTGTGGACATACCATGATTTATCCAGACCAGGAGTGAGCAGATGATAGCCCACAGCCAAATGCAGTCAACCCCGTTTTGGTAAGTCACGTTTTATGGGAACACAGCCATGGCCATTCGTTTGTACATTGTCTATGGCTGCTTTCACACTATGACAGAGACCTTGTGACCCACAAAGCCTAAAACGTTTACTGTCTGGCCCTTTACAGAAAAAGTGTGCCGAGCCCTGGTTTATTCTCTACCACATCAATTCTCTACTATTAGATCAATCTTCTGCTACATCAAGTATCACAAAAACTGATATTTTTGAACACATATCTTTGAGCACATTTGCAATATCTAAAAGATAAATTTATGGGAGTGGGTTTCTTGGGCCAAAAGATATGTATATTCTTAATCTTCATAGATATTTCCAATTTCTTCCCTATAATTTATGTAACCTCCCTAGAGGTTACATCATTTATACTCCCACCAGCAATGTACAGGCATACCTTTTTTTTTTTTTTTTTTACAGATAATGATAACTACAAGAGGTAAATATTTTTTTAACATTTTTATTGGAGTATAATTGCTTTACAATGGTGTGTTAGTTTCCACTTTATAACAAAGTGAATCAGTTATACATATACATATGTTCCCATATCTCTTCCCTCTTGCGTCTCTCTCCCTCCCACCCTCCCTATCCCACCCCTCCAGGCGGTCACAAAGCACCGAGCTGATCTCCCTGTGCTATGCGGCTGCTTCCCACTAGCTATCTACCTTACGTTTGGTAGTGTATATATGTCCATGCCTCTCTCGCGCTTTGTCACAGCTTACCCTTCCCCCTCCCCATACCCTCAAGTCCATTCTCTAGTAGGTCTCTGTCTTTATTCCAGTCTTACCCCTAGGTTCTTCATGACATTTTTCTTAAATTCCATATATATGTGTTAGCAAATGGTATTTGTGTTTCTCTTTCTGACTTACTTCACTCTGTATGACAGACTCTAGGTCTATCCACCTCATTACAAATAGCTCAATTTCGTTTCTTTTTATGGCTGAGTAATATTCCATTGTATATATGTCACATCTTCTTTATCCATTCATCCAATGATGGACACTTAGGTTGTTTCCATCTCCGGGCTATTGTAAATAGAGCTGCAATGAACATTTTGGTACATGACTATTTTTGAATTATGGTTTTCTCAGGGTACATGCCCAGTAGTGGGATTGCTGGGTCATATGGTAGTTCTATTTGTAGCTTTTTAAGGAACCTCCATACTGTTCTCCACAGTGGCTGTATCAATTTACATTCCCACCAACAGTGCAAGAGGGTTCCCTTTTCTCCACACCCTCTCCAGCATTTATTGTTTCTAGATTTTTTGATGATGGCCATTCTGACTGGTGTGAGATGATATCTCATTGTAGTTTTGATTTGCATTTCTCTAATGATTAATGATGTTGAGCATTCTTTCATGTGTTTGTTGGCAGTCTGTATATCTTGTTTGGAGAAATGTCTATTTAGGTCTTATGCCCATTTTTGCATTGGGTTTTTTTTTGTTGTTGTTGTTATTGAGCTGCATGAGCTGCTTATAAATTTTGGAGATTAATCCTTTGTCAGTTGCTTCATTTGCAAATATGTTCTCCCATTCTGAGGGTTGTCTTTTGGTCTTGTTTATGGTTTCCTTTGCTGTGCAAAAGCTTTTAAGTTTCATTAGGTCCCATTTGTTTATTTTTGTTTTTATTTCCATTTCTCTGGGAGGTGGGTCAGAAAGGATCTTGCTGTGATTTATGTCATAGAGTGTTCTGCCTATGTTTTCCTCTAAGAGTTTGACAGTGTCTGGCCTTACATTTAGGTCTTTAATCCATTTTGAGCTTATTTTTGTGTATGGTGTTAGGGAGTGATCTAATCTCATACTTTTACATGTACCTGTCCAGTTATCCCAGCACCATTTACTGAAGAGGCTGTCCTTTCTCCACTGTACATTCCTGCCTCCTTTATCAAAGATAAGCTGACCATATGTGCATGGGTTTATCTCTGGGCTTTCTATCCTGTTCCATTGATCTATCTTTCTGTTTTTGTGCCAGTACCATACTGTCTTGATTACGGCTTTGCAGTATAGTCTGAAGTCAGGGAGCCTGATTCCTCCAGCTCTGTTTTTCGTTCTCAAGATTACTTTGGCTATTCAGGGTCTTTTGTGTTTCCATACAAATTGTGAAATTTTTTGTTCTAGTTCTGTGAAAAATACCAGTGGTAGTTTGATAGGGATTGCATTGAATCTGTAGATTGCTTTGGGTAGTAGAGTCATTTTCACAATGTTGATGCTTCCAATCCAAGAACATTGTATATCTCTCCATCTATTTGTATCCTCTTTAATTTCTTTCATCAGTGTCTTATAGTTTTCTGCATACAGGTCTTTTGTCTCCTTAGGTAGGTTTATTCCTAGATATTTTATTCTTTTTGTTGCAATGGTAAATGGGAGTATTTCCATGATTTCTCTTTCAGATCTTTCATCATTAGTGTATAGGAATGCCAGAGATTTCTGTGCATTAATTTTGTATCCTGCTACTTTACCAAATTCATTGATTAGCTCTAGTAGTTTTCTGGTAGCATTTTTAGGATTCTCTATGTATAGTATCATGTCCTCTGCAAACAGTGACAGCTTTACTTCTTCTTTTCCGATTTGTATTCCTTTTACTTCCTTTTCTTCTCTGATTGCTGTGGCTAGAACTTCCAAAACTATGTTGAATAAGAGTGGTGAGAGTGGGCAACCTTGTCTTGTTCCTGATCTTAATGGAAATGCTTTCAGTTTTTCACCATTGAGAACGATGTTGGCTGTGGGTTTGTCATATATGGCCTTTACTATGTTGAGGAAAGTTCCCTCTATGCCTACTTTCTGCAGGGTTTTTATCATAAATGGGTGTTGAATTTTGTCGAAAGCTTTCTCTGCATCTATTGAGATGATCATATGGTTTTTCTCCTTCAGTTTGTTAATATGGTTTATCACATTGATGGTTTGGCATATATTGAAGAATCCTTGCATTCCTGGAATAAACCCCACTTGATCATGGTGTATGATCCTTTTAATGTGCTATTGGATTCTGTTTGCTAGTATTTTGTTCAGGATTTTTGCATCTATGTTCATCAGTGATATTCGCCTGTAGTTTTTTTTCTTTGTGACATCCTTGTCTGGTTTTGGTATCAAGGTGATGGTGGCCTCGTAGAATGAGTTTGGGAGTGTTCTTCCCTCTGCTATATTTTGGAAGAGTTTGAGAAGGATAGGTGTTAGCTCTTCTCTAAATGTTTGATAGAATTCGCTTGTGAAGCCATCTGGTCCTGGGCTTTTGTTTGTTGGAAGATTTTTAATCACAGTTTCAATTTCAGTGCTTGTGATTGGTCTGTTCATATTTTCTATTTCTTCCTGATTCAGTCTTGGCAGGTTGTGCCTTTCTAAGAATTTGTTCATTTCTTCCAGGTTGTCCATTTTATTGGCATAGAGTTGCTTGTAGTAATCTCTCATGATCTTTTGTATTTCTGCAGTGTCAGTTGTTACTTCTCCTTTTTCATTTCTAATTCTATTGATTTGAGTCTTCTCCCTCTTTTTCTTGATGAGTCTGGCTAATGGTTTATCAATTTTGTTTATCTTCTCAAAGAACCAGCTTTTAGTTTTATTGATCTTTGCTATCGTTTCCTTCATTTCTTTTTCATTTATTTCTTATCTGATTTTTATGATTTCTTTCCTTCTGATAATTCTGGGGTTTTTTTGTTGTTCTTTCTCTAATTGCTTTAGGTGCAAGGTTAGGTTGTTTATTTGAGGTGTTTCCTGTTTCTTAAGGTAGGATTGTATTGCTATAAACTTCCCTCTTAGAACTGTTTTTGCTGCATCCCATAGAGTTTGGGTCGTCATGTCTCCATTGTCATTTGTTTCTAGGTATTTTTTAATTTCCTCTTTGATTTCTTCAGTGATCACTTCGTTATTAAGTAGTGTATTGTTTAGCCTCCATGTGTTTGTATTTTTTACAGATCTTTTCCTGTAATTGATATCTAGTCTCATAGCGTTGTGGTCGGAAAAGATACTTGATATGATTTCAATTTTCTTAAATTTACCAAGGCTTGACTTGTGACCCAAGATATGATCTATCCTGGAGAATGTTCCATGAGCACTTGAGAAAAATGTGTATTCTGTTGTTTTTGGATGCAATGTCCTATAAATATCAATTAAGTCCATCTTGTTTAATGTATCATTTAAAGCTGTGTTTCCTTATTTATTTTAATTTTGGATGATCTGTCCATTGGTGAAAGTGGGGTGTTAAAGTCCCCTACTATGAATGTGTTACTGTCGATTTCCCCTTTTATGGCTGTTAGTATTTGCCTTATGTATTGAGGTGCTCCCATGTTGGGTGCATAAATATTTACAATTGTTATATCTTCTTCTTGGATCGATCCCTTGATCATTATGTAGTGTTCTTCTTTGTCTCTTCTAATAGTCTTTATTTTAAAGTCTATTTTGTCTGATATGAGAATTGCTACTCCAGCTTTCTTTTGGTTTCCATTTGCATGAAATATCTTTTTCCATCCCCTTACTTTCAGTCTGTATGTGTCTCTAGGTCTGAAGTGGGTCTCTTGTAGACAGCAAATATATGGGTCTTGTTTTTGTATCCATTCAGCCAATCTGTGTCTTTTGGTGGGAGCATTTACTCCATTTACATTTAAGGTAATTTTCGATATGTATGTTCCTATTCCCATTTTCTTAATTGTTTTGGGTTCATTGTTGTAGGTCTTTTCCTTCTCTTGTGTTTCTTGCCTAGAGAAGTTCCTTTAGCAGTTGTTGTAAAGCTGGTTTGGTGGTGCTGAACTCTCTCAGCTTTTGCTTGTCTGTAAAGATTTTAATTTCTCCATCAAATATGAATGAGATCCTTGCTGGGTAGAGTAATCTTGGTTGCAGGTTTTTCTCCTTCATCACTTTAAATATGTCCTGCCAGTCCCTTCTGGCTTGCAGAGTTTCTGCTGAAAGATCAGCTGTTAACCTTATGGGGATTCCCTTGTGTGTTATTTGTTGTTTTTCCCTTGCTGCTTTTAATATGTTTTCTTTGTATTTAATTTTTGACAGTTTGATTAATATGTGTCTCGGCGTATTTCTCCTTGAATTTATCCTGTATGGGACTCTCTGTGCTTCCTGGACTTGGTTAACTATTTCCTTTCCCATATTAGGGAAGTTTTCAACTATAATCTCTTCAAATATTTTCTCAGTCCCTTTCTTTTCCTCTTCTTCTTCTGGAACCCCTATAATTCGAATGTTGGTGCGTTTAATGTTGTCCCAGAGGTCTCTGAGACTGTCCTCAGTTCTTTTCATTCTTTTTTCTTTATTCTGCTCTACAGTAGTTATTTCCTCTATTTTATCTTCCAGGTCACTTATCCCTTCTTCTGTCTCAGTTATTCTGCTATTGATCCCATCTAGAGTTTTGTGTTTTTTTGTTTTTTTTGTTTTTTGCGGTACGCAGGCCTCTTACTGCCGTGGCCTCTCACATTGCGGAGCACAGGCTCCGGACGCGCAGGCCCAGCGGCCATGGCTCATGGGTCCAGCCACTCCGCGGCATGTGGGACCCTCCCAGACTGGGGCACAAACCCGTCTCCCCTGCATCGGCAGGCGGACTCTCAACCACTGCGCCACCAGGGAAGCCCTAGAGTATTTTTGGTTTCATTTATTGTGTTGTTCATCGTTGTTTGTTTTACCTTTAATTCTTCTAGGTCCTTGTTAAATGTTTCTTGCATTTTGTCCATTGTATTTCCAAGATTTTGGATCATCTTTACTATCATTATTCTGAATTCTTTTTCAGGTAGACTGCCTATTTCCTCTTCATTCGTTAGGTCTGGTGGGTTTTTACCTTGCTCCTTCAACTGCTGTGTGTTTTTCTGTCTTCTCATTTTGCTTATCTTACTGTGTTTGGGGTCTCCTTTTTGCAGGCTGCAGGTTCATAGTTCCCGGTGTTTTTGGTGTCTGTCCCCAGTGGCTAAGGTTGGTTCAGTGGGTTGTGTAGGCTTCCCGGTGGAGGGGACTAGTGCCTGTGTTCTGGTGGATGAGTCTGGATCTTGTCTTTCTGGTGGGCAGGTCCACATCTGGTGGTGTGTTTTGGGGTGTCTGTGGACTTATTATGATTTTAGGCAGCCTCTCTGCTAATGGGTGGGGTTGTGTTCCTGTCTTGCTAGTTGTTTGGCATAGGGTGTCCAGCACTGTAGCTTGCTGGTCTTTGAGTGAAGCTGGGTGCTGGTGTTGAGATGGAGATCTCTGGGAGATTTTTGCCATTTGATATTATGTGGAGCTGGGAGGTCTCTTGTGGACCAGTGTCCTGAAGTTGGCTCTCCCACATCAGAGGCACAGCACTGACTCCTGACTGCAGCACCAGGAGCCTTTCATCCACACGGCTCAGAATAAAACACAGAAAAAGTAGAAAGAAAGAATTAGTAGAAGAAAGAAAGAAAGAAAGAAAGGAAGGAAGGAAGGAAGGAAGGAAGGAAGAAGGGAGGGAGGGAGGGAGGAAG
This sequence comes from Leucopleurus acutus, assembly GCF_964270905.1. Lineage (NCBI taxonomy): Eukaryota > Metazoa > Chordata > Mammalia > Artiodactyla > Delphinidae > Leucopleurus > Leucopleurus acutus. Next base: position 26,753,249 of record NC_139153.1, on the reverse strand, counting down.
GAAGGAGGGAAGGAAGGAAAAAAAGAAAGAAAGAAAGAAGAAAAGTAAAATAAAATAAAGTAAGATAAAATATAATAAAGTTATTAAAATTAAAAAAATAATTATTAAGAAAACAAGACAAACGAAAAAAAAACGGACGGATAGAACCCTAGAACAAATGGTGGAAGCAAAGCTATACAGACAAAATCTCACATAGAGGCATATACATACACACTTACAAAAAGAGGAAGAGGGGAAAAAATCATAAATTTTGCTCTCAAAGTCCACCTCCTTAATTTGGGATGATTCGTTGTCTATTCAGGTATTCTACAGATGCAGGTACATCAAGTTGATTGTGGAGCTTTAATCCGCTGCTCCTGAGGCTGCTGGGAGCGATTTCCCTTTCTCTTCTTTGTTCTCACAGCTCCCGTGTCTCAGCTTTGGATTTGGCCCCGCCACTGCGTGTAGGTCGCAGGACGGCGTCTGTTCTTCGCTCAGACAGGACAGGGTTAAAGGAGCCGCTGATTCGGGGGCTCTGGCTCACTCAGGCCGGGGGGAGGGAGGGGCACGGAGTGCGGGGGCGGGCCTGCGGCGGCAGAGGCCTGCGTGACCTCTGCCGCCGTGACGTTGCACCAGCCTGAGGCGCGCCGTGCGTTCTTCCGGGGGAGTTTGTCCCTGGATCCCGGGACCCTGGCAGTGGCGGGCTGCACAGGCTCCCTGGAAGGGGGGTTGGGAGAGTGACCTGTGCTCGCACACAGGCTTCTTGGTGGCGGCAGCAGCGGCCTTAGCGTCTCATGCCCGTCTCTGGGGTCCACGCTTTTAGCCGCGGCTCGCGCCCGTCTCTGGAGCTCCTTTAAGCAGCGCTCTGAATCCCCTCTCCTCGCGCACCAGGAAACAAAGAGGTAAGAAAAAGTCTCTTGCCTCTTCGGCAGCTCCAGACTTTTCTCCGGACTCCCTCCCAGATAGCTGTGACGCACTAACCCCTTCAGGCTGTGTGCACGCCAACCCCAGTCCTCTCCCGGCGCTCCGCTCGGACCGAAACCGAGCCTCAACTCCCTGCCCCGCCCGCCCCGGCGGGTGAGGAGACAAGCCTCTCGGGCTGGTGAGTGCTGGTCGGCCCGATCCTCTGTGCGGGAATCTCTCCGCTTTGCCCTCCGCACCACTGTTGCTGCGCTCTCCTCCGCGGCTCCGGAGCTCCCCCCTCCGCCACCCGCAGTCTCCGCCCGCGAAGGGGCTTGAGTGTGTGGAAACTTTTCCTCCTTCACAGCTCCCTCCCACTGGTGCAGGTCCCGTCCCTACCCTTTGGTCTCTGTTTTTTCATTTTTCTTTTGCCCTACCCAGGTACGTGGGGGGTTTCTTGCCTTTTGGGAGGTCTGAGGTCTTCTGCCAGCATTCAGTAGGTGTTCTGTAGGAGTTGTTCCACGTGTAGATGTATTTCTGGTGTATCTGTGGGGAGGAAGGTGATCTCCGCGTCTTACTCTTCCGCCATCTTCCCAGAAGCTCCCAGGCATCCCTTTTTACCTCTCTCTAGCCAAATGAGGATGTTATCTCATTTTCAGTTTTTGTCAGTCTCATAGGTAAAAGAAAACTGTTATAACCTTGTTGTTTATATATTTATTTTGTGATGAGACTGAGTGTTTTTCTTAATGAATACCTTCCTTTAAGAGAAAACAACTCCAACAGTAGCTGGCAGATGCTGTGTCCAAGAGTTTTATCTTTGCAACAATTCATGTGAGCTAGGTAGCATTATCCCTATTTTACAGATGAGGAAACTGAGGCACAAAGAAGTCAAGATCAGACACATGGGAGTACTGTAGTTAAAAAAAAACTGACCTTGGAATCAGACTACCTGGGTTTCACCCACATCTCCACCACAACTATTAGTTGTGTGACCTTGGGCAAGTAATTTAACCCCTCTCTGCTTCAGTTTCCTTCTTCTTTAAGTAGTACTCACCTTATAGTGTGATGTCAGGAAATAAACTAGGACTTTTATACTATTGGTTTTAAGTGGTGAAGCCACGATTCAAATCCAGATCTCTGTGATCTGGAATAGAAGCTCTTAAACACTTAAGCTATTTCTTTTAGTGACAGTGTGTGATTACTAAACATTTTATATTCACTGAATTTATAGCTAGGCCTTTTCTGATGCTTAGAGGCCTTTAGGAAAAGGACCAACTCCATCCATTGCTGAAAAAATACAAACCTGAGCATGTCTCGACTTGCCTGGTCACAACTGTTTGGAAATTCTGGAACATGAAACCGTTCAGGGAAAGGACTGCCAAGGAAACATGAAAGCTATTAAATCGTTCAGGTGTTTCAGATCATTCCCATCTGAAATAGCACAGACAGTACAGAATTAGCTTTTAGAAAGACACAGATAAGAGAGATGTTTTGAATGTTTTTTATCTACACATAACTATGCAGCCTCAGTTCATTTTCTGAGTGGAGCTGACTCTCCTCACAAAACAGCCTCTCGGCCAATTAAACAATCAATCGATTCATGTTTATTGAGTACCCGTATGCTAAGTACTATGTGCTTGATACCCAAAATACAGCAGTAAACAAAGTTGACACATTCTCCATCGACACAGGATTTAAAATCTAGTGCAGTGCTGTCCAATAACAATTTCTACAGTGATAAAGACATTCAACTTCTGTACTGTCCAATATGGTAGCCTCTAGCCACATGTGGCTATTAATCACTTAAAATATGACGAAGGAACTGAATTTTTACTCTCAATTAACTTTATTGCGTTTAGATAGCCCTAAGCCCTTGACACAGTGCCTGGTACACAATTGGCACCCAACCTGTGTTGGTTAATGAACGTCAAATGATGGATGACTCTGTAAATGGATGGATCGATGAATGGATGGACATATATATATAAAGCAAGAATCTCTTCTAACTCATGCAGCTATAAAGAAATGATTCCAAAGTGTGTTCCTTCCAAAAGTAACACTTGTTCTAAATTAGATATTTGAAAAGAGGTGATCTCAGAGTGTACGAATAGATAGGAATTCTTGCTGATAAGTGGTGTCGGTGATAGTCAGGCGGCGGTAACTGAGGTATCAGCTCATTTTTATTTAGGTGTTATTTTTAGGTATACTCTGTGCTCTGTGAATCCTACAAAGGGCTTAACAACTTAAAATTGCTAGTGGGATTTGCTCAAGCAGACATGCTGTGTAACAATTTATCACCATGACAGGCGCTAAGGGGTTCAAGGCAACTTGCTGATGCCCCACTTCCCAGAGTCAGAGCTCAGGAGGAAATACACTGTGTTAGGGAAATTAGAACCCTCCAAATAGATTCTTCAGTGTATTAATATCTCTGCTGGGCTCAACATTGGCCATTTCTGTTTACAACTTGCTTATCTTTATTTGTATCCGTCCAATTTCAAACATACCACTAGGAAGACATATTGCCAGCTGTTTCAAGTTTTAAAAGGACAGTTTGATCAACACCATCTATTTAAACCCCATATACACACTATGGTGAGAAGGTGGTCCAAAATAGAGTAAAACAAAAGTGCTAAAGGAAAATAGATCTTGCGAGTATTCTGAGAATGCAAGTCTCTCCAGGTTAAACCACATTCCCTTCAGCACAGAAGCACCAGGGGAGATTTATATCATACTGTATTTTACTTCTTCAGTGCAGATTAGTCTCAAACTCTAACACCAGCCTAGCAAGAAGCTTCTGTTGGGTTTGAAAATTCATGTGCTGGAGACATAAACTGAGAAAAAGAAAGGCCTGAATGAAGGCTGAGCCCTGCAATTCCCTGGGGCAGGTCAGGAGTGGATAAGTAAGCTATCATATATAGAATGGATAAGCAACAAGGTCCTACTGTGTAACACAGGTAACTATATTCAGTATCCCATGATAAACCATAATGGAAAAGAATATGAAAAAAAAGAATGTATATATTTGTGTAACAATCGCTTTGCTGTACAGCAGAAATTAACACAACAATGTAAATCAACCATACTTCAATATAAAAAAAAAATGAGTAAAGGAAACAGGGGAGGGGACGGCCAAGATCCCCACCAGGACAATAGCAAAGGCTCAAAACACTCCCAGTTATTGAGCTGAGCAGTGCCATGACTTCTCCCGCTCTCGGAAACACAGAAAGTGGCTTATTAGAAATCAGGCAGCAGGCACACAGCCTCTGAAAGGCCCACAAGGGAGAGAGAGGGGAAAACATCACTCTATCATGTCTCCCCTGGATCCTTGGTTTTATAGTTCGGAATTTATGTCCTCATTTATTCTGTGTCTGGTCCCCTAAAGGACGTTAAGACAATCGCGATTCTGTATGAGAACCATGCACGGGATTTTTTGAGGGGAAAAAAAAAAAAAAAATTCAGACTTTCTAACTAATTCAGATGAAGGTGGTTATAAGGGGAAAGAAAAAAACTGGAGAAATGAGGCACAGTAATAGCAAGGAAATTTTTACTCTATGCCTTTTATATGTTTGGTTTAAAGCCTGAAAATGTGATATTTATTCAAAAAATAAATTAAAAGTTTGAATGTATATCATTAAACACTCTCAGATGACTTTGAAAGCAAGTCTTTTCCCCGCCTAAGGTACCATCTCAGGAGAATACAAGTAAGCATTTCATCGTCAGGATGAACAATTCCTTCAGTCTTTCGAACGTCAAACCTCTTTAAGCATATTTTCCGGAGCTGAGCATTTTCGTCTGATTCCTTCTCCCTGTGGGCATTAAAATCCTAAATTAAGAACCCAAGGATTAACCAAAGAAATTAGAGACCCTCTTCGTGAGTGGGGGATTCCCGACAATCACAAAGCTTAAAATCTTTTTAATTATCTCTGTTAATTGACGGGATAATAAGCATCGATTCTACATACATGTGTGTTGGCCGCATCACAGAAATTACCCGTCATGTTTTATTCATGCAGGGGCCGCAGGCTGCTCCAGTGACCAGTAGAAGCAGTTTTCCCTCTCAAGCAAGCGTCAGAAAGGTCTGCAAAATGACAGTCACCAGTGGAAAATGAAAGGCTCTCACTTTTTCTCCCATTACATGGTAAGATAATTAAAGCCCAGACCAATAAAACATCGAGCATTCTTATTCAGAAATCCAATTTTCACTACATCAGGGCAGGTAGTTAAATGCTTTAAGCCATCTGCTGGCAACTTCACCAGCTCGGCCCATAGCAAAGCCACGTTTTTGTTTTTGTTTTGTTTTTTTCATGTGGTTTTGCCAACAATGACCAACCAAAGAGAAGAGAAGAGTCTGACAAGGGAGCCCCTTGCATTGTTGACGAGCTTGGGGCCCCAGTGCCTGCTGGCTTGTGGATAACAAATCCAAAATAACTGTTTGATTAAAAACAGACGGACGAAAAAGATATCGCGTAAAATATGTAACGTGTGAGGGTCAAATTCTGCTACGTACTAACTGTATTTTCAGAAAGCCTGAATCTCTACCCTTCTGTGGGAGTGTGCTGGCCGTCACCATAGGGGTTTAATAGCAGGGTCCCATTATAAAGACAGGATCATCCCAATGCCGACCATTAGGGCATCACAACAGCACAGACATACAGAAATAGGTTAACAAAATGTAGATACCAAAGTTATTATAGAGGCTAAATAAATAAATAAGGACCCAGCTACACAGTATGTGGAGGCAACTGGGACACTGACCGGGATGCACGGAGTTCCATAAAGGCGGGTACCGTTACTGGCAAAGAAGCATCGTGAGTGAGGGTATATAAGCTGTAGGTATCAGGTCCGAAAACAGGCTCTTGGGCAGGTTACTTAAGCTCTCTGAGCTTGTTCGTTATTACACTGCAAGTATTTAAATAAGCTAATGTTTCTAAAGTTACACAGGGACTTCCATTTCTGGGAAGATGGAGTAGACATATTTTCCCTAATCCTCCTACTAAGTACAGCTAAAAACCCTGGACATTATACGCAAAACAAACACAAGTGTAAAAGGTGGAGGAGAGAAAACAGACTTAAGGGACTCCAGGATTCAAACCACAAGGCACTGGATTCCCTGGGGTTTCTTTTTGCAACATATATCCCAGGCCGCCCCGCGGCATGTGGGATCCTCCCGGACCAGGGCACGAACCCATGTCCCCTGCATCGGCAGGCGGACTGTCAACCACTGCACCACCAGGGAAGCCCCAAACATTTTTTTAATGTTTTTTCCAGATGCTTTGACACTGTGTGTAAATAGTCCAAATGTTCCATGATATTGTGAAATTCAGGTATAGGGGAAAATGATATGTTATCACCTGAACTGTCTGTAAATACTGCTATGCCTTTTTTTTTTTTTTTTTTTGGCTGCATTGGGTCTTCATTGCTCTGCGCGGCCTTTCTCTAGTTGCGGCGAGCGGGGGCTACTCTTCATTATGGTGCACGGGCTTCTCATTGCGGTGGCTTCTCTTGTTGCGGAGCACGGGCTCTAGGCATGCAGGCTTCAGTAGTTGTGACACGCAGGTTCAGTAGTTGTGGCTCACGGGCTCTAGAGCACGGGCTCAGTAGTTGTGGCGCATGGGCTTAGTTGCTCCGCGGCATGTGGGATCTTCCCGGACCAGGGCTCAAACCCGTGTCCCCTGCCTTGGCAGGCAGATTCTTAACCACTGCGCCACCAGGGAAGCCCTGCTACGCCTTTTTGATCCTAAGTTTGATTCAGTCTTGAGGAGAAGGTTATGAATAAACCTGATTCCCAGTATTTTGCTTCCATCAGCACCATCGTCATCACCATCATCATCATCATCACCATCATCATCATGCTTCTTGCCCATTTGTTTACCCCACCCTCCTATTCCAGTCTCTGCCCCAAGAGGTTGATTTCTCAGCCTCCACCTCCCAGGCCTCCTTCCTGCTGGTTCCCTGATTGGTTTGGTCAACGGGAGGCACAGGCTGGAGATCAGAGCCTGGGGTATCTCTTCCCCACTCCCTCCCTGATTTGCCTCATTTGTAGCCGTGGCTGTCTCCCTTCATCCACGACTTCTGTCAAGTGGCCCTGCTCCAAGAATCCTGCCCTCTCTGGGCTCCATCATCTGATTTCCTCTCCTTGCTCCTTCAGGACATGAGTGATAAGTCTTCCATCGCTTCTAGTCTCTGGGTGCCTCGACATCCATGTTTATTTTCCTAACCGTGACCGCTGAGTGATCCCTTCGTGGGTGTCTCTGATGCCATCCGAGTTAGAGTCTGTGTCCTGCCAGGATCCTGATGACACGTCATCTCTACTGTCATCTTCTCTGTGTCTATTATTGATTGCTCCCTGTGTATCAGACACTGTGCTTTCCATGAGAAACGTATTTCCATGAGGAAAGTATTATTTTATAAATGAGAAAGTAGACTTAGCCATTTTAAAGATTTTATCCCAGGTAACACAGATAGTAAATGGCAGAGTCAGAATTCAAACTACTCCAGAGCCTCTTTTTAACCACTGCCAACAGTTCTGCAATACAGTCCATGTCAGAATCATCTGGCGTGTTTCTTACAAATCCAGATTCTCAGAAACCTACTCAGAGCTCTCCGCTGAGGAAACCAGCTGTTGGTTTTAACGTGGGCAGTGAAGCTGGCTTAGTGTCATCACCTGCTCCGAGGGAGCTAATTGCATAGGTTAACTGACAACCGATGGGGCGGGCTGGCATTAAAACTCTGACCGGTACGGGCAACAGTAATTAGTGAGATCAATCAAACTCTCTCTCCCTCCCGTATTTAAATGAAAAATGCTAAGGAAATTAGTCGGGAGGTAGAGGGAGGACAGAAAAGAAAACCATAAAGAGAAGCAGGCCATTAATGAGCAAGTGGAGTGGCCATATGCTGGAGCAGTGACCAGTGATGCAGTAATGACAGCAGTGTCCCTGGAGCCAAGCGGAAGCCGGAACAATGACTATTCCTGGCTTCTCTTGAGATCTATCTCCTCTCACCCATCAACTCACCAGCGATCTAAGTAATCGCTGGTCATGTCTTCCCTGACCCAGACTCATTTGACTGAGCTGACATCCCCCAGCTTTTACAGAGCAAGCTCTAAGCAAACACAAGAGAAATAGCCTTCCTACTGGTCTTGCTGAATTTACTCTGTTCGTTTCTCTAAACCATTATTCACACTGAAGACTGAGTGACGTCTCCAGACTGTAAATCTAAGTTTATCAGCCTCCTTGCCTAAAACTCACAAATGGTTTCCTATTCTCTTGACATAAAGTGAAAATTCCCTACCGTGGCCTCCCAGGTCCTGCGTCGTCTAGTCTCCGTGCCTCCTCTTCATCCTCACCTGGAGCCTCCCTCCCCCTCAGCCTCTCTGGTCCAGCTACCCTGGCCTTCTTTCAGTCCCTCCCAATCACCACACTCCCTCCTGCCACTGGGTTTACCACAGGCTGTTCCATCTGCCTACACTGTGGATCCCTTGCCCTTTCACCTACTTCATTCCATCCTACTCGGCATCAAACATCACTTCCCCAGGGATGTCTCCCTCACCTCCCTGACTGACACCAACCTCATAGCATCCCCCTTGCACGGTATTGTCACAGGGGTGACTTCTTTTGTGATTACGTGATTAATATCAGTCTTGACCACTAAGCTCTCTGGGATCAAAGTCCATGGCTGAGTTTTCTCACTGTTGCGTCCCCAGTACCTTGTACGGTGTCTGGCCCACAGCAGACACTCAAATATTTGTTGACTATGGCATGACTAGTTTAATGTCTGCCTGCAGATAACACTAGGGAAAGGCTCTTCTACAAGGGCCACTGTATAGTTGCCATGGAACGAATGACAATAGTAACAGTGGGCAAGTAACTGTCGCTTAGGAAGGGCCAACACACAACAGGAGAGCAGAGTATGTGTGGCTGTATGCACAGTACCCAGGACCAAGCACTCCACTTGGAAGGGGAGCCCAACCCTTCTGCAGCCGCAACATCTACTTTAGCACCTAGGACAGTGCCCAGAAGGTCAGTGGCGCTTGGCTGTCCTTTATCGAGTTTCATTTAAGCTTGCCGGTCTATTTCCAGAGCTCATGGCTACAACTTGGTAGCCAAAATGGTGCCAGTTTGGTGCCTGTTACCCACCTCAATCCCGCTTTCAACTGAGTTGGAAAATTAAAGAGAACAAATTTGCAGCTTTGATTGCAAACTGAAAAAGTGATACAATTAACACAAATGTCTTTGATTGCCTCTTGAAAAACATTTGTAAATCAAAATTGGTAATGCTTTTAAGGGTATGACATATTCTTTCAAATTATCCATGAGACGGAAATTGTTTCGGATCATGCAAATGTGTGAATTTATGCCTAATAAATGAAAAATATTCTTCCTTACGTAATTCCCTTTAGGGGACCTGCTTTAGTTCAAAAAAGTTTTTGAACACTTGACAGGTGCCAGGTATTCTGCTGGGCCAGGGGTAGGAGTTACGGAGAATCTGCAGAACTCTTGCTGTCAAGGGCCTCACGCTCTGATGGAGGAGATCGTGGCAAAAGAAAATAACATGAGCCATGTTGCAAGTGTACGTCGTGTAAAGTGTACGTAGGATAAAGTGCACATCCATTGTCCTATGAAGAGATAAGGGTGCAGAGTGTTTTTGTTTGTTTGTTTTGTTTTTTTGCGGTACGAGGGCCTCTCACCGCTGTGGCCCCTCCCGCCGCGGAGCACAGGCTCCGGACATGCAGGCCCAGCGGCCACGGCCCACGGGCCCAGCCGCTCTGCGGCATGCGGGACCCTCCCGGACCGGGGCACGAACCCGCGTCCCCTTCATCGGCAGGCGGACTCTCGACCACTGCGCCACCAGGGAAGCCTGGGTGCAGAGTTTTTTGAAAATTAGGAGTAGCTCATGGAGAAGGCCGTAAAAAGTCCAAGATATCATAGAGTCCAGCTTCCTAACTTTACAAGTAAGAAAAACGAGGTCCCCAAAGGTCACGATCTCTTAACTAGTTAGTGCCAAAGCAGATCTCAAATCCAAAAGTTCCCTTTAAAGAGCTGTCAAAGATATGACCAAGTTCTACTGTTCTTACTGGCTTTCTCCAAGCCACTCCAGCCACTGGGGGTTGAAGTATCAAGCAAATGTTGTTTGCTTTTTTTTTTTTTTTTTCTGTACACCGGCCTCTCACTGCTGTGGCCTCTCCCGTTGCGGAGCACAGGCTCCGGATGCGCAGGCTCAGCGGCCATGGCGCACAGGCTTAGTTGCTCCGCGGCATGTGGGATCTTCCCGGACTGGGACACGAACCCGCGTCCCCTGCATCGGCAGGCGGACTCTCAACCACTGCACCACCAGGGAAGCCCTTGTCTGCTTTTTATAAGGGAGCAGCAAGGTCCATCTCCCTGCCTCCCATCTGGTCCCTTTCCACTCTCCTTCCCATATATCAGGTGGAATAACTTCCCCAAATGCAAATCTGATCATGCCACCCCTTTCCTTCCCACTACCCTTAGGCTAACAACCTGGGTCCATCCTAAGGCTCACTCCAAGTGCTCTGGTCCTGACCCGTGACTGCAGCCTCCTCTTCCACCACTCTCTCCTTCCCTCTCCATGTTCCAGCCATGCTGTTCTTCCTCTGGTTCTTCAATCTTGCCATGCTTTCTCCCGCTTCCGGGGCTCAGCACGCACTGTTCCCTCTGCTTGGAACACTCTTCCTCTTTCTTCACCTAATGATTCATTTGGTTGAGATAAAATACCATTACCCTGACCTGTAGACTGGGTTAGTCCTTCCCGGCCCTCTGCATGCGCTCTGCCATTGCTCTGTATTGAATCACGGGTTGAACATCTGCCTTCTGCGCTAGACTCTAAGCCCCAAGAGTGTGGGAACATCTCAGTCATTCACTGATGCGTCCCCACGCCCTAGCACAGTATGTAGATTCTTAGGTAGGCTAAGCTGCTGGAACAAATAACACTTCAAATCCTCAGTCTTTTACAGAACAAGAAGTTATTTTTTTCTTTTTCATGTGACAGTTCAGAGTCAGGGTTCCAGGTGGGTGGCAGTCCTACTCCATGCCACCATGTAGGGACACAGGCTGATGGGGCTTGTGGCTTGCAAAGTACTCCTGATAATTTCTGTGTTAATTGGCTGGAAACAGGAAAGGGCACGGGAAGAGGCTGCATAGAAGGCAACCACTTCTCTTCTGCTCCTTTTCCATTGGAGGGCATTTGGTCATACGGTCACAAAAGGCTGCACAAAAGGCTAGGATATGTGGGCCAGCCATTGCCGAGTATTGTACTTCTTTACCATGTGACAAGGGGAGAAAGGATTTTGAAAGACAGATGGCAGCTCCACCAGAATGCTCAGGGCAGATTTACTGAAAATAAATTAATTTTTAAATCATTATATTGCTCTACTTTAGATGCTGATATCAATACCCAAACTCCCAGAATCATGATGTTTCTATCATTTTGTTGGCAGCATTTCAATATCCAAACAACTGGCTTTAATAAAAGGTAACGCCTGGTGTGACAGAGATGTATGTGTTTCTTCTCTACCATGAGAACATGCCAAGAGTTAAAAATAATAGGACACCAAAGAATGCCAACGATGTAAGAGAACTTGTAGATAAATCATCAAGCATTTATGATGTTCTTTTTATTCTTGTTTTTATTTTTTTATAAATTTATTTTGGGCTGCATTGGGTCTTTGTTGCTGCGCGCGGGCTTTCTCTAGTTGTGGCGAGCGGGGGCTACTCTTCCTTGTGGTGTGCAGGCTTCTCATTGCGGTGGCTTCTCTTTGTTGTGGAGCATGGGCTCTAGGCATGCAGGCTTCAATAGTTGTGGCTTGCGAGCTGTAGAGAGCAGGCTCACTACTTGTGGCACACAGGCTTTGTTGCTCCACGGCATGTGGGATCTTCCCAGACCAGGGCTCGAACCCATGTCCCTTGCATTGGCAGGCGGATTCTTAACCACTGCGCCATCAGGGAAGTCCCTGATGTTCTTTTTTAAACATTTGGGAATTGAGGTCCAGTGATAGGAATTAGCTCACCCAAATTTAAAGGCCCAGCTATAATAGGAGCATGGATCCCTGACTCCTAATTCAGTGTTCATCCCACCATGGCCAGTTGGCCCTCCATGGGCAGTATCCTCAGTGTGTCCAAGTCAGCATCTGACTCATAAACCTTCAGTGGTATTCAGGATGCAATCAGTCCCCAACTGCCTCTGTTGATTGATCAAGACATAGTGTGGCAAACTCCCAAGGTGTAAACATTTGCCGTCAGCATTCCATTTTATAGGTAAAATATTTTTAGAGCCAACAATGCTGTCATGGAAATAACAGTATAAGAAAAAATATACTCATATACTGGGATCATTATCTTATTCCAAAACATGTGGCTTCTTTATAGAGTAACAAGCACAGCTGGATTCTATTATATTGCAGTTATTTTTCCTCCTAGATGGCTGGTCTATGTCTCCAGAGGAGATGCTTTATATTTCTATTGAAATAAATCTTCATCTTGGTGAGAATATTATTGTTACACTATCACAACACAAGAGACCTATGATTTCTGTTTCACAATTTCAGGCACTTTTGATAATGTCAATGACAAAATATCATGTACATGACATGATAAATATCCATGACATTTCTCATATAACAGCCTCCTCTGAGAGGCTGAGGGGGGAGTGTAACTCTCTATCATCCACACTGCCCACCAATACACAGACACACACACACACACACACACACACACACACACATATCATTCCTGGCACCAGACTCCGTACAGTAGACAACTGGGCCACATTTATTCCCATGCCTTAAGAAAACACAGGATAAATATGGCTCATCTTGCCAGAATGTATTTTATTCAATGGTAATTTTAAGTGTTATTCACTGAAATCAAGCAGGGCTAGATCATGGGATAGAAGTCAGTACCAACCCACATTTTCACTTCTGGCTGTTTGGGCTTATGCCCTTGATCTCTTGGGGGAGGTGGATAGAAATGGGTGTTGAGTACATATTTGCCTGTAGCATCCAAAGTAGTTTTATCGTGGAAAAGTTTGAAAAGTGCTAGAGTATTGGGGAAACTATCGATCTAGCAAGAAAACAGAAGAGATCTAATTTTTAGTTCTGCCATGTACGACTGATGCATACTGGGAAAAACCACGTTTCTCCTGTAGGTCTTCATTTCTTTGTTTGAAAAAATAACTAATATTAAGAAAAGTTCTAAAATGAGGTGATTCTGACACTTTGCTGTACTGAGGTTTGTGTTTCTACTACACTAAAGTGTTAGGAACTCACTAGATGAAATGTTTCACATTTTAGGTTCCACTTTCCAGGGCAAGTGAGGAGAAAGAGGCAGGGATTGTTCTCAAGTTCAAGTCAGCTCAGTTCAGCACGTGTCTATGCTAAGGCCTACAACACGCCAGGGCCTGGGAATGAAGGCAATGATAAATAAGATGCAGTGACTGCCCTCAGGGAACATACAGTCTAGAGCTGCACTGTCCAATATGGTAGCCACTAGCCACCTGTGGATATGGAACACTTAAAATGTGGCTAGTTTGAATCCAATTGTGCTGCAAGTTTAAAATATATGACAGATTTAAGAGACTTAGTGGAAAAAAGTGTAACATATCTGAGTAATTTGTTCATGTTGATGACATGCTGAAATGATATTTTGATAAATTGGGTTAAATAATATATTTCTAAAATAATTTTATCTGCATCATTTTACTTTTTTAATGTGGCTACTTAGAAAAAAATTCATTATAATTCGGGCTCGTATTACATTTCTTTTGGACAGCACTGATCTAGAAGGTAATTGAGACAGATAAAGAGTGTTTCAGTCTGAAGGTTATGACAAGCTTATGTTTAGGGAAGTAGAAAAGCACAAAGGAGGGGCAGGTAGCCCTATCCCAGGGTTTGGGAAAGAATCCTGCAGGATACACTGCCTGCAAAACGAGATCTAGAGGTATCATGCATCACGGTGAGGAAACAGACTGTGTGACCTTAAGCAAGCTACTTAACCTCTCTGTGCTTCAGTTTCCTCATCTATAAAGTGGAGATGATACTGAACCCACCTCGGAGGACTGATGTAAGAATTAAATGAGTCGAATCATATACACCCCATAAAGAAGTGGCTGGCATACAGAGCGTGGGCTCCATAATCGTCCATCACAATGCAAGCTCCAGGAACCAAGGAGTTGCTCTCTTTTAATATTGCTCTGTCCCCAGAACTAGGACAAGGCCCAGCAATAAGTACTTGCTGGGAGGACAGAGTGTGTAAGGAGCTGCAGACAGTTTAGTATTATTAAAGCATAAAAAGCGAGGTAGGAGCTAGCAGGAAATGTAGACGTGATGTGCCTGGATTCACACCCCCCACCCGCCTTCCAAAGGCAAGAGAGGCAATAAAAGACCCAAGAAGAAACATCAATCCTTTGCATTTTTAATGGCGCTTCGCTCTTTACAATATGCTTTCACATATTCGCCCACAGCTCCTTGAGGCAGGCAGGGCAGGAATTAGGAGGCAGCACACTGAGTTTATTAAGGGAAGAACCCAACCATAAAAAGAGGAAACCAAACAACGCCTCACAGAGTCTCATCAGTATCGGTAGGATAAGCGGAGTTCGTTTTTATCTTTTATTTTCAATTTTTTTCTAGTTCGGTTTTTACCACGAGCATATGTTATTTTACAGTCAGGGAAAATGCATGCTGTGTTAAAATGAATGGAGGAGAAGGAAGAGAAGTGGGCTAGTCCAGATGGAGTCCCCATTTAGAGAGCCGTCAGACCTGAACTTCATCAGAGGACTGGGGAACGTCTGGTTCCGCAGCCTCCATGGAGATGCCCTTAGAAGGAGTTATTCCAAAGTGGCAGATCTTTCCGTGGCCTTTGAAGGCAGACTGACTTTCGAATCTTTCCTCTGCCACCCGGGAGCAATGTGACCTTAAGATTCTTAATCTCTCCATGTGTCAGTTTCCAAGACGTAAAATAGAGACACAAATAGTACCTACCCTTCTGGGTTTATGAAGCATTAAATAAGCTTATGTTTGAAAGGCATCTGGCACATAGTAAGGAAGAAAGGTGTCTAGGGCTTCCCTGGTGGCGCAGTGGTTGAGAGTCCGCCTGCCGATGGAGGGGACACGGGTTCGTGCCCCAGTCCGGGAAGATCCCACGTGCCGCGGAGCAGCTGAGCCCGTGAGCCATGGCCGCTGAGCCTGCGCATCCAGAGCCTGTGCTCCGCAACGGGAGAGGTCACAACAGTGAGAGGCCCGCGTACCGCAAAAAAAAAAAAAAAAAAAAGAAAGGTGTCCATCATTACTTGAAAGCTCACTCACAGCTTGGAAGCTCACCCGTTCCTTTCCAGAAGGGCACAGCCAGGAGAGGAAGAGGTTACTGTTCCCCATGAGAAGTCTCAGACCCAGCAAAACAACCCATACTAAAGCCCTGTCTAGTTATTCTGGGTTATGAATAAATAAATCAACTGGTAAAAGTTACAGAACGGATATTTACCTCCGAAGGAATTAAGGTGTTTCTTCTAAGCACTTTGCTTCTTAAAAGCAAGACTATTTATAAACAGAGTTTATTCTTTAGCCGCTTAAATGCCAAGTTACCGCCATACAGCTCCTCACCACCTCAACCCCACCTTCCAGGGAAGGGAGACATGAGCTAAAAGAAATATGCCATCTCCTTGTTTTTGATGAGCAGGAAAATCTTGGGTAATTGAGGAAAAAAATCCCAATTTTACTTTTTTAATTTATTTATTTAATTTATTTATTTTTGGCTGCGTTGGGTCTTCGTTGCTGCGCGCAGGCTTTCTCTAGTTGTGGTGAGCGGGGGCTACTCTTCGTTGCGGTGTACGGGCTTCTCACTGCAGTGGCCTCTCCTGTTGCGGAGCATGGACTCTAGGCGTGCGGGCTTCAGTAGTTGTGGCTTGCAGGCTCAGTAGTTGTGGTGCATGGGCTCAGTTGCTCCACAGCATGTGGGATCTTCCTGGACCAGGGCTCGAACTCATGTCCCCTGCACTGGCAGGCGGACTTCCAACCACTGTGCCACCAGGGAAGCCAAAAAATCCCAATTTTAAATGTGGGTTTCAGGATGTGGCAGAAGTGAAGGGAAGAGGTGGATAAGGATAGAGAAAAGAGCTAAAAATTGAATACAAAGAAGCAGGGAACTTTCTGAGTCTGGGATAGTAGTCTAGATGGAGAGCCAGCCACTGGACTAGCAGACAGAAGCCACAGGTCAGGATGGGACTGAGGATCAGAAACCAAAGAGGAAATCAAGGAGTAAGAAGCTAAGGGCACAGATTCTGCAGACATTGATTCAACAGATTTGTGAAGCACCTCCTAGATCCTAGGCACTGTTCTAAGTGCTGAAGTTTCCACAGAAGAGAAGACAGGCAAAACATTCCTATCTTCTTAAGGCTTACGTTTTCAACATGGATTCATATTCAAGCTCTGCCACGTATTAATGTGTCCTCAGCAAGATCCTGTCCTTTCTTCATCTATACAATGGTATAATCATGGAGAGACATACAGTGTTCATGGGTTGGAAGAGTCAACATAGTAGATATCAGTTCTCCCCAAGTTGCTCTCTAAGTTTAATGAAATATAACAACATTCAAGTTGTTTTAAAAAAAAAACAGACAAACTTATTCTAAACTTTATGTGGGAAGGGGACTAAAATAGTCAAAACTGTAAACATCTCAAATGTCCTTTGGTGGTGAATGTGGTACATACATATCATGGAATACTACTCAATGAAAAGGAAAATACCATCACTACATGCAACAACTTGGGTAAAATGCAAGGGAGGGGCTTCCCTGGTGGCGAAATAGTTAAGAATCCGCCTGCCAGTGCAGGGGACATGGGTTCGAGCCCTGGTCCAGGAAGATCCCACGTGCCGTGGAGCAACAAAGCCTGTGTGCCCCAACTACTGAGCCTGTGTGGCCGAACTACTGAAGCCCGTGCGCCTAGAGCCCATGTTCCACAGCAAGAGAAGCCACAACAATGAGAAGCCTGCCCACTGCAACAAAGGGTAGCTCTGCTCGCTGCAACTAGAGAAAACCTGCTCGCAGCAACGGAGACCCAACGCAGTCAAAAATCAAGTAAATAAATTTATTTTTTAAAAAAACGCAAGGGAATCACAACATTGTAAAGCAACTATACCCCAATAAAAAAATAAAAACAGAAAAAAAAACCTCAAAGGAATGATGCTGAGTTTAAAAAGCCATTCTCAGAGAACTTCTGTATGATTCCATTCACAGAACATGTGTTGTTTCATAACATGAAGATGGAGAACAGATTAGTGATTGCCAGGGGTTAGGGATGGGGGAGGGGGCAGGTAGAAAGATTGGCTGTTACTATAAAGGGTTACTATGAGAGAATCTTATGTTGGTGGTACAGTTCTGTATATTGATTGTGGTGATAGTTACACAAAGGTACACATTTGGTAATATTGCCTAGAACTACACACACACACACACACACACAGGATGAGGGCATATGTAACTGGTAAAATCTGAACAAACTGTGCATTGTATCAATGTCAGTTTCTTGCTTTGGATGTTGTAATTATGCAAGATGTTTCTTGGGGGAACAGGTGCGGGAGATTGTTTTTGCATATTCATTGGCAATTTCCTGTAAATTTATAATCATATCAAAATAAAAAGGTTAAAAATGCCATAAAAATTTAAATGGTATAATAATCCCTATGGTGGTTATGAGAAGTAAATATACAATTCATTAAAGTATCTGGCACACAATAGATGCACAATAAATGGCAGCTCCAACTTCCTATCCCAACCAGATTGCTGCTTATACACATGTCCTTGACTTGCTCTAGCTTGGAGCAAATAAGTGGGTACTCTTGAGTGGGGGGCAAAAAAGAGTTATCCATTTGCGGGACCAGGAAGTCCGAATGCCTCAAGCTTCGGCCTAATTGTGGGTGAAATGACACGGGGGGATGGAGAGGACACACATTTCCTCATGCAAGAGAGAGAGAGGCCAACACATTGATTAGAATGCTTTGGCAGATGTTTATATACACCCTTTACCGTTTAGTCGGAGTCCTGTTCAGAGATACAGTAAAAACTGAGAAGGTCCACAGTTGTTTTCCCTTCATCCATTCCTCTTAACTCTTGTCATTCCATCTAACTTTTTTTAAAATTTTTATTTTATATTGGGGTATAGTTGATTAACCATGTTGTGTATTGAACTTTAATTTAAAAAAAAAAAAAAACTAAATGCTTAAAATCTTTTAATGCCCTCTCTGTACATCTGATGGAAAATCCTGATTCCTTTCCAGAACCTAGGAGCCCTGGATGGTCTAGCCCCTGCCAACCTTTCTAATGAAACACACTTTCAGCCTCTAGACTCCAGCCACAACTGTCTCCTTTCAGCTCCTCCAATGTGCCAGACTCCTGATCTGAGCCTTCACATATGCTGTTACTTGAGCCTGGAACACTCAAAACAACCCTAATCCCAGGCTGACCCACCCCACCCTTTAGATGGCAGGTCCTTCCCACCGTATTGGTCTTAGCTTAAATATTAATCTACTTATACAGTAGATGCCTCCAAGACAACCTATCTCAGTACTTTTCCTCTGAGACCTACTGTGTAATTTTCTATTTCTTCTGTTTCTTTACCTTCTTTGCCTCATACAAGTTGCAAATATGCATAATATATGTGTATATGGATAAATAAATAATTGTGAAATATGTATAAAACAAATATATGTATACACACATATCCTCTTGATTATTATTTATTACCCCACTAGATTGTAATATAGATGAGGGCAGAGGCCACATCTGGTTCTGTCACTTCTATGTGCTGAACAGCTCAGAAAGTACCAGAAACAGAGTAAGTGCTCAATACAAAAGTCACAAATATCTGACTGATCATCTTTCTTTGAATCCATGATTGTTGCACTTTACCTGGGCAGAAAGCTGTTGGATTTTGTTTTCTCTTCTTCCTATTCATTCATTCAACAGCATTTACTGGCGCCTACTACATAGCAGGCATTTGTGCTGGTCACTGGGAATATAGTGATAAAAAAAGCTATGATCTCTGGCCTCATGGAGCTTGTATTCTAGTTAGAGAGGAAGATGATTAAACATGCAATAAGTGTAAAGCAGGAAAAGTTCTATAATAGGGGATGTATTGGGGACTGAGAGAACAGAGAGGATAAGATTTTTCTTCATTGTCCTTCGTGCACTTCTCAGAGTTCACTATGTGCTACCCACTGGAAGGGACTGAGCTAGTACCATCCTTTCAAGGAATTTAAATCAGAGAAACCAGCTAGATCACTGTGATTGAGGCCATGATTCAAAGAGATCCCTTGTCTATCATGATATCAAAGGACTTGTCCTGGATATCATTCTCCTTTATCACACTGGCATGTGGTGATGCTCTATCTGACACAGAATATAAACTCCACAAGAGCAGGACTTTGTCTTATTCAATGAGGTATCCTTAATGCCAGAGACTGAGCCAAGCACACAGTAGATGCTCTATAAAGATTTGTTGAATAACTGAATGAAATTACACGTCGGAAGACCAAGGCTTAGAGAGGTCAGGTGTTTTCCCAAGGTCACAGGGGAAGAGGGTGATAAATCTCATCCTAATTCTACTAATTCTAATTGCTACTGAGGGACTTTTGTTCTCCATGGTTTAAAGGTCAAGGATCAGACTCCCCCATGTCCCACTCCCAGATAGGTGGCAAAGAGCCCAAGGCCAGGATCACATTGACACAAACCTTTCATCCCTGTTCCCTAAGTTCCCCTGGAAGGTAGAGCCTCATGTCTGGGGAAGGGTCATTTCTAACCTAGGCTACACAGTTGTACATTTCTTCTTTCACAGCTCTACGCAATGGTTCAGATCTGGAAAAAGCCATCGCCACTGCCACTATGATTTTCAGAAACTTTTCTGACCCTGATGGCAAACTTGGGAAAGCTACTGCCAAAAATCTACTGCAAACCCAATATAGGAATTTCACAGAGGTAAGAGAACTAATAGGTACCAAGAAACAGGGGGCCACGCCATAATGGCTGGCCCAAAGAGTCAACAACTCCAGCTCGAAGGTACCATTATGTTGCTTCATTCCACAAATGTTTATTGGACACCTACCCTACACCAGGAAATGAGCTGTGCCCTGGGGTTAATGCAGTGAACAAGCTAACAATCCAGCAGAGTAGAGAGATGTGCTGAAAAAGTAATTAGAAATAGTCAGAGGACCGTGAAAGAGTAGAACGTGCAGTGACAGAATAAAACAGAGGGATCATCTTGGGCTTGGTGGTCAAAAAAGAGCTCCTGGGAAATTAAGGTATAGCTAAGATCTGAAGAAGGAGATCAAGATTGAGCAGGGACCGGGGGCGGGGTGCATGCAGGATGAGAATGATGGCATGCCCGGCAGAGGATTTGGCATAAAGCATGTCAAAGACCTATGAGGGCAAGTATTGGTGAGAAGAGGAAGGGGTAGGAAGCAGTGGAAGAGGAGGCCGGGGGGGTGAAGAGAAGCCACTTCTTACAGAGGCATAGCGTGAGGGCAGGAGGAAGCCAGGGAAGTTTCTAAATCCGGGTCGAAGAAATTACACCAGCTGCAGTAGGAGATGAGACTGTGGTTGGGATGGGGAGTGAAACGAAGAAAAGAGGAACCGTGGGGAAGGAATCCAAACAGAAGATGTTGGTTTGGACGAAGGCACCAAATATGGGAGGCATCTGGAAGGTGGAATGAGCGGGATCTGATAACCATGAGGGCTGAAGAGCAAGGGGGACAAATAATGATACCTCAGTTCTGACCGTGGGAGGAAGTGGGTGGTGGTCCCGTTTCCAGAGAAGAGGAAGGCTGGAGAATAAGCAGATTTGAGGTAGGGAGGGAGGTGGGGGCAGGTGATGAGATCTGTTAGCACGTGTCAAGTTTAAGATGTCCTTGAAACTGTCAAGTGGAGAAACTCGGACAGCAACAGGATATGTGGGCGGGAAGGTCAGAATAGAGATCTATAACAGTGAGAGTGGGCAATGTGAAAATGGTTACTGAACAGAAGGAAGTGACCTAAATCATCTAGAGGCATCTTTCTCAAACCTCAGCCACCTGAATACCATCTTCAATATTTTTCCCATATCTGCCTATAGCCTGTATTATAATGTACCTAGAACTTGTTAAGAGAACACTCTACTTAAAGGAAATTATTTTATAAGGAGCCTTGATCACCATTTTAAATGTAAATTCAGTGGGTAAAAGTGGAAGGTAGTAAAAAAATATAGATGACTGTTCATTCTTATTTAATATTTATTCTTGCATCACCTAAAGCTGTGTTACATTCTACCAGCAGTACATGTTCAAACTTTGGAAAATAGTAGCCTAGGGAAAATGCATAAGAAAAAAGGAGGACCTCACACAGAACCTAAACCACCAACATTTAATGATAGATTGAGCAAGAAAAAACTTAAAAGTAAACAGTCTCTCAGGTTCTATGTGTATTCTGAGACGTTTAAAAGAGAAGTATTATAGTTCCTTTAAGATATAAATATATATGGTTTTAGCATACCACAGTGAAATAAGGTGCCACCCACTGGGGGAAGCTGGGTCAAGGGTACAACTTCCCATGAATCTATGATTGTTTTAAAAGAGTGTGTGTGAAATCGGCTTTTTTTTTTTAATTCCACAAGTGATTTTTTTTATAGCCTGTTTCATAGAAACAGTGAATAGATTGGTGGTTGCCAGGAGCTAGGGGAAGGGGAAAGTGGCGTGGTATAGGTCAGAGGGTACAAATTTCCAATTTTAAGAAGAATAAGTTCTGAGGCTCTAATGCACAGCATAGTGACTATAGTTAGTAATACGGTACTGCATGCTTGAAGGTCACTGAGGTAGATCTTGAGCATTCTCCCCACACACACGCACACACGCACACAAGTTAACTCTGTGAGGTGATGGATGTGTTAATTATCTTGATCTTGGTAATCACTCCACAACGCATGTGTATTAAACCATCACACTGTACACTTTAAATATATACAATTATATTTGTCAATTATTCCGTAATAAAGTTAAAAAGGAGTGTGTGCAGCAAGATCTTTTTTGACTCACCTCCTAGAGAAATGGAAATAAAAACAAAAATAAACAAATGGGACCTAATGAAACTTAAAAGCTTTTGCACAGCAAAGGAAACTATAAACAAGACAAAAAACAACCCTCAGAATGGGAGAAAATATTTGCAAATGTAGCAACTGACAAAGGATTAATCTCCAAAATTGATAAGCAGCTCATGCAGCTCAATATCAAAAAAACAAACAACCCAATCCAAAAGTGGGCAGAAGACCTAAATAGACATTTCTCCAAAGAAGATATACAGATGGCCAACAAACACATGAAAGGATGCTCAACATCACTAATCATCAGAGAAATGCAAATCAAAACTACAGTGAGGGGGCTTCCCTGGTGGCGCAGTTGTTGAGAGTCTGCCTGCTGATGTAGGGGACGCAGGTTCATGCCCCAGTCCGGGAGGATCCCACATGCTGCGGAGTGGCTGGGCCCGTGAGCCTGCGCATCCGGAGCCTGTGCTCCGCAATGGGAGAGGCCACGACAGTGAGAGGCCCGCGTACTGAAAAAAAACCCAAAAACAAAAACAAAAAACTACAATGAGGTATCACCTCACACCAGTCAGAATGGCCATCATCAAAAAATCTACAAACAGGGCTTCCCTGGTGGCGCAGTGGTTGAGAGTCCGCCTGCCGATGCGGTTCGTGCCCTGGTCCGGGAAGATCCCACATGCCGCGGAGCCGCTGGGCCTGTGAGCCATGACCGCTGAGCCTGCGCATCAGGAGCTCTGCAACAGGAGAGGCCACAACAGTGAGAGGCCCGCGTACCGCAAAAAAAAAAAAAGAAAAAAGAAAATCTACAAACAATAAATGCTGGAGAGGGTGTGGAGAAAGGGAACCCTCTTGCACTGTTGGTGGGAATGTAAATTGATGCAGCCACTATGGAGAACAGTATGGTGGTTCCTTAAAAAACTAAAAATAGAACTACCATATGACCCAGCAATCCCTCTACTGGGCGTATACCCTGAGAAAACCATAATTCAAAAAGAGTCATGTACCACAATGTTCATTGCAGCACTATTTACAATAGCCAGGACATGGAAGCAACGTAAGTGTCCATCGACAGATGAATGGATAAAGAAGATGTGGTACATATATACAATGGAATATTACTCAGCCATAAAAAGAAATGAAATTAAGTTATTTGTAGTGAGGTGGATGGACCTAGAGACTGTCATACAGAGTGAAGTAAGTCAGAAGGAGAAAAATAAATACCGTATGCTAACACATATATATGGAATCTTAAAAAAAAAAGGTTCTGAAGAACATAGGGGCAGGAGAGGAATAAAGACATAGACATAGAGAATGGGCTTGAGGACATGGGTGGGGGAAGGGTAAGCTGCAACGAAGTGAGAGAGTGGCATGGACTTATATACACTACCAAATGTAAAATAGCTAGTGGGAAGCAGTCACATAGCACAGGGAGATCAGCTCGGTGCTTTGTGACCACCTAGAGGGGTGAGATAGGGAGGGTGGAGGGAGACGCAAGAGGGAGGAGATATGGGGATATATGTATATGTATAGCTGATTCACTTTGTTATACAACAGAAACTAACACACCATTTTAAAGCAATTATACTCCAATAAAGATGTTTAAAAATTAATTAATTAAAA
Source organism: Leucopleurus acutus (assembly GCF_964270905.1). Classification (NCBI taxonomy): domain Eukaryota; kingdom Metazoa; phylum Chordata; class Mammalia; order Artiodactyla; family Delphinidae; genus Leucopleurus; species Leucopleurus acutus. Next base: position 26,729,680 of record NC_139153.1, on the reverse strand, counting down.
TATTTTTTTTTAAAAAGGAGTGTGTGCCTGGGTGTGTGTGTCTGTGAGTGTGAAAGAGAGAGAGAGAGAAAGAGACAGAGTATTACAGTGTGAGACACAGAAAAATAACTGGAAAGAAATGTTAATAATAGTAAGCTATCTTTGGGTAATGGGGTAAAGGGTTATTTTTACATGCTCCTGTTTTTTCTAAATGTCCAATATTAAACACATATCATTTTTGAAATAATTTTTTTAAGAAAAGCTATTTTTTCAGCCAGAAACATCAGGCAGAATTAGACAAGAGATCCAAAGTTCTGGGGAGTCTTTACAGAGAGGGTGGGAGAACAAATCCTATATTACCGGCTTACATCAGAGGCCGAAAGAAATGACAGATACTAGAGAGAAAAAGAATGCTGCGTGTAGCTGGCAAAACCTCAGTGAGCTTTTAACAAGTATGAAAATGAGGACCTAGTAGACGGATCATCCTGATGTGATTCGCCATCCCTCTGAGAACGTCAGAGGAAAAGAATTAAAACCGAAGTCACCAGAAAAGACACCTTCAGCCTCGTGTCCCTCAGTGTAGGCTAAACCGGGAAAGGCAGCCGTTCTGGGATCTCTAGCAGCCGACTCAGCCAGACCACGGTGCAATCCCGCCCTCTCCTCCAGATGAGAGCAGAGACTGATTTCAGGGGACTTGAGGGGACTGCTCATCCCTGGCATCCTCAGTCTCAGTGGTGATAACTTCCCTCCGCTGAGCAGACATGTAGCGTCATGTCAGAATGCTGTCTTGGGGGACTTCCCTGGTGGTCCAGTGGGTAAGACTCCATGATCCCAATGCAGGGGGCCCGGGTTCCATCCCTGATCGGGGAACTAGATCCCGCATGCGTGCTACAACTAAGTCTGCATGCCACAACTAACAAGCCCTCCTGCCACAACTAAGAGCCGGTGCAACAAAAATAAATTTAATTAATTAGTTAGTTAAAAAAGAATGCTGTCTTGGACCAACCACCCAGCTCCGCCCCGTGAGAGTCCCTCAGGCAGGTACAGCATAAGAGTCTCCATCGCTAACTGGGCTTTCTCCTAAATCCTCACACAGGGTTCTCTGGTAAACTGAGCCAGACCTTTTGGCTGAGGCCTGGGTCTGAAAGGAATATGACCTTTCTCATAAACCTAAACATAATTTGGGGTATCTGACTTAGCCCTCTATAGCCAGTCAGAGATAGTAAAACTGAGCACCTAAAAGCACTGCTAAGAAGATAAAAAGCAAGATGGTGGGTCAGGCCCCAAGAAGTCTGGACCTCCTCCAGCTCCGTGGTCTTAAAATATGCAGCAAAAAGAGGAGGAAGACCTCCAGCCATCTCTGACCTTTGAGCAAACAGAGTGCTTTACTCTAGTAAAGGGCTTCTCTCTCTGTCTTATCTCCAGCTCTTCCTGGAGGGAGACAGACACAGGTCCTTTCACCCTCACTGATAGGTGTGACCTCTTGAGGAACAGCCTAGAGAAACATGAAAGGTCTAAGCCTGTAAGAGGAATGTATCATCACTCCTAAAGGGCCTTAGTCATTGCTGTGATGGTTTTTTTTGCAGCCAGCACATGGATGAGTGTTTGGGGTTAAACTAAATGCAGTGAATCAAATGACCTTAACGTTTCTGATGCACTTGGGAAGATATTTCATGAGCTGTGGCTGGAACTGAAAATCCCCTCCATTTAGGTGTTTTCACATGTTTTCCCTCACTCTGTTGCTGATGACTATGAACTTGGGTTTGTTTCATGATCAAACTTAGGGCTGAACAATCTTCCAAAGCACATATTTTCTTTTAGCATATTTTATTCCATATTTCTGGATAATCTTATGCTCAGTGCAGCACATAGTGGATACCTCCAATAACAAAGGGATTGTACTCTGAAACCATAACAGTATCTGTACCTGTAGAGAAATAGGGTAGCAGTTGAGTGTGGGTTCTGGAATCGGGTAGCCAATGAGCTGAATCCTGGTTCCGCACTCACAGCTGCCTAGCTTGGGGCAAATCACTTCATTCTCACTGAGTCTCTGGCATTGCCTCTGTAGGGTGGGAAAATAATAGTTCATATTCAATAAGGTCACTGTGAGCACTTAGTGAGATAACCCATGAAAAGATTTAATACAGTGCTCAACTAGTAGCACTGGTAGCAACTTGACCTGTTGTTAATAACATGTTTACTATTGCATATTATCTGTAAAACCGAGGTGGCATGATGAATTCGGTTTTTTTGCTTTTTCTTCTTTATTCTTACGGGACAAGAAACCAAACCAAGATGCAGAGACCTCCTTTCTGAACTCGACGAACATACAGAAAATAAGCTGGATTTTGAGGATTTCATGATCTTACTGTTAAGCATCACGGTAATGTCAGATTTGCTACAAAATATATGGAGTGTAAAAATTATGCAATAGGGCTTCCCTGGTGGCGCAGTGATTGGGAGTCCGCCTGCCATGCAGGGGACATGGGTTCGTGCCCCGGTCTGGGAGGATCCCGCATGCCGCGGAGGGGCTGGGCCCATGAGCCATGGCCGCTGGGCCTGCGCAGAGCCTGTGCTCTGCAACGGGAGAGGCCACAACAGTGAGAGGCCCGCATACCGCAAAAAAAAAAAAAAAAAATTATGCAACAAACAGCTTTAAATATATAGTTAGACAAATTAATGGCAAAAGACAGTATTAAATTATTGAAATTTTTTTCATTTTATTTTTAATTAATTGAAGGTACTGATCATGCACCTGGGGTAGCCTAGGATGGTTCTGATTGCTAATGTTCAGACCCAGTGTAACTAAAAAGTCTATGCCTACTCTTCAAAAATGTTTAAATAATATAGTCTCTGGTGCTTTACAATATGATAGATTTGATACCACTGAATATTGCATTGCTTTTGCTGTATCAGTAGTGTCTTAGAGCACTTTCCTTATAATCATTGAGTCCCTCATTCATTCACTCATTAAACAATGTGTGTTGAACCTCTACTTGATGGTATTGCTGAGGATACAGTAATTAACCAGCCAGTCTCTGCCTTCAGACATGCCTGCAGAAGTCCAGCAGTAGAGATAGGCTATGAACAATTCATCAATCAATTGCATATGCAGTATAATTATAATTGTGATAAGGGCTACAGGATGCTAAAAGAGCTGTTATCACCAGACCTGGGATCAAAGTCAGATGAGCTCTACTGACATTCTGCAAAAGGCAAAACTATGGGGGGCGGGGTAGAGCGGTGCTTGCCACGGCTGCAGTTGGGAAACGGAGTTGTCCACAAATAGGCACAAAGGAACTTTTAGGGGGGATGGGAATGTTCTATAGCTTGACTGCGGTGATGGTTACATGACTGCACACGTTTGTCAAACTCTTAGAACTGCACACTAAAAAGGGTGAATTTTACTGTATGTGAATTCTACCTAAGTATAAATATGACTTAAATCCCCCAAATCCCAATATTTTTGTAATTTCTGGCCATGATTTAACCAACGACTCCTTGAGAATATGATCTAAAGGTGGGCATGTCTTAAAGACACACAGCCCCTATGGCTATACCTATGTTCCTGAGTTTAAATTATACACACACACCCATCAATGCCTGAATCTTTGAGATAGACTTGCACAAAGACTTTTACTCATTATAATATCATTGTAGCTTCCTGAGTTCCCTCCCTCATCTCCTCTTTTCTTCCCAGCCCAACACGTTAAGGATCCCTTTCCAAAGGGAGACCTCTGACCCTGGTCTGGAGAAGTGTTATCTCATCTTGCAGTGTTCCAAATCCACCAAGACCCGACTCCTTAGTCCTCCCTACTTTCCAAACCTTAGGCATTCTGAGTCCAAGAGTTTATGTACCATGTCAGGGAAAGCCCCAGACTTTACTCTGTCACCATCTTAATAGGTGGAATGTGTGTTCAACAAGACTCAACCCATGTGCCAGGTACTGTTTTAGGGGCTTTACAAATATTAACTCCCATCATGACCCTCTGAGGTAGGTATTAGTATTATCATCTCACAGATGAGGAAACCAAAACACAGAGATTTTGATTTTCCCAGAGTCACACAGCTGGCAGGTTGCAGAGTTCTCTGCCCTCTCTGTGGGCATTGTTGATTTTGTTTTAATATTAGACTTCTTCATGAGCAATAATATAATTTAACAAAAATAACTGTGCACATTTCAGGCACTGTGTGAGAGAGAGCGTGGTACCAGCTGGGTCCTGGAGAACCATTTGGCATTCCTCAAATAGAATCTGTGGGCTGTGCTCCCTCCAAGCCCTTTGTATTTTAGTCACAAGTAGCTGAATATGGCAACCTTGGTGACCAATCGAAAGGTCAGATTCACACCTTTCAGAAAAGGAAAAAAGAGACCCTGGCCAATGGTGTGAGGAGGAATCCTGGAGCCATTCCAACCCTTGGGGCTCCCAAAGGATTTATGATTCTCCATCCCAGATGGGAAACCACACTCCTCTGAGGGGGAAATCAATTATAGAATCTATTTTAGCCTGATGCAAAGAATGAAAACAGCAAAAGCTCTCGGAGCATCAGTGACAGATAAATTGATGAGCACTGTGCTAAGACCCTAGATCACAGGAGCCTCACCTCTTGGTTCTGGTCCCAGGACCATGAGCTCTACTCTTCAAACAAAGGTTCCATCTTGAAAATATTACTGGTCATCACAGGTGGTGATGGATGCAAATCTGTCCTGGTATCCCTTGGTCGCAAAGAACAAAGCACGCTGGAATCACACACACACATACACATACACACACACACATGAAGCAAAAAGGCACAGGTCATATTTATCAACAAAGTACAGCAGCATATAACAAAATGAAAGGGCAGAGAATGCAACTAATGTCCATGAAACACTGGAAACAGCGATAGAAAGCAAAAGAAAGATTTTGCTCTTAGTGTCTCTTAATGGATTGGTTTCTTGGCTCTGCTTCTGTCTGCATGTGGCCCCTCCCTCATTTCCATCTCTACCTCTCTCTTTATCTGTACCTCTTGACTCGTCGTTTTTTTTGGTGGTTTTTGGTTTTTGGTTTTCTGTGTTATTTTTTTCTGATTCTAGGCCCAAAAGCCAAACACATTGTCCCCATTGCTGGCTTCACTTCTCTCTTTAAACACTCAACCAACACTCACTAGCATCTCAGAAGCCCAGTTCCAATCCCCCAGAGCAAGAACCTGATTGGCTGGATTCAAGTAGGGATCATTCCAGATCTAGCTGTCTGTGTTCAGGGATGCAAGTCGTGTGCCCACTCAGCAGGGCCTGTGGGAACTGACTCTGCAAAGTATATGGACAGGTTCTCAAAGAAGGAAGGGAGGAGCCAGGGAGGAAATGACTGACAGAAAATTATAAGAATCTCTAATACAAAATCCATAACTTGGATAAGAAGGGCAGTGTTATTTGCTTCTCAGGCATGGGCTCAGCAAACATAGGAATTGATGGAATAATCTCCTTTGTTACTCCAGGTAAAATCTTTCTTGTATCACTGTATAAAAGGAGCAAACCTGAGCCTCCCTGGGAAGGTTTCCTGTGATTAAATGTAGTTAAGATCTTCCTATACAAGAGCTGTGAACACCCTTGCAATTTCGTGAGCATGACAGAAACATACCCAGTCCTGGAACCCCTAATTTTCTTTATTTTAGCCTCTAAAAATGGGTCCAAGTATGAGATCAGGAATTGTGCTTTAAATAGTCCTTTGTGAGAAAGGGGTAAGTGCTGGAAGGAAACCAACAGGAGTCCTGCACGTCAGCTGACCTTCGGCACTGGTAAAGCTAACGAGAGTTCTCAGCGGAATTCAATTTAGAGAATGCAATTTAGAGAGGTTGCGTGACTTACCAGGGTCACAGAGCAATAAGTGGAAGATAAAACCCAGGTTCCAACCCACGTCTATCTCGTGCCACAGTCTGGCTCCTTTCTGTGAGGACACGTGTGGATACAAAACTCCCCAAAGGAGAGCATCCCCATGATTTACAGCTTATACCTGATTATAATTAGCTGTTCTCCAAAACAAGGAGGAGGAAGAGAGAAAGAGGAAGAGCAAGCAGCAGCATCTCACGCGTCCAGAACCCAAAGGGAATCAAGAAGCATTAAGGGAAAAAGCAGTAACAGTGTAACTTGGTTTTCCTTGCCTTTCTATATCATTTAGGAAGGCAATTCTTCCTTTGGGGAAAGGCCATGGGATTTTAAAATCTGTGTGGTCTGTAGCCCATGGTTTTGCTTGAAGAAAGTATAAGTGGCAGGAAGGAGGCCATGGAAGAAGGGAAGGAAGGGCAGAAGGGCCCTTGGGAGAGGAAGAGATTCCCGACATGCACCTGCTAGGCGGGGCGTTGCGGATGCTGACGTGGAGGGCAGAACCTGGACTTTTCTTCCCGGCTTTGCGCCTGATCCCCTGCTTCCAGGTCTCAGATTCTTCCTCACTTAGTGAAAGGGTGCCCTGTGACCGGATGTTCCCCAAATCCCTTCCCATTCTGAAATAATCTTTTGTATTAACCAGGACTTTTTTTTTTAAGAAAATTATAGCAAGTGCCAGTGACCATATGGACAAATTTTAATCACTTAAAAAGCTGTTTCTGGGGCTTCCCTGGTGGCGCAGTGGTTGAGAGTCCGCCTGCCGATGGCAGGTGACACGGGTTCGTGCCCCGGTCCGGGAAGATCCCACATGCCGCGGAGCAGCTGGGCCCGTGAGCGATGGCCGCTGAGCCTGCGCGTCCGGAGCCTGTGCTCCGCAACGGGAGAGGCCACAACAGTGAGAGGCCCGCGTACCGCAAAAAAAAAAAAAAAAAGCTGTCTCTTCTACTTGTCTTTCCCATCTTTGACCTTGGCAGTCTGTGGTATAAGCCCAATACACAGAGGGCTAAACGTCCGTAAGCAAGAGATGTCCCAGAGAAAAAAGACATAGATTAAAAAAAAAAAAAAGCTGATGATTTCTCAATGCTTTGTAGATTAAAAACATGTAACTATGCTTTACATAAGTTTTGAAGGTGCCACATAAGTCACACAATTCATGTGGCCATTTACTGGCTTGTAAGTAACATCTTTAAAAGTAAGTGCGCTGCCAGGCTTGTACAGTATCCTCAACACCTAGAACAGCACCTAGAGTATAAGGGGTGCTTGATGAGTGTGAAACAAAAAAAATTAATGAATGAGTCCTTCTCAAACAGAAGAGGTGGAAAACGGGAACATGAAGTTATTTGCTTGGACACAGCTTAATGTCTTGCTGAAAAAAAACATGGTGTGCTTTAATGGTAGATGAGCACACTGGGTCTGATGACAAAGGCTGTGCTAGCTTTAAAAATCGGTAAGAATGAAGATTTATACTCAGTTTAAGATTGCTCTCGCTTTAGCTTAGCTCAGAACCAGCAAATCAGCCGTGCAAAGTGTATTGTCAAGATCAAAGACACAGAGAGTGAAACATCCCCATTGTCTAGGGGCCAATAAAGCCCATACAGTGGACAATCCCTCAAGACAGTGGAGCTCAGAGCCCAGACCCGCTCTCCAGCTGTGATTATCTGGGGGCAGAGCCTCAAGTGCACTTCCACCTCCTTCTGTGTCTTATCTGTTATGGAACCTCAGCCAGGTCCAAAGGCACATTTTTATTTATAAGATGAAGCTTTTTCAAAATGCAATGATTAGTCTTTATATTCCAAGAAATTTTACTGGCCTCATCGGCTTCTCATTATAGTTTCTTGTCCTTTTTTACCTTAAGAGTACGCTTTGACCTCAAGCAGATTTGCAGCCCACGGTGGGACAGGTTAATCCTGGGAAAGCTTTGGCCCCTTCACCAGGGAGAGAGACGGAGGCCTCAGGATCAGGACCGGGTTGATCTGGTCACAAGGCAGCCACATCTCTAGTGGCCTCTGAAAGCTGGGAACTGGCTGCTTTCTCTAAATCTCTCTCTTTGAGGGAAAGAAAGCTGGAGGTATTGGGAGCCTCTGAAGGGCTTCATGAAAATCAATGATGAAATTAAAAGTGGGAAAAGGAGAACTTCGATTTCTCTGACACTTTGGTCTTCAAGGAAAGAGCTTCGATTCCCCCTGCAAGGCATGTGTGGAATAGTGAAGACATTAAATGGCAGAGCAACGGGGCTTATGACTCATGAGCTGTCCACGCTGGATTCCCTCCACCCACCCGCTCCCTGAAATCAGAAAGGGAAGAGAGGTGAAGAATGGAAATTACTTCTAATCTCTGGGTGACCATGTGGGAATGAACTGCGGTTTCTTGACCAGGAGACCGCTTTGAAATTAAGCTCGAGGCAGGTGATCGGGCTCAGAGGAATGGGAGGCTTTTGTCAGCACCCTGAGGCCACACACAAAGCCAACTTGCTTATGATGTCAGTTCGGATCTTCATTTCAACTGTCCTGAGCTGCTTGGGGGCTGATGCAAAACCTCAGGAAGAGGAGGTCATCACTCTTCCTGAGAAAGAAGACCTGAGAAATCATGTCAGTTGTGCCTGGAGCATCTCAGCCTGAGAACTAAGACTCTTACTCGTGTCTGTATCCTTACGAGGATGGGTTGATTGTACTCGTTGGCAAGTACACAGCACACATTCACGATCAGCATCTATGCCCATTGCTCTGGGCTGATGTCATACGAGTCATAGATTTTGAATGTCACTATGTAGCGGATGACGCTGATGCCCAGCACGTATCTTCTCAGCACCTCTGAGTCCCCCTGTCACCTCAGGAGACTATCTCTAGCTCGCTGACAACTTCCTACCTCAGGTACACACGTCTTTCTTCTCTGGAGCCCTGGGAGCTTGCTCTATAGCCAGCAGGGGACATATGGGCATGTGGAGAGTTAAAACCCCCAGAGGCAACTCTCAGCCAATGAGGAGGAAAATCAATGACTAAATCCTCAAAGCCTCCCCACCCTTTGATTATGAGTCAAGTCCTTCGCAGCTTCTCAGAAGGTCCCCAGGGGGACTGAGACCCAGTTGCCTCCAGTGGTAAATTACCCGTTAATATACTTTTATTATTTTTCCTCCTTTCCTTAATTCACTTTCCCAGTTTCCTTACTTTTGCTTCCTAGGCTCGCCTTCCTATAAACTTCCTGCACCTAATTTCCTGTCTCACGGTCTGCTTTGCGGGGGGGCGGGGGAGGGTGGAATCCAAACTGACAGAACCCCTCCCCTGACCCCTATACTGAGAACAATTTTTCTTTTTCTTTTTTAAATTCTTATTGGAGTATAGTTGCTTTACAATGTTAGTTTCTGCTGTACAGCAAAGTGAATCAGCTATACATAAACATATATCCCCTCCTTTTTGGATTTCCTTCCCATCTAGGCCACCACAGAACATTGAGTAGAGTTCCTTGTGCTATACAGTAGGTTCTCATTAGTTACCTATTTTATACATAATATCAATAGTGTATATATGACGTGGATGAACCTGGAGACTGTCATGCAGAGTGAAGTCGGAAAGAGAAAAACAAATATTGTATATTAACGCATATATGTGGAATCTGATAAAATTGGTATAGACAATCTTATTTACAAAGCAGAAACAGAGACACAGATGTAGAGAACAAACTTACGGATACCAAGGGGGAAAGGGGGTGGTGGTGGGATGAATTGGGAGACTGAGAACAGTTTTTCGTACATCGTAAGTAATCAAAAAGTACATGTGGATGTCTTGGGAAATCTTGCTAATGATAATTCCAGCTATTCCTTAGAGTCCTTTGGGAGATGATTCACAATTGGAGATCATCAGACAGAGAAGATGAAATAGTCTCTTTCTTCGAAGAAGAGGGACAGCATATATATGAAGGCAGGAACATGTGTGGTAATTGCAGGGAAAGGTTATAGTTCTGTGTGCCTGGGACTTGGGTAGGTGGTAGATGAATGGTGGGGAAGGAGACAGGAAATAGGTTTCTATCAATTCTCCATCTTATTGACTCATTTTATTCCAGGTACCGCAGTAAAGGAGATTTCCATATAGAATTGAGCTCAACTCTAACCTTTGATCAAGACTATTGATCAAAACTATTCAAATAGGGGAGAGAAATTGAACTCAACTCTGAATATAAAAGGGAGAAGCGGGGGTTTAGAGGCAATGGTCAGAGTGAGGGAGTAGGTGAAAAATTAGTAAGAAGAAATTGATTAGATATCAAGAGTGGGAGGATTCTTACTAAACTTGCTAATCCTGGGCTTGGCGGCCACAGGAAAGACCTGGTCGAGAGCTGGACTTAAAGGCACCAGGTTAAAGTTTGACCAAGAAGCTGGTCAAACCCTACCAGTGTGCTACCTCTGCTCCGACACAAAGAGTACGTGAAGCATTCAACCGTCCATCCACACTGTCAACAGATTCTTATGAAGCACTTCTGCTGGGCTCCGGGATACAGTGGGGTAGGAAGACAGACATGGTCCTTATTCTAATAAAGCTACATGGTTTGGAGGGAAGGTAGACACAAACTGGGAATTGCGTGGCTTGGTAAACACCGTGATACGGGAAGTCCAGGAATATCCAGCAGGAACACCTAGTCCTGGTTAAGTTTTTTTTTTTTTTGGATGACTTCCAGGATGACATGACATTGTATTTAAAGCCTTAAAGGTGAGTAGGTGTTGGCAAGGCAATGAGGAAAGAGAATAACATCATTAAGAATATGGTGGGTTCAAGAAATTGAAAAAAAGCTTGAGATGGGTGACATATATACACTAATATGTATAAAATAGAAAACTAATAAAAAAATAAATTTTTTAAAAAAAGAAAGAAGACTTTCCTATTCATAGTGGAAACAAAAGTATTGTGAGCTACATTCTTTTTAATGTACACTGTATGTTTACTACATTAAAAAAGTCTATGAAGATTATAAATATGAAAATGGAATTATACTTTATTTTTATAAGTAAATATTTCCTTAAATTGGCCACACATAGTTGTACACAGAACCTAGATGTCAACTCAGCTGAATATTCTATAATATTCATTCATTTACTCATTCTTTCAAAATATATTATTGAATATCTATTATGTGCCAGGTATTATTATAGGTATTGAAGATAAACAAAATTCCTGCTGTCAACGTATATATGTATTTAAGCGGAATAGGCTCAATAAATAAATGAAATAAAAAGAAGAAAAATAGGAAAAAGAAAGCTTGAGATGAGTGGGGGAGATTTGAGGAAAATTAGGCTGGGAAGTTGGATAGAAGCCAGATTTAAAAAAAAAAAAAAGCCTTGAGGGCCAAATTAAGAAGATATGTATATGTTTACTACAGGACTTCTCAGAGCCTTTAATTAGTAGGTATCTTGGTTTGCATTCCACCAGAAGCACACTAAGAATCAGAATAGAATTCGTTTGTTTGGGAGGTGATTTCAAAGAACCCCACTAGGGGAAGTGAGGACAGTCACTAAAGGTGCGTTAATGAGCAGGTTGATCCCCGTGGACAGCGGGGTCTTGGTCCCTCAGGTGAGCTCTAGGAGACAGTGTAGATCATGCCTCAGAGTTTTCCCAACCAACAGGCAAGGAAGCTGAGGAATTCTCTCCCTTATACTGTCTATCGTTGACTGATGTCTGCTTTCAAGGTCATTGACTGTCCAGTGCTTCCAGCTTGCCCTGCGCCCTGGGTCAGGAGGAAAAGACAACAAATACCAGAACAAGAACCTAGGGCAAGAGCCACAGGTGCATACAGTAAGCAGAGTGTGCAGTGCATGTGGGCACAGCATGGACAGGGGCTGCTGCAGTAGGGTGATGGGGTCTGTGAAGTTTCAAGAGGAGAGATAAGGTTTGTGCATTTTCCAAAGATATTTGACCACAGCATACTTTTGTATAGAGCATCCTGAAAGACTAGTAGTTTCCACATAACACATTGTGAGCGTTCCTTGTCTAGGTCAGTGGTCAATACATTTTGTCTACAAAGGGCCAGACAATAAGTATGTTTGGGCTTGCAGGCCGTATGGTCTCTGTTACAGCATCTTCACTCTGCTGTATCATGAAAGCAGCCATAGGTGACACGCAAATGAATGGCCATGGCTACGGTCCAATGAAACTTTATTTACAAAATCAGGCAGCAGGGCCAGATTTGGCCCTTGACCTATAGTTTGCTGACCCCTGGTCTAGATCATTCCTACAGCTCCATCCAGCTCTAAGATTCTAAGACATGTTTGTGGTTGTCCTACTCAGCAGAAAGGTCTGACTGAGTGATTTTACAAAGCCTTTGCTACCTCCTTCCCGTGTGGCTCCATGATAAGTGTGTCTCAGATCATGATGCCTAGTCTCTCTGGAACCCATCGCAACCAGCCCTCTGCAGCAGCCTCTTCGTCCCATTTTGCCCACAGCCTCTCTACTAGGGAAAAGTAACTGAGCCTAAATTTAATTATTTCACTGGGGAAATAAAAATAGTGTTGCTCTGAGGCTGCCTGATGCCAGGAATTTTCCATGGCATGGGAAGAGAAAAAAATAAATAGCAGTTTGAAATAAACAAGTCCTACCCACACTTCAGCAGGGGCCTAGAAAGGTGTGAAGACTGGGGGAAGCAGGGGAGGGGGCGAGGTGGCAGGACCCCACTCCCTCTTCTTTATTTTTGAAGTTGAAGACTTAGGACAATAGTCCTTCCTGATATGCCCACTTAACCTGCATTTACTGACCACCTAATGAATGCCAGGCATTCATTCCTTCATTCAATAAACACATGTTAAATGCCTAATTTGTGCATTGATTATTAAGAATTCTCCGTAATTTTTAAGAATTTCAGTGGTGACAGCAGAGCATTAAACCAAGCATGGACTCCTTCTAAGCACTATGGGATTACATATGTCACACCCATGAAGCCAGCCTTGGTGTTTGATGTTATAAAGATATATGTGCTGTTACAAAGAAGACTCCATTGCTCGCCCTAGAGAAGTTAGTATCCAAGGAGGGAGGGAAGATGTGTGTAATAAAAGACCTGTCAGTGCTTCTCCCCATCATTTTCAATTTCTTTACCACTTTTGTCCACATCTGCTCCCAGTGAGCAACCATATTCAACAGCCAGACCCTCCGTCCCTTTGTTAAGGTCTGACCACAGGCTGCTGGAGCCACTTTGCCTGAGAGCTCAGAGAACTCGAAGTCCTTCGCCAATGACTGACTTGTGTGGAAATCCATCTAATTGGCCCCTTGCCTCTGATGGGGTCAACTCTGAAGCCAGCTGTACACTGACCCCCAGACCAACCTCCCCTGCAGCGGTGAGTCATACCCTACCTTGGTTCCCTTCCCATCCTTCTTCCCGCCTCCCTACCGGTTCCTCCTGGAACACTTCCTAATGGATCACCTTGACACAAAAATCTCATGTCCGAGTCTGCTTTGGGGGAACCCAACCTAAGACCCATGCATGTAAGTTATGAGGAAGTGAGGTTCAGAATGAGAAGTACTATGACAGAGATCCTGAGAAAGCACTTGGCACATTCAGAGGTGAGGAAAAGTGCGTCCAGCTGGAGGGCTGTGAAGGGCATAGGTGGGAGGAATCGTGGATGAGTTGGCATCCATATTGGGTCTCAGTTAGTGGATGTTATTTCAAAAGGTTGAGATGAATGGTGAAAGCAGTTGGGAAGGGGGGTGGTCTTTTGTTTATTCTTTGTTTATCTCTCCAGGTCTTCTCTGCACTCGTTTCCCCCCTGCCCTGGGTCCAGGACAGCTGACCTGTGTGGATGGCGTTAACAGGTGACCTTGCCTTGTGGCTTCTTGTTGGATTAGGCCAATGACCTCAGAGGTGCTGGGAGGGTGGAGGGGTGTGAGACTTCTCCATAGAGCCCCTCCTTGTGTTTCCGGAAACTGTTCCGTCTCTTGCCCCTTCTGGTCTGGAGGTGGTCATGGGGTAGCTGTGGGGACCGTCCCATCTCATGCTGGTTTGCCTCAACCCTGCCAACATCTATGTAAGCACACAGTCTCTTTTTTAATCCTTCTGAGCTGCCTCATTTGAGGGTACCAGCAGGAATGTGCTGGAAGCCTGACTCACACAGATATGAAGAGGATGAGGACAGTGCAGGTGAAAGGAAGAGCTCAACCAAGGGCGCAGAAGGCAGGCTCAAAGCTGTGACGAGAATAGTGAGCTGAGAGCATAGTGAGATTTAAATAAACTACAAAGGATGGTTACAGACAAAAGGCGAACAGCCTCGAACAGTAGCCTAAGGAGTTGGGACTTGGGGCCACAGTATGTCTGACCAGATGTACTTGCGGGGAGGTGCTCTGACAAAAGTGAGAAGGATATGGACTGAAGATAAACTGGAACAGAGCTGAAGGATCTGGAGCCTACTACGGTGATGTAGTCAGAGCCAGATTCAAGGGCAGACCAGCTGGACAAGGTACAATTGGAAATGTAATGAGATGTAGAAAGCCATCTGTATCTGACCCCCACGTTGAAGCCTTTGTTCATGCTGTTCCTATTGCCTGGTACATGCTTCCTCCCTCACCTGGCTAATTCCTTCTCACCTCCAGGTTTAGCTTAAACATTATTTCTCCCAGGAAGCTCGTGCTGGCCCTCCCTTCTGGACTGCCTGAGGTGCCCTTGTTAATGTGCTCACATAATGAATATCTTGTACCTATTTAAAACGGATCATACTACACTGTGGCTATTTAATTTTCCAAGTGCCCCTTTGCACCATAAGATCCGGGAGGGCAGAGGCCATATCTGTCTTGCTCACTATTGTTTCTTTAGAGCCCAGTCTAATTCCCTAGCAACAGATCAATATATAATGGATGGAAGGACAAAAGGAAGGAAAGATGGATGGAATCAGTGGCCTCTGAATGTTGCTGTTAGAAAAGTGTCTTCACCTTGACTTTCTAGTATCTATTTGGATAGAATCATTCATTCATCCTCCTGTGATATTTCTTAGGTTCTTCTTTCATTCTACAGCTGAGTTTCAGAAGTCTCATTTCAGAGAGTAATTAATAGAGTCATATGTGTTCTGAAAAGGTTGGAATCTCTGAGGCTCTTGGCATAAAAGAGGACACCGACAAGAGGATGCAGTTGCCAAGAAGAAAAAATAAAAAAGGAAATAATGAGAAGCATTTTGCAGAGTAAACATCATTAGGAGGAAGGAGTGATGAAGCTAAAATAAATGTCTCCTGTGGAAGCCTACTTTGCATTACAGATCATGAAGGGGCTTGATTGGCTTGCCTGTTAGTGACAAATAGCCCGCAATTCATTTCTTTCTCCTGCTGACTTTTGGCCAACATGCTGCAAGATTCGTGTAACTGTTATTTGACAACCCCTTTCTATATGTTGGGAGGAGATGAGGCAGGGCTTTGCCCAGAGAAACACCTGGTTTGGGGGACCAGCTCTACTGCACACTACTCCCAACCAGACACGCTGTTGTACCAATCGAGGCCCCTGCCTGGCACAGCTAACACACCCAAGCAGGCTAGTTGAGGAGACATTAACAAAGGAACCATTTACAGCAGTGTGCACAGAGTAAGAGAAACCAACAAGGGGTGATGTATCACCCTGGACCTAGTGACAGTGGGAGCTGCTGGTACCACTTCTGCAGCAGACATACTATCTACAATTTACAGGTGAGAAAACTGGAGTGGAGTCTCCCACCCAGGTGGTCCAAGGGAGGCTCAAAGAAGAAAACATAGGGGACAGCATTTGGAAAACTGGAATTCTCTGAATGTATTACTGCATCATTCCCATCTCCTTGCCTCTACCACCTCCAGTCCGTGCTGCCCCCTTGATTTTTGTTTGTTGTTCTTCAAACAAAACACACTCCGTGGTTTTAAACAGGGGTCCCTTCATTCTAGAGGCTTTCACTGGCCACCTTTCCACCATTTGGGAGCACACATCTGCTGTCTTTGCTTACCTAGTGTCCATTCCCCCTTCTCATGACCATACCTCACTTTCCTCTTGGAAAATGAACTGGGTGGGCCATCAGCACCCATAGAGCTTACCATCTTCCCTGAACCTTAGGTGGGCCCACAATCACAAGGATCAGTTCAGGGATGGGCACGCATCCATTTCAGAGAGTTAGTGCTGAAAATGTGGTCATTACTCATTAGCGAAAGGACTTCTCTTGGACTTCCCTGGTGGCGCAGTGGTTAAGAATCCACTTGCCAATGCAGGGGACAGGGGTTCGAGCCCTGGTCCAGGAAGATCCCGCATGCCGCGGAGTAGCTAAGCCCATGTGCCACAACTACTGAGCCCCCATGCTGCAACTACTGAAGCCCGCACGCCTAGAGCCCCTGCTCTGCAACAAGAGAAACCACCGCAATGAGAAGCCGGCGCGCCACAACAAAGAGTAGTCCCCACTCATTGCAACTAGAGAAAGTCGTGCGCAGCAACGAAGACCCAATGCAGCCAAAAATAAATTAATTAAAATAAAATAAAATTTTAAAATTTTAAAAAAAGAAAAAAGGACTTCTCTTTCAGCCAGGGTTTCTAAGCCATTGGAATGTAAACTGGAGAGAACCGCCTGAGAATGAAAGCACTGCGGAAGGACCCAGAGCTCAGAGATACGGTGATGGATTCATGACGACTTTGTGCAAGCCCCCGACTCCAGTCTGGCTGGAGGGCAGCAGTCCATGAAGCCAGCCTCCCCCCTTACCTCTCGGTGAGGTGAGCCAGCGAGGAGGAAGCAACTGGCAAAGGATTAATCTCCAAAATATAGAAGCAGCTCATGCAGCCCAATATCAGAAAAACAAACAACCCAATCCAAAAATGGGCAGAAGATCTAAACAGACATTTCTCCAAAGAAGATATACAGATTGCCAACAAACACATGAAAGGATGTCAACATCACTAATCATCAGAGAAATGCAAATCAAAACTACAATGAGGTATCACCTCACACCAATCAGAATGGCCATCATCAAAAAATCTACAAACAATAAATGCTGGAGAGGGTGTGGAGAAAAGGGAACCCTCTTGCACTGTTGGTGGGAATGTCACTTGATACAGCCACTATAGAGAACAGTATGGGGATTCCTTAAAAAACTGAAAATAGAATTATAATATGACCCAGCAATTCCACTACTGGGCATATATCCTGAGAAAACCATAATTCAAAGAGTCATGCACCACAATGTTCACTGCAGCACTATTTACAATAGGCAGGACATGGAAGCTACCTAAGTGTCCATCAAGAGATGAATGAATAAAGAAGATGTGGCGCATATATACAATGGAATATTACTCAGCCATAAAAAGAAACGAAATTGAGTTATTTGTAGTGAGGTGGATGGACCTAGAGTCTGTCATACAGAGTGAAGTAAGTCAGAAAGAGAAAAACAAATACCTTATGCTAAAACATATATATGGAATCTAAAAAAAAATGGTCCTGCAGAACCTAGGGATAGGACAGGAATAAAGACGCAGATGTAGAGAATGGACTTGACACGGGGAGGGGGAAGGGTAAGCTGGGACGAAGTGAGAGAGTGGCATGGACATATATACACTACCGAATGTAAAATAGATAGATAGTGGGAAGCAGCAGCATAGCACAGGGAGATCAGCTCAGTGTTTTGTGACCACCTGGAGGGGTGGGTTAGGGAGGGTGGGAGGAAGGCTCAAGAGGGAGGGGATATGGGGATACATGTATATGTATAGCTGATTCACTTTGTTATAAAGCAGAAACTAACACACAGCAATGTAAAGCAGTTATACTCCAATAAAGATGTTTAAAAAATTTTTTTTTAAAAAAGAGCAAGGCAAGGATGCCCACTCCTACCACTTCTATTCAAAGTTGTACTGGAAGTCCTACCACTTCAACCATAAGGGTCTATGATTAGGTTTTGTGCTCTGTTCTGACGAATTCCAGTAGGGGGAGTGACCCAAAGCTCATAGTGGCTGAGAAGCTGTCACCTGCTGGAAGGTCGTCTCTGTGCACAGCTATACTAAGAAGGCTCCACATCCCAGTTCAACTCTGAGGAGAGGGAAAAACACCTCCGTTTCATTTAACTTTTAGACCTCACGTTTTCGCGTTTGCAGTGTGTTAACTCCCAACCTCCCTGCAAAACTCCTGTCTGAGGTTCCCAAGATTAAAGGTCTGATGTGAGCCAAAAAGGCTATTTCTGCCTGTCCTCAAAAGTGCAATCAATAGGGAAGGAGAGCAGAAGAGGGAGGATGGTACCATTTGGAAGCTTCACCTAGGCAGTGACCAGGTTGGTAGTGTTATTGGTTTTTTCCTAAAATCTTTATGGCATTTTGCAGAACAACTAAATGTAATACCTGGTCTTAAACTGGATCCTGTACCAGGGAAAACTAATTTAAAAGGCATTAATAAGTCAACTGACAAAAATGGAAAATAGATGATGGGTTAAAGAAAAGTTTGTCAGTGTCAAATTCCTCAACACTTTAACTTTACTGGGGTTTTTAGAAGAGAATATTCTTTTTAGGAAATATACGTGGAAGTATTTATGGACAAGGGGGCTTGGTATATACAACTTATTCTCAAATGGTTCAGAAAAAAATCATAGAGCAAATAATGAAGCAATTGCAATGAAATGTGAATAGCTGGTGAATCTGGGGTGTAGGGTGCATAAGAGTTCTTTGTGCTGTTCCTGAAACTTTTTCTATAAGATTAAAATCATTTCCAAATAAAAAGCTGAAAGCATTTAAAAGAGTCTGAGAAACATACCAAAGACCTACAGTGTGGTAGGAGGAATGACAGGCAGCTCACTGACTCACTCTTTTATTCATTCATTCATTCATTCCATAAACATTCACCGAATACGTCCTAGTGTCTGGCACTCGTGCTACAGACATGAATAAGACACAGTCCTGCCTTCAAGGAGTGTACTTCATGATAAGGAAGGAAAATTATCCAAAAATTGATTGGATCAGGGAAGAGTAACACCTTTTGCCTAATCTTGTATTTTCTGTACATTACTTATCCAAAGCAATGGTCTTGAAATTTGCTGTGGTCAAAATAAATGTCATATTCATTGACTGAGAGATTTGAAGATTTTAGCAATCCTGTCAGATTGTAAGGGAAGAAATGGAGGCCCAGTGACTTAACATGTTCACAGCAAGACTGTCTTCTCTAGGGTACCCAATGAATCTCTAGCCATCTCACTGCATGCTTTTATGAGTTCCCAAAACTTCTCAGAGGTACAGGTCAAGGAACCAGACACTCAGCTTTTACCAGCTTTCCTAAATTCAAGGAGAAGAACTCTCTGCTTGAAATAATCCAGTGTTTCTCAGTTGGGGGTGATTCTCCACCCCGTCTCCATCAGGGGACATGCAGCAACGTCCAGAGACATTTTTGATAGCAGAAGCTACTGGCATTTAGTGGTAGAGTCCAGGGATGCTTCTAAACATCCTACAATGCACGGGACACACAACAAAGAATCACCTAACCCAAAATGTCAATAGTGCAGAAATTAAGAAATTCCGAACTAGTCCAAAATCTTGGACCAGTTCAATTAAAGGGAAAGGAGGGAAAGGAGAAGGGCAGGAAGAAGAGTATATCAGTTAGGAATAAGTTCAACTGCAAGAGAGAGAAACTCCAAAATAAAGACGGCTTAAGCAAGACAGATATTTATTTCTCTTTTTTCTAGAGAAGCACACTGTTGAGAAGTCCAGGGCTAGCATGACACTGCCCAGTCATCAGGGAGTTGATCTGCCATCTGCCCCAGCTGTTTTCTTCTCAGGGTCCACATTAGGACGTGATGGTTTAAGCTCAAATGACTAATTCCAGCCAGCAGGAAGGAGGAAGACGTGCCCAGCCTTGAAGAACACATCCCATGAGCCACACCTAGTGTCCATTTCGATAGATTTATCACACGGCCACACTGAATTGAAAAGCAGGATGGAAAAAGGCAATCCTTATTCCAGGAAGCCATGAGCCCAACTAAAAATCTGCAGGTTCTCCTCCTACACTGTTGGTAGGAATGTAAATTGGTGCAGCCACTAAGGAACACAGTATGGAGATTCCTTAAAAAACTGAAAACAGAGCTACCATATGACCCAGCAATCCCACTCCTGGATATATATATCTGGAGAAAACTCTAATTCGAAAATATCTATGCACCCCAATGTTCATTGCAGCACTATTTATGAGAGCCAAGACATGGAAGCAACCTAAATATCCATCAACTGCTGAATGGATAAAGAAGATGTGGTACATATACACAATGGAATATTACTCAGCCATAAAAAGCAATGAAATAATGCCACTTGCAGCGAAATGGGTGGACTTAGAGATTATCATACTGAGTGAAGTAAGTCAGAGAAAGACAAATATCATATGATATCACTTATATGTGGAATCTAAAAAAAAATGATACAAATGAGCATGTTTACAAAACAGACTCACAGACCTAGAAAACAAACTTATGGTTACCAAAGGGGAAAGGGGGCGGGAAGGGATAAACTAGGAGTTGGGGATTAGCAGATACAAACTACTATATATAAAATAGATAAACAACAGGGTCCTACTGTATAGCACAGGGAACTATATTCAATACCTTATAATAACCTATAATGGAAAAGAATCTGAAAAAGAATATATATATATATATCTGAATCACATTGCTGTACACCTAAAACTAACACAACATTGTAAGTCAACTTTACTTAAATTTTTAAAAATGCAGTATCTGCAAAGTGCAATAAAGCAAAGAGAAATAAAATGAGGTCTGCCTGTAATCATAAGAGCAAAAATAGAAATTAAAAAGAAGTGAAAAAAAAATCGGGGGGGTTCTATTACTGAAGTACAAGGGATGAATGAATGCTGGAAGACAGCTCACAGAGTCTGCCGCAGATGCGCAAACTAGATATTTGCTCTGGGGATGTTTGTAGTGTTTTCGTCTTTGTATTCACCCAACTGTTTTTCTAATACTCTTCCATTGCACTTGGTGTTTGTAACTGAAGCAACAAGTGCCATTTTATAATTCTACAAAGTGCATAATAATTAAGGGATACACCTCCTTAGGGAAAGGTGACAGGGAGGACTTGCATTGTTCCCAAATAGGAAAGCAATAACCTCAGTAAGAGTGAAGATCGTACAGAAATCTGAGCCAGGGAAAAATAAGACCACAAAATTCCTAAATGGCCCACACGACTTCCCAAATGAGTTAGTTAACCAAGGATGCCAATTTAAAACTAAAAACTAAAACATGGGGGTAGGGGGATATATTTTTATATATTATACTTATTTATATATTTATATATTGCATATGTATATGTGTGTGTGGTGTGTATATGGGTGTGTGTGTTTATACTCCCCCGCGGTTTTTTCTTCCCATATATATGTATTCTCAACCAAATAAATGTTTGCACTAATAACAGCTTTCAACAAAACCCATCCCAATTTGCTTTCGGTTGTTTCTTATATATCTTGTCACACTGATAATATTCAACAAATTTTAGATTGTTGTCACATTACTGTGTTCTTAACAGTGACTTTCCTATTTCTTCAAGTGCTTGGTCAGGATATCAACAGATTGGTGACCAGTCTGTTGTTCAAACTGTGTATTTCTGAAAGGTAATTTTTAACCCTGGGACACAGTGCTTCAGTTGCTGAAATAGTTGCTCTAGAATCTCTTGGAAGTGCCAACTGCTTCATTAATCTCCCACATATTGTTTCACACTTTCTGATGAAATGCCACTGTCTAACTTTATCATCCAGACCTAAACACGCAGAGCATAAAGCTGGGTTTACAGACAGATTTACCATCCACGATGTCAAACAAATTAAAAATGTTTAAGTGTCAACGACCTGATATTGAATTGCAAACAACTCTGGCTTCATTTGGGTGAGTGGGTTGGGCTAAATGGAACCTGAAGCTTTGAAATAGAATTCACCCACCGTTTCTGCTTAGCAATTATGCCAGCTTTTTTTCCTTGGAGATTGGAGCCTGGTTATGGAAATCACATTTGTGCCTCTTCTAAATATGCAGACTCATACTCCAAGCCTCTCATTTGTGATTCTATGATAAAGAGAAGAAGCTGAGAGGAAGGAAGACAACATTCGCGTTTCTGAACTTAATTTGAAGCTGACTTAACTCACTCTGAGCCACAGAAAAGAATAAGAGCAATTCCTCCTTAGCTACCAATTAGAGCAAACCTCTCTCATCACGATAGAGTGGAGGTTCGGGGGGTCTGGTTATTTAGATAGACTGGGTTATTAGGAGTCAATCTTTGGGTCAGGGGAGGGGCTGTTTATCCCCCGAAATTTTGGACAAATTTTTTTCTTTCCCTCCATATCACAACAATATCTAGCATGTACTGGAAGCATGTTATATGCCAGGCACGGTGCTAAGCTCTCTATTTAATCCTTTGAAAACATCCCTCTAATTTAGATATCATTTCCATTTGTACAGATTAAGAAGCAGAGGCTCAGAGATGCTAAGTCACTTTCCCAGGTCACAGAGCTTCCGCTGGACTTCGATTTGAGCTCTGGTGAGCCTGATTCACTTACATTTTCTTAGTTTTCTTTTTAGAGTTTTGAAACATCTTTAATCCCTCTGGAATTTATTTTGGAACATGACATGAAATGAGACATCAGTATTTTGTTTTCTACAAATGTACAAATATACATTTTCTACAATTGTAACCAATTGACCCTGCCACAACTTAAAAATAAGCGGGGGGGGGGGGGGGGCGTTGTTTAACAATTTAATGACAAGAGGAAATGCTATGACAAAAGTTAAGTAGAAGAGGGCTTCCCTGGTGGCGCAGTGGTTCAGAGTCCGCCTGCCGATGCAGGGGACACGGGTTCGTGCCCCGGTCTGGGAAGATCCCACATGCCGCAGAGCGGCTAGGCCCGTGAGCCATGGCCGCTGAGCCTGCACGTCTGGAGCCTGTGCTCCGTAACGGGAGAGGCCTGCGTACCGCAAAAAAAAAAAAAAAAAAGTTAAGTAGAAGAAAAGGAGGAACACTAAGCTATATATACAGTGTAACTACATTAACATATATATATGACCATTAATACAATGTGTATTGAACAGTTGCATGGAAATACTGCTATAACCCTGGATGCTGTTGAAGAGTCTGAGGTCTGGCTTCAGACTGCCTGGGTGGGTCTAAATCCCACATCTACCTCTTACTCCCTCTGGGTGGCCTCCTGCAAATTACTTAACCTCTCTGTGCCCCGTCTCTCATCTATAAAATGTGGGTAGTAATATTACTCATCTCTTGAAGTGACTGAAAGGGTTAAATAAGTTGATCCATGCAAACACTTAGCATAGTGCTGGGCACCTAAAAAATACTGCACATATAAATATGCCAAATCCTACGTTTATAGTTGTTATAACTGCATGGTGTCATCATATGCATTTTAATTTTTTTCAAATTGTCTACAATGACTTCCTTTGGTTGTTTTGCATGTTATACTCAGAAAAAAACGTATAATTTTTTTTAAAAGCCTGGGTCTTCAGCATTCCACGAATGCCGAAATACTCTGAAAGCAAAAAAGTACACCCCTTACAAACTTCCTTTTGAGATGCACCCTCACTGGGAGAACCCTCTGTCCCCCCAGCAGAAAACAAGTTCCTTATTTCCGTAAGCTGATAACACAGGGAACTTGGGCGCAAGGATTCAGTTTAAAAAAAAAATCCTTAAATAACAAATAGGAGGTATTTGGCATTATGAAAACAAGAAGCAATAAATGTAAATAACTCCCAGGTAAATTATCTCTTCAAGTCCTTAAGGTGTTGTGAGATTCGGGAATATGTTATATTGCATTATAATTTATCATTGGATCTAGAAGTCTGTTCTGTAATAAGTCTAGTAACAGGGGTAGGAATTAATCCTTCATTCGCACCTCATTACGTTGCTGGGAATATCACCGAACTGGACTCCACGTAAGACAGACTTTCGTGTAAGGGGGCCAGACATAGTAATCTAATGCAAGTACTTTCTGACACAGGGAAATGCTAAGGTAGAAAGCTAATTTATTCAATATAATGCAGTTCTCTGGCTAAATTTCCCCAGGCTTCAGATGAAGCTAATGAAGCAGAGGTTTATCTGTGTTTCTTCCAAGATGATTGATGAACAAATCAGCTGCAAGTAAGTGGGAAAACAATTGGGAGAAAAGCTGAATATGTTTCCTCCAGCACTGAGTCTGTCATGGCTCTGTAACTCCTTCTGTTCAGAAATTCAATGTATAGAAGAAAAGGCTAGGCAACTAGTCCTGGCAACCTGTTACTCTTCTGGGAAATGGTGGTCAAACATTTCCTTCTAAGTAGTTAAATCCCTTCTCCCACTAGGGCCTTAGAAGCCTGAGAATGTTAAACAGTAGCTGTGTGACTTTGAGCTTGTTTCTTGACCTCTCTGAAGTTCATTTTCATCTGTCCAGTAAGAATACTTACCTTGCAGTAATTTTGTGAGGACTCCAGACAATTCATTTAAAGTGCTTATATTAGAACCTGACACCTAATGAGTACACAGTAGCTGTCTGTATAATTCCTGGGATTCTGATTTCAAGAGCCTTGGAAGGGTCTCTAGGTCACCTGCTCCCCCAACTAATTTGCTCATGTTTGAACCCCTTTAGGTGGAGAATTGGCTTTTATTCCACTATCATAGGTCAGGCTTAACCACAAATATCTAGGAGGGGTAGCAATTTACTTAAATTTACGCTAAGGTAGAAATGATCCATGTCAGAGTCTGACAGATTCTGAAGGGCTAGAAGGGAGACAGAAAACATAATGACTCGTTAAGCATTTTTTTTAGCAACAACTACGTGCTGGGTTTGCACTGGTCCTGGGAGACGGAGGCCAGAAAAGGCTCTGGACATTGAATGTGTTCTTCTCTCTCCTGGCTCACTCCTGCTTCTCATCCTTCCTGCCTTCCTGGCTTGGTGCACTTCTTAGGTAACGTAGGCACTCAGATTCTGCAGTACAGACTCCAACACTTCAACTCCTACAGCAGAATCCTCCCTAGAACGTGACAGTCTTAGCCCCATGCTCAGATGTAAGACACTGCTATTTCTTTGTTTTAATCAAACTCAGTTTAAATCAGTTTCCAAGCCTGACCCCCTCCAGGCTGGGTAGAACTTCCATCTCCGTCACCATTGAGCGTTTACCTCTCTGGGAGTCACTTTAGAATCCAGAAGATTTTCGTGGTACCCAGGAGATAGGGCCCCCACGGCCCCCACCAACCTCCTCATGGGCCATGCTGGCAGCGGTCCCTCCCACTCTCGAAAGCGCTCAGCTTCTGTGGGAACACAACTCCTATGAAAGTGGAGAGCCTGGGTGTCTTCATTCCGGCCACCCCATGGATGTTTGGCTGCCCTGGGAGGTACTGCCACTCTGCAATGTAAGCATCCCGACGTTTCTCACCCTCCGACTCTGGTCTCTTCTTGAGTCCAGACGGCTTCTCCTATCCCAGGGCTCTGCAAACATTTTCTGCAAAGGGCCAGATAGTAAATACTTCAGGCTTCACAGGCCATGCCGTCTCGGTCACAGCCACTCAGCTCTGTTGTAGCACTAAAGCAGCTCTAGACAAGACATAAATGGACGAAGGGGCCTTCAGCCCCATGACCCTTTACTTATGGACTCTCAAATTTCATTTTCACAAAATGTTCATATGTCACAACACTTTATTCTTCATTTGACTTTTTAGAACTGGATTTTGAGAAACCATTCTTAGTGTTCAGGACACTGAAAAGAAACAGCGGGGCCAGCTTTGGCACACGACAAGTAACTGGCCAGTCCCTGCTCCGGCCTCTTGTCCTCAAAGAAACTTAACATAATCTCTTCAGTGAGTGTGGACTTTTGGAAAACAAAAGGCATTTATTCATTCATTCATTTGTTTAGCAAAGCTTTGTAGGGTGACCAGCCATCCCAGATTGCCTGGAACTCAGGAGGTTCTCAGGATGTGGCATTTTCAGAACTACAACTTGGAAAATTCTGGGCCAACTAGGACAGTTGATCACCCAACCTATTAAATGGCAGGCAGTGACGATTCCAGAGCGCAGAAAACAAAGTCTTTTTCTTTCTGAGGTTGGGATGCTCTTCAGGAAGACAGGTGCCTTCGCCCACAACTCCTGTTCTTGCCTTTGTGTCCACACTGTCCCCCATCCCAGGGCAGAGGATGCAAAAAGGCCTGTGAAAGGAGACCAAGGGAAAATGCTTAGGGAAAAAGCCCAAATTATCAATTCAACAGATTTTCCTAAACACAGAGAAGTAGATAGTGTTGAAAAACAAAATTCAACTGAGTAAATTTTCAGGATCTCGTTGACTTTATTCAGTGATTCATAAGTCAAGCAGCATCCAATCTAGTAGAGAGAAAGGCAAGAGATTTTACAGGCAGAAGGGAGCGGGAACAGGGAAGTTATACTAGGCAGAAAGTAGACGGGTTATGGCAAGGTTATTTTCCCTTAGGGGATGGTAGGGGTCTATCAGGCACATGACCTAACTGAAGCTGATCGGGCAATTCCTGATTGGCTGGTTTAAGATTCCATTTCTGAGAGAGCCGAAACGGAATTAAGTCTTGATTTGGTGAGTGGGGACTCAGCACAAGTAACTCCATTTTGGGCCTCTTGTCTTTAACAGTAGTGTTGGTTCCAAGGCTCAAAGAAATAATGGAAAGAGTAGACAGGGGAAAGTTCTCTCTAATGCAATGTGAGTGAACCAACACCTAACCACACCCCTACCCATGTTGCAGGACGAAACCCAGGTTGGGCCATCTAGGCCTAGGAAGCCAAGCAAGGCCTCCCAGAGTGGCTCAAACCTCTTTCACACCTAGAGACTCCTCTTGTACTGGAAAATGGAAACATCCCAAAACCACATTATAAAAATTGTGGGCTATCTTACTTGTTCAATCCTATTGGTCCAACCCTGTGCTGTATTTAGACACTCAGTTGGACTTCATGAGAAAAGTCTAAACTTGAGGCCCTTTGGAAATGTGAGGTCCAGGCAAAAAACCTCTCTTCTTCTCCCTCACCCACACCCCCAAACCCATTTTCCTCCATGATAGGGTTTGGTAAAGTAATACAGCCTCACCGGAGCCCCTGTGAGGCTGTTCAGGGCCTTTATTTAATTAGGAAGTTTTCCCACTCTGGGACCACATGCCAGAGTGGTGAGTGTTGCACACACTGGATCTCCCTATTGGGCCCCCTTTGTCAGGCAGCTTTGTGCAATATACAACCTGTGCTACCACACAAAGCCACCCTGAGACAACTGTCTGACCCTTCAGGAAAGAAATCAGACCATTTGTCTGAAGCTGAAGGGATAAAAGACAGGGTGAATCAGTTGCACCAGACATCTTCGGCCCCATCGTGCCATGCATTCAAGGTAACTGGGATCCAAACTACTTGTCTCTGACTCCAGAGCAGTAACTTGCTCCTTAAGGAAGTTATTTCTGTCTTCCAATCACTTGTGTTTTTGACAACTGGCTGTTTCTTGCCTATTGTGTCTCCCCGTAGTTCTACTTGCAGAATGTGCCGGCAAAGGATGGGCTGAATCATGGGCTGGGAAAGCTTTGAAAGCCAGCCAGGTGGAAACTTGAAGACAAAAGGTCTTCAAGCAGATATTATTTGCAGTCTTGGGTTAAGCAGCTGCTGGGTGTAGGGGAGGACAATAAGCAGTGCACCCTAAATTAAGCTTCAAAGGGGGGGGGCTTCTTTAACTTGGTGGGGGGCGAGGTGGGAAAGGAGGCCCTAGGACAAGGGCTTTTATACATCCGCCACTCCCCTCCCCCAGCTGAGAATTGTTAATCAGGTACGGGTGGTAAAGTCCCCTAAATGCATGGCCTGACAACACTGCCTAACAGCTGGTAGTCAGGTTGCCATGTCAACAGGAAGAGAGCCTATTGGGGTTTTTATTTACTCATTACCAAGTTCTCTAAGTAGCTCCTAGCTATGGGAGAAGCTAAGAAAGCTGATCTCTGACTCGCAGGCTGTTTTCCTAGGCAATGGAATTATTTTGACCCCAGTGGGGAAGACTGGGGTCCTGCAAAGGCACCCAGAGTATGGGAAGGAGGGGTGGGAGAGTGAGAGGGATGGAGCCTTCCCGTGAAGCCTCCTGTTTTACTGACAGGGAGATTCACATTTATGGGGTGTCTATCATGTGACTGAAATTCTGCTAGAAGCTACACAGATTAGATTTTATTTCATTCTCACAGCTATCATATAGGATTGCTATTAGCGTTCCCATTTTACAGATGAGTAAAGAGAGGCTAAAGGGCCAAACAGCAGAGCAATGTTTAACTGAGGACAGGTCGACAAGATGGACTATTATGCAGCCATGTAAAAATCATCTTTTCGAAGATACTTCTTGACACATTCTCAAACGTACACAATATAGCATGTCCATATGATAAAATATACATGATGAACAAATATCCATAGGGAAAAAAGTATGGATAATACTATTGTGGAAATCACCAAAAACCACCCAACTGAGAGCAGGCAAAGATTGTGTATTCAGAGCTTGCTACACAAGGGAGTTGGCCACCATCACTTGCATGCGGCAGAGACTGAAAGACAGGCAGAGGAATGAAAAAGGTTTGCAGTAGAAAAAAGGAGAGGCTTCAGGCGTGACCAGATAGGAGGCTGTTGGCATGGGGAAGGTGGAGAAGGGCTGTCTAGGAGCGGGGCGTCCTGTGTGATTTGTTAGGGGAGCATATTTGGCTTTCTCTGATTGGTCCTAAGATCCAACTGTATGCTGCCTACAAGAGATGCACTTTAAATATGAAGACACAAATAGGTTAAAATAGATGAGAAAATCTATACCATGCTAACAATAGCATAAAAAGGCTAGAGTAACCATATTAATAAACGATGAAAAAGACTTCAAGATAAAGAATATTACCAAAGATAAAGAGGTATGCTTCCTAATGATCAAAGGAATTTGATTTATTCAATTCGTCAGGAAGACGTAATAATCATAAATATGTTAACACCAGAACTTCATAATAAATGAAGCAAAAAGAATGCCAGATTCCCTGCATGTACAGTTTTTCTGTGGCCTCGCTGTGAGCTGAGTATATTTCCCTACACCTTGACTTTGGCCATATGACTTGCTTTGCCCAATGGCATGAAGGGGGAAGAGGCAATGTGCCAATTCCAACCCCAGACGTGAAGAGGCATAGCAGACTTCTGCTTACTTTCTTGTGTGTCTGCATTACCCAGGAGAGGTAAGTGCCCCAGCCGGCCCACTGGTCCTAATATGATGACAGACACATAATGAAGAATTACCTGACTGACCAGCAGACTTGCAGCTTAGACCCACCCAGCCTAACCCAGAATTAGGGAGTATTATGAACAACTTTACATCAACAATTACGGCAACTAGATTTAGGGACAACCCCCTCCAAAAGATAACAAATTCCTATTGTCTAGGACATTGAAACTGTCTACTGCAAAGAGGGGTGTTTATGGAGAACACTAAGAGGCATCACCAAGGTTTCTCAGAACAATGTTTTTATATATGAATCCCAGTTCAGGAGACCCTCTAAATTGGCCACACTGTGCTGGCTCAGGAAAAGTGAGAAAAAGGGGGGACTATAAACAAGTTTCCAAGTCAGTGAGGTGCTTCTTTCCTTTCCAAAAATTAAATACAGCTGCAGGAGTCCCTTCATTATAAGTGGGGTGATCAGTGACGATCCATCCATAAAGTGCAATCATCCAACCTCTAGATAACATATTTGGATGATGGTGCAAGGTTCTGATAACATATACAAAAGGGTCAGAGTGCCATGGAACTTACAATATTCATGAGAAGTTGTATTAATTGTGTTTATTTTGCAACAATAAGAATACAGTCTATTGACTGCATTGCTACTACATATCAAGAGTGATGCTAAAAAATTTTCTAAACATTGGCTTGAAAGAAACCCTATGAAGTTGATGTCATAACTCCATTTTATAAGCCAGGACACTTAGGGTAATATGTCCAAAGTCACATCATGATTTAGGCCAGGTCTGATGAGTGTCAACGGCCAGATAACATCTCAGTGGTTAGAACACAGAGTCTGCAGCCGGCACCGGAATTGAATTCCAGCCCCACCCTTTCGTAGCATGGGGGAATCTCGGGCAAGTTACTTAATGTGTCAGGGCTTCATCTTCTTTATGTGTAAATGGAAATAAGAATGGACCCCGTTCGGGCCCAGCCTGGCCGAGGCTGTCTGCCTTGGCAGGGGAGGGTTCTTTTTTCCCTTTGGGTTCAGGGAGGCAAATAATGAAACCGGAGCTGAGATCGACACAGCACAAGCTTTATTCAGTGGCCGAAGAATGGAGAAGTGGGAACTAAGTTCACAGATCACCTCCTCACCACGTGGGGAGAGGGATTTAATTTTAAAGAGTAAAAACAAAGGGAGGAGGAGTGAGGCTAACGATGGGGAGACATACGCATCAGTCTACTGGAGAAGGGCCGGGGCTTTTCTCTAGGGCGTGGGGCGCCACCCCCTTTTTATCCTCTTTTGATCCTTAATGTCTGGTCAGGGCCACCGGTAGGTGTGTCATTTAACATGCTAATATAGTAAAATCAGCATAGATGAGACTGTTGGAGCGTCTTGGTCCCAGCTGGTTCCATCTGGGTGTTTTGTTTGTAGCTTCCTTTCTTATCTCTGGACCCTTTAACTTAAAGATTTATGTTAACTCCTGCTAAAGGTGGGGTTTGGTGGGTTTTGAGCCAAGACCTGGAGCAGCTCTGGCAACACACCTCCCCTTCAGATTCAAAAGGTAATTTAGATAAAATGTTGATGAAACAGGGTGAGACTTGAGCTAGAGTTTCATCTTGATTTGTGTGCCCCAGAAACAGACCCTGCGACAGAGATTTGAGTGCAAGTAGTTGAGGCGGGAAGTAGTCCCACGAATGTGGGTGCGGGAGTCGGGGAAGTGAGACAGGGAACGGGAGGCAGCCAGTGAGGGGTGTGTTATGAAGCAGATCTCACTGTGGACAGTGGAGCTCAGAGCTGCTGGGGAACCACAGGACACTGTCACATGTGCCTTAGTCATCCCAGCTGCGCCGTGAGGAAGCTGGAGTGTTCACCCACAGCCTCCCTGTCCAGCACTGATTGAGAACCGCTCCTGAGAGCATTAGCGTGACGGTGCTGTTGGCTTGCTCAGGGCCAGTCGTGCTCCTACAGCCAGGAAAAAAACGTCAAGCAGAGACTGCAGACACTCCTAGTCAGGATCTTTCTGTGTGTAGAGATGAGTGTGGAGGGGGGCAGGTACCAAGAGCATCCACTCCAACTTTGAATGAAGAACAAGATTCTGATCTAAAAAAGAGTGGAAACATGTATATGTAGAACTGATTCACTTTGCTGTACACCTGAAACTAACGCAACACTGTAAATCAACTAGACTCCAATTAAAAAGGAACAGGATTCTGATACACAGGAAGAAGCAAAGAAGAGACTGGTTTTTCTTTTATTTCATTAGGAGTTCAGAATATCTAGATAAACCCCGAGTCTATCTAGGGGTTTGAGCCAATGTTTCATGTTTGAGCCAATACATTCCCTTGCTGAATATTTTTAATCAGGAGGCCTTTTCCTAGACCCCAGAGCAGAATGATCTGGTGAAGAAAAGCTGGTGATGCCTCCAGTTCACCCTTAGGTTCTTCCCTCGAGGTAAAGTCAGGCAACCTGTGTTCAAATCCCCAGTGCACCCCAGACTAACCCTGGCCTAGTCACACATCCCACCAAGCCTCTGTTTCCTTATCTGTGAAATGGTAATGATGTCTGCACACCTTCTGCCTCTGAAACTGTGGGTAATGATTACTCATCCATTTCACCTGCCTTGACTAATCAAGGTCATTTTAAGACTTGCATGTCCTCCAAGCTGCACGGAGCCTAAACAATAAGATGTTTGCCTGAGTTGTTTTCCAGAAACTTGGAGTCAGCTGTGTCTAGTTCTAGCTGCGCTGGTTAAGACGGAATAGGAGCACTGACCCGCCAACTGGGCATGCACCTGTGTCCACTCCGTGACCTTTTGACATCAGAGGGCTAAAAGCTCCACCCTCAGATCGTGCTAAGCCCCATCCATTGCCCGTGCGGAGCCCTGTAGCCTAGTTACACCTGCGCAGAAGGAAGATTCCTGCACCTGATTCCAATCACCTTTCCCCACGCCCTGCATGTTCCCCACGCCTCAGCCCGCCCTGCTGCTTTGTTCCTCATCCTATAAATACAACCCTCCCCCCACCTCTAGCCCCTTGCCTTCGGTGGGGGGGGGGGGTGAGGTTTGTTCTGTGGTCTCCACAGTTGGTCGCCTTGCAAAAAACCTCTCTTTGCTACAAACCTCTGCGTCTCAGCGTTTTGGCTTGCTGAGCGTCAGGCATAAACGAACCTGGTTCAGTAGGACCTCCCTCTGAGTGCAGCATTTTTTCATAAGGCCCTACGTGTGCCACACATCCTGTGGTACAGCTAGGAACTGAAAGATAATGGAGGTAAGGCCCTAGTTTGCAAAGATCTTACTATCTAACAGAGAAGACAAGTAAGCCAGGGATTATAATACAATGGAAGTGGCGTTCTAGCAAAGGCGATCGCCTAAGGCTAAGAGAACAACAGAAAGAAATGGGGTGGGAGAGAAGGAGCCAGTCTGAAGGAGGTGACAGAAGCTTGATCTTCCTGGTGGTCATGCAAACGACCCTTGCAGACAGACCTCCGCTACAGGGAGGGTAGCTGACTGAGGGCTGCAGCTGATGCTACTCTGAACTCCATCCCAGCACCAAGGCCACACTCCACGGGCTGACTTTGGCTCAAGGACTCCTCAGTGGCCGTCCAGATGCTTCTATTCAGCCTTCTCTCCTTGTCTCCTTGCTTTCCAGTCAGACGGCTTTCCCAGCCTTTTCCAGCTCCCTCCCAAACTCTTTTCATTCAGGTATTTCTCCTTAAAAAAAAAATTTCTTCAGTGTTTAATTCTATCTTAGCATCTGATTCTTGGAGGAGCCAGACTCATTGTCTGGAAGGAAAATAGGAGTAGGTTGGCAAAGAAAGTTAGAGGAAACGGTGGGAGCACAGGCAAGGAGGCAGAAGGAGCTCCAAGTACAAGAAATGGAGCCGCATACAGTACCTGACCGGGAAGGAAGGAAGGGTGTGGAGTGGGAAATGTGTTCCCGAGCTAAATGGTACATTAGATGGGGAAAGTGATCCGGGTCAGATCATCAAGGACCTGTTAGGGCAGCGGTCCCCAACCTTTTCAGCACCAGGGACTGGTTTCGTGGAAGACGATGTTTCCACAGACCGGGGTCGGGGCCGGAATGGCTCCGGCGGTAATACGAGTGATGGGGGGCGATGGAGAGCGGCAGATGAAGCTTCACTCACTCGCCGGCCGCTCACCTCCTGCTGTGCAGCCGGTCCGAGGCCCAGGGCGTGGGGACCCCTGTGTTAGGGGATTCAGAACCTGTCCAGGTACAATGCCGGGGACGGACTGTCGAGTTGTAGGAAAGGGTAACAAAATCAGGTCTGCGTTGCCCGCAGGCAGCAAGGGAAGATGGACTGGTGGAGAGCAGGACTGGAAGGTCAGAGAGAAGACGCTGCACTGATTCAGGTGAGCAATCACGAGGGCCTCACCCGGGGAGGGTAAGTGATGGAGAAGAGAGAAGAGATAGATGCAAGTGATTTGCACGAGGTGACATTGTTACAACTTGATATTCTTGGACTCTGGTGCATATGGAGTGTGGCTGAAAGTAAGGAGCTGAGGGAAATACCCAGGTTTCTAGTGGAAGCAGCCTATTATATAGAAGCCTAACAGTTCACTGGAAACAAACTGGCCAAGAAGCACACACCTGCGTTCATTAAGCTGCATGACATTCATAACTTGTAATTCACGTGACATTTATTTTATTATTATTTTTGTGCGTGTGGTATGCGGGCCTCTCACTGCTGCGGCCTCTCCTGTTGCGGAGCACAGGCTCCGGACGCGCAGGCTCAGCGGCCACGGCTCACGGGCCCAGCCGCTCCGCGGCATGTGGGATCTTCCCGGACCGGGGCACGAACCCGTGTCCCCTGCGTCGGCAGGTGGACTCTCAACCACTGCGCCACCAGGGAAGCCCAACATGTGTATTTTATACCTAGCGCACAACCCAATTTGGACCAGCCACATATCAAGTGTTAAATAGCCACGTGTGTCTCGTGGCTATCACAGTGGACAGCTCAGCTTTTTTTTTTTTTAATTAATTTATTTATTTTTGGCTTCTTTGGGTCTTCGTTGCAGTGCATGGGCTTTCTCTAGTTGCGGCGAGCGGGGGCTACTCTTCGTTGCGGTGCATGGGCTTCTTATTATGGTGTCTTCTCGTTGCGGAGCACGGGCTCTAGGCGCGCAGGCTTCAGTAGCTGTGGCTCGAAGGCTCTAGAGCACAGGCTCAGTAGTTATGGTGCATGGGCTTAGTTGCTCCGTGGCATGTGGGATCTTTCCAGATCAGGGCTCGAACCCCTGTCCCCTGCATTGGCAGGTGGATTCTTAATGAGTGCGCCACCAGGGAAGCCCCTGGACAGCTCGGCTTGAAGCAGTAATCTCCCTGAGGGCACGGAACACAACAGCTTTACTGCTCTATCCACAGCACCAGACTCTGCATGGCTCACAGTAAAAGCCAAATAAGTATTTGGTGTTTAAAAAAAAAAAAGGAATACTTGTACAGAAGAAGAAATGCAAGCCCAGAGGGAGGAAGTGATTGGCCCCAAGGTCACAGGATTAATTAATAGCAAACCACTGCTAGCCCCCAACTGAAGCCATACAGCCTCAGTGCCTCCCGGAAACTGTAGGCATCACTGAGGCCAATCTTCCCCTCTAGGTACATGTATGCTCCCCAAGGTCAGCCCAAAGCATTTTTCTCTAAAACTTGACCTTGAAAGGCAGGAAACATTTTGTGAGAAAACTTTACTTTCTATTCCCTTGTAAATCCTACAGATAAGTCTTATGTAAGCGGCATTAACTAACGTGCAAGGCACGGACTGCTGGAGATGGTATTTTGAAGTCCTCTGTACAGCTATTACATGATCAGTGGAGGTTTCCTTCCGGATTCAGCCTTCAATTTCTCCAGGCAAAGCTGCGAAGTGAGTCAGAGTTAGTACTCCATCCCCAGGCTGGTTGTGGAGGTTAGGACCTGTGGGCGTGAGTGAGACATGGCACAGAACATGGTCAGCATAGCTCACCTCACCTTTATTTATCCTAACCTTTATTTCTCCCCTCCAAAAATCAGAATCAGGGTCGTCATAAGACAAATCTCCCTCCCTCAGAAGAGTTCATTGTAAATGAAGGGAGAGTAATCACCAAAGAGTGGAGTTGCAGAAAATACAGGCTCAACCTATATAAGTAGAACAAAGAGAGTTACATGATATCACAATATGATCCTATTTTCATTATAAAATTCACACTTCACCTATTTACGTTATAAGAAAGAGCGCCAGAAGATTATTTTTCAAAATACTATAGTTATCGTTAGGTAGTAAAAGTATGAATGATTTTTATTTTCTCTACTCTTGGGTGATCTACCGTTTTGAATTTTCTTCAGGGGGTATGTATTTGTGTAAGAATGAAACAAGTGAAAATCTAGAGTAAATAAGTTTATGCACACATATATACACTCATCTATGATCCCAAATGTTCCCACAATATTTAGGTGGTAATTATTTTTGAAGGCTCCCATGAAACCCAGTTTTTAGCTTTTAAGTGAACGACTTTGCCCCTCTCATGCTCACGTTAGGCCTAGAGACAGAAAGCCAACTCTCAGTGCGTAGGAACTCTCAGGACCTTAGGAACGTCGCCTCCCTCAGGGTGCAGACAAACCAGCGCACACCTACGGGCTGCCTGGGGGTGAGAGGCCTTTTCGAGGACCCGGGTGTGGGGGTCGTGGGCTGGCTCTGCGATCTGGAACAGCTATCAGCAAGCCTGCGAGTCGGGAATTCAAGCTCGTCAGCTAGGAACCAGGGGAGTCTCCCATCTTTCTTCTGATTTGGTGATGATTAATTCAAAGAGCCACTGCCCCCTCTCTGCTGAGAGAAGAGCTCAGGTTGGAGATCAAGGCCCACAGAGAAGGAGTGGGGTTTTTTGTTTGTTTATTTATTTATTTATTTATTTATTTTTGGCTGTGTTGGGTCTTCGTTGCTGCGCGTGGGCTTTCTCTAGTTGCGGCGAGTGGGGGCTACTCTTCATTGTGGTGCACAGGCTTCTCATTGTGGTGGCTTCTCTTGTTGCAGAGCACGGACTCTAGACACGCGGGCTCAGTAGTTGTGGCTCACGGGCTCTAGAGGGCAGGCTCAGTAGCTGTGGTGCACAGGCTTAGTTGCTCCGCGGCATGTGGGAGCCTCCTGGACCAGGGCTCAAATCCACGTACCCTGCATTGGCAGGCGGACTTTTAACCACTGCGCCACCAGGGAAGCCCAGAGAAGGAGTGTTTTGAAACATGCTCAGGGTTTCATGTCCCTTACCTGGAGACTACCTCCCCAGACAGAACTCTGAGACCAGTGGTTCTCAAGCAGGTAGATTGTGCCCCCTAGGAGCCATTTGACAATGTCTGAAGACACTGAGCTGTCACCACCACTGGTGGGAGGTGGGTATTGCTGACATTTAGTGGGTGAGGCCAGGGATGCTGCTAAACATCCTACAATGCACAGGAAAGCCCCCAACGACGAAGAATTACCCAGCCCCTAATGTCAATGGTGCCACAACTGAGAAACCCTCTCTTAGACAACCAAGGACATTATTTGCATGGTTTGAAGGAAGGCATGAGTCTTTGCTGCAATGCGTCAAAGCAGCAAAACTGGCTGTATCCTCTGTGGCCTGCAGGCCAAAGAAGGATTTGGGCTTGTCTATTTTTAGGAATTATTGGAATGTTCTGAGTATCTTGATTGTATCACTATCAGTGAGCACTGGCCTTAGGAAGGACAGGCATGGAAAATGGACTTAATTCCACATGCCAGCCCCAGTCTAGTGGCAGGGGCTGCCGTGTTGGGTTCTCCGGAGGCAGACCCTGAAACCTTGAGAGTCTGGAGTAGGAGGTGTTTATTAAGGATCAACACCTAAAGAGAAGGGGAGAGAAGCAGTATTGGGTACAGGGAGAAAACAAAGCACAAAGCAAGGCTGACAAAGCATCAGCCAACTTCAGGTTGTAGATGAGCAGGGCTCTGGAGCTGGCATTTTCCATTAGAGTTGTTCAACAGTGCCCTGGAATGGCTGGGCCTTTATGACCACCATTCCCCACACCCCACGCCCCCGCCTCACCCACCTACCCGGCTCAGTCACTAGGTGAAGGCTGCCCTGGGAAGCCTTCCAGGCAGGGGACACTGCAGCTGAAGCTGACCTCAGAGATGCTAACAGCTAGAGCGTCTGCTGACCATACTCCTTGCAGCTGGACAGCAAATATTTCCTTGAAAGGGCATCTGGATGCCGCAACTCCGTGTCTGCCGCAGGGTGCGTACACACTCAACAAAAAGGCGGTGCTGCAATCCATTAGCAATGTCTGTCATGGCCCATGTGCAGAACAGCAGCATCTGTGCCAGATATTGGGCAACCCTGCATTAGTAACAGGGGCAATGGGTAAGGCCTATAATTGCAATATCATGATGTTAGCCCAAAATAGACTGGATCTGGAAGAAAACCCAAAAGCATACCAGTCAAAAGGGGAATGCAGCCTGCCTGCCACGTGGTTAACTATCAATTTGCCCAGATTGAAAATGGAAACATTCCTCTGGTTTCTGATAAACAGTCTCACCTTCCTTCGTTTATTCCATATTCACTTACTAAGTACCCACTGTGTGCCATGCATGGGGCTTGATGCTGGAGCACAACAGTGGAGAGCAAGCCGTAAGTAATGGATGATTTTAACTCCTACGTCATCAGGCTTGCACTTCTTGCCTGCTGGATTTGGCTTTTACCCAGTTAATTGTTTGTGCCATCAGCCCACGGGTTTCTTCAGTCTCTACAGCCTGAGCTAGGAGAGCCCAGAACTATAATGACAGAGCCTTTGGGATTCTACCTGACCCTCTCCACCAAGCCTCCACTAGCTTTTGACCTCCGAAGGCAGCCAAGAAGAAGGTTTATTGCCATAGTTATGTTAGTTCTTGGACTAGATGAAAACAACCCAGTTTTGTCTGGGAAGGAGCGAGTGAATGCGCTGTTAGGGAAGAGTTTGAGGATCCAGTATATTGTGTGATGATCTAGAAAGCTCGCAAAGCTAAGAACAGTCACAGTACTACTGGCTAGTAATTATTATTATAATAAATACAATTGTGGACTTTTCTCAAGCACTGTGCATTAGATATTTTATTGATCATTTAATATAAATTGAATAGAGACTTTCATATTGACTTATTCTAAAAGGATGAGTGAGAGAGAGAACTCAACTAATAATCTTTGTCCTTGAGCCTTACCTACAATCAGGCAGGATGGTGAATGTTAAGATACCTCGTCACATTAAATAGGAGCTGTTTAAATCTAACGTTATTTTTCACTACAATAAACACAAATTTGTTTTCGATCCAATGGAGAGTCTGGACTGGCCCTGTAACCATGTGTACTAGTAAGCAATGTTTGCAATACATCAAGAACACAATAAAAGTGCCAATTTTTCCTATTTAAAGACTTCCAGAGAGTTAAGATGATGAGCTAACAAAATGAGATGCCGTTAATTACATTCTTAGGTAATTTTAATACAAAAGGGATCGTTTTGCTTTTTCCAACTGAAGGTAGATCATTTATTACAGATGAAGAGTGTAATTTTGGAGCTGGATAGAATTTAAGGTAACAATGATAAGTGGAAACTATTATGCAGATGTTCCAATCCATAGCAGCTTGTTTACCAGCCCGTGAAAATATGCCCGTTTCATCCAAGGGGGTGTCTTAAGGAGGGAAGAGCTCATGTTTTTGAATTGTTGAGTTTAGGTTTCACTCTGTCAACTAGATTTCTTGTTTGCTTCAACAAAATATTTCTAATAATTGTTATCCCACAAAGGAAATAGCTGTCTGGTAGGTAGTGAGTACCCCGTCATGAAGATGGTTAAGCCAGACCCAGGACCAAGAATGGAAATACTGTAGGGAAAACTTTTCTCAGTTAGTCTCTCAGATAAGGATTTGACTGGGAGTATTTCAGAAGTTATTTATTTAATAAATGTTGGGCCCGTCTCTTGGGCCAGGGGCTATGGAATGGAACTTTGGGTAGGACACAGCCCCCTATCTTCAAGCAAAATACAGTCCAGTATTTTTAACTCTGAGGTTCTACAACTTCTCTTAGTGCAAGTTATATCAGATCTCTTTTTTCCACCTGTTAAATATTTTCTTTGGTCTCCGTTTTTTTTGTTTTTGTTTTTTAGCAACACTTACTTGTTGACTCTTTGAAACAGAAATATAAAAGACAGCATCCCACCTCCTTTCTGGTATCAGTTAGCTGTTGCTATGTAACAAACCAGTGGCTTTGAACAAGTGTCATTTATTGTTGTAGTTCACATGCTTGAGGGTCAGCTAAAGGTTAGGTTATCTATGCTGGCCATAGCTGGGCACTTCTGCTCACTTGAGCTGGACTCATGCATCTGTAGATTGGCTGGGGTTCTTGCTTCAGGCTGGGCTCGACTGGGTGGGGCAGCTCTGGGTGGTGTGTAGATAAGGCATGGAGGAAGTGATTGAAAGTCTGCCAAGATTTTCTCCCCTTCAGACCAGAAGAGAACCACAGGACCAGCACGAGAGAGCCTCATTGCATGGACCTGAAAGGGAAGATCTCACTTTTGGAGCTCAAACTCACTGGACACCCCCTTCTCCCACCAGAGAGAATAGGACATTAACCAATATAGAGATGTCATGTCTCCCTGACCCCCATAGACCTGCAGAAGCACTGAGAGAGTCTGGGAGAAGGTCCTCTGTCCCTGCAACTGAGAAGCCAAGGGAAGCCCCATTGTCACGAGAGGTCTGAATGCCTGCTTCTGCTGTACCATCAGCCCACCCAGGAGAAACAGCAGTGGCTCCACCACTGCCTCAGAAAAGTCCATAGCAACTCGACCTCAGCCCCAAAGCAGACAGACAAAAATGACAAGAAGCCCAAGGGGCCCAAGAGCCTATGGGAACCAGGAACCTTGAGGAACAAAATATAAAATATTCAGAACAGACCTCTACTAAAATGGACAACTTCAACAATGAGTGGTCACCTGTGAGACCCAAATTAGTGATGAACATCAAGTGAAAGAAATCTGTGAAACAGCAGAGCAATAATTCAGTGTGTTAGAAATCACGAGCGGAAAAGATAGAGATTTAGCCGCTAAACCCTGGAGACCTAACAGGAGAATAATCAATGTCACAAGGAGAAAAAAAGGCAGATGGAAGAGCAACAATAATTATACAAATCAAGGAAGAAAATATACCAAGCTGTAGAAAGATGTGATCCTAGCTTCAAGTTGATTTGAAAGAAAAGCGTCGGACCTCTTATAAAACGTCACAATTAGGTATTAAAAAAAGAAATGAATGTCCTAAATTCTCAACACCAGATAAATTCTACTTACATTATTAAAAAATAAAAATAACACATGTATAAGTTTAGAAAATTCAGTGGTTCATAAAACTGTGAAAAGGAAAATACTTCCTTCACCCTCTGCATTTCCCTCCCCCAGAATTTCTCTAAAAAGATATTCACTATTTAGAGTTCCCTGTGATTTCTCACTGCCCCTTAAAGTTTATGCATATACCAACATACGTATCTATACAGATGCTGATTTTTATTTATGTATATTAATAAGGATTCTGTAGTTTGCCAAACTTTATCACTTAATGTATCTTCCATATCAATATATGCCTAATTCTTTTTAATAGCCACATCGTACATTCCATAATAAGAATATGAACTCTGTGATTTTCCAACTAATCCCTGATTAATGGACACTTTGATATTATTCCAGTTGTTTTTCTCTTACACACAATGCTACCATCAGCTACCATCTAAAAAGAAACTTTTTGTAGATCTTTTGTAAGCATATCTACAGGGAAATTCCAATCAGTAAAACTACCAGGTCAGAGGCATCTGCATTTTTATTGATTAAAGGCCTTAAAACAATTTCGGCACACTGTAGGTACTCAAATATTTTTTAAATAAAGTAAAATAGTCATATTGTACACTCAAAGAGTGTATTGATTTATATACCTCATTTATATACCTCATTAAAGATTTTTTTTTAATTTATTTCATTTATTTTTGGCTGCATTGGGTTTTCATTGCTGCGAGCGGGCTTTCTCTAGTCATGGTGAGCAGGGCCTACTCTTCGTTGAGGTGTGCGGGCTTCTCATTGTGGTGGCTTCTCTTGTTGCGGAGCATGGGCTCTAGGCACGTGGGCTTCAATAGTTGTGACACGCAAGCTCAGTAGTTGTGACTCACGGGCTCTAGAGCGCAGGCTCAGCGGCCATGGCTCACGGGCTTAGTTGCTGCGCGGCATGTGGGATCTTCCCAGACCAGGGCTCCAACCCGTGTCCCCTGCATTGGCAGGGAGATCCTTAACCACTGCGCCACCAGGAAAATCCTAGACTTCCAAAATTATTATAGTTTGTTGAGTGATAACCCCCAGAAAGATTTGTCCGCGTCCTAATCCTCAGAACCTTTGAAGATGACCTTATTTGAAAAAGACTTTCCAGATGTAAGTTGAGGATCTTGAGATGAGGAGATCAACCTGGATTATCCGGTGGGCCCTGTATCCAATAACCAATGTCCTTTATAAGAGTGAGGTAGAGGGAAATTTGACAGGCACCTAGAAGAGAAAGCGAAGTAACGCCAAGTCAGAGAGGAGAGGGATGCAGCCACAAACCCAGGAAGGCCACGGCAGGCCCCAGAAGCTGGAAGAGGAAAGGAATGGATGTTCCCCTGGAGCCTCCAGAGGGAATGTGGCCCTGCCAACACTTCAATTTTAGAATTTTAGCTTCCATCACTTCTCGGCCTTTTGGCTAAGATCAAGTGTAGAATTTTAGCTTGCAGAACCGTGAGAGAATAAATCTCTATTGTTTCAAGCCACAGTTTATTGGCGATTTGTTATGGCAGCCTCAGCAAACTCATATAATCATTATTAAACTGGAGGAGAGAAGAACATCTAGAGTTTGGAGGCAAACGGATTCTGACCCAATAGAGAGGTCAGGTTCCAGAGCCGTGCCCCTGAAAGCAGCCCTCTTTAGCTTCCTCCCAAACAACTCCTTTACTGTTGTCACCAGCTCAGACTTTCTTCCTTGGCCATGTCTGAAACTGAGACCCAAAACAGCTCAACAGAAGAAAGTAAACACTCAACGTACCACTTACCAATTTTTCTTGATTTGGCACAGGCAGATTAAGT
This sequence comes from Leucopleurus acutus, assembly GCF_964270905.1. Taxonomy (NCBI): domain Eukaryota; kingdom Metazoa; phylum Chordata; class Mammalia; order Artiodactyla; family Delphinidae; genus Leucopleurus; species Leucopleurus acutus. The sequence goes on along the minus strand of NC_139153.1, from coordinate 26,687,607 downwards.
ACTAATTGATCCAATCCAGACTTTGAAAAGGAAGTTTATAAAAGCTTGCTTTTTTTTTTTTTCCTCAAAAGCTCAGGTGATGGCAGATGGAGACTCACATATCTACATCCATCTTAGCATAACTGATCCAGTGAGAGCCTTGCTGGAGAGGGAAGAGCATTTTCCCAGAGAATCCTTGGTCTCTCCCCTGGTGAAGAATTATCCTGCCCTCTGGAACAAGGCAGTATATTCCTTTCACAGAAGTTGAGAAGCTAATTATCAACCAATTCCAACATAGACTGGCTTAGAAACAGGCAGTGACCGTCTCTATTCCAAGTCACTGCTCTGTGAGCGGCCAATTTTGACTTAATGAAACTAATCTTACTTTACTCTTAAATAGTGCTTACAGTTCAAAAAGTGCTGCCACGTGTAGAATCTCAACCGTTTTATGCTGTTTCTCACAACACAACTATGAGATAGAAATGGGGCAGGAATGACAGGATACATTTTCCAGAAGAAGAAAAGTGAATTTCTGAGAGGCGGTAGGACTTGTCCAAGCTCCAAACTTCAAATCCACTGATGTCCTCCACACCAGCACCTCCTGAGGACCGACCCATGTGAGCTACGTACATAAAATAGGAGCCTGTTTATTTTCAGGTGCTCTCTTGTTGGGAAGTGAGGTGTTCCTAGACTGAAAAGAAATCTGTGTGTACACGTGCAAAGGGGCATAAATATCAACGCTCATATTTATGACCATCCAAGTCCCCATTTTCCTCTGACTCAAATATATTTTAGTCCTTTGCTCATGGTCAGTTTTACTTTGAATGAGATTTGTTTTAAAAACAATTATCCCAACTTGAACTCTATTTTGGGTTAAATTTGTTTTTAAAAAATTATCCCAGCTTGAAGTCTATTTTGGGTTAAGTGTGGGTTTACCCTCTACCATCAACAATCCTTCTGGTCTCTGCTATTGTGTCTTTTACAACCAAGGATGGTTATCAGAGAGCTCCTAGGTATTTAAGAACGACTTGTCTAAGTACATAGCTCTCAAGACTGGATGCCAACTTTTCTTTGGCAAGTCATTAATAAGTAAAGTTTTCAGGCGGTCATTCTCCAGAGCGCTATAAAAAGAAAATTAAAAGCAAGGTCAGGGCTTCCCTCGTGTCGCAGTGGTTGAGGGTCCACCTGCCGATGCAGGGGACGCGGGTTCGTGCCCCGGTCTGGGAGGATCCCACATGCCGCAGAGTGGCTGGGCCCATGAACCATGGCCGCTGAGCCTGCGCTTCCGGAGCCCGTGCTCCGCAACGGGAGAGGCCACAAAAGTGAGAGGCCCGCGTACCGCAAAAAAAAAAAGGAAGGTCAGTGGTGCTTCTTAAAAATGCTGAGAAAAATCCTGCATTTTTTTATGACTTCCAAAAACCAAAAAAGTTCTTTTCTAAAGATAATTCCCATTTCTGCTCCATGGGTCATAGGAGTAACAAGTAATGTGAATTAAAGGCAAGAGATCTGAATTCATATATTCAAAGATATTTATTCACCCAATATTCATGGAGTCCCCACTAGGTGTCAAGCATATGCTGGGGCTACAGCAGTGAGGAAAACAAAGTCTCCAGTCGTAACAAGCATACCTTCCACTGGGCAAAGTCAGGCAATGAACATGTATCAACTGAGTTGCTAGTTTGCAGCAAAACATATTCAGAGACTCAAGGTTGACCATACCTGCTGCCCTCAGTCAGCACTGAACTGGAAGATTACAGAAGGCTATAAACACAAAGCAGCTGGCCTCACATCTACAATTTAATTTTAGGTAGCCAAGGGTAAAGTGCCTGATGATAGTGACAGACACTGAAAAAGCAATCAGAGACCCAGGAAGACACTACCGTTGCATAGGAATTTTTAAGGATGCAGACTCCTCAGAAGGATGGGCCTCTGGGATCAAGTATATGTTTGCCAAGGACCCCTCCCGGTGCCTGGGGGTTTTTCCACTTTCTTGCATCTGTTCTGCTATTATATTCATACACGTTCCCAGAGAGCAGGGGGAGAAGGACCCAAAACACAGAGAAAGTGAGTTATAATGAAGTTACAAAGCATTTTTTCGTCCCAGAAAGAGTTTACTGAATGTTTGCTGTATAGCCAGCCTAGTGATGAGTTGTTCATCTTCTCAAGTTTTGCTTTGTTACCAAAAGAAAAATTAGAAGCAAAACTTGAATCAGCATGTGATTTCACATGCATTAAACATTGCCCCTTTAGCACGAGAGAGCCCTTTTGTGGTGAAGGAACAGTTCTTTCTCTTGACTGTGGTTGTGGTTATATACATCTATATAGGTGATTAAATGTCACAGAACTAAACACAGAGAATATAAAAAAAATAAGTGCATGTAAAAACTGGTCAAGTCAGAGCAAAGGCTGTAGTCTAGTTAACTGTATTGTAGAAATGTCAATGTCCAGGTTTTGGTGCTGTGGTTATGAAAGATGTTGCCTTTGGGGGAAGCTAGGTGATGAGTACACAGTCCTCTCTGTACCATTTTTTGCAATTTCTTGTAAGCCTATAATTATTGTAAAATCAAAAGTTTTAAAAAGAGAATACACCAAGCTATTTTTTAAATTGTCCCTAAAGTGGTGTGCCCTTTACTGTGTCTGAGTTTAATCAGTCAATCCTTCATAGAAACAATAATGAAATAAGAATAATACAAGAGCAAATAAACAGGGTAAATAGGGTCTGATATAGTAGGAAGTCAACCAATTGTTGTTTCTTAGGTGACTAGGGTATAATCAATAAATAAAATAATAATAACAATAATAGTAGTTGACTTCTTTGTTATTTACTATATGTTAGACTCTGTTTTTATATATTAATTCATTTAATCCATTCAACATCCTTGTGAGATATATACATATTATGAGCCACACTTTAGAGATAAGGAAACTGGGGCACAGAAACGTTAAGTAACTCGCTAAGGCCACACCATGTGTAAGTGGCAGACCTAGATTTGAACCCAGGAAGTCCAGCTACAGAGCTGTAACCACTAACCACCTAGGGTAGGGGGACATGCCTTCTTTCACTTCGATTGGACTCTATGAATAAAGACTCCATGAATAAAGCAATGCCTTATGCATCATATTCTGGGTTCCCCAGAACATTTGATAAATGATGGAATGTCCCAATGCAAACAGCTAACCTTATTTTTATTTTAAAACGTTTCTCTAAGTGTCATGTGACACTTCAATGTGCTGAGTCACCTCTCAAAAATCCATTAATTGAAAGATGATTCTTCTTCCAGGGCCCCTGGGCTAGGGTGAACAATGCACTTCCCTCACAGACCCGTCCCTCCGCCAAAAAATTCTATACCATTACTCAACAGTGCACATTGGAACTTGAAAACTAATTGCTGAGTCTGACAGTTAATCCTGTCCACATGACTGGAGTTCAGTCCCTGTGAAAGTCATTCTGACGGTTGATGTGAGTGGACCTGATGTTTTCCTCACAGTGACACACTCAGGAAGCCTAATCACTACACAAGCAGCAAGCCTGGGGACTCTTACAGGAAGAGGAAATGTATACTGAATCATCAGGCCAAATGAGGACCTTAATATTCTTCTGTCTGTTCTCTGATGACAAAAGCTTAGAGTCGTTAAAAACACATACCACGTCATCAATACAGTAGTATTCACTCTGGAGGTTTTTCAAGAGTCCTTTGTTGCTAAAATAATTTAGAGCCTCACACTTTCTCCTACTGTGATGTCCAAAGAACACACCTTCGGTAACTAACTTCATTCTAAACATCACCTCTTAATGAGAGGCAGCCTAGGTGTGAGTCCAGATCTACAAACCCTGAATAACTTCACATAAGTTTCCCAAACTCTGTGCCTAAGTTTCCCAAACTCTGTGCCTGAGTTTCCTCATCTGTAGAGTAGAAATGATGATAATGTTGTCTACCTTGAAGACTAAAGGTAAAGATTAACTACATCAGTGTATACAATGTACCTAGAACAGGAACCGGCACAAGTGCTAGATGTATATTTGCTATTATTATAATTCTTTAATCTCATGAGAACTATTGTTGTAATGATTTGACAATTTCAATTGTAATAAGTTAGAACTTAACACATCATCTCTATTACATCAAAACCTGGAGCTTTCTAGGGACTTCCCTGGTGGTCCAGTGGTTAAGACTTCGTGCTTCCACTGCAGGAGGCGCAGGTTCGATCCCTGGTCAGGGAACTAAGATCCCACGTGGGGCATGGTGTAGCAAAAAAAAAAAATTTTTTTTAATTTAAAAAAAACCAAAAAACTGGGGCTTTCTACTTACCAGGGCCGTCGCTGTACAAGGATGACACCTCCACAGTGAGGTTATATTGCTTCACAGTCTCGTGGTCTGGCTCTGTGATGGGCTCAATCATTCTAGAGAGAGGGTGAATCCAGAATCTTTGTATAACCTGGATGTCACCGTTGGTTATCTTGTACGTCACACAGTTTGGTGGGTTGTGTTCGTCAATGGCTGTCACTCTTCCAACTTTGTAGAAAGCTGCCAGTAATGTTTATTAAGGTTCATTCTTGTCATGCAGATACACCATTTTAAAAAGCTTAACATGTCTTTGCCTTCCATATAGTATCATAGTTTCTCAGAGGGTCAACCTGCATCCTTTTAGACAATGCAGTGTGTCTGAAAAGCACAGCTCTACATGATGGAAAGTGGATTTATAGACGGTCCACTTTAAGCCACATGGCATGGGTCAAATGATATGAGTTAACACTAACTTTATAAAAATAATAAGTGGCTTCCATGTAGTGCACATTTGTTTTCTCCCAGGCATTATACTAAGATTAGCATCAGATAATGGCTCACCGCACAGATTCTGAAACCAGACTGCCTAGGTTCTGAAACTCAGCTCTACCACTCACTAGCTGTAACTCATCAGAAAGTTCTATCATCTCTCTGGGCCTCATATTCTTTATCTGCAAACTAGGAATAATGACAGTATCTACCACATAGAGTTGCCGTGAGGATTAAATGAGTTAAAATACGTAAGACATAGAATAGTGTCTGGTATATAGTAAGTGTTATCTAAGAATTAGCTATTATTTATACACATTATCTCATTAAATCTTCTCAACAGCCTTATGATGTATGTGCTATCACTGTCCCCACTTTATAGATAAGGAAACTACAGCCCAGTGGTACTAACTTGCCCAAGGTCACGGAGCTACTAAAGGTAGAGTCAGGATTCAAATCTGTGCTTGCTGAATCTACAGCCCACATTTTAAAAATGACTTGCTCTAAGTTCAGTGTGCAGTTCTCCCAAATAACCTTCTAGAAGAAACACAGGTGTGGTAGATAGGTTGCATTAATAGGGTCAGTGTCTTTACCCTTCTCATGTTCATGCTCTTTGTGTAACCTTATTGTGCCCTCCCACGTGGCTTATTTTGACCAATGGGACATGAGCAAACCTGCCGCCCCCAGAGGCATGAAAAGTCCTTATGTGCCTAGGCTTGCCTCATTCCTGCACCTCTTCCTCTGCCCTGAGACCTGCTCAGACTAGCCTGTTGGAGGATGAGAGGAGCCAGATCATCCAGCCGCACCCACTGAAGCCAGGCTAGATCCACAAAAAGCCAGCAAATCCCCCCAATTCCGAGCAAGCACAGTCCAGCCAGTTCTCAGACTCATGGGCTAAACAAATGTTTGCTGTTGCGTTACTCTGATTGTTTGTGGGTTTTGTTACATGGCATACTTATAGATAACTGACCCAACAGAGTTACCCCTCAATCATTTTCTGCCTGGATAATAAACTCCCGGGAAGATACCTGACCTTCTCCATTTAGTGGAATTCCACCACACAATGACTAGGCTCACCAACATGTATTATCTAGGACAGCGGTTCCCAACATTTTTGGCACCAGGGACCGATTTTGTTGGAAGACAATTTTTCCAGGGAACGGGGCAGGGAGGCGGTGGCGGGGGGGAGGATGGTGCAGGCGGTAATGCAAGCTATGGGGGGCTATGGGGAGCAGCAAATGAAGCCTCGCTCGCTCACCAGCCCCTCACCTCCTGCTGTGCGGCCCGGTTCCTAACAGGCCACGGCCCGGGGGTTAGGGACCCCTGATCTAGGACGTCTGATAACCAAGAATGAAAGTTTGGGTGAAGATATCATTTCATGTGCTGTCCCCACCCCCTTCAACCTACGGGGGTTCTTTCTCTGTTTGCATTCTTCCTTTACCAAGATTCATCAGTCTCTGAAAATGTATCATTAAGCAGGCAATGAACACAACCCAGAATACTAAGAACAGAGAAAACGCCTTTGTGAAAAGGGACTTACTGTTCTGTTATGGCAAATCCAGAATCTAAAAAGTCCAACCTATTGGTTGTGCATCACTAGTAAGAGAAAGGTGTCATAACTGATACAGGACCCCGGAAAAAATAGATGAAGGGTAAACTTGCCATCTCTAGCATACATTCCTGAGCAAAGATGGTAACATTTTCACATTTAACACCTGGCAAAGTAAAATGGGAAGGTTATTTTTCTGTAGGTGTAAAATTAACCTTTCAATAAAACTAAAAGCTATCTTGAGCGTCTTTAGCTAAGTTTAAAATAGAGTAATTATGAAACTGTAAGCCTGCCAAACTTCCTCATCAAAACAACCATTGGAAATGAAATATGTTTTCCTTTGTGACTTGAAACCCAGCGTGACTTAATTTTCATGTTTCCCCCTCAGTCATTTCTGATCAAGGAATTTCTTTGCCTGTGCCTCCCTCCCTCCAGAAGCCTTTTGTCAATGAGAGATTCAGGTATTCATTACATACCATCAGAAATTTTTTTTTTTTTTACTTTAAAGATGATAGACTCCCATAATTTTTTTAAGATGAAAAACCTCATGTAGTCCTCAAGGCACACTCACATCCTCTGTTCCAATCAACACAGCATGAAAAAACACGTCCACGGTAATAGATTTTTAATATCCTCAAGGTCCATAGGCTAAATGTTTGATATTCTGAGGAGAGTTTGTTTTCCGAGTAGTATTAACTTTCCAATTTCCTCCTTTAAAGCAAATTGCCAGTTGTGAAGATTTTGTCTTCTCTGATGGGCATCGCCTCAAAACACCAACCCTTCCCTAATTTTATTTACTATGGTAGGGAAAATCAAGGGATGATTTTAAAAAGCAAGGAAAAGTTTCTAGCACATTGTAGAACGTTGAGTGTAACATTCACTCAATGAATGTTAGTGGTTATTTTAATTATTGGTGTTATTGGTGTTATTACTACTATTATTATTATTGGCAATGCTGTCATGGCTACTGTTAGTATGTATCATGTAATTTCAGTACCTACAATGATCAGTTAATCCTCATCACAACTCCATGACATAATTCTTACAAGCTCCATTCTACAGATGCGAACTCGAAGGCACACAAAGGTTGTGGGAAGAGCCTAAGGCCACTTAACTGACAGTGGCAGAGATAGAATTGGAATCCAGTTCTTTTTGACTCCAGTTCTGTTTGACCCCAACCGTTACGGTACTTCTGCTACATCATGTCGCTTTCTTATGAAGACCTAGACGTCTTCTCTCTGCTACAGCGGGTCAGTAGCCAGCTATTTGGAGATTAGTACACATTAGAATGACTCACTCATCTCTTTGTATGAATTCTCAGCACTTGTTTTCAGACTTCTGGTGTCAGTCATCCAAATCCATCCCAAAAAAAGCAGCCTGGAATACTAAACAGAGAACTGGACCAGAAATGATAGCATTTAGCTGTCATCTCTGCCACTCACTAGCTGTGTGACCCAAGTCTCTCTCCAGACCCAATTTTCTCATTGTAAAATAAACAGGTTGAATCTTTCCAGCCCTCCCAAATTGGTGATGCTGTAATTAAAAATTCTAAATCCTTCTCCTCAGCTATCAATAAGGCATTAAATTTTCCTTAAGAAAACGTAGAAGTGTTCAACACATTTAGAACGTTTTGCCTTCAAAATATAAAACTACATTTCAGGACAACTTTGGATAGTTGGAAAAGAAACCGACATAAAACAGTTGATTCCCATAAAACACTAATTTTTTTAAATGTCAGTCTTAAAAGGTAAAACTATAGACATGTTAAAAAGAGCAGAGGTTTCCAGAGGTTAGGGGAAAGGGAAGAGTGAATAGGCAGGGCATGGAAGACCATTGGGGCGGAGAAACAATTGTGTATGATACCGTAATGGTGGGTACATGTCATTATATGTTTGTCAAACCCATGGAATGTACAACACCAAGAGTGAGCTCTCATGTAAACTCTGGACTTTGGGTGATAAGGATGTGTTAATGCAGGTTCCTCAATTGTAGTAAATGTTCCACTCTGGTGGGGGATGCTGAGAATGGAGGAGGCATGCATGTGTGGGAAATCTCTTTCCCTTCTGCTCAATTTTGCAGTAAACCTAAACTGCACTAAAATATAGTCTATTTATTTTAATGCAAGTCTCTTTTAAATTCTACATTGATTGTCATTAACTTTGGAGGGTCATGGAATCCCTTTGACAATCTCATGAAGACTATGGGTCGTTTCCCTTAGGGACCCTCAAAGCCAATGCTCAGACCCTCTGGTCCAGATTTACAACTTATAAGTTAGGAGATAACGCTCCATTAACTCTAGAACCCCCTAGAACTAGAAGAGCACCACAGAACTGGGAGAGTGCAAAGGGAGGAAAGAAATTACAGTAATGGGGCTCCCTCATTACTCAGAAATCAATTCTGAGTACTTCTGAAAGAATAACAAAAGTCTATGGGGGGAAATCCAGGATCCTGTTTACAATAATTCTATTTACATGCAATTTTTCTGAAATAGCCTGGTCATATACTGTAAGATTCAACTGTGTTATGTTCTAGAACTAGGATATAGTTATTTATTTTACAGAGAGGTTAAGAACTTGCCCAGAACGGCATGGTGAGGCAAATAAAGAACTGAAATCCAAATACGTGGGGTTTTTATTTCCTAGTCTTGCCTCAAAACAACTGTCTAAAGACTGTGTTTGTCTGCCAAGGAAATAAGCTGGTTTGAAGGAGTGTGGGTTTCACCCAGTGATAGGCTTGCAAATGTTTAACAACCAGCTCTCTGGGGGGGGGGAAAAAAAGAGTGTGTGAATGTGTGTGTTTGTAAGTGTGTATGTGAATATATATCCACATAAATACATAAGTTTATTAAAAATTTTACTGATATAAAAGATGTATAGAATACATTTTACAAATAATAACAAAATATACAATGGCTGCATTATGAGAAGGCCCCATGGCAGAGAGAGGTGACCACTCTCTGCTCTTTCATGAAGGGAATGAGCCATGGAACTTGGCATTGTCCCACAGTTTGCATTAAAACTGGCTCTAGGGCTTCCCTGGTGGCACAGTGGTTGAGAGTCCGCCTGCTGATGCAGGGGACACGGGTTCGTGCCGCGGTCCGGGAAGATCCCACGTGCCGCGGAGCGGCTGGGCCCGTGAGCCATGGCCGCTGAGCCTGCGCGTCCTGAGCCTGTGCTCCGCAACGAGAGAGGCCACACCAGTGAGAGGCCTGCGTACCGCAAAAAAACAAAACAAAACAAACAAACAAATGGCAGTTTTCCATCGCATTTCAAAATGAACATCAACCCAGGAAACCTCTTGGCTCAGTGCCTAAGCTTCCAAATTCACAACATATATAAATGCTCAGCCTGTAACTTGTGGAGTTTTCCAGAAAATTTAGGGTTTGGACCAAAAAATGAGAGAGAGATCATCAGTGGCTTTCTCAGCCATGTCTTCTGGCTGAGGGGGAGTATCTGGTGATGTTTTGGTTAAGGAACAATTAAGCCAACCTAACAGGGATTGGTACTTTGAAAAAAAGACCCATGGAAATTAGAAGGAGGATTCTGCCAAAGCAGAATTCCATCTTGTGAAGGGAAAAAAAAAAAAAAAAGCTTACTGTGTCCATCCTCTGCTAACGGTGAAGGTTTACAATCTCAGGAGGGTGGGGAAAGAAGGAGCTGCTCTATCACTCCCAGTGCCAGGAGAATCAGCCATCATCACACGTGTAGGCAGACTTATCTTTAAGGAAATCAGCGTGATTTTTAGCCTCCGATTCATTTCCCCAGCTAAATAGGAAGTAAATTATATTGCACTCGTGACAAGAAGGAGAAAATGATGGCCGGCAACAAATAATGAAGGACTTGCCCAAATGCCTTCCAGCAAGACAGCAGAGAAGGCCAGATTCCCCTCTGCTGTGTCCCAGCTCCTTTTGCAGAGTCTACCAACACTAACTACACGGTGGCCATGAAATGACTCCATCTCCTTGGGGAAGAAAACTCCCTGGAGAGGCAGCACCTGGTACTCACCTGGATGAAATTTCCAGCAGTTGGCACTTGCTCAAAGAGTTGCCCAGAACCAATGGCCCCCAAGCTAGAAGCGTAATGGATCACATCAGGAGGTTCATCAAGGTCATGACACAAGAGTTTTGCAACTACTGTATCTTTTGCAATCATCTCTTTGCCTGTGTACCTGTTTTATTTTGCAAGGAGGAAAAACACTTTAGGTGGATAGTCTTAAAAGGTAATGCTTTTCCCATAAATATCCACTAGTTTGGATAATGCACATGTGTGACAGCCCTACTTATCCTGGGACAGACAGTTCAGCTATGAGGCATCATCTGGGAGCCATTTCCCAATGGGTGCTATGAATTTGGTCTGACTTTGTTCCTTTTCTGGGAGTATTTCCTTTCTACACCCAGCTGGGTACTTGTTTGGAAGTCTATCAGGGACATCACCTCAATAGAGCAGGCGTAGGCTGGAATCAGATAATTCTCAGAGATTGTTCCAATCTACAGCATCTGCATGGTGTGCTCAAGAGGGACAATCTTAACCTAGCGGTCGTAGTGGACTTACTTCTATCTCTGTATAGTCACCCATTTCTTCACTGGGATCCCTCTGCCCCAAATGCTCACTTTTAAGCCTCCAACCTCTAAATCCTAGTCATTCTTCAAAGACTCACATAGATCTCACCCCTTGAGGAAGCTCCCCTGAATACTCTAGTCCCACGTGTTCTTCTTTTAATGTAAAATCATCTTGTATTTTTTACAGTCTTTTTACATGTATTCATCATATCATCCTGACAAGATACAACCTCCTTACAACAAAGGAGCATAGCAAATACTCCTGTCACCTCCAGGGGCTATAGCACTGGGGTCAGCATGTAGCAGGTGTTTGGTTAATTAACTCTAATCCCGGGAAAGGTGGGGGTGGAGAAGAAGGAGAAAGAAAAGGAAAAGGAAGGTATCATTTACTGAGTGTCTGCCAACTCCTATACAGAACAGATTCCAAGCATTGTATTTGATTCTTAAACCAATGCTATGAGGTAGATGCAGTTATCATCTCGATTCCAAAGGCAGAGTAAGTGGGGCCCAAACAAAACCACATGGCTTGTAATTAGCAGAAGCTAGGTTTTAGTTCTCATTAGATAATCAGGAATAAAGCTTAGGAAACAGAGCATGAGGTGGGGTGGGACAGCTGTCCTATGTGTAGTTGAGAGATTGGTTGGAGGGGGGAGGGGAGACACAGAAAAGTGACAGAAACGTAGGTTCGGAGACTGAGCTTCAAATAATAAAAATAGCCATACTGACAGAAATACAACCCCATAATCCCTTATCTGGATTCCAAAATCCAAAAGCCCAGAACTCAGGATTTTCTCATAATTTATTGAGATCATCAAAGCCTGACCTAACCTGACCTGCCAGATCTTTTTTTGTCCCACTTAGTGTGACTGTTTCTATGTACCACTGCAGTGCTATTCATTGATGTGAATAGTGGGTACTTGCAAAATATATGATAGACACACCATATTACCTTTCTAAAATTCAAAAAAATCTTTATCTTGAAACATAGCCAGTGCCAAAGTTTCCAAATAAGGGATTGTGAAACTGTGATAAATAACATTTATGAAATTCACACCACATGCTCAGCACTGTGCTGAGAATGTTTTTATAAATTATCCCATTTATTCTTCACAACCACCCTAAAGAGTAAGTATTATTGTTATCCCATTTTATAAAGAAAGAAACTGAAGATCAAAGGGTTTCAGTAAATTACCCAAGATCACAGAGCTCATGTGTGATAGAACCAGGATGCCAAGCCAGGTCTGTGACTCCAAAACTTAAGCTATCAACAACTTACTGTCAGATCCAGGAAACCTAGATTTCAACAGGTCATTTCTGAGGACCAGAATATGAGATTAAACAAGAGTCACTGCGATCACCAACCACATATCCAGCTGAGCCAATAAACATAGCAACGCCTCTGCTTTCCACTCACTTAAAATGTTTAACCCTGACCACCCATCTCAGCTCACCTAATCAGATATCGATCACAGCAAGGTGCATTGTCATTAATGCCGTGGATATAGACAGTCACTGGAATGGCCGCATACCACTGGTCATGGTCACAAGCCTTAATGGAGAAGGACTGAGCACATGCAAACCCAGCTCTCTCCACATCAAGGCAAGAAGCAGTAACCACGGTCCCACGCTCTGTAACGAAACAGCACATCTTGCTGCAAACTGGCCCAGGCTGCCACTCTCAAAATTACTTTATTATATAGTGATGGAAAAAATAAAGTGTGAATTATGCCCTGTTCGTTAGAATTAAGAATCTGACTCAAAATGTAGACACAAAATACCCTCATTAATCATATTCTATTAGCAAGTAGCAAAACAAAAAAAAGGTTTTTAGCTTAGCAGAACAGGGAAGACTTTCTAGAAGAGGTGGTCCTTATTTTAGGCCTTAAAGGATATGTAGGATAAGGAAGTGGCAAGTAGAGATCATTCCCAGCAGAGAGAACATCATACATGAAAACACAGTAATGAGGTCATAACTTATCAGACTTCCTTCCACCCAATCGATCCATGCATTCATTCAATTTCAACAAGCATTTGTGGAGTGCCAGCTATGTGTCAGAAACTGTCTTGAGCACTGTATGAGCCACAATTAAATCCCTGCCTTTATGGAATTAACAATCTGGGCTGAGAGGCCAGCACTAAACAAGTGTAAACAAGAAAAGAAATTCAAATAGTCACATTATTAAGGAAATGAAAACTGTGATGTGATGAAAAATAATGTCTAAGGGTGAGGTTCTGAAAAATGCAAGGACAGAGGTCTCAAGGCAGTCGGCTTAGTCATTTGGCTGCCGACTAATGTAATGGACCAGGGGAGACAAGGAACAGTATGAGGTTGGAGGGAGAGGCAGTGGCCAGAGAAAACACAGTCTTGGGGATGAGGTAAGAAGTCTGGATTGCACTCCAAGTGCAAAGAAAATTACAGGAGAATTTTACAGAGATCCAATCTGGCTTTTAAACAAACTCATTTTAGCTGCTCTGCTCAGAGTATTGGAGGGGGGAAGTGGGAAGGCAGAAGCCCAGTTAAGGGATCTATGCAGTAATTCAGGTTAGAGGGGATGATGGCTGCCTTCACTGGGATGCTCCCCCCACCCCTGGAACAGAACCTGGGATAAGAATTTGAGTGCAAGTAGTTCATGTGGGAGGAGAGCCAGGGCACTGTGGCACGGGAGAAGTGAGATAGTAAAGGAAAGCCTGCTGATAAAAAAAAATGCATTCATTATCAGACAAGTTATTGCTCTGAGCAACTAGAGCTTAATACCCCTGGGGAACTCTGGAAGCCAGCACAAAACACGCGCTCAGAACCGTCCCTCCAAGGGCAAGGAGCTGGAGTATTCGTACACCCATTCTCTTCAGTGATTGGTTGAGAGCTTGTGGGGGTGGGTAGTATTTTCCCAACATTTCTAACCTGCTCTTTGTGGAGAAGGGACGGGGCAGATGTCAGACCCCAAATCATCGCTCAAGCAAAGAAACACAGATACTTACTGGCAGTTAGAAGTCAGGCCACCAAAATGCTAAGGCCTGAAGACACAGACAGCACCTGCTACAATGGCTTAAACCTACAGATGTGCTAAAGACGAGCACCTGTCTTCTCTGCTCGGGCCCCGGAAGAAGCCTTACATTCCACATAATCTGATCCACACCCCACCCCAGCCTCACCCACAGCTGATTGGACAAGAAGTGAATGACTAACTCTAGAAAGTTCAAACCGATTCTCTCTCACAAAAACTTGAACGTAGATCTAGGTCTGAAAAGATGAACTAGAAGGTCAGTAGAGTGGAAGAGCTAAGGTCCTCATTCTGTAGCAGCCATGAAGAGGCACAGGTTAGCTCATGAGTGGACAAAAAACTAGGTTTTGCCAAAAGTTATGCACCAGATGCATATTAAGCATCTACCATTTGCTTCTTGTAGGGGTTCTGAAAATGAAGACAATCTGGTATCTACCCTCAAGGAACTCAGTCTTGCAGAGGAGACGTAATATAGATGATAAGAGTAGGAAACGAGAGAGAATTTGAACAATCTCAACCTACCTTTGTCAACTGCAAAGTAAGCATTCCTTGGGTCTAGTTCAAAGGTTAAGTCTCCGAAGTAAGCTTCGTCGGTTGCCTGGCATACTCCAACTGTTTCCCCAGTTGGAATTTCCTCATCCAGTGTGATGTCGACTTTATGGTGCAGAGTTGAGTTTACAGAGGTAACACTCAAAATAGCATTTTCCATATTGAATAATCTTGTTTTAAAGAGAAGACAGAGTGGCATTTGTTTGATGTGTATTGTTCTCCACCTCTTATGGTGTTGGAGGGGTAGGGACTAGAGGTAGTAACGATGAAAGTGGAAACTATGGACCATGGTATTAACCCATTTGCTGAGCACTTGCCTAGAGTCTAGACACAACGCTAACCACTTTTCATGTTTTCTCATTTATTCCTCACAGCCGCCCCAGGAAGTTGATACCATTTTACAAATGTGGAAAGAGATTTTAAGAAATTAAGTAACTCTAAGAAGTAAATACCAAGGTGGCTAAGAGAGGATTTGACCCCTAGCCTATCTGGCTCTAGAGACTGTATGCTTAACCATTGTGCTCTTAGCCCTATATTGTAAGAACCAGTTTCTTAAAAATGCTGTTCCCTCGATATGGTTATAAACTCCCTGGTGATAATTATCACCAGAATTTTCCTTGAGGGCAGTAAAAGAGAATCCAGCCCATCAGATACTAAGAACATATTGCACTAATAACACCTACTTCTGTTGCAATTTTAATATATTTTATACTTTAAAAAACTACTTTGGGGCTTCCCTGGTGGTGCAGTGGTTGAGAGTCCGCCTGCTGATTCAGGGGACACGGGTTCGTGCCCCGGTCCGGGAAGATCCCACATGCTGCGGAGCGGCTGGGCCTGTGAGCCATGGCCGCTGAGCCTGCGCGTCCGGAGCCTGTGCTCCGCAACGGGAGAGGCCACAACAGTAAGAGGCCCGCGTACCGCAAAAAAACCCCCAAAAAAACAAAACTACTTTGCTTTCAGTTATTAAGAAAGCCTTTTCTTTGGAATCTTAAGAGATTGTTTACATCTGACTTATTTTCCTTCTCAGCAAAAAAAAAAAAAAAAGAAACCATTTCATTCTAATGGAAATTTCACTAATGAATTTCAGAGACTACATTTTCATATTCAATTTTCACTAATGAATTTCAGAGACTACATTTTCATATTCAATTTTCAAGGCCAAATTAGAAGAATACATTTTATTTCCTTACCTGCAGGTAAGAATGGGGTCCTTATTGTTGACATTGACGAGGAAAATCTTTAGATTCCCAGCAGTAAACAGTCCTCCGGGATCAATCACTTTAATAACTAGTGAGAAACTGAAAGGGCAGCCACAGGAAAGACAGCTAAGATTTTATAATAACTGACAGACTTTCACAGAAATAGAATCTATTGGACTTTAACTGACCAGTGGAAACAATTGATTCATTTAGTTAAAATGTCAGTCAAACAAGTTGTTTTTTTTTTTTTCTGTGTTTTTTTTGTTTGTTTGTTTGTTTTTTTGTGGTACGCGGGCCTCTCACTGCTGTGGCCTCTCCCGTTGCGGAGCACAGGCTCCAGACGCGTAGGCTCCAGACGCGCAGGCTCAGCGGCCATGGCTCACGGGCCCAGCCTCTCCGCGGCATGTGGGATCCTCCCGGACCGGGGCACGAACCCGTGTCCCCTGCATCAGCAGGCGGACTCTCAACCACTGCGCCACCAGGGAAGCCCATACAAGTTGTTTTAACAGTTGGAAATGGCTAACACTTTGTTAGGAACCATATTAGTCAAATCCATTGAAAAGACAGGCAGAAACTTAGAAAAGTCTGTTAATCCCCATCAATCATACAAAATTGAAGGGAATTCCTTAGAGTGGTAGAGCAAACAAAGCTATGGGTATGGGTTCTTACCTTTAAACATTGACTTTTCAATGTGGAAAACTGATTGACAAATGCAAAGGAGAAGGTGTTAAAAACACTTCAAAGTAACGTAATGACAATGGGGAAATATTAGGCCGGTTAGATGATTAAAGGGTTTTTATCTCAGCAGAGATATTTACGGGTTTGAAGAATGAAAGTACAGAATATATCCTGATGGAAAGATGAATGTTGACACCCATAAGCTGTGTCCTAGAGTCACCAATGGTCCCAATTTGCCCGGGACTATCCAGTCTAGCACTGAAAGTCCCACACACATCAGAGAAACTTCCCAGGCAAACCAGAATGGTTGGTCACCTTTCCAGAAAAAAAAAAAATCTATTTTAACTTGAAATATACTGACAGTCGAGACCAGAATTAATGTTTTACTTCTATTTATCCTAAAAATCAAATCTGTTCTCAATTTTCCTCTTATTTTAAAACCTCTCTTACAAAAAGATGATTATTTAGAAGACAACTCTTGACAAAAATCATAAAGCCAATCCACTTTTGAGAATAGAGACATTTCTTTCATAATTCTGGGAAGTCTTAACCACAAGAAGAGCAGGAATAAGGTGTGGGCAGGAGTACATTTGGTCTAGCTGGATGCTGAAGAGTAGGCTGCAAAGGAATAAGGAAGACATGAGCCTTGCTAACTCTTTCATATGGATTTGAACAAGTGCTTTCACAGCCCCTAGATCTCCTTTAAAGAGAGGGAATTGATGATTCCCTTGCCAATGAGGCATTCCAAAATTTCCTTTCCTCCCATTTATAGGTCTTCTCAGTGACCCTGGAAACTCTGGAGTTAGGAAAATTGAGGAGTAGTGTGCTCTCTGTAAAGTTTTAGTGAAAATCCACTGCAAAATTTTAGCCAAAGAATTATTTATTCAAATTCTTCAAACAGAGCTTCAGGCTTTCAGTGCCAGCTCCTCTGATTTCAAAGATGCTGAAAAAAAGGAAAGCTTTAGTTTTCCCTTATCAAGGAAAAAAGTTAATTTCTTAAACTCTCATTAATAAGTTTTACTCCAATTTGTTAATAAATTTAAGATTTGTAAATATCTTGAATACACATAATCATTTTTCCATGATTATGCCAGGCCAACAAAAGAAAAAAAGAAAACTGTTACGGACATTATCCATTATTTCCAGAGCTATTTATGTGATCAGATAAACATGGGGGCAGAGGATTTTGAGCGTAAGGGGAAATGGATAAAGATTTTGGCAATTTCTACCTCCCAAATGTATAATGATAATACAAATTTAGGAGTGTTCTTCTGCGGACTTCAGTCACATCCCATTTTTGAACCCTCAATCTGTTTTACTGAAGATGCTAAAACAGGATATATCCCATCCTCAATTTTCATAATCAGGAAGAATGTCCTTAAGAGATTCAGGAGCAAGCTAACTGGAATGGTTTAAAGGTCCATTTTGTTTTCCCGTAGAGCACGTAGATGCAGAACATGAGACTGAAAAGGGTGGTCATAAAAAACATTATAAAAGTAGAAATAATAACTATGAACCAATCCCCTTCGGCAGATATGGAGGAAATAAGGAGAAATTGTCAGTCCATTAACTTTTCAAAGCTGCTGGATTACATCGTAAATGGATTCTGTGTCCCAGCCATCTGGAGGGAAGTCCCCACCGCCTTCTATGGCAGGTCACAAACGCCATCACCGAAATCACCTTGTTGCTTAGAGCTGAAGAAAGTGGATGATTCAGAGAAGGGCCAGAATAGCCACATCTATACCTAAACCAGTAATTGTGCAATTACAGTTTAGATGATGATTTCATATCTAAGGCAATGCCAAAAGCATCCTCATTTGGGAGCACATTAAGGCCAGATGGGGTGAAATACTCTTGAAAAGGGAAATATGAACCAAAGGGCAGGCATTTTGAGTAAATGAAAAGCCAGTAGCAGTATTTACCTTCTAGCTTCGCTCTCAAAATCAAAAACTGCTGATGTAGAAATTGTTCCAGTGCTGTCGATTGTGAAGCCAGAGCCCTCCGAGGAAAGGAAGTACTGTTTATTGGACAGGAAAGAGAAAGGAAAATATTGCAGAGACATTGACATAGCTAGGTTACGCCCACCTGCAAGAACCAGGACTGAAATCTCTTTGCGCTCTGGGCCACCCCCCTCCCTCCCCCCCACCCCACATGAGAAGATCCTCCTTAAATGTTTGCCAGTGATGATGATGATGATGAAATTGTACTCCATTCAACTGACTTCGAGCCAGATCATTTGCCCTTAAATATTAAAACTAGATTTTCCTAATACAATACATTCCCTATGTTATCTGAACATTTTTCACACTCCAACCAAAGCTAAAATTAAAAAGGAGTTAGATTTAGAAAAACATGATGACTGTCTAATGAGAACTTAGAGATTATTTTGTGTTCATTTGGTGGTGCTGAAGGTACACTTTTTGTCGGGGTGGGGGGACTTGGGGGACAGAGCTGTGGAAGGGGAAAACGGAAATATTGGGATGTCTGTTCATCTCATTTTATGTGTGTAGGTACAGGCAGTCCTTTATTAAGTTGTTTTTTTCTTTGACTTTCATTTATACTATCTTCTAGTTTTCTGTTAAATGCTGCAAATACATTGTCTTTTACTGATCACAACTCTGCCATAGATACTGATAGTATTCCCCATTTCACAGATAGGAATTCTGAGGCTTAGAAAATTCAAGTGGCTTGCCTCCAGTCTGAGAGCTGAGCTTTCCATAATGCCTCTTTGCTCACCACACTGCATCCCCAAGAAAAATGCTTTCTTTGTTCTGTTTTTGTTTTTTGCCAACGAGGGTAGGTGTGGTCAAGGTTTCTAGAATAGGTAAGAATCAAATGATTAGAAAAAGCTGGGGCAAAAAAAAAAATCCGTGGGAGGATTAATATCAGTAGTTAATTATACCAAGCACTACTGGTTTAATAATTGTGTAGACCCAGAGATAATTTAATAGAGAAGACTAAACCCAGAAGGATTGCAAAGCTGCCTAAAAATCTTTTGGAGACATTTGTGACCTTTTAAATTTATTGATTTTCTGATGAATCACAGTGTTCTGATGAATTTAAATTCATACCATCCATTTCTACACATAAAAATAAGATGGAATTGAGTTCTGCTTTTTCTGTAGAACAATGTTGTAGAAATTAGCATTCAGGAACTGCAGGGAAATCAATACTTACTTTTGGGCAAACAGAGGAATAATGATGCCCATTTCATGGTGGAAGGACGAAGGATGGCTGGTAGTTACATTACTTGAGAGTGCTCAAAAGCACTGGTTATATGTAAAAATACATGATTATTTGAAAGACACCCGCATTTATGTGTGTAACCACTCAAGAATTGGCAGTTCTCAATTCAATTTCTACATTACAGGGTTGTCAACAGTTGTTTGGGAACAACGTATAGCGGGAAGCTGTATTTTTATGAGGTTTAATTTTTCATAAAATGAAACGGTCTTTAAAAAAATCGATGGCACTTTTATGAACAACTGCCATTGTTCGGAGAAGGTTGGAGCTGACGGTTGCTAGGCAGCCAGGGCCATCACTGGGAAAGCCACCGAAATGAACGATCCCCAGCACAGGAAGTTAGTCCAAGGGATGAGAAATTAACTCCCTGTGGAACCAGGCACCTTAGATTCATTTTTCTCCATTTTATCTATAACACCCCCATCAACTGGTACAGAAGTATCTCAGCCATAAGAATAACAATGGCAGTCTCATCCCACGTTCAGAATTATGACAACATCTCATGGGGGGGGAAGTATGGCAAGGGGAGCTTTATGTCCTTCTGGATGGACTTACCTTCAAAATCCAGTTTATTCCCTTCTCTGAAAGGCTTGTTCATGACTATTTGCTCTCAGAGAAGCTCAGGGATTAGAAATGTCAGAGCCCAAACTACAGGCCAAGCCCAGCAAAGAGAGTTAGGGCCTCCGTGCTTCAGGAGCAGTGACAGGATTCTTCTGGATTTTTCTGTGTTAATAAAAACAAATGTGGGGCTTCCCTGGTGGCGCAGTGGTTAAGAATCCATCTGCCAATGCAGAGGACACGGGTTCGAGCCCTGGTCCACTAGGCTAGCTGACGTTAGAATCTGAACTGTTTGCTGAAATACTGTGTGAACTTAGTAGTTTGTCCCAAGGTAATATTTTCTTGAAGGAAATTAGTACAGAAGTATGATCTAAATGTTTTCATAACAAGACATTCTGTGATGTTTTTAAAGCACAAATACTGGCTAATCACAGATCACCTACAAAACCTTTTTATAAGAGAGATACATTCTCAAGAAAATATTTTCAAACTATAAAGGATATGATTCTAGACTAAACATTAATTATGTTAGTATAACCTTGCATTTCAGTCCTATTAGAGCACTCTGTTACATTCACTTTATAAACAATAGGAATAGTTTGCTACCTTTACACTTACACTGGAATATTAGAGCCCTCATTCTTTCTAGAACAAAGCCTTATTAACCATGTCTAACACATTGTCCCAGTGGCTAGCTAAAGTTACAGACCTTTAATGAAGTGCTGATCATGGTATCTTTGCTGGTTGAACCTAGACTCTGCCTCAGAAGCCTTCTCTATCCATCGGAGAGGGTATGCAAGTTGAAACAGATTTGCCATCCCGGGACCGAGCCAGATGTTCCCAGCGGACTTGCCCAGGTATTTATTATACACCTGGTAGCAGTTACAGCATCTGAAAAGCTAACTTTACAAACCATCTTGCAATGTTTCTCGGCCTGTGGCTCAAGGACCACCTACGCATTAAGAACCTTCATCCGCAAGTCAACCGTTAAAGCTGGGATTCAGTGGGAATTCGTTACACTGTTCTCTCTACTTTTATATATGGACGAAATTTCCATAAGTGTTTATTAGATACGCAGACCTACTTGATTCAGAATACCTGGGGCAGGGAAGCCTGGGAATGTAAATTTTTAACAGGCTGACAAGAGTGACTTCTAGGTACCCTAAAGTTGGTTCTTTTAGAGTGATTGTCAACCTTGGCTGTACAGCACATTCACTTGGGGAACTTTAAACATGCCAATGTTCAGACCACATCCCAGATTAATGAAATCAGAATCTCTGGGCGGGGGCGGGGGGGGTCATCTGGGCATCAGTATTTTTCGAAACTCTTTGGATATCTTCACGGTGCAGTCACGTCTGAGATCTGTTGATACAGCACATCCTACCTCTTCTCACCCATCAATAGTCTATTTAGGTCCCACATTTTTCATGCACTGAAAGGTACAAAGGTATCCAAGGGGATCTGGGAAGAGCATGGATATTATCTCATACTGTCTCTAGAACTTCCTTTGTTACAGCAGCTGAAAACAATTGTTGGGCCAACTTGTACTAGAAAGCAGAGTTAGTTACCACACACACTCTTTCACAGGTTTCCACCAGATGGGTTAACTCTGCATGATTTAAAGAATGGTTTATATAGATGCTCCTAGAGTCCAGTGGCCTTAAATTTTAGCCCCTGTCTTAGGGATTCCCCAGCAACTGATCCACAGGTGAAAATTTCTGTGCAAGAGATTTATTCATTAAGTACTCCAGGAAGACTAAAGTGGACGTTGGGGAAACAGGACAGAGAAGGGGAGGAAGCCAAGCAAATTGCTACCTCCAAAGCCCACAGAAGCAGTTTCAGCCTGATGCCACAGGGAAGCTGTGGAGGGGACCTCATGCCCCTGAGTTTTCCCCACTCAAAGAAAAGGAGATGGGGCTTTCCTACCCTTGCACCCCTCATTCAGTGGTTAAGGGCTACCCCAGAGAGATGGAAATTCCCAGGTGCTTCCTGCCCTTGGAAGTGCAAGAAAAGTCCAAGGACCGTCCTCCTCTTGCTGAAGGAAGCAAAAACACATTGAAGTTGGTGGAAGGAAGCGGGGAGCATCACACAGAAAAGATACAAAGGTATCCAAGGAGATCTAGGAAGAGTATGGCTATTATCCCCTACAGTCTCTAAAACGTCCTCTGTTACAAGCAGCTGAAAACAATTGTTCGGCTGACTCAGGCTAGAGAGCAGAGATAGTTACCATATTAAGAAACCCATCACCTTCCACGGAACAGTTCACTGTCCCATATTCTTTGATAATTCTGATAGCAAGTAGGATTCATTTCAACTCTGAATTGATTGGTAAGGGCTACCCAGAGCATTTTACTGAGAAAGACCACGAGCTCCGGTTGGAAAAGTGTCATGTTCGATTAGTGATGCCTGCCACAAGCAAATGAGAAGGCAATCACAGTAGGTACTCTCAGAGAACTTTGATATCTAAGATAGCGCTAGATTGCCTGGGCAAGTTTTTAAAAACACTGATGCCTGGATCCCACCTCCAGCGATTCTGATTTAGTCTGAGGAGGGAACCTGGCATCTGTGTTTTATTAAAGCATCCCAAGTGACTATATTATTGCCGCAAAGGTAAAGAACCACAGTAATATTCAGATAAATCGACATGCTGCTTCCCAGTTGTCCCAGGAAATGTTTTCAGGCATAATTTAAAAGAACGAAATAAATCCTCCAAAACCCAAATATTTTATTTACAATTCCTTTCTCAGTCTCATAAAAATGTCTTTTCGAACATGAACAGCAGAACACTTTTGTTTGTTTTGTCTTTTCTTGAAACTTCAATACAACATGGACTTTGAATAGGCTAGTCATGGCCAAATCTTCAATTGCCTTGTATGAATAGACTTAAATTACTGATTTCTATTCACACATTCTTCAAATAATTACATTTTGATATGCATCTCTGAAAGGCAATGGTCTTTACCTATTGAAAACATTGCTTGAATGTATATACTTGCAAATTGTAAGGCAAAAAACTAACTTGTCTGATGTGAGTCAATGTAATTGTTACAAGATCATTTAGCAAGAGCATGACTACTGGCTGAAGTATGTTACAAACTTGCATGCCATCTTGTGGAGGATGGTGCAAGTGATGTAATTACAAAGTAAATACTCCAAAAAAATATTTATTAAAAATATGACTGTGGTTTTCTCCAGACATCTGCCTTTCGTGTGGAGAATTAAAGATTTTTTTTCTAGGTAATTAAAGCTTTTCTTAAAATCACTGTTTTCCCCAATTATATACTATTCTAAGCAAAGTTTTTCTTTAGCTTGAATAACCCAGATAATTATCTCAATTCTCAAATTCATTTAGCTAGTATATGCCAAAACGATGTATTTCATCACATACCAGAACTTGACAAGAATGTCATATTGTAGGATTTAACCCTTTCCCCCCTTTCTCTTGGTGTCACAAAGAGATGAAATTTTAAGGTGAGGTTAGGGTAGAAGACCAGGCCATTGGAGCAACGCAGAAATAAATCTTTTGGATACATACCCAGAAGTGAGATTGCTAAATCATGTGTAGTTTAATTTTTTGAGGAACCTCCATACTGTTTTACATAGTGGCTGCACCATTGTGCATCCCCATTAACAGGGTACAAGCTTTCCAGTTTCTCCACATCCTTGCCAGTACTTGCTGTCTTTGTTTTTGTTTGTTTGGTTGTTGTTGTTTTCTTTTATAACAGCCATACTGACCCTTATAAGATGATAACTCGTGTTTTTGATTTGCATTTTCCTGATGGTTAGCGACATTGAGCATTTTTTATAGACTTCTGGCCATTGTATGTCTTTGGAAAAATGTCTGTTCAACTCCTCAGCCCATTTTTAAATTGGGTCATTAGGGGGTTTTTTGCTATTGAGTTGTAGGAATGCCCCCCACACACAAATGAAACTTAAAAAATTGAAAGTGTAGATGCTATCCAAAGGAAACATGGGCCTTTTCCCTACAATGATTATACTTAAAAACAGGCCATTAAAACCAGAATTGTCACCCCAAATTATAAAGCAAAATTTACATATTCTGGTTTCTAACTCAATAGACTGATCTTTTTCTCCCTTTAATGTTTGTTTTTACAGCTGAGTTATACCATAGGAGTATATAATTAAAATCCTCAGGTCCGTAATTATAAGCTCTACTGCAGTATAACTGTTGAGTCTTTTGATGATTCCATCACTAATTATGCCTCTTAGAAGATCCAAATATCACTTTACCATAAAAATCTGATCATCGTCAGCTTTCAGTCAATATACTTGACTGAACAGAAAATATTATTTATTTCCATATAAAATCTGTGGGCTGCAATAATTCATTGTATATATCAGAGGGAAAAATAATAAAACCATAGAAACAGATTTCTTTTTGTCATTAAATGGTATATCTTTTTTTTTTTTTTTTTGCGGTACGTGGGCCTCTCACTGTTGTGGCCCCTCCCGTTGCGGAGCATCGGCTCCGTACGCACAGGCTCAGCGGCCATGGCTCCCGGGCCCAGCCGCTCCGCGGCATGTGGGATCCTCCCGGACCAGGGCATGAACCCGTGTCCCCTGCATCGGCAGGCGGACTCTCAACCACTGCGCCACCAGGGAAGCCCCTAAATGGTATATCTTTTATCTTTAAAGGGCTACCGTGAAACTTCCAGAAATTATTCTTTATTGGAATTAAAAAAAAAATCTTTCCAGCAAGTTATTAGTATGCTGGTTTAGTTAGCTGATTATTTCCTTATCCTATTACATAATGCCCAAAAGAAAGTAAAAGTTTATTAATGAAATGACGATATATATCCAAGATCTATATTCTAAGATTTGTCACTAACTTTGGAATACCTTATATGAGATATTTTACCTTGAAATAGAGTGATTAAATCTTATTTCATGAAAATAGTCCCATTTTATCTAACTTTCATCCTTCTCACCCTCAACCCTACTCTCATCTCTCCCACTGTCCCGCCGTTTCTTGTCCTCAAAGCCAGGGCTTATTTTTACAAGCTACTAATTAACTGTTTTGATAGCCACAGTAAGGCACAACATAGTACTCTGAAAACTAACTCTGAGGGAATAAGTTTATTTCACCATGAAGAAAGGAAAAGACAGAATACATGTTGAGCAAGATAGCTCTCTCCCTGCTACTTCCTGTTCATGACAGTCAGAGGCATCTATACTTCCCCAGGAAGTAGGATTCTTAAAGCAAAATTGAATTGAGACAATGTACATAGGTTTCTAAAACTGCCTCTCTATGTAATAGATAATAGAAAAAGCCACATGCAACCCCCTTACCACCACTACTCCCACCACCATGGAACCAGGAAGGTTAAGATGCTCACATGGGGGGAGGGGTTGGTAAAATGGATGGAGTGTGACATGGAGAGTTGGGGTACAGTGGAGACCCAGGGAAGCATTGGAAAGACCTCTGTGCGGAGGAGTAGGGTCAGCTTCAAGTCACCCAGGGATTTCAGTACTATGGGGTGGGAAAGAAGGGGGATCTTCTATCTGCAGCCATTTTTTAATCATCCCTAGATGGACCCCAGATATTGCTGACTTGCCCTTTCTGGAAATTCCCTAGCTGCCTACTCCCCACTTTCTGTTTGAAATTAATATAGCTACTCCAGCTTTCCAGGAATTGCTGTTAACATGATATTTCTTTTTCTACCCCTTTACTTTGAGCCTGTTGGTGTTTTTATATTTAAAGTATGTTTCTTACAGACGTTATATAGTTGGACCTTTTTTTTGTTTTTGTTTTTGTCTTCATCCACTCTGACAATCTCTGTCTTTGAATTGATGCATTTGGACCATTTGTATTAGTTGAATTCATATCTACCACATTTGTAACTGTTTTCTATTCATTGCAATTGTCCTTTGTTGTTTCCCTCTTTGTTTTAACTGAACATTTTATATGATTCCATTTTGTCTTCTTTATTAGCATATCAGTTTCACGTCTTAATTTTTTTGTTATTGCCTCAATTTCTAATGTACATTTTTTTAAATTTATTTTATTTTATTTTTTTTTGTGGTACGCGGGCCTCTCACTGTTGTGGCCTCTCCCGTTGCAGTCCCGTTGCGGAGCACAGGCTCCGGACACGCAGGCCCAGCGGCCATGGCTCACTGGCCCAGCCGCTCTGCAGCATGTGGGATCCTCCCGGACTGGGGCACGAACCCGTGTCCCCTGCATTGGCAGGCGGACTCCCAACCACTGCGCCACCAGGGAATCCCCTCTAATGTACATCTTTAACTAACCTAAACGTAGCTTCACATAACACTATATTGCTTTCTAGAAACTGCAACAATAACAGTATAGGTAGCTTATACCAGGGTATTCCCGATTCCTCTCTCCTGCTGCTTGTGATACTGCTGACTTTCATTTCACTTAACAATATGCTATAATCTTCTACTACATTGTTACTATTAAATAAAATTATCTTTTAGTGAACTAAAAATCGAAAATTATTTCACCTTTATTTCTTCCTTCTCTCATGCTTTTCCTTTCTTTATGTAGATCCAAGTTTCTTACCTACATTATTTTCCTTCTTACTGATGAACTTCCTTTGACATTTCTTGCAGGTCAAGTATGCTGGAATCAATTTCCTCAGTTTGTGTTTGGCTGAAAAAGTCTTTATTCCTCTTTGGCTTTTGAAGGACAATTTCACTGGATATAGACTTCTTGTTGCTTTTTTTTTTTCCTTTGAGCATTTAAAATATTTCACTCCACTCTCTTTTTGCTTGCATAGTTTCTAACAAGAAGTCTGCTGTATTTCTTACCTTTGTTCCTCTTCAGGTGTGGTGTTCATTTTCCTGTGGCTTCTATCAAGATTTTCTCTTTGTCTTCGGGTTTCTGAACTTTGAATATGATTTGCCTAAGGGCATGTGTGTATGTGTGTGTATCCAGATGAGATAAGGTTCAGGAAAATTCTTCTCTCCAAGAGAGTAGGCTTTGTTAGGAGAAAGCTCTGGGTTTATTTCACAATGATTCTTTTCTCTCTCTCGCTCGCCCCAAGACACAGGTGATATTTTTTGAATCTTCACTGTGAAAACCTAATTAATGGAGTTCCTGGTGGTAAAAACTATGAAAGTGTGGGGTCCGCCTAAGACTGTGGCACCCAGCACTTTGTCTCATGGTAGTCTACCTTCAGCCTCCAGCAAGTCATCAGAATTACCATGAGAAGTCTTTATACCTGCTTATGGCTCTAGCAGTTTCTGCTCCAAGTAAGCAGAAATTGGCTGTGACTCTTGGGATTCACCAGTCTATCCACATTTTGGAGTGCTGGTTCCTCCTGATGGGTCCAAGAAAAGTCTTTGATTTTCAGCTTGTTCAGGATAAGAGGTCTTACTTTTTCTATCTCTAAGAACCAGAATTTCAGGGATCTTTGAACATGTACAGTAGCAATGGTGGTACAGCATGAAAAATCTTAGTCCTGGAACATAGTGAGTCTAGATATATAAAAATCCACTCTTGTTACATTAATTATTGTGGGCCAGGTCTTCATCTAGAATTTCCTCTTTCATCATTATAACAACCCCAGAGATATGTCTCGTTTTATCAATCTTACAGCAGCATCTAGTATAATCTTTCTACCCTGTGGGGTGCTCGATAGGCATTACATGAAAAGTTAACAGGTGTTACATTTCATTTAAAAAAGTGCTATCTATGGACTAATAATTACAACAAATCAGATTAAACAAACATTTCTCTATTAGAGAACTCCTCAGGGAATTTAATATGCTGGGTATTGCGAATTCAGAGGAGATAAGTAGACATCATTTCCCTGAATCATTTGATCATAGGATGTTTTATTTTTCTCTTGGAGCATCTGGTGGGACTTGTGTTTGGTGGAATATACTTTGGTATGGTTTTGGTAGTAGGAGAAGAAACACACTGGCTTTAGAGCAAAAGGAACATGGGTTTGAATTTCAACTACACTATTTTTTAGGCCAATTGCTTAATCCTATTAGCCTAATGGTGCTCATCTATAAATTAAAGGCATAATACATTAGCTTATTGATCCGTTACTTAACATCATAATAGACAGTAGTATCTGCTTCAGGGATTAACACAGGGATTTAATGATATAAGATATATGCCTATCACCTGATAAACACTTAACAGTTATTAATGTCATTATTATTATCATCATACACCAGACTCCAAAGAGTGGTAAGCTCTTTCCCAGATTAGAACCAGTTTTTCTCTGAACTGATGTGAAGTCAAATGCAAATGAAAGTTGTTGCCCAGTCATGAATACTTGAATAACACATCTGGTCTGATCTCCTGTGTTAGAAGGATGTGTGTAGGAGTGGATCTAACTGTAAGTTTCCACGGCCTATATCAACACTGAAATGTCATTCCATGTTTTGTAAGATTCACAAGGAACATTGCATGAGACTTCCAAATATGGCCCAGCAGCCAATTCTCTTCTGAGAAAAGTATAGGGTCAGGGCCAAAAGCATTTAATCTCTACGACCAAGCATTTGGGAGTCTTTCATGTGAAATGAATTACTTGCATTCACTGGCTGGTAAGTCACTGTGATTGCATATTAAAGTCACAGCTAAGCCCTATTGGACTGTGATGTGTTTTCCACACTAAAATATCAACATGGTGGGTGACCTGCCATGCAGAACACCAGGGAAGCAATTGCAATATGTTATCTGGTGCCCGTGTGGCTGGAGTTGCTCAGTGCTGGACTCAACACTATAATCTTGAATAGGTTGGTTTGGAGCAATATGCATGATTAGGTGGCTTAATTGCATGTTGTAAAGGAATCCCATCCTGGATGTGGTATTATGCTCTTGGGAGGAGGATAAGACAAATGTGTGGTGGGGGGGGGGAACTTGACAACAGCAGTGTTCATTCGTGTGATTACTTGAGTGTGCTCAATACCTTATAAAACCATACGGACAATGCCTCAGATATTAGTGGCCATCTATTGTTTAAAGAAAATTTTGTAAAAGACAAGTTGCCTTGGATAAGGACCCAGTAGCATTACCAGTAAATTGTAAATGTTGAAAGTACAGCATCAGCATGAACAATTCTCTAATTTTTCACCAATTTAGAAAAGTTGTACAACATTAAAAATTTAACGCCGTGATATTCTTGTCTGTCAATCCATTAGCTAAAAATGTTACAGCCTAATAATGTCATAACGATTCCATATGACATCAAAAATTAAGACAGTAATATAAATCCTGTCATTTGCAAGATATTTTACAATTGAAAAACTACTTTTAAGTCCATTATAACACGAGAGAAAGCAGTATGAGAGAAGACAAAGCAGATATCATTTTCCCAATTTTACAGCTAAAGCAGAGAAGCAGGCGTGTAAAAGACTTAGAGCAGGGCTTCCCTGGTGGCGCAGTGATTGAGAGTCCGCCTGCTGATGCAGGGGACACGGGTTCGTGCCCCGGTCCGGGAAGATCCCACATGCCGCGGAGCGGCTGGGCCCGTGAGCCATGGCCGCTGAGCGTGCGCGTCCGGAGCCTGTGCTCCGCAACGGGAGAGGCCACATCAGTGAGAGGCCCGCGTACCACACAAAAAAAAAAGACTTAGAGCAGTAAAGTTGGGACTTAAATCCAAGCCTCTTGGCACAAAATCCACAGTTTCATCCCCCTCCCGTGGTATCTGTACCTAGAGGACACCTATTCTAAATAAGTTCATTCTTGGGGCGTTATCAAGCCTGAGGACCAGACCTAGTGCTTTGAAATACAAGTTAATTCTGCCAGGAAGTTGTACTGTTTCGCAACAGTCTGTGTAGCCAAAATCCCCAAGAATGAAATGAAATGCTTGGCATCTTTTGACAAAAGTTACCTAAGGATCAGGCTGGGCCTGTCTGCGCACAGTGAAACGCACCAGAAGGGAAGAAATGACTCCGACAACCCAGCCTTCTTTCATTTTCCCCTGAAATGTCCTCATAATTGAGGCAAGAGTTATGTTTGGAACATGAAGTGTGGGCATAATTGATCTGGTTATCTCCATGACTCTACTTGTGAACACAGTCACTCATAAAACCACCAGGCACTGATAGTCTCTGCCCCAAAGCATGAATTACCTCGAAAACAGCATCCTCTGGATCTTGGCCGCTGCCCTGTAAATGACTGCGCCAGGGGCAGTGTCTTCTAGGACATCAATCTCAGTAACTGCCAGAAAATGTAAAATAGATGTCCAGAAACTCCTCATTCAATCCTGGATCTTAGATCAAACAATGCCTTGTGCTTGCTCTGTACAGATGTTTTTATAGGGTGATTCCCATTAATCATCATCACCATAATAATAGACATCGTTTATCAAGTGTCTATCATGTATCAGGTATAGAGCAAAGAGGTCTATACATTTAAATAAAAACAATATTGAACGTTTCGTGAGTGCTTATTAACTGCTAAGCACTCAAAACCATTGGTGACTATTATTTCCATTTTACTGAGGATTAGAAAGAGTAAGTAACTCAAGGTTACACAGCTAATACGTTATTGGGTACTATTATTGTCTGATTATTAATGTCTTTCCTTAAGTCTGCCCTCTTTCTATCCATTTTTAAAACATTGGGGACCATAAACTTACATATTTACTGGTCAAACCACTCTTCAGGGGTCAGGAACACTGGGGCAGAGGGAGACCCCTTAGTGCTGGAGGAGAGGATCCACCCCCGGAGAAGGCTGCTGCACCGTTTTGCCAAGGGGACAGGATTTGTGCAGCAAAGGCCTCCACAGCCTGCTTGGACTCTAGTCAGCACACTGGCTGGGCCATCCCATAAGCAAAGGTGCATGGCGTGCCCACCAGCAACCTGGCACCAGGCTCACTGATTCAGAAGTCAGAAGAGTATGAGTTCACCTTGGATCTGCCCTTGAGGAGTTTATCCTCTGCTTGAAACAGGGAACAGAAGGAAACGAACACGTATTCAGCACCTCCTGTGTGCCTGGCACTAGGGTTGGCCTGTGAACACACTCTGTCAGGTGACTTTCATCAAGAAGGGACTAATATATCAGTTTAACTACTGGGGACACTTGAGGCTCAGGCATGATGAGTAACTGTCCCTAGTCAGTGACCATCCCCACATCTAAGCCTCAAATGCTTACGCTTTTAATAAAGAACATGGATCGTCCACACATAGGTGTTAAATATTTGACTACCTAACAAAAGGCAGAGTTGAGAATAAATGAGAAGAGAGTGAGAAAAAGAGATTCATATGTGGTGAAAATCAAATACAAAGGGACGGGGAGAGAGAAAAAGAGAGAGGGAGAGAGAGAGAGAGCACAAAAAGGACTTAATCCCTGGGCTTCCCTGGTGGCGCGGAGGTTGGGTGTCTGCCTGCCGATGCGAGGGACACGGGTTCGTGCCCCGGTCTGGGAGGATCCCACATGCCGCAGAGCGGCTAGGCCCACAATGGGAGAGGCCACAACGGTGAGAGGCCCGCATACTGCAAAAAAAAAAAGGACTTGATCCCTGCCTTCATGAAGCATCTAACTCAATGACATAGACATGCCGTTCATTAAATCATCACACAAATAAAGGAATAATTTTGGTACATAATAAACAGATAAATGAATAATTCTTAACAGTGAGCAAGTTACTTCACCTTTCTAAGCCTGGTGACTCATCTATACAATGGAATGCAAATAGAACGTACCTCCAGTGCTCTCAGCATTAAATAAACTAATCCATCTGTTGCTCTTAGCTTGGTGCCTGCTACATAGTACCCTGTACGTGGCAGTCGTGTATCATTATTTTTGTTATCATTATTCACCTTATCACTCTTATAACCGTGACACTATTAGAGGACACAGGGCATGATGCCGACATACATATGTCCACAGTGTCCTTCCTTCCTCAAGAGAAGAGCCCTGTACACCTTGGTCTCTTTGAGCAAGGGATCCGATGAAGATGGGTGTCTCATTCACAACTGCAATCTGGATTAAAATGGTCTGTGAGGCTGTTGCCCCTTGATCGTCTTTGGCATAAATTATCAGGGAGTAGAGAGCCACCATCTCAAAGTCCAGCTTGGGTACTCCAGTGGTGAATAACGAAAATTTTTTTTTAATGCAGAATAATGGAATGAATGACTGGCTTCCTAAAGATGTAGACAGAATATTTTAGATCTATAATTCCCACTATGAATCAGCACTTAAAAAAAAGAAATAAAAACCTTGTATTTAAAAAGTGGAAGCAGGGACTTCCCTGGTGGTCCAGTGGTTAAGACTCTGTGCTCCCAATGCAGGGAGCCCAGCTTCAATCCCTGGTCAGGGAACTAGATCCCGCATGTCTGCATGCTGCAACTAAAGATCCCCCATGCCGCAGCTAAGACCCGGCACAGCCAAATAAATAAATATTAAAAATAAAATAAAATAAATAAAAAATGGAAGCAAGGGGATCTGATTTCTTAAAAACCTCCATGAACAGAGAATTCACGCATGTTGTATCAAATGGTTTCCCCTTCATCCAGCCCACTTTTCCACGTTATTCTTCCAAATGACAAAGCTGATCACATCCCTTCGCCTACTCTAATTTGTCACAATTTATCCTAAGCACTTTACAAATAGCTCATTCTATCCTTGCTATGGGTACTATTATTGGGTACATTTTACAGATGTAGAAATTGAGGCTTGTACAAGTTAAGCAACTCAGCCAAGTTTTCGCAGACAGAAATACAATAGCTCTGGACTCCATCTGACGTCACACTTATGCTCCTACTCTTTTTTTTTTTTTGCAGTACGCGGGCCTCTCACTGTTGTGGCCTCTCCCGTTGCGGAGCACAGGCTCCGGACGCTCAGGCTCAGCGGCCATGGCTCACGGGCCCAGCCGCTCCGCGGCACGTGGGATCCTCCCGGAACGGGGCACGAACCCGTGTCCCCTGCATCGGCAGGCGGACTCTCAACCACTGCGCCACCAGGGAAGCCCTATGCTTCTACTTTTAATCATTAGCCTAAACTGCCTAGCACCTCAAAACTGGATAGAAAGGGAGCACAAGAGTCTTTTTCCTCCCCGTTCAGTCACCCCAAATCTCTTACTCTATGTTTTCCATGATTGTTTCACACTGGTTTTCAGGGGTTTTTTAAATATATTTATTTATTTATTTTTGGATACATTGGGTCTTCGTTGCTGCGTGCAGGCTTTCTCTAGCTGCAGCCAGCGGGGGCTACTCTTCGTTGCGGCGCGTGGGCTTCTCATTGTGGTGGCTTCTCTTGTTGCGGAGCATGGGCTCTAGGCGCGCGGGCTTCAGTAGTTGTGGCACACAGGCTCAATAGTTATGGCTCACGGGCTTAGTTGCTTCACGGCATGTGGGATCTTCCCGGACCAGGCTTGAACCCGTTTTCCCTGCATTGGCAGGAGGATTCTTAACCACTGCGCCACCCGGGAAATCCCTCACACTGGTTTTTGAACTGCTCTCTTCAGGGATCCCCTGAGGTTGAACAACAGGAGAACTGGGTTCAAGTCCACGTCCACTATGAAATGGCTTCAAGACTTTGGCCATGACCCTTCAGGTCTCTAATTTGGATTTCTTCACCCTCACATGAAAGCCTTGTATGTTCTGTTGCTAATGTCCTTTCCATGTCTGGTCTGATATGGGTGGGTTGGGAAATTCTTGTTTCTAAAGCTTTTCTCACTGGTAAAGTTACAGAAAATAAAGATTTTATTGAGTAGCAAAACCCACCGAAAGTTTGGCCACTTGTCTTTGGGTGTTCTATGTCAAACCATGAACCCCTTGTCCATAATGATGATGGATTCTAAGGCAATAATAATAGCTTACGTGTACTAAGCACTTACTATGTACCAACTGCAAATGTTTAATTTGACTCATTTAACCCTGAAAAAAAGACAAGACCCAATGTTATTGGTACTATTAGTATGCCCAGTTTACAAATGAAGTAACTGAGGCTTAGAGAGGTCACCAAGCAAAGAACAGAGGCAAGATGTGAATTCAGGCTTTTTGCACCGAAGTCCATGCCCTTAACCACGCTGTTCCACTTCCAGTGTGTCTGCCTTCTCAGTAAGAGAATCACCAACCCTGAGTACAGAGGATCATCACGCCATCCTGCCAGCCTCGCGCTAACAAGGGCTAACATTTATTGAGCACTTTCTATGTGCCAGGCATTGCTCTCAGCTTTTGACATCATTTAAACATCAGACAAACTCACAAGGAAGATAACATTATTACTCCCATTTCACAGAAGAGGCAATTGAAGTTTGGACTATATAATACAGCCAGGAAGGTCACACTGCTGGAAGAGGCAGTACTTGGACCTGACCCCTGCCAGTCTATGCCAGGGCTCTTGCACTGACCCACACCACCTCTGGCAGTTACCCCTGAGTGTTCTCCTCCCACTACCATGAGAAGTCAGTAATGTATTCCTATTTGACAGCACTTCTCTACCAAACACTTATCGCAGGCTGGACACTTCATCTCTTAGATTCTCACAATTATCCCATGGAGCAAATGCTGTCAGCGACCTCATTCTACCGATGAGGAAACTGAGGCCCAGAAATTAGATGACCGAAGTAACACAGCTAGGAAGTGACAGAGCTAAGATTTAAAGCCAGATTTAAAAAGTCTTCCTGACTCTACAACCCGTTTTCTTTCTCTCAAACTCTGATGCTTCCTGATAAGTTAATTTAATACTTTAGCCTGATTTGAAGATACATAGGATTTTCAAGTTGCAATTGGGCCCAGTCTTGTTCTCAAGGACTCTTGCCCAAGAAACACAGCCCTCAACTCAGGACGGCCCTAATGGTGTGGTTCCCTCTGCTTCGGGAGCCCACGGGGGCAGCAGCTGTGTCCTTCTTACTCCCTAGCTCCTTCCACAGTATCAGGCTTTTCAACAAATACTTGCTAAATTTTTAAAAATGCAAATGCTATTCGTTACACTTTACAATGGAAGAAGACAGGAAGATGGTGTAAGTCTTCCTCTGGTTGATTACTCCTGTCCAAGGAGCAGAAGGTGCACACCCAAAGGGTAACTTGAATTCCTTTTGCCGTACTGCCTGTGCAACCCCATTAAGATTACCCAATGACAGGTAGCAATTTGAAGATTACATAACTGGAGCGTACCTTGTCTCATTTCATTGATGTATCTATATAATCAGGTCACTTCAAGCTTTGTTATTGTTTCTTCAGGAGACTAGTTTGGCTTTGGCTTTTTTTCTTTCTTTCTTTCTTTTTTTCTTTTCTTTTTTTCCTTTTTTTTTTTTTTTTTTTTTTTTTGGTTTGACTGCCTGCCCAGTCACCCCTCCCAAGTCTTTTGCAAACCAAACAAGCATATATCCTGCAAGGAAGGAAGTTCAACAAAGGATAATGATATGCTAAACCTCACATAAAACAGTATATCCCCTTTTATAGAGTGATGTTGTAAAAACATATTAACTCATTTAGTTGTGCCTTTATCTGTAGATTTATTTCCATGCTATGAAACTGTTTCATGATTGAAATGTTTCTAAAGCTATCTAGAGCTGGTGTATGACATAATTATGGTAATGTGACAATCTTTCTTTGTTCTCTGTAATTTAACTACACTAGCACTGAATATTGAAGTATAAATATATTTATTATAGTAACATGTACGGTGTTAATTGCTTCTTATGGCCAAGCACTAAATGGCATTTTACATACATTATCTCATGGGATCTTCTTACCAATCCCTGAGTGAGGTGGTATTATTATTATTACTCTCTTTATACAGAAAAGAAAACCAAAGTGCAGAAAAGTAATTTTCCCAAGGTCACATTGCTACTAACTGGAGGGGCTTTGATTCAAACCTAGGTTTCTTGAACCACAAAACCTATGCTTAGAACAACTGTGATTCACTTTTTCACCAAAAACAAAACAAAACAATAAGCAAACTACTGAACAATCTTTGCGTCTTTTGAGGTTTAGACTTATAACAAATATCAAATTAAGGACAAGCATTAGATAGCATTTTGCACCTAACTGAGGTTGGAAGCAAATGTACATCTGACAATACCAAGGTTTGGCAAGGATATTCAATTAGCCACCTAGTGGATATCCTTTGCCTCCCTCTAGTCTGTTCTTACAGCAGCTAGAGTAGTCTTTTTAAAATGTAAGCAAGTCATATACCTTTTCTGCAAAATTCCCCAAAGTTTTCTTAGATGTGGGATGTGGACTTAATGTCCCTACTTCTTTACCCTTCCCTGTCTTCAAGTCCTTTGCCATGTGATTTTACAGTGCCTTCTATTAGAAGCAGTGTCTGTATCTCCACACCATGGCATGGACATACGACTTGCTCTAACCCATGGGATGTGAGCAGACATAGGTCTTGAAATGTACATTTGGGCTTGGGCATGTCCTCAGTGTTAAAGAATGGTGAGAGGCAGGAAAAACAGAGCCTGAACCCAACATATAGCCTGGAGACAAACCAGGCTAGATCAACTAACCACAGGCCAACCCACAGATCCATGAGCCAGAAACAAATGCTTACTGTTGTGTGCCACTGAGTTTTGAGGTGGTTTGTTACACAGCATTGTTGCAGCTGTAGTTAAATGATGCCCCTCGTTACTGAGAATACATCTAAAATCCTAGCCATTCCCCATAAGATTTACAGTCCTTCCTATGTGACCACTCCCGTTGCTTACTCCCCTCGGCCACAGTAACTGCTTGCTGTTTTTTGAAAGCATCTTACTGTGCTTTACAGAGTATTTTATATCACTTGATCCTCCTAACAACCCGATGAAATTATGAAGGAATGCAGTACCATTATCCCACTTTGCAGATGTGACAACTGCAGATCCAAACCTTGCACAAGGTGCTACAGCTATTTAATGATAGCATTGGGGCCAGCAATCTGTCCACTAGCCTTTGCATTACCCCACAGGATTTTATCTATTTTCCTTTTAGGATATTTTAATAGCATGTAAACAACTATATTCTAAACAATGAATTTTAAAAATTAAGATGAGGATGCACTGTGTCCCCATATACAAATTGAGACTGATGCAACCACTTAACTAATTGTGCAGTAACCTCGGGGGTCACCAGCATCTCCCTTAACACCGTCTGACAGTGTGTATTTCCTCACATCTTTATAATACTAGGTATTATCAAACTTTATTGACTTTGCCAGTCTGTTAGACATAAAGCTATCTTTAGTAAGCTCAAAACTGTGTATATTCATTCTGAATTTACTTACAACTTTCGGTGATCTTTTTCAGTTTCTACAGGAGAAAGTCTAATCCACTTAGCAAAGCTTTCATTCACTCACTGAAATTTGACTGAGCACCTACTATGTGTCAGGTACTATGATAGGCACTGGGCACACAAAGATCAATTAAGACCAGGCACTTGTCCTCAAGAAACCCACCATCTAGTTGAGGAGATAAATACCTGCACAGTGAACGATAATGCCGTGTAATAAGAGGAGTGATAAAACCTGTGGTGGACATTTGTTGTCTATCACCTAATCTTATCTCATCCTTGCTTCAACTGTCCCATTTTTAGTACAAATTTGCATTGCAATTCCACCTCTTCCTCTACTGGTCTTAGTGGGGCTGTGCTCCCAACCAAGGTGAAAGGCAGTAACCCAACTTTAAGTCAATCATCGCATCTCATTCCACTGGCCTTAGTGGTTGGTTCAGAGTGAACGTGCGACCCAAACCAGTCCAATCAGATTGAATCTCAGGACTTTTTAATGGAATGCTGGGAAATGACCCTGGAAGATGTAGCCCTGGGATTTGTTGGTAGCCATCTTGCAGCCATGTGGAGGGAGGCTTCCTGAGAATGGAACCATCTAGAGAAAACCAGAGAGAAACCAAGTCCTCTTCACATTGTTTGAATCATGGATCAAGCTGCACCTAAAGTAATATTAGATCTACTTTCTTAAAGAGTTCATATTTTAAAGAAGTTCTTTTTTGTCTTAAGTCATTTTGGGTTGGGTTCCTGTTATTTTCAACTGAAAAAATGCTAACTGATGCACAGAGGAAAAGAAGCTAACACTGGCTGTGGATTTCAAGGATGGCTAACTGGAGAAGGGGAAGCCTGGTTGAATCTTAAACTATGGGAGGCAAAGGAGATCAAGACAATTCAAGCCAAGGAGACAGTGTATTAGGGAAACTGCTTGCTGAGCGGTAAGGCTTGAGATGCACAGACCCCTTCAGGATGTGATTCCACCTACCTTTTCATGACTCACCTCTGGCCATTTCCTCCCTCACACTCTTCGAGCCGTACTAATACTTGGTCTTTAGGAAATGCCGTATTTTTATACTTCTAGGCTTTCGCTAATGCTGTTTCCTCTGATGTAATGCCCTTTCCCTTGAGTCCTCTAGAAGGAATGTTAGCTCCTTGACAAAGGTTATCCCAGGCTTTCTCAGTTTGGATTTCTCCTGAGTTATGACTGCTCTTTGTATCAACGTTTGTCTAGCCCACATCACCATTATAGTAGCATAACTAACACTGATAGAGACCTGACTGACTACCAAGCACTATTCAAAGCACTTTATGTATTTAATAGTGCCTGTGAGGCACCTGTTGTTTTCATCCATATTTCATAAATGACAAATCCATATTTTATAGATGACAAAAATCAGAACAGACAAGTTAATTCATTTTGCCCAGAGTGATACGTACAAAACCAGGATCTGAACCCAGGCAGTTTGGCTCCACAGTCCATACTCTTACCCACTATCTCCTGCTGCCTCTCCTGATTCACTACAACTGGTCATTTAGCCATCCGTTCACCCTCTCGGTTTCAGAGCCTCTTAAAGCCAGGAGCCAATGCAGATGCCCCTACATAATAAGTAAGGCTCTTTGGTGGGAATCACACATTTCTCTTTAGGACTTTATTACCCCCCAGCACAGCAAACAACATGTGCTTCATGTTCATATGGTTCCCCTTGCTCCTGAGCCCCATGGGGGGTGAGGCCGAGGGGTCCATGTGAATGGTATGCGTGCAGTGACTTTGCATCATATTTGAGGAAGCTTGAGCTTCGGAAACCCAAACCTTGTAAAATGAGCAGTGAGCCTGCCTGAACTTTACTCCAGAGGGGTAAATTAGCTTTATTATACTGGATGCTAAACAAGACTTTCTAACATGGCTCACAGACACTGTAGGATCTACCCACTGCTACCGCCACCTCCTTTACAGTCTAGTCTCTCTTTTTTTTTTGTCACGAATGGACTTTTATTTTATTTTATTATTTTTTAAAATTTATTATTATTATTTTTACATCTTTATTGGAGTATAATTGCTTTACAATGGTATGTTAGTTTCTGCTTTATAACAAAGTGAATCAGTTATACATATACGTATGTTCCCATATCTCCTCCCTCTTGCGTCTCCCTCCCTCCTAGCCTCTGTTTCTACTCCCCCTTCAGCCCCTGTCATTTGGGCCTCCTCTCAGTCCCTTCTCTTCACTATATTCTTTCTTGCCACAGGGCCTTGGCACTTGCTGTTCTCGCTACTTGGAGTTCTCTCTCTCTCTCTGTTTAATTCCTATTCATTCTGAAGGTTGCTTCTCATGTAGTTCTTCCTCAGGGAAGCCTGACTAAGTCACATGTCCCATTTAAGTGCTCTCACAGACCCGTCGGCCTCTTTTCCATGCCTCCTATTACACTTACAACGTTATACTTCTGTGAGTATTTACTTGACTAGTATATTTCCCTATGAAGCAGTAAACACCATGAGGGCAAGGACAATGTTCCATGAGAGCCCCGCTGCCTTGCCCTGTGTCTGAGGATGTCCTCAGTAGACACCTGTAAAATAAGTGCATCTTGGATTTTTCCAGCAACTGATACATAATGGGGTCCCAAAGCAGCTGTTACCTTCGCTTACAAGATGTATAGGAATGCAAGGGACCCTGGAGAACTATCTCCTAGGCAGGGTTGGTCTTTTTCTTTCCTTTTCTTTTTTTTTTTTTTGGTTTCCAAACTTGTTTATAAATGTGTACAGATGCTAAGTGTCCTGCCCCCATTCCATCTATACCCACCTCTACGTGCAGAAGGCTACTTACTGAGAGCATTTCCAGCTCTGCCAGGGTGGCAGCATGGCCTGTGCTCAGGGAGAGCCAGAGTGCCAGAGAGTTCATGGCCCTGGATGTAGCCCTCCACTGGTGGCCAACAGGGACCTGGTGGTTAAACAGCTCAACCTCTTCACCCTTGGTAACTCGAGATGTGCTTCTGCATTGGATGCTTGAGTCCCAGTGGGACTGAGCTCTGGTTGCCCTCACGGCTTACATGCTTGATGACGCGCCTTTTTATTAGCTGCCTTCCACTTCTCATTTCGTTATCCCCCTACTGGAGCTTTCTGGGATCACCTTCCAAATAAATCTACTTGCACTGGAACCCTTCTCTTGGGTTCTGCTTGCAGAAGAGCATGTGATATAACCGTTTTTTAAAATGTACAACAAAGCATAAAGATTATTGCAGTGGCCATCCACAGTAAGAAAAGAACAGGAGGG
Source organism: Leucopleurus acutus (assembly GCF_964270905.1). Taxonomy (NCBI): domain Eukaryota; kingdom Metazoa; phylum Chordata; class Mammalia; order Artiodactyla; family Delphinidae; genus Leucopleurus; species Leucopleurus acutus. The sequence goes on along the minus strand of NC_139153.1, from coordinate 26,647,100 downwards.
GACCAGGAGGATGCTGTGCATACACTAGTCTTGTATCACCTTTGAGAAACTCTCTTCACGTTCTTTGTTCCAATTATCCTGACCTGCTTTCCATTTCTCTTGATCATCTCTGGATAATTATATAAATTGTTTCTAAAATACTTTTTGCTTCCCCAAATTCTACCCATTCTTTTGTTCCCTCTTAGATACCACTTCCTTCAGAAAGCCTGCCCTGACCTGCCCAGGTTGGATTAGATACTTCTCAGTGTTTCCATGTCACGCCATCATGACATTGGACACATTGTGTTATAATTTCCTTTCACTTGTATGACTCCCCGGGAAACCACAAATTTAACTGCAAGGAATGTGTCTATTTTGGACACTAAATAAGAGTACCTGATATGTATTTGTTGAATGAATAATAAATAATATTAATGACCATTTATAGGACATGCTTTCACATAATTTTTTTTTCATTTAATCCTCACAATAGCTCTGGAGCAAGGGGTAGTATTATTATCACTTCCATGTCACACATAAGAATACTAAGGCACAGAAAGTCCAACTGGCCTAAAATTACACAGCTAATAAGTGATAGAGATGAGTTCATGATTCAGAGTGAAGTCCTTTGGGGTAAAAATTGGGAAAGGTAAAAGTCCTCAGAATTTCAACTTTTGAGAAGGCCCTCACCAAACTACTACTAGTTCTGGGGAGAAAAGAGAGTGACCACATCAGAAATGGACTTTTGAACCAAGCAGACCTTGACTTACATCCCAGGTCTGTCTCTTACTGGTCACGTGACCGCTTGGGCAAGCAACTCACCTCCTCTGAAGGTGGAAGTCAACTGCTGTTTGATTAGAAGCCTCGTTGGCTGAACTAAACCAAGGAGCAGATCACTGTATTTAAGAGATAAGTGATTTAGATTATTGGCCATTATTTTAACAAAGATTTGCCATTTACTCTCATGGGAAACGTAGGATTTCTTTTTACATCAACTCATTATAAGTTTTATTAGACAGGATGCATGAAATGTGAGTAAAAATAGTTTCCTAAATGACATTATTCGATACAACGTCTATCTAGCTCTGCAGTGCCAGGAAATTACTCAGTGCTGGAAGTCACAATACATTCAGAGACAAAAGCCATTATACTCCCTACTGGGCTGGCCCACTTCAACTCTGTTTTTCTATCTTTCCTTCTTTCCTTCTCTTTTATTTGTTGTCTGCTGCCCTTGAATTTCAGCTGGGCCTCTTCTTTACGGTGAAGATTTTAGCTAAGGTAGACTAAGGCTAGACTCTCAACAACCTCTTTGGAAAGAGGAAAGAATAAGACAGTGCCCTGAATTCAGGTCCTCCTGCCTCTTCACTCTCAAATTAAAATTCTGTTCCAATTTAGTTGGTCAAGCAATTATCAAGTGCTAGGGAGGTGGACCAGGTATTGTTGTATCATTATTTTTTTTGAAATGAACAAGAAAACTTAAAAGACATTGCAGTGGTCATTCACAGTAAGAGAATATGTGTATGAATGCTCTCATACAATGATGAATAGGGCCTTTTACCTGCTTCTTCTCTCCCACGCCAGGCACTCCCAGCCTAATAGCAGGTGTGATGTCTCCAGAAAGAGGAAGGAAGCCGTTTCAGTACCTTGGCCATGTTCCTTTTTCCCTTCAGCTCTTACCACTTCAGTGCACTCAGGCCCAGTTCTGTCTGCCAGCCCCTGCACCTTGTCTGATGACGCCCTCTAACTCTGAAGTGCTGGAGAATTAATGCTTCTCTCTCTCTTTTTCTTTTTTTTTTCTTTTGTCTCCATCCAAGGAAACTTTCTTGACTCAGTTATTTCATGAATCTATTTCTAAATATGTTGGCAATGTTTTCTCCAGTCATAGATACTCCACCATCCTCTTTCGTATATCAACAAATTATCTTCTGCTTCCAAATGTGTCCTTTAGGTCACACTTAAGAAATGATCTGAAAATTTCAGAAGCATGAAATTTGTAAATGGAAAACTTTAAACTTCTGCTCATCACTTTTCCTTTGGAACAGCATTTCGAAGTCTTTTTCAGAATTTTTTTCTCCATAGCTGAAATTTGCACTCCATGAGGGATATATGTGTATGCTGGGGTGGGGGGATTGTGGTTATTTAGCAAAGTATGGTGCTTGAGGGCTGCGATAGAATAATGGCCTCACCCAAAGATGCCCACTTCCTGTTCCCCAGAACCTCTGAATATGTTACCTTACATGGCAAAAGGGACCTTGCCAGAGTGATTAAGTTAGGGATCTTGAGATGGGGAGATGATCCCGGGTTATCTGGATGAGACCAATATAGTCCCAAGGGTCCTTAAAAGTGGAAGAAGGAGGCAGAAAAAGAGAATCAGAAGGAGGTATGATGAATGTCAATACTTTGATGTTAGCCCAGTGAGACCTGTGTCAGAGTGCTAACTGCAGAACTGTGAGGTCATAAATCTATGCTGTCTTAAGGCACCACCAAGTTTGTGGTAATCTGTTACAGCAGCAAAAGAAAACTAATACGGGGGCTATTTAGATTATGTTAGAAAATACTGATACGCACATTTTACATGATTGAGCAACTCGGAGCAGAGGTGACAATGTGCTAAAGCTGAAATCAGGTAACACCATGTTTTTTCTCAAAATCCTATAATAGCTTTTCATCTCGCACAGAGTGAAAGCCAAGTTCAGATGCTGGCCTCCAAGCCCCACATGATAGATGTCTCCATGTATTATCTGGCCTCATATTCCTCTACGCTTGCCTTCACTCCCTTCTGCTCAAGCCACACAAGCCTTTCTGTTCCTTAGACATATCAAGCAGGTCCTGCCTCAGGGCCTTTGCCTTGACCATACTCCCTGTCCAAAAGCATCTTCCCTGGATAGCCACATTTCCCGTTTACTCACTTCCTTTAGGACTCTGATATGATGGGGCCAAGAACAGTGTCTGGCCATAGTAGGCCCTTAATAAATATTTGTTGAATGAATAAATGAATAAAATGATTCCTTTTTGCTAACTGAAGTAGCTCAGTTAGATACTACTGACCTACTTATCAAGACCTTATTATTTTGTGACACTGTATGCATTAGAAAATTTACAATTACATGTCATTTCATTGGTTCAGATTTTCTATTCAATTCTACAGGTTGGGCCATGTCAACAGTGCATTTCTGCATTTGACGATGCCTCTTTGCCATCACATTAAAGAATGAATTGATTTTAGGTTCTTCAATATATTTTTATGTGCTGAGAAAATTGGGAATACTAAGTTTCCCACTAAAGATGTATTCTGAAAAACAGCTCAATACCTTGAATATATAATAATTTCTAGGAAAGAGGACAATTATTTTAGGAGCATATCAACGCATCCATCAAACTGTTATTTAAATAAGTAGAGTTGGCATTTTATTATGCATTTCCAGTCAGAATAATTACAAAATGAATGCTCCATTTTGTGAAATTACATCAGTAACTCGAAATAAAAAGTATAAAAATAGTGGTAGGCCCATAGCTGGATCATAGGAAGAAATTGTGAAAAATTACTGAAAGCTATTTTAAAATCCTGGCATGTGACTTCATAGAATGATGGAGATTGAAGAGCCTACATATTTGTACCCAAGGACAAGAGAAGATGTGAAAAACAACTGGTTGAATTCTTTTAGTGGAAATTGTAATATAATGTCCAACACCTGGGCCTAGGACATAAGGGAGTAGTGGGGACTGTGGTGAAACTGAAAGCTTGTTTCAGGGCAGTCACTACTCAACTCATATGGGAATGTATGCTGAATTGCCAGATCTTCTTATTTTTTGTGAGGATCCTAAAATGGAGATTTTTATGTAAACTCTTCTAATATTCAAAACATGCTGGACACCAAATGCATCTGAGAGTCTATAGTTTGTGACCCCAGATTTAAGATAAAAATCTTCACCCAAACACACAAAAATAGCAAAACAGAACAAATGAATAAAGTCTTTCTTAGACTTCATTAGATCCTGACTTTACTAAATGTCCCACCTGCTGAGTTGATGTGATCAATTCATCTGTAATTTCAATTTCAAAAAGAGAGATGCATATATAAGACAGGAGTAGTGGATTCAAGTAGAGTATTCCATACCTTAAGAAAAATTCCGTTTACAGAATTTCGAGGACTACAGAACAGCCCTGTCTAATATGTAATTTAAAATTTTCTAGTAACTACTTTGTTAAAAGTTTTTTTATTAAGGTGAAATTAATTTTAATACTATATTTTTTTTAACTCAGTGGGTTCAAAATATCATCACTAAAATATATAATCAGTATTTTTAAATATTAATAATATATTTTATATTCTTTTATTCACTTTAAGTCTTCAAAATCCAGTATGTATTTTACACTTAAACTTCATCTCAGTTCAGACTCGCCATATTCAAGTGGTTAATGACCATGAGTGGATGGTGGTTACCATATAGAGCAGCACAGCTATAGAAGTTCATTGTTGTTTTTCCAAATATTATTATTCATTTTTATTGGAAGTATCAAGTCTAATCATGGCTAACTAAGAAGCTGGAAATTATCTTAGAGAACTTTTTCAGTTTTAAGACACCCATCATTTATTCTTAGAATTTTAACATATCTTACATGACTTTTTGTTGGCAATAATAACAGTTTGGCTTTTATCCTGTTCCAGAGGCAACTGATTCTAAAGCAAATAGCTAAATTCATCAATTGAGTTTTTTTTATGGAATCAACCCATGCAACAGTGAGGGAAAAAAAATCACTTATACAAATGTCTTGGTATTATGCATTCAAAATTTGGATAATTAATTTTTAAATTCTTGGGTTTTTTTTTTTAGTTTAATGTAATACATACTCATTTTTAAAAAAATCAAACAACGCCACAACTACTGAAACCTGCGCGCCTAGAGCCCGTGCTCTGCAACACGAGAAGCCACCGCAATGAGAAGCCCGCGCACCGCAACGAAGAGTAGCCCTCACTCGCCGCAACTAGAGAAAGCCCGCGCGCAGCAACGAAGACCCAACACAGCCAAAAATAAATAAATAAATAGATGCCTTTTTTAAAATTATAAAAAAAAAAAAGTTATAGGAGATGAGTCTAAAGTTATAGATACCAACCTGGGGCAGCAACCAACACAAAAAGCAAATGAAAACAAGGCATCATTTCTTGAAAAGCCACTTGCTTCAGCCCAAACCTTCACTGACCACTAGGGAGTGGCACCTCTTGGTAAGGAGTCCTCTGGTGAAACATCCTGTCTCTGAGCGCCCAGTATACACCTCCTCGTGGCACAATTCTTGCTAAGTGATCTGTAAAGTGACACCCTCTTCTCTCAAATGGGCAAAAGCTCCAGTAAGAAGATTTTCTTGAGCAAAGAGAAAAAGTCCCCGATTTATTTTCCCCTACATACAAAGGCCTCCCAAACCCTGGGGTGGCCAGAATTAGTGAGGACTCTTCATTCATTTTCAAAAGGATTCAGTTTTTAAATGACTGCACTAAGACACATTGTCCTGCCTTGTTCTATGTGTTTATCACTCCAGAATTTGGCCTAAGACTGAATGGAGAGTTTACATAAAAAGATCTCTGGGGCCAGCAAATAGGTGACCCACAGGCTAAATGCGGGCCACATTTTTAAATGCATGAAGAGCCTTCACAATTTGAACTCCAAGAGCGTTTGATTGGTCCAGCACCCTACGGTTTACCACAGTTGCTGCGCCTCCCTGTTACACCGCGCAGCTTCTCCCATTTCCGTGTCTCGGCCCATGAGCATTCATGTTTGCAATCCCAGACTCAGTGGTTTCAATCAATTGCTATCTGAATAGGAGTCACATGTTGTTATGGTTACCTAAATAGGATTATGTGATCTCAGATATTTTCAATAGAAGGATGATGTTAAGAACAAGGGAGTTGTGTTTTGACCAAGCTCTGCCCTGCTCTGGCTTTTTAAAGGAACATTTACAAATGTCTAGGGAATGATTGTATGGGTTTTACTCCAAGCCATATCCCGTGAAGGACGGTGGAAAAGAAAAGTAGCCATATGGGGGACTCTTGAATCAGTGCACTTCTCTCTAGCGCCACTACCCACTATTTAGTTAAACCACTCCAATCTCAGACCTGAGCTACTGGAACAAGGTGACTTCCCAGTCTAGTATCTCCCTCTGTCTTCTCACCACACCCCACACCCAGTTCATTTCAGCATGCTACCTCCTAAATATTTCCAGATTCGCTAAACGTCTATCTCACTCCACGCCTAACCACCAGCATCTCTATCCTTGACCGATTACCTCTTCAGCCACCATACTTCTTCCTCTCCAATGCATTTTCCAAGCGGCACACAGCAATCTTTTTTAAAACACAAACATTAACGTTGCCTTCCTTTGTCACCTGTGTTCTCACTACCTTGGTCTCCTTCCTGTCCTCAAACATGACCTAGTTCCCACCTACCTCAGAACTTTTGCTCTGGTAATTTTCCATCTATGGAATACTTTTCTTTGGAGCACAGATCTGACCATAGTTTGTGTCCTTTTTCAATGCAGCATGTCTTACCTTGTCACTTACCTTGTCACTTCTTGGAGAGGCTTTTTTGATCACTCTGGCAGAAGCATTCACTTTCTGTCACTTTCTACAGTGTTCTCCTAGTTTTTTCCTAGCATTCCTTATCAGTGTCTGAAACGTTGTATCAATTCATTAATAAGTTTGGTATCTGTGTCCTCCACTAGAGTGTCAGTCCTGGACAGGGATTCCAGTTGCTTTGTCCAGCGCTGGATCCTCACTGCCCGGAACAAATAGGTACTGACTAGCTCCTGTAACCAAGCGGGACCCCATGAGGCTTTCCCAGAATAGAACCCCACCTGCCTTTTGTCTGTAGAAAAACTTTAGTCAAAGGATAAATTTAATCTGAGAAGTGAGAAAATGGGGAAAGAAAGGAACACAGTCAAGCAAGACAAAATAATAATACTTTGGCCATTAAACAAAGTCAAGGACCTTTAGTTCTTCCCCAGGGTCTATAGATAATATTCGGAGCCATGTCCTTTGAGCTGTTCTGCAGATACTGAAGCCGCCACCAGGTGGAAGAAATTAACCGTATGCTGCCCACAAGCACGTTGACCCCAGAGCTCTCACCGCAACTAGAGAAAGCCCGTGCACAGCAACGAAGACCCAAAAACAAACAAATAAATAAATTTATTTATTTTTAGAAATTTAAAAAATAAAAACGCTGTTTATCCTCATATCCTTCTCCTTAGCCCTTCCTATTTCGTTGTCTCTCTTCTATACAGCAGATTTTTCTCACCAATTGTATGAAGAAATTGTGATGTATATTTTCATGTAATTTGATTTTTGGAATTCTATCACCTTATGTGGTGAGTTCTTCCAAAATGTAATTTTTTTTCCAATTAAAAAAAATTCATAGAGACAGAAATGTTATTAGGAGTTACTGTTTAGTGGGCATAGAGTTTCAGTTTTGCAAGATAAAAAAAGTTCTGGAGACAGTGGTGGTGATGGTTGCACAACAGTGTGAACATACTTCCTGCCACTGAGCTGTACCCTTCAAAATGGTAAATTTTATATGACGTCTATTTTACCACAATTTAAATTTTTTTTTATTTTCTATTTTTAAAATTTTAATGATTGAAAAACCCTAATAGGGATTTCCCTGGCAGTTCAGTGGTTAAGTCTAGGAGCTTCCACAGGGATTCCAGTTGTCTTGCTCAACAATGGATCCTCACTGCCCAGAATAAATACGTATTGACTAGCTCCTGCAGGGGGCATGGGTTTGATCCCTGGTCGAGGAATTAAGATCCTGCATGCCGCGCTGCACGGCCAAAACAAAACAAAACAAAAACTCTAATTACTTTCCATTATTCTGAAGAGCCAGACCAAAATCTTTCAATTGTTCTGTAGGATCCAGCAGGTTTGGCCCTGCCTATCTCTCCAGCTCCTCAGATACATCCATCTCTTTGCTGCAGCCACCCTGACTATCTTGTAAATTTTCAAAGACATCAGACTCCTACCACCTCAGGGCTTTGGTACGTGCTGATTCATCTGCCTGGAGCAGACAGATCCTCGCAAGTAACTCTTTTATCTTGTTGAGCTCTCTGGCCCAATGATCTTATCAGGCAGAACTACTGCATTAAAATCTGCGTTTTAATAAGATCCCCAGGTAATTTCTGTGCACACGAAAGTCTGAGAAGCCAGCTCCAGATGACTGATGAGCGCAAACACAGCAAACAGAGTAATCCTTGTATCTCCCAACACTTTTCTAGAGTTTTCCTTCTTAGCTTCTAGTTAAGTTCAGACTGAAAAACTCAAAGCACCAGAGAAGGATGGGAATAAATCCTAGTGTCTGCTGCCACCTTGTGGTGGGAAGTTCAAACCCAGCCAGAATTTGCTCTTCTCCGGGAAATAAACTAGCAAATGTTAAAGGGAGCGGTGGACTCAACTTTCTCAGCCACGTGTGTTGAGAGATCACTACAAAATACGAGATATAATAAAATCGCCCTTGGAAGTGAGCTGTGAGAAGGCCAAATAAAAACCTGACAGAGCATTCATCAGCTCTACTTGAAAAATCTAACAAAAGCTGGGATCATTGGAATTCCTATTAGTTCTGGTTCTGCCCTCTTAGGAATTCAAACATGCACACCTGACTGTGATAATCAATTGGTGTGTGATTATTTTATTACCAACCCAAATGGCAGTGGTTAGACAATCAGGTCACCTGTTCTGCCTCTGCCTTGCCCAGAAGTTCGCAACAGAAAAGGGAATTTCCCACCGCTCTGTCAAATGCATCGCTGGTGACCTCTGTGAAGTGGTAAACAGGGCCGGTCCAACAAATGATGTCTCTAACACCTTAAAGGGAATAAGGAAGCAATTCCAAAACTTTCCTACGTACTTTACCCCAAACAGCCCAGAAGTTAAAAGCGCCTCAGTCACTCACTGCATGATTTTGTTTTGAAGTTTGTGAGCTCAAGAGCTAAAGAAATCCAAAACAGCTACCACAGGTGCAGTTGATAGCAATGGACCATCCCCACCTGTATACACCAGAGCCCTTTAAGGTTGCTTACGGAAGGGTTGGCCGGTACCGAAGATTTCAGCAACCCAAAAAGAGAAATGGCTCATTCAAAAGGAAAGGGATTGAAAGGTAGGAAACTGGGACTCATTTTCTTCTCTCTTGAGTGAGAGTCTTTGGATTTTGCATTGACCAGTATTCACCGTGATGATTAGAAAAGGTAGCATCTCTTTTTAAGCGTTGCATTCAGAAATGAAGGCTCTGTATGGATTAGAGGAGGAGACAGCATTTATACACAGGATCAGAGAACCTAGTGCCACAACGGAAGCTTCATTTTGTGATTAGAAAAGTCTTCATTGTAATGGGGAAAACCTTTCCTTTCTTACCTGAATTTGAGTTTTAATGTTGCATATTATACTAAAATAAGCAGACCGTAAGTTAATATGTCAGTCTCACAATTTTAGACAGCAAATACTATTATTTTGAAAATTCAATAGTGCATTTTTCAAGATGAGTCCATGAGCAATGCTCTTTCTGTTCCCTCTTCCAGCAGTTTTGGCTGCTGAAATACATGCTAATTGTATTTCACCCATGTGCACGCTCTTTAATGTAACCTAAAAACTGTCTTATACCTAATTTTTCTTGCCAATGGCAAAACCATGAAGACAAGCATGAAATACTCCAAAAATAATTCATTTTAATTTGGAAAGTCAGTGAGATGAATTATTTTCCAATTTTGAGGGCAGGGTGTCTTCTTTCTTACCAGGTTCATGAGCAGTAGCTTAGATAGATAGAAATGAGGTGTTTTCATGAGACCTGAAGCCTCAGAGATCAGACTTCTGAACTTCCACAGGCAAAATAAAATTTTGCAGAGATTTCCACTTTCAGTAAGAAACAGGGGTTAAAAAGAGAGGCAATACAACCAAATAAATTCACAACCAACCAAGATACTTAAAAGCTTAGGAAAGAAAGGATTCTTTTCATAACAGCAATGGCAGCAGTTCTATCCTAGGCTCTGGAGCAAAATTACATTTGTTAATTATGTTATAAATAGACTGGGAATAAGGGTGGAGGGATGGGAATGGGAGAGGCATTCTAGAGATTCAGAAACTCCTTAGGGCAGGGCTTTTTATTTGAGGGGTTGCATGGACGGCCTTGGGGGTTCCTGAACCTCCTGAATTGTATTTCCATGTGTATGTGTATTTACGGTAGTAGAAACAGATGGCTTTATTAAAAGATTCTCAGAAGGGTCCATGGGAAATTAGTCTTGGCCCGTAAATGACCTTTGGGCAAATTAGAATATGGCACCCCTTCCTCAGGACACTTGACTGCCCTCTGCTGGAAAGTTATTGTATTATATGCTCAACTATAATGAATGTGAATAATACCACCTTGTGAGTGTGTGTGTGTGTGTATATGTACAACTAACATAACTCTACATCCTTGGTCCCACAAAGGAGGCTGCTAGCCTATGAGGGCTCCCTTCTTTTGACCTCTTAGCTTGCACTCCCTTCTTGCCTTTTAAATTTTTTCCACACAGATCTGTTCCACATGGTAATAAAAGCTATCATTTATTGAATGTATTATCAGGTTCCAAGCACATAAATTGTTTTCTTTTATTTGTACATTCTTGAGAACAACATACCTATTTTCAAATGAGAAAACTGAAGCTTATAGATGTTAAATAACATGACCAAGATCACACAGTTAGGAAGTATGGTGCTGGTTTGAACCAAACCATTTAACTCCTGTGCTTGGGCTGAACTATTTAGTGGGCTGAACTACTTCTCCTGCATAATGACAGAGAAGCTGAATGATTTAGGTTCAATTGAGAATAGTGTTTTTCTGGAGGTTGGTATTTTGCTACTGGTGGGACTTGACATAGTTTAAGTAGTATATGAAAAATGTTTTTAATAGTTATGAATTTATTTATATCCTCATTAGAAATATGTATTACATGTATTATAAATATAATGTAACATAATATAATATAAAACCTGGGATTTCACCCAGAGAACTGAAGATTTATGCTCACACAAAAACTTGTACACACATGTTTATAGTAGCTTTATTCATAACGGCCCCAAATTGGAAACTACCCAAATGTCTTCCAATGAGTGAATGGTTAGACAAAGTTTGGTACGTCCACATCATGGAATGTTACTCAGCAATAAAGAGGAATAGAATATTGATAAACACAACAACCTGGATGAATCTCTGGAGAATTATGCTGAATAAAAAAAGGAAACCCCAAAAGATTTTACAGTTGACTCTTGAACAAAGCAGGGGTTAGGGATGCCAGCCATCTGCACAGTCAAAAATCCATGTATAACCTAGAGTCAGCCCTCCATATCTGCAGTTCCTTGGTGTCTAAGGTTCCACATCCACAGACTCAACTGACCTTGGATCATGTAGTACTTACGATTGAAAAAAATTTGCATCTAAGTAGAACTGCACATTTCAGACCCATGTTGTTCCAGGGTCAACCATATGCTGTATGATTCCATTTATAGTACCTTCTTGAAAGGACATAGATTATACACATGGAGGACAGCTTAGTGATTGCCAGGGTTTAAGGAAAAGGTAGGGGTGAGTGGGAAGTGGGTGTGACTATAAAACAAAGGATCCTGGTGGTGATAGAAATGTTCGGTATCTTGACAGTATCAGTGTCAATATCCTGGTTGTGCCAATGTATTTTAGTTTTGCAGGAGTTTGCCATTGGGGGAAACTGGATAAAGAGTACACAGAGAATCTCCCTGTATTATTTATTACAAATGCATGTGACACTACAATTATCTCGAAATAAAAAGGTTAATTTTTTAAAATGTCTGGGATTTTATGGATATTGTTGCTTTGGAGGAAACTAACAAAAAACAGTTAATGGAGGAAGAATATTAGGTAAATCCAGGGTATCATGGAATGGGTGATATTTACCTAGCACAGAGGATAACAACACAGACTTTGGGGTCAGATTGTCTGGGCATAAGTTATTTAATCTTATTTAATCCTTCCAACTTTTAATTTCCTCATTTGTGAAATGGAGAGGACAGTAGGAGGATTAAATTGTGTAATACATATGAAAGAACTTAGATGAGTGTTTAACACATTGAAGTCTATTAAGAAGTGTTACCTATTTACTAAAATATGCAAACTACTAAAATATGCAAAATTACTAAAATATGCAAAAATTACTAAAATATGCAAAAATTACTAAAATATGCAAAAATGATGAAGATGCTATATGACTATTTGGAATTTTGGAAATAATGCATTTAGAATTATTCTCTCTAAATGAGTATTCTATGTAAATGCAGTGTTTATGGGACCTTGGAGACTATATTCTTTATTGACTACCCTATCAGACTCTTTCATCTCTCATCACTGTAGCCTGGGAAGCACTAAATCCAGCAAAAACTATCTCAAACCATTACTGAAATAAGATCTCCAATTTGCCAATATGAGGTAATATAATTTAACAACCACAAACCAAGATTAAAATCTGCATTCTATGCTTGGTCAATTAAGTTAATCTCTCTATGTCTCAGTTTACTCATTAGTAAAATGAAGATAATAATATAACCTACCTGCTATGAGGATTAAATAGTGTCCGGAGATAGTGTCCGGAATGCACTTCTAGGGTTTGGCAACAAAACGCCAAGTAGTTGCTTTGGCTTTATTCTTCTGTGATTTGGGTCTTCAAATTTATTTTTTGCAACTGTATAATTTTTTCACATTTGCAGTGGATTTTAATGATTTAAATGATACCTTTTTTTTAACTTTTCACTTTCCTTGATGCAAATTATTTTTCTTTTGTTCAGATGGCATAGAGCTGTGTCTACCAACTTAGTAAAACAAAATGTGTTGGTCCCCAAAGAGGAATCATCCAATGAGAGTGACATGGAATTTCATGAAAGCCAGCAAAATCAGAAAAGAGATTTGGTCAAGAAAGTGAAGACTTTTGGGGGGAGGATGCTGTCACACAAGTACAGAAGCAAGGCCAGCAAATGTCAGCAGAGAGGGCTCCACTAACCCTAAGGAAACCCTCCTTTCAAATACGCAGAGCCTTCTTCCTAGAATTGTCAAGGAGCTTCCATCGCCCAAGTTGTTTACCAAACCAAGAATGGGAAAGCTCTCACAGAATGGTAATCAAAGGCAACATATGGTTAAGCGTCAAGTCCAAGAGGAAAAATGAAATTAGGATGGCTTTTCTTGCTACCCCAAGCATGGCATCTCCTGGGAGCTGGTCTGAAATGCAGAAGCTCAGGCCCCACCCAGGTCTACTGAGTCAGAATCTGCATTTTAGAAAGACCCCCAGGTGACTGATATGTACATGCATTTTGAAAAGCTCTGAATTAGATCACCTTTGAGGTCCCTCCCAGTCCAATTAATCAGTCGTTCTCATCCGTCTAAAGCTACTTTTCATTTTAAATACAGATGCACACATAGGCATATGTATGTGTATATGCATATACACATACACATATATTAGAAAATCAAACCAAAGTGGGATTTTGTTTTGTTTTGTTTCTGGAGAAAGGAGTGAGGCAGACTTTCAAATGGCTACTTCTAACAGAAGAGTGTGTGCTGAGAATTCTATTTTTAAAATCTATGATTGGTAAGTCAGAAAGGAAGTTTTATTTTGTTGTATCTGCTTCCCATGTACCTTGTGAAGAATCAGCATTTGAACGGTTAACTTTGTCTTTTTTGCTACGTGGTGATGCTGTTTTGGGGGGGTCCTAATGAGTGATGACTAATGATACTACTACTATTTGCATTCTCCTCTGTAGCTTTTTAAAATTAATAGACCTTCTTTTTTAGAGCAGTTTTAGGTTTACTGGAAAATTGGGCAGAAAATACAGAAAGTTAGTTCCCATATACCTCTCTCTCCTTACCCTACCCCCATAGTTTCCTCTGTTATTAACATCTTGCCTTAGCATGGTACATTTGTTACAGTTGATGAGCCAATATTAATATATTATTATTAAGTAGAGTCCATAGTTTACATTAGGGTTCACTCTTCGCCCTGCACACTTCTATGGGTTTGAAAAACCTACCATGTAATGTGTCTCTCATTATAATATCATACAGAAGAGCTTCACTGCCATGAATATCCTTTGTAGGTTTCTAATACCCTTTATAGCACAGCATCCAGAAACATATAAAGTCCTTATGCATATGTAGGAAATTCAAACATACCTTCAAATTTCACATGGTTATAAGGCTGCAAGCCTAGTGGATACTTTTTCCAGAAAAAAAAAAAAAAACCCAAAAAACAAAAATGATGGCTTCCAGCTGACTGATTGCCCTTTCAAACAAACTCTCTCTTCCGGGAAAAGCAGTCACCATTAGAAGGATCCAAGCATCTAGCAATTACCTGGTATGGATTGACCTGCCTATTTCTGTTAAAAATAGCAAAGAGGACATGCTTATATACTGCTGGGGCTGGAGTTGGAGAGTCCAGCAGAAAACAGAGGACCAAAATCTTCCCCTCATCCCGTGCATTGGCTTATTTTCATCTTAGTTGGAATAACAAATCTCTGCACTAAGATCTTCCCAAGAAACTTGCCCATCCTTTAGGCTTCCACTCGAACATTCTGACCCTCAGCTGTGACCAAAAGACAGTTGCTCATCCCTGTTGACCCTCATTACACTTTTTAAACAAAACTTTAGTAAGTAATTATTATATGCCAGCCACACTATTAGGGATAGAGTAGCAGATAGAACACACATGGTCCCTACCCTCCTGGAGTTACAGCACAGAGGGACATTCCAGCATTATGCAGATAATTACCTCTGATGCAAAGTAGCAGCAGAAGGCACTATGGGTACACATCACGGATGCTAATTTAGGGGAGGGGGCTCAGGAAAGGCCTCTCTGTGGAAGGACCAACTCAGATGAGATCTGAGGGACAACTAGAGTTAGATAAGGAAAGAGTGGTGAGAACAGTTTCCCAGGAAGAGGGGAGAACACTTTCAGGTTCCAACATCAAGAGAGCACTGGGCGTAATTAAGAAATTAAAGTAATCCAGCCAGGGAGAGGCTGGTGAATAAGGTGGTAAGGGTGTCTGTAAGCCATGTTAAGAAATTTTAACTTTTCCTAAGGGTGATAAGAAACCATCAAATATTTTCGAGCTGGTGATTTATATAATCTGATTGGCATTTTTTAAAGGTAGCTGAGGCTGCAGGGTAGAGACTGGATCGAAGGAGAGCGAGAAGAGATACAGAAGGAACAATACACAGGCTCTTACATTCGTTCAGGCAAGGGATGGTAATAGCTTGGACGAGTCGTGGCAGTGGGGATGGTGAGATCAAGGGAGAAATATTCATAGGTAGAAGTTGCAAGATTTGGGGGTGAGCTGGACAGTGGCAGGGGAGAAGGAAGGGTCCCTGGGTTGAGCATCTGCTTTGAAGGTGGAGCCACCAGTCACTGAGATGAGGAACCCCGGCTGCTAGATATGGTTATCAATGGACCTAAAGCAGCTGAGTTGATTTTAGGTGCTGCGCACAGCTTGAAGACGCTGAAACGGAACAAGCTGCAAAACCCTTTTTCCAAATGACCCTGTCGATCCCTTTGACTACAGCAAGGAAAAAGCCTCATTTCCTGCCCTTTTCTGTTTTAGTAAAAAAGAGAGTAACCTCAAGTTTAGTGCCTCCTCCAGGCAATAACATGGTTTTGGTTTTACCATACTAGTCTCAGTGCCTATATTTATGATATTGGTTTTTGATTTATGACAGTGTTTTAAGTTTTCTTTATAAGTACGTTTATTGTGTTAAGAATTGAATTGATAGAGAAAAATATTAAGGGCTCTAGGGTTCACGGGGCTCCTGGAATGTGGGAAAAACTATTAAGATGGTATGTGAATGACTGAGCTTTGTGCCACTTTGCTGCAGAGTAGATTTAAACTTGGCTTTTGTCAACAGCAAATACTCAAGGGATTGTCTTACACATTAGAGGGTTACTTTTCCGAATTCCACAAGAGTTACAGGGAAAGGCAACAGAGGTCAAAACTGAAGTCTCAAAGACAGGTAAGCACCTTGTTAAGATGGGTCGGCGACCACTGAGGTCATGACCACAAGAAAAGGCAAATGTTCAGGAGAAAGTGTAAGCTTCAGCAAAACAAATCCATTTTTAATTTTTAACCCCAAAGAAAAAAGCCACTGAGACAGCGTGTGATGCTGACTTTTCAGGAGACTTTCAAATAGGGAGCATGTGTCTATTACTGTGATCCTTCAAGATTGTCTGTTTTTTTCTTGCCCTTCCCTCCAAGCAACTATACAACTTGATGTTGTAGAAGCAGAGACAGAGGAGATAACCCAAGGAAATACACTCCTCCGAGCCAGGAGAACCACCAAGCGGTTATCTGTGACATCCCTTCCCTCAGGACTGCAGAAGGTAAAATGCTAAAACAAACTCGCCTCTAAAGACTTATCAGTAAGTCAGTGTTTAGGGATGTTGTAAAAACCAAGTTCTCTGCCACTGCAAGTCCCTCATATTAAAGCTGCTACTTGTGTGTCTCCACTCCCAGAATTTAGGGCACAGAATGTAGACTTTCCAGTTCTGATTCCTCTAGTTCTGAGCTCAAACTGTCCAGCTTCTGCTACAATCTGGGCAACAGTGGAGTTTACAGCTTTATATTGACTTTGTCAGCTGTTCAGATATCAAGACTCATTAGTATATTAGCACCTGGCCTATCATGCATACACGTGGAGAGGAATTCTCTAGATCAACCCAATAGAATTTCTGCGAGGATGCAAGTGTACATTTGTCCAAAATAGTAGCCATTAGCACGTGTGGCCTTTTCAGACTTTGGAATGTGGCCAGTGCAACTGAGGAGCTGAATTTTAAAGTTTATTTCATTGTAATTGAAACTAGAATACAAATAGCCATATGTACAGTACAGACAGTACAGCACTAGGTGATCCAGGACTCTCCAACCCGAAGCTTGTACTTACCTGTACTTATCAAGCTTTAGCCTAAATTGCCCAGACTATCTTTTTAATAGAACCCTGAAATACTATCATTACTTTAGATATAATAAGCATTGACTAAAAGCTGACTGTGTTCCAGGCCCTGTTCTCAGTGCTTTAAAAATACCAACTCAGTTAATCCTTAACGACAGCCCTATAAGGTAGAGAGCAATAGGTTACTACAGTAAGTAGGATATTATTTTAGGGGTGGCAACAAGAGGTTAAGTAATTGGCCCAGATAATTGGAAGAGCCAGGCTTCAAACAGCAGAAGACCTGGCTCTGGAGTGCTTAGTCCTAATTACTATGCTAGGTACTAATTGTACTGTCCAATATGGTAGCCAATAGCCACGTGTGACTATTTACATTAATTAAAATTAAAGTCCATTCCCTTGGCTGCAGTAGCTACCTTTCAAGTGCTCAGTAAACATATATGGCCAGTGTCTGTTGTACTGGACAGCAGAGATAAGAACATTTCCATTTTTGTGGGCAGTTCTGTCGAACAGTGCTGCTCTAGAGCGTCACTGCCAGAGTGCACCAATATTAGTTTTGAATTTTACCTCTTTTGTGCTAAGTTTGCACTTACCGTACTCCTATTATGTGCTGGGCAGTTTGGGGAGGCTATAAAGGTGATCCAAGGTCATGGTCCTGTTTGTGTGGAACTTATAGTTTGATAGAGGAGATGGACATTAAACTATGGTACTGTTAGCTCTCAGAATGTTCTCAAAAGTATATTTGAATTAATAGCCCACATTTCAAAATTAGAAAAATTCAAACAGAAATCTGGATTTTCAACTTCCTTTTGGAAAACAGGAGGAGTTGGCAACACTGGGCCCACAATTCCTGGGGCAACTGCAGCAGGCACAGAGGCCTGCCCCCTTTGCAGGAGGGCGTGTTCTCTCCAGTTCACACCAGCCCCAAGTGAGCCTGTTTTGCAAACCCTGCCTGACCCTTCAAGGCATTTGACTTTTTAATAGTGGTATTCAACAAACACAGAAATAACTTAAGTAATTACCAAGTGCTTAATAGAAAAAAAAAGCCCCCCAAACACTTGGTTTTACGAGAGAGGAAAAAGAGGGGTCGTACTCTGGGCGGACTGGGGAAGATTCTGCCAGTGACACTTGAGCCTGGGCGAGCTGGCAGGGCAGAGCGGAGGTTCCGCAGACTCATTTGTAAACTCAGGCAAAGGGCAAGACCCAGATGTGGTCCCACATCCTACTTTGTGTAGCCCTCACAATAGTCCTGATGCTAATTACTAAGCACAAGGGGAAGGAAGAGTGAACCCAAGAAGACTAAAAAGGGCATATTAGCCAGGAGCCATGACCTAGGAATGATTTCCAATAGCACAGGTACTTGTAACCAGCAAGCCAGGGACCAGGGGAAGAGTATCAGGCATGCAGCGAAAAGAACCCAGAGCTTTCTTTTTATGTTTGGAGACATGCCTGTCATGAAAATAAGGAAACCTGCAGAAACGAGACCAAATTAACAACTGGATCCAGTGATAATGAGCTTTCTGGGGCACTGGTCTACAACAGCCCCACACTCTGTGCTCAGCGGCTGCAGAAGCAATTTCTTCTTCTTCCCCTTACAAATGACCTGCTTTTTTCCTGACACTGTATTTTCTCTTAGAACCAGACAATCTCATTTCTCTGCACCCTATAGATCTCTTCAAAGCGAGCTCTGGGCACAAAGGAGATACCTGGGGGGTGGAGAATAATATGAATACGACCTCCAACTCGACGTTGTTATGTGGCGAATGTCCAGTTTATAAGAGAATGTCCCAAAGGTGAGAATGTTCATTTAAGCACCGTCACAGATATCATGTTAGCACTTCTTAATCTGATGTATTTTTGCATTTTTATGATAGTTCCGTATTCCTCAAAAAAGAGACCACGCTTTCCAGCATTCAAAAAAAAGAAACATAGCACGGAAAACATCCTCCGAAAATCAGATTTGACAGTAGGAAAGCTTCAAATGCAGGTAGTGGACAAAGGCTTTTACTTTGGTGTTTCAAAAGCATCAGGCTTAACTGAATGCACAGCCCTGCTTGACAGCGCGGATGTGGGATGAAACTAATGATTAGCATGAAGGAACGTTAGTGGGGGGCATTCAAGAGTGGCTACAGGATTGCTGAGGGCACCGAGGATGGTGCTGTGTGCCTAATAAATATTAAGTGAATTCAGTTAAAATGAAGGCACACACATGGGCTTCTTTTGAGAAGAAATTAGATCCTCTTTACCACTGGGTGGTAAATGCATGTTTTCAAGCTCTGTTTGCTAACTTGAATTAGATTAATACTTTGGGACTTGTAAACGTCCAACAATTCCTGAACTTATCTCTCAGGAAAAACAGGCCACCTTTGGGTGTGGACAAGGCTTTCTAACACATGGTTTCATTTCTCTGTATCTGGCTGTCATAGGTGGATGACCTCATAGAAGCAGTGACAGATACATCCATGAAGCTATTGGCCCAAAGACACGCTGAGCTTCAACAGTGTGAGTTTCTAGGGGATGAAATCCTTCAGTCTTCCAAGCAGTTCCAGAGGATATCCAAGAGAACCATGAGGAAGTATAAAGTGAAAAACGTGTGTTTCCCATGTACCTGGTGCTGCTTCTGATTTTGTTTCTGACAGCGCAAAAGTTATGTTCATAGGGGTTCTTATCTTTTGGTACATAATCCTGAATAAGTTTCTCTTAATCAGTGGTGGCAGCGGTGGGGGGGGGGGGGGGTTAAGGGGGGTGGGGTGGGTGGTAAAAATATTCTGCCCAGCAGTCCTTAAAAAAAGATCCTTTGGGGAAAATTCATTTTTAATTCTGAGTCAATATAAGCAAATTTTTGCTTCATAATTCTTACTAATAATGGAAAATAGAAATATTTATCAGGGCATAGCAATTCTGCAAAGAAATTTCTCCCATGAAATTTGCCAGATGAAATTAGAGGAAGCACTTAAAAGTATTTTGACACTTTCACTGTGTCTACTATTGAGCTAACTTTAAACTTTCGTTTTTAAAGATACGAGTTTGTATCAAAATTACAAAAATGTAGCATTATTAAGGTATGATTCATGCAAAATGCCATGTTTCTGCACTAAAATAAATGGATAAGGATAGACCCTAACAAGTATTAGCCATGTAATTCAATACTTAAGACAATTGTAAGTGATTCAGACCTGGCTTAATTTTTTTAAAAAGATGAAATCCTTTTTGCAAGACTCTTGAAAATGACTCCTACAGAACAAAACGATAGAGAGAAAACATTTCAACAAAACATTTAACAACCACATTGCTCAAGTATTAAGGACAGAGATCTAGAAAGTTTTGCATATTGATTTACTTTGCATCTTGTAATTACCTCTGATAGCAGTGATTCTTAATATCATGGAACCTCTCCCACAATAAGCATACACCACAAACATTTTGTACATAATTTCACAAGTTCACAGCCCTCCTGAGAGCCTATTTATGGACTTCATTTTCAAAAGTGGTAACGATTTCCAGAAATCAACTAATTTTCTCAGGTACATCCTAGAAATGCCACCTTCTCACTATCTTCCACTTATTTTGTGAGCAAATCAATGTTACCAGTTAAAAACTACCTAGAATACCAATGAGCACTAACATATCTGGCTTGAAAATATTTCATTGAACATTTTTGCATGTTGCTTCCTATCTTTTAAGTATAAGAAAGGCATTTCAGGGCTTTCCTGGTGGCGCAGTGGTTGAGAGTCCGCCTGATGATGCAGGGGACACGGGTTCGTGCCCCAGTCCAGGAAGATCCCACATGCCGTGGAGCGGCTGGGCCTGTGAGCCATGGCCGCTGGGCCTGCGCATCTGGAGCCTGTGCTCCGCAACGGGAGAGGCCACAACAGTGAGAGGCCCACGTACCGCAAAAAAAAAAAAAAAAAAAAAAGGCATTTCAATTAAAACAAATATATAATGAAGTCATCTCCCTTTGTGTGAAGAAATGTGAATGAACTGTGAATTGAAATTTAACAGCAACGTAGTTCACTACCAAAACTTTATATGTCTCAAGAGCACAACCAATTTTGAACACACTAAGATCATGTTGCTACTTCAATATTCTTGGGAATGGTGAGTGATTAGCTGGTCTATGGTTTAGGATCAGTTTCCATGCTTGTTTCTTGAGCTTCTTCTACCTCTGAGAGCTTTTCATCATCTGCAATTGAGAAAGAAACATAAAACTTTAATCAAATTTGCTTAAATTATATGTTTAATGAATACATGAAAACACTTTTATCCTTTATTAGCGAATATATTTAAACCAAAAATGGCAAAATGGCAGCCTATGACTGTAATTGACCCACACAAGTGGGTTTGGTTTTAAAAGTCTTGTTTTGGTTGTTGTTATTAGTTGAATCAAAATGCAAATTTTGGGGCTTCCCTGGTGGCGCAGTGGTTGGGAGTCCGCCTGCCCATGCAGGGGACGCGGGTTCGTGTCCCGGTCCGGGAAGATCCCACATGCCGCGGAGCGGCTGCGCCCGCGAGCCACGGCCGCTGAGCCTGCGCGTCCGGAGCCTGTGCTCCGCAGCGGGAGAGGCCACAGCAGCGAGAGGCCTGCGTACCGCAAAAAAAAAAAAAAAATGCAAATTTTATGTGATAGACTTCAGCTAAAAAAAAAAAAATCTAGGTCTTAGGCTTTTTTGCAAACAATCAGAAGATCAGGTTACATAAAACTTGGCTTTAGTCAATACAAAGAGCAAGTCCCCGGGTCCCCAAAGCACCTAGTTCATTGAGAATGCAAATGTGTTTATGCATTGATTATTTCATTCACTTATTGCCTGCCTGGGTCCTGAATTGTTACTTTATAGCAATATACTACAGTAAACCAAGAACAATTCCAAGTCTATCATGCTTAAATTTCTCTTAATTTACAAACCACTAGACAGGTATTCAAATCGTACATATTCAGGCTTTTCTGCATATAATCAGAAAGATGAACAACATGAGTACCTTCTAATGTCATCCAGCTACACTCCTGTTCTGAAACTGAAGGTGCACTCTCTTTAAAATGTATATTTTAGAAGACATGCCTCTGATCACTTAAAAATCTTCATAGACATTCATTTTGTGACTCTTGTTACTTACTTTCCAGTGTTTGCTGAAGTTCGTGGATGGTACTAAGAAGAACGTGAAACTGTTTCCTTCTCAATTCTAGCTGTGTTAATAAGAAAAAAAATTAATACACATTGATCTATAAACCTATACAGAACACAAAGGCTAACATATATCACATGCAAGTACCTTATCTTCAACACTTTCTTTAATATGTGAAAGATGCTCTAATTCTTTTCCCAGAGCCTCTAGTTCCCTGAAAAAAATAAAATAGTGTTATATTTTGCTAATTGGGGGAAGAGAATTCATAATTAATATCTAACTTTTTAATTAGTAAATAGTATTTATTTTAAAAATAAAAGATAAGGAGTTATAATACTCCATTATGATGAGACTTTTAAAACTAAGGGTGATTTCTTCTAAATATGCACTAATTTTCATTAAAATTAAATTTTAGATAACTTTTAAAGTATAGAAAAACTTGATAATAGGATATCAAACCCCAAGAGTTGGTAACTTTTAACATTTTGTCATAATTATTTCAAGTCTTTTTTTTTTTTTTTTGGTAAATTGCAGGTTAACTTGAAATACCCTTTGAACTTTACCCCTAGTCCTCTGAACCAGGCCTTTTTCTCCTCCTCTACTCCCCATTCAGGTAATCACTATATCATTCTAATCCTTTTTTATACATATATTTGTATCTCTAAATAACATACAGTATAAGTATATAATACTTGGGGGGCCCTAACTTTTATAAATGGTTATTATTCTGTATGTATTTCCAAAACTTAGGAATAATTTAAAATTCATTGTATATGTCTTCTGTTTTTCTTTCACTAATTGTTTTTGAGATCTGTGTTTAAAAAGTGTTTATCTAGTTAATTCTTTTTATTGAAGATCGGGCTCCTCCTTTTGATGATGTACTCCCACAAAAATGGAATGCATAGACTAGTATGTAAACATTTATGGATAAAGATTAGTTCCTTTCAGAGTAAAACTCTGAACTTACTTTAATGTCTCATGCCTGTCTGGATGACGCTGGATCACTTTTGCCAATGCATCATATTCTGAAAGATATAAAAATGTTTACTAAAATAAGGTTTTTTGAACCTTGTTATCAAACCAAAATGTCTAACACCACAGAGCTCTCCTAATCACTCTCTTAGTACATAAAGAAGTGGAAACACTGAAGGATGGACAGAGTATTGTCAGTTTCTCTTGATTCAATTATAATTTCAAGGATACATGACTTCAGAAGTATTCCAAACAAGGATTTTACCTCCACTCTGTTTTTCCATTTACCTATGCCTGGGCAGAATACAAGAGGCTAGCATAAACGTAAGTGAACTTAAGTCATTGATCATCAAGTGAACTGATTCTGAAGAGGATCTTATTCCCTATTTGCCCATCAAATAGAAGATCAGCAAGGTGTATATATCTATGTATCTATCTCCTACCATTAATTTCAGATCTTAGACAACAGAAAATTATACTTCTCACTCATTTCAAAGGTAAAGATCTCATAAACTTAGAAATGATTTATAGTTCAGGAACTTTGTTTCTGCTCCACTGAGAACTCCAAGATAAGTCATGTATCTCCTGTTAAGTTTTCCTATGAAATGATATGTGGCACATTTATTTAAAAGCCTCTTTAATCAATAAAAATACCGTAAATTGACATTAATTCTTAAGTAAGTTGGTATATCCTACTCTAAATTGGCCACTGCAACCTGACCACATGCATTTTAGACTGAATTCAAAAAACACCTTTTAAAAATAAGGAATTAGGAGCTTCCCTGGTGGCACAGTGGTTGAGAGTCCGTCTGCCGATGCAGGGGACATGGGTATGGCCCGCATACCGCAAAAATAAATAAATAAAAATAAGGAATTAGGAATTAAATATCTTAATTGGCTCATTAAAAAGTAAAATTCAAGAGTCATGTACCACAGGGCTTCCCTGGTGGCACAGTGGTTGAAAATCTGCCTGCCAATGCAGGGGACATGGGTTCGAGCCCTGGTCTGGGAAGATCCCACGTGCCGTGGAGCAACTGGGCCCATGAGCCACAGCTGCTGAGCCTGCGCGTCTGGAAGCCTGTGCTCCGCAGCAGGAGAGGCCGCAATAGTGAGAGGCCCGCGCACCGCAATGAAGAGTGGCCCCCGCTTGCCGCAACTAGAGAAAGCCCTCGCACAGAAACGAAGACCCAACACAGCCAAAAAAAAAAAAAAAGAGTCATGTACCACAATGTTCATTGCAGCTCTATTTACAGTAGCCAGGATATGGAAGCAACCTAAGTGTCCATCGACAGATGAATGGATAAAGAAGATGTGGCACATATGGAATATTACTCAGCTATAAAAAGAAATAAAATTGAGTTATTTGTAGTGAGGTGGATGGCCCTAGAGTAGTAGTGAGGTGTAGTGAGGTGGATGGCCCTAGAGTCTGTCTTACAGAGTGAAGTAAGAAAGAGAAAAACAAATACCGTATGCTAGCACATATATATGGAATCTTAAAAAAAAAAAAGGTTCTGAAAAACCTAGGGTCAGGACAGGAATAAAGAGGCAGACGTAGAGAATGGATTCAAGGACACGGGGAGGGGGAAGGGTAAGCTGGGACGAAGTGAGAGACTGGCATGGACATATATACACTACCAAATGTAAAATATATAGCTAGTGGGAAACAGCCACATAGCACAGGGAGATCAGCTCGGTGCTTTGTGACCACCTAGAGGGGTGGGATAGGGAGGGCGGGAGGCAGATGCAAGTTGGAGGAGATATGGGGATATATGTATATGTATAGCTGATTCACTTGGTTATAAAGCAGAAACTAACACACCATTATAAAGCAATTATACTCCAATAAAGATGTTAAAGAAAAAACAAACTTAAAAAATGCAAAAAAAAAAAAGTAAAATTCATTGTTTTGGCAATTGTTTTGGTGATTTTTTTTTTTTTTTTTTTTTTTTTTTTGCGGTACACGAGCCTCTCACTGTTGTGGCCTCTCCCTTTGCGGGGCACAGGCTCCGGACGCGCAGGCTCAGCGGCCATGGCTCACGGGCCCAGCCGCTCCGCGGCATGTGGGATCTTCCCGGACCCGGGCACGAACGCGTGTCCTCTGCATCGGCAGGCGGACTCTCAACCACTGCGCCACCAGGGAAGTCCATAAGTGTGATTTTTAATAAAAAATTTTTTGGATTACAGTGTAAAAAATAGAAAAAAAAACACAAAAGAACCCTAAGTCATAAAACCCCCACAACTCCAAAATAACCATTAACATTTTCTATATCCTTCTAGTTTTTTTTTTTTTTTGCGGTACGCGGGCCTCTCACTGTTGTGGCCTCTCCCGTTGCGGAGCATAGGCTCCAGACGCGCAGGCTCAGAGGCCATGGCCCACGGGCCTAGCCGCTCCGCGGCATGTGGGATCTTCCCGGACCAGGGCACAAACCGTGTCCCCTGCATCGGCTGGCGGACTCTCAACCACTGCGCCACGAGGGAAGCCTGATATCCTTCTAGTTTTGCATTTATATGTCACAATTGTGACTACACATTATATTTTTTATCTTTCTTTCAATTTACATTATAGGAGGAACAATGCCCCTGCCATTAAAATTATTTTGAAATAGTTGTTATAGACTAAAATAAGACAGACGCTAAATAAAAACAAGAGATCAGAACAAAGCTTAGCTTTATCCTCTTATTAGAAATTTAGGCAGCTTGTTAATGTTTGCTTGCATTGTGCTTAATAGTGGCACAGTGGTTACGAATCCGCCTGCCAATGTAGGAGACACGGGTTCGAGCCCTGGTCCGGGAAGATCCCACATGCCGTGGTGCACCACAACCCCCGTGTGCCTAGAGCCCGTGCTCCGCAACAAGAGAAGCCACCGCAAGGAGAAGCCCAGGCGCAGCAGCAAAGACCCAATGCAGCCATAAATAAATTTATATATAAAAAAAAATTCACGGGCTTAAATTCTTTTCTGTTTTTTGAAAGTAGTTCCATTAAACAAACAAAATAACAACAAACAAAACCCTAAATAAATTACCTTTGCTCATTAACCGTAACACTATTTAAGCAAAGGGATCTGAGTACAGTAAAAAAAAAAGAAAACAAATAAAAGAAATACTTGTTTATTCAATACAGTCCAACAACAACAAAATTTTTTTTCAGCATTACCTTCCTTCTCTGCTATTTTAAAAAATAATATAGTTTTAAAGAATTAAGTTTGACTCATAATTCTTTTTTATAATTCAGGTTGATTCTAGCTGAAGGTTTTCCCTCACAATGTTAAAAACTGCATGAAAATACTAGTCAGTAAGAAAGTATTTGCACACTAAATCCCACAAAACCCTTACCTTGGCGATTTTTTCGTATTCGTTTTGCTTGAAGAATTTGCTTTTTGCACTCAGCAATTTTTTCATGTGCTCCAGCAATGCTACATTCTATATAAAAGGTTGTTTTTTTTAAAGATAGTTATAACAACATGTATAATCTCCACCCATTTTCAATTTTAAAATATGTTTTTAAATTAAGTTTCATTGCTAATAAAATAGATGCTGGCATTTAAAAAATAGCTGTAACTCAAAGTATTACATATCATTTTAGAAAACATTCTTTCAATTAATGTTGTTATTGTTATTATTTTACCACTAACCAAAGAAAAATGTTAGCAGATATTATTTCCCTTAGACCATAAAAATTACAATTACAGATAGAAACAATTAATCTTCCTTACCTATTTCTTTGTAAATTTTTTCATAATTTTCCATTTCTCTGAGATTCATATCATATACCAGCAAAGTTTTGCCCATTGAAAATTCACATTGGGACAGTGTGCTCAGCATACGTTGGTACTGGCTGTATCTAACAAAAAAAAGAGAGAAAAAGAGAAAAGATTTTTGTGGATTTCCAGTTGAAGTATTATAATGCAGGCATAGATTTGCCAAGTAAATTATACCAAGTTCTGAGAGAATAATTTTCTTTATTTAAAAAAAAATTAGAAATCTGTCCCTTATGTTTTCTTTTTCCAAATGTGGTTTAGTTGAATATATAAACTGTATCAGTTACAAATGCAAAGACGGGACTGTAGATCTTAGCAATATAAGCTTAATTCAAACAACTATTTGTTGAATTTTGTTTAAAATCCTTTTTAAAATGTTTTAAGATGGTCTTTATCTTCACAATTCTGTTCTCATAATTTTTTCACTCTATACAATTATTTATGTGAAAAGCTAGTTCAAATGATGAAAAAAATTTAAGTTAAAAAAGTATCAAAAATATAAAACCTTGCAGCAACTTTTATTAGTATGTTAAAAAAAGAAAATTTCATTTAGATGTTTTCTTACTAAACACTCATCTGCTTTTAAAAGTGACCAAAGTAATGAGTCTGAATTTCACCTTCATTTCTTACCACTATGCCTTCTGCACTTTTTTTTTTTTTTTTTCAGTACGCGGGCCTCTCACGGTTGTGGCCTCTCCCGCTGCGGAGCACAGGCTCCGGATGCACAGGCTCAGCAGCCATGGCTCACGGGCCTAGCCTCTCCGCGGCATGTGGGATCTTCCCGGACTGGGGCACGAACCCGTGTCCCCTGCATCGGCAGGCGGACTCTCAGCCACTACGCCACCAGGGAAGCCCGTTCTGCACATTTTAATAAAACATAAAGCAGACCTCTGAAGAGAAGGCCAGAGAAGTCTACTCTGGATTAACAGAGTTGACTCCATTGGACATTTAAGGTGAGTGAAAATCTGAAATATTAACAGGACTGTATATATGGTCTAAAAAAAAAATCACACCCGGACATTAGTATAGAAACAACAGCAAAATGAAATACCCCTCTTCCTGGGATCCAGAGTTGCACCATTTAATGAAACTTTTCACTAGCAGATTAATTCTCCGATCATCTCCAGCACCATCTCCATCAATTAGGAGACGCTTCCGTATGACTTCGTCTGGAGGAAAGAACAATGTGAATTAAAATGACTGTCTGGCTCTTGTTAACTTTCGGGGAAAATAACCAATACCATTACTTATTCATTAATCCAAAAGAAAATTATTGAAATGTAAATGTACTTAATGCCACTGTACATTTAGAATTGTTAAATTTTGTTAGGTTTTACTATCATATATATATATATATATATATATATATATATATATATGGAAAGTTATTAAGTGTTCGTGTCAGGCACTGATTTAGGGGCTAGGATTATAGCAGAAAAAAGCCTTGCCCTCACAGAACTGGCATTCTACTACCGGATTGTTGAGTAGAAATAATTTTCGGGTACTACCAGGGAAATAAACCAATAATTCTCGGAGAACTTTTTTTTGAAAATCCTGTTCAGACAGAAGGAAGTCTAAAGCATTCATGTCTCTGACTAGTGTGAGGTAATGGTAAAAGGAAAACAGAGAAAAGATTTAAAAGATGTAGTGGCAGAATAGGAAAAGAGAATGAGATGGGTCAGAGAAAAAGGAATAGGTTTTTTTTGTTTGTTTTTTTTGCGGTACGCGGGCCTCTCAGTGTTGGGGCCTCTCCCGTTGCGGAGCACAGGCTCTGGACGAGCAGGCTCAGCGGCCATGGCTCATGGGCCCAGCCGCTCCGCGGCACGTGGGATCATCCCGGACCGGGTCACGAACCCGTGTCCCCTGCATCGGCAGAAGGACTCTCAACCACTGCGCCACCAGGAAAGCCCTGTTTTTTTTTTTTAAGTGTAATTTTAAAAATAAATTTATTTATTCATTTTTGGCTGCGTTGGGTCTTCTCGTTGCTGCCCAAGGGCTTTCTCTAGCTGTGGCGAGCGCGGGCTACTCTTGGTTGCGGCGCGCGAGCTTCTCATTGCGGTGGCTTCTCTTGCTGCAGAGCACAGGCTCTAGGCGTGCGGGCTTCAGTGCTTATGGCACACGGGCTCAGTAGTTGTGGCTCACGGGCTATAGAGCGCAGGCTCAGTAGTTGTTGCGCACGGGCTTAGGTGCTCGGTGGCATGTGGGATCTTCCCGGTCCAGGGCTCTGAACCCATGTCCCCTGCATTGGCAGGCAGATTCTTAACCACTGCACCACCAGAGAAGTCCCCCAAAAAGTGTAATTTAGTTATTATATCTATAATGTTTCTTTCCCCATGAGGACTTTTTTTTTTTTAATAAGTCTGTCTCACTTTTGTTCCAAGGAAAAGAAAAAAGAGAAAAAGGAATAGAAAAGCAGTGCAGATGATAACGATGAGTAACAGGTGGGGCCCCAAAGGGTCTGCCTGGCAGCCCTGACCTAGTGTTCTTCCTGGACAAGATAATGCTGGATCATAACAAGAGAAACGCAAATTGAAACCACAATAAGGTATCACTTTAATCTATCATATTGGCAAAGATCAAAGACCTGATAATCAGTGATGGCAGAGGTGTTGAGAAATCGCAATTACGCACACTGATGGAATGCAAACTGGTACACTCTTTGCAGGGCAGCTGGCCAATAATACAATATTCAAAACGCACATACCTTTCTGACCCCATTATTCCAGTTCTAGGAATTCATCCTATAGATACATGTGCACCCATGCACAAAGATAAATGTAAAGGGACGTTCTTAACAGTGCTGCTTGTGGTAGAAAGATTGCAAACCTAAACATTCACCAGTAAGAGACTGGGTAAATTATGAAACATTCATTAAATGTAATAATATGCAGCCAAAAGAATAGTGTGGATGTATATACTGATATCAAAAAAATCTCCTTAGATATGTTAAATAAAATGAAAACAAAACAGGTGCAGAGAAACAGTTTGCTGCCATTTGTGTAGAAAAGGAGGAGGCCATGTGTGTATATGTGCGCCCATCACATATATGTTTGTGTATTCAGAGAATATCTTTGGAAGAATCCACAAGAAACTGGTGGTAACAGTGGCTGTTTCTGGTGAGAGGGATTACAGATATAGGATGAGAAGGGATTTAATTTTTATATGACTTTGTAGGATTTGTTTTCTTACCATGTGCGTGAATCTAAAAAAAATAATTTTTAAAGTGTGAATAATTCCTGGAGAGCCTGCAGGATGAATACAGAAAAATCTTTAAACAATAGTTCCTGTGTGTAGGCAGAAGTATTTCTGAGCGCAGGTGCAACAGAGATAAACTTTGGAAGGCAGATGGCTCCAGTTTTAAAATCTATTCTGTGACATCAGATAAACATTTTTAGAATTAGGTATTGTTCTCAGAGTCACGGCTTTGACAGATGGCTCAAGCTACAGATTCATCAAGTGTTTTAATTTTACACTTTAAAATATAAACTAATGCTTTCCGTATTTAACCACCAACAATGTTATTTGAGGAGACTAAGGACAAAACACAGTCCCTGAAGAGATTAAAATGCAGAAAATGAAATTGATTTTCTAAAATCACAAATGTTTTAACTTTGTTAAAAGTAAACATTCAGTGGGTGAGCAATCCAGTGGTCAATTGAGGCTCTTTAGTTTCTTTTTGATCTCCTTATCTCTAATCTTCCAAGCCCCCAAGAAACCCCATCTTCCTCTCAGATACCCAGGCACCCTACTTTATTGAGGACCAGGGATTTCAAATGTAAATGAATTCAGGGAACAGGGAGTAAGGAAATTGAGGAGTAAGTACCTAAAGGGGTAAGCTATTACCAGAGCTGGCTCTTCAAGAGATTTGTAAAGTTCGGTGACTAACTAAAAATGTTTCAAATACATTTTGTGATCTTGTCAGCTGTATACTTAAGATCTGAGCACTTTTTATATATGTATGTAATATCCTAATTACAGAATTTTTTTTTTTTTTTTTTTTTGTTGCGATACGTGGGCCTCTCACTGTTGTGGCCTCTCCCGTTGCGGAGCACACGCGCAGGCTCAGCGGCCATGGCTCACGGGCCCAGCCGCTCCGCGGCATGTGGGATCTTCCCGGACCGGGGCACGAACCCGCGTCCCCTGCATTGGCAGGCGGATTCTCAACCACTGCGCCACCAGGGAAGCCCATAATTACAGAAAATTTTGAAAAATGTTTAAAGCATTGTACAGGCCAAATAAACTTGGGAAAAAGGTTTGTCAGGGCCCACCCTATGTCTTGTTCATTCTGTTTGCTCTCCAGCCTCTCACACTGTGTCTTTACATTTCTGATGCTCAATAAAGATTTTTAAATTGGATTTGTGGTGCCTGCCTGGGACCATCTGCCCTCCAAAGAGTTTGTCTCAATAAAACACTAACAAGGACTAGCAGCAACCATCTTATTTTCAGGTCCATAGCAGAGATTTCCCTTCTTGTACAAAAGACACAAATATTTGATCAATGAGCAGATGTGTCCGTAGGTACCGGACTAAGTTCTGAGGACATGAAGTAAAGACCTGAGCTCCTTCACTCTAGTTGGAGAAGTAACACCCATATGAATACACACACACACACACACACACACACACACACACACACACAGAGGAAGCTGGGATTGTTAAATGAGTGACACACACAGCAGGAGATTAAGAGGAGAGCTTCCTTTAGCTTGGGGGGAACAGGGAAAGAGGATTTTGAGCTGCTCTTTTTTTTTTTTTTTTTTTTGTTTGTTTTTTGTTTTTTGTGGTACGCGGGCCTCTCATTGTTGTGGCCTCTCCCGTTGTGGAGCACAGGCTCCGGACGCACGGGCTCAGCGGCCATGGCTCACGAGCCCAGCCGCTCCGCGGCATGTGGGATCTTCCCAGACCAGGGCACGAACCTGTGTCCCCTGCATCGGCAGTAGGATGCTCAACCACTGCGCCACCAGGGAAGCCCCTGAGCTGCTCTTTTGATACTTGAAAACCATCAGTCAAAAAAGCCAAAAGGCATTTTAACAGTATCTATCGAAATTTCAAATAATATGGCCTCTTTGACCCAAAAATCCTAGATATACTTGCCTATATGCAATATGACACGTTCATCAACAGGGGGTTAGATAAATTTTGACATAAGAATATGATGGAATACTAAGAAGCGATAAAAAACAAAGAATGAGGAAACATCTGTGTACTGGGAGAGAGAGAGACCACTTAATACAACTTATTAAAAGTGTAAGGTGAAGAATCATATTTATGGCATGCTTCTTTTCATATAAAAATGGGGGGAAATAAGAATATATATTCACGTGTTTATATTCACATAGATATCCTGGAATGCTATACAAGAAGCTAATAATAGGGGTTACCAAGGAATTGGGGCAGTATCAGTTGGGGAGCTGGAGGACAGGCTGGAAGATGGGGAAATATTTTTTTATATTATTTGATTTTTGAACCATATAGGTACTCAAAATCTGTTAGCTGTTGTTTGAAAAAGAAAGCAAGCTATAATTGTGGTGATGGTATCATAGGTGTTTGTATATGCCCAAACGCATCAAATTGTACACAATACGCGTAGTTCTTTGTGTATCAATTATACCTCAATAGAAGTGTTAGAAACAAAGAAAGCAAGCTAAAGTTGTTTCCCTACTCCCCATCCCCACCCCCAGCAGGCAGGGAGAAAGCTGTGAGCTAAGGCAGAGGTGTGGAATGCAAGGCTGGATCTGGCTGTGAGTACTCTAGGACAATAGGGAGGCTGGATGTGTGTGGAGACAGGTATCATCATCGAGACCCAAGTTCATAAAGGCAGTTAGAGGTCAGATTATGGGAGTCCACACTAGTAAATGCCATCCTGGTAGACTTGGACCTTCCTGGTAGGCAACAAGTTGGAGTTGCTGAAGATTCATGGCTGGACTTTCTAGGAGGATCAAGTTGAGGGCAGAGTGTACAAAATGGAACGCAGCTGTGAAGCACCTAGGAGGCTACCAAAGCATAGGCAGTAGGAGCTAAAATGCCATGAATTAAAGCAGAGATTAGAATCGCAGGTCCCGGAAGGCAAATTACGAAAGGCAGGGGCCAGGGCCAACACTGGCCGACACAGCACAAGGAGAAGTGCAGTCTGATGAGTTCTGGTGAGGGGGGGGGATTCGCTGTCCAGGCATTCACGGGTCTTTCTCCTACGTCAGTCCTATCCCTCTTTTGTCTACAGAGCATTTCTTCACAGCCAGACCCTGGGCCAGAAGTCAAAACCTGGGTCCAACGTTCTGGTTAGCCCACAGTGTTTACTTTGTGTTTGTGACCAACTTTTAACTTCACCTCTAAAAATGGGAATAAAACTATCCACTTCATAGGACTGCTGTGAAACTTTATGGAAATAAAAGTGTACAGAGGAGCATGATGCCTGTTCATTGTAGGAAAGAAAAAAAGGAAAAAAAAGTTATTCTTATCTTCATGCTAAATTTAATTCACAATTTAATGTTAAAAAGTGAGTATATGTTGGAGATACATCTATAGATACATCTATATACCCATGTAGATATATATTAGGCATACAAAGTTTTGTCCAGTTATAATTTCTCACAAATTTGCTTGTCTCAAGCTTTGTACTGTAAGGTCATGATATTTCTAGCTTAAACTGCATAGGCAGTTGCTGCCTAGGAAATTCTCTGGGGATGAGGATGATTGAAATAACATACATAAAGTACAGAGCACAGCTCCAACAGCAACAAAGTAAAACCAAAGGGTAAGTTGCCAGTTTGAAAACAGCCTCTGTTCTTTTTAAATTTAAAGATGGCCAGCTGCTGACAGTTCCCAGCGTGTATGATACCAGCATTGTTATTTTTAATGGTACCTCCTCAATTAGCTCTAGATTGAACACACCTAAACATGTTCTGTTTACTATATACATTGACTTCATAAATTGTTATCATGCTGAAACTCTCTGTAAGCAATCTGGATGCTAATATTAATCCTGGCGGGCCTTGGCCCACCTGTAAAAATGGTGAAGATGGCTTAGAAACTATTTCAGTGATGTTATCAACATCATTCCTCAGTTGTCCCAATTACTTTCTTAACTGACCACGAGGATCAAAACCATGTGGGAAAAGCCTTGAAACCAAAATACCTAACATCTGCTCTGAGAGTGGTGGTTTTCCACCTAATTTTAGGCTCGTAGGAAGATTTCCTACTGGATTCAGTTGTATGTGTGCCATAATTATATCTACAAAATGTCTGCCATTCAAAAATCATTTTCAAATCAGTTATGACACATGCATGGCGACAAGCAAATATTTACTCAAAAAACTGGGATGTATTTTAGACCCTTTCCTGTCTTATATGCCACTTTCTACCTAGAAGAAGTATGTCAAGAAGTCCTTTTAAAGGGTTAGATTTTAATGCCCGATTTTCCATAAACAGGCTGGAAGAAATGACTGCTTTACAGTCACTAAACCAACTCTCCATTTCCAAGCCTCTGGATGGATGACACAAACATCTTAGGAATTTTCTCATTTTAGTGTCGAAAGGACAATCTCTCCTAAACCCAGACTAACACGGCTTTCAAAACCCCTAATTGTTATTCCCTCAAAGTGGCTATTGAAACCTTGATTACAAAACAAGTTTTCATACCCTCTTGGAGCAAATACTGAACAAAGGAAAGAGA
The DNA here is from genome assembly GCF_964270905.1 of Leucopleurus acutus. NCBI lineage: Eukaryota > Metazoa > Chordata > Mammalia > Artiodactyla > Delphinidae > Leucopleurus > Leucopleurus acutus. The sequence continues at coordinate 26,612,637 of NC_139153.1, read as the reverse complement.
AGAACAATTTGGAAGATAATGGTGGGCCAAGTTCCAAAACACTTACTTTAGGGACATGTCAAGGCTTGACAACCAGTGATAAGAGCCTGTTATGTAACTTCCTCCTAGGGCTAAGCTACCGCTAAGCGTGCCTGCCGATCTGCTAGACCGCACAGCTCCCGATCTCACCTGCTTTCAAGAAATAGCAATTCTGTGATCTAACAGTGAGGATAAGCATTTCCTTTCTGAAGGCAGTTTAGCAAGAAATTCTGCAGGCACACAAGCACACCACTGGCTTTTTCTTGGTGTTCCTAAACACTCTGGATCCAAACTGAAAACCACAGGAAGGGATAACGAGATAAGATTACACAGGAAAAAACAGCTAGCTACTAGGAAACCAATGAGGCAATATGTATTTTAATTAAGAATACATATACCCTTGACCTGTCTTCTAGAAATGATTCCCACAAGTGTACAAAGACAACTATGCATATATCTCCAGTCATACTATTTGTAAGAGTAAAAAACAGAAAATAAAAAAAAAATGTTTACAAGGGGCTTAATTAAAATATATATATAACAGAATATCACAAAATAAGGTAGAAAAAGCTCCAAAAGAACTCAAAGATGTATCATTGATTATGGAAGTATAGTTCAAAAGAGCACATAAACGTTTGTGTAAAACTTTATACATGCATACCGGCACACCAACTAACATATACATAATGCTTATAATATGCTAAGTTATCCTCACAAAAGCCCTATAAAGTGGATATTACCCCTATTTACCAATGAAGGCACTGAAAGTTACTTGAAGGAGTAAAGCTGGGACTCAAACTCAGGAGTTTGACGCCCGAGGTGTTTTTTGCCTTTTATGGCATTTAAAAACCATTCTGGAAGGGTACACAAAAAAACACCTTACACTAATTACCTCTGGGAAGTGGGATTAGCAGTGGAAGGTGAAGAGGGGAAGGTTTTCACTTGTCGCTTGGTGCATTTCTTCTTGAATTTCCTAACGTGTATTATTTGTCTTCCTCACAGTATCAACAGTTGTTATCTGGATAGAGAGCTTATTGGTCATTTTGAGGTATTTTTCTTCACTTTTTTTGAAGTAAAAATTCTCATCAGTGTTCTTTAATAAATCTATGCTGTGTTAACAAGATAAAAGAAAACTGGCTTGACTTGACCTATTAACTAGAGGAGAGACTAAGGCCATGTAAAAACAACGTGTGTGTAGATTCCTCTTAAGAGTCATCACTAGATCACCATCGCTTATGGGTTATTAAGCTGAATTACATATATTCCATTGTGTTGGATTCCTCCTGGTAAAATAACACCTAGCCCCTCCTTTCAAGGAGCTTAAAATCATTAAAACAACTTTTAAGGCCAACAATGTTAAGACACAAAGAAGTCAGGTGGAAAGAATAAATAAGATGGTTTGATTCTTCCCTGTAAATATGGATCTCTCGGGAGACACTTAGGCCCAGTCTAAATAAATTGCTGATACCAAAGTAAATTACATAAACCAAAATTAAATTAAACATTAAAAAAAGAAAAGCAAAAAAATGAATGTTGAAGGCCTTTGTTTTTCTCTAGATTTATTTAAATGTTTATAGAGTATGGCCCTAATAAAGTCAAGGTTGAAACTCCAATCTTGCTTTGAGATACCTTTTATCTTGGCTAAAGAAGTATTGTTTTATATTTGAACTGCTTCAGAAACCCCTGTGCTGGGACCACAGACGAGGGCAAAAAGTGGTCAAATCCATTGGCACTAGTGAAAAAAAAAGCCAAGCAAACTCCTTGGCCACAAATGTCTAATTAACTTTCGATCAGCAATTGAGATTGGAATAGCGGCAGCAGCAGACAGCGTTTGTACACTCCTTTATTTGATGACCATAACTCTTGTTTGTTTCCTTTCACTCTGAAAAGTGTCCTCGTTTGGACAATCAATTAAATGGTCACTCAACTTCGAAGTGCTTTACATATGTTAATCACGCTTCATCCTTGAAAACACCCTATAAAGTATGTATTATTGTCTTCCTTTTACAGATGAGTAGTGTCACCTCTGGAGTCAGAGGAATATATACACAATTACATTATTAGAAAAGCCATAGTGCCATTCCATTATTCTGTCATATTGTTCATGGGCATGTTAAAAACCATTATTTCAAGTTTTAACAAGCATATTATCCATGCATGACACTTTCTAATTTAATAAACAACAACAAAAAAACACTGTCAAAACCAACAAGCTCTATGAAATGGAGTGTACAGCCACATGCTGCTCCCACGCCCCTTCTCATCTCCCATCTGTGGCTCTGGCATATCAAGATATACACCTAATGTTCTCTGTACTGAAAAAAGTGCTTCTGAAACACTTTCTATCAGAGTACTAACACTGTTTAACACCCTTTAAATTAACACATACAAAATACAAACTGTGAACATAGTTTAAATTAACAAAAACAACATCTAAACTGTTTTCCAGTTAGCCAGAATGCTGGGGTGGCAACAGAGGAGAGTGGCTTTGCCAATAACTAGCTATATGACAGTAAGCCACTAACTTCCCAGGACTTCCACTTGTCCATCTAAAGGCAACGGTATTGGTGATAATATTTATAGTTCAGTATCTATAGGTAACAAGATAGCGTCTCTCTCCTTCCCTTTGAGGAGGGCAGTTCCTCCAATTAACCAATGTGTCCTTGTACAGGAAATAAAGAGGTTCTCCTCCAAAGGCTCCTAGTCCAATTGGATACGCAAACCCAGATGTAAGGACTACACAAAGGCACAGCACCTTGCCAGGCACTCAAACTTGGAAGAGGACATCAGCCCTCCTCTAGTCTCCAGAGACAGGTATTGGAACTTCTTCAAGACCTTTTCAGGAGGATGATAGAAATATGGAGGCCACCCACTCCTCAGTCCTCTCCACTGTCATGTCATCATCCTAATCCAAGCCCACCTTGGAGTACTTCTCGTTGGCCTCCCTGTTTCCATTCTTGCCTTCCTAGAATCCATTCTCTACACAGCAACCCAGAATGATGCAAAAGATGTATTGTACCACTAACTCTTCTGCTTGAAACCCTCCCATCACTTCCAAGTGCCCACAGAAGACAACCTGATCTCCTTTCCATGGCCTGCAAGGCTGTTTATTTCTCTGACCTCCTTTTGTATCCCACCCGTCCTGGTTCACCTGGATCCAGCCCCAGTGGCCTTCCCCATCTTCCTTAAACGGCGCAGAGGTTGTCTGCACCTCAGGCCTTTGCACTAGTTGTTGCTTCTATCTGGAATACTTTCCTTGGCTCTTCACGCAGTGGACCCCTTCAGGTCTTAGCGTAAACATCGCTTATCAGAGGTCACACCTGAGCACCTGATTTTAACCTAACTCTCCACAGCCCTCCCCCATTACTCTCTTATTCCATCTAGTTCATTCTCAGAACCAAATTATGCTCTTTCTCAGAAATTATCTTACTTGATTGCACGCTGTTGCTTCCCTCCCCCAAGTAAGAGTCGGGTCTTCCTCTATACAGTCTACTGTTATAACCAGCACTGTGCTTGGGAGGCATGCAATAGATATTTACATTATGTATCACGCACTCCTGCTTGATGCTTACCAAAAGCTCAGCTGAGGAAAATCAAATTTACCGAGATTACCTAAAGAAGTTGTGGCTTGTCCTTTCCTCTATGGTCTAGATAATTCTTAAAACAAAAAAAGCCCCAAAACCTTGCTCTGAAGTAAGGCAGACCAGCAGAGCTCTTCACCTAAACCACATGGTCTATCTGCTTTGGAATGCCTTTCTAAGTTGTGATTTAGCCTTCTTTGACCTAGTAAGGCATGTGCTAAGAAACAGGTTTATGATCCTCAGTGCTGAAAAGAGGTTAAGGATGTGACACTGGCTTTTGTTTATGAGGACCCTAAAGAGCAGCTTATTTTTTAGTGTTTAAATTAAAAAAAAAAAATTAAAAAAAAACAAACAAAAAACCCCACTGCTTGTCCTGGGTATCTAATGTTGCCTTCCTGCTCTCATGAACACTATATCACAGGATGGCGTAGGTTCTGCCTCTTGGTATGGACAGCTAGGGTAACAAGTCACTTGCACCTTTAATTAACATACAGATTTGACCCCCTGATTACAAGGATCACCCCACTTCTAACTTCCTCTTGTTTTTATTAGTCTTGATCTTCTTTTGGCCTTGTTTCCTCATCCATTTATTTTAACGTTTTCTCATTATAATGAGCTGCTTTAAATATTTTCTGGAATATGCCATATAAGTAAATTAAGTATTAAGGGCTAGAGCAGAAATATACATAAGATAATATGGTTAATAGGTTAACCTACTGAAAGATCAACTGGTTAAGAGCAGAGAATATTTGATGTGAGTCCTGAAGAATAAATGGGCGGTCACCAGGCAGAAAAGGCAGGGAGTGGCAACCTGCACAGATAAAAGTGAGGAAGAAGGCACAGTCCTCATCAAAGGAAAGTGGAGGAGAGGCAAGTAAACCAACTCTTACATTTAATAGTATTTACTGAACATTACTATATCAGATGCAGTGCAAAGCACTTCACAACTTTTACTGCATCTAATTCTCAAAACCAGCCTATGAGGTAGACTGTATTATTATCCCCATTTACAAGGAATGAAAGTAAGGCTCAAAGAGGTTAATTAACCTGCACAAGGTCAGACTGCTTTTAAGTGGCAGAGTGAGGATTCTGATGGCCTCTTTGGATGTAGGGAGTATTTGACTGCAATCAGTGCATTTACTAGAACTAATCTTCCCTCTCCATTTCCCTTCTGACAAAACCTCTCTCTCCCCTGCCGTTGTCTACTTCAATGAATAGAGAAGTTTCCAATCAGAAACCAGGGATAGTCCTCGGCCCTTCCCCTCATATCCATTCGCTCTCCTGACATTTGACCTCATAAATTTCTCTCCCACCTGTCTACTTCTCTGCAGTCCCTCTTGGTCCCAGCCTCTATCATCTCTCACTAGGACCAGGGCAGCTGTAGCTGAGAGACAGGATGCACAAGGGGGAAGAGGAAGAACTCTGAGCCAGATTGCTTGATGTGGAGCTCAGGCTCTATAACTTACTACCTGTGCAACCTGGGGCAAGTTACTTCACCTCGTTGTGTCCCAGTGTCATCTGTAAAGTGGGGATAATAATTAGAACATGCTTGACATACTAACGTACTATATAGATGTTAAAAAGGAGAGAGGCCACTTAACTCCTCACTTTCCCTTCCCCTCATCACATAGTAGAGTGTGGTGGTTGTTTTTGATGCAAATCTGATAACATCCCACCAATGCTAAAAAAACTTTTAATGGTTTCCCACTCCCCTCAAAAATTTCTGGCTCATAACTTTCTAACTTCTAGCCAATACTTACTATCTTTGAGTTCTTCCAATGCTTTGTGGCCTTTGCATAAGTAGTTCTCCACCTGGCATACCAATCCAACTACATCTAGTTATCCTTCAAAAAACGGGATTAAGAGTAACTTTTTCAGGGAGGCTTTCTGATCTCTGAGAATGGATAAGCAATCTTTGTTACATGCTTCTATGGTTCCGAACCTTGAACTTCCTCTGTAGTAACGTTTGCCACCGTGAAAACTAATTATCTCATGTGTTTTTCCCACCAGACTGTGACCTCAGAGGAGGAAAAGGTCTTGCCTGTTGGTTCTGGGCTGTTAAGCCCAAGGCCAGGCCTAGGTGGGATAAATATCTACTGAATAAATGAAACTGGAATGAAGCGAAGTTTTAACTGGACCTTGAAGAGACTTCACTTCATTACTCATCATGATCACAAATTTGGGCCTATTACTCTTCCCCCCAGTGGCCTGGTCCTTCAAGGTGGAAACTCTGTCTACCTCCCACTCTTCAGAAATGGCCTCTCTATAGGCATCTAAGGTTACTGGCCACTCTTTCTTCAAATAGACCCTGCACCCCTAGGTCCCCCTTCCCAAATGTCAAAGGACTTCCTTACTCCTTAACTGGATACCTTCTTAGATTCTCCCTCCAGTTGCCCATCATGCTTGTCCACCTTCCCCAAGGTGTCACTCTATTTCTGCTCTCAATCTGTAGACCACCCCCTGGGCCCCTCCTTACATGGAGGGACCTCCTAAACTGTCCTCACAACTTTCCCGAAACCCAGCCCCTGCCTCTCCCCCGACTCCATTCCAGCAGACAAACTACCCTCCCCAAGACATACAAAGGAATCTTCTAGTGTCCTGATCTACCCTAGGTGGCCCCATCCCTATACTGCCTCCTCTTAATACCCCAGGCACAGTCCCTGGCTGTCCTCCGGACACCCCGTCCACATGTACTCTTTTTAGATACTGTCCCCAGCTCTCTCTCGCTACCCCCAAGCCAGGACTAGTTCTCAGGCCTCAGTGCAATCCACCCCATGGTCTGGGGGACCTTCCCAATCCGTCCAGAGGACTCCTCCAGGTGTCACCCTCTGTGCGCTGACACCCCTGGTACTATTGTCCCGGGACTCCCTTCTTTCCGACTTGGCCCGAAACTCTCGGCCCATCCCCGGAGTTCCCACTCCCTTTCAGCTCTCCAAAGGTCCTCCGGACCCCCGGCTGCAAGGCCTCCACCCCTTCCTCCCCTTCGCCGCTCCTCGGGCCCCATCACCCCCACTCAGTGCTCCCGCACCACATCCTCCAACAGCCTGGACCCCTTCCGGGTACCATCCGCCAGCGCATAGCTGCCGGCCTCCCCGGGCCCCCACGTGTGCTCCCGGCCCCTCGACGATCCTCCCAGCGTACCCTCCCCACGCCCCGCACGGCCTCGGGAGAGCGGGCCTCGGAGTTCGCGGGGCTCCGAGGAGAGGCCCAAAGGCTCGGGGGAAGCGGCCGGGAAAGGCCGGGTCTCCGAGGGGCCCGATCGGGGAGGCCAAGGGGCTCCCGAAAGCGGCAGGGGAGGCCGGGGGTCTCGGGGGAGGCGGCGGCGGGGGCCGGGGAGGCCGCGCGGCCCCGGGGATTGGGCCGGAGCGGCAGCGAGCGGGCCTCACCGTCAGTCACGGCTCCCATGGCGTGCGCGGCGGCGGCGGCGGCGGCGGCGGCGGCGGCGGCGGCGGCGGCGCAAGCTGAGGCGGCGGTTGGCGGCGGCGGAGGTCAAACTCCCACAATGCAGCCGGGTAAACAGCCATGGAGGAGGAGGCGGCGGCGCCCGCGGCCGCCCGCTCCGCCGCCTGAGCCGCGCCGCGCCGCGCCGCCGCCGCCGCCGCCGCCGCCGCCGCCGCCGCGGGACCTGCGCTCTGCGCGCTCCCCGAACTCCCCGGGGGCGGCCGCGGCCGGCGCGTGTGGGGCGAAGCCAGGCGGGCGGTGGCGGCGGCCCCGGTGCAGCCCCGGCCTCTGCCGCCCCCCCCCCGCCCCCCGCTGCCCCGTCCGGCCCACGCCCAGAGGCCGCCCCGGAGGCCTCCGCCAAACGCCAGGTGAGCTCGCCTGGGCGCCGCCGGGGCGGCGGGGGCCACGCGGGGTCCAAGCCCCCCGCGCCTCCCGGCGGACGGCCACCGCGGCCCCGCCGCCCCATTCCCGCTACCGCTGCTAGTGGTGGGCTCGCTCTCCTGGGGGGGGCGGAGGGGGCGCCCGGCCCGCCTGAGCACGGGAGTCGGGGGAGCCAGGGCACAGAGGGGGCGCGGCGTGAGGGTCCCCGCGAACTTGGCGCCCACGCGCGCCTGGGCGGGTCTCGCCCGCGGACACTTGCGCGGGGCGCGGCCGGCGAGCGAAAAAGGCCCCGGGTTCCAGGTGGCGCGGTTCCGGCCCCGGCGGCCGCCCCCTTCCCCTCGGGGCTCGGGCGGGTGCTGGGAAAGGGGGCCCGAGACATTTAGCGAGCTGCGGGCGGAGTTCGCGCAGCTACTGGGAGCCGGCTGCCGGGCGTCCTCCCTGGGCGCTGGAATCCCCGTCGATGACCGGGATGGGGTGCTCTTATTTATTTTTCTCTGTGATTTTCAAAAACTGCCCCCATCTTAAGGGGAAGTCGCAAGTGAAGGGAGAGGGAGGTGCTCGATGAGAAACGATGCTTAGTGTGTAGAGTTACACATTTCTGGAGCACACTGCTGGTGATACTGGTGTCTTTTCCCAAAAGTCACTTTGATTCAACTTCGATGGGTTTCTCGCAAATGGCAACATTTCGATGGTGAGGGGCGAGAGGAAAAGAGCCGCAGCAGTCCGGCTGATTTGATCTCCAGTGGGATCGATTCAGTGAGCTGCAAGAAGCGGGTCTGAGTTTTCAACCCAGGTTTGATATTCTGTTGAGTTACTTTCCAATATTTCTGCCCCCCAGGTACCTCGCTTCTTCATATTAGGGATGAAGCATTTATCGAGTATGGATTTGGTTGTTTCGGTTTCCTTAAGCAAATTGGGTTCATTCTCCCGGTTTTCTCTTAGTTGTAGAGGAAGAGCTGTATATGCAAATGTATGACAGTGAAGGGTGTATCACCTCTAGTGAGAAATCAGTATGCATGGAATTTTATTCGTATATATGAAGTCTAAACTTCAGTAATGCTCTTCAACAGTTCTCTAAAGAGTTAGCACCTTTGACTTTTAGCACAAAGGCAAAAAAAAAAAATTTTACCTTGAGTGAATATTTTGAGGTATAACTTGCCCTCCCCCACCGTGGGAAATCTCTCCTGGTTTTGAAAAAATATTGGCCTAAATGCTGCCTGTGCATGGGTTTGGGATCCTGTGCATTTTCTTGCTTTAGAGGCAGAGAAGACACTCTAACCAAAAGATGAATTACTTTAAATCTTAAGTACTACATATTGTAAGTTGAAGTGTCAGTTGACTGTCTATCCCAAGTGGCATTTTGGAGGGGATCATTGTTGCTTAAAAGATAATAGTCAAAAAAAAAAAAGTAATAGTCAAGTGGTGAAAGGGTGTTCTTTTTAAGTTACTTGTTACTTGGCTGTATCATCATAATACTGATTTGGAAACAGTATCTAGTGACTTAAAATAATCTTTAATGTTGTTGATGGGAAAGTATCACTGCTCCCTGTAACTTAAATTTTCATGAGGCAGGCTATCCGTCATTCGTAGATGGAGTCCTGGCGAAACACTTAATAAGTTCATTTTGTATTTTGTTGGGCAGTGCCAGGAATTTTCTGAAGTAATAAGACCAAGACAGATTAAAAAGACTTTAAAGTTTGAGGTATACCTGAAAATAAACATTTCTGAACATTCTTACCTCAAGTGGTGGGAAACACAGCAAAATTTGAGCCTTTCTGAACTTGAAAAAATCTGCTTTGTCAGCCGCATAACTGGCAATTGCATTGACACAGATCTTTTGTACTGAACATCTGAACATTTAAGCACTCTTTTAATTGACTTTTCTCCATCTCATATATAGTGAGAGAACATCTTTTAATAAATCTTACAAGTGGTTTTCTTTTATACAGTTTATTATATATTCACATGTTCATGAATGTTAAAGTAGAAGAGACTCAAGCTCTATGCCATACTAACATTTCTTCCTTTCCTAGGGAAATCTCTGTGAGCAGAAAGAAGTAGCAGATTTTAAACTCTAAAAAAACTGATTTGGACTTTGCACATGTATGACTTTAGGTTTGGTGATTTACTCAAGTCATTATATTTGTTCTCTGAGAGTATGAGAGTCTAGTTAAGGAAGTTTCTTTGAGTATTTATATAATATTAGCCTCTGAAACTATAAAAGATGAGAGCTAGCTCTATGGTCTTTACCTTGGTCCTGTAAAACAGGCATTTCGTAATATGCTTTTAGAGCTAGGATTATTTTGGCGGTCTGTGGACCTCAAGGAGTCATGAGTGGGCTTCAGGAGATTCCTGCACTCCCTATGGTTGTGACCTAATCTTTTTTGTGTATGTGTATTTTTCTGGGGAGGGGTCTATAGTTTTATAGGAGAGGTCCTGGGCCCCCCTAATAAGAGATATATGTTTTTATTAAATAAAATGGGAGTTAGAATAATTCTTAAGAGAAAAAAAAATAAGAAAAAGTATATCTTTGTGCTCAGTACTTGCCTTTTAAAGTTGTCTTAACCTTGTCATGTGGTCTTAAGTGTGCAAAAGCACTGCCATTTTGTTCCCACAGCAAACTGTTGTCTGTCAGTTGATAAGCCATGCATACACATAAAGGGCTTGACATGCTGGCCCTAGGTGCATTGTGGCTGTTTCTCAATTATACTTAAAAATTTAGACCGAATACATTGATGGTCGATAGGCAGAGGCTTGAGCTTGACAACCAGTTCTTGGAGTGAATGGTTCATTCAGTTCCACTCTCTACTGCTCTCCAGCAAAGATTCTGGAAGAAGTGAATTGTATTTTCCTTTCTTTGAACATTGAAGGAAGAGAGGATATTATGAGTGAAGAGAGAGATGAATAAAATGCTCATGGCCATAAAAATAAACTTGCTTCCGGTATTCCTGTGGTCTTTCCCTTTCCCTCTCATTTATTCCTGGTGAGCATTCTTGCCCTTTGCTTTCAAGTTAGAGAGTGGTTAGGAACACAGGCTTTAGACTCGAACCTGGATTTGATTCCCATTTCCTGAGCCAGCCAGCCAGCCTCTCAGAGTCTAGAAAAGATGACCATTAAATGAGATAAGAAAAGCAAAAGGCTTTGCTCAGTCATAGGCCCCTAGTAAGTGCTCAAAGGTGGTAGCCCTTTTGAGGATGGTTTTATCCTCGTCTGTAGAAGGAGATAGCTCATACGTTCTTTCAAAGAGAAAACCTTTAATCATACTCATTCCCACATAAACCTTCTGGGATCATCCTGCTTTCAATTCAGAAAAGCCTTTCACATCTTTCTGGTTATCATGGGTAGGTACCCCAGCATCTATAGGTCCTATTAGACCTGTCTACTGTTCTTAACAATGGGGTTGCATTCTCTGTTAGGCTGGCAGGCTATGTCTAAATCCTGGGTATGTCAGAGCCAAACTAATAAGCATGCACCAAGGTTGAGAGCTGTGAACTATTCAAAAATGACTTGATTTTGATGGCCTAGAACAGAGATCAGCAAACTTTCTGTAAAGGATGAGGTAGTAAATGTTTTCAACTTTGCTGGCCACCCAGGTCCCCGTCACACCTTCCACCTCTGTCAGTGCATGGAGAAAGCAGCCATAGACAAAAGTGAGCTGGCATGGCTGCATTCCAGTAAAACTTTGTGGACACTGATGCTTGAATTTCATATAATTTTTATATGCCATGAAATATTAAAATTTTTTTTTCAACCATTTAAAAATGTTGTGTACAGGCAGCAGCTCATGGTGTGTACAGGCTGAGGCTGGATTTGACCCATACATGGGCCATAGTTTGCTGACCCCCTTGCCGAGAAGACCCGGAAATCCTATAGGTTTATGAAGTCACCAAGCAGCACTCCCCGCAGCCATTTGCCATCTCAAGTATTCAGTGCTTTAGGTATGCAGACTTTATCTAATGCCCCCATCGTCCCCATTAGCATGAGACTCCAGTACAGTTAGTTGTTACTAGTTTTGGTGTGTGGCCTTCCCTTCTTAGCACACACATTGTAGTCACCAGTAAATTATTTATTGCTAAAAATGTTCTCACTTTGCCCAGTTTTCTGTAGAGCTTGATGAGTGAGCCCTGTCCTGTGTGATGGTTTTGAAGGGAATCAGTGCCTTTGGAGCTGTCTTACGCCTCAAGTTCCTGTTACCCTCCCTGTGCCCTGGAAGGGAAGTAATTGATACTAGGCCTCAAGCTGCTAAGGAGCCGCTCTTACCTGTATGCAGCCTCCTCCACCCCCCTCTGCATGATGTTTGCTCAAATAAAGCACACAAAGATTCCTCTTGTGTTCTAACCCCTGGAGATTAGCTCCAGGATTGGTGTGTACAGAGCATGTAGATGTATATGTCTGTGTGTAATTTCATCCGGCTGTCACTGAAGCTCTGAGAGTCGCTTCTTCTTCTTTTCACCTTTTCTCTCTCTTGACCCTTTTCTCTTGGCCATTGTATAGGATGCAGATTTGGTGACCTAGTGGTTGCTATAATTGATTATTTTTTACTTCTCTTCCTGCCTTTTAGAATTCTCTACTAATTGCTTGTTTTGCAGCAAATATGTTCTTTTTGGAGTTTAACTTTTCAAAACCACATTATGCTGGAAATAAAACCCACTAATTGGGTGTTTTAGAATTTCCCTCCTCCAAATATAAACCTAATGCAATATCAGAGGCCTGAATTGATACTTTAGATACTTAGTGATAAATTGCAGTTTTAAAGTTCTTGGCCATTTAATCTAAATGTTAGAAATGTAAAGTATGTTATTACGCTTAATATTTAAGGATTTCCTTCTTTTGTAAAAGGTAAATTTGGTACATATTTTCTGGATGACACGTGGGGCAATATGAATCCAACAAAGTCATGAAATAAAATGCGAAGCCAACATCTAGGAATTTATCTTAAAGAACCAGTCAGTCAAGGGTGCATAGATGTGTGTGCCAGACTCCTCACTACCCTGGATTTTGTAATAGCAAAACACAGAAAGTAATCTGAATGCCTATTAATAAAGGGTTGATTAAGTCAATTAGAGCCTATCCATACAGTGAAATAAAATACTGTGCAATCTTTAAACAGGATGATGCAAGTTGATATTTATTGACATGGGAATGATGTTTAGGAGAACAGAGAATATGTTTAATGTGTGATTTTTAAGGTGGATGAAAGCCCTGTGTATAGAAACCTAAAAGCAAGTATCTGGAAGGACGTACAGCAAATACTAATAGGAGCTTGTTACCTCTAGGTAATAATATTGTGGATGATCTTTTCTCTTTATGCTTTTTTTTGTTTGTTTATTTGTTTTAGGTAGCATATGCTGCTTTTATAATGAGGAAAAAATGATAAAGTTATTAAAGAATAAATATACTAATGGAAAACATCTCCTATATGTGGCTAAATGAGGCCTCATTCCCCGAGATGACCAATTTCCCTTATGGTCTGTGTTGTATTGAATGAGAAGTGAAATATGCTTTCTCAAATGCCTTTTAAAATGTTTTCTATATTACTAATAAGCAAGAATATTTTCCAGACTCTTCCAACAGGAAAGAAAAAATTCCATACAGGACTAAATAAATATCAGTTTTTAGAAGAAACTCACTGAAAACACAGACGCATAGGCATTGATAAAGAGAGTATGCTGTGCCTCATTTCTTGTTGTGAAGGATTCTTTTCCCCCTGTTGAAATTCTTATAAAACTGTAAGGAATTCATATGTATGGAGGGAGTCCAGGCTAGTGGTTAAAAGCATGAGCTCCAGCACTTCCTGTGTTGCTCTTGTCCAGTTAGAACTCAGTCGCCTCATCTGTAAAATGTGGATAATACCATGCTAAGCTGTTGTGAAGATTAAATGATAAGTGCTTAGCAGAGTGCCAGATACTTAGCAGTATCCAAGGAGGAAGAAGTGGTGGGAGGGGTGAGGGCATAATAATAAGAGCAATGATAGTGATAATAGTGCTGATAATGATAATATTAGCTACTAATATTTCCCCCCTTCTAGATATAGGTTTGCATGAGGGCAGAGCCTTGTTTGCTGCATTCATCAGCCTAAACCCTCTAACCAGACCAGTTACCTTGACCAAGACAGGTGTGTGGTCTAGTTTCACCCAGTCATGCTCCCTTTACCCTGGTATCACTATCAAAAAAAAAGAAGAAGAAGAAAAAGGAGTGCTCAGGGGCTCACAGGCATAGAGTTGGTGCTCCGTAAATAGTTGTTGAATGGATGGTAACCTAAAGCAAGCATTTTCTCTAGATAGTATGTGGTGAGCTTTTAAAAGAGGGTTTTTCTCATTTTTCAAGTTTATATGGAAGGCGGTTCCAGGCAGAGAAACTGTTAAAGGGAGAATCTGTTTTGAGTTCTCTAGTTTATAAACTAAGTTTTTAGACAAAGCAATTTTGCTTCATTTTTCTTCTCTTAGCCAGTTACCTTCAATTCCAGTTCAACCCTGTTTGTACCTGCATCCTTGTGGTATAACTATGATAACTGGAGAAAATTTTCACTTTATTTTCACCTAAGTTAGCTGGGCTTTGGAGTATGTTCTACCTCCTGCCTAAACCTCTGTGTTCTGACTGAGGTACATTTCATTGTTTCTGTGGAATTAGAAGCATTGACCTGGCTGTAAAGAATGAGAAGTGTAACCACATCTGCCTGTGACAGTTATTTGGAAACACTGGAGTGTTGAGTTCCTTCCTAGGAAACTTTAGGAAATGCATGGAATAAAAGAATGTAGACATATTATGATAATTCATGAAGCACATCTATCAGTTATCTATTGCTGAGTAATAATAACCCTCTCCAAAATTTTGTGGCTTAAAACAGTGATCATTTTTTTGCTTACAGTTAGGGCAGGGCAGTTCTTCCACAGGTCTTGAGATCAAATTCTAAAAGTTAAGGAAAGTTAATCTCTATACCAGTGCTTCTTAAACCCCTTGCTAAAGACAGTTGCATGGGGCAGGGAGAGAGAGTGAGAAGTGGGAGGAAGCAGATCTTTAACAATCTCGAAAGAACAATCCATTATCTTAAAATTCGACATGAATTTTGTATTCTACTCCATGATGCATGCCTTTGTTTTACCATAAAATTAAGTCTAAATTACTTGCCAATCAAATTACATTTTATCTCCCAAATCTCTGAGAAAATTGCATCTTCTAGACTCAAAATAATGACTAATCAGCTAAAGGTCTTCGGTTGTAAGCAACAGAAACTAAATCTGGCCACTTTAAGTGAAAGAAGAGGTTGCTGGAAGGATGTGGTGTAGCTCTCAGCATTGACAATAGAGCTGAAGAACCAGACCTCAGAATGGATCAGATCCAGAGCAGCTTCAGGGATCCACGTAGCGGGACTCGGTGGAGAGTGTCCTCGGCGTGCCGGACTTCATAATTTCTCCAATTGTTTTTAACCCCTCTCTCTACTGAGTGTGTCTCTCTCAGGCTCAGACTGCGTGCTGGCAGGTGCCTTGGTTCCTGCCTCACCAAGAAAGTACCTTTTGGGGCATTTATCATTCCTCAGCAGGGGGGAGTGGACGCAGGGCTGGTAAAACCACAGACGTCCACGGTCTAAACATTTGTGGGCCTCTGTGTGTGCGTTACTTTGTGCATTATCTATCACATTTAATACTTGCAACACTTCTTTCCCTCCCAATCCTACATGCCTCTTAAACCCCAGTTTGAGACACAATCTTGTGGTTCCACACCACCTATTTCCATTTCAGCTAATCTTACCACTGTAAGTGCAGTAACATATTTATCCATTTCTTATGTGGTAATCTTTTATAAAACAGTATGCATTTCCCTGATATTTTAGAAGAAAAGCACATGGACTGTAATTTAACCATTTTTTGGTAACAGAGTCCCTGTGAAGAACATTTTTACCCAATGCACAGTGATCCCTTCAGGACACGGTGAGATAAATACTGTTATTGGCCTCTGCACTAAATGTCCCAAACTGCCCTGCGTTTGTTTCTGTCTCTTGAAATGTCTAGCTGCTTTCATTGTATTCTTGCTAATACCTTAAAATAAACATTTTAGACCTTCTAGCTTATAAGCTGAAGGGACAATCTATGTTTATATAGCCTTTAGAGTATAAGTTAAACCATGCTTCAATCAGTAAAATGTGCAAATACAATGTGATTTTATTCAGAGCATTTTCACATATTTTCCTGTTTTATACTCTCATCTTTTGAAGTCAGAGAAGAGCATATTTCCCCCTGTTTTTTAGCTGAGAATATGGTTTAGAAAAGGTAAGCAGTTACCCTTGCAGCATATGACTGTTGGCAGGAGAACCCCTGGGTACTTTGACTACCCATGTCTTTGCTGAGGGCAGTTCTAGAATGGTGGTTTACCAATTGCAGAAGCCCCTTATCCGGTTACTCAAGGTCCCACACTGAATTAGAGATGCGTGAACCTACGATTAACCTCTTACTGTGGGCACATTGGTGTGTAATGGAGGTATCTAATGGTTTCCTTGGTCATTTGCAGCCGCTTTTGTTTACTGTTGCTTTGGAGTCCCAGCGTCTTTTTATTTCCCCACAGATAACCAGTTGAGAAGCCGCTGATTTACCCCACCTCGTCTTCCCATGATTAGCTGGTTTTGAAGTACCTCTTGGAGCCCTTTAGTCTGGCCTTTTTTACTTCCCCAGGATGTAATTACCACCTTTGGTGTAGTCACTTGTCCTCCCAACCCCTGGACTCTTCTTTTAAATGGTCTGCCCTGTTTTCTGCTCTTCAGGTCCATCACTACAAGAGATTTTGAGAGGAGCACTTGACGCTTTTGTTTAATTAAGTCTCCAGACAGTGTTCTGTTAACAATAGGGTTGTATGTTAGGCCTTTTCCGCCTCAGTTTTAAAGTTTCATTGTCGTCTGAACCATCAACATGATCATAATGGCAATATGGTGGTTCTTGTTTGGCCATAGAGATGTCACAAGACTTTTCTGTAGCTTTAGAACCTCATTTTAGCATTTAACACTAGTTTTTAAATTATCTCTCTTTCTCTAATTTGTTTCAGGCACTGATTTCTACAGCTTTTAAACATGTTCTGTTAACAACAGTAGTCAAAAATCTAATTTTCTCATGGTCTCTTGCATTTCTAATTTGTATTATGGTCTCATTTTTGCAGACATTTTGAACCTTTAGGATCCTTGAACTTAATCGTGAAGAGTGCTAACACAGTTCTGTATTGAAAAATGCATACTTTTCATTGCTTTGTATTTTATTCACTTTTTTATCCTTAAGTTTTAAAGTACTGAACACAAAAGGAGATTAAATATCTCCTCTTAGCTGCTCTTAAGAGGAGATATTTAAGACTCTAGTCTCTGCTCCCTGTACTCCTCACCCTGTTGATTATTATTGTTCTGGTAGTTATAACTATAAATCGAAGTTGGAAAAGAGACCATTTGCCATTACATTAGGACAGTTTAAATGGAGTCACTTGTTCAAATTTACTAGCTTCCTGAAGCTAGTAAAGATGTTTATGGTTTCTAAGATTCCTTGTTAATTTATTTCAACACAAGACAGTGAATAATACATGTTTAGCTATTATAGATAACGAGAAAGGTAGCTCCTAGAAAGCTAGTACATATTCCAGCTTTCTGTTTAGAACTATAAATGGCACTGAATTGAAAAATCAGTTGTCATAGTAAACAGCAGTGATGATGTCGTAGTAGGCAGGTTTCTGAGTGTGTCTGTTGCTTTAGCTGACTGCCAGCAACGATTAGCTTTCTTTTCCAGAGAGCTGGTGTCAAGTGTTAATCAGCTATAGACTGGAAAGTTTTTACTGGCTAACATTTGTGGTGCAAGAAACACCAGTCTGTGTTTTATCTGTAGTCTCTTAGACATATCATTGCATATGATATCATGCATATGATATTGAGTGGTATTCTTACAAAAAGAAACAGTTCCATTTTTCGTCTGTATTAGGAGTGCTTCAGAGTATGAAAATAGTGAATTTTGACCTTGAAGAGTCTAAATTATCTCAGTTAAGGTTGTGATGTGTCCCAGAAAAAATTTACACATTAAACCCAGTTCATCATTCTTGTTTTTTACATTTAGAGTAGTTTCTTAAATTGAAAACATAGTCCATAAAAAGTAGTATTGAAAATCTTAAAATACACAAAAGCTAAGAAATGTAACTTGGATTTTGAGTTTCAAGAATTACATAAACTTGGTTCTTACAGAAAGCTGAAATTCCAGAATGCTTATAGGGTTTTTGTTTAATAATTTTTCCCTGATTTGCATAAGTCAGAGGTGTTTGTAGAAAATTTGGAGAATTTCACAAATACACAGAAGGAAATAAAAGTTACTCATACTTCTACTACCTAGAGATACCACTATTAACATTTCATGTATGTCCACCTAGCTGCTTATAGAGTTTGCCAATAAAATATCCTTTGAAATGAACACTTAAGGGTAACAAGTGTTAGAAATGGATACACTACAGTGAGAACCAAGTTTTGTTAATCCCACTGCTTCTCAATGTTTCCTTCAGGCTGAAGAGAGAGGCCTCCCCCCCTGGGGTGGGACATGAGAGCTATCTCGCTCTTTGGCCAGCTTTCGCTGAAGTGTAGCAGAGCATCTTTTCTGCAGACTGTAGTGTATCTGCCTGTCTTTATCTTAGCAACTCTTGCTGTCAGCTCTGAATGCCTGCCGGTTGCAGAGGGAGACATTTGGAGTCTTTGTTGGAGTGGCTTGTTGACATAAGCCCCATGGATTCTTATCAACCTCCTAGAAGGATTCTTTCAATCAGCTCTTGATTGATCAGAAGAATGCCCCAATATTCAGAAATATAGTAACCTCCAGGGTAGTCGTGCCAAGTGAAAGCAAGGTGGAGTGTTTAGAGGCTCCCAGGTGATTTCAATTAACATCTAACCTCAAATCCAGTCGCCTTGGTAAAAAAAATCTGAAGGAGCTCAGAGCAGATTATGGTATAAGCATATGCCAGTCCTTGCCATTGGAAAAGTGCTAATCTGGTCAGCTGTGTTAAAGAGACAAGCGAGGCTGAACGAAGCAGAATTTCTCATCCTGTTCATCTTTTGCCTAGTGCAGACGTACCCTGTGAAAGAGAGAAAGAAGGAAAGGTCACAGGCAGGTGGCTAGTAATACAAGATGGTTGGCTTTTCTTTCTGTGTGCCTTGGCTAGTGGTAAGCAGATCCTCAGGTCTGAGAAAATAGCAAAGTGAAGTGACACACAGGACAACTTCCCCAGGCAGTGATACAACTTCTGGGTATTCAGTGTGAAAATACAGTGCTGACTTTGATTCCAAAGCTCTCAGGGAGAGGAAACCCAGGGAGAAATAGGAGGAGGTGGCATCTCTTTGTAAACATTTTATTTTTCACATGTAGCAGACTCCTGCCTAGAGAATTGTTAAGTGTCAGCCCCTCCATTCTGCCAGCTGCTTTTCAAGAGCGCCCTCTCATGTTCTCTTGAACTGACCAGTTTAAAAGGTGTCACTTCTGCCTGAGAAACCTAAGAGCTTACATGCAGTGCTTGGTGTGAAGGAATTGCTCTGGAAAATGAATAACCTTTGTGATAACTGCTCACATGCAAAGGAGGGAGACTGCTGGTTTTACAAGTCTGTGGTTTGAATTCTTAGTTCTGGCTGGAAACAGAGTCCAACTCTGATGGTTCAGGACTTTAATGAAGGGGTTATTTTCAGAGAGTGGGCAGAGTTAAGGGTGACATGGGGTTCCTGTCACCCAGAAACTAACAGCAATGGGAAGCTGTTATCACTGCTAGGTCCAAAGGAGCAAAGAGAAGAAATAGCATTCATTCCTGGAGTCCAAAGAGAGAGCTAGAGCCAAAGAGGAGGGGCTGTCTGACAGGCGCAATAGCCCTGGAGGGATTCAGCCACTGCCAGAAAATGCAGCCCAGACCGGGGAGAGAATAAAGAAGCAATACTCCCCTCCTCCACTTTCTTTCCTCCCTCTTTGATCTCCTTCCAGTGCCTTCTATTGGCCAAACCCACCTGGAAGCCTGACTGCATGAACCTAGTGATGCTACCCATAGAGGTCAGCCTCTGGGGCACAGAGCAGGGCCAGAATGGTGGAAAATTGGTCTGGGGATGGAAAAAGAATCAAACAGAAAATTACTAGCACACCCTAGTAGCATATTCATAATCCCAGTTTCATCATTTTATCTTATCATCCTCATCTCCTGAAATCCCAGAATAAACCCTCAAGTATATGAGCTATTGGTTATGACTCAGTTCTGTCTTTTAATATAAGTAGCCTAAACAGTTACCCTACCCTTATCAGAGTTATTAAATATTCAAAGAGAGAATCTGAACAATTCTCAGAAGAATTGGAAAATCACTGAAAGACCTTCTGTTGGGGCATTTTGTTGTTGGTTAAAATTAAACTAAGATTAGAAAAAATGCATGCGAACTGTACAAGTGATTTATCCTAAAATATAAAAATTGTAATTTCAGTCACACATTGGTGAGATGGGTTTTTGTTGTTAAAATTAAGCTGCAAAAGGAAAGCAGAACTTTTTTTTTTTTTAATCCTTGCCAATTATCCCTTCAGATCTATTTCACTAAGGTAGGGTGAAGATTCTTACTCAGGCAATCTAGAAATAGAAGAAGAGATTTTTAGCTGTTAAAAGAGGATATGTTTCAGTCCATAACTATTGAGTATTTGGCTTTGAGAGATAGAAAAATAAATAAGATATTTACTCTGCTTTCCAGAAACTTATGACCAAACAGTGAAAAGAGGTTCACACCCATCTATAATAATCAGCAATAGGAACTTTAATAGAAGCATCAGCTGTGGACTTAGAAAGAGGGAGAAGTGGTTTGTCTTTCCCAAAGATTCTTTCATATGGCTCATAAATATTTATCAAAAGTATACTTGCTGTGTCCTAGAAGTACAGACGATAAAAAGATACCAAATGGCCCTGACCTCAGGGAGCTGGGGTCAGAATAAGCATTTTACTACTGTTTCATCAAGGGCAGCCAATCATTTGATGCCTTACCATTGCCTCAGTGATGGATGACATCGAGAATCCTTACCATGTTCTACCGTGGTCCTCTGATCTGGCCCCACCTACCTGTCCAGCCTCCTCAGGTGCTCTGGCTTCTTAGTTCCTCGAATATGACATGCTTTCTCAGAGTCTCTTCACTTGAGTTTCCCTTGCCTGGAGAGCCTGCTGCCACCCTCATCTCTGAACACCTCTTCTGTCTCCTGGACCCTCCTGGTCCCAGTTTAAATGCCACCTCTTCATAGAAGCCTTCCCGACCTTCCAGACAAATTCCAGGGATCTTGTTACTTTCTGTCAAACCCATATGTATTCAGGTACCCTGCTTTTACTCCTTCAAGCACCTTTCCACTTATTTGTGTAAAGTTTCGATGGCTGTCTTCCTTAGCAGAATGTAAGCAGCATGAGAGCAAGGTACCTGTCTGTCTGTTTCACAGTTATGTCCTTAAGTGCCAAGCATGGTGCTCAATAAAGAGTTGTAGAAGGAAGGAAAAAACTGGTTTCAAGCCCTGGCCCCTACCACTCACCAGCTCTGCGACCTTTGTTATTTCACCACTTGGAGACTCAATTTCTTATCTGTAGAATGGGGATAATGGTGATAATGGCACTTAGTATGTGCTAGGCACTGTGCTTTATTGGTCTTATCTCCTCCATTAATTCTCATCGGGAGAGGTGAACTGATTTGCTTGAGGTCACATAGTTTGTTAAGTAGAAAACAGGATTTAAATCCTGATCTAATTCCAAAAACTGATTGCTCTTCTCCAGGCCTGTGATTGTCCTGGGGGTAAATCCAGGAGGGGAGAAGGTCCTTGATACGGGGTAGTATGGATGCCCAGGTTGGGAATGTTATCATGAATGAGGAAGCCAGCTGGAGATCTCTTAAACCAGTTTTAGGGAATCAGTGTGTGATTAACTCCATTTAGATGGAGAGGTAATGACTTGAGCCCTGAAGAAGCTAGCTGCATCTAGAAGTGGCCTGTAGTGTGAACGCCCTGAGGCAATCACTGGGGCCAAAGAGTAAAGCGCCTTGCAAACTGAGCCAGGGAGTTGCTACTTTCTGTAAAATGCTGTAGGGGAGACCTCAATGGGTTTTATTTATTGAAAATATTTTGGAAGTAGGAAGTCTCAGTTTGGAGTCCCTTTGGGGGCAGAAGTGTCCAAAGCCCTCTCAGTTTGCATCTCTGTAGCAAAGGATACATTTTAGCTGATTCTTTCATTCCACTGTAGCACCCAGTGCAACAGTGTTTGAAAAGGAAGCACCAGTGTGAGGTAAGGGACGGATGTTTATGTTCAGTTGTTTGATATAATTCTGTTATTGTTGCTTATGGTTTTTCTGTAAGAGTATGCCTAGCCCAGATGGGTGGCACCTGTGCACAAGTTACTTCACCTCTCTAGCCTCAGTTTCTCATTTGGAAATTAGGGACAATTAAAATATCTATTTCATAGGCCTGGCGTGCTGCATCCACATAGTGTCTGGCGGCACAAAGTAAGCTTTCAGGCATTGTTAGCTGTTATCGTTGTTAATATTTCCTGTCCATTCTGGTCCGTGCCTCTTGAATGAATGGGCATCGTTTACTTATCAAAGACAGGTTGACTGGGGCATAGGAATTGACTTTTTTTTTTAAAGATCATGATTTTAGGGTTTACAAAGATAGTAAAAGTCGCAATGAAAAAAAGGCAATGGCACACCCTAGTTGGACAGTCCTAGTGTTTCCTAGATGTGATTATGATGAAACGTAAAGCGTGAACACAGGCTAATTCTTACAGAATCCATAGTGTGGGCTGGAGCTTTGCTTTCCATGCATTCTCCCTGAGAAGTAGGTTTGATTATATCTATTTTACAGATAGGAAGTTACAATCTTTTCTAAGATGTTATAAGACAACTGTGGAAGTAGACGCTAAACCATGTGCTTCTCCAAACCGTTTTGTGCCTTCAGCATTGTCAAGGCCTGACTTATCTTCCAACAACTTCAACAGCTCTGCTGGGAGGGCAAAATGGGAACAGAGCTAATTTCTTTTGAATCTATAGGATTAATTGGAAGCACTAGGCATAGTGTGCTGTCTAGTGCACAGAAGAGGCTCAAGAAATGTTTACTGAATATAAATCTTAATCAGATTGAGTGAGAAAAAGATGACAGAAAATCAGTATTAGGTGCTGGCTCCAGCCTATTTTCTATTTAAAAAAAGGCGGGGGGTGAGGTCACTAACTATTTTACTAGCATAGTCTGTTTACACAGACTAATGGCTGGAGTCTGAGGTGAAGAATTTTCCTGTGTGTGTTGCATGTGCTTGACTCCATTCTGTGCTGTTCAGTTATCTGTGGAAATCTGTTTGTTTCCCATTAGGAAACCCCTGATGCCCAGGAAGCTCCTAGCTCTGTCCTTGTGTTGGGCTGATTAGTTTAGTCTCAGTTAAGATAAACTATGTGTAACCTTAAAATATTCAGACCATAAATAGGAAGGTGTAGCTGCTGTCATTGGTCATCATCAATGTATTTCATAGATAGATCTGACTGATATTTCTATTTTCCTTTAACTCAGGTAATTAAGAGCTGACATAAAGGAAGTACCATATAATGGTAATGGGGGGGAGGGAGAGAAAAGAGGAGACCTTCTTGCATTTAAAAAAAAAAAGTTCATTCTGTTTCTCCACCGCCCCCGCCCCCCCCCCCCCCCCCCCCGCAGCCCAGCCCCGCCCCGGAACTTTCTTTGCAATAAGGCATTTATTGTCATATCAAACCTGAAAGTTTGGCCAGTCAGATGGTAGTTTGATTACTAAGCATCCTCTTCATGATTTAGCATGTTATACCACAAAGTGAAGATACTTAATGGGATAATTGTGTTGATTTACTATGCAAGTAGTTCATACAGAAATTTAAAAGTGTCAAACATTAAAAGACTTTGATAAGCCCCAATTCCCAGATCTTGGTTTCTAATACCATTTCCAATAAAAGGAACAACGGCACGTGACTTAATTCTATGGCTGGGGCAGGGAATAAGCAAGATGAGCCTGGAGGGTATTCTGATGCCAGAAAGCAAGAAAGTGATGAAACAAAACACACATACACAACACACAATGAATGATGAGGTAGTCAAAGGGACACAGGAGCCTGAAAGAGTGCCCAGTGGTCACAGCTGGGATGATTTAACTAAATAATGTAGTTTTAAATTATAACCCAAGATATAAAATAAATATAAATAAAATATATAATGTACCTATAATAAATACTAATAAAATATATATAACTAATATGTAATATATATATAGCAAAATAATAATGTAAAGCACATACCCCTGAGTCCATACTGATACAAATAAATGATTGAATAAGTAAAGCAAATTAGAGAGAATAGATACATTTTCTGTGTGGAAGAATTCCAAACGATTTTTGTCGATAATCCCCTGAAAGGAAGTGTAACATAACTGCCCATCCCTTAAATGTGGGCCTTGCACAGTCACTTCCTTCCCCAGAGTACAGTATGGAAAGAGGAGGGAGAACCTTTACAGGGGAGAAACCTGACAGACACTACCTCAACCAGTTGATCAAGTTAACAACCGTGACAAATGTACACTTGACAAGACATAACAAGGGTGGCACTTGAGCTTTGTGGTCTTCCTCCCCCAATCCAAGAATCTCATTTTAATCCTGAGAAAAACATTGGACAAACAATTCAACACTTTCTCAACAGTACTCCTCAAAACTGTTGTCAAGGTTATCAAAAAAGGAAAGTCTGAGAAACTGTCACGTTCTAGAGGAGGAGAAGGGAGACATGACAACTAAATGTAATGTGATATGGATGGGATCCTGGAGTGGAAAAAGGACATTAGGCAAGAACTAAGGAAATCTGAATAAAGTATGGACTTCAGTTAATAGTAATATGTCAGTATTGGTTCATTAGTTATGACAAATATGGCACACTAAGAGGTGAACCATAGGGGAAATGGGGTGGGGTGTATAGGGACTCTGTTTAATCTTTACAACTTCTCTGTAAACTTAAAATCATTCTAAAATTAAAAGTTTATTTAAAAAAAAAAGACTGTGGCAAAGATTAATCTATAGTTCAAGTTTAATTTTCATCATGCTGGGAGCCTGAAGTAAATAAAACAGCCCATGGTGTTCTAGGCTGATAATGGTGTAAAGTGGGGCAACTTCCTTGCTGTTGTCTTGTAAAGCCATGACAGTTTGTTTGCAGAATCAGAGAATGCAGTATTTCTAAATGTTCTCTTGTGGAATTTCCTACTGGCATGACTTTCTTCCCCCTTTGCTTCTGCCCAGTAGCAGTCCCTTGAGTGGCATTTGCTGTCCTAGTTAATCAGAGGGTAGGAGAAATGAAAAACTCTCCTCTTCCCCCTCCTACGAAGTTTCAATGGGCACTGGAAATGTAGGTCAAATTGCATCACTGTAAGGAAGGTACTTATGAAGTGCTGCCAGCCTCTCTTTAGATTCCGAGTCATGATGAACCAGTGTTGAGCCAGCTTAGGTGTGAGATACAGGGAATCGGGGAGTCATGTTTTTGATGTAGTCCCAGAATGTTACATTTTAGTCAGTGATAAAAAGATCTCTGTCTAAAGCCCTAGTGAAAATAACTTACACTGGCTTTAATTTGCATCTCCCAGCTTCTGGAATTCTTTTTGTCTCATTTATTATTGGCACATTGCAGCAATTTATATTAATTTAGCCAGAGAGATGTTTGAATTGTAGAAATGATTGCCATGTGTACATAAGAAAATAAATCTCATATTTGATAATCACATAAGTCTAATGCATTTTGCAAATTGCATATAATCATATGCTCATTGGGATCTTGATATCACAAATAGGTTGTTATATTTAAAGTATACTATTTCATGGCTCTCTATTTTTTTAATGGCAGAATCTTGCAGATTTTAAAATAAGTCTTTAAATACATGCTCTTAGTTTTTACATATTGTATACTTCCTGCCCTTTGTAAGACATCCAGATGTTGGCTGCCAGAGTGGTCCATGTTACATTGTCCTGAACAGTATGTATCCTGACAGCAAAACCAATTCTAAAACCTACTCCATTTTCACTCTCTCCTTGCCTCTGTCAAGATAATTGGTAGTTCATTTGTATACAAAATGGAAAATCAGATGATAAAATATATTTGCATAGGCTTGGGTATTATTTATAATCTTATAGGATGAATAAATTATTCTGTGAAATATATTTATAATCCAACATTTAGCTGTTTCTTTAACTTTGAAATAATTCAAGATTCACAGGAAATTGTGAAGGTAGTACAGAGAGGTCCTGGTTGCTTTTCACCTAGTTTCTCCCATTGATTACATCTTACCTAACTATAGCACAGTAGCAAAGCCAGAAAATTGACATTGGTATATAAGGTATGGGTATGGTTCTGTGTTAGTTTATCTCATCTGTCGATGCATGTCACCACTACAGTAATCAAGGTGCAGAACTATTCCATCGCTGCAAAAATCTTCCCTGTGCTGCTTCTTCCGAGGCACAGTCATTCCTGTTACCCTCACAGTCTCTAACTCCTGGCAACCACTAATCTGTTCTCCAACTCTATAATTTTGTCGTTTTGGGAATGTTACATAAATGTGATCTTTTGAGATTGGCTTTTTTCACTGAGTATTTTTAAAAGACTTTTATTTTAAAAATAATATTTATGTTAAACATTTTTAAGGAATATTTATTTTTAAAAGAAGTTATCATCCAGAGTTTGATTCACGAATTTTCAAACCTGTATTTTTCTAGCTTGGGTGTTGTATACTCTGTGTTGCTATATTTGAACAGCAGCAGAAGTCGTATGTGCCGACGTAATAGCTGATCATAGCATTAACCTTATTGCCTGCCGTTAAGGATGATACAGAGAAGTTAAAGGGAAAATTACCCCGGGAGAAGCCAATTTCATCAACAAAGTAAATATTACAATTGATTACTGAGCAGGAGTAAGAAGTCCAAATATATACTTTAATTGTACCAAATACAGTAACTGACCCACATTCGTGTTCCATTTCATCCTGAAAGAACTCTTTAAAGAAGAGAGACTTTTTGGAACAGGATATTTAAATGAACAACAATTGAAATATTTACATTAATTAGCTAATGTAAAGATCGTGTCACAGAATTGCTATATGTGGTTATTGTGAAATATCACCATAAGAAAGCCAGTATCTTTATCGTGTTAATGAGATTCTTTGGAAATGGAGTCCTGTGTGTAAATGAAGGCTGGGAACAAACAGCCTCCAAAGGAACAAATCTTCCTCAGAATCCGGTGTGTTGTTTTTGAACAAAATATTAAAAATACTCTGCGAGCTGTAGGAGGGCGCCTTAGTGTTTGGCTACAAATAATGATACCATGGCTCTAGGGAATCCCATGTGGCCAGACCTACAGAATTGTAATTGAGCAAATAGAAGGTGGGTCCCAAGGCACCATTCTGTGCTCACTGGTGGTGAAGGTGAAGGAGTGAGCCCTGCTCCTCGGCTTGCCCAGAGTTCCTGTTCCTGCACAGATTTTTACAAATGGGATACTCTTGTAACTGGTGTTTGATCTCCATTTGACTCTAGCTCCTGACGTTTTAGACAGTCTTCCTCCCAGACAGGAAAATATTCTTTGTAATTAAAATCAGCCTCTATTTACTGACAACATTTTACTTTTTTTTTTCTTCAAGTAGCATTTGACCCTACTTAAAGTAGCTATTGGTATGGAGAAGGGAAACAATCATTTATCGATCATTGAATGTATGCCAGCCACTGTACTGAGTATGTACATTTACACATGTAATTATAGTATTGAAAAATTGCATTAATGATATTCATTAAGTGATGGGTCTGAAATAAATAGCATACTAAGTAACTCTTCATAGCAAATAAGCCATTTTTCTTGGTAAGGTATACCTAAGAGTCCTGTGGCCCAAAACACTATCTATCTATATCTATATAGTATATACACACACACACACATTATATAGAGATAATTTAAAGAATATATATCAATTAATTAACTTGTATATTTATACAATGTGTGAAGTGATACAGGATTTAAAGATATAAGATCTACCCCTCCTTTTAGCAGCTTTCTATCCAGATGAGGAAAATAATTTATAGGTACAAGAAAAAGCAACTAACTACGGGAGTGAACTACTTAACCTGTCAATGCAATGTGTATAAGGCAATCCATAATTAATTACTAAGTAAATCAGATTGTAAATGCTATAAATATTCAGAGGAGGAAATGATTATTGATCTCTTACCCTTAATTTTTGTCACCTGTAACATGCAGATAATACCTACCTCATAATGAGAAATGAATAAAATAGGTATGTATTTCCTATTAGTACACTTTCAATCAATTATAGCTGTGCCATTGATAATGAAAATTATGATGATATAGTAACAACAATAATACTGTATTAGTGTACGTTGACTGCTGTCACTACCCAAAACCTCAGTAGCTTAACACAATACATGTTTACGTGTCACTCAAGTCACAGCTCAGTGTGGGTTGGCAAGGAGGCTCTTGCTTCACCCCGTCATTCAAGGGTGAAATTTTGTGACTTTGCTCATCACCTCTAGGTGCTTGGAGCCTTCTCCATTTGACCAGTAGAGGGTATGAGAGATTGAGGATCAAGACAAGGAGGTTTGTCTGGGCCAAACCTAGAAGTGGCCCCAAACATTTCTGTTCATGTTTTAGGACTCAGTCATATGGTTACACCTTACTAGAACAAATACTGGGAAATTTAGTCTAATTGTGTGCTCAGGAAGAGGAGAATGTGGATATAGGTGAGCATTGGCAGTCTATACAAACAATAATTAGAAAGGCTTAATAGAAGAGGAGGGATTTTTCCTGGATCTTTTAGAGAAGAAAGTGAGATTTGTAATAGGTTACTCAGCCTGGCTTTAGGTGGCATTATTTCAAGGGGAAGGATAGAAGAACTTAAAAAGCCTGCAAGCATTGTTAATAAAAATTACACATTTGTCCCACTAGCCACTGCCTTTACTGTAAGCCATTTGGTAATGACCTTGGGCATGCCATCTAACTACTATAGACCTCCATTTCCTCACTTATAAATATTCTTCATAGGGATGTGGTGAAGTTTAAACAAGACTGGGCATACAAAGTGCTTAGCACAGGGTCTGGCCCAGAGTAAACATTCAGTAAGAGTTATTATTACTGATAATGTTAATACGTATGGCCCCAGAGCTAAATACTTGCTAGCTGTTCATTTATTTGTCATCTTTCCTAAAGGACTACTTAGAGTAGCAATGACTTGACTGAGTATATTTCTATGAATTTTAGAATTCCATAACCCCAGTTCAGTAATAAGAGATTAGTGTTCCCCTGGCAGAATATTGGGGGAGAAACCCTCTCTGTCCCCCAAGGCTGGCATCCTCGCATTTAACTCCACAGACTTTTTATTCTTCTATGAAGAGGACAACAGTAGTATTGGGCTGTGATTTACGTCTACTCCCTTCTTCCCAGAACTTTCTCAGTGTTGAACTCTCTCTGTGAGTTTGTCAGGGAAGAGTGAGGGTAAATGTCAGAACAGCTACTTTTTGCTCAGGCCTAATTGCAAGTTCTTAGCAAGGCAAGAACATCCCACCCAGGCCCATGTTAACTTGAGTGGATGGGTAGCTGTCAGAGCCTGTGGTTCCTTTAACTTAATTCTGTTCAGCAAACATTTATTAACAGCCCTGGGGTACAAGGTTGAAATGTTGCAGACCCTGCCTCTAAGAAACCGACTTAGGAAGGGTGAGTTTCTTGGAAGGTAGGAAGAAAGGAATTCAAGGTGGTGAGAAGAGCAGGTGTGGAGGAATAGAGGTAGGAATTGCTGTGGGCGGCAGCGGAAGGAATGGCACAAGCTCAGCTCCGGTATGCAGCTGCCTCAGGTCTGCCCCTAATCGGCCTCTCCTCGCAAGCCTCAGTTTTCTCTCTTTTAAAGGAGTGGAGTAAAAGTTCTGACATCATAGACCTGGGACGATTAAGTGAGATGATATATGTAAAGGGTTTACTATGTGTTAATAGTACTGGGTACATAGTAAGTGCTTAGTACATGTCAGCTGCTACTATTGTTATTGTTTTTGTGTGCTTCTGTAAATCGACTTGTAAACCCACTGCCTTGACCAAGGATTTTGTGCAGGCAAATTAGAGAACTACTGGGAATTTTATTATATTTTTGGTTCTCTCTTAAGGCTACTGGTGAAAGAGTATACTGTAGTCACAACTAATGGAAAAATGGCCTGCTGACCCCTGAGCTAAAAGGATAGAGAGCCCAGTTAATCTCAGTGAAATCTGGGAGAGTTAGAGATGGGAGAGCCGTGAGACTTAAATAGCAAAGGGAGGGAGGGATGGCTATGTTGAACCCTTTGGAGAGAAGAGGGGCTCAATGTGTGTGGATATGTAGAAGTTGTCAGAAAATGGAGCCTCCTTTCTTTTCTTTTTTTTTTTTAATGTTTATTTTATTTTATTTATTTATTTTTGGCTGCTTTGGGTCTTCGTTGCTGCATGCGGTTCTTCTCTAGTTGCGGTGAGCAGGGGCTACTCTTTGTTGCCGTGCGCGGGCTTCTCATTGCGGTGGCTTCTCTTGTTGCAGAGTACGGGCTCTAGGCGCATGTGCTTCAGTAGGTGTGGTGCACGGGCTCAGTATTTGTGACTCATGGGCTCTAGAGTGCAGGCTCAGTAGTTGTGGCTCACAGGCTTAGTTGCTCCGCAGCATGTGGGATCTTCCCGGACCAGGGCTCCAATCCGTGTCCCCTGCATGGGCAGGCGGATTCTTAACCACTGTGCCACCAGGGAAGCCCTGGAGGCTCCTTTTAAAATGTTAAGACTTCGCGTGAGGAGTTTTATGGAGGGTCAGGAAAGCCCACGACTGACTGCAGGTACTAAAACGTATCCCTGAAACCTAGGCCAGAGGTGCTGGAGTCCTTCCTAGTAACTGGCTTCAGCTCTCTCTTTACAGGTTATGTTTTCAAACTCTTTTTTGTGTTCAGTGGAGTGACCCTTAGAGCAGTAGGTGCAAAAACTTGACGGTATCTGTGGGAGATTTATTCCAATACTGCACTGTGGACCCTCCAGTCCCATGGTATCCATGGGTTCCGCATCCACGGTTTCAACCAACTGCAGACTGTAAACATAGTGCCCGACCAGATGAGTGATGGTTGAATCCACAAATGTGGAACCTGTGGATAGGAGGGCCAACTGTATAGAGTTTCATTATTAAATTTGCTTTGCCAGGGAGAAAACCGGTTAGGGTGAAAGCAAGGTGGAACTTGGGTGGGAAGAGAGTGAATAAACTAGGGACACTGTCAAATCATATTTTTGGAGAATATGCCTACAGTTGACAATGTAACCTGTTTTAAAAATTTTGGTTTGTGGTTTTTCATTTGGGAGAAGAGACTTAGGAAAATGACAAAGGCTCAGTGTCACAAGCTTGGCTGCCTACAGGAGACAGGCCTGGAAGGAAAATAAGTGATGTGGCCAAGCTGCGTACTTTGGGAAGTACATGCCCACTGACAAGAGTAGCCCACGACGCAGCATCAGCCAGTTATCCCCATGTGGGAAAGCTGGCCTCAGTGGCCAGATTTTTGGACCTTCAAAGAGAAAGTGGAAATACGGAATTTTAAGTGAATCCTTCTAACTTTTAAATATTAGCAACAAATTCCCTTTTTCTCCCCCTAAGATCACCAAGCAAACAGACAAAAAAGTGAACTATTTTAGGCCCATGTTCTTTGTTTGCAGTGAGAGTCAAAGAGTGGAGAGAAAAATGTGTAACCTGGGAGTTAGGCAGCTCAAATGAATACACTCCTGGTTCTGGTGCCCGCAAGGCACAGAACCTGGCATGGGGCACGTGCTTCACACGTTTTCATTGAATAAATAAACCGGCTGGGGTAAACCTCTCTAGAGAGATGGAGAGAGGCGTCCGCCTTCCCTCACCTCCAGCTTAGAAGATAGAATCAAGTCAAAACCTGTGTTGCCCTCCTTGTTGGGCCCACCCTTCTAGCCCTTTCTCTTCCCTTTCACAGCCTCTGCAAGCACCTGAGGTGCATTCTCACACTGCAGCTCCATGGTTTGCCTAGAATTTAAGGAAGTTTAGGAAATAAAAAGAAAGTGTATACTGCTATGCTTAAAAACAGGACCAACTCAGTGTAGCCTGTATTTTCTTTCCTGTATCATGGTTAGTGCTTAATTTTGATAGACTCAATTGTATAAGAAGAAGTGATCCAGATTATGCCATAAATTGCAACAAGGGTCTCAGAGTCTTAAAAGGACGTAGAAATGTTACTCCTGGAAAATAAGTCATTTTCTTTGTTAAAGTTGATATAACAGTGCCCATGTAACAGTGTGGGCTTTTT
Source organism: Leucopleurus acutus (assembly GCF_964270905.1). Classification (NCBI taxonomy): domain Eukaryota; kingdom Metazoa; phylum Chordata; class Mammalia; order Artiodactyla; family Delphinidae; genus Leucopleurus; species Leucopleurus acutus. Next base: position 26,580,879 of record NC_139153.1, on the reverse strand, counting down.
GCTGTTTAAAGTTAATGAGAGGATTTTTCTGAACCCTTGGGCATTCCACAGGATCTTCTTTTATATCAAATTCTGCTGATATCTGCCCTTTTATTTATTTATTTATTTTTAGTACAGAAGTTTTACTGTCTTGAGCAAGATTATTTTTGTTGCGGTTATCAGAAATCAATTCCTAAAAATTCAAGCTCTGATTAGGGGGGGCCATTTACCCTTCAGGTCCAGGGGATTCTTAAAACCCTACAGAAGGATGTGCTTGGGTCCTCTGGGAGACTATACGTGGGACAGGAAAGCCCTAGAAACCCCTGGGCAGAAACTGTTTCCCTTTCTGTCCTGTGGGGCTTCAGGGCCTCCTGGGGCTGATGTACTCTGAGCAGCATGTTCATTCGTCAGTCTTTGCTGACTGGCTTTTTTCTAGAGACTGAGGGCACATGGGGGAGCTTGCAGCGTAGACCAGAATAGACCCTCTTCGTCCCAATTTCTAGTGCTCAGGAGAACCAGTTGAATGTCTCAGTTTGGGTCATGTGTCCAGCTTTCACCAAAACAAGAGAGGAGTTTGGAGTTTCATAGTACAAGCATTACTTGGCATTGGGTTATATGGTGCTTACAAAAAGGGTCACCATGGGCTAGGCAGCTACTCTAGGAGAAAGCCATCTTTTACAAGCTCCATCTTCCACCCCCCAACCAAAAATTTAAAAAAAGAGTAAGTAAATTAAATTTATGCCTGTCAGGACTTTGGAGAACACTCAGATTAGGTCTTTTCTTTCTTCTTGTTTCCATCTCCTCTCCCACCTCTAATGGGTTGCCATTTAAAAAATCTTTTAAAAAATCGTATTTTTTGAATGCTTGTTACATAGTAGGTGGTGAATGAGTAAAAGCTATCACGTTTTATGTTTCTATTGTTAGAAAATGTTCTCCAGTCTTCCTTTTAAATTATTTCTGTCTCTTCGCAAAACAAAATTAAGTTGCTGTTTAGGCAGTTTGGTATACTGGAAAGGGAACTAAATAGCACCAAAGGTCTCCATTCTGGTTCCAGTTTCAAACCATTTATTTTCTGGGTTATCTTGAGCAAATTATGACCTTCTCTCAGTTTGTTTCCTCACTAGTAAAATGGAGATCATAAATAACAGCTCTTTTGAGCACAGTGTTATTGTGAAGATAAAATGAAAGAATATATACAAATATGTGATAGTTGCTTTTTTCCTACTAAAGAAAGATTTCTGACCCCTACTCTAAGTAGAAAAGTTACTATTTTTAAATGCTTATTTTTAGTAACTGCCACTACCATTTTTCTCTAAGAACAGGGTTTCTCTTAAAGCATTTTTACAGTATTCAGGCTAGTAAACGGTGAATTCTTTTTACTAAGGCAAACACTATCTTGGGGGAGATTTCATAGCACTCTGATGACTTCCTTGGATACTTTGGAGATATAGCTGAAGTGTTCTGATGGAAAACTGAAAACCAGCTTGACTTAGAGAAGTAGGGTCAAGCACACATGATGCCGGTGTTGTATCTGCATCTCCAGCCTACCTTGAAGGAATCACCTTCAAAGAGGTGGTTATCTGTAACGTAACATCTTTATTGGCTGCCTGTATCCTGGGAATTTGTAGCTTCCTTTGAGTGATTTTGCATAGCCGTAAAATGTTTAGAATGCAAAGAAATGAGTTTTGGCTCAGGACAGACATGTTAAACAAGATAGTGGCTTTTATTGGAAATAAGGCAGAAAAGGAACACTGAAATGGAAATCAGAGAAAATTTTTAAAAGATAGGAGACTGGGAAGCAATTAGAAATCTGAGAAAGAGAAACAGCTGGCTTATAAAGATTGTAGGAATGATTACTTTACTGAATGATTACACTGCTGAGTAACATTTTGTGGATGAATAAAACTGTTTAAAAAAGGGAGAGGGGAAGGATATGATCCAGGAATAACTTAAAAGCCAATAAAGGTAATTATGAAAAAATGTTCAAACATGGCATAGAATTTCAGCCACTGACTTTGGAAGATGCTTTATTGGCACCTCAAACCATAGAAATATTTGCCGTCTTAGAGTACGTGATAATAAATAAAAGTTGAGCAAAGCCTTGGTGTATAGCCAGTGAGGATTATAGGAAGAGAAGTGTATTACCAGTGAATTTTTCATATGAAATCAGCCTGCCTTGTGCTTTATCTACTTGGACAGCATCTGTTCCATAGCTGTGTCATTGCCCACATTTGCTGTTTTTTTCCCTCCTGCTGCATGTCAAACTTGAAAACCAGCTTAATTTCTAACTCTGGTTTGTTAATCTCCAGTCCCTTGATTCCATAACTTAATGCTCTTCCCCAAATTAATTTGAGTAGTACCCACATTCTACTTGAAATATGTATGAGTGCACATGTACAAAAATATGCAGATAAGGCAACAGGTAATTTCTTTGTGTTTTTTTAGGAAGATGGTTTAATTGAGTTTTTGTTTCCTGTTTATACTATTATGAATTGTTTTTATAAACTGCTGAATGTTAAAGGACAGAGAGAGCTTTCCAAATAATATTCTCACTCAGTGTGTTATGTGTGGGTTAAAATCTGACAGGTTTCATAGGAGCAGGCTTTCTGAATAGCCATTTAAAAAATTAAGTGAAAACTCACTAGTGGCAAATTACACACAATGATTTTAAGCCCCAGGAGGCTGACTCTATGTACATATTGAATAGTTGTTTGTTCCTAGTTTATTGTATAAATATAGCCAATTAAGTTCATTGTAAAAAAAATTGAATTGCATTTGTTATAAAATTGGTAAAGTGACTCGAATTTTAACACTTCGACATTTTAAACACATATAATTTTGGGACACCTGGCAACTAATGAGATTGTAGATTTCTGATTAATTTTATACATTGTTTCATCGCTTTGCCCCTTTTTTTGTAGGTCTGAACAAAATTAAGAAGAAGGAGCTTCTACAATCACAGCAGATGAAGATCCACTGGTAAATCGATCCGGATTTTTGGCCTGCCCTCCAAAGAAAAGGTAACTGGTTCTTTCAACATAGCACAGCTGAGTAAATGCTGCAGTGCCTCTGATTATAATGGAGTTTGAGTTTTACCAAAGGATGATAATTTTTTAAATTTAAGGTATCTGAGTAAGGTCTCCAATTTTAAGCATTGGATCATTGAATAGCTTATTAACATGAAATGACAGTGAATTTTAGAGTACAATATTTTTAGATGTTTGTCAAAATAAAATCTGCTAAATAACCTTCCCTCCCCCAAATTCATTAAAATTTTTGGAATACTTTGGAGATAGGAACCTGCACCACCCACCCCCCGCACCAATCCATATTCACCTTTTCCTGTGAAGTCGTCTAAAGATGTGCTCTTGCATTTTTGTCCTGTTCCACTTTCCCAAGCTCCTGTTTTCTTCTCTCTACAAGCAATGTAGACCCAGCTGCTGAGGGCAGGGGAGATTGTAAGGAAATTGTAAAACCGACCGGAGAACTTCAGGTGCACTTTCTGTGCCCAGTGCCTTTGCCCAGCCTGCTGGCTCTGCTCGTGAGCAGTCCCAGATCATTACAAAAATAGCAGTCACCATTGATTGAGTTCCTCGCTGCATACTCACTATTTTCATTTACTATTTGGGGAGGAGGGTGGTAAGTTTCATATAATGTGAAAAAGAAGAAAAATTTCTGAAGGTGTTTTTATTAAAAAAAAAAAATGATGCATCCTCCCATCTACTCTTGAAAGGAATGAGGGGGGCTTCCAAGTTAAGATGCAGTTTAAGATGAGTCATTGAAGGATAAAACTGAACAGAACCCAAACAGGAAAGACCAAAGGAGTTTCAGCCTCTGAAATTGATCAACTTACAAATTTAGGCAACAAATGCAATGCCTCAGTCATGTTTTAGGCATCTGTAGCAAAGATGGAAACATTTTGGACAACATGAACATGCATCTGCAAAGATAACATTTTGACTGTGACCAAACAGAAACAGGAGCTTGTAGAAGGATGTAGCAGTTTTGTTAAGGTGTTTAGAAGAACAGGACTGGGCAGCTCTGAAGTCTCCACCTTCAAAATAGGCCCTTAAAATTTTCCAGCCCAAAGCTGAAAGGCCAGCAGTGCAGAGGTATCTTTCAGTGATCATCAAAGTCATCACAAAGGATGGCATTCACTGTGGAATGTCTGGAAAGTGCCAGAGAAGCAAGAAGCAGGGCTTTCCTAGATGGTGGTCAGCAACTGGCAGTGGTGGGATATGAGGGAGTGGGAGGTGAAGGTAGAGAGGAAACATTTGACAGAAATATGCCAAAGGACCTCTTTAGTCCATAACTGTTTACTGAGCTTCTGCTACGTGCAGAAGGATTATCCTTGAGGAGGAAAAGAGAAGAATAGGAGGTGATTTTCACAGACTATAATTATGACTTACCCTTTTTGAATACCGTTCCGATGAAAAGTCAAGTATAGTAGGATACCAGGAAGCCAGTGACAAGGGGGGTAAAGAAGTATCGCAACTCTCAAGACTGCAGGGATTAGACACGTGGAGGAATGAAGTGGACCAGGTGGAACTATGAGAAGCTGTTAAATTCATGACTAATCTCAAAGGGCTTTTACCTTTTCAATGCCAGCTGATCCTAGTCCCAAAATCCATTCAACAGATATTAATGGAGTGCCTACTTATATGCTGTGCTCTTCCAGGCACTGGGAATTAATTAGTAAATCAAAGTCCCTGCCATTGTGGCACTTACCTTTTAATAAGAAGAAATAGATGTAGCAAATGTAATAAGTAAATACATTGATTTGACTTCTGTTTTAATAAAACCACTCTGGCCACTATATTGAGATAGGATATAGAGGGCAAGGGTAAAAGCAGTGAAAGCAGTTAAACTATGGTTATTGAAATAACCCAGACCTTTCAGAATTTTAAGGGAACTGAAATTGTAACTTTAATGACTTTTCTTGATTTTTTTCAAAGTTAGCAATTTAAGAAAAGTTTGAGTCCACCTAAATAAGTCGGTGGGATTCTGCCACGTGGTGACAGTTTGCTACCTTGGGTATAGAAGTGATAAAGGAAGTCAGAAAAAGGTGAGGACTTTGGGCCAGGCTAAGTTGGGGAAGGTCAGTGTTGACTTGAAACTCACACGAAAGCTTGATTTTGATTAGCACATGAAGCTGAAGGAAGGGAAAAGATAATGGCATGTAACTAGTCACAGTAGCAAAAAGGTGGAAGGAACCCAAACGTCCATCACCTGATGAATGGATAAACAAACTGGCATATCCACACAGTGAAATTTTATTCAGCCATAAAGTAGAAAAAATTACAGATATATGCTCCAACAAGGGTGAACCTCGAAAACCTGGCTAACTGAAAGAAGCCAGACGCAAGAGGTCACATACTGTACGGTTTCAACATTGTGAAATATCCAAAATAGGCAAATCTATTGAGAAAGAAAACAGATGTGGTTTCTAGGGGCTGTGAGAGGGATGGGAGATGGGGAGTGACTGCTTAACAGGTACAGGGTTTCCTTTCGGGGTGATGAAATGTTCTGGAACAAAATAGTGATGATGATTGCACCACATTGTAGTGTACTAAATGTCACTAAGTTGTATACTTTAAAATGGTGAATTCTATGTTATGTGAATTTTACCTCAATTTTTTTTTAAAAAAGGATGGCATGTGGAAAAGTATTTGAAGGATGTGTATTTTATGTCTTGTTTAGCTGGAGTGGAGTCTTTGTAAGGGGGCGTGATGGATGATAAAACTGGAAAAAAAGGATGTTGAGTCAGATAGTGAAAGTTGTTGGCTGCCAGGCAAGCAGTTTAGACTCTCTTCTGTTAGCAGCTGTAAAACATAGCAGTGTGTACTCCCTAAGTAAGAAGGAAACTGAAGAGAGGTTGGTGCTCTGGGAATCGCAGCCTCTGGGATTCCAAGCAAAGCAAGCGGCCTCTGGCTTTATCAATCTGTGCTATTGCTGCTCACCTCGTGGAATTTTATGATAACCTCATGGAAGTCGCAAACAAAATGAATTTAGAGTTTCTTCATCTTTTAAAGAATATGCTTATTATAGTTCCTGATTATAAGTGTGTGTTATTAAAAAAAATTAGATAACTATGTGAGGTGATTGATATGTCAACTAACCTTATCGTGGTAATTGTTTTGAGATATATATATATCCATATCTGTATATCTATCTCAAGTATCTCAAATCATCACATTGTATACCGTAAACATTCACAATCTTATGTGTCAATTATATTTCAGTAAAACTGGAAAAAAATTTAAACATTATATAAACCCTAATAAAAAGCATAATAATTACATTCCTTCCCTCCCTAGTACCCATAAGTCCAAAGCTATCTAGACTGTTGTCTGTGAATAGACTCATCGTCATCATCATTATTACATTTTCACAAAAACAGGCACATATTATGCATAGTATTTTGCATGTCACTTTAAAAAAACTTACATCTTGGCTGTCTTTCTACTTCTTTCTTTTGGATTGCTACATTATATGCTAGACTTTCATTTGTAAAAACGAGCAAAAAAATTGAAAAGCAAATGCCATTTACCTCTATTACGAAGAAAATGAGGTATCATAAAATGTAAAAGTAGCTAACACTTAATGGGCCCTAACTATTTGCCAGGCGCTCTTCTAAGCATATTAATTCACTCACTCCTTGTAACAACCTGATGAGGTAGATACTGTTTTGATCCTCCTTTTACAGAGAAGTTAACTGAGGCAGAGACAAAATGTGTCCTGTTATGGTCCATGGTTAGGCAGTAGCAGAAATGGGCTCCAGGACCAGCTTCAGCTCCAACTGATGGTTGTTACGAGGGAGCTTGTGGCCACTGGTGTGAGATTATAAAGATTTTTCAAGAGAAGTCAATCTGGAATTTTGTGTGAAATTTTCCAGATTTTAATGTTGGCTTTTAAAAAAATAGCTTTATTGAGATATAATTTAAATGCCACAAATTTACCACTTTAATCATTTTTAGTGTATTGACAATGTTGTGCAGACAACACGTCTATCTAGGTCTAAACCATTTTTATCACCCCCAAAGGAAACATCGTTTCCATTAAACAGTCACTTTCCATCCTCCCCTCTCACCAAACCCTGGAAGCCGCTGCTCTGCTTTGTTTCTGTGAATTTGCCTATTTTGGATATTTCACATAAATGAAATCATATAATATGTGGCCTCTGTGTCTGGCTTCTTTTACTTAGCTTGTTTTTGAGGTTCATCCATATTGTAGCATGTATCAGTACTTCATTCCTTTGAATGGGTGAATAATACTCTATTGTGTGGCTGGGTATACCACATTTTACTTAGCCATTCTTCAGTTGATGGACACTTGGGTTGTTTCCACCTTTTGGCTTTGTGAACAATGCCATTATGAACATTGGTATACAAGTATCTCTTTGAGTCCCTGCTTTCAGTTCTTTGAGTGTACTACCTAGAAGTGGAATTGCTGGATCATATTGTAATTGTTTGTTTAACCTTTCAAAAGACTGTCAAACTGTTTTCCACAGGGGCTGCACCATTTTACATTCCCATCAACAATGTAGAAGGATTCCTACTCCTCCACATCCTTACCAACACTTGTCATTTTCTGTTTTTGTTTGTTTTTATTTCCTTACTAGCCATCCTAGTGGGTGTGGAGTGGTATCTCATTGTGGTTTTGATTTGTATTTCTCTAATGACAAATGATGTTGAGCATCTTTTCATGTGCTTGTTGGTCATTTGTATTATCTCCTTTGGAGAAATGTCTGTCGAGATCCTTTGCCCATTGCAAAAATTGGATTCTTCGTCTTTTGTTGTTGTTGTTGTCAGAGCTCTTTATACATTCTAGATACAAGTCCCTTATCAGATATTGGATTTGCAAAAATTTTCTCCATTCTCTGGGTTCTTTTCACTTCCTTCAGGGTGTCCTTTGAAGCACAAAAGTTTAATGATTTTGATGAAGTCCAGTTTATCTATTTGGCCCTGTTTTGTAAGAAATACTTGGTAAGTTGGATTCCAGCCTTCTAATCATCCACTTGTGCTTGCTGCTGTGCTGCCACTTCCCCCAGAAACCATTTGGAAAAATCCTAATGTTTTGTGAAGATCCCTGTTTTCTGAAGTGGAGGCAAGAAGCTCTAGAAAGCAGCAAAGATAGATTTCCTACCAGTAGTGGTTTTGTTTTGATTCACCGTTTTGGCTCCTGCAGTTCCTTCACTTGGAGCAGTTTGGTGGAGAGGAGGATGCAGTAGAAAGTGGAGAAGATCATGGTCTCTGGGTCCTGCAGATTTTATGTCAAAAGAGAGGTTTGAATAGGTTAAAATAAAACGTCAAAACTTTGCTGTGAGTCATAGGTGGTGCCATTTAAAATCAGAGAGGCCTGGGGAGAGAAGTAACTGTGTGTTTCTGGGAAGAAAGGTTTAGGGACCCTGAAATCTGGAGAGTCATTTGGGTTCAGGTCTCGCCCTTTGTATGAGAAAATATGTGTTTAGGTTGGGGGTTGAAGGTAGGGAACTGTATTCATTCATAGTCATTCACTCACATGTTAGTGAAATGTAGTAAAATCTGCATGCCATCTATCTTTACCAAGAGATGGAAGGTTTTGTTTTAGAGGTGGAAAGGGGTTGCAAGCCTTTGTGGAACAGTCTGCCTTTGGGGAAGCAGTACAAACCCAGATGGGTTCCTGGATCAGGGTGTACACAAAGAATGTGGAAAAGTTAGGTGGATTGTGTTTGCTAGATCTGTGTCTTTACTTAGGACTGGAACTTTGCTGCAGAAAGGGGGAAGAAAAAGCTGTGTTGTTCCTTCCTTCTTGTACTAACACACCTATACTGTTAGTCCTAGAGTTCAACCCTAAGGCATTTTGCTGACCAGCTTGGGGACCTGGACACTGCACATCTTATGGTTTGTGAGGAGGTGGGTTCCATGTTCCAAATGACACCCTTATGTTGGAATGCAAACTGTTAATCTTTGGGAGACTAAGCATATATCTCATTGCCACCTTGATTTCAGGGCATATACTCTTAACCCTAGTCCAGGAAGTCCAATTTAGATTTAGATGTAGAAGTGGGGATGAGTTCCTATGAAGTTAGTGTGAGATCAGGAAAGATTTTGTTAAGGAAATGAAACTTGAGGGGGAACGTAACTGAACAGTAGGATTTCAGCCAAGTGGGGGGGGAAGCATTACAGATGGCGTGGCCTGTATGAACAAAGGCTTGAGAGCTGGGATCTGGAGGGGGAGCATATTCAAAGCTATGAATTGGTCATTTGGGCTGGACTGTAGGGTACCTGCAAGAGGGAACACTGTAGATGCGGTGGAGCTGAGCCTGGGGCCACCTGGAGAGGGCCTGGAGTGCTAGCAGAAAAGTTTTTATTGAGTTCAGTGGTCAGTGCTGAGCCCCTGAAAGTGTTAGAGCAAGGACTGACAAACTAATGCCATGCTTTACCCTGCAAAAATGATCTGCTAGCATATCATGGCTAGATTAGAATTGGGGCTTCTTATGTGATAGGTATGGTGATAGTAATGATAGCTCTAGGGTAGGGTACTTTTGCACTATTAACTTTTTTAATATTCCTCGTAAAGTAGATACTCCTATTTTACATCATATTTATTTATTTGGACTTTGTTGGGTCTTTGTTGCTGCACGGGCTTTCTCTAGTTGCGGCGAGCAGGGGCTACTCTTCATTGCGGTGCACGGGCTTCTCACTGCGGTCGCTTCTCTTGTTGTGGAGCACGGGCCCTAGAGCTCGCAGGATTCAGTACTAGCAGTGCGTGGGCTCTGTAGTTGTGGCTCGTGGGCTCTGGAGTGCAGGCTCAGTAGTTGTGGCGCACAGGCTTAGTTGCTCCGTGGCATGTGGGATCTTCCTGGACAAGGGATCGAACCCGTGTCCCCTGCATTGGCAGGCGGATTCTTAACCACTGCACCACCAGGGAAGTCCCACATCATTTTATAAATGAGGAAACAGGCACAGAGAAGTCAAAATTTCCCCAGAGTTATACAGTAAATAAGTGGTAGAACTGGGATTCAGCCTGGGCATATTGGCTGTAGAACACCTGTTCTTAACTGCTGGGCCCATAAGATGGTAATACTTACCATCACTTCAGTGAAAGCTGATGGGTACAAAGGTGACATAGGGAATTATTTTTAACAGTGTGTTTAATCTTTGCATTTTAGTGCATCTGAGGCAGTGCGCTAGAACTATGACTATACAGTCAGCCGCTTTTTATAGCTAAATGTTAGTCCATTTAGCTATTTTTCCCATTCCTTTCCTATAACTTAATCCTTTCTCTCTCTTTTTAAAAAAACTCTTTAACCTGAAGGCTTTAAATGAAGATTTTAAATGAAATTTGTCAATCGTTCAAAATTACAGGCCGGTATTAAATTCCTAGAAACATTTGGGCCTTTATTCAGTTTAAAGTTACATGTTAATACCTTTTTATAGGTGTATTGTTAAATTTTCTCTCTTTTCAAGCGGTTTGCTATTACTGGTGAATGATTCTTTGGGAGAATTTGTAGCTACACACATATGATTAAGAAAACAAACCAAAAATTCAAAGCTTTGAACTTTTGGGCAAATGACACAGTTTATAGAATGACTATGCATACAGGTTAAGCCTTTAAAAAGATAATTACCTTCATCTTTTAGTCTCCACTTTTGCAACTCTCCTTATTATTCCTAATTTCGCATTTGATTGTCAGCAATTCTAGCCACCGAGCTGATGAGTTAAATTTCTTCCACTCTTCTCTTCTCCCCCTTCTGGAATACTGATGTATTTATAACAGGCTGTAAGGTATTTCACTAGAGGGAGCACAGTTAAAGAGGGGCCTTGCCTGCCATACCCCTTATGCAGAAGAGAGCCCTGGCTCTGTCTCCAGAAGAAAGAAGGAAAGAGATAGGTGTGGTCAGAGGAGGGAGAGAGGATATGAACAAAGGCACAGCCAATTTTAGGAGGAGATAATGCAACCCAAGGCAACACATTCCTAATTTAGTGGTTCCAAGTTTCTTTTACTCAAATGACTGCAATCCTTTGGGGTTGATAATGGAGAATCTCTGTTATCAGCCCTGTAATTTGCACCCATAAATATACTGTAGTTGCTGGTTTTCAAGTTTATTAAAATGTTGTATTGGGACTGGTGGTTCTTTCCAAATAAAAAGGCTGGTTGTGTGGTGTCTTGCATCTTAGGCAAGTTTTGGACAGTTTTAGCCATTTTACATTAAACCGAATTTAAAGATTTTGTTATTGTTGTTGCTGTTGTTTTGTTTTGTATTTAGTGATGCCTTTGGCCTTTGAACAAAGCATTTTACAAGTGAATCTGCTGTGCAAAGAATCCTTTTTGTAAAGAGAGACCTTGTTACCCTGGCACCTACTGGGAACATCCCTAAATTTGGATGGTGAAGTAAGGCCACCTTTTAAATACATCCCTGGAAGGGATGAAATACTCAGAACTTGGCAGCGTTTCACTTCTGACGGCCTAGTTCTTAAGCCACATACAGTCTAATTGGTGGTGACAGCTTTTTCCATAAGAGCATTTTGATTAAAATTAAATTAAAAAATTTCCCCTACTTCTCATTCTTCTCACATCCTCAGTGAAATTACGATGTTGTGTTTACTCTGGTGCCTAGCAGAGTGCCTGGTATGTGGTAGGCGAGCAGGAACGGTTTGATAAATTGAATCCTCATTACTCAAACCTTACAAAACATATCATTTATCTGTACAGACAAATGCTGAAGATCTTCAGAACTATAGGACATCATCAGAAGTACGCCGGTAGGAGAACTGATTGATAGCATACAAGGAACGCTATTACATGAAAATAATTATAGTAAATGAATGTAAATTGTATTGTTCATGTTTTAAAATATTTTTTGGGTGCAGAGGAGGGGGTTTAGGTTAAGAAGTCATCAGGTTCTTTATTATAAAACCAAGTGTTTGAGTTTCTGTCGTACTCTTGTTTATAGAGAGTGCCCTTTGTATAAGAACACTTTTTAAATGTTGCCCAGATTTGAGTATCAGACAACTGTACTTTCTCAGCTAGCAGTTTTGGCTTTTGTTGGTGACTCATTCAAACAGTTGAGAAACCCAAACCAACTATGGATATCAGAAACTGCACGTTCTGGAAGGGGTTAGGACTTTCTCATGGGTGAAGAGAATGTAGTAAAATGCATTGGCTGCAGCAGAAGAGAATTGGTAGGGAGATGGCCAGGAACTGCCTGTCATTCTCTTGGTGCTCGCATCTTCTTCAACTTGGTGACACATTTCTTAGATGAGAATAGATCTGAATTGCTCTGTGTGATATAAGATACTTGTTTATAGTGTTCGTTTTGTGTTATTTTGTACTTTCCATGGATCTTTTTATGCAATCCTCAGAAACCTGGCTTTATCTCTGTTTTACAGATTAGCAAACTGAGATCCAAGTAAATTAGGTAACTTGCTTACGTTACACAGTTTGTAAGTGAAAGACCCAGTATATGAACCCAGAAAAAATTCACAGGGACTGGCTCCAGAGCCCTCCCTCATTTTCCTTATCTGTAAATAGTAATACAACTCCTACCCTACACAACTGAGAATATTAATAGAGATAATGCAAAAAGGTACCTACAGCAATGCTTGGTACCTAGTAGGTGCCCAATAATTGATAGCTGCTATTAGTAACAATTTCTCTTAATAACTATCATAATACTAAGAGGATGTTTAGTATTTTTTATTCTAAGCCCTGTCGTGTTTTCTTTATTAAACCAATCAAAAAATGGGGGGGGGAGTATGAAACAAGAATAATGACAGAAGTTGAAGTATTATAAATTGCCATATTGACCCCCATTAGCTTGAAGTCATATTAGTGAATTTCAAAGTATTTTCACATGTAAAAAGGGGGAAATCAAGCAGTGTCTTGAGGAAGTAGGACTGTACTTCATGTTTGCCATTCTTCCCCTTATTTTCATTCTCACCCTCTACTCTCAGGGATCAGAGAAGGGCTGTACTCAATAGGCAAGCTGTCTTTTTTACCTATATAGCTGGGTGGCCCTAAGCTTTTCTTTTTAATGGCAGCTCCAAATGCCATAAAATTCAAATTTTTGTTTCCCTTAAATGTAGAATTAGAAAATTCAAAACAATTCATAAATTGTGCACTTTAATCTCGGAAAACTAAAAAGTTAGGTGTTTTTATGTATTTCTGTAATTCTACAGATTTTTCAGTGATCTGGATGAAAAATTGAAGGTCTGCATTGGTGACATCCAAGATTGAGGGCCTTGGTTAAGAGTTAGGAACCTTATTACTAAGGGAATTATGTTTTACCTATGCATTTTTTTTGTCATTGATGCTCTTATGTAGGAAGTTAAAGCTTTAGAAATATGGTTTTTAATCCTACCAATCATTTCTACCATTTTTGTTTATTCTGTTTTTTCTGCTTCTTAGATAAGGACAGGAAGCATCCATAGTTTTGGGGAACTTTTGTTTGCATGCAATCCAGGAAAAAATTACGCACTTATTTCTAAACATTTAAAAAATAAATTAATATATATGTGTGTATATATATTTTATTTTATTTTATTTCACTAAAGCCTTTAAATTTTGAACCCAAAACAAGCACTTTCTACAGGAGCCCTGCATTGAGTTTAGGTTGCAATAACATTTCCTTATTTTTACTCTTTTTAAACATTTTTATGTTTCTGAGAGTTGGACTTTGTTTCTTTAGCAGAGAAGTTGGCCACCTCTATGACGCCAGATGTTCTAGATAAAAAACCGGAATAAGCCCGCTTTTTCCCCACCTAAAGAAAGCACCTCTAGGCAAGCAGCTATGACACACGTGCCTCAGGAGTGCTGATATTACTGCTATGTGAAACATGATGATTAAAATCATTGTTTCATGTCTCAGGCTGCAGATTTTCACATCAGTCTGAAGGAAGAGTAATGATAAGAACACTTAATCGAAAGTGCTTGATGTGGTCTGCTATAGTTTCAAATATTTCAGGTGCTTTAGTTCATTAAGTATCCCTTTATTTTATCATCTTTACCCATCACTTGAGCAAAAGCTTTGCGCGCAGTCTGTGTATTGGGGAGGGGTGCTAAGTTGTGTGGGCCAATGCTTAATTTAGTGAACAATATCTAACAGAAAACAGTATTTTCTAGGAATGCTGTACCTACACCTAAACCTTAGGTTCCCTCCCTGCCCAGGCAAAGACAATCATAAAGAGGGAGACCAACGGCTTGAATTAAAACTAAACTAGATTTTGGGGGGGGGGGGCGGTGCGGGGCGAATGAATCACTTCTAGGAGCATTGGAAAGAGAAATAAAGAAATTTGGGGTAGTGTCTCCAAAACAGGTAAATGGATTCGCCTCGGTCTCTCTCTCCTCCACTCCATTTTACACTGATTTCATGGTCTCCTCTTTGCTGGACGAGCTCAAATACCCCGGGAGCACGCTGTGACCTCCCGTGGTGGGCTTAGGGCCGACACCTGGGACTGCACCTGGGCCGCATTTCCTCGCCTGCCAGTGGTTTCCTCCACGCCAGGCTTCCGCTCGGCGGCGGTTTCCAATTCATGCTTTTGACAGCCGTGCGGCCGCCCGCGAGCGGAGATCCAACTGCTCCCTGAACCGGCCCCTGCGCCCCAGGTGGGACCCCGGGCGGGAAGGCCCTACGGCGACGCCGCCCGCTGGTGCTCCGGGGCCAGCCGGCCGGCTTCTCCATAGGTGGCTGCGTTTCCGACTTCGCCCTGGCTCCACTCCGGGGGCTTGACGCGCAAACTTCGCCGGAGCGAGCTGAGAGGGTGGGACCGGCGAGGGGGAGGAGGCGGCGGGAGGCGCCTCCGCTTAAGGGAGCCGGCCGGGCGCCGCCGCTCGGACGGACGCGCGGACGGAAGGGAGGAGCGGGGCCGCCGGGCCCGGCCCGGGGATGCAAGCGGCCTCAGGGTGGGCAGCCCGAGGGCCGGGGGTGCATCTTGGGCCTCCCCGCCGCGGCGGAGCGCGGGGCTGGGGCGGAGGCAGCTCGGGGCGCCGGCCTCCGCGCCGGCTCTCCGCGGCGGAGGCAGGCTGGGGATCCTGCGCCGCGGTGGCGGGTTGCCGGCGCTTGTCCCCTCCCCCGAGGGGCGCCGGAGTCGAAAGCGAAAGCGAACCCGCGCAGCGGACTTTGCGCCTGGGGCGGGGGGTGGCCCGGGAGGAGACGAGCTGGGGGGCTGGGCGGCTGGGGGGCGCTGTCAGCGCGCCCCACCCGGCCCGCGGGCCGCGCACGCCGCCGGAACTCCCCGGCGCCTCCTTAAAAGCGGCCCCCGCGCGACTCTTTCCCCCCTTTTTTTTGTTACATTGTAGGAGCGGAAAGAATGTCGGAGCGGGCCGCAGATGACGTCAGGGGGGAGCCGCGCCGAGCGGCGGCGGGCGGAGCAGCGGCCGCGGCTGCCCGGCAGCAGCAGCAGCAGCAGCAGCAGCAACAGCAGACTCCGCAGCCCCAGCGGCAGCCGCCGCCGCCGCCGCGGCGCCTACGGCCGGAGGACGGCGGCCCCGGGGCCGCCTCCACCTCGGCCGCCACCGCAATGGCGACCGTCGGGGAGCGCCGGCCCCTGCCCAGTCCCGAAGCGATGCTGGGACAGTCGTGGAATCTGTGGGTCGAGGCTTCCAAACTTCCTGGGAAAGACGGTGAGTGTCCACGCCTTCCTCTTCCCCCCCGCTCCGCCCCCCCACCCCCGCTCCCCCGTCGTCTGACCCTTCTCCCCTCCCCCGTCCCGTGACCCGCCCCCCTCGGGGGTCAGAGATGCTATCGCTCGGTTGGGGAACGCGGAGGTGCCCGCACCTACTCCGTGCGTGCGTGAGCGTGCGTCACACTCGCGGCCACTGACCTGCCTCTCCCCTCCTCCTGTGTGTGTGTATCTCCTAGGGACGGAATTGGACGAAAGTTTCAAGGAGTTTGGGAAAAACCGCGAAGTCATGGGGCTCTGTCGCGAAGGTGAGTCCAGCCCCCTGAAGGAGTTTGTTTAAGGCTAGGGGAAGTACCCCGGCCGGCTAACCAGGGCGGGAGCTCGAGCCCACCTGACCCGCTCCGCCCCCGCACGCGAGGATGCTGTCTGAGGAAGAAGGGGGAGGACTGCGCGTTTGGAAAATCCCGTTTCCGGGGGCTTCCTGTAACGGGGAGCGTCAGGAACCCTTCAGTGGAGGCCTGGCTGGGTGCAGTTTGAGCGGCGCTCCGTGATGAGCGCTGGGGAGCAGCAGTGATTTTAACCCAGATCCCTTCGGGTCTGACCCCCTTATGGAGAAACAAGAGGAGTGGAGGAATTGTCAGCTTCCGAAAGCTTTTCCACGAATGTTTTAGGGGGCTCTGAAAAGGAAACCTTGCCACCTGAAACTTATTGCCGGCAATCAAAATGAATTTTGAACTTTAAAAAAGGTGACACTTTACCTGTGCAGCCTATTTCTATGGGATTTAAGTTAGAGTTTTATCAAAAGGATCATCACAACTGAGGAGCTCTTGGTCGGATTTTTTTTTTTCTTCTACTTCTTTTTTTTTTTTTGAGCTGCCAAAATCAGCGAGGCGGTGGGGGTGAAGAATTTTATATGGTGAAACAAGCCTTTAGTGCTCTTAGCTAGTGAAACCAGAGTCTAGTTATTGGTCAGTTTTTAATAAAACTGGTAGAGGGGTACTCTAGGGAAATAACTGTAGTTAAAAGTGTGCCTCCAAATGAAAGTTCAGGTATCTAGGAACTGTCAGACCTTTACTTCAGATTTTCTTTTTCTGTGAATAGTCGCCTTTGCTGGCTAATGCCTCTGCTAGGCCTTGGCACACTGTGGTCAGAAAGGACTTCTGAAGCCCAGTCAATTTTAGGTTCAGTTCAAGCGATTCCTTCAGTAGCAGTACGGACAAGGACTTGAGTGAGTTTTTGGTATCCAAAATACTGAGTTTATATTCCCAGTGCAATTTTAATTCTCAGCGTGACCATGTATTTTGGTATAGTTATTGTCAGGGGCCCAAGAATAGGTACAACTTTGGCAAGTGGAATATTTTAAGGTCCAGAGTTGGCCCATTGTTATTCTGTCTCCGCAGTTACTTCTTGTTTTTAGTGCCTGTGTTGCCTCCACGTTCACTGTTTTGGTTTCTTTGAACTGGCCATTTGTTGGCCTCTTGGCACTAGGAGGAAGAGTAATACCAGTGGCAGCTCTCTGAGAGCTTCCAATTGGAACAGATTAGAGAGCAAAGTAGTAGATTTCTGAGAATGAGAATTGCTGTTTGAGACCAAAGGAAAGAGAGGGAAAGCACAGGACTTGCTGGCAATGTTGCAATAGGAAAAATCAGTTGTTAGTCCGGTTTTAGTGTTGAATTGGCAGCCCGCCTGGGCTTAAAAAAATTAAAATCACTAGGTGGTAACTCATAGGAAGCAGTTGGAGTAGAGCTGTAGAGGACCTGACCTGCTCCTGTTCTTAGTTTCTTTCTCTGGGTGTGGATGCATTTCCCATAAAGGGTTTCTAAATCTGTGTGAATACGGGTGCTAATTATTGGTAATTCCCCTATAGAGGATGAGTAAGTGTATTAGCGTTTCACTGGGCAACTTGGTCTGGATTGAGACCCAACCAAATTTAGTTGCCTGGACCCACTTTTTGCTGTATTTATTATTTTCAGTTGGGACATAGTCATGAGTGGATTTTACCAAGAAGATCTAGGACCTCTTAATTACTTTATTCAGGCACAAAGGCATCATAGATTATTTGGTTGTGTGTGCTTCTGACCTATCAAATTATTTGTGACTGTTAGAGGTGCCATTTTTGTGTAGGCTGCTCTAACCATTCAGAGGATGCTGAAGCAGCCAGGATGGCTGAAACTCTGCCTGCCTGTTTTGAGTAGAGACTGAAGTTTTTAACTCAGTCAGTTCTTGATTCATTTGTGACTTTGTGGATTTTCTGGGACAGTTTAAAAATCCAAGCATAAGGATGTTCAGCACCTAACACAGTGGGCCTTTGTTTTTCTAACAAATAGTTCATGTCAGGCTGTTTAAGAAATGAAGATACATTTTTAAATTATCAAATTATTAGACAGTTATCCTTTGTCTTTGGTTGAGATTATCTACTACCAAGAAAACGTGTTTTGGAATTAAATTTATACTAATTCCTCTTGTCAACAAAGTTAAATTGGAAAGAAATATGTAGATAAATTGATAATGTGAATGAAGCACTCAGTCAGAAACTCCTCATCTTGGAGGATATTGAGGAATACTGGCCAGACGTTTCGAATTCTCCAGTTCACAGTTGTGCATCTGAGAGTTGGAAACCTGGGTGTAAGATTAAGTTGCTTAATATTGCATTTTACCTTTCAGAATCTAGCTTTCCCCTTTGTAAAAGGAGACGATAACACCTACTTCCCTTGGTTGTTAATAACGGTTGACATTAAATTAGATTATGGAAAATGACTTTACACATACTAATTCCTTTCAACTCTTTTAAATGCTGGTAATCTTAGACCTGATCTCCTAATTTGGTATTTGTCAAGGTCAGAGGTTTTTAACCTGGGGCTTGAATGGGCTTCAGGGGGTCATAGTTCCCGTGAAATTGTATGCAAAATAGTATGTATGTCCACTTTCAGGGCAAGTGTTCCCAGCTTCTCTTGGATTCTCAAGGATTCTTCACATATCTCTACCCCCAAAATTCAAAACTGCTAAGCTAGGATCTCTGCCCTTTTTTCTTTTTGCTCCTGTAGCTTATTTTGGCCAGTTTCCTCATGTGAGACTGCCCAAAGGTTAATGCTGTGGGAGAGGTCGGAACTATAGATTTAGATGGAAGTGAGATTATTAGTGGTTTAGCTAATATGTCATCCCCGTTTTCCTATTAGCTCAAGTAGGTAAATGTTAAGATAAAATTTAAGCTATCTTTCAGAGGGCAGCCTATTTTTTATCTGCATCCTCACATTTTTATTACCTTGTTTTACTCTGTAATTTGTAATATTATTTGATGGCACATTTGGTTTTAGTGGAAAAAGATTGATAATACAGTTTTAACTTTTTCAAAGACTAAACTCAGAAGAAAAATACCTTTATTTAAAGGTGATTTTTGAAATTGTAGATTTAACAAAGTAATGTTTAGATGAAATTAATTGGTATGAGTAACTGACTAAGGTTTCCATATTAGTACCTGAAAATGTAGGGAGCCTTAAAAAATAAATACATTAAATGCCTTAACTTCACAGCAAGTTGAAACAAAATGTAAAGTGTTATTGTGGGAGTCAGCAGTGGAAATACGACGTTTTCTTTGGGAAGTCATTCCTAACTTCTCTTGTGCCCACTTCTTATACAACATCAACAAACCCAGTACTCTTCCTTCCTCCAAACACTCTATCACCATTTGAAAGTGTGTGTTATGTGATGGCTCTTTTATTAGAGTGCAAGCTCCCAGAGGACAGGCTTCTTATTGACCAAGATATATTGAGCTCCTGCACATTGTTTGTGTTCAGTGAATATTTGCCCCCAAAATGAATGAACTGGGCTACTAGGAAGACTGAAGAGTTCAAATGACCAATTTTCCATTGTGTTGTGACTCAAAAAAAAGGTACCTGTTCTGTGGCGAGATGCACTTTCTGGCCCCAGGGGAGGCCAGGGACTGTCTTTCAGCATTTCCTGTGTCTCTGTCCTGAGTTTAGCACTCCATTTACACTTTCCAGAAAGAGTGCAGACAGGACACCACCTCTCTTATCTCTGATACTTAGGCAAGGGAGTAGGATGGCAACCTAGAGGATATCCACACTTGATGACAGTTGACCTCCCTGTCAAAATAACAGGGACATAGTTGAGCCTAGGGCAAGATGGAAGACAGGTTGGTTGGCATCTACAGGCAGCTGGTTAAAAAAAAAAAAAGACTAGGAAGATGGGTAGCCTCAGTCAACACGGACTGAGTCAACATAACAATACCACCTTTTTCTTTCCTAGGGAAAAAAAAAATGTTCATAGTGAGTTAACTGAAAACAAATTAGGTATTGGTGCCAAAGACTATTAAAGTAACTATGTTATAGACATAAAACTTTCTCTCTGAAGTAAAGAGCTCTTCTGTTTTTCTCTAGGGTTTCCCTTATGTTTTTCCCCCCAACTTTTCCTTTGGACAATTTGAAATGTACAAAATTAGAGACAGGATTTTAATGAGCCTCCTTATATCTTTCCTACAGCTTAAACAGCTAATGAGTCCCTGCCCAATCTTGTTTCATCTCTGCTGAACTCCCCACATGTCCCAGACATCATTTTTCTTTTGGTTTTCTTTTTTGTGCTTGCATGGACTTAAGCTTGTCTCCTGCAAAATGGAGCCTTCCTGTACTCTGCGCCTTCTTTTGAGTCAAGCCCGGCTGCCATTTGTGATCCCCTCCATGAGTGTGTAAGGGTTCTGCAGGTGGCAGGGCTTGCAGTCGGCCGACATCTCAAGTAGAGACTGAAACTAAGCCTCAGACAGGAGTCAGTGCGATCCAAGTTGACTGCATCAGAATCGCATTAGCATATATTTAAGGAGAGCATTCGGATGATTTGGTTGCAGATCACCCACACTTGACACTCCCTGGATGAGTGCTAGGGCTGCAGTAGTCAGTGTCCTTGCTGACAGTTCCTGTTTGTAACTTCCTACCTGTAAAGTGGCGCCAACCCAGGAGTGAGAGCCCCGGTAGACCTAGAGAGACACTCCTAAGGAACGATTCTTTCCCCTGAGTGTGGCTCCGTAGCATTTTACCGCAAGCTGCACTCTAGCTGAGAATGCTTTTTACATTGTTGAATGGTTGAAATAAAAACTTTTGAAAGAAGACGATTAGTTCATGACCTGTGGGAAAATATGTAAAATTCAGCTGTCAGAGTCCATGAGTAAAGTTGCATTGGAACGTAGCCACAGCCCTTCATCTACTGACTGTCTGTGGCTGCTTTCTCCATGCAGTGAACCATGGGGCTGAGTTAGGTGCGACTGAGACCATACATCCCACTAAGGCCTAAATTCACCATCTGACTCTACAGAAAAAGTTTGCCATCCCTGTTTTAATGGGTTTCTTGGTTAATGAAGGGCCATTCTTTCTGCAGAATGTGATTCTACTACTCGAACTTTCTGTTTTGAGGGGGAGAATCTTCAAAATAGTAAAAACCACTATTAAACCCAAAGTTAATTCAACATTGAAGAAATAATGTTGAGCTAGAAGGAGATACATGTGAGAGTATAAGGTTTTGTGTAAGAAAGTTCCTATTTTTGTCACTTTTTTCATTCCCTGCCACTTTTCTAGGGCATATACCTGTTTCTGGGCAATGCAAATATAGAACATCAACAGAGCTGTTACTGTCCCAGCTTCCCAGAGCCTTTGACTGTGAGGATGGGGCTTGGCTTCTCTTAAGCTCCTGTATAGTATGTAAATCCTCAGGAGAAGGAATCTAGAACTTTCATGGGATTTTCTTCAAAAGGGTACCTGACACAGATTCTTGAGAATTTCTGCCCTTGAGTTGGATTAGAGAAGCTGAAGCCCTGTTGGAGGCCTTGGAACTTGACTTACAAGGCAGATTCTCCAGGAAACACATCTACATTTTGATTTATAAAGAGGGCATACTGAATCCTTTGATCTCTCATCTTTGATTTTGTGCTTGCTGGGAAGTGTCACACCTGGCACAGTCCATGCTGAATTCTTCAACCTACAAGGCTTCTCAGTAAAGGAAACCATGCACGTTTCCTGTAGTAGCAAGGGGCTTCCAAGCTGAATGTACTCCATTTACAGTTTTGATTGGTTCTTATGAACTCTGATCTCAGGAGGGAAGCATGGGGAATTTATGCCTCGTTATTGAGTATGACCTACATGTTATGCGGTCTGATTTTTCCCTTATAACAACATCCTGCTTCCTCCTGGCCACATCTCGCGATATTCCTACATGTATGTGGACAGCTCAAGTTCAGTGAGAACTTTTACTCTGTGTCAGCATAGGTTTTACCTTATGTATTCTTCACAGCTGTCGTATGATCTAGGTATTAGCATTATCCCCATTTTACAGATGAGGAAACAGAGGCCCAGAGAAGTGAGATTACCTCACCAAGGACACAAAGCATGTAAGAGACCCTGGAACCCATATCTGCCTAACTCCACAGCTCACATGCTTTACCCTCTGCTGTGCTGAGCTCATTCCAGAATGTGCACCTGCTTTTCATGAGCCGGAACAGGTTGCTGTGACCTTTGTTTTCCTTCTCTTTGGCTAGAAATACTGACTTAAAAAAAAAAAAATTTTTTTTTTCTTTTTTTTTTTAAGTAAAGAGATGAAGAACCCTTTCTTTGGTGTGCTTTACAGCAGTCTGTATGCTGTATTTAGCAGTTCTTTCATAAAATCTCTTTTTTTGAGGAGGAGGGGAAGTATGCACAGTTTGCATTAGAAGTAATTGGCTTTTAAAAAAAAGATTTAAATGAAAGCTAAAGTTGCAGTGGATAGCAAACACAATCATCTGGGATTTGTACCATTAAAAAAAATCCTTTAAAAAAAAGAAGTGAAATTCCACTGTTTAAATAGCATTTCAGTGCAAGATTGCTTTTAATCACATTGATATTCAAAGTTTATGGCAGTATTTTTAATAAATGTGCTCCTCTGATTATTAAAGTATTTTTTCATTGAAGTTCTAAGAAGAAAAAGAAGCCTGTTAGTAGACTTAACAGTTGGAGTTACTGTACTTTTGAGAGGAAGGCAGAAGATTACATTTATATTCATCTTGTACAGCAGGGATTATTATAAATGAGCAGAAGAAGGAGAAGAATGATTTTTGCATTTCAGGCATTTATAACATAAAACTGGATGCAGTATTCTTGTTCCTCTTTGTGATAAAGACCTTGCTAACATCAAATACTTTTTCTCTTATATGTAAGCTTCTGGCAAGGAGAAAGTAATAGTTCATTATCAATTAGACTCATAATCTTAAAAACAGAAAATATTCCCATCCCAGGTTATACAGATGTTTTCCACAATCCTGAACTCCAGTGAGGCAGTTTAAAAAAAAAAAACAAAAACAAAGATTGCATTTAACCAGTGGTCCCAGGCTTTTATATTTCAAACCAGAAAGTTTCTGAAATAAATTGGGGACCAAACAAAGGGTTGCTAGCGTTTTATAATGTATATAATTAGACATTATAACATATAATTCTTATCATCATAGAAGTGTGAGGGCCATTGTTTTAGAATAAAGAACAATCCTTTAAATTTGAAGAAAGTTTAAGTTTGGGAAGGACTCATTGCATTGTCCTCATTTTTCACATTTCCTTGTGGACTTTTTGGAGCTCAGTGTGTATTTTGGTGTTTGATAATCACTGCTTTAAATCAGCTTCCCTAAGTGTCTGTCTTGTAACCCTAGTAGGTGTTATGCAGAAAACCGGGTTCCATTTTGTAAGTTTGCAAAAGATAACTTTAAATACAGGCTATACTGAGAACTACAGTTCTGGAATTAAACAAACCTGGGTTCAGATCTCAGCTCTAGTAGGTGAGTAACTTGAGAAAGATTTACATAGCTTTGCTAAGCCTCAGTTGACTTACCTGTGCAATGGGAATCGTAGTACAGTAGTACCTCATAGTGACTGGGAGGATGAAATGGTATAATACGGTTTCAGCCTTTTGTATAATGTCTGGCAGAGCAACTGTTCAATAAACGTTACTTGCTAATTTTATTATTTTTGTCAATCATGAAAATGCGGTGACACGAGCATGCCTCTAATCAAGTGGTTTGCCAGGACTCTCGGGAGCAGCAGGAAGTGAAATGCTAGTTTTCCTTTTGCAGGCAATTTGTAGGCAGTGAGAGGACACCTCAGTGTGCTCAGGATATCAGAGCATAGCAAACGAACCCAAGCTCCCAGCTTTCACAGACTCTAGTGAAAATGAGAAGGGGGGGGGGTTGACATTGCTTGTTTCCTCCTTTAGTCAGTCTCTTGACTTGCAGAGGGAAGCCTAGTGTGGGGATTGACTTTCCCCTGCTTGTACAGAGTTGCACTTGCTCCTCTCCCGGAAGCCTGTAGTTTGTGTTTCTTAGAATGTTTTACAAAGCTCTTTTTCTGGGCAAGAAAGATAAATTGCAGCCACCAGAAAAAAGTCATCCTCACTAAGTTGGGAAATGGGTCAGAAATAACTGAGGCTACTATTTTATGATTTTATGTATGTGTGGTGGTAGTCACGGGGTTTTCTGCCTGATGAGGGAATTTTAAGAATTGCCTTTCAGTTCTAGGAAATTTCCATTTAAATTAGAAGCAGTTCTCCATTTAACTGACCTTGTTCTCTTTGGAAACTATATAGACAGATATGTTTCAATGGAAAAAAATTGTTATTGAACTTAATACATATTCATTGGAAAGATTCTGCTAATAATTTCACTAATTTTTTCCCTACTAATGGTAGTATGTAGCCATCATTCTCTGTAATCCCACTCTAGGCCAGTTTCGAGTCTTCAGTTACAGGATTTGGACTTAGGGCAATTCATACCTGATCAGGGACACCCATGTAACTACCTTGGGCACTTACTGTATACTTGCAGCTTGGTCGTTTCAGTTTCTGTCAAGGTCCAGACTCTGTCCTTCAGCAGGCCTCAGGATATTTTGTCCAGCCATGATTCCTGCCTTGAGAATCCTCTGGCTGTTTTGCCTTTGTTCATTTGTTTTCATCCCACAGACATTTGACAGGCACATTCTCTGTGCCTCTTGTGGGGTTAGAGTCCAAGGGTATAACTGCAAACAAGAAGGCACAGTCCTGTCCGGCAGTTGGTTAGCAAGTG
Organism: Leucopleurus acutus; assembly: GCF_964270905.1. Classification (NCBI taxonomy): domain Eukaryota; kingdom Metazoa; phylum Chordata; class Mammalia; order Artiodactyla; family Delphinidae; genus Leucopleurus; species Leucopleurus acutus. The sequence continues at coordinate 26,556,215 of NC_139153.1, read as the reverse complement.
TTGATGGAGTTACCCACTAAGTGCCAGGTTCTCTTGTGGGTGTTGGGATAGAGTGACACAAGTTAGAAAGAGCCCCTGCCTTTTAGTGAAGCGAGACACAATAAATACACAAACATTTTTGAAGGACATTGCGTGCTGTAAAGTCAGTAAAGTAGGCTAATGAGTTGGCGGTGGAGGAGGGGGAGTTCAAGCTAACATGATCAGGGATGGCTTATCTGAGCTTTAACATTTGAACTGAGATGGGAATGGTGAGAAGGAAGTGGCCACTGGATCATGTGGAAGAAGGCGAAAGAGGGTTCCAGGCAGAAGGAAAAAGCAAGTATGCAGCCTCTGAGGTGGGCATGGAGCAGAGTAGAGGGAGATGAGGCTAACAAAGATCAGATAACAGAGGCCAAGGTCAGGAATTTGGGTTTATCTGAAGTGTGATGAGAGCCTACTGGGGGGTAGTAGCTTCAGCAGGGAGTGGCCTGATCTCATTTGTGATGTGTAAAGACCACTGGCTGTTGGATGGTGGATGGATTGGAGAGAGGGTATAGGGACCAGTCAACTAGGTGAGAGGTGATAGTGGCTAGAGCCCGCTGATGGTGCTGGCAAGGCAGAAAGGCTGTCCTCTTAAGGATGTATTTTGGAGGTGGAGTTGATTTTTTTTTTTTATTGGAGTGTAGTTGCTTTACATTGTTGTGTCAGTTTCTGCTGTACAGCAGAGTGAATCAGCCATACGTATACATGTCCCCTGTTTTGCATTTCCTTCCTATTTAGGTCACCACAGAGCACTAAGTGAAGTTCTCTGTGCTCTACAGTAGGTTCTTATTAGTTATCTATTTTATACATAGTAGTGTATATATGTCAATCCTAGTCTGCCAATTCATCCCACCCCCCTCCCTTTTCCCCTTGGTATCCATACGTTCATTCTCTATGTCTGTGTCTCTGTTTCTGCCTTGCAAATAAGATCATCTGTACCATTTTTCTAGATTCCACACATATGCGTTAATATACGATATTTGTTTTCCTCTTTCTGACTTACTTTGCTCCATATGACAGACTCTAGGTCCATCCACCTCTTTGCAAATGACCCAGTTTCGTTCCTTTTTATGGCTAATATTATTCCATAGTATATATGTACTACATCTTCTTCATCCATTCATGTGTTGATGGACATTTAGGTTCCTTCCATGTCTTGGCTATTGTAAATAGTGCTGCAGTGAACATTGGGGTGCATGTATCTCTTGGAATTATGGTTTTCTCTGGGTATATGCGTAGGAGTGGGATTGCTGGGTCATATGGTAGTTCTGTTTTTAGTTTTTTAAGGAACCTCCATTCTGTTCTCCATAGTGGCTGTATCAATTTACATTCCCACCAACAGTGTACGAGGGTTTCTTTTTCTCTGCACCCTGGAGTTGATGATTTAGTGAAGAATTGAATGTGGATGAGGGAGAGAAGTAAGGATTGGAATCTGAGGCTTGAGCAGCTGAGTGGTACCATCTAATGAGCTGAGGAATGGTGGAAAATCAGGAGTCTCAGGGTCAGGAGCTCTGTTTTTGGCCACACTGTGTATCCTCATGCAGCAGTTGAATATAGGGCCTGGAGCTGGTGGAGCAGCCTGGGTTGGAGCCACTGGGTGAGTCTGTGTCATCACTGTACAGAGGGCATGGAAAGCTGGGGGACAGGTGAGTTCCTCTCAGGTGTGAGTGTCAGTAAAGAAAAGAAGGGAGCCAGTGGCTGAGCCCTCATTAAGGGGGTGCGTGGGTGAGGGGGAATCAGCAGGAGGGGTGAGGAATCACCAGTGAGGGGGGAGGGAAACCAGGTGAGTGTGGTGGTGTAGGATTCCAGAGAAGAAACACAGTAAGTGAGGAGTGATGGCCCGTGTCCCATGCTGCTGTGAAGTAGAGTAAAGCCAAGCCAGGGAATTGATCTCTGGCTGTGGCAGTGTGGAGGTTGTTAGTGACCTTAATCAGGAGAGTCAGGGAGGCAGATGCCTGGTTGGAGGGGAGCTATATGACCAGAGCTGAAGTGGAGAGGGCAAGTGGGGGCAGGTCTTGAGAGGGTTTTGCTTTAAAGAGAGTGGAGAAATGAGTTAAAAGCAGGATGGGGGCATAGATAAAGGCAATAAAGGGAAGGTGTGTTTTGTTTCATTTTGTTTCATGTTATTTATTTTGGATAGTATCAGGGCACATTTGTCTGCCACTGGAAATGATCCAGGAGTGAAAGGTAATCGATCACATGTGAGAAAATGGATAATCACGAGGATAATACCTTGTGATGGGAAAAGGCCATGGGATCACAGCCCAGGTGGATGGGTCAGTTCTGGGTTGAATCAGAGACTTTATTCTGTTGTAATGAGAGGAGGAGCACGTGGATCAGTTGCAGGTAGGGATGTGGAATTGTGGGAAGATAAGGTAGGGAGTTCTTTCCTGTCATTTCTGTGACGTAAAAGAGAACATAGGAGGTTATCAGTTGAGTGTGGGAAGGAAGAAGAATTTTGTATGTCTTTTTCTTAAAGTGTCTAGACAGGGCTGATGGGGAGGTGTTACCCAAGTAAGTGGGCAGTTATGTAGCCTTTAGAAGCCTCCCATGGTGCTTAGAAGAAAATCAAAACTTCCTAGCAAGACCTGTGAGGCCTTGGATGGGTGGGAGTGTGAGCCCCCAAAATCAGCGATCTCAGCAACTTGAGGGAGAGTAAAGTCAGAGCTCAGAGTGGGGAAGCAGTGGTCAGGCAGGGAAGGCTTCCTGGAGGCGGTGAAGGGGAGAGTTGGAGCTTTTGTTAAGCCACGAAGGAGGAGTTAGCTGGTGTGGTATGGGAGCAGCCTCTGCGTCCGTCCGGTGTGGGGGGGTGGGGGGGGTGTATTTAGGGGGTGGGGGAGCCTGGAACTTCGCTGCAGTCCTGGAAGGGGAGTGCTGGAGGGCAGGAGGTAGAGCTCTCCATGCACCAGGAGGGAAGTCATCCTGAAAAGAGGTTTGTACTTTGTCCAGAGGGTGGGCTCTGAAAGGTTGCCATGGTAGTAATATGGATGTTGAATTAGCAGTGGCTGAGGTAGAAGCTGGAGGCCAGTGGGGCCTGTAGCCTACCTCCTTATGTGAAATCCTCAGGGGTATAGGTAATCATAAGCTGAGGAAGTGAGGTTTCAAAATATAGCTTTAAAATCTAAAGTAGATAGTTTCTCCCTCATAACACACTTCATTGGTGTCTGTTTCTTTGTGTTCAGTCATTGATTCATTGATACAATGCGTATTAATTGAGCACCTACTTTGAGCTAGGTATTCTAATTTTCAGAAAAACAGCAAATGTTCTAGAGCTGTCCTCACAGAGTTTCTATTTTTGTGGGCGAGAGGCAACAACTTTTAAAAAAGTGAAATATAGGGCTTCCCTGGTGGTGCAGTGGTTGAGAGTCTGCCTGCCGATGCCGGGGACACGGGTTTGTGCCCCGGTCCGTGAAGATCCCACATGCCGTGGAGTGGCTGGGCCCGTGAGCCATGGCCGCTGAGCCTGCGCGTCCGGGGCCTGTGCTCCGCAACGGGAGAGGCCACAACAGTGAGAGGCCTGTGTACCGCAAAAAAAAAAAAAAAAAAGTGAAATATATATACGGTAGTTGGTGATGGGTGGTCTGGAGAAGGATTAAGTTGAAGGGGTACAATTTAAGATAGGGTGAGAAGGAGGTCTCTGAACAAGACTTGCAGGGTGTGAAGGTGTGAGCCATGTGGATATGTGGATGAACCTTGGGCAGAAGGAACAGAGAATCCAAAGGCTGTGGCAGGAGAAGGTCCTGGAGGGTTCCAAGAAAAACAGGGGGTCAGGGGGACTGGTGGAGCTTGAGTAAGGCGAGTGTAGCAGCAGAAGTCAGCTGCTGAGGGCTTGGGAGGGAGTTGGGGAGGCAGATCACTTAAGGGCCTCGTAGCCCATTGAAAATCCAAATCCCTTCACTGCAACCCACAGGCCCTGCTTGGTCTGGCCTCTGCCAGGCCAGCCAGCATCCCCTTCTGTTTTCCCCTGGGCCTCAGGCATGCGGCCTCCTTCCAGTTGTTCTTGCAGGCTGGGCTCTTCCCCTCTTCTGAACCCTTGCATGGGCTCTTCCCTCTCTCTCTGCCCCCTACCCCTTCCTTCAAGTCAGGCGTCACCTTCTTCTTCTTCTTCTTTTTTTTTTTTTTTTTAATATTTATATATTTAGCTGCGCTGGGTCTTAGTTGAGGCACACAGGATCTTCATTGCGGCATGTGGGATCTAGGTCCCTGACCAGGGATCAGACCTGGGCTCCCTGCATTGGGAATGGAGAGTCTTATCCACTGGACCAGCAGGGAAGTCCCGGGGGCGTCACCTTCTTGAAGGAGTCCTCCACATCAGTATAGGTTCATAGCCCTTTTCAAAAACTGTATCTTTTTTTTTTTTTTTTGGCGGTACGCGGGCCTCTCACTGTTGTGGCCTCTCCCGTTGCGGAGCACAGGCTCCGTACACGCAGGCTCAGCGGCCATGGCTCACAGGCCCAGCCGCTCCGCGCCATGTGGGATCCTCCCGAACCGGGGCATAAACCCGCGTCCCCTGCATCGGCAGGCGGACTCTTAACCATGCGCTACCAGGGAAGCCCTGTTAGTATCTTGTGTTGATATAAAGCAAGCCATCACCAGTACTAAGATAGGTCATTACTGTTAGATTTGGGGTATAAATGCCGGGTAGAAGGAATTATCACGGCAAGTTTTTACATAAGTCTCGGCTAAATTTGCAAATTTGACCTAGAGGGGAAAACCAATATAGAATAGCCACTAATGATATTCTTTGGCCTCTGGTTGATAGTGTTCACTGCAATAACATTTCATTCCCCTGTTGATTATGAAGTTTGATAGGCCATTGTTCATCTTTATTCCCAGTGTTCCAGCACCCTCTTTTTGGTTGAGTAACAGTATGCTGTGAAGAGAGAAATGGTTTTGGTTTTAGAATAACTGGTTATGTACGAATAAATGACACTGTGCCCGAATCCTCTTGTTACATCACTGGGGTTTTCTTTCCCAAGATAAACTCTGTGCTTTTTTCAGTCTCTGAATAGGAAATTTATTTTCTGCCTTCCCTTTATTCCTATTTCTAGGCCTTTTTCTGTCTCTCTGATGCACCACTGTACTCAGGACAGACTCAGAGTTTACTGTAGACTTTGTGTGCTACACTTTCTATTCCTCTTATCTCACTTAGCACCATGTCTCATGAGCTTTTCATTGTTAACTGGCAGCTGCAGTGGCTATTTCTCTAAAAGATCTTGTGTTCGGTAGATGTTTTCTTAAAAGCTGGTGGCTGTTGCTGAGAATAATCTGTGTTGTGTGAGTTTATAATCTGTCCATGAATCATAACCTTGTCATTGAAGAAAGAGTTATGGCAGGGTAACAAAATAACTGATTTTTTTATAATCTAAAAACCAAACCACCCAGATAGATTAATAAAGTTGGTAAGCTCTAGTATTCATTAAATGCTGGCTAAAGTTGGGAAGCGCTAGTATGCAGCAGTTTCTTGTAGAAATGTCACAAAGATTGTTTTTCTCACTAGTAATTCTGAAATAAAAAGAGCTCCTTAAAAACAAGAATTTGATAGATGGTGTTCAAGAATTAAGAAAACATGTCAAATCCTGATAGCTTTGTGGTTTGCATACCGATTTTATTTGAATGGCAAAATGCTTTTGAAAAGTGTTTGAGAACTTGGAAAAACTCTTGAAAATTCTAATCACTGATTTTTACTATCTCACTCACCAAACCACGTCCTGGTTGATATTAAGTAGCTCAGTTGATTGATCTGAACTCATTCTTTTTCCCCCCCATCTCTGTCTTGCCGGTGGTGCTTCCCCAAAAGGGAAATAGGTTTCAACAACAAAACTTTGCGTCACGTATTTTTTCTCTGCTCTGGTCGTGTTGTGTTAATGGTGGTCTTGCCTACGTGTGCCACGGTTGGCACAAGGCAAATGGGAGTTGGCTCGAAGGCCAGGCAGCCTACTCTTCTGGCCACAGAGCCCCTCACAGCATCCCAGCTGCTCTGCACACAGTGGGCTTACACAGCCTGTTGTCAGTGAAGCGACTGACAAGTAGTGGAGAGATGACCTAGTGGCTCCTTGTTCATCCACGGGAGCTGGGAATTACTGGTTCAGGAGCCTTTGGCAGGAATCTAGAGTTTTGAAATGGTTATGATTAAATTGGGCATAATTTGGGTTTCTTTTTTTTTCTACAGGAAAAATAGGTCTTAATGTATATTTTAATGGCTTTCAAATAGTGCTGATTACTTTGAGAGGTCAGACTTCAGTGCTTGATTTCGGTAAAATTTAGCAGCCCCTGTTCAGAGACAGCTTTTCCTTCCATTTAAAAAGATAACAAGTTTTTATTTTTATTCTCAAATCCCCAGGAAATTTTAAGTGCTGTCAGTTTTATGAAAAGGTAATTAAGGAGCGAGTAGGGAATATGTCTTTTGAGCAGTTGGTTTGGCATCATCACTCAAGTTCTTATTTGCCTGATGAACATATCTTGTAGTAAGATCCCTCTGTATGCAGCCCTCCACATCTTTCCCTGGAAGGCCTTGGCCAGGATTATGTCTATATGTGGGCACTGTCAAAGGAAGAGAGGAGCCAGAGTGGAAGAAGAGCCACCTGATCTTTTTCAAGCCTACAGTTTAAAATTTGGGGTGGTTCTAACACACCCCTGTTGCTTTAGGATTTTTGTACCAACTTTTAAGGCCCTAGGCAGGGGGCTGCTTCTGTGGAGACATAGTAAGAGCTTGCACGTTCATTTTGTTGAGTCTGGCTGTTCAGTGCCGTACGAGGTGTGGAGAGTGGAGCAGTGCCGTTACAAAGAACTGCTAGGAGTTAAAGTGAACCAGGGGTCTAGAAGAGCTCGGAAATCAATGGAATGTATGGTAGAAGTTTCTACTGCTAATGTTCTTACCATGATTTACTTGTAAGCAGCCCCTGAAAAAGTGGAGGGGAAAACATGAAGCTTAATTACTCAGAATTGTAACTGAGCTCTGACAGAGGTTTGGCGAGTGGTAGCTGTGGATACCCATGTGTGGAATTGGTGCTTATAGATGTCTGGCTTTTTGACTAGGGTGTCAGGAAGGAAGAGCCCCTGAAGACCAGAGAGGGCGCTTGTGGACTTTCTTTTACTACAGAAAACAAGCCTCCTCCCTGGCCTGTGAGGCCACTGACGGACCCACCCGGTCAGGGTTCCCTCTTCCTTACAGCCTTTTTACCTTCTCTTCAGAAAAAAAAGTACATCATTGCCATCTCTTTTTTTTTTTTTACTTTGTTTCCAACACTCTTGGCTGTATATCTTTGGTTTAGGTAGTCTCCTTTGTATACCCACACGCTCTTTAAATTGACCCCCTACCCCTCTAAGTCTTATTTCAGGAAAATAATTCACGTTAAATCCTGCTTTCTTTTAACGTCTCTCATCTTACGTTATGACGTGGGTGATGGATGTAAATAGTGACTGCGGTAAACCTGTGTCAGAGGGAAGAAAATCCTTGAATGTAGAAGTGGAAACAGATACATGAAGAGCTAATACGTGGGCTTTGGAATCAGGGTTCTCAAACTTGAGTAGTGAACAGTCTTTGAACCCCTTCATAGATTTATGCAAAATATTGTCTGTATTTGCATAAGCACAGTTTTCTAGGGGGAGACAATATACATTTCAGCAGATGTTCAAAGGCCTTCATGATCTAATACTAATAGTGTTCAGCGCTACCAGTGAAGATACCCGAAGTTTTTTTATAAGATCTTAGCAAGTCTCCATTATTATTTTATTTGTAGTTAAAGCAGGTTTTGTGTTCCAGTTGCCATATTCAAGATACATATTTTTAAAATTTCCTATTGGGTTTCTAAATTTTTTGTTTTGCTTATTAATGCTTTCACAGCAGTATTGTTTTCTATAGTTTTCATTAAAAAACATAGTATTCTGGCTACATTAAAGGTTACGAGTCATAAGTGGGCCACCTGAGAAGATGGCCATTTTTTTTCATAGTAATACCTTGTGGACCTGTGTCATTTCAGATAGACAGATATAAATCCTGCCTGAAGTTTTGTTAACTGCACCTGTTTATAACTGAAGGGCAAGTGAGGGACAGACTTGAGGACATGAAGTGGCAGCCTAGGTGTTCTTTGTGAAATTCACACCTAATAGTGTTATTTGCTGAAGGACCTCACTCATTCCCCTTGCCCTTAGGGTGAAGGTAAAACTACTTACTGTGGCTGCTGGATAAGGTTCTGTTTGCCTGAGGCCACCCCAGCCTGTCAGCTCCTTAGCTCCTCCCTGCAGGTTCTGTGCTGTCCCTGGGTAGGGACACTGTCCCCTTTGCCCAGACACCCTCCCCCTCTCCTGCTTCCTTCTTTCCCCTAACTCTCTTCCCCAACAGAAGGAAAACTGACCTTCATCTCTCAGGTCCAGGCTTCAACATCAATTCTTCCGGGCAGCCCACCTGAGCCCCTGGGCCGGCTTTATGTCTGCAGTGTGCTTTCGGTGTTAATCCACAGGACATCTCCCCATGTCATTGTGTATAGCTCTGCCTAGGTTTGTTTAAACTATTGCATAGTGTTTTGTATCATGAATATTAGCATGGTTGTGCAAACCTGACCTTTCTGGATGGATATTTAGGCTGCTGGCAGTTTTGCTACTTTTACCAACAGTGCCCCAGTTAAAGTACTTTTATAAGCTTCTTAGTGCTAGTGAAGTTTTATTTTGCTTGTTTTTTCCTTAAATAAATAGACAAATGTAGAGTATATTTAAGTAGATACTGCCAAAGTGCCCTCCGAAAAAGCTTTTCAAGTGTCAGAGTCTTTTCAAGGTGACAGAAAAGTATGTTTATGGCTGGGGGCACAGTTATTTACTCTGAGAGTTTGTCTCTCCTTAAGGAACTGGCAGGATCCAGCTGTTTTCCCTGTCTTCCTACTCCCCAAGTTTTGGGCTGTTGAAATTGCAGTCGTCTGTCCTGTGGAAATCTAGAGCTCCGTGTTTTGAAAATGCAGTCTGACCTTCAAAGTGTTGTTGTTAAAGGAAGAATCAGTTGTAGGCTTCCAGTTACAATAAGGTTCATCATCTGAGGTTCACAGAGTACCTGAGGATTCGCTCTTTAATCCACACAAAATCTGGGGTCCAGTTTTTGCCACATTACCATTGACTTTCTTCACCTACTCAGCTAAGCCCTGGCCTCCACAGTCTCAAACAAAGGCAAAAGCTGTTTTCCACCTTCCTTGAGAAAGTCCACAATGAGTGAACATCCCATAACAGGATTGGGGGTGGAATACGGAACAGAATGTTAAGTGACTGTAGTCTAAGCTACTCTTTTTTCACAAAAAAAGAGGAACCATAATTTTCCTGTGACTGTGGTAATTTCCCTTGTCCTCCCTGTTGATAAAATGATATTCTTTATTGGGTATTGAAATAAATCTGTGCAAAGTAGTTGGTTAGATAACCTTTCTGGTGAGGGGGTAATGGTTCCTGCTGAAGGGATAATAAAGTTGACGCCTCACAGGTACCTGTTGGAGGGAGCGGCTAGTTGATTTTTTTTTTTTTGGTATCGTATTTGAGATAGAACCGTCAGTTTTCCCAAAGAATGTTTTTTTTAAAAAGGTAAAATGGTTGAAAAATTTTTTTTCGTTTTAAAAAAATGTTACTGGAAGTTGGGTGGTTCAAAATTCATTCACACATTTAGTGCTTAAAAAGTTACTGATATTCATCCTTATTTTCAGAATCATCAATTGTCCTAACTCCTTTGCAGCTGATGGCCAACACTGCATTCGTATTGAGAGGCCAAAGGCTAATTCATTACTCCAGGAGCTGGGGAAATCTGAACACCCACCCCTTTATGTCCTGTCCTTTCGTATTTGCCTGCCAGCTGGTAGGCTCCCACGTCCCATAGCCTCTTTGCTCCTGCCTACTCGGAGGCTATGATTGAGTCTGGCTTCTTTGGCGGACCACGTGCCGAGGTTTCTCCCCTTTTGGGAAGAGAGTTCACAGAGAGAAAGAATTGCCTGGTTCTCTCGGTTCCTGGGGGCAGGGGATGTATTTGTGGATGCTTATGGGAACCATGCTGAAGAGTGGATGGAGAAATCAGAGATCAGACAGTCATCCTACTTAAGCACCTCTTTCTAGAGATCAAGATGAGATGGGGTAGCACTGGGAGAGAGATGGCCTGTGTGAGATGCAGAAAGGGAATACTTTTGGATGGGAGCTGAGGGAAGAGAGGGTGAAATGAGTATTATGCCCTGGTGACTCAGTTTTTTAAGTACTTCCTCTCTGGGTTTCTGTAATCACATTAAGAGTTTCGCAGGGTGTTAATGCTTGTTGCATAGCATCGCATTTCCTGGGTCACAGTCCCTCCTCCATATCTTCACTGCTGACCTTGGGCAAGTTACGTAATACCTCCTGGCCTCAGTTTCCTTGCAAGTGGGCATGGATTAGAGTAGTGTTTCCCCCATAGGGCCGTTTTGAGGGTGCTTTAGTTAATGCAGGGTTTCTCAGTCTCAATGTTGCTGACATTTGGGGTCAGATCATTCTTTGTTGTAGGGGAATGTCCTGAGCATTGTAGGATGTTTAGCAGCATGTGGCCTCTACTACTGGATGCCAGTAGCACCACCCCCTCCAGTCGTCACAGCGGAAAAACGTCTCCGAACATTGCCAGTGTCCCCGTGGGGCAAAATTGCCCCCAGTCGAGAACCATGGCTTTAAAGCCCCTTGCTTAGTGTGTGGCAGGTAGAGTGTTCTTCGGAGTTTGAGGCGTAGGAGATGCTTGATAAAAATGCGCATGCATGAATGAATGTTTATGTTGCTGGAGTACTGGAAGGGTGCTAGCTCCCTCCGTAGAAGTCACATGCACGAGGTTCCTTGGTGAGACTCTCTTGGCACTCGGGTAACTGAATCTTTGGGGCTGGCTACCAAGAGGAGCCCTCCCTCCCCATCCTGAGTTTCACTTCCATTGCACAGCAGCACCCATGAAGTGTCAGAGTAGCTATTACTGTATATCCTTGATTCCAGGATGCCTATTTTTCTCATGTTTCATTATTTCTGAAATCAGAATGGATTATAAAGTTGAAGGGTACTTTTTTTTTTATTGTTCCCCAAATGCTGGCCTTGACACACACTTGATGGCATCTTTGAAATTAAGGAATGAGGTATTTCTGTCTATGTCTGGGCTTTGCAACTAGATTGGAAGCTCTTTATGGGCAGCGGCTGTCTTACCTGGCCATTTTTTCCAGTACTCAGCACAGTGCCTCAAACGCACAGTCTCAAACGTTTGAGCAGCCTGCCCTTTCCAGTGTTCTGTGATGATGCCCTTAAACTGCCTTTCACGTGGTTTTTGGACCTTCACACAGCTCCGGACAGAAACCAGTGCAGTCTCGCACAGGTTGGTACCAGCAGTGTTCTTTGCGTGGTCCCTATCTTGCCCTGCCGCAGTGTGTTTGGGTGGTTACTCGACTGCTTTACTACAGTCTGCTTACTGTAAAGATGAGTGAGTACACAGTACAAACTAGTTTTCTAACGCTGGTGATAAGAAACATATGTCTCCAACTTTTACAGGAGGGTTGTATCATAAGTGCTTGTAAGTTATTTGAATTATACTATACGATGGCACAAAAGAGAAAAGCCGTGTGGCTGATTTCACCAGTCATTCAGTGCATACTGACCTGAAATGTGCTTGAAATGGGAGGTGTGAATCAGCCAAGATGTAAGTTCCATGAGGACAGGGTTTTGCTTACTGCTGTCTCTTCAGCATCCTGAAAGAGTGCTTTGAACATAGTAAGCACACAAATTATTATGGAATATTGATTGCTTTCCTTTATTTGGACTCAGTTCCCGCCAAGTGTCTCAGAATGTAAGCATCTCATTGTCCTATGTTTGTGGTGTTGAATTACATGGATTTTTTCATACAAGAAGGACCTTAAACGCAAGCCAACTACTTAATCTGGTAGAAGCAGCCATCTGTTCTGACATCAGTGACACAACTGGCTGTGTAGGACTTACTGGTAGAGCTCCATGTGGTGTCCGAGAAATTTTCATGGATGATTTCAAGTGACTTTAGAAACTAACCAACAGATTCCTCTCTTAAAACGGAACTCCACCATCACAACCTAAACAGATGAAAATCATTAGGCATGCAGAAAGCATTGACGTCAGTTGTACGTTAGGTGGGCTTAAGCGGATCAAGGGACTGCTGTGTTTACCTTTGAAGAGCTAGAACTATATCACCAGAGACTGGGTTTCAAAGGTGATACCTTATTAGAAATTTTGTGGCTTGTGGTGCTGAGTACAGGATCCCACTGATCTCCTGTTTGACTTTCTCATGTATGGTTTTGTGTAGAAAAGAAGGGGACTGCCTTTGGTAGGTTCTAGGTAAATATTTGTTGATAGATTAACCTCAGATTTAACATGATGAAAGTGATGAAGGTCTCTCCTGGAAAAGAGCTGGATATTTCTTCGTTCATGGTTCTACTCAGCCCATACTTTTTGTTTTTGTTTTTGTTTCTTGCGGTATGCGGGCCTCTCACTGTTGTGGCCTACTCCCGTTGCGGAGCACAGGCTCCGGACGCACAGGCTCAGCGGCCATGGCTCACGGGCCCAGCCGCTCCGCGGCATGTGGGATCTTCCCGGACCGGGGCACGAACCTGTGTCCCCTGCATCGGCAGGCGGACTATCAACCGCTGCGCCACCAGGGAAGCCCTCAGCCCATACTTTTTGCCTTAGACTGGTTGGTCAGTTTTCTCCCTTGCCCCTTTGACTCCCGATTGAATATTCATGCTTTAGTAAAGAATGGAAACATTATCATTTTGTAATGACCTTAATCTGGTTTGCAAGTGTTCTACAACTCAAACCCATTTAAAGAAAGGCAGCAGGCCCCTCGATAAGAAATCTCAAAAAGAAGAGTGAAAATGTTCCCTCTTTAGCCTAGTGTAATTATTTTTGCTGTTTGGTTGCATAGGCAGGCTGCCAAAAGAGAGGGGTACAAATTAATTAACCGGCTGTTTGCAGAGATATGGCCGTGTCATTACTGATAAGCATAGATGTAAGTAAGGCAGTGTGTCGACTGTTTTTCTAAAATGTGGGAGGACAGAAACATGTTACCTCAAATAAAATAGACCAAATGCTCAGTGGGGGGAAAAGTATAGTTTCTGTTAGTTTCCATTTATTAGCACATGTATTTCTTTTTCCTTATTGTTCTAAGTGCTTCCTAATGTGCTGAGTGGCGGGAGAAAGTGTGGATTGTCGTGTTAGTTTTTTAAAACTATAGCTGAATGCTTTGTACCTCAATTGAACATATTTGGATTCCACCCCCACCAACTAAAATCATTTCCATTATAACTTTTATACACCATACTTTAATTGGGATTTATTAAGCCAGTTGTGAATTTTAAGTAGTAGTATGTGTAAAGAATGTACGTGAATAGTTTTGCCCAGACAAGTGTCTTAAACAGTTTTCATGATATAAGCAGCTGTGTCAATTCTGTAAGGACTGACACTTTGTGTTTCTTATTTATTCTTCCCCAGAGGTGACACTACTAGGACCCCTAGTTAATATCTGTTGGAGGAAGGACTGAAGCTCTGTGACCAGTGACATGTCATTGCATGCTGGTTAAGGCACTAGGATCTGGAATCAACTAGATTTAACCTTTAACCCCAGCCCCACCTCTTGCCAGCTGTGTGATCTTGGGCCAGTTACTTAATCCTTCCATGCCTGTTTCCTCATTTGTAAACTTGGGCTAATAATAGTACCTGTACCACAGGGTTGTTGTGAGGATTTTGTAACATACAGCATGTAAAATACTTATCATCCTGTCTGGCCCAGTAAGTTCTCCATAAACATTTGACAAGGTGGCTATTGTTATTATATTGTATTTTAAACATTTGCCTGACCTTTTACTTTAGAACCTCTCTAGAAAACAAACACACAAGCTACTGGGGAGAAATGGGTGTTGAACTTTGAGGCATCACTCTGAACTGTGGCTACACAGGGTGTTATCTGCAAACCACATCTGTTTGCATATGGTTTTGGTAAGTGAGCTTTGAGTTCTTTGTTCAGGTATGTTGACCAGTTTCCTCTGGAAGGACAAGGAGTGAAACTACAAAGTCTGAAGAAGCAAAACTGAGATAAGAGAATACATAAAACTTTCTTGTGAAAGTATTGCCCATTAGGTCAGAAATGAGCTAACAGTCAAAACAACCTTGAAATACTTTAATGTTTCCCAGTCGTAATAAACTGGACCTCATATGTTTAAGCAGAACAAACCTTTGTAACATTAAGAGAGATTAGGAATAGAAGTAATTAACCAGCAGTCAACCCTCCCTGGCCCCCCCCCCCCCCCGCAGTGTTGCCTTACAAATCTATGCCTGCCCAACTCTGACCAGAAAAAGCAGCTGTACAAGTGAATTTCATGCATGAAAGAGAGGCCTAACGGAAAGGATTACAGAACCAAAAAACTATGATATTCAGACAAGTTGATGTTGGGACCAAAAGAACAATTCACACTTCAGGGACCTAGTCTGACCTATTCCCAGCTGTCTCCTAGGCCTGACCAAGCGCTTTCAAATAGGAGGCACTCGAGTATTTATGGAATGAGTGGAGGCGAGAACGAATGTGATTGATTTGTTTTCACAGGCATCAATGAGAACATTAAATTGAACATTAAATTGACGTCTGCAAGAGTGCAACAGAATCTTTTAAGACAGAGGAAAGATTTATCTTTATTTTCATTGTAACTTCTCTTTAAATAAAGCTGCCTTTGGGGAAGCTTTAATTCACTTGCATGTAGGCAATGAGTAATCTCAGACATTTATGCATGGTTCTCATCATTCTTGGAACCGTATTTTTAATTCCTGGGTGACTTTGAATTATTGGTATTTAGTATACATGCCTTGCCTTTCCTCCCCCCTCCCCATGTAGAGGAAATAATGTTTAAGGACTTGATTTATAAAGCATTTCTCTAAAACCGGGGGAGAGTCTGCAAGATGATGGCTTCCTTGGTATCTTCTTGGAAATCTCAGAGGCACCTAGATTTAAGATGTCCCCAGTGTGTATTCCTCCTACTCTGACCTGGCATTCTTCCAGGATTCCTTCTCAGAGACTGGTACCACCCATCCATCCTGTTCTGCAAGACAGGAAACTTGGCATCATTCTCTGCATCACCCTTGTATCCAGGCCATTACCAAGTCATGTCAGCAGTTCCTTCTAAATATTTGTGAATTGTTTTTATGCCATCTCACTGTGATCTCCAAGTCCAAGCTACCCTGTGTCTCTCACCTGTACTATTGCAAATGCAAATGCCTGGCCTTCTCACTTTTACTTTTGAACCACAAATTTCCCTTCTCCATTCCACAGTTTGAGTAGAGTTGAAAATAATAAAGAATCTGATAATGTTATCCTCCATTAAAATACTTCCAGTGAGCATTTCCTATTGGTGGAGTAAGGACTTCCCCAAATCTCTGTAAAAACAGTGAGAACACTGGCAAGAATTGACAAAATTAACTTTTTCAGAGTTCTAAAAATTAAAGGCTTGCAGGATTTATGGAGCATTTATACAAGAAAAATAACTGAATCTCTGTAAATAAATATAGCAAACTCTGTGGTGTTTTAACTCACTCTGTGTTAATGCTGCTGCACCCCACCCCCAACTCCACAGTAACTTTGAAAACCTGCAAACCTCACAACTACAGTAGCTGTGAAAAACAGTAGCTTAGAAGCCATCGGAGTGGAAAGAATGGGTTTGGGAGCTTCCCTAAAGCCATATGCCCAGAAAATTGTCACTGTTTGATCTGTCTAGTAGCTCCCTAAAAAGCTCCATTCTCAGAAGTTGTCCGTATCAGAGCTCGCTCTGTGCCCTATCCCTAAGGTGTTTGTTTAAAAAAAAAAAAAAAAAAATTAGTGGCAATTATTGTACATTGCAGTTGTTTGAGGTGGTGATATTAGTTGAGGTTGACAAGAGGCTGACCAAAAAACTAAGTAGAAAACACTGGGAAATGAGATGTCAGTTGGAGTTTTTAAAGAGCTCCAACATTTTCAAGATTCCTGGGAATCTAGAAAACCAAGTACATTAAATTAGCTATACTTCAATTTAAAAAGAAGAAAGAAAAGAAAACAGTGTGTGTGTATAGGGCTGTCCACATGCCCAGGAATGACCTGAGAAAACCCTAATATCTCACCTCTGGCTGACTTTGAGGTTCTGTGCAAGCAGGAAGTGAAGGCTAAGGTAGAGTTGTAAATTGATTGCTAGAGCATTGAAGACATGTCCCAACATATGCACAGAGCCCCTTGGCAAAGCCTGGGAGACTTATTGGTTCAAGATATTTAAGGAAATCCCTGTCCAATAATTAGCTAACCAAGCACACACATAACAAAGAATACATACTATACAATTAGACCAGATAACTCACTAAACAAACCAAAAGGGCAGGTGGATCTGATTTGTAGAATTGCCACATTACATTGTCTGTATTGTCTAGTTTTCAACAAAAAATTATAAGGCAGAGAAACAGCAGAACACGGCCCACATGCTGGCAGAAAAAAGCACAAAGTGGAGCCATATCAAAGCAAAGCATTTCTAAAATACTGTTGAAATTAAGTTGGTCTTATTCAAACTACATTGACTGAAGTTAAGATGTTAATTGTAATCCCCAGGGCAACTACTAAGAAAATAACTTGGGTGGGGGGGAGTGAAAGAAAAAAAGGGGAATTAAAAAGGTATATTAGAATCTATTAATTTAACACAAAAGGATGCCATAATAGAATAGAGGAACAGAAGAAGACATAAAACATGTATTAAACAAGTAGCAAAATCACA
The DNA here is from genome assembly GCF_964270905.1 of Leucopleurus acutus. NCBI lineage: Eukaryota > Metazoa > Chordata > Mammalia > Artiodactyla > Delphinidae > Leucopleurus > Leucopleurus acutus. Next base: position 26,539,437 of record NC_139153.1, on the reverse strand, counting down.
GACATAAATCCTACCTTATCAGTAATTACGTTAAATGTAAATAGAATAAACACTAATCAGCAGGCAGAAATTGGCAGAATGAATTTTAAAAAATCATGATTCAGTGATATGCTGTCAACAAGAGACACTTCAGATTCAAAGTTGGAAGTATGTTGAAAGGTAATAGAAAATATAACATGCAAACAGTAGTCAAAAGAGAGCTAGTCTAGCTGTACAAATATCAGACAAAACAGACTTTTTAAAGTCATTACTGATAGAGGGGGATATTTTATAATCATGAATGAGTCAATCCTTCAGGAAGAAATAGCAGTTACAAAGATATATGTACCTAACAAGAGAGCTTCAAAATATATGAAGCAAAAAACTTACACTGTGAAAGGAGAAATGGACAATTCAACAGTAATAGTTGGAGATTTCAATAACTCACTTTAAAGAATGGTTACAACAGCTAGGCAGAAGATCAGGACGGATGTCAAAGACTTGAAAAACATAAACCAGTTAGACACAACCAACAGCGGAATATTCATGCTTTTCAAGCACACATGGAATATTCTCAGAATAATATGTTAGGCCACAATAAAATAAGCCTAACTAAATGTAAAAGTACTGAAATCATACAAGTACAAATTACATTCTCTAACCCCAATGGAGAAAATTAGAAATCAACAACCAAAGGAAATCTGGGAAGTTAACAAGCTTGTGAAAATTAAAGAACATTCCTAAATAAGCAGTGGGTCAAAGAAGAAATCACAAGAGAAATTATACTTTGAAATTAATGAAAATGAAACATAGCATACCAAAACTTAACATACTGCAGCTGAAGCAGTACTTAAGGGAAAACTTATAGCTGTAAATAGTTATATTAAAAGGTAAGAATGATCTCAAATCAATAACCTAACCTTCCTCCCTAAGAAACTAGAAAAAGAAGAGCAAACTAAACACAAAGCAAGCAGAAGGAAGAAAATAATGAATTAGATGAACTAGGTAGTAGAAAAACAAAGCAAAAAAATCAGTGAAACCAAAAGTTGATCCTTGACAACATTGGAGGGTTTTGATTTTGATAAAATTGGCAAACCTTTAGCTAGACCTGACCACATCACTCATATCACTGAAATCAGGAATTCAACAGGTAATATCACTACCGACCTGACAGATACAGGGTTATAAAGGAATACTGTGAATGGCTGTATGCCTACACATTGAATAACCTAGATGAAATGGACAAATTCCAAGAAAGATACTGTCAACTTTAAACTGCAAACTTTAAAATTTCCCACAAAAGAAAGCCCAGGCCTAGATGGCTTCACTGGTGCATTTTACTAAATGTATAAAGAAGTAGGGCCCGCCCAACACAAACTTTTCTAAAAAATAGAAACTCATCCTATGAGGCCAGTACCAAAACCAAAGACATCACAGTAACTGAAAACTACAGACTAATATACTCAGTATACGTGATATAGTATATATTTATTATATTCTATAATAGGCAAATACTAAATACACATTTGAGCAATGTACAGGTGAGGAAATATGTTCAATATGCCTTTGATGGATGGATTGGGAAAAGTCTGGATAATATATGAATAATTTCTCCAATATCGGTCACATTATTCAAGTTTTAGTCCAGGTTATATGATGTTCTGTTTTCAGCACTTATCAAACATGTATATAAATCACCTGGGAATCTTGATAAAATGCAGATTCTGATTTGCAGTGTCTGGGTTGGGTCCTGAAACTCTGTAATTCTAACCAGGTTCTCAATGATACAGAAACAATTGGCCTGTGGACCGTACTTCAAGTAGTGAGGCTTTATCTTGAGGATGAATATAGAGTTCAGTGTACTTTTTTCATTGTGACCATTAATATAGAAAATCTAAAGAGCATTTCCCCTCTGACTTGAGGAATCTGAAACAAACTCAAGACAGTTATTACACATTAATTTTCTATTAAAAGCTCTGAATCTACTGCGGCATGCTTTGGGTAAGATATTTAGAGACTTTACAAATATGAGATAATTATAACATCCCTTTAAGGATGTTATGAAAGATACAGCTCTCTAGTTTGCTACATTCATCATAGCCACATGGCTGTTGGATAATACTCAGGTATACCATAAAGCAAATAACTTGCTTAACATGCTATGCCAGCTGAAGGCTAGCCATGTGATTTTGGTTTTCATGTGTTCATTACAAATATATAGAAAGACAGTTGATTTTTCTGTGTTGATCTTGTGTACAGACTGAATGTTTGTGTCCCATCGTCCCCCCCACCCACCGCAAATTCATACGTTGAAACCTAATCGCCAGTGTGATGATTTTTGGAGGTGGGGCCTTTGGGAAGTGGTTAGATCATGAAGGTGGAGCTCTCATGAATGGGATTAGTGCCCTTGTGAAAGAGGCTCCAGAGAGCTCCCTCTCCCCTTAAGCTCAATGTGGAGGACACCATGAAAAGCTGACCCTGAACCAGGAAGCAGGCTCTCACCAGACACTCAGTGTGCTGGTGCCTTAATCTTGGATTCCCAGCTCCCAGAACCGTGAGAAATGAATGTTTGTTGTTTATAAGCTACCCAGTCGATGGTATTTTGTTACAGCAGCCCAAACAGACTAAGTAAATTTTGTATCCTGTGATACTGCTAAGCTGGTAAATTTGGGGAGGTTTTTTGTAGGTTCTTTGTGGTTTTCTCCACAGACCATCAAGTCATCTGCAGATGGAGAAAGCTTATTTCTTTCTTTCAAATCTGTATGCCTTTTATTTCCTTTTCTTGCCTGATTTCTATGGCTAGAACTTCAGTGCTTTGATGAGAGTGGGTATCCTTGCCTTGTTCCTGACCTTAGGAGGAAAGCATGCAGCCTTTCTCCATTAAGTATGATGTTAATTGTAGGGTTTTTTGTAAATGTTCTTTATCAAGTTAAGGAAATCCCCTTTATTCCGAGTTCTCTGGATTTTTTAAAAAAATCATACATATTTTTTCTGCATCAACTATTACGGTAGTATGATTTTTCTTCTTTAACTTGTTAATATCACATATTATATTGGTTATGGATTATTTGAAGTGTCTAGGTTCCAAGTGTTTGGAAATTTTCTAGTATCTTTCTGTTACTAGTTTCCAATTTGATTCCGTTGTGGTCAGAGAAAATACTTGGCATGATTTCATTTCTTTTAAATTTGTTGAGCTTGATTTTCTGGGCTAGGGTATGGTCTGTATAAAGCTAACCACTTAAAAATATAAAGCTAGGCGAGTAGGCAATACCATTCCATAGTTAATGCTGTTTTTAGTTGTATGAGAGCTGTGGGTTTTCCGCATACAAGATGTCTGGCAGATGTGGTGTTGGGTATTGACTGCCTTTTGAAGAAAAGAAAGTATTCTTAACTGAGTCATGAGTTTATAACCATAGGCTTAACAATAATAATAATAATATTAACACTACTCTTCATTAAGTATTTACATATACTCTGCTTACTGTGTTTAGGCAGACATAGAACTAAACATTTTACGTGAATTATCTTATTCAATCCAACAATCTCCTGACATAGATACCATTGCTTTCACCATTTTTCAAACGCAGGAACTGGATGTCTAGAGGTAAGTACCTCTCTTGAGGTTATAATACCAGCTAAGTGGTAAACTCTCTTATAGCCCATATCTTATCATAGTCTGCAACTTAGCTGAATGGTAGTGATGCAGGTAAGATTCCCTAAGGGTTTTGGAAGGTGCCTCTAGTTTCCGTTTGAAAGGTCAGAATTTGCTGACAGTATTTTGAGTAGCTAAAGGTACATGTGAGGTAGCCTGTCATGTATGTCACCTTTGTAACCCTACCTGGCCTTCCCTAACTCAGGTTCCCTAGGATTTTGATATTTGCTTCCTCTGTTCTTTGCCAGGTACTGTATCTCATTTTCAGTACAATTAGTGACAACAGTAGCACTTATGACTTGTCTATGGAGGGTCACTATAAGGTTGGCCACTTTTACATAGTGATGAATAACTGTTAGACTGCTTTCTAATCTCTGACTCTTTGGTCCTCTGGTGTTTGGTACTGGAAACATCTCTCTTTTTTTTTTTTTAATGTAATTTTATTGACTGCTTTAGTTCAGACAGGGTCCCAAAACACATACATTTTGGCAGGTTGTTGATTGCCTTTTTTTGTGTCTGGTTGGTTCATCATCTAATGTCTTATGATCAAAGGAAAGTCCAGTTCCCTTTAATTATTGGAGCAGAGAATATGAATTTTGGAGAAGTGTGTGCAGAAGGTAGAAATAAAATTCTGTTTTATCTTTTCCCCGTTGAGATGTTAAAGCTCACTTAAGAGCAGTTTAAAACTTTTTTATTATATCATTGATATTCCTTTTGATTACCCAGAACTGACAGTTACCATTTGAAATAAATTTGGGACTGACTATAGTAAAAGTCAGTTATGTGCAGACCAGCCTTCCAAGTTGGTCCATCAGGTTACTTCGAAGTGTTTCCGACACTAGTGGAGCTGAGAGTCCTAGTATCTAAGGAAACCTTTGCGTAGCAGTGAGAGCAGACAGTCCAGAGGTAGCATCAGAAGTCTGCTGTTCGATAGGATGCCTTGACTGACTTTGATTAAACAAGGCGGGAGAGGCTGGGAGTGCGCTGAGCAATGTTGAGGCTCGTGAGGTGAGGTGAGGTGAGGAGCACGTACGTGGGAGTAGCCTACCTTCACATCTCAGCTCCTCCGTGTGCTGGCTCTGTGACTTAAGGCAGGTAATCTTGTTCCTCACTTGCTTTATCTGTGAAGTGGGGACAGCGACCCTGAAAGGTGGGTGGTGGTGTGAAGAGCAAATGAGTTAATACTTAGCACTGTACCTGGAACATAGGAAGTGCTCAGTAATTGAAAACTTTGATTGTTTGTGTTATATGTATTGCTTCTCAGATGGTGGTGTTGCTGTTGTGATTTTTGTTCACTGATGTATATATAGCCAGTACCTAGAATCGTGTTTAGGCATAGTAGACTTTTGATACATGAATGAATGATATACACAGAGTACTTGCCATGAGACCTGACATACAGTGAGTACTTAATACACTGAGTGTACAAGAGGTGGTGGCTGTAGACCAGCAGAAGATTAGAAGCAGTGGCCAGTGTAAGCCACTGACAGTGAAAATGGAAATAATTATAATCCTAATAGGTAAGACAGACCTAGCACATGCTCTGTGCCAGACATAGTTCTAAGAGCTTTATGTATACTAACTCATCTCATCCTCATAACTACACATTAAGGTAGCTACTATTATCGTGTCCATTTTACATATGAGGGTACTGAAGCGGAGGAACTTGCCCGAGTTACTGCTCCGAGTGAGTGATGGCATTGGAATTTGAACTCAGGAAGTCCAATCCAGGGGCCTTTCTCAAATTCTTTTGTTGAGAACCTACTGTGTGCTAGGCACTGTGCTGCGCAGACATGGCCTCTGCCCTCATGGAGTTTATATCTTAGGGCGGTAGCCAAAACACAAATTACAAATAACTAATGAGTGAAGAGAGAGTACTGCCTGAAGAGATAGGCTCCTGCTTTAAACTGAGTGGTCAGGCAAGGTCTTTCAGTGGAATGTAAGCTGTGATCTGGAACCAGCCAGACAAAGCATTCTGTACAGAGGGAGCAGAATTAGCAAAGGGCCTGAGGTGGGAAAGTGGTTGGCCTGTGTGCGTAACTGTCGAGGAGATGGAATTCTGGCATGGATGAGGAGTGGCTGTGTCTTACGGTTGCAGAGATCAGGCAGGGTCTTTCTAAGCACTGATTTTCATTCTGACTGCATTGGAGTACTCTACGTGGTAAACTAAGGGTTTAATCAGACTAGGTGACATTTATGATTTAAAAACATCACTGTTTTTATTTTTTAATTTTAAAAATTTATTTATTTATTTTTGGCTGCATTGGGTCTTTGTTGCTGCGCGCGGGCTTTCTCTAGTTGCGGCGAGCGGGGTCTACTCTGTTGCCGTGCGCGGGCTTCTCATTGCGGTGCACAGGCTCTAGACGTGGGCTTCAGTAGTTGTGGCTCATGGGCTCTAGTGCGCAGGCTCAGTAGTTGTGGCGCACTGGCTTAGTTGCTCCGTGGCACGTGGGATCTTCTCGGACCAGGGATCGAACCTGTGTCCCCTGCCTTGGCAGGCAGATTCTTAAGCACTGTGCCCCCAGGGAAGTCCCTAAAAACACCACTATTTAAATGCGTATGGGTGGGGGAGTTGGAATAGGCGGAGGGGAGAATAGCCACTATTTAGGTCAAAGACCAGAGGACAGTGATCTGGAAGATGATTTTAAAAATGGCTCATGTTTACAAAGTACTTTGCATTGTTCTAAACATTTTACATCTGTTTGTTAGTTCTTCCTACAACCAGTGAAGTAGGTACTGTCACTTTTCCCATTTATAGATGAGGAAACTGAGGTAAAGGCTACCAAGCGGCAAGGCTGGGATTTGAATGCAGCCAGTGTGGTTCTGGTGGCTGTGCCTTTAACTGCCAGGCTCTATTGCCTTAGCAAGCTAAGTTCTTCCATCTGTGTGTCTCCCATCATGCATTAGCTGGCCACATTAGCTACAGTGAGCAAGGAACAAACTGCAGCCCATCTTTGGCTTTCTCCCCTCTCCCTCACCCCCGATCCATGGTCTCCCCATCTCTTTGCAGAGCTCTCCAGAGCATGTCTTCAGTCTGGTCTCTTCCATCTTCATCACATAGGCACTTCCTGTCTCACTCTGACTTCTGCATCAGCCCTTGGGGACCAGCCCACTACCCCCTTACCTCGGTAGATCCACACGCATGCCAGAGTGACCTTTTGTATCATGTGGCTGCCTTCCTTAAAACTGTGGGTTCTCCCAGGCTTGCGGGGTGGAGCTTAAACTCCGAAACTTGAGCCTTGACCCTCTTCAGGGGGAGCACCAGCAAGTCTCGTCCGCCTCTCCCCTGCCTTTCATTGCTTACAGGGAGGAGTGTGTGGTCAGCAGCAGGGGCAGAGACCACTTGAAGGTTAGGCTCACATTATAAAATAGTTGCCATTTGGTGTATATATCGATCTCCTGCGACTTTAATCAGTGAGAACTGGGGCCCTTGCAGCAGAACACGTCTAGTGTGTGTATATTGTGTGTTTTTGTTTATTTTGCTAACACTGAGTGTTTACTATGTGTTCAGCATGGAATGCTCTCCACGGAGTAGTTTATTTCATCCTCACAACAGCACTGTGAAATGTAGGTCCTGTTCTCTGTATTTTACAGATGAGGAAACTGAAGTTAATAACTTAACTGTGTTCACATAGCTAGTAAGGGAAAGATTAGGGACTTGAATCTCAGTAGTCTGACTCCAGAACTGTTCCTAGTTACTGCACTGCACACACTAGCAGAAGAGAATTTGCCAGTGTGCACATTTGAGAAGCAGACCCTGCAACACAAATTTTACCAGAAACCTCCCCCAGGAATGGGATCATGTGTTCAAGGGAAACCTTCTCACCCTTGAACTTTTATCTCACTGGATACCCAGTTTTAGTGGGTGACTGTATGTCTTTACATGACATAAAGGCGCAATTATACCCTTGACTTATGGTGGCACCACAGGGACTTCATCTAATACTTTAGTTACTCTCCACCCAATAGTATTAGTACATCCATTTGCTGCTTCCTGTCCATCAAGTTAGGCATTGTTAGGCACTGCCACTAGAGCAGAAAACAAGACAGATGTGGAACTTAGTCTAGTGGGAGGAGATTAAGGCTCACACAGTTAGATGGATAGTTACGAACAGGGCATGGTGCTGTGTGGCAAGGCTAAGTCAGTGCTCTGAGAGCAGATAATGGGGCCCTGACTAGCCAAGTCTGAAGGAAGCAACATTGAAGCTGAGACCAAATGAAGTAAAGTAACAAGCCAGGTCAAGATCTGGAGGAAGGGAGTTCAAACAGAGGGAACAGCAAGCACCATGGTGCTGTGACAGGAGAGAGCATGGTGTGCACCAGGGACAAAATGAAGGCCAGAGGGGCCAGGTGCAGGGTGCCAGCGTGGAGAGAGCCTTGTGAGGGGTCTTAGTTTTTATCCTAAGAGCAAGTGGAAGCTACGGGAGAGTTCCAGATGTCGGTCATTACTTCACCGTCACATAATCTTGAGTTCACTTCTCAGACTCTGTGCTAGGCAAGGCGAGGAGTCTGCCGTCAGACAGGGCTGCAGAGGCATCAATTACCATTCAAAAATCATAAGTCAGTGAGTGAAGGACTGTGATGGAGATATGAATGGTATGAGTAAGAGCACAGCTCTGGTCGAATGGCGGGAATTCCAGAAAGAAGAGAGAAGAGCTTTCTGTGCTGTAGGAACAGTTGTGTCCAAAAGGTAGGATTGCAGAGAACAGGGCAGGTTCTGAGAAGACCCACACAGTCTTGAGCTTAGAGCAGGTTGACTCAGCCTGGAGAGATGGGAGGAGAAAAGAGTGCTAGGGCCTTGCTTACAGAGAGGTAGGTCAGGGGTCCAAGTACCACTTTGAAGCCAGCAGAGGTCTCCAAGGAGAGGAATGGCTTTATTACTTTGTAGGTTGGTGGCTTTGGCAGCAGAGTGGAGGAGGCTGAAGAGGGAAGCAACTCAGACCCTGTTAGGAGCTCTGTACCGGTGTGTGGAGGCCACCAGGCTCTGACCGCGGGCACTGGCAGTGGGAGCAGCATGGAGGAGGCAGATTCTGGCAGCTTCTGGGAGAATGTTGGGAAATGCCTGGGCTTCTGAGCCCAGCAGACCTGGGTTCAAATCTTGACTCTGCCACTCACTAGCTTGTGAGATCTCAGTGTCTGTGTGCCTTAGTTTCCTGAGCAATACAGTGGGCGTGCATGACTGCTACCTTACAGGCCGTTGGGGGACACTGATTGAGCACTTCCTGGGGCCTTCTAAGGCTTTGCGTGTATTAGCTCTCTTACTCTTTCTACCCTGGGAGGTGCCTGGTGAATTAGGTACTGTGATCGTCAATATTTGACACATGAAGAGACTGAAGTTCAAAGAGGTTATAGAACTTGCCCGAGATCACATTGGATTCGGGGTGCTGGGGAGTGGCCCACACCGTTAGCCACTCTGCTTAAAATACCTGTGACAGAGAATAACTAACTGGGGAGGAGCTGGAGACAGCCCTTTGAAGAGATGACAGCTGAGCTGAGACCTGATGTGTGAGAATGCCCCAGGCATCTTGTGAAGAGCAGGGGCAGAGCCTGGCAGAGAAAAAGCTTTCCAAGGAGAGAATGGAGATCAGTGTGCCTGGAGCAGAGTGAGCCAAAGAGAGGGGAGCAGGGACTCAGGGGACAGGGAGTGAAGGGCGGAGGACAGACCGCTGGTGTATCCCATAACCTTGGGGGTTGTGGTAAAGGCTTGGATTTTATTCCGAGAGGAGTGGGAAGTCACTTGGGAAGTTTTAATGGTATTTACGTGATCTGTTGGAGGATTTCGAAGAATCACTCTGGCAGTCGTGTGGAAGGGATTGTCAACCATGTGGGAGACTTTCTTCCACAGTCCATAGGAAAGGTGCTGGTGACAGGCTTTACAGTGGCGGGCTGGACAGTGGAGAGAAATGGACAGAGGTGTTAGAGGAGAGCTGATCGGACCTGCTGGTGGCCTGGGTGTGATGAGGGAAAGAAGAGTCGGGGTGTTGTGTGGGTTTTTAATTTGAGAAGATGAGCAGAGTCATTTACCCAAAAGGGGGAAGATTTTGGGGGGCAGGGAACAGGGCAGGGTGGAAAGCAAAGCTCTCTTGGACGTGCTTGTTTGATTTGAGATGTATGAAAGACATCCAGATGGCAGTGTCTTAATAGGGAGGGAGTTGGATTTGTGAGTCTAGACAGAGCTCGGGAGCCGTCTGGGCTAGAGATAGAAATGTGGGAGTCGTTGGCATGTAGAAGTTTGGGTGCGTGGGAGAAGGGAGACGCACAGGGTACTGCAAAGGTGAAATGCTTTGCTACGGTGCTCAAGTTTTGTTGTTGGGCACAGGCCTCAAAACGGGGATGGCAGCACCAAAGTAACTGTTCAGGACAGGCTTTGGCCAGAGGGCCTTCAGTCTGCATGGGACTGTGAAGGTTCTGCACCCATGTGCTCATGTGTCCATGTGCTTAAACCCAGTCCTTCCTACGCTGCTGGCCTGGGGTCTCCAAAATACATGACGGCCTTGGTGTGGGTGCCGGGCCACTCACTGATTGGAAGGTTAGGGTGACCTGAAACCTGAGAAAGATTTAGGGCTTACACATGATAAAATCCATTCTTTCAAATTAGGTCAGAGTCCATGGGGTCAAGTACAGTTTTAAAACTTTCATTGTATTTCATATAATGGTTTAAGTTGTATATTTAAAGAAAATTTTGTAAACTTTTTTTTAAATTCAGTAGGAACTCATTTTAACTCAATAGGAACTCTGTTTTCCGTCATAAATGAAGCTTTTCCCTTCTTGCATTTGGGCAAGTTCCATGTGTTAATTTGTAGATGGGCTGATTGTGAACTTACACTTGGAAAGTATTCAGAAACATACATACTGTCGCTCACAAAAATTATTTCATTTTCTCTGTTACCACAACATTCCACACGCTGTTCCTGTTGCTAAGGCCTCTGGAATGTCCTAATTCAGAAAAAGGATATAAACTCCTTTTTTTCCCCCAAAGAAGACATTTTATTTAAATTATTTTGTATCCTTTAGCTTACGTCCAAATATGGATATCTGAAAGTAAAGAATTCAGAAAGCTAAAATTAAAGTTGCTTTAGGTTCTCCGAACAGGAACTTGATTTCATAGGGTAGCATGAAGTGCGTTTAAATGTACCATGTTTTTTTCCACAGGGATTGTGTATGTGCGTGTGTGGGGGGGGGTGTGGGTGTGCGTGGAATTGAGGTCACAGATGGTGCAAAAACCTCAGTTTGAGTCCTGGTTGTACTTTTTTGCTGGGTGAAATTAGACAAGTTCTTGTCTCCATCGGTAAAATGAAGATTATATTGAAGGATAAACCTTATGAAAAGTGCTTAGCTGAGAACCTGGCACAGAGTGGTCTCTCAGAGAATGCCAACTGTTTATCATTATGATTATCATCTTTATTGTCATCAATTGCAAATAATTATAAGTTATTGAGGAAATTGAACCTTTTTACAGAAGTATAAATTCTTGGTCCCTCACAGAATGACCCCTACTCACTTAGTTTTATTAGTATTTCTGAGTCTCACAAAAGGATCAAAGGAATCAGAACAAAAAAAGAACAGTTTTCTACATAAACATCATTGTGGCCAGTTAAATTTTTATTATTTGCAAGGATTTATACAGTTTTTAATTTTTTACAATTGGCTTATTTATAAAGGGGTGGGAAGCTAGTCCCCAGCAATATCTGGTATCTGGCAAAGTGACATATTTTAAACAGCATCGCTTGTAATAGAGTGCTGTGAGAAATCACACAAACCAGGCACATTGCCGAGGCCTAAGTCTAAACTGAGACCACTTAATTTAATACTTTAACTACTGTTTAATTAATAAAACTGATCAAGTTGATTTCATTAATGAAACTGTTGATTTGATGTGTATAGGCATTTCATACTTTTCAGCTGTAAGTTACGAATGTTTTGCCATTTCTGTAATTCATACTTAATTGTCCTGTGTCAGAATGATTTAGCATAGGGATATATGGAACTTAAAGTAAACTACTTTAAATTTTTATTTTTAAAACTGAAATGTTGGGACTTTCCTGACAGTCTGGTGGTTAAGACTCTGCGCTTCCAATGCAGGGGGGAGCGGGTTTAATCCCTGATTGGGGAACTAAGATCTTACGTGCCACGGGGCATGGCCAAAAAAAGAAAAAGAAAAAAGGAAATGTCATGTCAAACTGTAGCCATTGAAAATGGCTTATTACTTGTTGATCATTGCATGGATATAACCTTTCCCCTTCTCCCACATGTACTATTTTTAACTCAATGTGGGCATGCTTTCCAGGAAAATAGCACATTGTTTGGCTCTTATTTTTCGTGAAATTGTTAAGCTTAGTCACAGAAGTCAGCAGTCTGTTAGAAACTTCTTCTGTTGTCGTATCAGTTTATTCCGTCAAAGGTGTTCAGCCCTGACATTCAACTTGTTGGAGTTGGAATCTGGAAGGAATTTCTAGAAATCATATTCCTTCGGTCTTCAAGGGACCAAATTCAACCCATTGTTGTGAGTCAGAATCAAATCTCAGCTATTGACTTAGACAAAGTAGTTCACCTTTCTGTGAATCAGTTTACTCCTCTCCAGAGCAGGGTTATAATGGTATCTACCCAAGTAGTTGTGAGGATAAAATGAGATCGGAGCACGTAGAACCTGCTCAGTGCTGCTGCTGCATCCCGGAATCCTGTTGGTCCCTGGTATATTTCAGGTTCACAGCTAGCTATCTGTGCAGTTCAGTGTAATAGAAACTGTTTAAGAAAATCTGACCTATAGCTGTGTGTAGATATTATTAGATCCGTAATTTGACATTTTAGAGATTATCATCACTTTACATCACCTCGGGGCATTTTCTGTTTCCTTTAAAACCACCAAGCCCACCCAAGCTGGAGAAAGTGTGAAATTAAATCTTACAGGAAAGAAAGCAGATGCTAATCAGCTTTTTGGATCTTTCTTCCCTCTTTAAACTTGGTATTTGGTCTACTAAAATATTTGCCTAATTGAAATGTGCTAATTATCCATTCATTGCAGATGTTCTAAATAGTGCTTATAGTGTAAAATGCCAAGTCTGAAATATTTAAAAGATTTAGATTCTGGATTTGAACTGTTAGCTCTGTTCCCTGGATTGTTACTAATAATTAATTGTCCACAGTTAGGACTTTTTAGTTAACCATATATTACCAGGTATCAAGTTACTGTACTTCGTTTTCATGTATATGCAGATAGTCTAGTTTTACATTTGTATTTTAATTAACTTCTTAGTACAAAAAAAATCCAACTTGTATCTTGCCCTATTCTGGTAACTGAACTGAGATTAATGTATGAAATGTTGTGCTTGTACTGAGGTTCTTTCTGTCCAGTGGCATCAGTGTGCAAGCAAAGGACTAGAGGTTAGTTGTGACCTGAAGAAAAAAAAGTACGAAAATGATTTTCTTTGCATTACATGCTGACAAAACCAGCAGTTTTACTCTTCAGTGAAACCTCTGCTTCCTTTCTTAATGGTTGCATAGAACGCAGAGACCAGATGGCTGGAATAGAATGCATAGTTAACCAAACAAAACCATTAGATGCTACAGCTTTGTGAATTGCTAGGCATTTTATGTGGTTGCAGATTCTTCCTCATAACCCTTGGTAGAGTTCATCTAAAGTTGCTTTATTGTGTGAATGTATTCATTGTTCGCATTTTAAAAGATTTGTCTGGTTTACCTCATACTAATGATTTCTCGTGCATTTTATTTTAACCCTTTATAACAGTGTTTCTGTAAGCCTGATTTGATTTCTCTGTTTTAATAGTCATGGTGTGTCACATCAGTTACTTTTAAACTGGAACAACTTTTATCCTGTGTACTTTATCATAAGGCAGCTCCTTTAGAAAGTGTTGCCACCCCAGATGGTTTCATATTAACAGGAACCACATGAGTGAGTGATGCTCTCTTTCTTTATTGCAGACATGCCAATATTTGGTCTCTGTCCAGCCCACGATGATTTCTACTTGGTGGTGTGTAACGACTGTAATCAGGTTGTCAAACCGCAGGCATTTCAATCACATTATGGTAAGTGCTTAACCATTTAAAAATCATTATTAGAGGGTAAAAGGTAGAGCAGTATTAAACCAGTGACAGCATGGGTAGGCTATAATACCCCTCCCCCTGTCAGGAAGTAGGTTTTCTAATTCATTGAATGGGTTAATGCCTATCAGATGTTGGGTATTTTCTGAATTTTCTTGAAAGGGATGTGCATTTTCTGATTTTTATTAAAATTAGGGAAAAAGTGTACTTTATAAAATCTTTGTTGAAATATTGCATCAGTGTAGTAAAAGGTTTGTTTCCTTCTAGATCCCACGGTTGTGAATTCAGTGGTTGGTAAAATTATATATACACACACAGAGTATAGAGGCATGGCTTTTTTAAAGGAAATGTGATTTTGAAATGTCCAAGTTCAGTAGTTCTAAATGTATCTTGATGTTGTAATTTGTGAATGTGATGAAGCTATGCTATCTTGCCCCATCAAAATGTGCATGTACTTAGAATGAAGCATTGTGACTTCAGGAGTTTCATGAACCTCTGAGCTGTCCCTGTTCTTTTAGGCTCCAAGCCTGTTGTTATCTGATGTCAATCATGTGAGAATCCAAATAAGCTTGTTTTTCCATTGTCATAATGCTGCCTAAAGTGTTTTAAAAAAATTCCGATCATAAAACTTAATTTTATATCCAGTTAGATTCAGTAACAACTCGAAAGTATTTGAGTGCCCACCTTGTTTCAGGCATTGGGGATGTGGTATCATTCCTACCTCCGTGGAGTTTAAAATCTAGCTGGAGAGAAAGGCAAAACTAACGAGACACATTTTTTTAAATGACTGCAAGTTGTTTTGTCATTGTCCTCATGACTACAAATGCAAGCTTGAGACAGGGAAGAACAACAGGGTCTTTCTGTAATAGCGTGTTCAAGCAAAGCCTCTAAGGAGGTGACCCTGGGGACCTGAGCCCTAAGTGATGAGAGGGAGCCACCCATGCAGCGATCTGGAATAAAAGCATTTGATACAGAGGGGAGAGCCGGTGCCCAGACTTGAAGAAGGCTAGTGAAGTTGGTGAGGGAAGTAGAGACTTGGGAAGTCAGACCTTTTGAACCAGGACCCTGTTCATGTACAGGCTTGTAGGCCAGAGGAAGAAGCCGCTTGGGGGCATTGGAAAGTTTATGTAAGGGAGTAACACAGGACCATCTCACTGGTTGACTTGCTGAGTGTAGACTGTGGGAGAAGGGTAGAAGCAGGGAGAATGGTTCAGAGGTGAAGATGATAATAGACTAAGGCTAAGTGGGGGAGTAGAGCAGGGACACAGCCTAGCTAGCTTTGAACCTACAGGGCTTTCTGTCGGGCTGGATGCAGTTGTAAGAGTCACAGTGTCATAATCAACATCCCACCTCTTACCCCAAGGAATCTTTTTTGTAATTATAAAAAGTTCTTTGAGTTTGTGGTTCTCAGTGAGGCCTGGGAGTAGGCACCAGAGTGAGTACAAAGCTGAATAAGATACTGTCTCCTTGCTGAAGGCTCTTAAGTGGCCAGTATCAGAAAAGGCAGTTAGTTGCCAAGTATTTTGGAGTTAAGGATTCTGAAGCCAGACTAGACTGGATTTAAATCTAAACTTGCAAGAACCATAGGTTAGTTCTTTGTCTTGAGCAAGTTTTTCCAACCTTGGCTTCCTTTGTTATAATGTGGGGACAGTAATAGCAACCTCACTGGTTTCCAGAGAGGATGAAATGAAACAGCATGGTGAAGCCCCTCATGCAGTGCCTGACAGTTGATAGGTATGAGAGAGAAAAAAGGGTACAGCCGTAGATACAGGAGGATGTGGCGAAAGTCGTAAAACAGTCCAAGTTCTTAAGAATAAGGAGGGGCACAGATTGCTTCTCGCACAGTAACTCAGAGCAGGCTTCTTAAAGGAGACAGCCTTCACATTAGGCTATTCGGAAGAGCAGAATGGATTGTTTTTCCCATGTGCACATTTTTTCCCGTCAATTTTTAGGTGTGTAATACATACATGTCCATTGTGGAAAATGCAGAAAATACTTTAAAAAAATCAACTATAATACCCTAAAGTTGGAAGTGTTTTTATGGATGGACAGGGCTGCCACATACAGCTGCACAGCTTGTGCACTGAACAGCCATGTTTGGTGGCTCCAGGTTGGCAGCAGGGATGATGGGAGCAAGTGCAGAGGCAGGAAATTCCAGGCTGTCTGGAATGTACTCCACGGAGTCTCCATTGGCCGGAGCTGGTGTACCCATGTGTGGAAAAGCTGTGTGCAAAGGCAGGCTGGGGCTGCTCAGAGAGACTCAGTGCCATCAGACACCCCTGGCCTTGATATGTCAGTGGGGACCTATTGCAGGTTTTTTAGCACCTGAGTGATGTGACTTAGTGATGCTCTAGAGAATGGGCAAAGTGGATTAGAAAGGAGTGTGAAAACAGCTGCTGTTTGTACCAAGGCCCACTTAAAGGTGTTACCTCTTGCAGGACTTCCTGAGGCAGAAGGGGGCCCTCTTGGTCCCCTCTTCCAGAAGCACTTCACTCAGTTACATACAGCACGTTTCGTGGTGATGATTTTATTTCTCTTCCTCTCTCTCATAGAATGTCTGTGTATTGGGGACGGGGTGTGGGTGAGGGGAGGGAGTGTCTTAAAATCATATTTCTGCTCTTTTTATCTACCAATATGTAGCATACACAGTGTCTGCTAATAAGGTACTTGTTCAGTGACAAAGCAATCGTGGTAACTTCCAAAGTAGAAGAAGGTGTGGTGTGAATGCAGGATTTACATACATAATCCAGTGCCTTTTGTCAGCCAGGCAGGAAATGCAACTGATAAAGGCCCCTGGGTGGGGACTTTGGACCCTCTTGTGGCAAGGGAAATTCAAAGCTGTAAGAAAGAAGAGAGTCTGGCAGAAGGATGAGGGTCAGGTGCTGAGAGAGGGATTCAGCTGGGAAGTGTAGAAGGAGGTCCCTCTTTGGGAGCAGCAGCCAAGGAGAAGGCTGATGGAAAAAACAGGAGGTTGGGAGATGGATAGTTGTGTGGGCTTGGGGGCAACTCCACGCAGTGGAGGAAGGCACCATGTGATGGCTCTCGGCTGGTTTAGGAGTAACATCTTACTCACCTGGAAAGGAGAGGCAGTCAGGGGACCAGGACCAAGAACCATTCCCAATGTTGCCAGTGTCTCTTCTGTGTTTGGGGTGAGGGGCTGTAACAGGAAGAAGTATTTGGAACCCGTTCTTCTTTGTTGTCATTCCAGAAGGCTTATCACTACATGTTTGTTTTCCAGAGTTAACACCAAAAGACCAAAAATGTTTTTGAAATTGAAGAAATTTCTACAATCTGTTTATGACTATATTAGGAAGAACTCATACCTGCTAAAGGAGAGATTCTACTGTCTTATCTTTTTTTTTTTTTTTGCGGTACGCGGGCCTCTCACTGTTGTGGCCTCTCCCGTTGCGGAGCACAGGCTCCGGACGCGCAGGCTCAGCGGCCATGGCTCACGGGCTCAGCCGCTCCGCGGCATGTGGGATCTTCCCGGACCGGGGCACGAACCCGTGTCTCCTGCCATCGGCAGGCGGACTCTCAACCACTGCGCCACCAGGGAAGCCCTGTCTTATCTTTTGATGAAATTGGTGAAAATGTGTGGGTGGGCAGTCTTCTGTGAATTCATGTATTACTGATATTCATCTGTGACTTTTATGAACAAATGAGCAGTTGCTACAAAATTCAGCAGGCGGTTCCTTTAAAACCACTGCTGCCTGGCAGTGACAGGGAGGGAGCTACAATGGCAGCAAGGCTTATAACTCAGTTCATGTTGGTGGTAAATGTTATTCTGAATTGGTGAGGAGGTTATTACCCATAGTAGCGAGAGACCTACAGACATACCTCACTTCTTGTGCTTTGATTTATTGTTCTTCGCAGATAGTGCGTCTTTTACAAATTGAAAGTTGGGGGCAACCCTGCATCAAGCACATTTGTTGGTGCCGTTTTTCCAGTAGCATTTGCTGGCTTCATGTCTCTGTGTCACATTTTGGGAATTCTTGAAACATTTCATACTTTTTCTTTGTTACTATGTTTGTTATCATGATCTTTGATCAGTGATTATTGTTGGGACTACAACTTGCTAAAGGCTCAGATGATGGTTAGCATTTTTTAGAAATAAAGGGTTTTTTTTTAAATAAAGTATTTTTAAATTAAGGTATATACATTCTTTCAAGTCATAATGCTATTGCACACTTAATGGGCTACGGTATAGTGTAAACATAACTAAGTATTGGGAAACCAAAGAATTCGCGTGACCTGCTTTATTGCGATATTCACTTTATTGCGGTGGTCTTGAACCACACCTGCAGTGTAATATCTGTGGAGTGTGCCAGTACTCTTTTGCTAGCCGAGCTGCCTCTTTGGGAGTTGACTATTAAGCAGGATTTCCATTGGAGCAATGATGGTGAGTGATTGTAGTGTCATTTTGGCATTTCTAGTTTCATAGTCTGACTGTTCTTGTAGTATAGATGGCTTTCTTTCTTGGAAACTGCATAGTAATACCATGCTTTGTTTTAATGTTTTGAAATAGTCCAGGCTGCCTCATATTTCTCTTCAGTTATTCAGTATTTTTAGGAGTGAGATGTTTCTTCCTGCTAATTTTCAGATTTAAAAATATAATTGAATCAGTGGATCCCAAACCTGCTGTGCCTCCACATCAAAGGAGAGCTTCCTAAGTGGCCCCTTCCTACAGTCCACTGCAGACTAGCTGGCTGGGAGTCGCCGGGGATAGCACCCAGGAATCTGCATTCCACACAGCTCCCTAGGCTGATTCTGGCCCACAAGCTGGCCAGGATGCATTATGCTCACAGCAGATCCCCTCACTCGGTAGGGGCTGCTGCTTTGTATTCCTGTGCTTGGCATAGTGACTCGCGCAGATCAGCACTCCGAGATTCGTTGAGTCTAGCAAGGATGGCATGAAAGGAGGCCCCTGCTTTTTTTTAACTGATTTTTAACTTTCTGTATTATTTGCTAGAAGTCTCACATTTGCCTCTAAAACTTTACATATGAAAGAGGGCTGAGATGGTGACATTCCCTATGGCCAGAAGCACCTTTCTTTTGAGGTGGTGAACCAAGTTGGGAATCTGAGTTGATCATTCAGTAATAAGTGTGTTGGTCCTAAACTGGCTACTGAATAGCGTAAACTTTGTTTACTTTGTATTACAAAGTAAACTTTGTAAACTTTGTATTCCTGTTTACATGCCTTTACTCTGGATCTGAACAGGTAGGATCAGCTGATGACTTGTGGGGGGCCTGTGGGGTTCTGTGTTGAAAGAGCCTCGCAGGTGATTCTGAGAAGCTGGGTGTTTGCACTGCTCTGTGCTCTGCCGCTTCTCTTTGAATTTCCTTGTGAAGACTACGATAATTTCTCTCTTAGGCAGACATAGGCTGATCTTACCTAGGTGAAATAAATGAGTGATGTTAATTCAGCTTGGACAGGTGCTACGTTTAGCATCTCTATAATTAATTGAAACCTGCTCGAATGTCAGCTGTTGAAGTATTTTGCCTCTGATGAGTTAGGGTGACCTACTTTTTCACCTTGTGGCTCAGCCCGGAGTCCCTGAGCACATGTACCTCTGCTACCTTTTCCCAATTTCGATCCACCGAGTTCCATCTTTATGATTTGCTTATTTAATGCCACTTAATATTTTTTCTTTAAATCAGACCACTTCTATTTAAATAAATCTTTCACAAAGAAAACCTTACTAGAATCATCAACGGGAAAACTACTCTTCTTTGCCATAGATGGTAAGTGTGAAAATAAACACAGTGAAAAGATTAAATCCTTTGTTGCTGCTCTTGCCAATGCCATCACTGAACCTTGAAGCCTGCTCTCTTAGTTAAAAGCAAGACTAGCACGTTTTAGGCAAGTGTCATCCACAGAGTAGCGTGATGTTACCAGAAGACTTGAAAGAGATTTGGAAAGGGAGTAAGTTTTCACTTGAGATTTAATGTTATTAATGTTGAAGAGTGATAACCTACTCCATGTTTGGGGAAACACCAGCTCAAGCTGTTGGATTTGGTTTCCTCTGATGTTCAGGGAGCTGTCTCCTGAGGCCAACCCTAGCCTAGGAAATGCCTTACCGAGCAGTATTCTCAGATCTCATGTTGATCTGCAAAAGGATCACAGTTAAATACCCTTTGCCATTTATCCATCGGTATCACGTGTTGCGTGCTGTCCCATTGCTGTAAGTGGGGTGGGAGTCTGGGCTCGGTGTAAAACATCTGCCCCTCTCTCAGACCTTGCTTCACAGATGGGGATGTCATAAATATGGCTTTTTCATAACTTTGTGAAGGTACCTTGAGCAGAAACACCTCTGCAATCTGAGAGCTTTCTCCGCTTGCAGATACTACAAATCCTGTAAAATTAACAGCCACATGTATTGCTTGGACTTAACGTTCCTTAAAGTGCCCTGAGGTGGATTGGATTCTTTTAGGTGCCAGGATAAATTATATTTTTCTAAAATGTCATTTTCAGCAGAGGACGAGTAAACAGAAATTACTCATACTTTTTTGAGCTAATTAATTGGTTTCAAAGACGGTCAGTGTGAGAGCAAAATGAATCTTACTCTATGAGATCCCGTGGGCTGTTTCTGGTAAAAATGCCGATCCCATTGTTGACAACAATTTCACATAGTTGTGACCAATGATTGCCATCACATAATTAAGTTAATCTGCATCACAGAGCAGAGGTTTTGCTGTTTAATAAAGAACACCCTCTCCCTCTTGTCATCTGATTGACTTAGACATGGAAAGTAACATATTCAGGTATTTTGAATGAGTTGTTTTATTTGGTTATTAAGTAACTTTGATTTTGGATAAAGAAAAAAACGTTTCTTTTTTCTCTCCAGTTGTTAGCTAAATTTGGCCTCTACATTCTTATAATCTGGTTCTTATTCTACTTTGAAACTTTCAGTGATACTTAATCTTTTTAGGATTGGCATTCATTTAAAAGCCCAGAGGCTAATGATAATTTGTACTTGATTCACAAAGTGTTTTTGCACGTATTATCTTATTTCTTGTTCTTAGCAACCCACTGAATGGATGGTTTTATTCCCAGTTTACGGATCAAACTCCTAAATTAAATTTCATTCACACAGATAAAATGTCCGAGGCTGGGTTTTCTGTCTCCTTACATCTGTTTCTTTTGCATATAATAAGGATGTATAGAGTTAAAAGAAAATCTAGAGTAGATGTAATGAATTCCACATGTCACAAAACTGTCATTAATGACAGATGTTCTAGTTCAGGTAGAATTTTAAGTTTGCTTAGAGTGGCTGGGTCAGCATTGTAAAGCCATTACCTCAGAGAGGACATTTAGTAATTTGAAGACGTAATGGTAATAGGTAGATATTTGATTTAGCATAGTCATTGGATTTCTCTTCGGCCCGTTCTACTTTATTTAACCCTAAATCATAGTAGTTATCCAAAGCCAAGCTACTCCTCTTTTTGTTACAGCCTCATAACATTTTCCAGCTTCTTTAGAGAATTGGTTGGCATATTTCTGCAGTCAGTATAAAGATTGAAATTTGTTGCAGAGCCAAAAATACTTCACTCTTTTACTTCAAAGACACACGCCAGGCCTTTCTCCAGCAGTCGGGGGCTGAGCCAGGGAAGGGAGCAAACCAGAGCAGGCACATCAAAACGTGAGCAATGTCAGGGTAGACGTTAGTTTAATTCTCGAAGGAAATTCCAAGTTAACTATTTGATCTAAGCTTCTTGTCACTGAACAGCATGATGTGAAATTAATGCAGTGAATTCAGTTCTTCTTTACCGCAAGCCAAATAGTGCTAATTAAAAATTTCAGATAACTTCAGCAGCATCAGATAAAGGATCAATGTAATTTTATCTTTTTTTTCTTAGTAATACAAAAGCAAGTACATTTAAAATGGTGTTATTTGTAGGAGCAGCATTTTAATTGCTAGTTATAAAATGTATTGATTTTCCTTTATACTGAAATCTGGGCCTTTATTAATGTCTGTGCCTTTGGGTTTTTTTAAAAAATCATAAACTGGAAATGAATAATATCATTCACATTTAACAAGTATTTATTGAGTACCTCCTGTCTAGGCATTGCTCTCCACTGAACTAGGAAAGCAGTGTCTTTGATTTCATGCAGCTTAGGGAGGGTAGAGCGATGAAAGATAGAAATCTTTCTAGGGTAGAAAGATGAAATCAAGTAAAATAAGATGATTTCAGGTAGTAATAAAGGCTTGGGATAGTGTGAGAGAATAACTGGGGCAAGGCACTTCTGGTAAGGCTAGTCAAAGAAAGCCGCTCTGAGGAGTTGATGCGTAAGGTCAGTGATGAAAAAGAGCTAGCCATTTGACGATCTGGAGGAGCAGTGTTCCACAAAGAGAAAATAGCAGGTGCAAAGATCCTGTGGGAGGGAATGACCTTGGCAGAGAGGCCAGTGAGGAGGTAGAAAAACAGTGTGCAGGGAGGAGAGGGGTCCAGGTTGAGGTTGGAGAAAGGGGTGCTGGCGCCAGATGGAAGGAACCAGGCTTGGCCAATGCAGGCCATGCAGAGTCACTGGAGGATTTTGAGCAAGGAAGTGTCTTGATGTGATTCATGGTTGCTCTGAGGAACATAGAGGGCAAGAGCGGAAGCAGGGAGACGGTTAGTGGGCTGTATTGCACTAGTCCAGGCGAGGGTGGGATTTGGAGAGAAAGCTTAAGTTGAAGGTGGTAGCAGCAGAGGCAGAGAGATGCGGATAGACTGGGAATCAGCACAGAAGTAGAAGGCCAGCAGGGGTGGCTGATGGACTGGGATTGAGTGATACGGGAGAAGAAGGGATGAGAAATGGCTCTTGGGGCTTTGGCCTCAGCAGCTGGATGGATTTACTTAGCTTGTAGATCATGGGGTTGTTCTTTCAATTTGTATATGGGCTTTTGTTTGTTTGTTTTGTTTTAATGAGGTGTACTGACCTGAATGAAAAGCCTTTGATGTATTATATTCATTCAGTCTTTAGACATTTTCTAGAGATTGTGGGGATAGAAAATAGTTATTGCAGTGATGCCAAACTTTGGGGTCATTTATTCTTTTGGGTTTTTGTTGGTTTTGTCTTTTTTGGTTTTTTTTTTTTAGTGGAACAGTAATTTAGTCATGTAAGCCAGGAAACAAAGGGATGCTCTCATTTGGGTAATAGAAACTTATTGATTAAAAAGGAAAAACACATGTATTTGATTTTTTCATTATTAACATAGTAATGCACATTGTGAAAGAAAAACAGTAACCATCAGCAAGAGGTTAAATATGCGGTCAGAATAAGTAAATCTCCATCTTAACCTTTCAGGGGTACAGGTTGACATAAACTCTTGGGATGTTTCTAGACCCTGGACAAAGGAATATTTAGCTGTGTATTTCTTGTTTTCTCTCACACATGGAAAATTAGACTTATTATAAGTTCACTTTTTTAAACTTAGTGATCTAGCATATTTTTCCATGTTAATGCACATTACTTCCTTCTTTTTAAAGATTGCCTATTATTCCACTTTCTTAATGTACTTAATTTAACCTGTCCCCTATTGGTGGACATATAAATTGTTAGTGCTACATTATCACGTGCAGCACTTTAAACCCATTCTTTTTTTTCTTTTTTTTTTTTTTGCGGTACGCGGGCCTCTCACTGTTGTGGCCTCTCCCGTTGCGGAGCACAGGCTCTGGACGCGCAGGCTCAGTGGCCATGGCTCATGGGCACAGCCGCTCCGTGGCACGTGGGATCCTCCCGGACTGGGACACGAACCCGTGTCCCCTGCATCGGCAGGCGGACCCCCAACCACTGCGCCACCAGGGAAGCCCTAAACCCATTCTTCTTTGGGAATGTCTGTCAGTATGTCAGTGTATTGATTTTCCACCTGGAGGCTGGTCAGAGCTGCCCTCCAGGTTAGTGCTACTGTGATTGAATGAACTACTTCAGCAGGTCTGATTTGTGTCACCAGAATGAGGCAGTGAAAATGTGAGTTTCCAGCAGCATCAGTCATTCAATAAAAATTGTTAATGTTCGCCTGTGCTACTCTTGTCTGCTACATACAGAAATTATTAGGATGGATGTGCTTCAGATTTTAAAGGGGACATTTCAGGATATAAATCCATATTTTAGTTATATTTGCTGAAAGATGTTTTTCCTGACAATCATTTCACAAGGCTAATTTGTGGGTTGGCTAGTTAAGATACACATACACCTGCTATGTCAACCCCGTTAAGCTGTGGTCTTATATCTGACCAGAAGAGGGAGTTTTTATCGCTTGGATATGCAGTAGCACCTACTTACTACCTGGCTGGGGTAGTTCCTCCCACGCACATGCTAGTTCAAACCCCTAAAACTGGTTTGGGGGAGGGGGCAATGGCTAAATATATCTGTTTCCTTCCTCATTCCTTATTGTGTGTATAGAAATTCCAGTCTTTAGGTTTACTTCTCTATTCTGTTTTTAAGACAACAGTTCTCAATTTGAACGTCAAAGCAATTGTATACGTTTTCCTCTTGTGTGTTTGAAAGTTAATAAAAAGAGAAATGGAGGAAGGTAATTACCTCAAATTAAAATACAAGCCATCAGCCCCTAATCACACATGATATAGTTCTTGATCTGTAGTCTCCTAGGGTGAAAAACTCCAGTATGAAATTTGTTTCATTACTTCTTATGCTTGATATTTTAAAAAGATTGCTGAAACTCCTACTATAGAAGATTTGTAGTGAGCTTTAGAAAATTCAGGTGTTGTTTCGCAAGAGTGGCTAATAGGCCTTTTTCTATGTTATTCTTACTGTGCTCGGTTGTGTTACTAGACTCTCAGTCTGTGTAGCCAAACAAATGAAATGGGTTCCACAGTCAGGATAAAGTGCTTTGATGTAATACCAGAATTTCATACTGTTTAAATTTTTCTTCCACTTTCTTCACAGTGCATTTTTTGTAACAAAAACTCAAGTGAGTTTCTTAGTGGATTTTTTGATTGATATGGGAATATATGAGATGCATACATCCGCCATATATACTTACATAGATACACAAATGTAGTAATCTCAAACATGCTATTTTCAGTTCAGCCTACTTCTTTCTTGTTTTTTTTAATGTTTGTTTATTTATTTTCTTATTAGTCACCCATGTTTCTTTGGCGTTCACTCCCCACCTTCTCCAACTGTAACGGTCCTCCACTCTGTAATCCATCTATGTAACTAGATACATTCTTAGTATGTAACTTAGTATACATCATTCTATATTTTTTCTCATGCTCATAACTCTTTACAGACACATGTAATCCCATGTTTCATTAGCAGGGGCTACTGGTCATAGTTTTACCCAATAAAAGAAAAAAAAAGGGATCCTGTTATGCATACTTCTGCTTCTTTTCCACTCAGCAGTACAACATGGAGATCCACTCACATCCCAAGATAATACTAATCCCCTTTTTAAGGTGCGGCTGTGCGGTAGCTTCCTCAGCCAGACCCTCTGTCTGTGGACATTCACTTTGTCTCCTGCTTTTTGCCTCTATGAACAAAGCAGCAGTAGCCACCCTGCTACATAAGTCCTTAACTGCTGGTGGTTTTGTTTCTATGGGATAGAGTCTCAGGAAAGGATTCTGGGATCAAAAAGGGTATTTATTTGCATTGTTAATAGCTGCTACTATGTTGTTTTCCAAAAAGGCTCTCTGCTAGCCACGTATGACAGTATCACCATCAGGAGTAGGTGTTTTATTTATTTTTATAAACTTCCATTTCTTATTTTTCTAAAGCCTCTTACAGTGTTTTACACGCATATGCACAAGTGTGACTAACTGTAATTTGACTTTGAAGTCAGTTTCGCAAACAAGTGCAAACTTTTGTTTACTACCAGTGTAGCATGTGTCTTCTGAGTTTGAGTGATAGTTTGAGTAATGATACGAGGCAAAGAGATCTTTCAAAACGAGTGATGATTTTTAAAATATTCGTTTAAACAATTATAGGCAGTTTTCCTGGCACTTGTGGGAGATTTCTATTCATTCTGTATGGAATTTATCTTAGGGAAGAAATCTAGTTCTGTTAGGCTGAGATTCCTCTCTGCAAAATGTGTAGTCTTCTAGAAGACAGTAATTTCTGTTGAGATCAGTTGCGGGGCCAGTGAAAAACTATTGCCAGTTTTATTTCTGATCTCATTATCCTCCTTGAATTTGGTGTGATTGGTCACCTTTTAACAGTGTTCACTTTGTGTATCAAATAATGACTGGGCCGAGGTCAGACTGTGGTTCACACAAAGCCTATGTAAATGAGGCTGTGAGGTTATACTTTATTTGCCTGCCTTTGAACAATCTGAACAGCTGAAAAGGGACACACACACGAAGTGTGGCTGAGCCCTGAAGAAGTGTCCACCAAACAGATCAGACGATGCCAGCCAGAGGGAGGCTGCTGCGTGCTGTTAGCCCCCAAGGTGAATTATCCCCTTTTAAACTTCATCTCCCACCTCTCCTAATCCTGTGTGAGCACCTAATGAGCACTGGATAATAACATAGCAGCATTTCTGGGTGAAGCTAATCTGATTCTGGATAGCAGGCTTCCCGGCCCACAGCTGAATGAATTGCTTGGTATTTCCAAGTTTGAAAATACTTTCTCCCCCTTTCAAGTGCTCCTTGGCAGCAGGTGAGGAATGTTAAAGCTCCTGTAAGTGCCAATTAAGGCCAATTATAACTCTGCCCGGCCTGCTGAGACAGTGAAGTGGAGTGAGTGGAGGCTTGTGCTGCTTGCTGTAAGCTGGGGAACTGGCTGCCGCTGGTGACAGGAACACAGGATTTCCCAACTGCCAACAGCTCGTTTGTTGTCCTGCAGAACACCAAATGACACCTCTGCTGGCTTCTCAGGTGTGGATTTAGGAAATCCCAAGATGTGTTGGGGACCTCACTAGTTTCTGTAACAGAAACCGCTGTCTTTCTTTTGGTCTTCCTTTGTTTTGAATGACGTCCACCATCCAGTTTCTCCTTCTTTCTCATCGTAATAGCTGACACTTATCGAGCATTTAAGATGTGCTGGGCACTGCATTACATGTGTCACCTCCTTTACTCCTCACCGAGGCCCTGTTAGAGGAGGCAGTATTACTGCTTCTCAGGGGAGGGCACAGACCCTGAGGGACAGAAGTCTCTTGCCCAAGGCTACACAACTAAAAGTGCTGAGGCTGTGGCCAAACCCAAGCCCTCGTGGCCCCTCCTAGCTGCTGCCGGTTTGCTTGTTTGCTGGGAGCGGGCTAATTCACAGAAGAATTTGTGTCAGTTCAGGACTCCCTTTGTGCAACCAGAGTAAAATTGATGAGTGCACACCATCCACACCACAGCCAATACCTATAATTTTTGGTCTGTAAGGCATGGATGTTATTCTATTAAAATGGTATTTTAGTCCGTAGTCTTTTTTCAGTCTGTAGTCTGTTTATTTTTTCATAAGAAAAAAGAAATGTGACCATGTCCCCAGACCTAGGCACTGAAATATGAGCCATCATTGGGAGATTTAATATCAATATAAACTTTATTTGGATAGGATATTGAGAAGTGGTTTGAAGAAAATAGTAATAATGCTTTCCAAGCAGAACAGGGTGGTATTTGGTTAAGTATTTTACTCAGGGTATTAAGAGCGGTATGTGTTTAAAAGTTCAGTCTGAGCTTTATATGCCCAGTTGTTGTGTATTTGTTTTTATTCTTATTGTACAAATTTTAATTTTTCTGGTTTGCACTATCATTCATCCCTTCTTTGATATAGATCTTAAAGATAAATTCGGATTGTTTCTTTCTTGTTTATATATGAAATTAAGTGTAGACGTATGTTTGTAGCATTTACGAAGATTTGCTGAAGCTCATCCTGAAGTTCCTCCAGGTTACAGAAAGACGTCGTTTCCAAAATTGTCTTGGGTTGGCTGGTTCTCGTAAGGATTGTTTTCCCCACTAGCACCATCACCATCTACAAAAGGGAACATTAGAAAGGCAAGCGTTTGTGCTGGGAGACTGGCAAGGAGTCTGGTGTCCAGGCTGAGGGGTGCAGTGATGTGGAGCTGAGGCTTAGTCTGAGTCAGGTCCTCTTATCCCAGTTCAGTTCTGCCATTGATGGTGTCAGGGAGACTCCTCAGCTCCCCCTTGGCGAGGGCGAGGGCAGGTGGACGCAGGGAATGATGCTAAAAAACTTTCTGCAATCAGGTAGTATGGCAATAGAATTTTTTTTTCTCCTGCTAGCTTAAGAAACCCGTCAGTGAGTTAACCTAAATGTCTTATTTTTGCTAATTAACTTTGGAAAGATTTGCTCATCCTGTGCTTCTAGTCCCGCTGATGGCTCTTTCCTTGTGTTCTTCTGTCTTTTAAGAACCACCATAGTTTTGCATTGTTTGAACCGGAAATCTGGTGGGGGGTCGGGGGAGGGTTTCAGAAAGCCCTCTAGATCTTAATATTGCTGCTGTGGTTAGGGTCTGAATGCTTGCTGTGAAAATAAAGCAGTGTGGCTACTACTCTTTTGTTTTACAGTAAATGTAGAATTTGTGTCTGGTCTAATAGAAGCCATTTCCTATGCCTCACAACTCTTTACCACCCCTTCCAGGCCAAATCTTTTCCACACATGTAATTCATGACTTTGTGCCAAATAGTCTGTGTTGGGTGATGGTATTTTGTAGAGGAATTTACCCCCTCCTTTTGACATTTAAAAGTGTTCATTCTGAACTATCAGGCATCTGAGTCTGTTTATGTGTGCAGCCTTTATTATCATAAAATTCAGATCTGTTGGCTGCTTTTTTCCACGTCTATTTGATAGTAAGATTTGGCGATTGACAAGATTGGGGAGTAGTGACGCAGAGAGTGTAATAGGGCTGAAGACAGACAAACAGCTAAACCAGGAAGGCCTGGTTTACAAAGAGCCACTTAGAGAAGTTTTGGGATTAAAAGTCTAAAAGTTCCCCAGCTTTAGTCGGTCATCCAGTGGTTGAACTCTGGACAATAAGGTGTATATTTTTTCTGAAATTAGACTGTTTTACAAACATGCACAGAAAATGGGTTAAAATTTTTCTTACTAGATTTAAGGAAAAGTGTGCTTAGGTATAACAGACTTCTGTTGTTTTAAAGTATAGATCGTGGGGAAATAGAATGTGGAGAAAGACTGCTGATATTTGTAAAAATGTATAACATTAAAACTTGTAGGTTTGTCCAGGCTTAAAGTGTAGATATATAACGAATCAAGTACATTTTCTAATATACCTGGTAATAGTTGTCATTTTACTCACTCAGGAAAATCAGGTGTGAGTAATTTACATTCTAATTCTAGCAGGTTAAATTTATAAATTCCATCTCCCTCAGTTTTGGCCAGCTGCCTTTCAAAGAGAAGGATTCATTTACACCAGCCAGGACGCCTTGTATGACCATATTAGATGAAATTAGACTCCACCCCTTGTTTTCTGTTGATCTGCCAGGACCTTTGTAATTCAAGTGCTTTTTACAGTAGTAGCAAATGTTACATAAGACCAAACATGGAGCATATTTGGAGTTGGTGGGCAGACTCAAATCATGATGCAAGCCTGCAGTAGCAAGTGTGCAATGAAGCACAACCAAATTATGTGAATGGAAGGTAACAAGAAGCCTCTTCAGAACAGCCCTTCCTCCGCACGGGGGCTGAAAGCTCCACCGGGTAAGTTTTCCGAGGCAGTTTTCCGAGGCTGGACTTGGCCCGGGGCCCAGTTCTGGACGAGCTTGCGGAAGGTGGGCTAGGTCTTTGGGAACAGGACGGAGACCCACGCAGAGCCGAGTGTGGCGAGCTGGCGCAGGCCCCCTTCCTCTGGTGGCCGTCCTGCCCCGCCAGCAGGCCCGGAGCACTTCGTGGCTGAAGTGGTGGAGAGAGTGCGCTCTGCAGACCCGTGGAGCAGGGGGGTAATCGCAGCTAGAGGGATTAGCTGCTGCCGGCCGTCCACAGGAGCCATGCTGAAATGTCATTTGAGTGATCTGGCCAAAGGTCAAACGCAGGCAGGAGTTGAGTTTGCTGTTAACTCCAACAAAATGCTGAGGTTTGCACCAAACGGTGCCCATATCTCAAAACAGGGAGAGCAGTGGTTACATCGCTCTCTAAAAATGGACGAACGTTGTAACACGCTTTAACTGTTTGTTTTTTATCTCACTTGTGGTGAGTGAGGTTTCATGACAGGCAGTTCACCGTGTTTCCTGTAGAACGTGTTTGAAAGCTGTTTTGTCGGATACTTCAAATCCACAGCAAAGTTTCAAGCAGAACACTGTGTCAAGAGGAAGAACAACTTCAGAATACAAACAGTAACCCTGGGAAGTCATTCAGTAACTTAAATTGAGTGTATAAAAATTTAATTACTGACTGACTGCCAGAAAAGACTATTCTTTTTCGGTTGTGTTATTAAGGTAGCCAGTACAGCCAAGCAGATTCTTCCTGGGTGGGTTGGGCGGCTGTTCTCAAAGTTACCTTAACTCTCTCATGCCTCGTCTGCAAGCAGGAAGTGAGGTGACAGTTGAGATCTTTAGTTTTCACTGGATTCACCTTTCATGCCTCCTGCAGTAATGTGCTTGACCGGATGGTTCTCATTGAGGCTGAAATTTAGCTACTGGTTTGCAGAACTTTAAATACAAACAGATTTTCAAACCTTTATTCAAATTGCTGTTTAATGCCCTAAAATTGATTTTTCTAAGAACTCTTATTTCTCGTCAGGCAGTTTTAGTGTTGCTGTTTCTGGTTTCATTTTTGCATATCGCTTTTGGTGTTGATTAGTTGACAGCCCCATCCTGTAGGTGGGGCAGACGCTGTTTTCTGTCTTCAGAAAAAATAAACACGTGCTGCAGACTCCTCGTTGGCATTGTTACGTCATGAATCACCCATTCCTTATTAACAGAGCGCTTAATGAGGAGACTTTAAGGGCTGTGTTGTGAGTTTGGGGTTTTTTGTTATTCCCAGGTTCACGGTCTTTTCACCCCTTCCCCACCTTCCCCCCAATAAAGTGAAATATAAAGGCCACAAAACTATTGGGGAAACAGCAATAAGGATGTGGCTTACAGACTAGCGCAGCACTCTGAAGCAGATGGTGCTGTCATTCCGTTGCACCTTGGACTTGCTGCTCCTCTTGGCCTCAGAGGACAGTGCTCCCTGAGGGGATTCCTGCACAGACGTTTTCGTTTTAAAAAACAAAGGAACAGAACAAAAACAGAGAACTCCTCTAGTTTGAGTTCTGCCAGGTTTCTTTTAATTTTCTCTCTCTCCCCTACCCTTTGTGTGTGTGTTAAAACTGGATTGGAGTGGTAAAGGCATAGCTTGTTTTTCTTAATACTTTTTGCATTTTGATGATAGCCTTCTATCTTTCATTAGAGAAAAACTGGGAACCAGACCCAAAACGTGACTAGAGAGGTACTTGCGTAAGGACTGAGGATGTCGATGCTTGACCTGTGCAAGGTGTTCACACATTGGAAGGCTAAACTTAAAATGATAGATCGCTAAACGTATGGGATGCTTTTTCCTCCAGCAGATAAAGGATTAAAGCAAAAGTAAATGGAGACTGATGGAGTTTTGGTTTTGGCTTTTGGTTTCTTCTCACATGTTGATACCTGAGGCGTGCCGACATTTCAAGTCAATGGGAGCGAATTCGGGGGAGATGCTGTGCATCGCTCAGACCTGCGATCCTGTTTGTTTCAGGCAGGGTGAGTGCTTGCTGTACTCTGCCAGTATCATTTGGGTAACAGTGTGTGTCCTGAGGACGGCGGAGAGAGCTGCTTGTGACTGTTAGCAAAGTGGAAGTGTCAGCCAGCATGTCGTTCATTGCATGATATCCTGTAGCCAGAAATGGTGACGGCAACATCACAGGGGTGGCATAGTTTGGTGGCTGTGTTTTGCTCAAGGCGGTAACAGCCTTTTCCCCAAAGTTGTATTTGCTAAAAACATCTGTGTGTGTCTGTCTGAAATCATGATGATAACTCTCAGTTCGAAGTCTGCACCTTGAACAGGATAGGAAGGGCCCCCTTAAGGAAATGAACTCTTATTCAGACCATTCAATGTTCCTTAAACAAGATGCCTTATGACAACGATTATGAAGAAATGATATTCTCGCAACGGAGGTGATCAGTTGTTATACCATCCAGTATCCCCTCTTTTTCTCTATCATTCCATCTCCTTTAATAAAGTATTTGGAATTTTTAAAAGCCATTTTTTCCTAATGTTTGTACAGACCTACAAGTTGAGACAGCAGGGGAGGGCTACCTCCAGATATTCAGTAAGGTTTTCATATTTCTCACATACTTGAAAGCAAAGTTCAGAAAGAACAGTCCCCATGGGAAGAATTCCTGGCAAGAGGATTATCTGAGGTTGCCATATTTGTGGTCCTTTCTTAGCAACATTATTTACAATCCATTCACGCCTGTCCCTTCCCCCACCGGAGTTGGAGTCATTCTCCCTTGTAATCTGCCCTTTGTGATCTGTTCTCTTTCATCAGCTAGTGTGAATGGGAATGCTGCAGTGCTGCCCTGCCCAGAGACGTGGAAATGCCAAGGGACCTGGAATACTTTAGTGGGGCTTTTATTTCCGTCATAAAGCACTGACTTCAAGAGCTTGATAATTTGATTATAGACCTTGGCGAAAAGTTGTTTCAAGTGGCCCAAGTGCTGTAAATGACTCTCTCTTCTGCACTTTCCCCTCGTGTTTTAATTTAAAAACATTCTGCGTTAGGGGGAGGAGAAATGCATTTGGCAGAAGTCGCAGTTGGAGACTAATTTGTTAGGGCAGCCAGTGTTGAAATCATCCTTTTCAGTTAAATCTCTCTAGTGGAAATGATGCCGAGTGCTTTGTGTAAAGACTTTTTTTTTTCTTCCTCACTGTTTTCCAGTGCCATTTGTAACCCACCTAAGCATGCTCTGAGGCTGCCTCTCGGCTCTGGTTTTGGCTTTTGGTGAACTGTCCTTTGAGGCACTGTGTGTCAGAGGTCAGCTCTGGATTCCACAACTTGAGATTTGAATGTTTCGGGACAGTCCCACAGATTTGCTTCCTTTTTAGCATCAGACCACGCTTTGCTTGCTCTGGAGTAGTCCGGTCGAGTCCCTGGGGACCCTCCAGAAATTGGATCAAAGAAAAAGCAGATACAGGATTAAAAAAGAATATGTAATGACAAGGAGTGGAGTTGGATTGTGTTTGCTGGTGAGACACGTGAAAGTGCTTTTAGAAAAGAATAAGAACGTTTACAGGGAGAAGTTGACAGTGAGAGTAGTGAGGAGACACTATTAAATGCTTTATGTCCACACATAGTCCACAGTGTGACTTTAAAAGTGTGCCAAGGGGCTCCCCTGGTGGCGCGGTGGTTGAGAGTCCACCTGCCGATGCAGGGGACGCGGGTTCGTGCCCCGGGCCGGGAAGATCCCACATGCCGCGGAGCGGCTGGGCCCGTGGGCCGTGGCCGCTGAGCCTGCGCGTCCGGAGCCTGTGCTCCGCAACGGGAGAGGCCACAGCTGTGAGAGGCCCGCGTACCGAAAAAACAAACAAACAAACAACCTTGGCACACTTTTTTTTTTTTTTTTTCGGTACGCGGGCCTGTCACTGCTGTGGCCTCTCCCGTTGCGGAGCACAGGCTCCGGACGCGCAGGCTCAGCGGCCACGGCCCACGGGCCCAGCCGCTCCGCGGCATGTGGGATCTTCCCGGCCCGGGGCACGAACCCGCGTCCCCTGCATCGGCAGGTGGACTCTCAACCACCGCGCCACCAGGGAAGTCCCAAGGATTTTTTTGTAATAGTTATTAAGAAAAAAAATAGATGTGTCCACCCAAAGTGTGGTTTCACAGATACTGCTTAGGATAATGCTGAATTGGGTATGCCTGGTCAGTCACTGAATTTTATGTATATTATATATATATACACACACACACACACACACACACATATGCAGTTTTGATATATAGTCTGCCTCAGGCCCTGAGCTTAGATGTTTCATAGTGGGTCATAATCCTTGTGAAAGACAGATGATGCCTCATGAGTTGTGTTTGGTGGCCTGAAACTGAACTATGATGGCTACTTTGGGTTAACCGGGAGCTGGGTAATAGTACATAGCAGTTATTTTCAACCTGGATGTCAAAGTAAACAATTCGATTAGTTTTTTGAAAGGGCTGCTTAATGAATGACCCAGCGTTTCTAAACTGAGCTTTTGGTATATGTAATTATTAATTGCTGTGCCTGGCCAAAGGAGCTCTATATGTTTACCTGTGTTTTACATTTTATAGCTATGTGTAAGCTTGATTATTAAAAATCCTTGCTTTAAATGGGAGCAGTTATAGAGAGCATTTTCTGTAACAGAGTATGCACTCTATTTAACCTTACCTGACCAAATCTATCCAAAAGTGTGAGTTTCATTTAGAGAAAAAATTGTGGGTTTTAGGAATCATTGCTTTGATAATCCACATAAAATTGCCACCCTTGGATCCATAAACTTGATCTTCACTTTCTTCCTTTTCACCTGCAGTTCTTCCTAAGTGACTCAGTTCTATCAGGAACATGAGCCAACTTTTTACTTATAAAATAACTTTAGTTTGAATGAGCATCTTTTTTGGTTGGTGTGTGAATTTATTCATTTTTTTAAATTTATTTTTAAAATTTTTGGCTGTGTTGATGCACGCGGGCTTTCTCTAGTGTGGTGAGTGGGGGCTGCTGTTCGTTGCGGTGCGTGGGCTTCTCACTGCGGTGACTTCTCTTGTTGCGGAGCACGGGCTCTAGGCATGCGGGCTTCAGTAGTTGTGGTTCATGGGCTCTGGAGCGCAGGCTCAGTAGTTGTGGCGCACGGGCTTCGTTGCTCCGCGGCATGTGGGATCTTCCCGGACCAGGGCTTGAACCCATGTCCCCTGCATTGGCAGGCAGATTCTTAACCACTGCACCACCAGGGAAGCCCTATTCATTTTTTTATTTTTATTTATTTTGCGGTACGCGGGCCTCTCACTGTTGTGGCCTCTCCTGTTGCGGAGCACAGGCTCCGGACGTGCAGGCTCAGCGGCCATGGTTCACAGGCCTAGCCGCTCTGCGGCATGTGGAATCCTCCCGGACCGGGGCACGAACCCGTGTCCCCTGCATCGGCAGGCGGACTCTCAACCACTGCCCCACCAGGGAAGCCCCTCCTTATTCATTTTTAATGAATTCTAAACGTTGTTCTTCCGAGCTCTTGATTGAGAAGAGCTTAGTATCTTCCTGGACTGACATGTAAAGTAGATCTATAAACTAAGTCTCTACCACACTGGGGAAGGTAGAGTAAGTGGTTTTGGTTTGTTCTTCACTGATTTCTGTCTGCTTGGCCTTTCTCACTTGAGTCTGTAACTGGCATTACCTGGACTAACAGGGGGCCTCTTACTCCCTCTGGAGTTCCCAGTACCTGGTCCACAGTCAGCCCTGGGCTGCAGGCTTTACAACTCTGTTACTTAATCCCAACAGCCCTGCAGGGTAGGATTGACAGATGAAGAGTCTGCCAAAGTAGATAGAGTCAGGTCTTTTCCCAGCGTCACCCAGCTAGTTAGTGACAGAACAAGGGTTTGAACCCACATGTGTCTGACTCCAGCGTTCTTGCCCCTTCACGTGATCTTTTTTTTTTTTTTTAAGTTTTTTGGTTCTACTTTGGATTCTATTCAAGCTGGTTAGTTAATCAAGACTGTGCCCAACAGCCTCTGCTGGGAAGGCAACCAGGACCAGGGCGTGACTGCAAGCATGCATAATGGTGTTGGTCTGTGGGGGCCGGCCAGCCTAATCCTATAGAACAGGTATTTCTGTTATAGGTATAGAACAGGTATAACTGCTCCTCCTCATGGGTTCTTTGTAGAGCATATCCATCTGGGAACTTTCTAAGTGATTCTTTTTAGCCAAGCCAGAAAGACAGCTCTGACTGGCACTTTGTACCAAAATTCACTCTTCAAACCATCTTTAATGTTTCCCTGCGGGAAAAGAAACAAATGCAACACTGGCTGACACCCATAGCTAATCTTTAGGATAGCAACTTCCAAAATAGGAAGATTAAATCCACAACAGCCTGGGTTTCCCTTAAACAGATTCTGGATCCCCACCCCAAATTTACCAAAACTCTGTCTTAAACTTGTATGTTCCAACTGTGCCGCCCTTTGTGCTAATAGCCTGCATTTGCGGAGCGCTTGGAAAGATGACATATGCCGCAACCCTTACCATCACCCCTCTGCCTGCCTTTGGACCATGCATTGTGGCCTGCTAATGACACCGCTTAAGGTGGACTGTCATGTGGTCCCGCCTGGGCACTAGAGTCACCCTGCCTGGGGTTGCATCCTGATCCTGCCTCTTCGCTAGCTGGGTGATGTTGGGCGACTGACCTGAGTCCTTTAAATCCTTGGCCTTCTCATCTGGAAAGTGGGGATCATGGCAATATCTGCTCTGTAGGAAGATGATTAGGACTAAATGAGGCAATCCCTATAAGTTTCGTAGCATGGTGCCTGATGGGTGGTTTCCGCCCACTAACAGTAGTGGCTGCTGTTGTTGCAGGTGAGACTTTCCATTAATCAGTTGCTGGGATCATAAAAGATTAGCAAAA